>NC_090652.1:168106936-169306936 GCF_040937935.1 Hyperolius riggenbachi | reverse complement strand
AAATTAGGTTTGTTTTGATTCAAAAATTGTATCGTGCCCATTTTGCCAATAGCAACAGCACGGCGATGAACATGTAAATTGCATTGCCGGGTTTTTGCTAGTGCAATTGGTATTTTCCAGAATTACGATTGTTGGCCTGCATCTTTTTTGTTTGTTTGCGCTTCTATGCTTTGCAACTTTCTGGTGAGGATTGGTATGGCTGTGGGGAGGAGGAGGCCATAAGTAGATCTTGGCGGTATATTTAAATCATTTTAAATATGCCCCTGAGTTCTACACTGCAGGTTGCAACAATTTGTAATCAGCAATCAAATTCTATCAAGAGCCAGTTCACACTTGGTGTGCTTTTGGTGGGGAGCGTTTCTGCTCTGTGCTAATAGCCGGTATTCAGCAAAGCACTGTGGTAAATCCTTGCAGTGCCTGCGGTGTGCATATGTCGCAAAGGTGCACTGCGTGCAACATTTTGGCGAAATTTAGAATGCCATTCTTATTCTGTGGGATGAGACTCGAAAACCGTAATCACTGCAATTGTTTGGTAAAAATGCAATCACACTCCATAGGCGATTGTGATTTTCCTTTTGTGATCCCAATATTGAACCAGGCCTAAGAGGGACCAACTGGATCCCAATTATTTATCAGGTGGTCGTCGTGTTTCCAGACTTTGCACTTGAGGCTGTAAGAGTGGTACCCATGATGGCCACCTATCCCCTTATCCCGCTTCAAAACTGCTATCCCCTGTACCTCACTCCCTTCCCTCAACCCGCCCTAAGAGTCTACCTTGCCATGGTGAGCCGGCTTACAATCCTATTGGACAAACTGTGATTTACTTTTAGCCAATTGGATTAGCCAAATAACTCTGCCAAAAAAGAATATAATTAACTATCTTAGAGGGAGATCAACTAATTAGGGCCCTTTTAAATTAGGCTCGTTTTGATTCAAAAATTGTATCGTGCCCATTTTGCCAATAGCAACAGCACGGCGATGAACATGTAAATTGCATTGCCGGGTTTTTGCTAGTGCAATTGGTATTTTCCAGAATTACGATTGTTGGCCTGCATCTTTTTTGTTTGTTTGCGCTTCTATGCTTTGCAACTTTCTGGTGAGGATTGGTATGGCTGTGGGGAGGAGGAGGCCATAAGTAGATCTTGGCGGTATATTTAAATCACTTTAAATATGCCCCTGAGTTCTACACTGCAGGTTGCAACAATTTGTACTCAGCAATCAAATTCTCTCTAGGGCCAGTTCACACTTGGTGTGCTTTTGGTGGGGAGCGTTTCTGCTCTGTGCTGATAGCCGGTATTCAGCAAAGCACTGTGGTAAATCCTTGCAGTGGCTGCGGTGTGCATCTGTCGCAAAGGTGCACTGCGTGCAACATTTTGGCGAAAGTTAGAATGCCATTCTTATTCTGTGGGATTAGACTCGAAAACCGTAATCACTGCATCATGGAGCCACAATTGCTTGGTAAAAATGCAATCACACTCCATAGGCGATTGTGATTTTCCTTTTGTGATCCCAATATTGAACCAGGCCTAAGAGGGACCAACTGGATCCCAATTATTTATCAGGTGGTCGTCGTGTTTCCAGACTTTGCACTTGAGGCTGTAAGAGTGGTACCCATGATGGCCACCTATCCCCTTATCCCTCTTCAAAACTGC
Organism: Hyperolius riggenbachi; assembly: GCF_040937935.1. NCBI lineage: Eukaryota > Metazoa > Chordata > Amphibia > Anura > Hyperoliidae > Hyperolius > Hyperolius riggenbachi. The sequence goes on along the minus strand of NC_090652.1, from coordinate 169,305,284 downwards.
CATCCCCTATACCTCACTCCCTTCCCTCAACCCGCCCTAAGAGTCTACCTTGCCATGGTGGGCCGGCTTACAATCCTATTGGCCAAAATGTGATTTACTTTTAGCCAGGGCCGGATTTACCATAAGGCACTGTAGGCACGTGCCTACAGGCGCCTGAAGATGGAAAGGCGGCTCACTCCCCTCTCCAAGCACCTCCCTCCTTCCCTATGCAGAGTCCTGATGAGAGTGTAAATTAGAGGTTACTCACCCTGCTCTCGGCATTCCACTGATGAGATCTCCCTTCAGTCAGGGCCACCTCTAGCTACTTAATACTGAGGTTTCTCTAGCTACCCAATACTTGGGGGCAACACTAGCTACTTAATATTGAGGGTACTTCTGGCTATCTAATACCAAGGGGCACCTGTAGCTACCTATGACGGGCAAGGGAAGTAAGGGCGAAGTGACCAGGCCAGCCAGCATAATTGCACTGCGGTTTGGCGGGGGTTTGTAGGTTCATGGAGGGGGAAGTCTAAGGTGCCAGGACATTTGTGCCTATAGGCTCCTGTGAGGTAAATCCGGACCTGCTTTTAGCCAATTGGATTAGCCAAAGAACTCTGCCAAAAAAGAATATAATAAACTATCTTAGAGGGAGATCAACTAATTAGGGCCCTTTTAAATTAGGCTCGTTTCGATTCAAAAATTGTATCGTGCCCATTTTGCCAATAGCAACAACACGGCGATGAACATGTAAATTGCATTGCCGGGTTTTTGCTAGTGCAATTGGTATTTTCCAGAATTACGATTGTTGGCCTGCATCTTTTTTGTTTGTTTGTGCTTCTATGCTTTGCAACTTTCTGGTGAGGATTGGTATGGCTGTGGGGAGGAGGAGGCCATAAGTAGATCTTGGTGGTGTATTTAAATCATTTTAAATATGCCCCTGAGTTCTACACTACAGGTTGCAACAATTTGTAACCAGCAATCAAATTCTCTCTAGGGCCAGTTCACACTTGGTGTGCTTTTGGTGGGGAGCGTTTCTGCTCTGTGCTGATAGCCGGTATTCAGCAAAGCAATGTGGTAAATCCCTGCAGTGCCTGTGGTGTGCATATGTCGCAAAGGTGCACTGCATGCAACATTTCGGTGGCAGTTAGAATGCCATTCTCATTCTGTGGGATGAGACTCGAAAAACGCAATCACTGCATCATGGAGCCACAATTGCTTGGTAAAAATGCAATCACACTCCATAGGCGATTGTGATTTTTTTTTTGCGATCCCAATGTTGAACCAGGCCTAAGGGGGACCAACTGGATCCCAATTATTTATCAGGTGGTCGTCGTGTTTCCAGACTTTGCACTTGAGGCTGTAAGAGTGGTACCCATGATGGCCACCTATCCCCTTATCCCGCTTCAAAACTGCTATCCCCTGTACCTCACTCCCTTCCCTCAACCCGCCCTAAGAGTCTACCTTGCCATGGTGAGCCGGCTTACAATCCTATTGGACAAAATGTGATTTACTTTTAGACAATTGGATTAGCCAAATAACTCTGCCAAAAAAGAATATAATAAACTATCTTAGAGGGACATCAACTAATTAGGGCCCTTTTAAATTAGGCTCGTTTTGATTCAAAAATTGTATCGTGCCCATTTTGCCAATAGCAACAGCACGGCGATGAACATGTAAATTGCATTGCCGGGTTTTTGCTAGTGCAATTGGTATTTTCCAGAATTACGATTGTTGGCCTGCATCTTTTTTGTTTGTTTGCGCTTCTATGCTTTGCAACTTTCTGGTGAGGATTGGTATGGCTGTGGGGAGGAGGAGGCCATAAGTAGATCTTGGTGGTATATTTAAATCATTTTAAATATGCCCCTGAGTTCTACACTGCAGGTTGCAACAATTTGTACTCAGCAATCAAATTCTCTCAAGGGCCAGTTCACACTTGGTGTGCTTTTGGTGGGGAGCATTTCTGCTCTGTGCTGATAGCCGGTATTCAGCAAAGCAATGTGGTAAATCCCTGCAGTGCCTGCGGTGTGCATATGTCGCAAAGGTGCACTGCATGCAACATTTCGGTGGCAGTTAGAATGCCATTCTCATTCTGTGGGATGAGACTCGAAAAACGCAATCACTGCATCATGGAGCCACAATTGCTGGGTAAAAATGCCATCACACTCCATAGGCGATTGTGATTTTTTTTTTGCGATCCCAATGTTGAACCAGGCCTAAGGGGGACCAACTGGATCCCAATTATTTATCAGGTGGTCGTCATGTTTCCAGACTTTACACTTGAGGGTGTAAGAGTGGTACCCATGATGACCACCTATCCCCTTATCCCTCTTCAAAACTGCCATCCCCTATACCTCACTCCCTTCCCTCAACCCGCCCTAAGAGTCTACCTTGCCATGGTGGGCCGGCTTACAATCCTATTGGCCAAAATGTGATTTACTTTTAGCCAATTGGATTAGCCAAAGAACTCTGCCCAAAAAGAATATAATAAACTATCTTAGAGGGAGATCAACTAATTAGGGCCCTTTTAAATTAGGCTCGTTTCGATTCAAAAATTGTATCGTGCCCATTTTGCCAATAGCAACAACACGGCGATAAACATGTAAATTGCATTGCCGGGTTTTTGCTAGTGCAATTGGTATTTTCCAGAATTACGATTGTCGGCCTGCATCTTTTTTGTTTGTTTGCGCTTCTTTGTTTTGCAACTTTCTGGTGAGGATTGGTATGGCTGTGGGGAGGAGGAGGCCATAAGTAGATCTTGGCGGTATATTTAAATCATTTTAAATATGCCCCTGAGTTCTACACTGCAGGTTGCAACAATTTGTAATCAGCAATCAAATTCTCTCTAAGGCCAGTTCACACTTGGTGTGCTTTTGGTGGGGAGCGTTTCTGCTCTGTGCTGATAGCCGGTATTCAGCAAAGCAATGTGGTAAAAACTTGCAGTGCCTGCGGTGTGCATATGTCGCAAAGGTGCACTGCGTGCAACATTTCGGTGACAGTTAGAATGCCATTCTCATTCTGTGGGATGAGACTCGAAAACCGTAATCACTGCATCATGGAGCCACAATTGCTTGGTAAAAATGCAATCACACTCCATAGGCGATTGTGATTTTCCTTTTGCGATCCCAATGATGAACCAGGCCTAAGGGGGACCAACTGGATCCCAATTATTTATCAGGTGGTCGTCGTGTTTCCAGACTTTACACTTGAGGCTGTAAGAGTGGTACCCATGATGGCCACCTATCCCCTTATCCCTCTTCAAAACTGCCATCCCCTATACCTCACTCCCTTCCCTCAACCCGCCCTAAGAGTCTACCTTGCCATGGTGGGCCGGCTTACAATCCTATTGTGCAAAATGTAATTTACTTTTAGCCAATTGCATTAGCCAAATAACTCTGCCAAAAAAGAATATAATAAACTATCTTAGAGGGAGATCAACTAATTAGGGCCCTTTTAAATTAGGCTCGTTTCGATTCATAAATTGTATCGTGCCCATTTTGCCAATAGCAACAGCACGGCGATGAACATGTAAATTGCATTGCCGGGTTTTTGCTAGTGCAATTGGTATTTTACAGAATTACGATTGTTGGCCTGCATCTTTTTTGCTTGTTTGCGCTTCTATGCTTTGCAACTTTCTGGTGAGGATTGGTATGGCTGTGGGGAGGAGGAGGCCATAAGTAGATCTTGGCGGTATATTTAAATCATTTTAAATATGCCCCTGAGTTCTACACTGCAGGTTGCAACAATTTGTAATCAGCAATCAAATTCTATCAAGAGCCAGTTCACACTTGGTGTGCTTTTGGTGGGGAGCGTTTCTGCTCTGTGCTAATAGCCGGTATTCAGCAAAGCACTGTGGTAAATCCTTGCAGTGCCTGCGGTGTGCATATGTCGCAAAGGTGCACTGCGTGCAACATTTTGGCGAAATTTAGAATGCCATTCTTATTCTGTGGGATGAGACTCGAAAACCGTAATCACTGCATCATGGAGCCACAATTGTTTGGTAAAAATGCAATCACACTCCATAGGCGATTGTGATTTTCCTTTTGTGATCCCAATATTGAACCAGGCCTAAGAGGGACCAACTGGATCCCAATTATTTATCAGGTGGTCGTCGTGTTTCCAGACTTTGCACTTGAGGCTGTAAGAGTGGTACCCATGATTGCCACCTATCCCCTTATCCCTCTTCAAAACTGCCATCCCCTATACCTCACTCCCTTCCCTCAACCTGCCCTAAGAGTCTACCTTGCCATGGTGGGCCGGCTTACAATCCTATTGGCCAAAATGTGATTTACTTTTAGCCAATTGGATTAGCCTAAGAACTCTGCCAAAAAAGAATATAATAAACTATCTTAGAGGGAGATCAACTAATTAGGGCCCTTTTAAATTAGGCTCGTTTCGATTCAAAAATTGTATCGTGCCCATTTTACCAATAGCAACAACACGGCGATGAACATGTAAATTGCATTGCCGGGTTTTTGCTAGTGCAATTGGTATTTTCCAGAATTACGATTGTTGGCCTGCATCTTTTTTGTTTGTTTGTGCTTCTATGCTTTGCAACTTTCTGGTGAGGATTGGTATGGCTATGGGGAGGAGGAGGCCATAAGTAGATCTTGGCGGTGTATTTAAATCATTTTAAATATGCCCCTGAGTTCTACACTGCAGGTTGCAACAATTTGTAATCAGCAATCAAATTCTCTCTAGGGCCAGTTCACACTTGGTGTGCTTTTGGTGGGGAGCGTTTCTGCTCTGTGCTGATAGCCGGTATTCAGCAAAGCAATGTGGTAAATCCCTGCAGTGCCTGCGGTGTGCATATGTCGCAAAGGTGCACTGCATGCAGCATTTCGGTGGCAGTTAGAATGCCATTCTCATTCTGTGGGATGAGACTCGAAAAACGCAATCACTGCATCATGGAGCCACAATTGCTTGGTAAAAATGCAATCACACTCCATAGGCGATTGTGATTTTTTTTTGCGATCCCAATGTTGAACCAGGCCTAAGGGGGACCAACTGGATCCCAATTATTTATCAGGTGGTCGTCGTGTTTCCAGACTTTGCACTTGAGGCTGTAAGAGTGGTACCCATGATGGCCACCTATCCCCTTATCCCGCTTCAAAACTGCTATCCCCTGTACCTCACTCCCTTCCCTTAACCCGCCCTAAGAGTCTACCTTGCCATGGTGAGCCGGCTTACAATCCTATTGGACAAAATGTGATTTACTTTTAGACAATTGGATTAGCCAAATAACTCTGCCAAAAAAGAATATAATAAACTATCTTAGAGGGAGATCAACTAATTAGGGCCCTTTTAAATTAGGCTCGTTTTGATTCAAAAATTGTATCGTGCCCATTTTGCCAATAGCAACAGCACGGCGATGAACATGTAAATTGCATTGCCGGGTTTTTGCTAGTGCAATTGATATTTTCCAGAATTACGATTGTCGGCCTGCATCTTTTTTGTTTGTTTAAGCTTCTGTGTTTTGCAACTTTCTGGTGAGGATTGGCCAGTTCACACTTGGTGTGCTTTTGGTGGGGAGCATTTCTGCTCTGTGCTGATAGCCGGTATTCAGCAAAGCACTGTGGTAAATCCTTGCAGTGCCTGCGGTGTGCATATGTCGCAAAGGTGCACTGCGTGCAACATTTCGGTGACAGTTAGAATGCCATTCTCATTCTGTGGGATGAGACTCGAAAAACGCAATCACTTGAACATGGAGCCACAATTGCTTGGTAAAAATGCAATCACACTCCATATTCCTTACTCCCTTATCTCAACCTGCCATGGTGGGCCAGCTTACAATCCTATTGGCCAAAATGTGATTTACTTTTACATAGTTACATAGTTATTTTGGTTGAAAAAAGACATACGTCCATCGAGTTCAACCAATATAAAGTACAAATAAAGTATACATTTTAGCCAATTGGATTAGCCAAAGAACTCTGCCAAAAAAGAATCTTAGAGGGAGATCAACTAATTAGGGCCCTTTTAAATTAGTTCTACACTGCAGGTTGCAACAATTTGTAATCAGCAATCAAATTCTCTCGAGCCAGTTCACACTTGGTGTGCTTTTGGTGGGGAACGTTTCTACTCTCTGCTGATAGCCGGTATTCAGCAAAGCAATGTGGTAAATCCTTGCAGTGCCTGCGGTGTGAATATTTCGCAAAGGTGCACTGCGTGCAACATTTCGGTGGCAGTTAGAATGCCATTCTCATTCTGTGGGATGAGACTCGAAAAACGCAATCACTTGAACATGGAGCCACAATTGCTTGGTAAAAATGCAATCACACTCCATAGGCGATTGTGATTTGCCTTTTGCGATCCCAATGTTGAACCAGGCCTAAGGGGGACCAACTGGATCCCAATTATTTATCAGGTGGTCGTCGTGTTTCCAGACTTTGCACTTGAGGGTGTAAGAGTGGTACCCATGATGATGACCACCTATCCCCTTATCCCTCTTCAAAACTGCCATCCCCTGTACCTCACTCCCTTCCCTCAACCCGCCCTAAGAGTCTACCTTGCCATGGTGGGCCGGCTTACAATCCTATTGGACAAAATGTGATTTACTTTTAGCCAATTGGATTAGCCAAATAACTCTGCCAAAAAAGAATATAATAAACTATCTTAGAGGGAGATCAACTAATTAGGGCCCTTTTAAATTAGGCTCGTTTCGATTCAAAAATTGTATCGTGCCCATTTTGCCAATAGCAACAGCACGGCGATGAACATGTAAATTGCATTGCCGGGTTTTTGCTAGTGCAATTGGTATTTTCCAGAATTACGATTGTTGGCCTGCATCTTTTTTGTTTGTTTGCGCTTCTATGCTTTGCAACTTTCTGGTGAGGATTGGTATGGCTGTGGGGAGGAGGAGGAGGCCATAAGTAGATCTTGGCGGTATATTTAAATCATTTTAAATATTCCCCTGAGTTCTACACTGCAGGTTGCAACAATTTGTAATCAGCAATCAAATTCTCTCTAGGGCCAGTTCACACTTGGTGTGCTTTTGGTGGGGAGCGTTTCTGCTCTGTGCTGATAGCCACTGCTATCCCCTGTGCCTCACTCCCTTCCCTTAACCCGCCCTAAGAGTCTACCTTGCCATGGTGAGCCGGCTTACAATCCTATTGGACAAAATGTGATTTACTTTTAGACAATTGGATTAGCCAAATAACTCTGCCAAAAAAGAATATAATAAACTATCTTAGAGGGAGATCAACTAATTAGGGCCCTTTTAAATTAGGCTCGTTTTGATTCAAAAATTGTATCGTGCCCATTTTGCCAATAGCAACAGCACGGCGATGAACATGTAAATTGCATTGCCGGGTTTTTGCTAGTGCAATTGATATTTTCCAGAATTACGATTGTCGGCCTGCATCTTTTTTGTTTGTTTAAGCTTCTGTGTTTTGCAACTTTCTGGTGAGGATTGGCCAGTTCACACTTGGTGTGCTTTTGGTGGGGAGCATTTCTGCTCTGTGCTGATAGCCGGTATTCAGCAAAGCACTGTGGTAAATCCTTGCAGTGCCTGCGGTGTGCATATGTCGCAAAGGTGCACTGCGTGCAACATTTCGGTGACAGTTAGAATGCCATTCTCATTCTGTGGGATGAGACTCGAAAAACGCAATCACTTGAACATGGAGCCACAATTGCTTGGTAAAAATGCAATCACACTCCATATTCCTTACTCCCTTATCTCAACCTGCCCTAAGAGTCTACCTTGCCATGGTGGGCCAGCTTACAATCCTATTGGCCAAAATGTGATTTACTTTTACATAGTTACATAGTTATTTTGGTTGAAAAAAGACATACGTCCATCGAGTTCAACCAATATAAAGTACAAATAAAGTATACATTTTAGCCAATTGGATTAGCCAAAGAACTCTGCCAAAAAAGAATCTTAGAGGGAGATCAACTAATTAGGGCCCTTTTAAATTAGTTCTACACTGCAGGTTGCAACAATTTGTAATCAGCAATCAAATTCTCTCGAGCCAGTTCACACTTGGTGTGCTTTTGGTGGGGAACGTTTCTACTCTCTGCTGATAGCCGGTATTCAGCAAAGCAATGTGGTAAATCCTTGCAGTGCCTGCGGTGTGAATATGTCGCAAAGGTGCACTGCGTGCAACATTTCGGTGGCAGTTAGAATGCCATTCTCATTCTGTGGGATGAGACTCGAAAAACGCAATCACTTGAACATGGAGCCACAATTGCTTGGTAAAAATGCAATCACACTCCATAGGCGATTGTGATTTGCCTTTTGCGATCCCAATGTTGAACCAGGCCTAAGGGGGACCAACTGGATCCCAATTATTTATCAGGTGGTCGTCGTGTTTCCAGACTTTGCACTTGAGGGTGTAAGAGTGGTACCCATGATGACCACCTATCCCCTTATCCCTCTTCAAAACTGCCATCCCCTGTACCTCACTCCCTTCCCTCAACCCGCCCTAAGAGTCTACCTTGCCATGGTGGGCCGGCTTACAATCCTATTGGACAAAATGTGATTTACTTTTAGCCAATTGGATTAGCCAAATAACTCTGCCAAAAAAGAATATAATAAACTATCTTAGAGGGAGATCAACTAATTAGGGCCCTTTTAAATTAGGCTCGTTTCGATTCAAAAATTGTATCGTGCCCATTTTGCCAATAGCAACAGCACGGCGATGAACATGTAAATTGCATTGCCGGGTTTTTGCTAGTGCAATTGGTATTTTCCAGAATTACGATTGTTGGCCTGCATCTTTTTTGTTTGTTTGCGCTTCTATGCTTTGCAACTTTCTGGTGAGGATTGGTATGGCTGTGGGGAGGAGGAGGAGGCCATAAGTAGATCTTGGCGGTATATTTAAATCATTTTAAATATTCCCCTGAGTTCTACACTGCAGGTTGCAACAATTTGTAATCAGCAATCAAATTCTCTCTAGGGCCAGTTCACACTTGGTGTGCTTTTGGTGGGGAGCGTTTCTGCTCTGTGCTGATAGCCGGTATTCAGCAAAGCAATGTGGTAAATCCTTGCAGTGCCTGCGGTGTGCATATGTAGCAAAGGTGCACTGCGTGCAACATTTCGGTGGCAGTTAGAATGCCATTCTCATTCTGTGGGATGAGACTCGAAAAACGCAATCACCTGAACATGGAGCCACAATTGCTTGGTAAAAATGCAGTCACACTCCATAGGCGATTGTGATTTGGCTTTTGCGATCCAAATGTTGAACCAGGCCTAAGGGGGACCAACTGGATCCCAATTATTTATCAGGTGGTCGTCGTGTTTCCAGACTTTACACTTGAGGGTGTAAGAGTGGTACCCATGATGACCACCTATCCCCTTATCCCTCTTCAAAACTGCCATCCCCTATACCTCACTCCCTTCCCTCAACCCGCCCTAAGAATCTACCTTGCCATGGTGGGCCGGCTTATAATCCTATTGGTCAAAATGTGATTTACTTTTAGCCAATTGGATTAGCCAAAGAACTCTGCCAAAAAAGAATATAATAAACTATCTTAGAGGGAGATCAACTAATTAGGGCCCTTTTAAATTAGGCTCGTTTCGATTCATAAATTGTATCGTGCCCATTTTGCCAATAGCAACAGCACGGCAATGAACATGTAAATTGCATTGCCGGGTTTTTGCTAGTGCAATTGGTATTTTCTAGAATTACGATTGTTGGCCTGCATCTTTTTTGTTTGTTTGCGCTTCTATGCTTTGCAACTTTCTGGTGAGGATTGGTATGGCTCTGGGGAGGAGGAGGCCATAAGTAGATCTTGGCGGTATATTTAAATCATTTTAAATATGCCCCTGAGTTCTACACTGCAGGTTGCAACAATTTCTAATCAGCAAACAAATTCTCTCAAGAGCCAGGAGCGTTTCTGCTCTGTGCTGATAGCCGGTATTCAGCAAAGCACTGTGGTAAATCCTTGCAGTGCCTACGGTGTGCATATGTCGCAAAGGTGCACTGCGTGCAACATTTTGGCGACAGTTAGAATGCCATTCTTATTCTGTGGGATGAGACTCGAAAACCGTAATCACTGCATCATGGAGTCACAATTGCTTGGTAAAAATGCAATCACACTCCATAGGCGATTGTGATTTTCCTTTTGTGATCCCAATATTGAACCAGGCCTAAGAGGGACCAACTGGATCCCAATTATTTATCAGGTGGTCGTCGTGTTTCCAGACTTTGCACTTGAGGCTGTAAGAGTGGTACCCATGATGGCCACCTATCCCCTTATCCCTCTTCAAAACTGCAATCCCCTATACCTTACTCCCTTCCCTCAACCTGCCCTAAGAGTCTACCTTGCCATGGTGGGCCGGCTTACAATCCTATTGGCCAAAATGTGATTTACTTTTAGCCAATTGGATTAGCCAAAGAACTCTGCCAAAAAAGAATATAATAAACTATCTTAGAGGGAGATCAACTAATTAGGGCCCTTTTAAATTAGGCTCGTTTCGATTCAAAAATTGTATCGTGCCCATTTTGCCAATAGCAACAGCACGGCGATGAACATGTAAATTGCATTGCTGGGTTTTTGCTAGTGCAATTGGTATTTTCCAGAATTACGATTGTTGGCCTGCATCTTTTTTGTTTGTTTGCGCTTCTATGCTTTGCAACTTTCTGGTGAGGATTGGTATGGCTGTGGGGAGGAGGAGGCCATAAGTAGATCTTGGCGGTATATTTAAATCATTTTAAATATGCCCCTGAGTTCTACACTGCAGGTTGCAACAATTTGTAATCAGCAATCAAATTCTCTCTAGGGCCAGTTCACACTTGGTGTGCTTTTGGTGGGGAGCGTTTCTGCTCTGTGCTGATAGCCGCTATTCAGAAAAGCAATGTGGTAAATCCTTGCAGTGCCTGCGATGTGCATATGTCGCAAAGGTGCACTGCGTGCAACATTTTGGTGGCAGTTAGAATGCCATTCTCATTCTGTGGGATGAGACTCGAAAAACGCAATCACTGCATCATGGAGCCACAATTGGTTGGTAAAAATGCAGTCACACTCCATAGGCGATTGTGATTTGCCTTTTGCGATTCAAATGTTGAACCAGGCCTAATGGGGACCAACTGGATCCCAATTATTTATCAGGTGGTCGTCGTGTTTCCAGACTTTACACTTGAGGGTGTGAGAGTGGTACCCATGATGACCACCTATCCCCTTATCCCTCTTCAAAACTGCCATCCCCTGTACCTCACTCCGTTCCCTCAACCCGCCCTAAGAGTCTACCTTGCCATGGTGGGCCGGCTTACAATCCTATTGGCCAAAATGTGATTTACTTTTAACCAATTGGATTAGCCAAAGAACTCTACCAAAAAAGAATATAATAAACTATCTTAGGGGAGATCAATTAATTAGGGCCCTTTTAAATTAGGCTCGTTTGGATTTAAAAAATTTATCATGCCCAAACAGCACGGCGATGAACATGTAAATTGCATTGCCGGGTTTTTGCTAGTGCAATTGGTATTTTCCAGAATTATGATTGTTGGCCTGCATCTTTTTTGTTTGTTTACGCTTCTGTGTTTTGCAACTTTCTGGTGAGGATTGGTATGACTGTGGGGAGGAGGAGGAGGCCATATGTAGATCTTGGCGGTATATTTAAATCATTTTAAATATGCCCCTGAGTTCTACACTGCAGGTTACAACAATTTGTAATCAGCAATCAAATTCTCTCGAGCCAGTTCACACTTGGTGTGCTTTTGGTGGGGAGCGTTTCTACTCTGTGCTGATAGCCGGTATTCAGCAAAGCAATGTGGTAAATCCTTGCAGTGCCTGCGGTGTGAATATGTCGCAAAGGTGCACTGCGTGCAACATTTCGGTGGCAGTTAGAATGCCATTCTCATTCTGTGGGATGAGACTCGAAAAACGCAATCACTTGAACATGGAGCCACAATTGCTTGGTAAAAATGCAATCACTTTCCATAGGCGATTGTGATTTGCCTTTTGCGATCCCAATGTTGAACCAGGCCTAAGGGGGACCAACTGGATCCCAATTATTTATCAGGTGGTCGTCGTGTTTCCAGACTTTGCACTTGAGGGTGTAAGAGTGGTACCCATGATGACCACCTATCTCCTTATCCCTCTTCAAAACTGCCATCCCCTGTACCTCACTCCCTTCCCTCAACCTGCCCTAAGAGTCTACCTTGCCATGGTGGGCCGGCTTACAATCCTATTGGACAAAATGTGATTTACTTTTAGCCAATTGGATTAGCCAAATAACTCTGCCAAAAAAGAATATAATAAACTATCTTAGAGGGAGATCAACTAATTAGGGCCCTTTTAAATTAGGCTCGTTTCGATTCAAAAATTGTATCGTGCCCATTTTGCCAATAGCAACAGCACGGCGATGAACATGTAAATTGCATTGCCGGGTTTTTGCTAGTGCAATTGGTATTTTCCAGAATTACGATTGTTGGCCTGCATCTTTTTTGTTTGTTTGCGCTTCTATGCTTTGCAACTTTCTGGTGAGGATTGGTATGGCTGTGGGGAGGAGGAGGCCATAAGTAGATCTTGGCGGTATATTTAAATCATTTTAAATATGCCCCTGAGTTCTACACTGCAGGTTGCAACAATTTGTAATCAGCAATCAAATTCTCTCTAGGGCCAGTTCACACTTGGTGTGCTTTTGGTGGGGAGCGTTTCTGCTCTGTGCTGATAGCCGGTATTCAGCAAAGCAATGTGGTAAATCCTTACAGTGCCTGCGGTGTGAATATGTCGCAAAGGTGCACTGCGTGCAACATTTCGGTGGCAGTTAGAATGCCATTCTCATTCTGTGGGATGAGACTCGAAAAACGCAATCACTTGAACATGGAGCCACAATTGCTTGGTAAAAATGCAATCACACTCCATAGGCGATTGTGATTTGCCTTTTGCGATCCAAATGTTGAACCAGGCCTAAGGGGGACCAACTGGATCCCAATTATTTATCAGGTGGTCGTCGTGTATCCAGACTTTACACTTGAGGGCGTGAAAGTGGTACCCATGATGACCACCTATCCCCTTATCCCTCTTCAAAACTGCCATCCCCTGTACCTCACTCCCTTCCCTCAACCCGCCCTAAGAATCTACCTTGCCATGGTGGGCCGGCTTACAATCCTATTGGCCAAAATGTGATTTACTTTTAACCAATTGGATTAGCAAAGAACTCTGCCAAAAAAGAATATAATAAACTATCTTAGAGGGAGATCAACTAATTAGGGCCCTTTTAAATTAGGCTCGTTTGGAGTTAAAAAATGTATCGTGCCCATTTTGCCAATAGCAACAGCACGGCGATGAACATGTAAATTGCATTGCCGGGTTTTTGCTAGTGCAATTGGTATTTTCCAGAATTACGATTGTTGGCCTGCATCTTTTTTGCTTGTTTGCGCTTCTATGCTTTGCAACTTTCTGGTGAGGATTGGTATGGCTGTGGGGAGGAGGAGGAGGCCATATGTAGATCTTGGCGGTATATTTAAATCATTTTAAATATGCCCCTGAGTTCTACACTGCAGGTTGCAACAATTTGTAATCAGCAATCAAATTCTCTCAAGAGCCAGTTCACACTTGTTGTGCTTTTGGTGGGGAGCGTTTCTGCTCTGTGCTGATAGCCGGTATTCAGCAAAGCAATGTGGTAAATCCTTACAGTGCCTGCGGTGTGAATATGTCGCAAAGGTGCACTGCGTGCAACATTTCGGTGGCAGTTAGAATGCCATTCTCATTCTGTGGGATGAGACTCGAAAAACGCAATCACTTGAACATGGAGCCACAATTGCTTGGTAAAAATGCAATCACACTCCATAGGCGATTGTGATTTGCCTTTTGCGATCCCAATGTTGAACCAAGCCTAAGGGGGACCAACTGGATCCCAATTATTTATCAGGTGGTCGTCGTGTTTCCAGACTTTGCACTTGAGGGTGTAAGAGTGGTACCCATGATGACCACCTATCCCCTTATCCCTCTTCAAAACTGCCATCCCCTGTACCTCACTCCCTTCCCTCAACCTGCCCTAAGAGTCTACCTTGCCATGGTGGGCCGGCTTACAATCCTATTGGACAAAATGTGATTTACTTTTAGCCAATTGGATTAGCCAAAGAACTCTGCCAAAAAAGAATATAATAAACTATCTTAGAGGGAGATCAACTAATTAGGGCCTTTTTAAATTAGGCTCGTTTAGATTCAAAAATTGTATCGTGCCCATTTTGCCAATAGCAAAAGCACGGCGATGAACATGTAAATTGCATTGCCGGGTTTTTGCTAGTGCAATTGGTATTTTCCAGAATTACGATTGTTGGCCTGCATCTTTTTTGTTTGTTTGCGCTTCTATGCTTTGCAACTTTCTGGTGAGGATTGGTATGGCTGTGGGGAGGAGGAGGCCATAAGTAGATCTTGGCGGTATATTTAAATCATTTTAAATATGCCCCTGAGTTCTACACTGCAGGTTCAACAATTTGTAATCAGCAATCAAATTCTCTCAAGGGCCAGTTCACACTTGGTGTGCTTTTGGTGGGGAGCATTTCTGCTCTGTGCTGATAGCCGGTATTCAGCAAAGCACTGTGGTAAATCCTTGCAGTGCCTGGGTGTGCATATGTCGCAAAGGTGCACTGCGTGCAACATTTCGGTGACAGTTAGAATGCCATTCTCATTCTGTGGGATGAGACTCGAAAACCATAATCACTGCATCATGGAGCCACAATTGCTTGGTAAAAATGCAATCACACTCCATAGGCGATTGTGATTTTCCTTTTGCAATCCCAATGTTGAACCAGGCCTAAGAGGGACCAACTGGATCCCAATTATTTATCAGGTGGTCGTCGTGTTTCCAGACTTTGCACTTGAGGCTGTAAGAGTGGTACCCATGATGGCCACCTATCCCCTTGTCCCTCTTCAAAACTACTATCCCCTATACCTTACTCCCTTATCTCAACCTGCCCTAAGAGTCTACCTTGCCATGGTGGGCCAGCTTACAATCCTATTGGCCAAAATGTGATTTACTTTTACATAGTTACATAGTTACATAGTTATTTTGGTTGAAAAAAGACATACGTCCATCGAGTTCAACCAGTATAAAGTACAAATAAAGTATACATTTTAGCCAATTGGATTAGCCAAAGAACTCTGCCAAAAAAGAATATAATAAACTATCTTAGAGGGAGATCAACTAATTTGGGCCCTTTTAAATTAGGCTCGTTTGGATTTAAAAAATTTATCGTGCCCATTTTGCCAATAGCAACAGCACGGCGATGAACATGTAAATTGCATTGCCGGGTTTTTGCTAGTGCAATTGGTATTTTCCAGAATTACGATTGTTGGCCTGCATCTTTTTTGTTTGTTTACGCTTCTGTGTTTTGCAACTTTTTGGTAAAGATTGGTATGGCTGTGGGGAGGAGGAGGAGGCCATAAGTAGATCTTGGCGGTATATTTAAATCATTTTAAATATGCCCCTGAGTTCTACACTGCAGGTTGCAACAATTTGTAATCAGCAATCAAACTCTCTCTAGGGCCAGTTCACACTTGGTGTGCTTTTGGTGGGGAGCGTTTCTGCTCTGTGCTGATAGCCGGTATTCAGCAAAGCAATGTGGTAAATCCTTGCAGTGCCTGCGGTGTGCATTTCGGTGACAGTTAGAATGCCATTCTCATTCTGTGGGATGAGACTCGAAAACCGTAATCACTGCATCATGGAGCCACAATTGCTTGGTAAAAATGCAATCACACTCCATAGGCGATTGTGATTTTCCTTTTGCAATCCCATTGTTGAACCAGGCCTAAGAGGGACCAACTGGATCCCAATTATTTATCAGGTGGTCGTCGTGTTTCCAGACTTTGCACTTGAGGCTGTAAGAGTGGTACCCATGATGGCCACCTATCCCCTTATCCCTCTTCAAAACTGCTATCCCCTATACCTTACTCCCTTCCCTCAACCTGCCCTAAGAGTCTACCTTGCCATGGTGGGCCAGCTTACAATCCTATTGGCCAAAATGTGATTTACTTTTAGCCAATTGGATTAGCCAAAGAACTCTGCCAAAAAAGAATATAATAAACTATCTTAGAGGGAGATCAACTAATTAGGGCCCTTTTAAATTAGGCTCGTTTGGATTCAAAAATTGTATCGTGCCCATTTTGCCAATAGCAACAGCACGGCGATGAATATGTAAATTGCATTGCCGGGTTTTTGCTAGTGCAATTGGTATTTTCCAGATTTACGATTGTTGGCCTCCATCTTTTTTGCTTGTTTGCGCTTCTATGCTTTGCAACTTTCTGGTGAGGATTGGTATGGCTGTGGGGAGGAGGAGGCCATAAGTAGATCTTGGCGGTATATTTAAATCATTTTAAATATGCCCCTGAGTTCTACACTGCAGGTTGCAACAATTTGTAATCAGCCATCAAATTCTCTCTAGGGCCAGTTCACACTTGGTGTGCTTTTGGTGGGGAGCGTTTCTGCTCTGTGCTGATAGCCGGTATTCAGCAAAGCAATGTGGTAAATCCTTGCAGTGCCTGCGGTGTGCATATGTAGCAAAGGTGCACTGCGTGCAACATTTCGGTGGCAGTTAGAATGCCATTCTCATTCTGTGGGATGAGACTCGAAAAACGCAATCACCTGAACATGGAGCCACAATTGCTTGGTAAAAATGCAATCACACTCCATAGGCGATTGTGATTTGCCTTTTGCGATCCAAATGTTGAACCAGGCCTAAGGGGGACCAACTGGATCCCAATTATTTATCAGGTGGTCGTCGTGTTTCCAGACTTTACACTTGAGGGTGTGAGAGTGGTACCCATGATGACCACCTATCCCCTTATCCCTCTTCAAAACTGCCATCCCCTGTACCTCACTTCCTTCCCTCAACCCGCCCTAAGAGTCTACCTTGCCATGGTGGGCCGGCTTACAATCCTATTGGACAAAATGTGATTTACTTTTAACCAATTGGATTAGCCAAAGAACTCTGCCAAAAAAGAATATAATAAACTGTCTTAGAGGGAGATCAACTAATTAGGGCCCTTTTAAATTAGGCTCGTTTCGATTCAAAAATTGTATCGTGCCCATTTTGCCAATAGCAACAGCACGGCGATGAACATGTAAATTGCATTGCTGGGTTTTTGCTAGTGCAATTGGTATTTTCCAGAATTACGATTGTTGGCCTGCATCTTTTTTGTTTGTTTGCGCTTCTATGCTTTGCAACTTTCTGGTGAGGATTGGTATGGCTGTGGGGAGGAGGAGGCCATAAGTAGATCTTGGCGGTATATTTAAATCATTTTAAATATGCCCCTGAGTTCTACACTGCAGGTTGCAACAATTTGTAATCAGCAATCAAATTCTCTCTAGGGCCAGTTCACACTTGGTGTGCTTTTGGTGGGGAGCGTTTCTGCTCTGTGCTGATAGCCGGTATTCAGCAAAGCAATGTGGTAAATCCTTGCAGTGCCTGCGGTGTGCATATGTCGCAAAGGTGCACTGCGTGCAACATTTCGGTGGCAGTTAGAATGCCATTCTCATTCTGTGGGATGAGACTCGAAAACGCAATCACTTGAACATGGAGCCACAATTGCTTGGTAAAAATGCAATCACACTCCATAGGCGATTGTGATTTGCCTTTTGTGATCCCAATGTTGAACCAGGCCTAAGGGGGACCAACTGGATCCCAATTATTTATCAGGTGGTCGTCGTGTTTCCAGACTTTACACTTGAGGGTGTAAGAGTGGTACCCATGATGACCACCTATCCCCTTATCCCTCTTCAAAACAGCCATCCTCTATACCTTACTCCCTTCCCTCAACCCGCCCTAAGAGTCTACCTTGCCATGGTGGGCCGGCTTACAATCCTATTGGCCAAAATGTGATTTACTTTTAGCCAATTGGATTAGCCAAAGTACTCTGCCAAAAAATAATAAATTACACTATCTTAGAGGGAGATTAACTAATCAGGGCCCTTTTGTATTAGGCTCGTTTCAATTCAGAAATTGTATCGTGCCCATTTTGCCAATCGCAACTGCACGGCGATGAACATGTAAATTGCATTGCCGGGTTTTTGCTAGTGCAATTGGTATTTTCCAGAATTACGATTGTCGGCCTGCATCTTTTTTGTTTGTTTGCGCTTCTGTGTTTTGCAACTTTCTGGTGAAGACTGGTATGGCTGTGGGGAGGAGGAGGCCATAAGTAGAATTTGGGGATATATTTAAATCATTTTAAATATGCCCCTGAGTTCTACACTGCAGGTTGCAATAATTTGTAATCAGCAATCAAATTCTCTCAAGGGCCAGTTCACACTTGGTGTGCTTTTGGTGGGGAGCGTTTCTGCTCTGTGCTGATAGCCGGTATTCAGCAAAGCACTGTGGTAAATCCTTGCAGTGCCTGCGGTGTGCATGTGTCGCAAAGGTGCACTGCATGCAACATTTCGGTGGCAGTTAGAATGCCATTCTCATTCTGTGGGATGAGACTCGAAAAACGCAATCACTGCAACATGGAGCCACAATTGCTTGGTAAAAATGCAATCACACTCCATAGGTGATTGTGATTTGCCTTTTGCGATCCCAATGTTGAACCAGGCCTGAGCGGAACCAATTGGATCCCAATTATTTATCAGGTGGTCGTCATGTTTCCAGACTTTACACTTGAAGGTGTAAGAGTGGTACCCATGATGACCACCTATCCCCCTTATCCCTCTTCAAAACTGCCATCCCCTATACCTCTCTCATTCCATTCCCCTAACATGCCCTTAGAGTCTACCTTGCCATGGTGGGCCGGCTTACAATCCTAATGGCCAAAATGTGATTTACTTTTAGCCAATTGGATTAGCCAAACTACTCGGCCAAAAAACAATATAATAATCTATCTTAGAGGGAGATCAACTAATTAGGGCCCTTTTGTATTAGGCACGTTTTGATCCAAAAATTGTATCTTGCCCATTTTGCCAATAGCAACAGCACGGCGATGAACATGTAAATTGCATTGCCGGGTTTTTGCTAGTGCAGTTGGTATTTTCCAGAATTACGATTGTTGGCCCGCATCTTTTTTGTTTGTTTGCGCTTCTATGCTTTGCAACTTTCTGGTGAGGATTGGTATGGCTGTGGGGAGGAGGAGGCCATAAGTAGATCTTGGCGGTGTATTTAAATCATTTTAAATATGCCCCTGAGTTCTACACTGCAGGTTGCAACAATTTGTAATCAGCAATCAAATTCTCTCAAGGGCCAGTTCACACTTGGTGTGCTTTTGGTGGGGAGCGTTTCTGCTCTGTGCTGATAGCCGGTATTCAGCAAAGCAATGTGGTAAATCCTTGCAGTGCCTGCGGCGTGCATATGTCGCAAAGGTGCACTGCGTGCAACATTTCGGTGGCAGTTAGAATGCCATTCTCATTCTGTGGGATGAGACTCGAAAAACGCAATCACCTGAACATGGAGCCACAATTGCTTGGTAAAAATGCAGTCACACTCCATAGGCGATTGTGATTTGCCTTTTGCGATCCAAATGTTGAACCAGGCCTAAGGGGGACCAACTGGATCCCAATTATTTATCAGGTGGTCGTCGTGTTTCCAGACTTTACACTTGAGGGTGTGAGAGTGGTACCCATGATGACCACCTATCCCCTTATCCCTCTTCAAAACTGCCATCCCCTGTACCTCACTCCCTTCCCTCAACCCGCCCTAAGAGTCTACCTTGCCATGGTGGGCCGGCTTACAATCCTATTGGCCAAAATGTGATTTACTTTTAACCAATTGGATTAGCCAAAGAACTCTGCCAAAAAAGAATATAATAAACTATCTTAGAGGGAGATCAACTAATTAGGGCCCTTTTAAATTAGGCTCGTTTGGATTTAAAAAATTTATCGTGCCCATTTTGCCAATAGCAACAGCATGGCGATGAACATGTAAATTGCATTGCCGGGTTTTTGCTAGTGCAATTGGTATTTTCCAGAATTACGATTGTTGGCCTGCATCTTTTTTGTTTGTTTACGCTTCTGTGTTTTGCAACTTTCTGGTGAGGATTGGTATGGCTGTGGGGAGGAAGAGGAGGCCATATGTAGATCTTGGCGGTATATTTAAATCATTTTAAATATGCCCCTGAGTTCTACACTGCAGGTTGCAACAATTTGTAATCAGCAATCAAATTCTCTCAAGAGCCAGTTCACACTTGGTGTGCTTTTGGTGGGGAGCGTTTCTGCTCTGTGCTGATAGCCGGTATTCAGCAAAGCAATGTGGTAAATCCTTGCAGTACCTGCGGTGTGAATATGTCGCAAAGGTGCACTGCGTGCAACATTTCGGTGGCAGTTAGAATGCCATGCTCATTCTGTGGGATGAGACTCGAAAAACGCAATCACTTGAACATGGAGCCACAATTGCTTGGTAAAAATGCAATCACACTCCATAGGCGATTGTGATTTGCCTTTTGCGATCCCAATGTTGAACCAGGCCTAAGGGGGACCAACTGGATCCCAATTATTTATCAGGTGGTCATCGTGTTTCCAGACTTTGCACTTGAGGGTGTAAGAGTGGTACCCATGATGACCACCTATCCCCTTATCCCTCTTCAAAACTGCCATCCCCTGTACCTCACTCCCTTCCCTCAACCCGCCCTAAGAGTCTACCTTGCTATGGTGGGCCGGCTTACAATCCTATTGGACAAAATGTGATTTACTTTTAGCCAATTGAATTAGCCAAATAACTCTGCCAAAAAAGAATATAATAAACTATCTTAGAGGGAGATCAACTAATTAGGGCCCTTTTAAATTAGGATCGTTTCGATTCAAAAATTGTATCGTGCCCATTTTGCCAATAGCAACAGCACGGCGATGAACATGTAAATTGCATTGCCGGGTTTTTGCTAGTGCAATTGGTATTTTCCAGAACTACGATTGTTGGCCTGCATCTTTTTTGTTTGTTTGCGCTTCTATGCTTTGCAACTTTCTGGTGAGGATTGGTATGGCTGTGGGGAGGAGGAGGCCATAAGTAGATCTTGGCGGTATATTTAAATCATTTTTAAATATGCCCCTGAGTTCTACACTGCAGGTTGCAACAATTTGTAATCAGCAATCAAATTCTCTCAAGGGCCAGTTCACACTTGGTGTGCTTTTGGTGGGGAGCATTTCTGCTCTGTGCTGATAGCCGGTATTCAGCAAAGCACTGTGGTAAATCCTTGCAGTGCCTGCGGTGTGCATATGTCGCAAAGGTGCACTGCGTGCAACATTTCGGTGACAGTTAGAATGCCATTCTCATTCTGTGGGATGAGACTCGAAAACCGTAATCACTGCATCATGGAGCCACAATTGCTTGGTAAAAATGCAATCACACTCCATAGGCGATTGTGATTTTCCTTTTGCAATCCCAATGTTGAACCAGGCCTAAGAGGGACCAACTGGATCCCAATTATTTATCAGGTGGTCGTCGTGTTTCCAGACTTTGCACTTGAGGCTGTAAGAGTGGTACCCATGATGGCCACCTATCCCCTTATCCCTCTTCAAAACTGCTATCCCCTATACCTTACTCCCTTCCCTCAACCTGCCCTAAGAGTCTACCTTGCCATGGTGGGCCAGCTTACAATCCTATTGGCCAAAATGTGATTTACTTTTAGCCAATTGGATTAGCCAAAGAACTCTGCCAAAAAAGAATATAATAAACTATCTTAGAGGGAGATCAACTAATTAGGGCCCTTTTAAATTAGGCTCGTTTGGATTTAAAAAATTTATCGTGCCCATTTTGCCAATAGCAACAGCACGGCGATGAACATGTAAATTGCATTGCCGGGTTTTTGCTAGTGCAATTGGTATTTTCCAGAATTACGATTGTTGGCCTGCATCTTTTTTGTTTGTTTACGCTTCTGTGTTTTGCAACTTTCTGGTGAGGATTGGTATGGCTGTGGGGAGGAGGAGGAGGCCATAAGTAGATCTTGGCGGTATATTTAAATCATTTTAAATATGCCCCTGAGTTCTACACTGCAGGTTGCAACAATTTGTAATCAGCAATCAAATTCTCTCTAGGGCCAGTTCACACTTGGTGTGCTTTTGGTGGGGAGCGTTTCTGCTCTGTGCTGGTAGCCGGTATTCAGCAAAGCAATGTGGTAAATCCTTGCAGTGCCTGCGGTGTGCATATGTCGCATAGGTGCACTGCGTGCAACATTTCGGTGGCAGTTAGAATGCCATTCTCATTCTGTGGGATGAGACTCGAAAAACGCAATCACTGGAACATGGAGCCACAATTGCTTGGTAAAAATGCAATCACACTCCATAGGCGATTGTGATTTGCTTTTTGCGATCCCAATGTTGAACCAGGCCTAAGGGGGACCAACTGGATCCCAATTATTTATCAGGTGGTCGTCGTGTTTCCAGACTTTGCACTTGAGGGTGTAAGAGTGGTACCCATGATGACCACCTATCCCCTTAACCCTCTTCAAAACTGCCATCCCCTGTACCTCACTCCCTTCCCTCAACCCGCCCTAAGAGTCTACCTTGCCATGGTGGGCCGGCTTACAATCCTATTGGACAAAATGTGATTTACTTTTAGCCAATTGAATTAGCCAAATAACTCTGCCAAAAAAGAATATAATAAACTATCTTAGAGGGAGATCAACTAATTAGGGCCCTTTTAAATTAGGCTCGTTTGGATTTAAAAAATTGTATCGTGCCTATTTTGCCAATAGCAACAGCACGGCGATGAACATGTAAATTGCATTGCCGGGTTTTTGCTAGTGCAATTGGTATTTTCCAGAATTACGATTGTTGGCCTGCATCTTTTTTGTTTGTTTACGCTTCTGTGTTGTGCAACTTTCTGGTGAGGATTGGTATGGCTGTGGGGAGGAGGAGGAGGCCATATGTAGATCTTGGCGGTATATTTAAATCATTTTAAATATGCCCCTGAGTTTTACACTGCAGGTTGCAACAATTTGTAATCAGCAATCAAATTCTCTCAAGAGCCAGTTCACACTTGGTGTGCTTTTGGTGGGGAGCGTTTCTGCTCTGTGCTGATAGCCGGTATTCAGCAAAGCAATGTGGTAAATCCTTGCAGTGCCTGCGGTGTGAATATGTCGCAAAGGTGCACTGCGTGCAACATTTCGGTGGCAGTTAGAATGCCATTCTCATTCTGTGGGATGAGACTCGAAAAACGCAATCACTTGAACATGGAGCCACAATTGCTTGGTAAAAATGCAATCACACTCCATAGGCGATTGTGATTTGCCTTTTGCGATCCCAATGTTGAACAAAGCCTAAGGGGGACCAACTGGATCCCAATTATTTATCAGGTGGTCGTCGTGTTTCCAGACTTTGCACTTGAGGGTGTAAGAGTGGTACCCATGATGACCACCTATCCCCTTATCCCTCTTCAAAACTGCCATCCCCTGTACCTCACTCCCTTCCCTCAACCCGCCCTAAGAGTCTACCTTGCCATGGTGGGCCGGCTTACAATCCTATTGGACAAAATGTGATTTACTTTTAGTCAATTGAATTAGCCAAATAACTCTGCCAAAAAAGAATATAATAAACTATCTTAGAGGGAGATCAACTAATTAGGGCCCTTTTAAATTAGGCTCATTTCGATTCAAAAATTGTATCGTGCCCATTTTGCCAATAGCAACAGCACGGCGATGAACATGTAAATTGCATTGCTGGGTTTTTGCTAGTGCAATTGGTATTTTCCAGAATTACGATTGTTGGCCTGCATCTTTTTTGTTTGTTTGCGCTTCTATGCTTTGCAACTTTCTGGTGAGGATTGGTATGGCTGTGGGGAGGAGGAGGCCATAAGTAGATCTTAGCGGTATATTTAAATCATTTTAAATATGCCCCTGAGTTCTACACTGCAGGTTGCAACAATTTGTACTCAGCAATCAAATTCTCTCTAGGGCCAGTTCACACTTGGTGTGCTTTTGGTGGGGAGCATTTCTGCTCTGTGCTAATAGCCGGTATTCAGCAAAGCACTGTGGTAAATCCTTGCAGTGCCTGCGGTGTGCATATGTCGCAAAGGTGCACTGCGTGCAACATTTCGGTGACAGTTAGAATGCCATTCTCATTCTGTGGGATGAGACTCGAAAACCGTAATCACTGCATCATGGAGCCACAATTGCTTGGTAAAAATGCAATCACACTCCATAGGCGATTGTGATTTTCCTTTTGCAATCCCAATGTTGAACCAGGCCTAAGAGGGACCAACTGGATCCCAATTATTTATCAGGTGGTCATCGTGTTTCCAGACTTTGAACTTGAGGCTGTAAGAGTGGTACCCATGATGGCCACCTATCCCCTTATCCCTCTCCAAAACTGCTATCCCCTATACCTTACTCCCTTCCCTCAACCTGCCCTAAGAGTCTACCTTGCCATGGTGGGCCGGCTTACAATCCTATTGGACAAAATGTGATTTACTTTTAGCCAATTGAATTAGCCAAATAACTCTGCCAAAAAAGAATATAATAAACTATCTTAGAGGGAGATCAACTAATTAGGGCCCTTTTAAATTAGGCTCGTTTGGATTTAAAAAAATTATCGTGCCCATTTTGCCAATAGCAACAGCACGGCGATGAACATGTAAATTGCATTGCCGGGTTTTTGCTAGTGCAATTGGTATTTTCCAGAATTACGATTGTTGGCCTGCATCTTTTTTGTTTGTTTACGCTTCTGTGTTTTGCAACTTTCTGGTGAGGATTGGTATGGCTGTGGGGAGGAGGAGGAGGCCATATGTAGATCTTGGCGGTATATTTAAATCATTTTAAATATGCCCCTGAGTTCTACACTGCAGGTTGCAACAATTTGTAATCAGCAATCAAATTCTCTCAAGAGCCAGTTCACACTTGGTGTGCTTTTGGTGGGGAGCGTTTCTGCTCTGTGCTGATAGCCGGTATTCAGCAAAGCAATGTGGTAAATCCTTGCAGTGCCTGCGGTGTGAATATGTCGCAAAGGTGCACTGCGTGCAACATTTCGGTGGCAGTTAGAATGCCATTCTCATTCTGTGGGATGAGACTCGAAAAACGCAATCACTTGAACATGGAGCCACAATTGCTTGGTAAAAATGCAATCACACTCCATAGGCGATTGTGATTTGCCTTTTGCGATCCCATTGTTGAACAAAGCCTAAGGGGGACCAACTGGATCCCAATTATTTATCAGGTGGTCGTCGTGTTTCCAGACTTTGCACTTGAGGGTGTAAGAGTGGTACCCATGATGACCACCTATCCCCTTATCCCTCTTCAAAACTGCCATCCCCTGTACCTCACTCCCTTCCCTCAACCCGCCCTAAGAGTCTACCTTGCCATGGTGGGCCGGCTTACAATCCTATTGGACAAAATGTGATTTACTTTTAGCCAATTGGATTAGCCAAAGAACTCTGCCAAAAAAGAATATAATAAACTATCTTAGAGGGAGATCAACTAATTAGGGCCCTTTTAAATTAGGCTCGTTTAGATTCAAAAATTGTATCGTGCCCATTTTGCCAATAGCAAAAGCACGGCGATGAACATGTAAATTGCATTGCCGGGTTTTTGCTAGTGCAATTGGTATTTTCCAGAATTACGATTGTTGGCCTGCATCTTTTTTGTTTGTTTGCGCTTCTATGCTTTGCAACTTTCTGGTGAGGATTGGTATGGCTGTGGGGAGGAGGAGGCCATAAGTAGATCTTGGCGGTATATTTAAATCATTTTAAATATGCCCCTGAGTTCTACACTGCAGGTTCAACAATTTGTAATCAGCAATCAAATTCTCTCAAGGGCCAGTTCACACTTGGTGTGCTTTTGGTGGGGAGCATTTCTGCTCTGTGCTGATAGCCGGTATTCAGCAAAGCACTGTGGTAAATCCTAGCAGTGCCTGCGGTGTGCATATGTCGCAAAGGTGCACTGCGTGCAACATTTCGGTGACAGTTAGAATGCAATTCTCATTCTGTGGGATGAGACTCGAAAACCGTAATCACTGCATCATGGAGCCACAATTGCTTGGTAAAAATGCAATCACACTCCATAGGCGATTGTGATTTTCCTTTTGCAATCCTAATGTTGAACCAGGCCTAAGAGGGACCAACTGGATCCCAATTATTTATCAGGTGGTCGTCGTGTTTCCAGACTTTGCACTTGAGGCTGTAAGAGTGGTACCCATGATGGCCACCTATCCCCTTATCCCTCTTCAAAACTGCTATCCCCTATACCTTACTCCCTTCCCTCAACCTGCCCTAAGAGTCTACCTTGCCATGGAGGGCCAGCTTACAATCCTATTGGCCAAAATGTGATTTACTTTTAGCCAATTGGATTAGCCAAAGAACTCTGCCAAAAAAGAATATAATAAACTATCTTAGAGGGAGATCAACTTATTAGGGCCCTTTTAAATTAGGCTCGTTTGGATTTAAAAAATGTATCGTGCCCATTTTGCCAATAGCAACAGCACGGCGATGAACATGTAAATTGCATTGCCGAGTTTTTGCTAGTGCAATTGGTATTTTCCAGAATTACGATTGTTGGCCTGCATCTTTTTTTTTTGTTTACGCTTCAGTGTTTTGCAACTTTCTGGTGAGGATTGGTATGGCTGTGGTGAGGAGGAGGAGGCCATAAGTAGATCTTGGCGGTATATTTAAATCATTTTAAATATGCCCCTGAGTTCTACACTGCAGGTTGCAACAATTTGTAATCAGCAATCAAATTCTCTCTAGGGCCAGTTCACACTTGGTGTGCTTTTGGTGGGGAGCGTTTCTGCTCTGTGCTGATAGCCGGTATTCAGCAAAGCAATGTGGTAAATCCTTGCAGTGCCTGCGGTGTGCATATGTCGCAAAGGTGCACTGCGTGCAACATTTCGGTGGCAGTTAGAATGCCATTCTCATTCTGTGGGATGAGACTCGAAAAACGCAATCACTTGAACATGGAGCCACAATTGCTTGGTAAAAATGCAATCACACTCCATAGGCGATTGTGATTTGCCTTTTGCGATCCCAATGTTGAACCAGGCCTAAGGGGGACCAACTGGATCCCAATTATTTATCAGGTGGTCGTCGTGTTTCCAGACTTTGCACTTGAGGGTGTAAGAGTGGTACCCATGATGACCACCTATCCCCTTATCCATCTTCAAAACTGCCATCCCCTGTACCTCACTCCCTTCCCTCAACCCGCCCTAAGAGTCTACCTTGCCATGGTGGGCCGGCTTACAATCCTATTGGACAAAATGTGATTTACTTTTAGCCAATTGGATTAGCCAAAGAACTCTGCCAAAAAAGAATATAATAAACTATCTTAGAGGGAGATCAACTAATTAGGGCCCTTTTAAATTAGGCTCGTTTGGATTTAAAAAAATTATCGTGCCCATTTTGCCAATAGCAACAGCACGGCGATGAACATGTAAATTGCATTGCCGGGTTTTTGCTAGTGCAATTGGTATTTTCCAGAATTACGATTGTTGGCCTGCATCTTTTTTGTTTGTTTACGCTTTGGTGTTTTGCAACTTTCTGGTGAGGATTGGTATGGCTGTGGGGAGGAGGAGGAGGCCATATGTAGATCTTGGCGGTATATTTAAATCATTTTAAATATGCCCCTGAGTTCCACTCTGCAGGCTGCAACAATTTGTAATCAGCAATCAAATTCTTTCAAGAGCCAGTTCACACTTGGTGTGCTTTTGGTGGGGAGCGTTTCTGCTCTGTGCTGATAGCCGGTATTCAGCAAAGCAATGTGGTAAATCCTTGCAGTGCCTGCGGTGTGAATATGTCGCAAAGGTGCACTGCGTGCAACATTTCGGTGGCAGTTAGAATGCCATTCTCATTCTGTGGGATGAGACTCGAAAAACGCAATCACTTGAACATGGAGCCACAATTGCTTGGTAAAAATGCAATCACACTCCATAGGCGATTGTGATTTGCCTTTTGCGATCCCAATGTTGAACCAGGCCTAAGGGGGACCAACTGGATCCCAATTATTTATCAGGTGGTCGTCGTGTTTCCAGACTTTGCACTTGAGGGTGTAAGAGTGGTACCCATGATGACCACCTATCCCCTTATCCCTCTTCAAAACTGCCATCCCCTGTACCTTACTCCCTTCCCTCAACCCGCCCTAAGAGTCTACCTTGCCATGGTGGGCCGGCTTACAATCCTATTGGACAAAATGTGATTTACTTTTAGCCAATTGAATTAGCCAAATAACTCTGCCAAAAAAGAATATAATAAACTATCTTAGAGGGAGATCAACTAATTAGGGCCCTTTTAAATTAGGCTCGTTTCGATTCAAAAATTGTATCGTGCCCATTTTGCCAATAGCAACAGCACGGCGATGAACATGTAAATTGCATTGCCGGGTTTTTGCTAGTGCAATTGGTATTTTCCAGAATTACGATTGTTGTCCTGCATCTTTTTTGTTTGTTTGCGCTTCTATGCTTTGCAACTTTCTGGTGAGGATTGGTATGGCTGTGGGGAGGAGGAGGCCATAAGTAGATCTTGGCGGTATATTTAAATCATTTTAAATATGCCCCTGAGTTCTACACTGCAGGTTGCAACAATTTGTAATCAGCAATCAAATTCTCTCAAGGGCCAGTTCACACTTGGTGTGCTTTTGGTGGGGAGCATTTCTGCTCTGTGCTGATAGCCGGTATTCAGCAAAGCACTGTGGTAAATCCTTGCAGTGCCTGCGGTGTGCATATGTCGCAAAGGTGCACTGCGTGCAACATTTCGGTGACAGTTAGAATGCCATTCTCATTCTGTGGGATGAGACTTGAAAACCGTAATCACTGCATCATGGAGCCACAATTGCTTGGTAAAAATGCAATCACACTCCATAGGCGATTGTGATTTTCCTTTTGCAATCCCAATGTTGAACCAGGCCTAAGAGGGACCAACTGGATCCCAATTATTTATCAGGTGGTCGTCGTGTTTCCAGACTTTGCACTTGAGGCTGTAAGAGTGGTACCCATGATGGCCACCTATCCCCTTATCCCTCTTCAAAACTGCTATCCCCTATACCTTACTCCCTTCCCTCAACCTGCCCTAAGAGTCTACCTTGCCATGGTGGGCCAGCTTACAATCCTATTGGCCAAAATGTGATTTACTTTTAGCCAATTGGATTAGCCAAAGAACTCTGCCAAAAAAGAATATAATAAACTATCTTAGAGGGAGATCAACTTATTAGGGCCCTTTTAAATTAGGCTCGTTTGGATTTAAAAAAATTATCGTGACCATTTTGCCAATAGCAACAGCACGGCGATGAACATGTAAATTGCATTGCCGAGTTTTTGCTAGTGCAATTGGTATTTTCCAGAATTACGATTGTTGGCCTGCATCTTTTTTGTTTGTTTACGCTTCTGTGTTTTGCAACTTTCTGGTGAAGATTGGTATGGCTGTGGTGAGGAGGAGGAGGCCATAAGTAGATCTTGGCGGTATATTTAAATCATTTTAAATATGCCCCTGAGTTCTACACTGCAGGTTGCAACAATTTGTAATCAGCAATCAAATTCTCTCTAGGGCCAGTTCACACTTGGTGTGCTTTTGGTGGGGAGCGTTTCTGCTCTGTGCTGATAGCCGGTATTCAGCAAAGCAATGTGGTAAATCCTTGCAGTGCCTGCGGTGTGCAAATGTCGCAAAGGTGCACTGCGTGCAACATTTCGGTGACAGTTAGAATGCCATTCTCATTCTGTGGGATGAGACTTGAAAACCGTAATCACTGCATCATGGAGCCACAATTGCTTGGTAAAAATGCAATCACACTCCATAGGCGATTGTGATTTTCCTTTTGCAATCCCAATGTTGAACCAGGCCTAAGAGGGACCAACTGGATCCCAATTATTTATCAGGTGGTCGTCGTGTTTCCAGACTTTGCACTTGAGGCTGTAAGAGTGGTACCCATGATGGCCACCTATCCCCTTATCCCTCTTCAAAACTGCTATCCCCTATACCTTACTCCCTTCCCTCAACCTGCCCTAAGAGTTTACCTTGCCATGGTGGGCCAGCTTACAATCCTATTGGCCAAAATGTGATTTACTTTTAGCCAATTGGATGAGCCAAAGAACTCTGCCAAAAAAGAATATAATAAACTATCTTAGAGGGAGATCAACCTATTAGGGCCTTTTTAAATTAGGCTCGTTTGGATTTAAAAAATTTATCGTGCCCATTTTGCCAATAGCAACAGCACGGCGATGAACATGTAAATTGCATTGCCGAGTTTTTGCTAGTGCAATTGGTATTTTCCAGAATTACGATTGTTGGCCTGCATCTTTTTTTTTGTTTACGCTTCTGTGTTTTGCAACTTTCTGGTGAGGATTGGTATGGCTGTGGTGAGGAGGAGGAGGCCATAAGTAGATCTTGGCGGTATATTTAAATCATTTTAAATATGCCCCTGAGTTCTACACTGCAGGTTGCAACAATTTGTAATCAGCAATCAAATTCTCTCTAGGGCCAGTTCACACTTGGTGTGCTTTTGGTGGGGAGCGTTTCTGCTCTGTGCTGATAGCCGGTATTCAGCAAAGCAATGTGGTAAATCCTTGCAGTGCCTGCGGTGTGCATATGTCGCAAAGGTGCACTGCAAGCTACATTTCAGTGGCAGTTAGAATGCCATTCTCATTCTGTGGGATGAGACTCGAAAAACGCAATCACTTGAACATGGAGCCACAATTGCTTGGTAAAAATGCAATCACACTCCATAGGCGATTGTGATTTGCCTTTTGAGATCCCAATGTTAAACCAGGCCTAAGGGGGACCAACTGGATCCCAATTATTTATCAGGTGGTCGTCGTGTTTCCAGACTTTGCACTTGAGGGTGTAAGAGTGGTACCCATGATGACCACCTATCCCCTTATCCCTCTTCAAAACTGCCATCCCCTGTACCTCACTCCCTTCCCTCAACCCGCCCTAAGAGTCTACCTTGCCATGGTGGGCCGGCTTACAATCCTATTGGCCAAAATGTGATTTACTTTTACATAGTTACATAGTTACATAGTTATTTTGGTTAAAAAAAGACATACGTCCATCGAGTTCAACCAGTATAAAGTACAAATAAAGTATAAATTTTAGCCAATTGGATTAGCCAAAGAACTCTGCCAAAAAAGAATATAATAAACTATCTTAGAGGGAGATCAACTAATTAGGGCCCTTTTAAATTAGGCTCGTTTGGATTTAAAAAATTTATCGTGCCCATTTTGCCAATAGCAACAGCACGGCGATGAACATGTAAATTGCATTGCCGGGTTTTTGCTAGTGCAATTGGTATTTTCCAGAATTACGATTCTTGGCCTGCATCTTTTTGCTTGTTTGCGCTTCTATGCTTTGCAACTTTCTGGTGAGGATTGGTATGGCTGTGGGGAGGAGGAGGCCATAAGTAGATCTTGGCGGTATATTTAAATCATTTTAAATATGCCCCTGAGTTCTACACTGCAGGTTGCAACAATTTGTAATCAGCAATCAAATTCTCTCTAGGGCCAGATCACACTTGGTGTGCTTTTGGTGGGGAGCGTTTCTGCTCTGTGCTGATAGCCGGTATTCAGCAAAGCAATGTGGTAAATCCTTGCAGTGCCTGCGGTGTGCATATGTCGCAAAGGTGCACTGCGTGCAACATTTCGGTAGCAGTTAGAATGCCATTCTCATTCTGTGGGATGAGACTCGAAAAACGCAATCACTTGAACATGGAGCCACAATTGCTTGGTAAAAATGCAATCACACTCCATAGGCGATTGTGATTTGCCTTTTGTGATTCCAGTGTTGAACCAGGCCTAAGGGGGACCAACTGGATCCCAATTATTTATCAGGTGGTCGTCGTGTTTCCAGACTCTACACTTGAGGATGTAAGAGTGGTACCCATGATGACCACCTATCCCCTTATCCCTCTTCAAAACAGCCATCCTCTATACCTCACTCCCTTCCCTCAACCCGCCCTAAGAGTCTACCTTGCCATGGTGGGCCGGCTTACAATCCTATTGGCCAAAATGTGATTTACTTTTAGCCAATTGGATTAGCCAAAGTACTCTGCCAAAAAAGAATATAATACACTATCTTAGAGGGAGATTAACTAATCAGGGCCCATTTGTATTAGGCTCGTTTCAATTCAGAAATTGTATCGTGCCCATTTTGCCAATCGCAACCGCACGGCGATGAACATGTAAATTGCATTGCCGGGTTTTTGCTAGTGCAATTGGTATTTTCCAGAATTACGATTGTTGGCCTGCATCTTTTTTGTTTGTTTGCGCTTCTTTGCTTTGCAACTTTCTGGTGAGGATTGGTATGGCTGTGGGGAGGAGGAGGCCATAAGTAGATCTTGGCGGTATATTTAAATCATTTTAAATATGCCCCTGAGTTCTACACTGCAGGTTGCAACAATTTGTAATCAGCAATCAAATTCTCTCAAGAGCCAGTTCACACTTGGTGTGCTTTTGGTGGGGAGCGTTTCTGCTCTGTGCTGATAGCCGGTATTCAGCAAAGCACTGTGGTAAATCCTTGCAGTGCCTGCGGTGTGCATATGTCGCAAAGGTGCACTGCGTGCAACATTTTGGCGAAAGTTAGAATGCCATTCTCATTCTGTGGGATGAGACTCGAAAACCGTAATCACTGCATCATGGAGCCACAATTGCTTGGTAAAAATGCAATCACACTCCATAGGCAATTGTGATTTTCCTTTTGTGATCCCAATATTGAACCAGGCCTAAGAGGGACCAACTGGATCCCAATTATTTATCAGGTGGTCGTCGTGTTTCCAGACTTTGCACTTGAGGCTGTAAGAGTGGTACCCATGATGGCCACCTATCCCCTTATCCCTCTTCAAAACTGCTATCCCCTATACCTTACTCCCTTCCCTCAACCTGCCCTAAGAGTCTACCTTGCCATGGTGGGCCGGCTTACAATCCTATTGGCCAAAATGTTATTTACTTTTAGACAATTGGATTAGCCAAAGAACTCTGCCAAAAAAGAATATAATAAACTATCTTAGAAGGAGATCAACTAATTAGGGCCCTTTTAAATTAGGCTCGTTTCGATTCAAAAATTGTATCGTGCCCATTTTGCCAATAGCAACAGCACGGCGATGAACATGTAAATTGCATTGCCGGGTTTTTGCTAGTGCAATTGGTATTTTCCAGAATTACGATTGTTGGCCTGCATCTTTTTTGTTTGTTTGCGCTTCTATGCTTTGCAACTTTCTGGTGAGGATTGGTATGGCTGTGGGGAGGAGGAGGCCATAAGTAGATCTTGGTGGTGTATTTAAATCATTTTAAATATGCCCCTGAGTTCTACACTGCAGGTTGCAACAATTTGTAATCAGCAATAAAATTCTCTCTAGGGCCAGTTCACACTTGGTGTGCTTTTGGTGGGGAGCGTTTCTGCTCTGTGCTGATAGCCGGTATTCAGCAAAGCAATGTGGTAAATCCTTGCAGTGCCTGCGGTGTGCATATGTCGCAAAGGTGCACTGCGTGCAACATTTCAGTGGCAGTTAGAATGCCATTCTCATTCTGTGGGATGAGACTCGAAAAACGCAATCACCTGAACATGGAGCCACAATTGCTTGGTAAAAATGCAATCACACTCCATAGGCGATTGTGATTTGCCTTTTGCGATCCCAATGTTGAACCAGGCCTAAGGGGGACCAACTGGATCCCAATTATTTATCAGGTGGTCGTCGTGTTTCCAGACTTTACACTTGAGGGTGTAAGAGTGGTACCCATGATGACCACCTATCCCCTTATCCCTCTTCAAAACTGCCATCCCCTGTACCTCACTCCCTTCCCTCAACCCGCCCTAAGAGTCTACCTTGCCATGGTGGGCCGGCTTACAATCCTATTGGACAAAATGTGATTTACTTTTAGCCAATTGGATTAGCCAAATAACTCTGCCAAAAAAGAATATAATAAACTATCTTAGAGGGAGATCAACTAATTAGGGCCCTTTTAAATTAGGCACGTTTCGATTCAAAAATTGCATCGTGCCCATTTTGCCAATAGCAACAGCATGGCGATGTACATGTAAATTGCATTGCCTGGTTTTTGCTAGTGCAATTGGTATTTTCCAGAATTACGATTGTTGGCCTGCATCTTTTTTGTTTCTTTGCGCTTCTATGCTTTGTAACTTTCTGGTGAGGATTGGTATGGCTGTGGGGAGGAGGAGGCCATAAGTAGATCTTGGCTGTATATTTAAATCATTTTAAATATGCCCCTGAGTTCTACACTGCAGGTTACAACAATTTGTAATCAGCAATCAAATTCTCTCAAGGGCCAGTTCACACTTGGTGTGCTTTTGGTGGGGAGCATTTCTGCTCTGTGCTGATAGCCGGTATTCAGCAAAGCACTGTGGTAAATCCTTGCAGTGCCTGCGGTGTGCATATGTCGCAAAGGTGCACTGCGTGCAACATTTCGGTGACATTTAGAATGCCATTCTCATTCTTTTGGATGAGACTCGAAAACCGTAATCACTGCATCATGGAGCCACAATTGCTTGGTAAAAATGCAATCACACTCCATAGGCGATTGTGATTTTCCTTTTGCAATCCCAATGTTGAACCAGGCCTAAGAGCGACCATCTGGATCCCAATTATTTATCAGGTGGTCGTCGTGTTTCCAGACTTTGCACTTGAGGCTGTAAGAGTGGTACCCATGATGGCCACCTATCCCCTTATCCCTCTTCAAAACTGCTATCCCCTATACCTTACTCCCTTCCCTCAACCTGCCCTAAGAGTCTACCTTGCCATGGTGGGCCGGCTTACAATCCTATTGGCCAAAATGTGATTTACTTTTAGCCAATTGGATTAGCCAAAGAACTCTGCCAAAAAAGAATATAATAAACTATCTTAGAGGGAGATCAACTAATTAGAGCCCTTTTAAATTAGGCTCGTTTGGATTCAAAAATTGTATCGTGCCCATTTTGCCAATAGCAACAGCACGGCGATGAACATGTAAATTGCATTGCCGGGTTTTTGCTAGTGCAATTGGTATTTTCCAGAATTACGATTGTTGGCCTGCATCTTTTTTGCTTGTTTGCGCTTCTATGCTTTGCAACTTTCTGGTGAGGATTGGTATGGCTGTGTGGGGGGAGGAGGCCATAAGTAGATCTTGGCTGTATATTTAAATCATTTTAAATATGCCCCTGAGTTCTACACTGCAGGTTGCAACAATTTGTAATCAGCAATCAAATTCTCTCTAGGGCCAGTTCACACTTGGTGTGCTTTTGGTGGGGAGCGTTTCTGCTCTGTGCTGATAGCCGGTATTCAGCAAAGCAATGTGGTAAATCCTTGCAGTGCCTGCGGTGTGCATATGTCGCAAAGGTGCACTGCTTGCAACATTTCGGTGGCAGTTAGAATGCCATTCTCATTCTGTGTGATGAGACTCGAAAAACGCAATCACTTGAATATGGAGCCACAATTGCTTGGTAAAAATGCAATCACACTCCATAGGCGATTGTGATTTGCCTTTTGTGATCCCAATGTTGAACCAGGCCTAAGGGGGACCAACTGGATCCCAATTATTTATCAGGTTGTCGTCGTGTTTCCAGACTTTACACTTGAGGGTGTAAGAGTGGTACCCATGATGACCACCTATCCCCTTATCCCTCTTCAAAACAGCCATCCTCTATACCTCACTCCCTTCCCTCAACCCGCCCTAAGAGTCTACCTTGCCATGGTGGGCCGGCTTACAATCCTATTGGCCAAAATGTGATTTACTTTTAGCCAATTGGATTAGCCAAAGTACTCTGCCAAAAAAGAATATAATACGCTATCTTAGAGGGAGATTAACTAATCAGGGCCCTTTTGTATTAGGCTCGTTTCAATTCAGAAATTGTATCGTGCCCATTTTGCCAATCGCAACCGCACGGCGATGAACATGTAAATTGCATTGCCGGGTTTTTGCTAGTGCAATTGGTATTTTCCAGAATTACGATTGTCGGCCTGCATTTTTTTTGTTTGTTTGCGCTTCTGTGTTTTGCAACTTTCTGGTGAAGACTG
The DNA here is from genome assembly GCF_040937935.1 of Hyperolius riggenbachi. Lineage (NCBI taxonomy): Eukaryota > Metazoa > Chordata > Amphibia > Anura > Hyperoliidae > Hyperolius > Hyperolius riggenbachi. The sequence continues at coordinate 169,269,530 of NC_090652.1, read as the reverse complement.
GTATGGCTGTGGGGAGGAGGAGGCCATAAGTAGAATTTGTGGGTATATATAAATCATTTTAAATATGCCCCTGAGTTCTACACTGCAGGTTGCAACAATTTGTAATCAGCAATCAAATTCTCTCAAGGCCAGTTCACGCTTGGTGTGCTTTTGGTGGGGAGCGTTTCTGCTCTTTGCTGATAGCCGGTATTCAGCAAAGCACTGTGGTAAATCCTTGCAGTGCCTGCGGTGTGCATATGTCGCAAAGGGGCAATGCGTGCAACATTTCGGTGGCAGTTAGAATGCCGTTCTCATTCTGTGGGATGAGACTCGAAAAACGCAATCACTGCAACATGGAGCCACAGTTGCTTGGTAAAATTGCAATCACACTCCATAGGTGATTGTGATTTGCCTTTTGCGATCCCAATGTTGAACCAGGCCTAAGCGGGACCAATTGGATCCCAATTATTTATCAGGTGGTCGTCATGTTTCCAGACTTTACACTTGAAGGTGTAAGAGTTGTACCCATGATGACCACCTATCCCCCTTATCCCTCTTCAAAACTGCCATCCCCTATACCTCTCTCATTCCATTCCCCCAACCTGCCCTTAGAGTCTACCTTGCCATGGTGGGCTGGCTTACAATCCTAATGGCCAAAATGTGATTTACTTTTAGCCAATTGGATTAGCCAAAATACTCTGCCAAAAAACAATATAATAATCTATCTTAGAGGGAGATCAACTAATTAGGGCCCTTTTGTATTAGGCACGTTTTGTTTCAAAAATTGTATCGTGCCCATTTTGCCAATAGCAACAGCACGGCGATGAACATGTAAATTGTATTGCTGAGTGGTTGCTAGTGCAATTGTTTTTTTCCAGAATTACGATTGTCGGCCTGCATCTTTTTTGTTTTGTTTGCGCTTCTATGGTTTGTAACTTTTTGGTGAGGATTGGTATGGCTGTGGGGAGGAGGAGGCCATAAGTAGAACTTGGGGGTATATTTAAATCATTTTAAATATTCCCCTAAATTCTACACTGCAGGTTTCAACAGTTTATAATCAGTAATCAAATTCTCTCAGGGCCAGTTCGCACTTGGTGTGCTTTTGGTGGGGAGCGTTTCTTCTCTTTGCTGATAGCCGGTATTCAGCAAAGCACTGTGGTAAATCCTTGCAGTGCCTGCGGTGTGCATATGTCGCAAAGGTGCACTGCATGCAACATTTCAGTGGCAGTTAGAATGCCATTGTCATTCTGTGGGATGAGACTCTAAAAACGCAATCACTGCAACATGGAGCCAGAATTGCTTGGTAAAAATGCAATCACACTCCATAGGCGATTGTGATTTGCCTTTTGCGATCCCAATGTTGAACCAGGCCTATGGGGGACCAACTGGATCCCAATTATTTATCAGGTGGTCGTCGTGCTTCCAGACTTTACACTTGAGGGTGTAAGAGTGGTACCCATGATGACCACATATTCCCTTATCCCTCTTCCAAACTGCCATCCCCTACACCTCACTCCCTTCCCTCAACCCGCCCTAAGAGTCTACCTTGCCATGGTGGGCCGGCTTACAATCCTATTGGCCAAAATGTGATTTACTTTTAGCCAATTGGATTAGCCAAAGTACTCTGCCAAAAGAGAATATAATACACTATCTTAGAGGGAGATCAACTAATTAGGGCCCTTTTGTATTAGGTACGTTTTGATTCCAAAATTGTATCGTGCCCATTTTGCCAATAGCAACAGCACGGCGATGAACATGTGAATTGCATTGCCGGGTTTTTGCTAGTGCAATTGGTATTTTCCAGAATTACGATTGTCGGCCTGCATCTTTTTTGTTTGTTTGCGCTTCTATGCTTTGCAACTTTCTGGTGAGGATTGGTATGGCTGTGGGGAGGAGGAGGCCATAAGTAGAACTTGGGGGTATATTTAAATCATTTTAAATATTCCCCTGAGTTCTACACTGCAGTTTGCAACAATTTGTTATCAGCAATCAAATTCTCTCAAGGGCCAGAATGCAGATATACCCGATTATGGATGATCTGCAGAATCATCAATAATGCGAGTATGAACTAACCTCTGGACACCTAAAGTGTGAATGTTTGGTGCAACAGTAATGATGAATACACGTAGAACAAATTAGGAATTCCTGAGGAGCAGGAATCCCAGCAACACAATTGAGCCACAGACACTACTGCAGGCAAGGATCAAAAGACAATAAGATCCTAATCTGCAAAGTAGTGAGATCACCAGGTGGAATGAGGTGATCAACAATGCTGCTACCGAGAGTTCCCAAGGCTAGGAGACCTCGGTTTAAGGCTGAACACACCAAGATGGGAATGGGTGATTCAGACCTTAATGCAGCACAGTATTTCCGAGGAGCGGAAATACTGGAACCCCTCAGGCTAGATACCTAGAACTGAGGGTAGCGTAGTCAGACAGGCAGGTTCAGCAACTCACGGACAGAGACAGTACAGAATCGAGAGACAGGATCAGTGTGTAGTGTAATCGGCAATAGTTCGGCAACGAGATCAGAAAGGCAAGGTACAGAATCAGAAGACTAGAGCGTAGTCAGGCAAGCAAGAGGTCATAACAGATAAACAATGCAATTAGTACTTTAAGCTATCAAGAACTGACTCAGTGTGGATTCCCAGCTCCTGCCGGTTCTGGCACACTGTAGGATCTAGCTAAGGTCTGAGAGCTAGCACATATAGTATTCGCAACAGCAGACAGGGAATGACTGGCATACAGGTCCTATATGGGCTGACAGCCCTTCTACTAGCATAAAGGTCCTGTCACTTGGCCCGCGCGTGCGTAAGCCTCAGCCTCTGAGTGACAGAGAGGCTGTGTGCAGTATCTGTGTTGACAAGAAGATTAGTAGATGCCGGCTGAGTAGTGGGAACCACTGCCATGCTGCCGGCCGCGGCGGCGGTGTCCCTGCTGCCCTGAGGCAAAATGTCACAAACTGACTGTGCGGTGGAAACCGCCGGCTGAGACGCAGAAACCGCCGCCCTGCTACCGCTTGCGGCGGCGGTAACTCTGCTAACCTTCGCAGTACCCCCCCCCTTGAGGAGTGGCCTCCGGACACTTCTTACCCGGCTTCTCAGGGTGTAACTGATGAAATCTCTTTCTCAATTTCTCAGCATGCATGCTGTCCTTTGAGACCCAAGACCTATCCTCCACACCATACCCCTTCCAATGGACCAGATACTGTACATAATTCTGTACGAGGCGAGAATCCAAGATTTTCTCCACCTCATATTCTGTTTGGCCCTCCACTATCACAGGGGGAGGAGGGGAGAAATCCACATATACTGCTGGTTTCAGCAATGAGACGTGAAAAGACCTACCACATCTCATACTGGTCGGTAAGGTCAATCACATAGGAGACGTCATTGATCTTTTTGGCTACTGAGTAAGGCCCTATGAACCTAGAACCCAATTTGGGCGATGGTTGTCTGAGTGCTAAGTGTTTGGTAGACACCCAAACCTTGTCACCTGGAGCAAAATGCCACTCAGCAGAACGTCTCTTATCGGCCTGTCTTTTCTGAGTCTGGAAGGCTGTTCCCAAACTCTTCCTTACTTGTCCCCAACGATCTTTCGGTGTTTTTTGCCAGTCCTCTAGGGCAGGGAAGGGAGAAGAACAAACTGGCAACGGGGAAAATTTGGGAGACCTTCCAGAGACCACCTGAAACGGAGAGAGTCCAGTGGAAGAATTCCTCAAATTATTGTGTGCAAACTCCGTAAAGGGTAGAAACTTAACCCAATCAGTCTGAGCATCGGCCACATAGCACCTGAGAAACTGTTCCAGAGCCTGATTAATCCTTTCTGTCTGCCTGTTGGTCTGTGGGTGGTACCCAGATGAAAATGACAGCTTCATACCCATACCATGGCAAAAGGCCCTCCAGAACTTCGACACAAACTGGACCCCTCTATCCGAAACCACGTCATCCGGAATTCCATGCAGCCGGAAGATATGTTGCACAAAGAGACCAGCCAACTCCTGAACAGAGGGGAACCCTCTAAGAGGGACAAAGTGGGCCATCTTGCTGAATCTGTCCACCACCACCCATATGACAGAGATGCCCTCGGACTTGGGAAGCTCCCCAATAAAGTCCATGGACAAATAAGTCCAGGGTTCACCCGGAACTGGGAGAGGCTGCAAAGTACCCGCAGGGGCCTGACAAGACGGTTTGCTCCTGGCACATACAACACACTCCCTGACAAACTCCTTGCACTCAGATGCTAAGGAAGGCCACCAAACACATCTGGTGAGGAGATCCAGAGTGCGAGTGACCCCAGGATGACCTGCGTTCTTATGGGTGTGGAAAAGTTGCAGGATCTGTAACCGAAAGGGCATGGGCGCAAAGAGAACTCCTTCCGGCTTCCCTTCCGGGGTATCAAGCTGATAGGCCGTCAATGTGGCAGCCCAAGCTTACTAAGTTTCCGTGGCCACAAGCACAACCTTGCGCGGTAAGATGCTCTCGGGAAGAGCAGGTTGAGCTGTCTCCGGTTCAAAGCATCTGGAGAGAGCATCAGCCTTAACATTCTTACTACCAGGGGTGTAAGTGATGACAAACCTAAACCTCGAGAAAAATAAGGACCAATGGGCTTGTCGTGGACTAAGCCTCTTGGCTCCTTCAATGTACTCCAAATTTTTGTGATCAGTGTACACAGTAATGGTATGCTCTGCACCCTCTAACCAATGTCGCCACTCCTCGAAAGTAAGTTTGATGGCCAGCAATTCCCTATTGCCCACATCGTAGTTTCTCTCAGCAGGGGAAACCCTGAGTGAGAAATAGGCACAAGGGTGAACCTTGCCTAAAGACCCCGAGCGTTGAGACAAGACAGCCTCTACCCCAATTTCTGAAGCATCTACCTCGACTATGAAGGGGAGGGTAACGTCCAGATGTCTCAAGATGGGTGCTGAGCAAAATAACTTTTTTAACTGAATGAAGGCTTCTTGGGCCTCGGAAGACCAGTGGTAAGAATCTGCACCTTCCTTGGACATGCGGGTAAGTGGTGATATCACTGCAGAAAAGCCCCTTATAAACCTTCTATAATAATTGGCGAAGCCAATGAATCTCTGGACTGCCTTCAACCCGACTGGTTGAGGCCAATCCAGCACAGCAGTCACTTTCTGAGGATCCATAGAGAGCCCAGGGGTCGAGATCACGTAACCCAAAAACGAGACCTCCGTAACCTCAAACAGGCACTTCTCGAGTTTAGCATACAGAGAATTCTGTCTCAGTTTTTTCAACACATAACGTACATGCTTCCTGTGCTCAGAAAGGTTAGGAGAAAAGATCAGTATATCATCAAGATAAACTAATACGAATTTTCCCAAGACCTCTCTAAAAACCTCGTTAATCAAGTCTTGGAAAACGGCTGGAACGTTACACAACCGAAAGGGCATGACCAAATACTCGTAATGGCCGTCCGGTGTGTTGAAGGCCGTTTTCCACTCGTCACCGTCCCTAATACGTATCAGGTTGTATGCACCCCGTAAATCAAACTTGGAAAAGATGCTGGCATTGGTTATTTGTGTGAATAGATCGTCAATCAGTGGCAGAGGATAACGGTTCTTCACTGTGATCTTATTCAAACCACGATAATCAATACAAGGCCTAAGGCCACCATCCTTTTTCTGTACAAAAAAGAACCCTGCTCCAGCTGGTGATCGGGAGGGACGGATGAAGCCTTTGGCCAAATTCTCTTTGATGTACTCTTGCATAGCAATCTTTTCAGGACACGATAAATTATACAAATGGCCTCTAGGGGGCATGCACCCTGATCTTAACTCAATGGGACAGTCGAAACTCCGATGAGGCGGGAGTTTATCAGCAGCCTTGGGGCAAAACACATCCGCAAACTCAGAGTATTGAACTGGTACACCCTCCACTAGAACCTTAGTAGAGCAGATTGCGACCCTCTCTAAACAGTGGGCGTGACAATATTCCGACCAGCTGAGTAACTGGCTGGAGGCCCAATCAATCTGTGGGGAATGCTGCTGCAACCATGGCATTCCCAAGACGATAGTAGAGGTCGCCATTTGTAACACAAAGAATTGTAATCTTTCCTTATGTAAAACTCCCACAGTGCATACAAGAGGTGGTGTCTGAGACAAAGGACGTTTATTCTGCAGAGGAGAATCATCAATGGCCGTGATCATGAATTGTCGGTCCAAAGAATGTACAGGAATACCCAATCTCTTTACAAAATCATAATCAATAAAATTGGCCTCTGAGCCAGAGTCCACAAAAGCTTCAGACGTGAACACCTGATTGTTCTAAGTAATGGAACACGGGAGATTGATTCGATTCTTATTTAGAGGTGAAAGTGGCTCGCCCAGGGTATTACCTCTAACTACACCTAGGCGGCAGCGTTTTCCCGACTTCTTTGGACAATTCTGTACCACATGGCCTTCCTCAGCACAATAAAAACATAACCCCACAGATCTCCTGCGCATTTTCTCAATCTGCGTCAATCTGGAACGACCAGTCTGCATTGGCTCGTCCGAAGGGGACTGAGACGGAGAGGAAATACAAGAAACTGGTTTTATGCCACTATTTCCCCGGGACTGTGTATGGAAGCGTAAACGTCGATCCATTCTAACAGCCAAGGAAATTGCTTCATCAAGAGTTTTAGGATCTGGATGTCCTAACATTAAATCAGCAATAGGATCAGAAAGACCAGAAAGAAATCGGTCTGGAAGGGCAAAAGATCCCCATCTTGTGGACCCCGCCCACTTCCTGAATTCAGCGGCATAGGCTTCAGCCGTGTTACGCCCCTGGGTGAGCTTCTTAATGTTCCTTTCAGCTGTACTGGCCCTATCAGGGTCGTCGTACAAGACGGCCATAGCTTCAAATAAGTCATGCACAGACTTTAAAGCCTCATGCTCGGGTGGCAACCCGTATGCCCAGGTCTGGGAATCGCCAGAGAGTAATGTCTTAATTAAAGTGACTCTCTGGTGTTCGGACCCTGACAAATTGGGCCTCATTTCAAAGTACGCAAGAATGCGACTCTTAAAAATCTGAAAATCAGACGTGTGTCCTGAGAACTTAGCAGGCACATCCATCGTAAGGTCAGAGACAGAAGGCGATTGTACTGCTTTTGCAGCATTCTGGAGTACCACAACTGATTCAGACATTTGTGCGATCTGAGTCTGCTGTGTATTGACCACTCCGGTAAGAGTGTTGACAGCAGTGGTCAGGACCTCCAATTGGCTGTGCAGTAATTCCATTTTGTTTGGTCTGCTGTTCTGTAATGATTCGTGTCAGCCCACAGAGAGAATCTGATTGTTGGCGATCTGCAGAATCGCCAAGAATGCAGATATACCCGATTATGGATGATCTGCAGAATCATCAATAATGCGAGTATGAACTAACCTCTGGACACCTAAAGTGTGAGTGTTTGGTGCAACAGTAATGATGAATACACGTAGAACAAATTAGGAATTCCTGAGGAGCAGGAATCCCAGCAACACAATTGAGCCACAGACACTACTGCAGGCAAGGATCAAAAGACAATAAGATCCTAATCTGCAAAGTAGTGAGATCACCAGGTGGAATGAGGTGATCAACAATGCTGCTACCGAGAGTTCCCAAGGCTAGGAAACCTCGGTTTAAGGCTGAACACACCAAGATGGGAATGGGTGATTCAGACCCTAATGCATCACAGTATTTCCGAAGATCGGAAATACTGCAACCCCTCAGGCTAGATACCTAGAACTGAGGGTAGCGTAGTCAGACAGGCAGGTTCAGCAACTCACAGACAGAGACAGTACAGAATCGAGAGACAGGATCAGTGTGTAGTGTAATCGGCAATAGTTCGGCAACGAGATCAGAAAGGCAAGGTACAGAATCAGAAGACTAGAGCGTAGTCAGGCAAGCAAGAGGTCATAACAGATATACAATGCACTTAGTACTTTAAGCTATCAAGAACTGACTCAGTGTGGATTCCCAGCTCCTGCCGGTTCTGGCACACTGTAGGATCTAGCTAAGGTCTAAGAGCTAGCACATATAGTATTCGCAACAGCAGACAGGGAATGACTGGCATACAGGTCCTATATGTACTGGAAGAGCTCCTCAGCTCCGCCCCAGTCATTCCTCCAATCAGAAGAGCGGAAGGAGTCAGCTGACCGGCTTGGTCAGCTGACAGCCCTTCTACTAGCATAAAGGTCCTGTCGCTTGGCCCGCGTGCGCGTAAGCCTCAGCCTCTGAGTGACAGAGAGGCTGTGTGCAGTATCCATGTTGGCAAGAAGATTAGTAGATGCCGGCTGAGTAGCGGAAACCGCTGCCATGCTGCCGGCCGTGGCGGCGGTGTCCCTGCTGCCCTGAGGCAAGATGTCACAAACTGACTGTGCGGTGGAAACCGCCGGCTGAGACACAAAAACCGCCGCCCTGCTACTGCTTGCGGCGGCGGTAACTCTGCTAACCTTTACAGCAAGCACTGTGGTAAATCCTTGCAATGCCTGCGGTATGCATATGTCGCAAAGGTGCATTGCGTGCAACATTTCGGTGGCAGTTAGAATGCCATTCTCATTCTGTGGGATGAGACTCGAAAATGGCAAACACTGCAACATAGAGCCACAATTGCTTGGTAAAAGTGCAATCACACTCCATAGGCGATTGTGATTTGCCTTTTGCGATCCCAATGTTGAAAAAGGCCTAAGGGGGACCAACTGGATCCCAATTATTTATCAGGTGGTCGTCGTGTTTCCAGACTTTACACTTGAGGGTGTAAGAGTGGTACCCATGATGACCACCTATCCCCTTATCCCTCTTCAAAACTGCCATCCTCTATACCACACTCCCTTCCCTCAACCCGCTTTAAGAGTTTACCTTGCCATGGTGGGCCGGCTTACAATCCTATTGGCCAAAATGTGATTTACTTTTAGCCAATTGGATTAGCCAAATAATTCTTAAAGTACAAAGTAGGCTCGTTTCAATACAAAAATTGTATCGTGCCCATTTTGCCAATAGCAACAGCACGGCGATGAACATGTAAATTGTATTGCTGAGTTTTTGCTAGTGCAATTGGTATTTTCCAGAATTACGATTGTTGGCCTGCATCTTTTTTGTTTTGTTTGCGCTTCTATGGTTTGTAACTTTTTGGTGAGGATTGGTATGGCTGTGGGGAGGAGGAGGCCATAAGTAGAACTTGGGGGTATATTTAAATCATTTTAAATATTCCCCTGAGTTCTACACTGCAGGTTGCAACAATTTATAATCAGCAATCAAATTCTCTCAGGACCAGTTCGCACTTGGTGTGCTTTTGGTGGGGAGCGTTTCTGCTCTTTGCTGATAGCCGGTATTCAGCAAAGCACTGTGGTAAATCCTTGCAATGTCTGCAGTGTGCATATGTCGCAAAGGTGCACTGCGTGCAACATTTCGGTGGCAGTTAGAATGCTATTCTCATTCTGTGGGATGAGACTCGAAGACCGTAATCACTGCATCATGGAGCCACAATTGCTTGGTAAAAATGCAATCACAGTCCATAGGCGATTGTGATTTGCCTTTTGCGATCCCAAAGTTGAACCAGGCCTAAGGGGGACCAACTGGATCCCAATTATTTATCAGGTGGTCAACCTGTTTCCAGACTTTACACTTGAGGGTGTAAGAGTGGTACCCATGAGGACCACCTATCTCCTTATCCCTTTTCAAAACTGCCATCCCCTATACCTCACTCCCTTCCCTCAACCCGCCCTAAGAGTCTACCTTGCCATGGTGGGCCGGCTTACAATCCTATTGGCCAAAATGTGATTTACTTTTAGCCAATTGGATTAGCCAAAGTACTCTGCCAAAAGAGAATATAATACACTATCTTAGAGGGAGATCAACTAATTAGGGCCCTTTTGTATTAGGCACGTTTCGATTCCAAAATTGTATCGTGCCCATTTTGCCCATATTAACAGCATGGCGATGAACATGTAAATTGCATTGCCGGGTTTTTGCTAATGCAATTGGTATTTTCCAGAATTACGATTGTCGGCCTGCATCTTTTTTGTTTGTTTGCGCTTCTATGCTTTGTAACTTTCTGGTGAGGATTGGTATGGCTGTGGGGAGGAGGAGGCCATAAGTAGATCTTGGCGGTGTATTTAAATCATTTTAAATATGCCCCTGAGCTCTACACTGCAGGTTGCAACAATTTGTAATCAGCAATCAAATTCTCTCTAGGGCCAGTTCACACTTGGTGTGCTTTTGGTGGGGAGCGTTTCTGCTCTGTGCTGATAGCCGGTATTCAGCAAAGCAATGTGGTAAATCCTTGCAGTGCCTGCGGTGTGCATATGTCGCAAAGGTGCACTGCGTGCAACATTTCGGTGGCAGTTAGAATGCCATTCTCATTCTGTGGGATGAGACTCGAAAAACGCAATCACCTGAACATGGAGCCACAATTGCTTGGTAAAAATGCAATCACACTCCATAGGCGATTGTGATTTGCCTTTTGCGATCCCAATGTTGAACCAGGCCTAAGGGGGACCAACTGGATCCCACTTATTTATCAGGTGGTCGTCGTGTTTGCAGACTTTGCACTTGAGGCTGTAAGAGTGGTACCCATGATGGCCACCTATCCCCTTATCCCTCTTCAAAACTGCTATCCCCTATACCTTACTCCCTTCCCTCAACCTGCCCTAAGAGTCTACCTTGCCATGGTGGGCCAGCTTACAATCCTATTGGCCAAAATGTGATTTACTTTTAGCCAATTGGATTAGCCAAAGTACTCTGCCAAAAAAGAATATAATACACTATCTTAGAGGGAGATTAACTAATCAGGTCCCTTTTGTATTAGGCTCGTTTCAATTCAGAAATTGTATCGTGCCCATTTTGCCAATCGCAACCGCACGGCGATGAACATGTAAATTGCATTGCCGGGTTTTTGCTAGTGCAATTGGTATTTTCCAGAATTACGATTGTCGACCTGCATCTTTTTTGTTTGTTTGCGCTTCTGTGTTTTGCAACTTTCTGGTGAAGACTGGTATGGCTGTGGGGAGGAGGAGGCCATAAGTAGAATTTGGGGGTATATTTAAATCATTTTAAATATGCCCCTGAGTTCTACACTGCAGGTTGCAACAATTTGTAATCAGCAATCAAATTCTCTCAAGGGCCAGTTCACACTTGGTGTGCTTTTGGTGGGGAGCGTTTCTGCTCTTTGCTGATAGCCGGTATTCAGCAAAGCACTGTGGTAAATCCTTGCAGTGCCTGCGGTGTGCAAGTGTCGCAAAGGTGCACTACATGCAACATTTCGGTGGCAGTTAGAATGCCATTCTCATTCTGTGGGATGAGACTCGAAAAACGCAATCACTGCAACATGGAGCCACAGTTGCTTGGTAAAATTGCAATCACACTCCACAGGCGATTGTGATTTGCCTTTTGCGATCCCAATGTTAAACCAGGCCTAAGGGGGACCAGTTGGATCCCAATTATTTATCAGGTGGTCGTCATGTTTCCAGAGTTTACACTTGAAGGTGTTAGAGTGGTACCCATGATGACCACCTATCCCCCTTATCCCTCTTCAAAACTGCCATCCCCTATACCTCTCTCATTCCATTCCCCCAACCTGCCCTTAGAGTCTACCTTGCCATGGTGGGCCGGCTTACAATCCTATTGGCCAAAATGTGATTTACTTTTAGCCAATTGGATTAGCCAAAGTACTCTGCCAAAAACAATATAATAATCTATCTTAGAGGGAGATCAACTAATTAGGGCCCTTTTGTATTAGGTACGTTTTGATCCAAAAATTGTATCGTGCCCATTTTGCCAATAGCAAAAGCACGGCGATGAACATGTAAATTGTATTGCTGAGTGGTTGCTAGTGCAATTGTTTTTTTCCAGAATTACGATTGTCGGCCTGCATCTTTTTTTGTTTTGTTTGCGCTTCTATGGTTTGTAACTTTTTGGTGAGGATTGGTATGGCTGTGGGGAGGAGGAGGCCATAAGTAGAACTTGGGAGTATATTTAAATCTTTTTAAATATTCCCCTGAGTTCTACACTGCAGGTTTCAACAATTTATAATCAGCAATCAAATTCTCTCAGGGCCAGTTCGCACTTGGTGTGCTTTTGGTGGGGAGCGTTTCTTCTCTTTGCTGATAGCCGGTATTCAGCAAAGCACTGTGGTAAATCCTTGCAGTGCCTGCGGTGTGCATATGTCGCAAAGGTGCACTGCGTGCAACATTTCGTTGGCAGTTAGAATGCCATTCTCATTCTGTAGGATGAGGCTCGAAAAACGCAATCACCTGAACATGGAGCCACAATTGCTTGGTAAAAATGCAATCACACTCCATAGGCGATTGTGATTTGCCTTTTGCGATCCCAATGTTGAACCAGGCGTAAGGGGGACCAACTGGATCCCAATTATTTATCAGGTGGTCGTCGTGTTTCCAGACTTTACACTTGAGGGTGTAAGAGTGGTACCCATGATGACCACCTATCCCCTTATCCCTCTTCAAAACTGCCATCCCCTACACCTCACTCCCTTCCCTCAACCCGCCCTAAGAGTCTACCTTGCTATGGTGGGCCGGCTTACAATCCTATTGGCCAAAATGTGATTTACTTTTAGCCAATTGGATTAGCCAAAGAACTCTGCCAAAAAAGAATATAATAAACTATCTTAGAGGGAGATTAACTAATCAGGGCCCTTTTGTATTAGGCTCGTTTCGATTCAAAAATTGTATCGTGCCCATTTTGCCAATAGCAACAGCACGGCGATGAACATGTAAATTGCATTGCCGGGTTTTTGCTAGTGCAATTGGTATTTTCCAGAATTACGATTGTCGGCCTGCATCTTTTTTGTTTGTTTGCGTTTCTGTGTTTTGCAACTTTCTGGTGATGATTGGTATGGCTGTGGGGAGGAGGAGGCCATAAGTAGATCTTTGCGGTATATTTAAATCATTTTAAATATGCCCCTGAGTTCTACACTGCAGGTTGCAACAATTTGTAATCAGCAATCAAATTCTCTCTAGGGCCAGTTCACACTTGGTGTGCTTTTGGTGGGGAGCGTTTCTGCTCTGTGCTGATAGCTGGTATTCAGCAAAGCAATGTGGTAAATCCTTGCAGTGCCTGCGGTGTGCATATGTCGCAAAGATGCACTGCGTGCAACATTTCGGTGGCAGTTAGAATGCCATTCTCATTCTGTGGGATGAGACTCGAAAAACGCAATCACTTGAACATGGAGCCACAATTGCTTGGTAAAAATGCAATCACACTCCATAGGCGATTGTGATTTGCCTTTTGCGACCCCAATGTTGAACCAGGCCTAAGGGGGACCAACTGGATCCCAATTATTTATCAGGTGGTCGTCGTGTTTCCAGACTTTGCACTTGAGGGTGTAAGAGTGGTACCCATGATGGCCACCTATCCCCTTATCCCTCTTCAAAACTGCTATCCCCTATACCTTACTCCCTTCCCTCAACCTGCCCTAAGAGTCTACCTTGCCATGGTGGGCCGGCTTACAATCCTATTGGCCAAAATGTGATTTACTTTTAGCCAATTGGATTAGCCAAAGAACTCTGCCAAAAAAGAATATAATAAACTATCTTAGAAGGAGATCAACTAATTAGGGCCCTTTTAAATTAGGCTCGTTTCGATTCAAAAATTGTATCGTGCCCATTTTGCCAATAGCAACAGCACGGCGATGAACATGTAAATTGCATTGCCGGGTTTTTGCTAGTGCAATTGGTATTTTCCAGAATTACGATTGTTGGCCTGCATCTTTTTTGTTTGTTTGCGCTTCTATGCTTTGCAACTCTCTGGTGAGGATTGGTATGGCTGTGGGGAGGAGGAGGCCATAAGTAGATCTTGGCGGTGTATCTAAATCATTTTAAATATGCCCCTGAGTTCTACACTGCAGGTTGCAACAATTTGTAATCAGCAATCAAATTCTCTCTAGGGCCAGTTCACACTTGGTGTGCTTTTGGTGGAGAGCGTTTCTGCTCTGTGCTGATAGCCAGTATTCAGCAAAGCAATGTGGTAAATCCTTGCAGTGCCTGCGGTGTGCATATGTCGCAAAGGTGCACTGCGTGCAACATTTCGGTGGCAGTTAGAATGCCATTCTCATTCTGTGGGATGAGACTCGAAAAACGCAATCACTTGAACATGGAGCCACAATTGCTTGGTAAAAATGCAATTTACACTGCATAAGCGATTGTGATTTGCCTTTTGCGATCCCAATGTTGAACCAGGCCTAAGGGGGACCAACTGGATCCCAATTATTTATCAGGTGGTCGTCGTGTTTCCAGACTTTACACTTGAGGGTGTAAGAGTGGTACCCATGATGACCACCTATCCCCTTATCCCTCTTCAAAACTGCCATCCCCTATACCTCACTCCCTTCCCTCAACCCGCCCTAAGAGTCTACCTTGCCATGGTGGGCCGGCTTACAATCCTATTGGCCAAAATGTGATTTAATTTTAGCCAATTGGATTAGCCAAAGAACTCTGCCAAAAAAGAATATAATAAACTATCTTAGAGGGAGATCGACTAATTAGGGCCCTTTTAAATTAGGCTCGTTTCAATTCAAAAATTGTATCGTGCACATTTTGCCAATAGCAACAGCACGGCGATGAACATGTAAATTGCATTGCCGGGTTTTTGCTAGTGCAATTGGTATTTTCCAGAATTACGATTGTTGGCCTGCATCTTTTTTGTTTGTTTGCGCTTCTATACTTTGCAACTTTCTGGTGAGGATTGGTATGGCTGTGTGGAGGAGGAGGCCATAAGTAGATCTTGGCGGTATATTTAAATCATTTTAAATATGCCCCTGAGTTCTACACTGCAGGTTGCAACAATTTGTAATCAGCAATCAAATTCTCTCAAGAGCCAGTTCACACTTGGTGTGCTTTTGGAGGGGAGCGTTTCTGCTATGTGCTGATAGCCGGTATTCAGCAAAGCACTGTGGTAAATCCTTGCAGTGCCTGCGGTGTGCATATGTCGCAAAGGTGCACTGCGTGCAACATTTTGGCGAAAGTTAGAATGCCATTCTTATTCTGTGGGATGAGACTCGAAAAACCGTAATCACTGCATCATGGAGCCACAATTGGTTGGTAAAAATGCAATCACACTCCATAGGCGATTGTGATTTTCCTTTTGTGATCCCAATATTGAACCAGGCCTAAGAGGGACCAACTGGATCCCAATTATTTATCAGGTGGCCGTCGTGTTTCCAGACCTTGCACTTGAGGCTGTAAGAGTGGTAACCATGATGGCCACCTATCCCCTTATCCCTCTTCAAAACTGCTATCCCCTATACCTTACTCCCTTCCCTCAAACTGCCCTTAGAGTCTACCTTGCCATGGTGGGCCGGCTTACAATCCTATTGGCCAAAATGTGATTTACTTTTAGCCAATTGGATTAGCCAAAGAACTCTGCCAAAAAAGAATATAATAAACTATCTTAGAAGGAGATCAACTAATTAGGGCCCTTTTAAATTAGGCTCGTTTCAATTCAAAAATTGTATCGTGCCCATTTTGCCAATAGCAACAGCACGGCGATGAACATGTAAATTGCATTGCCGGGTTTTTGCTAGTGCAATTGGTATTTTCCAGAATTACCATTGTTGGCCTGCATCTTTTTTGTTTGTTTGCGCTTCTATGCTTTGCAACTTTCTGGTGAGAATTGATATGGCTGTGGGGAGGAGGAGGCCATAAGTAGATCTTGGCTGTATATTTAAATCATTTTAAATATGCCCCTGAGTTCTACACTGCAGGTTGCAACAATTTGTAATCAGCAATCAAATTCTCTCAAGGGCCAGTTCACACTTGGTGTGCTTTTGGTGGGGAGCATTTCTGCTCTGTGCTGATAGCCGGTATTCAGCAAAGCACTGTGGTAAATCCTTGCAGTGCCTGCGGTGTGCATATGTCACAAAGGTGCACTGCGTGCAACATTTCGGTGACAGTTAGAATGCCATTCTCATTCTTTTGGATGAGACTCGAAAACCGTAATCACTGCATCATGGAGCCACAATTGGTTGGTAAAAATGCAATCACACTCCATAGGCGATTGTGATTTTCCTTTTGCAATCCCAATGTTGAACCAGGCCTAAGAGGGACCAACTGGATCCCAATTATTTATCAGGTGGTCGTCGTGTTTCCAGTCTTTGAACTTGAGGCTGTAAGAGTGGTACCCATGATGGCCACCTATCCCCTTATCCCTCTTCAAAACTGCTATCTCCTATACCTTACTCCCTTCCCTCAACCTGCCCTAAGAGTCTACCTTGCCATGGTGGGCCGGCTTACAATCCTATTGGCGAAAATGTGATTTACTTTTAGCCAATTGGATTAGCCAAAGAACTCTGCCAAAAAAGAATATAATAAACTATCTTAGAGGGAGATCAACTAATTAGGGCCCTTTTAAATTAGGCTCATTTGGATTCAAAAATTGTATCGTGCCCATTTTGCCAATAGCAACAGCACGGCGATGAACATGTAAATTGCATTGCCGGGTTTTTGCTAGTGCAATTGGTATTTTCCAGAATTACGATTCTTGGCCTGCATCTTTTTGCTTGTTTGCGCTTCTATGCTTTGCAACTTTCTGGTGAGGATTGGTATGGCTGTGGGGAGGAGGAGGCCATAAGTAGATCTTGGCGGTATATTTAAATCATTTTAAATATGCCCCTGAGTTCTACACTGCAGGTTGCAACAATTTGTAATTAGCAATCAAATTCTCTCTAGGGCCAGTTCACACTTGGTGTGCTTTTGGTGGGGAGCGTTTCTGCTCTGTGCTGATAGCCGGTATTCAGCAAAGCAATGTGGTAAATCCTTGCAGTGCCTGCGGTGTGCATATGTCGCAAAGGTGCACTGCGTGCAACATTTCGGTAGCAGTTAGAATGCCATTCTCATTCTGTGGGATGAGACTCGAAAAACGCAATCACTTGAACATGGAGCCACAATTGCTTGGTAAAAATGCAATCACACTCCATAGGCGATTGTGATTTGCCTTTTGTGATCCCAATGTTGAACCAGGCCTAAGGGGGACCAACTGGATCCCAATTATTTATCAGGTGGTCGTCGTGTTTCCAGACTTTACACTTGAGGGTGTAAGAGTGGTACCCATGATGACCACCTATCCCCTTATCCCTCTTCAAAACTGCCATCCCCTATACCTCACTCCCTTCCCTCAACCCGCCCTAAGAGTCTACCTTGCCATGGTGGGCCGGCTTACAATCCTATTGGCCAAAATGTGATTTAATTTTAGCCAATTGGATTAGCCAAAGAACTCTGCCAAAAAAGAATATAATAAACTATCTTAGAGGGAGATCGACTAATTAGGGCCCTTTTAAATTAGGCTCGTTTCAATTCAAAAATTGTATCGTGCACATTTTGCCAATAGCAACAGCACGGCGATGAACATGTAAATTGCATTGCCGGGTTTTTGCTAGTGCAATTGGTATTTTCCAGAATTACGATTGTTGGCCTGCATCTTTTTTGTTTGTTTGCGCTTCTATACTTTGCAACTTTCTGGTGAGGATTGGTATGGCTGTGTGGAGGAGGAGGCCATAAGTAGATCTTGGCGGTATATTTAAATCATTTTAAATATGCCCCTGAGTTCTACACTGCAGGTTGCAACAATTTGTAATCAGCAATCAAATTCTCTCAAGAGCCAGTTCACACTTGGTGTGCTTTTGGAGGGGAGCGTTTCTGCTATGTGCTGATAGCCGGTATTCAGCAAAGCACTGTGGTAAATCCTTGCAGTGCCTGCGGTGTGCATATGTCGCAAAGGTGCACTGCGTGCAACATTTTGGCGAAAGTTAGAATGCCATTCTTATTCTGTGGGATGAGACTCGAAAAACCGTAATCACTGCATCATGGAGCCACAATTGGTTGGTAAAAATGCAATCACACTCCATAGGCGATTGTGATTTTCCTTTTGTGATCCCAATATTGAACCAGGCCTAAGAGGGACCAACTGGATCCCAATTATTTATCAGGTGGCCGTCGTGTTTCCAGACCTTGCACTTGAGGCTGTAAGAGTGGTAACCATGATGGCCACCTATCCCCTTATCCCTCTTCAAAACTGCTATCCCCTATACCTTACTCCCTTCCCTCAAACTGCCCTTAGAGTCTACCTTGCCATGGTGGGCCGGCTTACAATCCTATTGGCCAAAATGTGATTTACTTTTAGCCAATTGGATTAGCCAAAGAACTCTGCCAAAAAAGAATATAATAAACTATCTTAGAAGGAGATCAACTAATTAGGGCCCTTTTAAATTAGGCTCGTTTCAATTCAAAAATTGTATCGTGCCCATTTTGCCAATAGCAACAGCACGGCGATGAACATGTAAATTGCATTGCCGGGTTTTTGCTAGTGCAATTGGTATTTTCCAGAATTACCATTGTTGGCCTGCATCTTTTTTGTTTGTTTGCGCTTCTATGCTTTGCAACTTTCTGGTGAGAATTGATATGGCTGTGGGGAGGAGGAGGCCATAAGTAGATCTTGGCTGTATATTTAAATCATTTTAAATATGCCCCTGAGTTCTACACTGCAGGTTGCAACAATTTGTAATCAGCAATCAAATTCTCTCAAGGGCCAGTTCACACTTGGTGTGCTTTTGGTGGGGAGCATTTCTGCTCTGTGCTGATAGCCGGTATTCAGCAAAGCACTGTGGTAAATCCTTGCAGTGCCTGCGGTGTGCATATGTCACAAAGGTGCACTGCGTGCAACATTTCGGTGACAGTTAGAATGCCATTCTCATTCTTTTGGATGAGACTCGAAAACCGTAATCACTGCATCATGGAGCCACAATTGGTTGGTAAAAATGCAATCACACTCCATAGGCGATTGTGATTTTCCTTTTGCAATCCCAATGTTGAACCAGGCCTAAGAGGGACCAACTGGATCCCAATTATTTATCAGGTGGTCGTCGTGTTTCCAGTCTTTGAACTTGAGGCTGTAAGAGTGGTACCCATGATGGCCACCTATCCCCTTATCCCTCTTCAAAACTGCTATCTCCTATACCTTACTCCCTTCCCTCAACCTGCCCTAAGAGTCTACCTTGCCATGGTGGGCCGGCTTACAATCCTATTGGCGAAAATGTGATTTACTTTTAGCCAATTGGATTAGCCAAAGAACTCTGCCAAAAAAGAATATAATAAACTATCTTAGAGGGAGATCAACTAATTAGGGCCCTTTTAAATTAGGCTCATTTGGATTCAAAAATTGTATCGTGCCCATTTTGCCAATAGCAACAGCACGGCGATGAACATGTAAATTGCATTGCCGGGTTTTTGCTAGTGCAATTGGTATTTTCCAGAATTACGATTCTTGGCCTGCATCTTTTTGCTTGTTTGCGCTTCTATGCTTTGCAACTTTCTGGTGAGGATTGGTATGGCTGTGGGGAGGAGGAGGCCATAAGTAGATCTTGGCGGTATATTTAAATCATTTTAAATATGCCCCTGAGTTCTACACTGCAGGTTGCAACAATTTGTAATTAGCAATCAAATTCTCTCTAGGGCCAGTTCACACTTGGTGTGCTTTTGGTGGGGAGCGTTTCTGCTCTGTGCTGATAGCCGGTATTCAGCAAAGCAATGTGGTAAATCCTTGCAGTGCCTGCGGTGTGCATATGTCGCAAAGGTGCACTGCGTGCAACATTTCGGTAGCAGTTAGAATGCCATTCTCATTCTGTGGGATGAGACTCGAAAAACGCAATCACTTGAACATGGAGCCACAATTGCTTGGTAAAAATGCAATCACACTCCATAGGCGATTGTGATTTGCCTTTTGTGATCCCAATGTTGAACCAGGCCTAAGGGGGACCAACTGGATCCCAATTATTTATCAGGTGGTCATCGTGTTTCCAGACTCTACACTTGAGGATGTAAGAGTGGTACCCATGATGACCACCTATCCCCTTATCCCTCTTCAAAACAGCCATCCTCTATACCTCACTCCCTTCCCTCAACCCGCCCTAAGAGTCTACCTTGCCATGGTGGGCCGGCTTACAATCCTATTGGCCAAAATGTGATTTACTTTTAGCCAATTGGATTAGCCAAAGTACTCTGCCAAAAAAGAATATAATACACTATCTTAGAGGGAGATTAACTAATCAGGGCCCTTTTGTATTAGGCTCGTTTCAATTCAGAAATTGTATCGTGCCCATTTTGCCAATCGCAACCGCACGGCGATGAACATGTAAATTGCATTGCCGGGTTTTTGCTAGTGCAATTGGTATTTTCCAGAATTACGATTGTTGGCCTGCATCTTTTTTGTTTGTTTGCGCTTCTATGCTTTGCAACTTTCTGGTGAGGATTGGTATGGCTGTGGGGAGGAGGAGGCCATAAGTAGGTCTTGGCGGTATATTTAAATCATTTTAAATATGCCCCTGAGTTCTACACTGCAGGTTGCAACAATTTGTAATCGGCAATCAAATTCTCTCAAGAGCCAGTTCACACTTGGTGTGCTTTTGGTGGGGAGCGTTTCTGCTCTGTGCTGATAGCCGGTATTCAGCAAAGCACTGTGGTAAATCCTTGCAGTGCCTGCGGTGTGCATATGTCGCAAAGGTGCACTGCGTGCAACATTTTGGCGAAAGTTAGAATGCTATTCTTATTCTGTGGGATGAGACTCGAAAACCGTAATCACTGCATCATGGAGCCACAATTGCTTGGTAAAAATGCAATCACACTCCATAGGCAATTGTGATTTTCATTTTGTGATCCCAATATTGAAAGAGGCCTAAGAGGGACCAACTGGATACCAATTATTTATCAGGTGGTCGTCGTGTTTCCAGACTTTGCACTTGAGGCTGTAAGAGTGGTACCCATGATGGCCACCTATCCCCTTATCCCTCTTCAAAACTGCTATCCCCTATACCTTACTCCCTTCCCTCAACCTGCCCTAAGAGTCTACCTTGCCATGGTGGGCCGGCTTACAATCCTATTGGCCAAAATGTTATTTACTTTTAGCCAATTGGATTAGCCAAAGAACTCTGCCAAAAAAGAATATAATAAACTATCTTAGAGGGAGATCAACTAATTAGAGCCCTTTTAAATTAGGCTCGTTTGGATTCAAAAATTGTATCGTGCCCATTTTGCCAATAGCAACAGCACGGCGATGAACATGTAAATTGCATTGCCGGGTTTTTGCTAGTGCAATTGGTATTTTCCAGAATTACGATTGTTGGCCTGCATCTTTTTTGCTTGTTTGCGCTTCTATGCTTTGCAACTTTCTGGTGAGGATTGGTATGGCTGTGTGGGGGAGGAGGCCATAAGTAGATCTTGGCGGTATATTTAAATCATTTTAAATATGCCCCTGAGTTCTACACTGCAGGTTGCAACAATTTGTAATCAGCAATCAAATTCTCTCTAGGGCCAGTTCACACTTGGTGTGCTTTTGGTGGGGAGCGTTTCTGCTCTGTGCTGATAGCCGGTATTCAGCAAAGCAATGTGGTAAATCCTTGCAGTGCCTGCGGTGTGCATATGTCGCAAAGGTGCACTGCTTGCAACATTTCGGTGGCAGTTAGAATGCCATTCTCATTCTGTGTGATGAGACTCGAAAAACGCAATCACTTGAACATGGAGCCACAATTACTTGGTAAAAATGCAATCACACTCCATAGGCGATTGTGATTTGCCTTTTGTGATCCCAATGTTGAACCAGGCCTAAGGGGAACCAACTGGATCCCAATTATTTATCAGGTGGTCGTCGTGTTTCCAGACTTTACACTTGAGGGTGTAAGAGTGGTACCCATGATGACCACCTATCCCCTTATCCCTCTTCAAAACAGCCATCTATACCTCACTCCCTTCCCTCAACCCGCCCTAAGAGTCTACCTTGCCATGGTGGGCCTGCTTACAATCCTATTGGCCAAAATGTGATTTACTTTTAGCCAATTGGATTAGCCAAAGTACTCTGCCAAAAAAGAATATAATACACTATCTTAGAGGGAGATTAACTAATCAGGGCCCTTTTGTATTAGGCTCGTTTCATTTCAGAAATTGTATCGTGCCCATTTTACCAATCGCAACCGCACGGCGATGAACATGTAAATTGCATTGCTGGGTTTTTGCTAGTGCAATTGGTATTTTCCAGAATTACGATTGTCGGCCTGCATTTTTTTTGTTTGTTTGCGCTTCTGTGTTTTGCAACTTTCTGGTGAAGACTGGTATGGCTGTGGGGAGGAGGAGGCAATAAGTAGAATTTGTGGGTATATATAAATCATTTTAAATATGCCCCTGAGTTCTACACTGCAAGTTGCAACAATTTGTAATCAGCAATCAAATTCTCTCAAGGCCAGTTCACACTTGGTGTGCTTTTGGTGGGAAGCGTTTCTGCTCTTTGCTGATAGCCGGTATTCAGCAAAGCACTGTGGTAAATCCTTGCAGTGCCTGCGGTGTGCATATGTCGCAAAGGTGCAATGCGTGCAACATTTCGGTGGCAGTTAGAATGCCGTTCTCATTCTGTGGGATGAGACTCGAAAAACGCAATCACTGCAACATGGAGCCACAGTTGCTTGGTAAAATTGCAATCACACTCCATAGGTGATTGTGATTTGCCTTTTGCGATCCCAATGTTGAACCAGGCCTAAGCGGGACCAATTGGATCCCAATTATTTATCAGGTGGTCGTCATGTTTCCAGACTTTACACTTGAAGGTGTAAGAGTGGTACCCATGATGACCACCTATCCCCCTTATCCCTCTTCAAAACTGCAATCCCCTATACCTCTCTCATTCCATTCCCCCAACCTGCCCTTAGAGTCTACCTTGCCATGGTGGGCCGGCTTACAATCCTAATGGCCAAAATGTGATTTACTTTTAGCCAATTGGATTAGCCAAAGTACTCTGTCAAAAAACAATATAATAATCTATCTTAGAGGGAGATCAACTAATTAGGGCCCTTTTGTATTAGGCACGTTTTGTTTCAAAAATTGTATCGTGCCCATTTTGCCAATAGCAACAGCACGGCGATGAACATGTAAATTGTATTGCTGAGTGGTTGCTAGTGCAATTGTTTTTTTCCAGAATTACGATTGTCGGCCTGCATCTTTTTTGTTTTGTTTGCGCTTCTATGGTTTGTAACTTTTTGGTGAGAATTGGTATGGCTGTGGGGAGGAGGAGGCCATAAGTAGAACTTGGGGGTATATTTAAATCATTTTAAATATTCCCCTAAATTCTACACTGCAGGTTTCAACAATTTATAATCAGCAATCAAATTCTCTCAGGGCCAGTTCGCACTTGGTGTGCTTTTGGTGGGGAGCGTTTCTTCTCTTTGCTGATAGCCGGTATTCAGCAAACCCCTGTGGTAAATCCTTGCAGTGCCTGCGGTGTGCATATGTCGCAAAGGTGCACTGCATGCAACATTTCAGTGGCAGTTAGAATGCCATTGTCATTCTGTGGGATGAGACTCTAAAAAAGCAATCACTGCAACATGGAGCCAGAATTGCTTGGTAAAAATGCAATCACACTCCATAGGCGATTGTGATTTGCCTTTTGCGATCCCAATGTTGAACCAGGCCTATGGGGGACCAACTGGATCCCAATTATTTATCAGGTGGTCGTCGTGCTTCCAGACTTTACACTTGAGGGTGTAAGAGTGGTACCCATGATGACCACATATTCCCTTATCCCTCTTCCAATCTGCCATCCCCTACACCTCACTCCCTTCCTTCAACCCGCCCTAAGAGTCTACCTTGCCATGGTGGGCCGGCTTACAATCCTATTGGCCAAAATGTGATTTACTTTTAGCCAATTGGATTAGCCAAAGTACTCTGCCAAAAGAGAATATAATACACTATCTTAGAGGGAGATCAACTAATTAGGGCCCTTTTGTATTAGGTAAGTTTTGATTCCAAAATTGTATCGTGCCCATTTTGCCAATAGCAACAGCACGGCGATGAACATGTGAATTGCATTGCCGGGTTTTTGCTAGTGCAATTGGTATTTTCCAGAATTACGATTGTCGGCCTGCATCTTTTTTGTTTGTTTGCGCTTCTATGCTTTGCAACTTTCTGGTGAGGATTGGTATGGCTGTGGGGAGGAGGAGGTCATAAGTAGAACTTGGGGGTATATTTTAATCATTTTAAATATTCCCCTGAGTTCTACACTGCAGTTTGCAACAATTTGTTATCAGCAATCAAATTCTCTCAAGGGCCAGAATTCAGATATACCCGATTATGGATGATCTGCAGAATCATCAATAATGCGAGTATGAACTAACCTCTGGACACCTAAAGTGTGAATGTTTGGTGCAACAGTAATGATGAATACACGTAGAACAAATTAGGAATTCCTGAGGAGCAGGAATCCCAGCAACACAATTGAGCCACAGACACTACTGCAGGCAAGGATCAAAAGACAATAAGATCCTAATCTGCAAAGTAGTGAGATCACCAGGTGGAATGAGGTGATCAACAATGCTGCTACCGAGAGTTCCCAAGGCTAGGAGACCTCGGTTTAAGGCTGAACACACCAAGATGGGAATGGGTGATTCAGACCTTAATGCAGCACAGTATTTCCGAGGAGCGGAAATACTGGAACCCCTCAGGCTAGATACCTAGAACTGAGGGTAGCGTAGTCAGACAGGCAGGTTCAGCAACTCACGGACAGAGACAGTACAGAATCGAGAGACAGGATCAGTGTGTAGTGTAATCGGCAATAGTTCGGCAACGAGATCAGAAAGGCAAGGTACAGAATCAGAAGACTAGAGCGTAGTCAGGCAAGCAAGAGGTCATAACAGATAAACAATGCAATTAGTACTTTAAGCTATCAAGAACTGACTCAGTGTGGATTCCCAGCTCCTGCCGGTTCTGGCACACTGTAGGATCTAGCTAAGGTCTGAGAGCTAGCACATATAGTATTCGCAACAGCAGACAGGGAATGACTGGCATACAGGTCCTATATGGGCTGACAGCCCTTCTACTAGCATAAAGGTCATGTCACTTGGCCCGCGCATGCGTAAGCCTCAGCCTCTGAGTGACAGAGAGGCTGTGTGCAGTATCTGTGTTGGCAAGAAGATTAGTAGATGCCGGCTGAGTAGTGGGAACCACTGCCATGCTGCCGGCCGCGGCGGCGGTGTCCCTGCTGCCCTGAGGCAAAATGTCACAAACTGACTGTGTGGTGGAAACCGCCGGCTGAGACGCAGAAACCGCCGCCCTGCTACCGCTTGCGGCGGCGGTAACTCTGCTAACCTTCGCAGTACCCCCCCTCCTTGAGGAGTGGCCTCCGGACACTTCTTACCCGGCTTCTCAGGGTGTAACTGATGAAATCTCTTTCTCAATTTCTCAGCATGCATGCTGTCCTTTGAGACCCAAGACCTATCCTCCACACCATACCCCTTCCAATGGACCAGATACTGTACATAATTCTGTACAAGGCGAGAATCCAAAATTTTCTCCACCTCGTATTCTGTTTGGCCCTCCACTATCACAGGGGGAGGAGGGGAGAAATCCACATATACTGCTGGTTTCAGCAATGAGACGTGAAAAGACCTACCACATCTCATACTGGTCGGTAAGGTCAATCACATAGGAGACGTCATTGATCTTTTTGGCTACTGAGTAAGGCCCTATGAACCTAGAACCCAATTTGGGCGATGGTTGTCTGAGTGCTAAGTGTTTGGTAGACACCCAAACCTTGTCACCTGGAGCAAAATGCCACTCAGCAGAACGTCTCTTATCGGCCTGTCTTTTCTGAGTCTGGAAGGCTGTTCCCAAACTCTTCCTTACTTGTCCCCAATGATCTTTCGGTGTTTTTTGCCAGTCCTCTAGGGCAGGGAAGGGAGAAGAACAAACTGGCAACGGGGAAAATTTGGGAGACCTTCCAGAGACCACCTGAAACGGAGAGAGTCCAGTGGAAGAATTCCTCAAATTATTGTGCGCAAACTCCGCAAAGGGTAGAAACTTAACCCAATCAGTCTGAGCATCGGCCACATAGCACCTGAGAAACTGTTCCAGAGCCTGATTAATCCTTTCTGTCTGCCTGTTGGTCTGTGGGTGGTACCCAGATGAAAATGACAGCTTCATACCCATACCATGGCAAAAGGCCCTCCAGAACTTCGACACAAACTGGACCCCTCTATCCGAAACCACGTCATCCGGAATTCCATGCAGCCGGAAGATATGCTGCACAAAGAGACCAGCCAACTCCTGAACAGAGGGGAACCCTCTAAGAGGGACAAAGCGGGCCATCTTGCTGAATCTGTCCACCACCACCCATATGACAGAGATGCCCTCGGACTTGGGAAGCTCCCCAATAAAGTCCATGGACAAATGAGTCCAGGGTTCACCCGGAACTGGGAGAGGCTGCAAAGTACCCGCAGGGGCCTGACAAGATGGTTTGCTCCTGGCACATACAACACACTCCCTGACAAACTCCTTGCAATCAGATGCTAAGGAAGGCCACCAAACACATCTGGTGAGGAGATCCAGAGTGCGAGTGACCCCAGGATGACCTGCGTTCTTATGGGTGTGGAAAAGTTGCAGGATCTGTAACCGAAAGGGCATGGGCGCAAAGAGAACTCCTTCCGGCTTCCCTTCCGGGGTATCAAGCTGATAGGCCGTCAATGTGGCAGCCCAATCTTACCAAGTTTCCGTGGCCACAAGCACAACCTTGCGCGGCAAGATGCTCTCGGGAAGAGTAGGTTGAGCTGTCTCCGGTTCAAAGCATCTGGAGAGAGCGTCAGCCTTAACATTCTTACTACCAGGGGTGTAAGTGATGACAAACCTAAACCTCGAGAAAAATAAGGACCAATGGGCTTGTCGTGGACTAAGCCTCTTGGCTCCTTCAATGTACTCCAAATTTTTGTGATCAGTGTACACAGTAATGGTATGCTCTGCACCCTCTAACCAATGTCGCCACTCCTCGAAAGTAAGTTTGATGGCCAGCAATTCCCTGATGCCCACATCGTAGTTTCTCTCAGCAGGGGAAACCCTGAGTGAGAAATAGGCACAAGGGTGAACCTTGCCTAAAGCCCCCAAGCGTTGAGACAAGACAGCCCCTACCCCAATTTCTGAAGCATCTACCTCGACTATGAAGGGGAGGGTAACGTCCAGATGTCTCAAGATGGGTGCTGAGCAAAATAACTTTTTTAACTGAATGAAGGCTTCTTGGGCCTCGGAAGACCAGTGGTAAGAATCTGCACCTTCCTTGGACATGCGGGTAAGTGGTGATATCACTGCAGAAAAGCCCCTTATAAACCTTCTATAATAATTGGCGAAGCCAATGAATCTCTGGAGTGCCTTCAACCCGACTGGTTGAGGCCAATCCAGCACAGCAGTCACTTTCTGAGGATCCATAGAGAGCCCAGGGGTCGAGATCACGTAACCCAAAAACGAGACCTCCGTAACCTCAAACAGGCACTTCTCGAGTTTAGCATACAGAGAATTCTGTCTCAGTTTTTTCAACACATAACGTACATGCTTCCTGTGCTCAGAAAGGTTAGGAGAAAAGATCAGTATATCAAGATAAACTAATACGAATTTTCCCAAGACCTCTCTAAAAACCTCGTTAATCAAGTCTTGGAAAACGGCTGGAACGTTACACAACCGAAAGGGCATGACCAAATACTCGTAATGGCCGTCCGGTGTGTTGAAGGCCGTTTTCCACTCGTCACCGTCCCTAATACGTATCAGGTTGTATGCACCCCGTAAATCAAACTTGGAAAAGATGCTGGCATTGGTTATTTGTGTGAATAGATCGTCAATCAGTGGCAGAGGATAACGGTTCTTCACTGTGATCTTATTCAAACCACGATAATCAATACAAGGCCTAAGGCCACCATCCTTTTTCTGTACAAAAAAGAACCCTGCTCCAGCTGGTGATCGGGAGGGACGGATGAACCCTTTGGCCAAATTCTCTTTGATGTACTCTTGCATAGCAATCTTTTCAGGACACGATAAATTATACAAATGGCCTCTAGGGGGCATGCACCCTGATCTTAACTCAATGGGACAGTCGAAACTCCGATGAGGCGGGAGTTTATCAGCAGCCTTGGGACAAAACACATCCGCAAACTCAGAGTATTGAACTGGTACACCCTCCACTAGAACCTTAGTAGAGCAGATTGCGACCCTCTCTAAACAGTGGGCGTGACAATATTCCGACCAGCTGAGTAACTGGCCGGAGGCCCAATCAATCTGTGGGGAATGCTGCTGCAACCATGGCATTCCCAAGACGATAGTAGAGGTCGCCATTTGTAACACAAAGAATTGTAATCTTTCCTTATGTAAAACTCCCACAGTGCATACAAGAGGTGGTGTCTGAGACAAAGGACGTTTATTCTGCAGAGGAGAATCATCAATGGCCGTGATCATGAATTGTCGGTCCAAAGAATGTACAGGAATACCCAATCTCTTTACAAAATCATAATCAATAAAATTGGCCTCTGAGCCAGAGTCCACAAAAGCTTCAGACGTGAACACCTGATTGTTCTAAGTAATGGAACACGGGAGATTGATTCGATTCTTATTTAGAGGTGAAAGTGGCTCGCCCAGGGTATTACCTCTAACTACACCTAGGCGGCAGCGTTTTCCCGACTTCTTTGGACAATTCTGTACCACATGGCCTTCCTCAGCACAATAAAAACATAACCCCACAGATCTCCTGCGCATTTTCTCAATCTGCGTCAATCTGGAACGACCAGTCTGCATTGGCTCGTCCGAAGGGGACTGAGACGGAGAGGAAATACAAGAAACTGGTTTTATGCCCCTATTTCCCCGGGACTGTGTATGGAAGCGTAAACGTCGATCCATTCTAACATTCCTCCATTTCCATGAAGGAAATTGCTTCATCAAGAGTTTTAGGATCTGGATGTCCTAACATTAAATCAGCAATAGGATCAGAAAGACCAGAAAGAAATCGGTCTGGAAGGGCAAAAGATCCCCATCTTGTGGACCCCGCCCACTTCCTGAATTCAGCGGCATAGGCTTCAGCCGTGTTACGCCCCTGGGTGAGCTTCTTAATGTTCCTTTCAGCTGTACTGGCCCTATCAGGGTCGTCGTACAAGACGGCCATAGCTTCAAAGAAGTCATGCACAGACTTTAAAGCCTCATGCTCGGGTGGCAACCCGTATGCCCAGGTCTGGGAATCGCCAAAGAGTAATGTCTTAATTAAAGTGACTCTCTGGTGTTCGGACCCTGACAAATTGGGCCTCATTTCAAAGTACGCAAGAACGCGACTCTTAAAAATCTGAAAATCGGACGTGTGTCCTGAGAACTTAGCAGGCACATCCATCGTAAGGTCAGAGACAGAAGGGGATTGTACTGCTTTTGCAGCATTCTGGAGTACCACAACTGATTCAGACATTTGTGCGATCTGAGTCTGCTGTGTATTGACCACTACGGTAAGAGTGTTGACAGCAGTGGTCAGGACCTCCAATTGGCTGTGCAGTAATTCCATTTTGTTTGGTCTGCTGTTCTGTAACGATTGGTATCAGCCCACAGAGAGAATCTGATTGTTGGCGATCTGCAGAATCGCCAAGAATGCAGATATACCCGATTATGGATGATCTGCAGAATCATCAATAATGCGAGTATGAACTAACCTCTGGACACCTAAAGTGTGAGTGTTTGGTGCAACAGTAATGATGAATACACGTAGAACAAATTAGGAATTCCTGAGGAGCAGGAATCCCAGCAACACAATTGAGCCACAGACACTACTGCAGGCAAGGATCAAAAGACAATAAGATCCTAATCTGCAAAGTAGTGAAATCACCAGGTGGAATGAGGTGATCAACAATGCTGCTACCGAGAGTTCCCAAGGCTAGGAAACCTCGGTTTAAGGCTGAACACACCAAGATGGGAATGGGTGATTCAGACCCTAATGCAGCACAGTATTTCCGAAGATCGGAAATACTGCAACCCCTCAGGCTAGATACCTAGAACTGAGGGTAGCGTAGTCAGACAGGCAGGTTCAGCAACTCACAGACAGAGACAGTACAGAATCGAGAGACAGGATCAGTGTGTAGTGTAATCGGCAATAGTTCGGCAACGAGATCAGAAAGGCAAGGTACAGAATCAGAAGACTAGAGCGTAGTCAGGCAAGCAAGAGGTCATAACAGATAAACAATGCACTTAGTACTTTAAGCTATCAAGAACTGACTCAGTGTGGATTCCCAGCTCCTGTCGGTTCTGGCACACTGTAGGATCTAGCTAAGGTCTAAGAGCTAGCACATATAGTATTCGCAACAGCAGACAGGGAATGACTGGCATACAGGTCCTATATGTACTGGAAGAGCTCCTCAGCTCCGCCCCAGTCATTCCTCCAATCAGAAGAGCGGAAGGAGTCAGCTGACCGGCTTGGTCAGCTGACAGCCCTTCTACTAGCATAAAGGTCCTGTCGCTTGGCCCGCGTGCGCGTAAGCCTCAGCCTCTGAGTGACAGAGAGGCTGTGTGCAGTATCCATGTTGGCAAAAAGATTAGTAGATGCCGGCTGAGTAGAGGGAACCGCTGCCATGCTGCCGGCCGTGGCGGCGGTGTCCCTGCTGCCCTGAGGCAAGATGTCACAAACTGACTGTGCGGTGGAAACCGCCGGCTGAGACACAAAAACCGCCGCCCTGCTACTGCTTGCGGCGGCGGTAACTCTGCTAACCTTCACAGCAAGCACTGTGGTAAATCCTTGCAATGCCTGCGGTGTGCATATGTCGCAAAGGTGCATTGCGTGCAACATTTCGGTGGCAGTTAGAATGCCATTCTCATTCTGTGGGATGAGACTCGAAAATGGCAAACACTGCAACATAGAGCCACAATTGCTTGGTAAAAGTGCAATCACACTCCATAGGCGATTGTGATTTGCCTTTTGCGATCCCAATGTTGAGCAAGGCCTAAGGGGGACCAACTGGATCCCAATTATTTATCAGGTGGTCGTCGTGTTTCCAGACTTTACACTTGAGGGTGTAAGAGTGGTACCCATGATGACCACCTATCCCCTTATCCCTCTTCAAAACTGCCATCCTCTATACCACACTCCCTTCCCTCAACCCGCCCTAAGAGTTTACCTTGCCATGGTGGGCCGGCTTACAATCCTATTGGCCAAAATGTGATTTACTTTTAGCCAATTGGATTAGCCAAAGTACAAAGTAGGCTCGTTTCAATACAAAAATTGTATCGTGCCCATTTTGCCAATAGCAACAGCACGGCGATGAACATGTAAATTGTATTGCTGAGTTTTTGCTAGTGCAATTGGTATTTTCCAGAATTACGATTGTTGGCCTGCATCTTTTTTGTTTTGTTTGCGCTTCTATGGTTTGTAACTTTTTGGTGAGGATTGGTATGGCTGTGGGGAGGAGGAGGCCATAAGTAGAACTTGGGGGTATATTTAAATAATTTTAAATATTCCCCTGAGTTCTACACTGCAGGTTGCAACAATTTATAATCAGCAATCAAATTCTCTCAGGACCAGTTCGCACTTGGTGTGCTTTTGGTGGGGAGCGTTTCTGCTCTTTGCTGATAGCCGGTATTCAGCAAAGCACTGTGGTAAATCCTTGCAATGTCTGCAGTGTGCATATGTCGCAAAGGTGCACTGCGTGCAACATTTCGGTGGCAGTTAGAATGCTATTCTCATTCTGTGGGATGAGACTCGAAGACCGTAATCACTGCATCATGGAGCCACAATTGCTTGGTAAAAATGCAATCACAGTCCATAGGCGATTGTGATTTGCCTTTTGCGATCCCAAAGTTGAACCAGGCCTAAGGGGGACCAACTGGATCCCAATTATTTATCAGGTGGTCGTCGTGTTTCCAGACTTTACACTTGAGGGTGTAAGAGTGGTACCCATGAGGACCACCTATCTCCTTATCCCTTTTCAAAACTGCCATCCCCTATACCTCACTCCCTTCCCTCAACCCGCCCATTTTGCCCATATTAACAGCATGGCGATGAACATGTAAATTGCATTGCCGGGTTTTTGCTAATGCAATTGGTATTTTCCAGAATTACGATTGTCGGCCTGCATCTTTTTTGTTTGTTTGCGCTTCTATGCCTTGTAACTTTCTGGTGACTTTGGTATGCCTGTGGGGAGGAGGAGGCCATAAGTAGAACTTGGGGGTATATTTAAATCATTTTAAATATGCCCCTGAGTTCTACACTGCAGGTTTCAACAATTTGTAATCACCAATCAAATTCTCTCAAGGGCCAGTTCTCACTTGGTGTGCTTTTGGTGGGGAGCGTTTCTGCTCTGTGCTGATAGCCGGTATTCAGCAAAGCAATGTGGTAAATCCTTGCAATGCCTGCAGTGTGCATATGTCGCAAAGGTGCACTGCGTGCAACATTTCGGTGGCAGTTAGAATGCCATTCTCATTCTGTGGGATGCGACTCGAAAAACGCAATCACTGCAACATGGAGCCACAATTGCTTGGTAAAAATGCAATCACACTCCATAGGCGATTGTGATTTGCCTTTTGCGATCCCAATGTTGAACCAGGCCTAAGGGGGACCAACTGGATCCCAATTATTTATCAAGTGGTCGTCGTGTTTCCAGACTTTACACTTGAGGGTGTAAGAGTGGTACCCATGATGACCACCTATCCTCTTATCCCTCTTCAAATCTGCCATCCCCTAAACCTCACTCCCTTCCCTCAACCCGCCCTAAGAGTCTACCTTGCCATGGTGGGCCGGCTTACAATCCTATTGGCCAAAATGTGATTTACTTTTAGCCAATTGGATTAGTCAAAGTACTCTACCAAAAAAGAATATAATACACTATCTTAGAGGGAGATCAACTACTTTCTCATTATTTTTAGGATGTACTTTGTTCAAAAGTATGTTGCAATAAATAATTTGCTTAATTGCATTCTTTGTAGTGTAACATAAATGTTTATTTTTTTAATTAAATGTAAAAGTAGTTAAAAAATATCCTTTTTCCTGGGGTTTAAGTGAATTAAACCACTTAAAAACAATTCTGTAAAAAAATGGCCAGTCCAGTTTACCATCCACTGTTAGGACATCTGCACCATTGTATAGTAAGGAATACCGCCCCTAAACCCCCTACTAGGGGGGTTTTCGCCTTCCTCTGGATCAACAGGGATATTTGAGGGAGTGGGCTGGTGTTGTACTTTGTTTTCTGGTTGAACTTGATGGACGTACAGTATGTCTTTTTTCAACCCAAATAACTATGTAACTATGTAACCTTTAGTGGCTGGCATGAGCAATCACTAGTCTGACCAGTTATTGTCTGTTTATTGCTTTCTTAATCCTGTCCTAATAGCATTAGAGCACAATAAGAGGCACCTATGCAGAGCTGGTGTAATTAGTGTGGATTCCACATAGCTGAGACATTGTTTACCTCACCTCTGCATAGGTGAGACTTCTGTTGAACATTGTACTGTAGGATGGTGGGATGGCATAGGTTATAGGTAGGTGCCCCTCCTCTGAGAGACAATGCTTTTATGATGTATGATTAATCAACTTTAACACAAACTTGAGAAAAAATAGTCCAGATATGTAAATCTGGTCTTAATTGTACCTCATAAGGAGAGGAAATATCTGGGTGAGAAAAAATAGGTAATCGACCCGCTCATGTATATGTAATCAAACACAAATAAAAATTTATGTTCCCATTACTTAGAGTAAAATATCCAAAGCCCACAGGCACAGGCTAACCACCACAAAGTTGGAACAGAGCTGCCCCACAGCCAAGAGGAATTGCAGTAATAGTCAATGGCATAGTCCCCAACTGTCCCTTTTTAGTCGGGACTGACCCAATTTGGGGGGCTCTCCCGCTATCCCGTTATGACCCCCCAGTGTCCCGGCTGGCTGGGGGGTCAGATGTGAAAAAAATTATTGATGCCCCAGCCGCGCGGATGTGGTGTGTGGGATGCTGATTGGCATAATATTCTCCCTCCCTTCGAATGTGCCCCCTGTGTCCCCTGTTTTCAGAGTTAAGTACGCAGCGGAGCGGGCTGTCATTTTATCTTACCATTCATCCTCGCGTAGCAGGATCTTGCGTCACTCTACTTCCTGTGATGTCACAGGAAGCAGGAAGAAGAGAAGAGCCAGATTCTGGTATGCGAGGATGGACGGTAAGATTATAGCCCACTCCGCTGCACTCTTTACTCTGCAAATAGGGGGACACAGGGAGGCACATTCTGAGGGAGGGAGAATATTATGCCGGACCAGCATCCCACACCGTATCCGTGCAGTTGGGGCCTCGATCATTTTTTCCCCTCCTCTCCATCGGCTCCCTCCTCCCCACCCACGGGCACCATCACCCTCCTCCCCACCCACGGGCAACAACACCCTCCTCCCTACCCACGGGCAGGGTAAATTGTCTATTTTTTTATTTAAAGGCCCAAATCTATTCTTACAAAACAATTGAGATGCGCAAATGTATATAATCAAATCAGGCAGTGCGCCAATATTTTTATAGACAGTTCAATGTTGGGTTTGATATTAAGCGCTACACAATCCTGCTCCTGAAGGAGGGAAATCCTCTCTATCATAAAAGTTCTTTTGTGTTGCCAAAATGGTTCTCACCACCACCACACCAAATATTGGAAAGGGACTCACCCTTTTCTAAGACCCCCAATTAGGTCTTAGTCTCGCCTTGGGGTTATTCCCAGGTCACCCCCGACCTTATCGAACTATGTCTTTAGTGGGCTAGGCCAATCCACAAGTGCTGACAGATAACCTCCAAATAAAAAATCTCACATAGCGTAATACTGTATGGTTTTAAAAGCCTTAAAAATTTATTGCACTTACAATTTTCTCCAGGTAAAAGACAGCATAAGTTTTTCAACGGGCTCTCCCCCGTATTGGTGGCCTCCGAAGGGCTCCCCAAATGTTGCTACTCGGTCTAGCTGCCGCGCGGTCAGCCTTCCGTGTAGTTTCCGCGTTTGCCCCGCTGTTAGCTCTGCACTCCACGCCGTTTCAGGTCCCGCCCGACTAGTTTCGTCACAGTGCGTGACTCATCAGGAGCTGGTGTCCTGATTGGCCAGGAGTGCTTTAACCCCACTAGACCCATCCCATCTCTACAAACACCCCAATGGCGGCGCTCGATTCTCGTATGCGTCCTCACCACGCTAGGACACCTTCTTTTCCCTCTAGTCGTGCTCCGCTTGTGCACAATGCGACCTCCGCATCCCTTTGGTCGCACCGCTGCACAGCGAGATGCGGCATCCTGGGCTATACTTCATATATCCCTACATCACATCAACTCTATGTACATTTGTAGACTACCTATCAGCCCAGCATGCTGAATCCAAGGATCCCAACGCCTTCCCCAACACTGGGAGAGTCCGTTTTACATAAACAACATTATAAAAATAATTCTAAAAATACAGTATCAATATTTGAATTCAAAATATATTAAAATATATGAGGCACTATATTGGAAGACTATATCATACATATGGCATTAGAAAACATTATACACAATCCCCACCACATAATTTGCTACATATTCTACCTTTGCTTACCTACCCCCAGGGCCCACCATCCTTTAATGAGGTCTATAATCTCAAGCAAGAAGATCAAAGTATCTCCCACGCCCCTATTCTTTATCCCCATGTCATGTTTCTCCCAGAAAACACACAAGGTCTATGTCTATGTTGAGGCCCTTAGGTCTCAACGTCCCCATTTCATATATGAATCGTGTCTCCTCCTGTGATATTTTTCTCAGCATGTCAGTTCCTCTCCACTCTGCTTTGATTTTTTTCAGTCCACAAAATGACATTAACTTAGGATCACACCCATGACATTCCCCAAAGTGTGTTGGAACACTATGATTATGTGGACATTTCTAGTGTGTTCCCCCATCCTTTCCCGCAGCTGTCTAGTTGTCCTTCCAACATATTGGTAGCCACATGGGCACCATAACACATATATTACATATTTATCATTGCAAGTTATAAACTGTTTTATCTTAAACTTCCGTCCATTGGCAAATTATACCACCTCCTTTGTTTTCACTGCTTTAGCCTCTCTGCACGCCTTGCACTTCCGGCAGGGGAAGAAACCTTCCTCCTGCCATCCTTGTAGTCTTTCTTCTCTTTTTGGGGGTTCTACACAGCTGGGGACCATCAGGTTCCTCAGATTTGGGGCCCTTCTGTATACGAACTTCGGCTTTTCCGATATAAGATTCCTTAGTACATGATCTGTGCCCAAAATGCCCCAATGTTTCTTTACCACCCTCTCCCAATTTCTATACTGGGAGCTATAATTCGTTATAATAGTCAACTTTTGATTTTCTTCACTTTTTCTTCCCTCTCCAAAAATGAGTTCCCTTCTATCCCTCATACTGATTTCTTGAATTTGTTTATCTAACTCCTCTTCTCTATACCCCCTCTCAATGAATCTCCCCTTAAGTGTTCCACTCTGTTGGTAGTAGTCATCTATGGAGGTGCAGTTCCTTCTCATTCTTAAAAATTGCCCCTTCGGGACATTTTTGATCCATCTTGGGTGATGGTTGCTTGATGTAGGTATATATCCATTTCTATCTGAACTCTTAAAAAAGCTCCTAGTATCCAACTTATTGCCCCTCCTTCTTACCTCCAAATCTAGGAAGTGGACCTGCTGGGGATCAAATTCAACACTCAAAGTGATATTCTTATCATTGTGATTAAGATCCTCTTTAAATTTACCCAATTCCTCCCCCCCCCTCCCCCCCAAATAATAAACAAATCATCTATAAATCTGACCCAAGTTTTTATTTTCCCTCTGTGTTCACCCGTGACAATACCCTCCTCCCACTTACCCATAAACATATTAGCCAGGCTCGGAGCGAAGCTCGCCCCCATGGCACAGCCTTTATGCTGTCTATAAAATGTTCCCTTATGCCAAAAATAGTTTTTTTCCAATGCAAATTCCAATAATTTCAAAATGTATTGTATCTGATCCCCCTGCATCTCCCCCTCCTTTTCCAAGTAGTATTGGACTGCTTCAACCCCCTTATCATGTGCTATATTTGTGTACAGGGATGCTACATCAGCTGTTACCAACAATTCCCCTCCCTCCAAATTGATACCATCCATGATCTGCAAAACATGTTTTGTATCCTTTAACACACAAGGTAGCTGTTCTACTATGGGTTGAAATAATTGATCCAGATACTTTCCTAGTTTGTGTGTTACCGACCCTATTCCACTAAGTATTGGTCGTCCCGGGGGGTTTGTTTGGTCTTTGTGCATCTTAGGCACCTGGTATATCACCGGTATCCGTGGTTTATTTGGAATTATATACCTAAATTCATCATCGCTAACCATACCCTTATCTAACCCCTCCTTCAGCAAGTCTCTCAGTTCCCCTAAATATTTGCCCGTAGGGTCTCCCCTTAGTGGTACATACGTGTCCCTATCGGCTATCAGTCGGTCCAACTCATCATTGTATTGATTTTTCCCAAGAATTACTACCCCTCCCCCCTTATCCGCTGGTCTCACCACCAATCCTTTCTCTTTGATCATATTTCTTGCTATAGTTTGTTCTCTGTCGTATGTTCTATTGGGGATTGTTTCTAGGTCTTTAACTACCATATTTTTAAATACCTCTATTGCATTATAATTATGATCTTGGGGGTTGAAGGTTGATCTGTTTCTCAAATTAGTCTGTTTGTATTCAGATTCAGTCACTTCTCTCCTATGATGATCTTCTCTACCAGCAAAATACTTTTTCAGATGTAAATTCCTTGTGAATTTATTAATGTCAATATACGTTTGAAATTTATCAAGGCCCTTTCTCGGTGCATACTTCAACCCTCTATCTAACAGCTGGATTTCCTTCTTGTCCA
Source organism: Hyperolius riggenbachi (assembly GCF_040937935.1). Lineage (NCBI taxonomy): Eukaryota > Metazoa > Chordata > Amphibia > Anura > Hyperoliidae > Hyperolius > Hyperolius riggenbachi. The sequence continues at coordinate 169,231,911 of NC_090652.1, read as the reverse complement.
GGGGAACCCCACTTAGATTATATAGGAAAAACAATATCTCTAAGAACATGGGAATGTGGTCAAATGAGGTGCAAAGCTGAAACATATCAATAATAACAGAAATGAATTAATTTAAATTATTATCTTCCTATGCATCATGCCAACATATGAATATGAAAAATGCAAAAAGAGAGAAAATTGGCTCTTGGGTGCATAAGAAAATACAAAACCTTTATTAATATATGAATTAAGACAAACAAACATATAAATAATAAACTATCTACAGTTCCCCTTAAAAGCTAAAAGTTAATCTCCTCAGGCAATAATGATCAAAGGATGAGGCTGCAGTCCTCATAGACCATAAATGAAAACAGCGAGTCCCACTCTAGTATATGGATACATACTTGATGGTATATAGGAGCAGAATTTGACATTCCATGTCCACATACAGGATGATAGCTGGACCACCGCTTTTAGAGTGGAGGCTGATCTGAAAATGGCATAGTGATAAACCGCTTGCTGTAAAGTACATCAGATACCCACATCATAAAGGGGTATGTTGCAGTTGTTATGCCAAGTCGTGAAGCATTAAGCAGAAAAGATTCAACATGTCAGCAAAGCTTGCATGCGAAAAGCCAGAGGGCTTTTTGCATTTTTCACTTAGATTATATATTCCCTGTCCTACTGGTCCCTTCTTTTTTTGTTGATTCCTTCTTCTCCCTCCCCGTACCCCTCTTCGGGTCCTCTTTTGCCCGCATAATTTCTGTATCCTCCCTCCCCCCTCCATCCCCAGTCTCCCCTCCCCCTCCCCGGGTCCAAGTCTAAAAAATGCTCCACCTGTTCCTGTTGTCTCAGTGGGTCATACCTATTGAACACTGGAAAGTTATATTGATTTCCATATTGATACCTATTCCCTGATTCCCCCCTCCCCCTATTGAGTCGTCCCCCATACGGTCCTGGATTACCATTACCTCTATTTGGTCCTCCTATCGGGTGGGCAGCTCCTCCACTCCCATACGTACCCCTTGGCACCCCCCTCCACCCCTCCATATTCCCATCCCCCTCTGTGTGCCCCTTGGGATCTGTCCCCCATTTCCACCCTGTGGGGGGCCCCTACCCTCATTCCCCTGATTCACTCTATTTCCATAGTCCTGTGGATTTCCTCTCCCCTCATGGGTCTGATCTCCACTATTTATATTTGCCTCTTGCCCGTTTACAATTTTGCTTGCTTCCTGTTTCTTTTTTATCTGCCATTTGTATGCCTCATTCTTCCTATATGCCTCGTCATCTCTCTGAAATTTTCTTTTCTTCTCACTAACTATTTCCTTTTCATTTTTTTGCAACACATCATTAACTTTTTCTGATTTCGCTTTATACTCCTCTGTCCCTTTAAAACTTTGAAGGTTTTGTTTGATTTCCTCTATCTCATCACCCAATCTCTCTAATCTTCTGTTTTTCCGTTTGATCAGTAGCTGAATCAGGCCTAACCCACATTTGTCAAAATACTCTTTCCATTCTTCATCATTGGTTTCATTGTCCTCCCCATCATTAGCCATAAGATCCCATCTGAGTCTTTTTGGGCCCTGGGGGTAGGTAAGCAAAGGTAGAATATGTAGCAAATTATGTGGTGGGGATTGTGTATAATGTTTTCTAATGCCATATGTATGATATAGTCTTCCAATATAGTGCCTCATATATTTTAATATATTTTGAATTCAAATATTGATACTGTATTTTTAGAATTATTTTTATAATGTTGTTTATGTAAAACGGACTCTCCCAGTGATGGGGAAGGCGTTGGGATCCTTGGATTCAGCATGCTGGGCTGATAGGTAGTCTACAAATGTACATAGAGTTGATGTGATGTAGGGATATATGAAGTATAGCCCAGGATGCCGCATCTCGCTGTGCAGCGGTGCGACCAAAGGGATGCGGAGGTCGCATTGTGCACAAGCGGAGCACGACTAGAGGGAAAAGAAGGTGTCCTAGCGTGGTGAGGACGAATACGAGAATCGAGCGCCGCCATTGGGGTGTTTGTAGAGATGGGATGGGTCTAGTGGGGTTAAAGCATTCCTGGCCAATCAGGACACCAGCTCCTGATGAGTCACGCACTGTGACGAAACTAGTCGGGCGGGACCTGAAACGGCGTGGAGTGCAGAGCTAACAGCGGGGCAAACGCGGAAACTACACGGAAGGCTGACCGCGCGGCAGCTAGACCGAGTAGCAACATTTGGGGAGCCCTTCGGAGGCCACCAATACGGGGGAGAGCCCGTTGAAAAACTTATGCTGTCTTTTACCTGGAGAAAATTGTAAGTGCAATAAATTTTTAAGGCTTTTAAAACCATACAGTATTACGCTATGTGAGATTTTTTATTTGGAGGTTATCTGTCAGCACTTGTGGATTGGCCTAGCCCACTAAAGACACAGTTCGATAAGGTCGGGGGTGACCTGGGAATAACCCCAAGGCGAGACTAAGACCTAATTGGGGGTCTTAGAAAAGGGTGAGTCCCTTTCCAATATTTGGTGTGGTGGTGGTGAGAACCATTTTGGCAACACAAAAGAACTTTTATGATAGAGAGGATTTCCCTCCTTCAGGAGCAGGATTGTGTAGCGCTTAATATCAAACCCAACATTGAACTGTCTATAAAAATATTGGCGCACTGCCTGATTTGATTATATACATTTGCGCATCTCAATTGTTTTGTAAGAATAGATTTGGGCCTTTAAATAAAAAAAATAGACAATTTACCCTGCCCGTGGGTAGGGAGGAGGGTGTTGTTGCCCGTGGGTGGGGAGGAGGGTGATGGTGCCCGTGGGTGGGGAGGAGGGAGCCGCTGGAGAGGAGGGGAAAAAATGATCGAGGCCCCAACTGCACGGATACGGTGTGGGATGCTACCAAAGAGGGAAAGGGGGCAATTGCCTCAGGACCCCAGAGTCTGTAGGGGCCCCCAATGTGTCCCCTTCCAACTTAATTGTTGTTCCCTGTGGGTCCCTGCAGAGTCTTCAGCAGAGTAGCATCTCACCTGGTCCGGGTCAGGGGCCCTGGGGGGAAATTTGTCTGCAACAAAGGGCCTCTACTGTGGCTTTTTGGTTGGGGGTGTCTGTTGAGGGCCCCTGGGTTAATTCTGCCCGGGGGCCCCATTGTTACTATAACCGGCCCTGCAGTCCAGCATACCATCCACTGTTAGAACATCTTCACCATTGTATGGTCAGTAAAGACTTTCTGAGTCTGTGTTTAGTGAGAATTGGATAGTGGGCACTGTATGTGTTGGTGATTATCACCTTCTCACTGGAAATATAGCAAGACTCTCACTGCAAAGAGCTGTAGATGATGTCAGTGCTATATAAAAACATAATAGGCCAGTTTTGGTGGTTTGTGTCATGTGATGTAATAATTATACATGCAGTGGTGGGAGGCAGTGTATGGATGGTCAGTCCAGCATACCATCCACTGTTAGAAGATCTGCATCATTTTTTAACCATTTCCAGGGGACCTTGTTAGCTGCAGTTAATGAGATGTTTTGGGTCCAGGACCCAAACGGCCCAGTCAGGGTAGCCTGGCTGAATCAATTCTTTTCAGAATATCATACAGCTTTTCCTCATTTAAATACATGCTTTGTACAATGTATTTGCGATAATTCAGGTATGCATGTTGAATTATTGTGCTGTACAATTTACAAGATCAAACATCATTGTATTCCAACAGTTCTGGAAGCCTTATGCAGCATGGTTGTGATTAAATGTTAGTTACTGGGGAGTTGTAAGTGTTCCTTTGTGACTTTGGTGGTCATCGCTGCTACTGTGCTGTCTCTGTCGGGTATGCATGTTGGATTATTGTGGCTCTGTACAATTAACAAGCTGACACATCATTGCATTCTAATGGTTCTGGAGGTGTGGCTAGCTTATGGTGCCCATACAAGGTACAATAAAAATGTTTGATTTTCCTATTTATTAGACCAAAATGTTCGAATAGAATTAAAGTAAAAAAATAATCTTTTTTTTAATCAACAAAAAGAACGATTATAACGTTTTTTTCGATAAAAATTTGATCAGATATGTTGGAAAAATCTTAGATTCTATCTAACTGAATAATCAAACAAAATTATCTAATTGAAAAAAAATAAAAAATTGGACCATGTATTGGCACCATTACAGGGACAACAAGGGATGATTTTTATATTCAGCAGTGATGCATTGTGGGAGCAATCATATGCTCACTCCAACCTGAATTGTCTCAAATATCTTCTGTTTTAAGAAGGCAAACTTTTATTTTCCAAAATGTATCAAAAATGTATCAACTGTGAAGCTGTAGAGGTGGTGGACCATTAAATTGCACAGGCAATAGACATAAAGTATAGATTGTACCTATATGCTGATTGGCAAACCTTTAAACAGTTTTCAAGAGCTGTGCAAATGCAATATATCTTTAGTGTGTGTACAGCTCTGGATATCTCTATATCTCATCATAAAGTCAGACTCTCCATGTTGGCTACAAGCATAATGGATGCAATATTTGTCTAGGCTCTAAATAATAAAGATCACTAAAGCTGACCTATTATTATTTTTAATCATGTGATTATTATACATGCAGGGGGGGGGGGAGGGGGGCGTAATATTTGCTATGGGAAACAGGCTGAGACAGAGATCACGCAACACAATGAGGTGTATTCTGAGATGCAGGCTGTGACTGACACAGAGGCACAGGGAGGAATACATAGCAAGGGCCCTTTAAAGAAGTTATACTCCGAAACCCAGAGTACAAAAAAAATCTGCGTACCCCTGCACCCAACTATCTAGCATATGAGTGGGAGACTGACAGAAAAACATAGTAGCAGGCAGCAATGGTTACCTAAGTCACAATGGAACATCTAAAAACTCCGGTAAGAAATCTTATTAAAGACAGAAAATCCCATCCCCCCAGCGAGCTAGCGAGCGAGCTAGCTCCTGAAAAGGCTGCTTTTGCCATCTAGTGGTGACACCTTAGAACGTAGTTAGCTTTGTACACTACAAAAAGTAATTTTATTATTATTATTTTATTATTTATATAGCACCAACATCTTCCGCAGCGCTGTACAGAGTATATAGTCTTGTCACTAACTGTCCCTCTAAGGGGAATTGCGCCTGCGCAGTAGAGCGGACCTGACTGGGATCGGCTATTTCCATCTTTTTTTAACTCCTTGGTGGGGAAAATAGTGATATTTTTCAGACTGTGGGTGTAGTAATGTATTTCCCAGTTTAAAGGACTTACGAGACCAAGTATACAAAAAAAAAAAAAGAAAAGTTAGCTACCTGGATCAGCTTGTAAGGCACGGAGGACGCCACCAGCGCCCTCCGTGCCGTTCTGCCTGGTCCCCACCGCTGAACAGCCCCCCGAACGGTCCCCGACCGCGCGGCCCGGGTCGGGCTCCCCAGCCTGTACCAAGATGGCCGCCGGAGCTGGCCGCGGCTGCGCAGTCTGCATAGCCGCGAGTGCGGCTGCGCAGCTCTAAGGCCAATCCCCCGATCCACGTAACAGTAGCGTGGATCGGGGGGGGTTGGCCTTAGAGCTGCGCAGCCGCACTCGCGGCTATGCGGACTGCGCAGCCGCGGCCAGCTCCGGCGGCCATCTTGGTGAAGGCTGGGGAGCACGACCCGGGCCGTGCGGTCGGGGACCGTTCGGGGGGCCTGTTTAGTGGCGGGGACCAGGCGGAACGGCACAGAGGGCGTGGACGGCGTCCTCCGTGCCTTACAAGCTGATCCAGGTAGCTAACTTTTTTTTTTTTTTTTTTTGTATACTTGGCCTCGTAAGTCCTTTAAGGGTGCTAGGCTAACCCCAATTTTCTGGCAGGGTTATGGAGGTTTGTGACAGTTCTAAGACAACACAATCAAGAGCCAAATCCACGAAAAAAAGAAACACACATTCCCTACCAGAGTCCTATGTCTATGTATGTATCGTGTAGTGTATGCATCATAGTCTAGCCTCTAGGGCCAATTTAGGGGGAAGACATTTAACTTATCTGTATGTTTTGGGATGTGGGAGGAAACTGGAGTGCCTGGAGGAAACCCACACAGACACGGGGAGAACATACAAACTCCTTGCAGGTGCTGACCTGGCTGGGATTCGAGCGCTTACCACTATGCCACCATGCTGCCCATTAAGCTTAATTCTGAAAAAGACAGCTTGTTCCATCTAGTGGTGACATTTCAGATTGCAGAATGGCTGAGCTTTTCTGGTAGCTAAATGAGATATAGCTATGCCAACCATTGTCACAATGGAACACTTAAAATACAATGAGAAACAATCTATGTATGTAGCTCACTGGGTATTGTGGGCTTCTGTAAACAGGTAGCATTCTGCCATCTAGTTTTAACATTTTAAAGAGACTCTGTATTGAAAAAAAATTTCCCTGGGGGTACTCACCTCAGGAGGGGGAAGCCTCTAGATCCTATTGAGGCTTCCCCCGGTGCGGGAGACTTGCGCCTGTGCAGTAGAGCGGACCTGACTGGCATTGGCTATTTCCATCTATTTTCAACTCCTTGGTGGGGAAAATAGTGATATTTTTCAGACTGTGGATGTAGTAATGTATTTCCCAGTTTAAGGGTTATAGGCTAACCCCAATTTTCTGGCAGGCTTATGGAGGTTTGTGACAGTTCTAAGACAACAGAATCAAGTGCCACATCTACGAAAAAAATGAAACACACATTCCAAAGTCCCACACAAATAGCAGAAGGTGCACAACACATCCCAGCAAGTCCATATACAGGAGTGTACAACAGATCCCAGCATTGTTTAAAAATATTGGGGTACCCGTGCACCCCATATTGCTGGGGGGGGGGACTAATAGAAGCATCAGATTACCTGTTGAGCACACAAACATCTAAATGATCTCCCAGATATCCCCAGCACGGTTTAAAAATATTGGGGTACCCGGGCACTCCATATTGCTGGGTGGGAATAATAGAAGCATCAGATTACCTGCTGTGCCCACAAAAATCTAAAATGATCTCCCAGATACCCACAACAGATCCCAGCACTGTTTAAAAATATTGGGGTACCCGGGCACCCCATATTGCTGGGGGGGGGGGGAATAATAGAAGCATCAGATTCCCTGCTGTGCCCACAAAAATCTAATATGATCACCCAGATATTCACAGATCCCAATGTGTTCTGATCTTATTCATTTTCTTTGGAGAAGCACAGAGGCTGCATGGAACGATGCACGAGTGCTGCCTAGAGTGAAGTCATGTAGTATCAGTGCTGGATAGAGTGAAGTCTTTTAGCACTGGTGATGTATCAGTGAACCTCATGTTTACCTCCTGAGTCTCCAGATGTTGTCCTTGGGGTTCCTCCCAGCCTCTTATCTCCCCAGCCTCCCGTAAATTAATCCAAGCAACGCAGAGCGATTCTGAACTGCGCATGTGCGGGGTTTTTATGCACAATGTAAGATGTGCTTACTTTTACTGTACACATACGGTTCGGAACTTGCACAGATCTGAATCGCTTAGGTCAACTTCTGCAAAAGTATTCAACAGCTTGATCCGGTCGAATACTTGTTGGACTGGGGAAGAGGGACGGGAGGTACCACGCGCAGCACAGTGGCGTAGTGGTTAGCGCTCTCGCCTAGCAGGTTCGATTCCCAACCAGGGCACTATCTGCAAGGAGTTTGTATGTTTTCCCTATGTCTGTTTCCTCCAGGCACTCCGGTTTCCTCCCACATTCCAAAAACATACAGATAATTTAATTGGCTCCCCCCTAAATTGGCCCTAGACTACAATACATGCACTACATGATACATGCATAGACATATGACTATGGTAGGGATTAGATTGTGAGCTCCTTTAAGGGACAGTTAGTGACAAGACAATATATATATTGTACAGCGCTGCGTAAGATGTTGCCGCTATATAAATACTAAATAATAACAATAATAATACCACAATGACACTCAGGAGGTGGTAACAGATCATTTGAAGGAATGGAGAATAAAGGTGGCCATACACTCGTTAGATTAGCAGCAGATAGATCATCCGATAGATTTCTGATCTATCTAATGTGTTTAGGAACATTTTTTACTAGGAACAGATTTCCAATAGATTTCAGTTTGAAATCTATTGAAAATCGATCTGATGGCATTTTTTTGCCATCAGATTTCCATTAAGGCCAATGCAAAATGATAAGCAATCTCAACAGATCGACCTAGATTTTCCAGCCTGCCAGATCGATTGAAATCGATCGAAATCGGCCGCAAATCGGTTGATTGGTCAATCGATTTGCAATCGACCGATCGATCGATTTTGATCGATCGGCCAAAAATCGGCTGAGTGTATGGGCCCCTTAATGTAGATATTGTTCAAAGGGGCCCATTGTTCTGCATCCTAATTAGTATTTGACACTGCAAACTGGATTACAAACTTTTCTATGACAGGTATTGTTCTTAGCTATTTATTCTTAAGCCTTATAAACACGCTTGATTAACCGGTTCAGCACCGCAGTGCCGAAAATCTCATGCATCCGAACAACGCTCACCTCCCATTCATTCGCCTATAACTTTATTGCTACTTATCACAATGAATTGATCTATATCTTGTTTTTTCCGCCACTAATTAGGCTTTCTTTTGGTAGTACATTTTGCTAAGAATTATTTTTTTCTAAATCCATTTTAAGAGGAAGATTAAGAAAGAAATGAAAAAAATTCATTATTTCTCAGTTTTTTGCCATTATAGTTTGAAATTAATATAAGCTACCTTAATTAAAACCCATGTATTTTATTTGCCCATCTGTCCCGGTTATTACATCATTTAAACGATGTCCCTATCACAATTTATGGTGCCGATATTTCATTTAGAAATAAAGGTGCATTTTTTCAATTTGCGTCCATCACTATTTATAAGCTTATAATTTTAAATAATATAATAACATACTCTCTTGACATGCATATTTAAAAAGTTTAGACCCTTGGGTAACTATTTATGTTGTTGTTGTTTTTTTATTGTATTTTTTTTATTTTTTTTTAATAAAAAATGTATGTAGGTAATTTTTGGTGTGGGAGGGAAACTGCTTATTTTAAATGTAAAATAATATAATTGTTTAATTTGAAATGTATGTTGGTGCAGTTTACTATTTGGCCACAAGATGGCCACAGTGAAAAAAGTCCTGGATGCGAACGATCTCGCATCCAGGAATTTAAAAGCAGAGGAGAAATTTCCTGGGGGCAGAAATACCGCGCTCTCTGGATAGAAAGCATCGGTATTTCTGCGGGGGAAATTAGATCTGTGAATGGGAATTATATTCCCATTCACTGATCGGGGGGCTAGCAGCGGGAGGCAGGTGCGCCGTACGCGCGCACCATGTGGTGGGAGCAGCAGTGACTATCTGGACGAGGAAGCTCGTCCAGATAGGCTGAACTGGTTAAAGTCAGCTGAAGGTAGCCTTATGCCGGGCATACAGATGCCGGTGCGTCACCGCTCGTCCGCACATGCGCGCGGATCGATTCCCGCTCGTCCCCGCGGGTGCTTCTTATCAGCCGCTCGTTTTTTTCTATTGTCCGCCCGTGGGGATCGAGTGCGGTATCGATCCGCCACGGTGATCGGACAGGTTGGATCTTATAGATCAGTGTTTCTCAACATTTTATTGGTATGTACCCCTTATAAAAGCTTGTACTCGCCAAGTACCCCCTAGCATAGTAAACCTTATCACAAGTACCCCTTGACAAATAAATATTTAATTGTAGTACATAATAATTGTTCTAAACAATTTCCAAGCATTTACTATCGCTTTTAATTAGCTAAAATACTAATTTGGTGTTTATGTAAGATTTATCATTTTCTAAAACTCTAAATTTGTTATACTTGGTTAAGTATATCAAGCATGAGTACCCCCTGGAACCATCAGAAGTACCCCTTGGGGTACGCGTACCGCATGTTGAGAACCTAGGTTATAGATCAAGCCATCAGCGGCTCGATTGATAAGAACTATCTAGCCGTGCATTACATCTAGCACTGATGGGTAGATTTAACCAAGAGACAAATCTCTCTCTGATCAAATCTGATCTGAGAGAGTTGTGTCAGCTGCCCATACACCGCAGACCGATTCCTGATTGATTTCATGCTGAAATTGATCCGAAATCGGCCTTGTGACAGCGCCCCGGTGCTGTCCCCCTAATGTTAAATTTTCCTCCAATGTTAAATAAATTTAACAAACACTTTTTCAGTATCTAGGGCCATAAGGACTTTCTCTTCCCACTGCTGCCTGCTCATCATCAGAGCCGGATCTTCAACCAGGCAAACGAATCAACTGCTTATGGGCCCCAGGAGGTCAAAAGATGTCTTGCCTCTGTTCATGTAGTCCTTTAGTAACTCTTTCAGTCTTTAAAAAACAAGATCTCTGCAGCAATTCTCTACTACAAAGATAAGAAGCAGGCACACACAGTTACCCCCCTCGCCTTAGCTCAGAGCTGTCAGACACAGACTGGGTGCTGGAATGTGATCTCTTCATACAGTTTCTCTAGCATAGCTAGAGAAACTTGATGTGGCAAAAACATCTGTAGTTAAACTTTTCTTCATAGTAGCATCATAATTTGCCCAAAAGCCTATGACTTATGTTCGTAGTGTTTACATTTAGTTCCGGTGTTTGCTGAACTTATTAGCCTTAATTTTATCTCCCACATAAGAGGCACATAAAGATTTATTGTCTTTCTCTGTTCTGTTTATTGTCTCTGTTTAACTCTTTCAGTCTTTAGATCTCTGCAGCAGTGCTCTACTACAGAAATAAGAGTTCTGCTGGTGATGTTTACAGTTGGTTCCTGTCATTGCTGAACTTGACCTTAATTTTATCACCTTAGTTGGCCAAAAAATATCTAAAGCTGGCTATGCACACATCCATTTTGAACACTGATTGAATCTTCCAGTAATCTATTGCTCATACATATCCAATCGATTAGCTTTTAAGCGATATTGTGCTGTTTATAAATCTATAAATGTGGTATGGGGGCAGAACAGTAGTGATTGGGGATCGATGGTCCATAACTTTGCTCTGCATTAAGCAGTAAAGCACTTGCAGTTTGATTGAAGCTTGATACAGTTCTGCTGAAGCCTATCAGAATTAAACTTGCTGTGATAGAGATTGATCACTAAACAATTGAATGTAAAAATGATCAATTGACTAGGCATTATTGACCTGTGTATGACTAGTGAGAATGAGGGAGCAAAAATGACTAATTTGGTCTTGCAGTGAAAAAATTCCAATATTGCTTTACGAGATCCTAACAACTCGAATGCCTGGTACACACCATTTAATTTTCCGTCAGATAGATAGATCAAATGGATTATTTCTGACAGATCCGATCGTGATCCGATTCTAATTTCCGATAGTTTTTCTGATCAATTTTGTATAGAAGTGTTTGGAAAATGATAAGAAAAATGATTGGAAATCCATTCTGACTTTTCAGAAATAATTGATTCAACTCATCTATCTAATGGGAAATTGAATGGTGTGTACAAGACATTACAGTCACATTTGCCACGTGGCAGGCTTAGGCAACAATAAAGAAGTACAAGGGGCCATCACATTTTCAGTGTAAATGTTCATGAAGTTGATCTTAAAGAGAACCAGAGATCAATGAAAAAAAGATTGTATACATACCTGGGGCTTCCTCCAGCCCCATCAGCATGGATCGCTCCAACACCGCTGTCCTCCGCTGCCTCTATCTCCTGGTATTAGGTCCCGTCTCTTCAGCCAGTCAGGGCCAGTTAATGCACGTACAGTGCACTCCCTCCGTACTGCGCAGGCACCTGCGTAAGGCAGGCGCCGGCGAGATGGAGGGAGCCCCTGTGCATGCATACAAACGGCCGCGTCCTGCGGAAGTGACGGGACCTGGTACCGGCGATAGAGGCAGCGGAGGACAGCGACGTGGGAGCGATCCATGCTGATGGGGCTCGAGGAAGCCCCAGGTATGAATAAAATCTTTTTTAATTTTTCAAGTTCCTTCATCTCTGGTTCCCTTTAAATCTGCCTCGCTGTATTCACTTTTGCTGCCAGAGGCTTAGACATTCAAGGACAACTGTAGTGAGAAGTATGTGCAGGGTGCCATATTTATTTTCTTTTAAACAATACCAGTTTCCTAGCAGCCCTGCTGATCTATTTGGCTGCAGTAGTGTTTTAATCGCACCAGAAACAAGCATGCAGCTAATGCCAGGTCTGACAATAATGTCACCTGATCTGCTGCATGCTTGTTCAGGGAGTGTGGCTAAATATATTCAAGGCAGAGGATCAACAGGATAGCCAGGAAACTGGTATTGCTTAAAAGTAAATAAATATGGTAGCCTCCACATACCTCTCGCTACAGTTGTCCTTTAATGGCTGTGTGTTGATGTTATTGCACAGCAAATAACCTTACACTGTTAGAAAAGCTGTACACTGACTGCTCTACAGAGTATCACAGCGTCATATCTTCAATGCTGTCTGTTCCATGAAAAGATGAAATAGAATATTTACAAAAAAGTGAGCGGTGCACTCACTACTGTGAGATGCTGTATGCTGGGGAGACATCCTTTCAACAGTGTGTGTGTGTGTGGGGGGGGGGCTAAATTTATTATTCTGCTTGGGGCCCTGCATGGTCTTAATCCGGCTCTGCTCATCATAGATACACAGTTGTTAGCTGCAAGTGCATCGTATCTCATGTGTTTCACTTCCTGATGCCATTTAGCTGTGGAGCAAGCTTGATTAGCTAGTATTTTGCATTGATCAGTGAGATCCAGGGGCGTCGCTAGCCCTATTTTAGGGAAGCACGTGCCCCCAATCTTTCCTGGGGTGCCACGGATCTCTTCCCCAGAGGTGCCCGCCGCTCACCGCCTCTGTCCGCGGCTCCCTCCAGCCGCCGCCGCGTCACTCAGACATCGATCAGGCGGCGACTTCCGCATATAGAGCGGGTGCGTCCGGTGCCCGCTCGTATTGGTTGGGTCGCCGCTGGTCATGAGGTCTGCTGACTGCGAGGTAAGGGGGGAGCGGAGGCGGCGGCAGGGGCTCCCTGTCACTCACTCACTACCTAAAGGGGCTCCCTGGCACTCACTCACTACCTAAAGGGGCTCCCTGGCACTCACTCACTGCCTAAAGGGGCTCCCTGGCACTCACTCACTGCCTAAAGGGCCTCCCTGTCACTCACTCACTACCTAAAGGGCCTCCCTGGCACTCACTCACTGCCTAAAGGGCCTCCCTGTCACTCACTCACTACCTAAAGGGCCTCCCTGTCACGCACTCACTACCTAAAGGGCCTCCCTGTCACTCACTCACTACCTAAAGGGGCTCCCTGGCACTCACTACCTAAAGGGCCTCTGTAAAGGATTGCGGAATGGCTGCCGCGTGCTCTGACGGCGTGGCGGCCGTTTCCGCGTCCAGTCCGGCGGTTTATGCGCGGCCGACATGTGTCTGACCTGGTGCAGCCTTCCTGTGCACATAGGCTGAGGAATATGCGCGGGCGTGTGCGGCGAGACAGAAGCTTTATGGGAAGCAGAGAGGGATCAGCTGACTCCCTTGGTCAGCTGATCCAAGGTTGGATGCGGATTGGCTGGAAGGGACTGGGCGGCGCTGGCCAGCACTGCACTATATAACCTCTCGACCCTCAGTCTCACATCGTCTGCCGTTGCAAATGCTTACGTGTTAGCACACAGACCTCAGTCAGATCCAACAGTGTGTTTGAACCAGGAAGGACCTGGGAATCCACACTGAGCTAGAATCAGGGGCGTAGCAATAGGGGTTGCAGAGGTTGCGACCACATAGGGGCCCTTTGGCCAGAGGGGCCCCGAAGGGCCCTCCCTCAACTGCAGTATTAGCTTTCTATTGGTCCTGTGCTCATAATAATCACTTCTATAGATGCTTTGAATAGTGGTAATCATTAACAAGCTGTTTCCCATCCCCTAAGTTCTTGCACCTCTGACACTGTAATTGCCATTGGCAGGTTTTGGTGCATGGTATCAATTGTTATGTATATAGTGCTTGGGGGGCCCATTGTAAAACTTGCATCGGGGCCCACAGCTCCTAAGCTACGCCACTGGCTAGAATACTTTCTCATGCTTATTCTATGTTATGCTTTAGACCAGTTCCAGGGTGTTGTGACTATGGACCTCACACCCAAAGACTAGGATACTGTGTCAGTTTTATGTTATGCTTTAGACCAGTTCCGGGGTGTTGTGACTACGGACCTCACACCCAAGACTAGGATACTGTGTCAGTTCTATATTATGCTTTAGACCAGTTCCGGGGTGTTGTGACTACGGACCTCACACCCAAGACTAGGATACTGTGTCAGTTCTATGTTGTGCTTTAGACCAGTTCCAGGGTGTTGTGACTATGGACCTCACACCCAAAGACTAGGATACTGTGTCATTTCTATGTTACTTTAACCCGGTTCCAGGGCATAGAGAATAGGCCCTCACACCTAAGTTAGGGCAAGCTTGTTTATATTAGCAGCAGGGCTTCCTGCAACCAGCCTAGGCCCCTCTCCTAGGGAGCCTTTAGGCCTAGGGATTCACCCACAGTCTGAGGTGAAATCCCTTCTTCTTCATACCTCCAGTTCCTCTGGCGGTTCTCTCTCAAAGTGCTACTGTTACACTGTACACTCATACATCAGGTGTCCAGAGGTTAGACATACCTGGATTATTAGTGATTCTGCAGATCATTCATAATCTGGTGTATATCTGCATTACTGGTGAATCTGCAGATCACCAATAATCAGATTCTCTCTGCGTGTTGACACTGATCGTTACAGAACGGCAGACCAAAACAATATGGACACACTTGACAGTCGTCTGCTTGCACTCACCACCTCGGTGGAGAATTGCATCAGCGTGCTGGATAGTCATCAGACCCAGATCAATGCCTTGTCTGGGTCTATACAAGCCCTTCAGACGACTGTTAATGCAGTGCGATCCCCTCTTGTTACAGACTTACGCATGCCTGTGCCCGAGAAATTTTCTGGTCATAGATCTGACTTTCGAAACTTTAAAAATCGAGTGTTATCTTACTTTGAGTTGAGACCTAATACTTCAGGTACTGCCGCACAGAGAATTATCTTTATTAAAACACTGTTGACTGGGGATTCCCAGACCTGGGCATATGGCCTTCAACCAGGGGATGGGGCCCTGACCTCTGTGGAGGAATTTTTCAAAGCTATGGCTATAATTTACGATGATCCAGACTTTGCCTCGACCGCTGAGCGGAAGCTCAAGGTGACAAGGCAAAGATTCAGTGGAGACTTATGCAGCTGAGTTTAGGAAGTGGGCGGTGTCAGCTAGATGGGGCTCATTTGCATTGTTGGATTGTTTCTTGTCAGGATTATCAGATGCAGTGTCTAATCTGATGTTGGGATATTCTGAGCCAAAAACTATTAATGAAGCCATTTCTCTAGCGATCAGAGTGGACCGTCGCCTACGGTATCAGAGACAAAGTCGGGGCAGGAGTAGTGTGAGATATGTTTCCTATGTCACCTCCCCCTGAACCCATGCAGATTGGACTTTCAAAATTGTCCCGGGTCGAGCAGACTCGTAGAAAAACTGAACAACTCTGCTTGTACTGTGCAGAGGAGGGCCATAAAGCACAGAACTGTCCCAAAAAGTCGGGAAACGCTGTCGCCTAGGAGTGGTCAGAGGTAACCACTCCTAGGCACACAGAGTTTACCTCTCAAAGACGATCGACTGCTCCTCCCATGCACCATTTCATGGGAGGACCAGACAGTTTCTACTGAGGCCTTTCTCGACTCTGGCTCGGCCGCCAATTTTATTGATTAGGATTTTGCTAAAAAATTGGGAATACCTATTGTCCCATTGAATCATAAAGTGTTAGTTACTGCGGTGGATGACTCTCCTCTGCAGAGTAAATACCCTCTGTCTCAGACTCCGGATTTGGGGGTCACCATAGGGGTTTTACATAGAGAGAGTCTGCAAGTTTTTGTGTTACGAATGGCAACTTCCACCGTCATCCTTGGTCTGCCATGGTTGCGACTTCACGCCCCTCAGATTGATTGGGCCTCTGGTCAGCTAACAAGCTGGTCTACCCGCTGTTATCATCATTGTTTGGCAAAGGTAACCATGGGTAACACCAGAATTCAGGTGGAAGGATTGCCAGAGCAGTATAAAGATTTTGTTGATGTCTTTTGTCCTAAGTCAGCAGACAGACTACCCCCTCACCGTCCCTTTGATTGTCCGATTGAATTAAGGTCTGGTTGTATGCCTCCTAGGGTTCACCTTTATAACCTGTCCGGGCCAGAGAAGTTGGCAATGCAGGAGTACATCAAAGAAAATTTAGCTAAGGGTTTTATCCGCCCCTCCCGGTCACCTGCGGGCGCTGGGTTCTTTTTTGTTAAAAAAAAAGATGGAGGCCTCCGTCCCTGCATAGACTATCGGGGTCTAAGATCACTGTGAAAAATCACTACCCGCTACCTCTGATTGATGATTTATTCTCCCAGATCACCAACGCTAAAATTTTCTCGAAATTGGACTTAAGGGGTGCATACAACCTGGTGCCTATTAGGGACGGTGACGAGTAGAAGACGGCCTTTAATACACCCGACGGGCATTACGAGTACTTAGTGATGCCCTTTGGGTTGTGCAACGCCCCGGCCGTCTTCCAGGAGCTGATTAATGAGGTTTTCAGACCAATTTTGGGTAAATTTGCATTAGTATATCTTGATGATATACTAGTCTTTTCAGCCACTCTTGCCGAGCATCGGAGACATGTCAAGTATGTGCTGGAAAGACTAAGACAGAATCAATTATATACCAAACTGGAAAAGTGCATTTTTGAGGTGACCTCTGTTGCATTTCTGGGGTATGTAATATCTACCTCGGGCCTCTCTATGGACCCTGGGAAAGTCTCTGCGGTATTGGATTGGCCACAGCCTGTAGGTCTGAAGGCCCTCCAGAGATTTCTGGGTTTTGCAAATTACTACAGGAGATTTATTAAAGGGTACTCTACGGTGGTGGCACCCCTTACCAGTCTTACTAGGAAAGGGGCTGATACTCACCACTGGTCCGAGGAAGCTCTTACGGCTTTTGCTACCCTAAAGAAACTGTTCTGTTCTGCTCCTATTCTGAGACATGTTGATGTCACCTTCCCGTTCATAGTAGAGGTTGATGCCTCTGAAGTGGGGGTGGGAGGTGGGAGCTGTGCTGTCTCAGCGTTCTGGTTTGCAGAGTAAGCTTCATCCTTGCGCCTACTTCTCCCGTAGGTTTTCCCCAGCAGAGAAAAACTACGATATAGGCAACCGAGAACTCCTGGCCATCAAGTTAGCCTTTGAGGAATGGCGACATTGTTTAGAGGGAGCAGAACATGTTATTACGGTTTACACAGATCATAAAAACTTGGAGTACATAGAGAACGCTAAGAGACTCAGTCCCCGTCAGGCCCGGTGGTCACTGTTCTTTTCCAGATTCACTTTTGTAATTACGTATACTCCTGGTAGTAAAAACATTAAGGCTGATGCCTTGTTCAGGTGTTTTGAGCCCGAGACGGCACAGCCCTAGGCACCCGAGACTATTCTGCCTCGGAAGGTGGTTTTGACAGCCACAGAGACCTGGAGGGATTGGACTGCCACCCTGGCCCCATATCAGCAGGATGTCAGAAGGAAAGCCCGAGGGTGTGTTGTTTGTGCCCCTGCCTTTCCACTTACAGCTCTTTGTGAGAAAACGCGGAAAAGCCGTCGCGAGTACTCAAAGTAAGGCGGCTGATTACGCGTTCAACATGGCAGCTTGCACGCATGGGCCTGCATCCACTAGCCTGACGGAGCGCGGAGAAACCGCCGCATGCCCAGTGAACAAGGCGGCGGATTCCGCATCCGACGCGGCGGTTTGCACAATTGGGCTTACCACTAGCAGTATGGCTGAACGCGGGGAAACCGCCGCATGCTCTGATAGCGGTGCGGCTGGCCCCGCGTTCAAACCAACAGATGCATTACAACACATGTCTGGTGTGGCTGGGACTGATAGTCCACACAGGTTCAGAAGGACGCGCGCGCGCTCAGAGGCAGAGCCTTTATGGCAGTCAGAAGGGTGTCAGCTGATCCAGCCAATCAGCTGACAATTCTATCAGGTTTCATTGGTCCAGCACTTAGGGGAGGCACTGGAAAGCGCTTGTGTATATATACTGGGTGCTGGTCATTTCTCTGGTGTCTGGCGTTGCGATCACTACCTGGTAGCACTCAGACCTTGTCAGTTCTGTGATATTATCTGTGTTATTATTTAGACCAGTTCCTAGGTGTTGATGATCAAGCACCTCACACCTCAGTCTAGGGAAAACTGTATATTATCTGTGTTATTATTCAGACCAGTTCCTAGGTGTTGATGATCAAGGACCTCACACCTCAGTCTAGGGAAAACTGTATATTATCTGTGTTATTATTCAGACCAGTTCCTAGGTGTTGATGACCAGGGACCTCACACCTCAGACTAGGAATTAGCTTTACCATCTAGTTATACTCAGACCAGTTCCAGGGTGTTGTTGATCAAGGAGCTCACACCCAAGACTAGGCATTGTTGATTATTTGTTATGACCTTCTGCTTTCCTGACTACTCTTCTGATCTCTGATTAGGTACTTCGCTATATCTGATACTCTGTTGCCGAACTCTGTTTGTCTTAGGATTCCGCATCTGTCTCCTGTCTCTGTCCCTGATCTGTCTGTCTGTTACCGACCCGGCTTGCCCGACCTCGAGAGCTATCTCCTCAGTTTAGAGATAGCTCACAGTCCTGGGAGTGACACCCTTCCTTGGTGTCACTCACACTCTGTCCTTCCTACTCCTAGCCTGACCCCTCCCTCGGGAGAGTCTCAGGCTTGCGCAAGGAACGTGTTATTGTGCAGTACTCCTTACTGCTGTGCACCTGCTCCTCAGGTGCAGTCCTCAAAGTATTCCTGTTGCACCAAACACTCTTATTACCCAGGTGTCCAGAGGTTAGAGGTATATCTGATTATCGGCGATACTGCAGATCATCAATAATCGGGTATATATCTGTATTCTTGGTGATACTGCAGATCACCGGTAATCAGATCCTCTCTGTGTTACACCGATCGTTACACTCTTACAGCTGTTTCACTCCCATAAGAATGCTGGTCATCCAGGGGCCACCAGGACACAGGATCTCCTTGCCAGGTGTGCGTGGTGGCCATCGTTGGCCACAGACTGTAAGGAGTTTGTGAGAGAGTGTGCTGTGTGTGCTAGGAGCAAACCCTCCCGACAGGCTCCGGTGGGAACTTTGCAGCCCTTGCCGGTTCCAAATGAACCATGGACTCATCTGTCCATGGATTTCGTGGGTGAACTCCCCAGATCTGAAGGCATGACTGTCATCTGGGTGGTGGTAGACAGATTCAGCAAGATGGCCCATTTCGTCCCTCTGAAAGGACTCCCCTCCGCCCAAGAGCTGGCTAACCTCTTCATCCAGCACATTTTCCGGCTGCATGGCATTCCGGAGAATGTGGTGTCAGACAGGGGAGTCCAATTCGTGTCCAAGTTCTGGAGGGCATTTTGTCATTCTATTCTGCATGGATCTTTCATTTTCATCAGGCTACCACCCGCAGACGAATGGCCAGACTGAGAGGGTCAACCAATCCATGGAACAGTTTCTCAGATGCTACGTGGCTGATGCACAAACCGACTGGGTAAAATTTTTACCTTTCGCAGAGTTTGCGCACAATAACCTGAAAAGTTCTTCCTCTGGGTTTTCCCCTTTTCAGGTAGTGTCAGGGAGGTCCACTAAGTTTGCTCCTTTGCCAGTGGCATCTACTCCTTTCCCAGCATTGGAGGATTGGCGGCTGGCGTTAAAACAAATTTGGGCTCTGGTGAAAACAAATTTGGGGAAAGCTTTCAAGTCCCAGAAAAAGCAGGCCGACAAGAGACGCGCTGCTGAATGGGACTTTTCACCAGGAGATTTGGTCTGGGTGTCTACGCGACATCTGACATTGAAACAAATGACACCCAAGTTGGGGCCCAGATTTATTGGGCCATTTCCAGTCACCAAGAGAATTAATGCTGTCACCTATGTCGTTGATCTTCCTACCAGTATGCGTGGTGTAAGATCATTTCACGTGTCATTGCTCAAGCCGGCAGTGCAGGTGGATTCCACTCCCCCCCCCCCCCCCGTGTTGGTTGATGATCAACCTGAGTATGAGGTTGAGAAGATTCTGGACTCCCGGCTGGTGCAAAATTCTGTGCAATATTTGGTGCACTGGAAAGGTTATGGTGTGGAAGATAGAACTTGGGTACCAGAGTGCCGCATGCACGCAGATTAATTGAGGAGAGAGTTCCATGACTTACATCTAGTGTTGGGCGAACAGTGTTCGCCACTGTTCGGGTTCTGCAGAACATCACCCTGTTCGGGTGATGTTCGAGTTCGGCCGAACACCTGACGGTGCTCGGCCAAACCGTTCGGCCATATGGCCGAACTAAGAGCGCATGGCCGAACGTTCCCCGAACGTTCGGCTAGCGCTGTGATTGGCCGAACGGGTCACGTGGTTCGGACCCGAACGCGCTCTGATTGGCCGAACTGTCACGTGGTTCGGGTAAATAAATACCCGAACCACGTCATATCTCCGCCATTTGTCTGTGGGTTTAGCTTTGGGTAGGCAGGCAGGGTAGTTCGCGCTCCAGCCACGCTAGCCAGGGTCCCCCCTGTCATTGTGTCACTGCTGGGAACAGTAGTACACCGCTTGCTCAGCCACACTATATAGCATTCTGTTTACTGCCACTCTGTGTACCTCGCTCAGCCACACTATATAGCATTCTGTTTACTGCCACTCTGTGTCTGCTGGGAATAGTAGTACACCGCTTGCTCAGCCACACTATATAGCATTCTGTTTACTGCCACTCTGTGTACCTCGCTCAGCCACACTATATAGCATTCTGTTTACTGCCACTCTGTGTCTGCTGGGAATAGTGGTACACCGCTCGCTCAGCCACACTATATAGCATTCTGTTCACTGTTCTGTGTCTGCTGGGAATAGTGGTACACCGCTCGCTCAGCCACACTATATAGCATTCTGTTTACTGTTCTGTGTCTGCTGGGAATAGTGGTACACCGCTCGCTCATCCACACTATATAGCATTCTGTTCACTGTTCTGTGTCTGCTGGGAATAGTGGTACACCGCTCGCTCAGCCACACTATATAGCATTCTGTTCACTGTTCTGTGTCTGCTGGGAATAGTGGTACACCGCTCGCTCAGCCACACTATATAGCATTCTGTTCACTGTTCTGTGTCTGCTGGGAATAGTGGTACACCGCTCGCTCAGCCACACTATATAGCATTCTGTTTACTGTTCTGTGTCTGCTGGGAATAGTGGTACACCGCTCGCTCAGCCACACTATATAGCATTCTGTTTACTGTTCTGTGTCTGCTGGGAATAGTGGTACACCGCTCGCTCAGCCACACTATATAGCATTCTGTTTACTGTTCTGTGTCTGCTGGGAACAGTAGTACACCGCTCGCTCAGCCAGAGTATATAGCATTGTGTTTACTGCCACTCTGTGTACACCGCTCAGCCAGACTATATACCATTGTTTACTGACACTCTGTGTACACCGCTCAGCCAGACTATATACCATTGTTTACTGACACTCTGTGTACACCGCTCAGCCAGACTATATACCATTGTTTACTGCCACTCTGATTCTGCTGGGAACAGTAGTACACCGCTCGCTCAGCCAGACTATATACCATTGTTTACTGACACTCTGTGTACACCGCTCAGCCAGACTATATACCATTGTTTACTGCCACTCTGATTCTGCTGGGAACAGTAGTACACCGCTCGCTCAGCCAGACTATATAGCATTGTGTTTACTGCCACTCTGTGTACACCGCTCAGCCACACTATATAGCATTGCGTACTCTGCCAGTCAGTGTGTATATTGCTGGGATCAGTAATACTCCACTCACCGTCAACCACTATATGAGCTCAACATGAGTTCCCCAGAGACCTCCGCTGTGAGCAGCACTCCCAACAACAGCAACAGCCAACGCCCCACGCAAGCTATAACATCCACCCCAGCAGCCAGTGGTCAGCAGCAGCCCTCCCCGGAGGAGAACGTTGTGTCCATCAGTCCGTCGCCAGAGCGATTAATGAGGGCTGCCATTGAGGAGATGATGGGGCCTGATGTGGAGGAGGAGGTCTGGCTCAGGCCAGCATCCCAAGTTAATGTTGAGGACGATGAGGGGTCTGTGTCTGGGGATGTTGGGGTGGCAGAGGTGGTGGGTGGGTCAGACTCAGGAGAAGAGTTGTATGATGAGGATGATGATCGGGACCATCTGTATGTGCCTCAGAGTCCGACCCCGGAAAACATGTTGTATCGTGTGTTTAGGTACTAAAATCTGCGTTCCCTCCCAGTAGTGTTGGGCGAACAGTGTTTGCCACTGTTCGGGTTCTGCAGAACATCACCCTGTTCGGGGTGACTATATAGCAGACTATATAGCATTGTGTTTAATGCCACTCTGTGTACACGGCTCAGCCACACTATATAGCATTGTGTTTACTTCCACTCTGTGTCTGCTGGGAACAGTAGTACACCGCTCACCCGCCACTGTATAGCATTGTGCTCTGTGTCACTGCTGACAATAGTGGTACACCGCTCACCCACCACTGTATAGCATTTCTGTACTGCCACTGTACTGCTGCCAGTCAGCGTGTACTTTAAGGATAAGTGAAATGAGGAAGAAATCCGGTGAAAGAGGGAGGGGCAAGGGAAGAGGTGTTTCCCCTGACGGTTCACGTACAGGCCACAGGGGAGCACCCAAGAAAACCCACTCAATACTGCCCATGTTGTCCAGGACAACAACCCTCACAGATCCAAAAGAACAGGACCAGATAATTACTTGGATGACCTCTCAAGCGTCCAGCAGTGGGTTAAGCAGCACCAGCACATCACGCACGAGGTCCGAGTCCTCAGCCAGTTAAAGTCTGGGCTTTCTTTGAAGACTGCACTGAGGATGTTACCATGGCGATTTGCAAGGTGTGCAAGACCCGCCTGAGCAGGGGGAAAAGTATTAACAACCTCTCCACCACCAGCATGAGCCGCCACATTCTATCCAAACATCCCACTCTGTGGGCAAACGCGGCAGGACAGGGTACCACCAGCAACACTGCCTCCCTTGGGTTCACCAGACTCACCACCAGACCCGCCTCAGCAGCAGCAGTAGCCCAGCCATTGCGTGGTTCACAACATTCACAAACATCAGACGATGCTGACACTGTCACTTTCCGGACTAGTGCTCTTGAGGTCTCCCAGTGTTCATCAAACACAACAACCAACAGCCCTTCGGTGTGCAGCGCTACGGTTGAGTTGTCTGTCTCTGAGATGTTTGAGCACAAGAGGAAATTGCCAGCAAATGACCCCCGGGCCGTGGCAGTAACAGCCAGCCAGCATAGCCAAGCTTCTGGCCTGCGAAATGCTGCCATATCGAGTGGTGGAGACAAACAGCTTCAAGGGCATGATGTCAGTGGCCATCCCACGTTACGTGGTTCCCAGCCGCTACCACTTTGCGCGCTCTGCAGTGCCTGAGTTGCATGAGCACGTGGTCAGCTAAATAACCCGAAGCTTGAAGAATGCCGTTGCCTGCAAGGTTCACCTCACCACTGACACCTGGACGAGTGCGTTCGGCCAGGGTCGATACATCTCCCTTACCGCGCACTGGGTGAACCTTGTGGAGCCTGGCAGCGATTCCTCACCTGCTACGGCGCGGGTGTTGCCCACGCCGCAAACAGCTGGATAACAACAGCAGCACCTACCTCTCTGACTCCTTCTCCTCCAACGCATCTCAAAGCTGTACCTCATCCGGAAATGCTAACCCAGCACCAGCAGCAGTAGGATCGTGGAAGCAGTGCAGCACAGCTGTTGGCATGCGTCAGCAAGCGTTGCTGAAGCTGATCTGCCTTGGGGATAAGCAGCACACAGGGGAGGAAATTTGGAGGGGAATAAAGGAACAGACGGATTTGTGGCTGGCACCGCTGGACCTGAAACCGGGCATGAAGCTAGACACCTGGCACGAACTGGCAATGTACGCAATAGAGGTGCTGGCTTGCCCGGCAGCCAGCGTTATGTCGGAACGCTGTTTCAGTGCTGCCGGAGGCATCATCACAGATCGGCGTATCCGCCTCTCCACAGAAAATGCAGACCGTCTGACTCAAATTAAAATGAATCAATCCTGGATTGGAAACGACTACGCAACACTCCTGGACCCCAACCAAGTAACATGACCGATGAACATCTGGGATGGTTTAGCGTTTCCGGTCCCTGTTTATTGAACCTCTCATCTGTATTACATTTATGACTGCATGGCGGCAAAAAGCATTGCTGCTATATCCGCACGCTTTTTGTCCTCATGCAAGGCCTGGGTTGTTGTGTCTCACAAAGCGTGGCCTTCTCCTCCTGCGCCTCCTCCTGTTCCATCACGTGTGCTGCTGCTGCTGCTGCTGCTGCTGGGTTACCGTTGCCGGTCCCTGTTTATGGAACCTCTTATCTTTATTACATTTATGACTACATGGCGGTACAAAGCATGCTATCCGCACGCTTTTTGTCCTCATGCAAGGCCTGGGTTGTTGTGTCTCACAAAGCGTGGCCTTCTCCTCCTGCGCCTCCTCCTGTTCCATCACGTGTGCTGCTGCTGCTGCTGCTGCTGCTGGGTTACCGTTGCCGGTCCCTGTTTATGGAACCTCTTATCTTTATTACATTTATGACTACATGGCGGTACAAAGCATGCTATCCGCACGCTTTTTGTCCTCATGCAAGGCCTGGGTTGTTGTGTCTCAAAGCGTGGCCTTCTCCTCCTGCGCCACCCTCCTCCTGTTCCATCACGTGTGCTGCTGCTGGATTAGCATTACCGGTCCCTTTTCCTGGAACCTCTTATATGTATTACATTTATGACTGCATGCCGACAAAAAGCATGTTACCTGTGCAAAGAAAACAGACATTTCCCGCATTTAAAAGACAGTTTTCCCTTTGAAACTTTAAAATCGATTTTCTCAAAAACTATAAGCTCTTTTTGCTAAATTTTTTTTTCCTCTTGTACCCACTCCCAAGGTGCACATACCCTGTAAATTTGGGGTATGTAGCATGTAAGGAGGCTTTACAAACCACAAAAGTTCGGGTCCCCATTGACTTCCATTATGTTCGGAGTTCGGGTCGAACACCCGAACATCGCGGCCATGTTCGGCCTGTTCGGCCCGAACCCGAACATCTAGATGTTCGCCCAACACTACTTACATCCTGAGAAGCCTGGTGGGAAGTGTCTGGAATCCACTCCTCGGGTGGGGGGGGGGGGGGTACTGTAAAGGATTGCGGAATGGCCGCCGCGTGCTTTGACGGTGTGGCGGCCGTTTCCGCGTCCAGTCCAGTGGTTTATGCGCGGCGACATGTGTCTGACCTGGTGCAGCCTACCTGTGCACATAGGCTGAGGAATACGTGTGCGCGCGCGGTGAGAAAGAAGCTTTATGGGAAGCAGAGAGGGATCAGCTGACTCCCTTGGTCAGCTGATCTAAGGTTGGATGCGGATTGGCTGGAAGGGACTGGGCTGCGCTGGCCAGTGCTGCACTATATAACCTCTCGTCCCTCAGTCTCACATCGTCTGCCATTGCAGATGCTTACGTGTTAACACACAGACCTCAGTCAGATCCAACAGTGTGTTTGAACCAGGAAGGACCTGGGAATCCACACTGAGCTAGAATACTTTCTCATGCTTATTCTATGTTATGCTTTAGACCAGTTCCAGGGTGTTGTGACTATGGACCTCACACCCAAAGACTAGGATACTGTGTCAGTTCTATGTTATGCTTTAGACCAGTTCTGGGGTGTTGTGACTACGGACCTCACACCCAAGACTAGGATACTGTGTCAGTTCTATGTTGTGCTTTAGACCAGTTCCAGGGGGTTGTGACTATGGACCTCACACCCAAAGACTAGGATACTGTGTCATTTCTATGTTACTTTAACCCGGTTCCAGGGCATAGAGAATAGGCCCTCACACCTAAGTTAGGGCAAGCTTGTTTATATTAGCAGCAGGGCTTCCTGCAACCAGCCTAGGCCCCTCTCCTAGGGAGCCTTTAGGCCTAGGGATTCACCCACAGTCTGAGATGAAATCCCTTCTTCTTCATACCTCCAGTTTCTCTGGCGGTTCTCTCTCAAAGTGCTACTGTTACACTGTACACTCATACATCAGGTGTCCAGAGGTTAGACATACCTGGATTATTAGTGATTCTGCAGATCATTCATAATCTGGTATATATCTGCATTACTGGTGAATCTGCAGATCACCAATAATCAGATTCTCTCTGCGTGTTGACACTGATCGTTACAGCATCCCTGTCACTCACTCACTACCTAAAGGGGCTCCCTGACACTCACTCACTACCTAAAGGGGCTCCCTGGCACTCACTCACTGCCTAAAGGGGCTCCCTGGCACTCACTCACTGCCTAAAGGGCCTCCCTGTCACTCACTCACTACCTAAAGGGCCTCCCTGTCACTCACTCACTACCTAAAGGGCCTCCCTGTCACTCACTCACTACCTAAAGGGGCTCCCTGGCACTCACTCACTACCTAAAGGGGCTTCTTGTCACTCACTCACTACCTAAAGGGGCTCCCTGGCACTCACTCACTGCCTAAAGGGGCTCCCTGGCACTCACTCACTGCCTAAAGGGCCTCCCTGTCACTCACTCACTACCTAAAGGGCCTCCCTGGCACTCACTCACTGCCTAAAGGGTCTCCCTGTCACTTACTCACTACCTAAAGGGCCTCCCTGTCACTCACTCACTACCTAAAGGGGCTCCCTGGCACTCACTCACTGCCTAAAGGGCCTCCCTGTCACTCACTCACTGCCTAAAGGGGCTCCCTGGCACTCACTCACTGCCTGAAGGGGTTCCCTGGCACTCACTCACTGCCTAAAGGGGCTCCCTGGCACTCACTCACTACCTAAAGGGGCTCCCTGGCACTCACTCACTGCCTAAAGGGGCTCCCTGGAACTCACTCACTACCTAAAGGGGCTCCCTGGCACTCACTCACTGCCTAAAGGGGCTCCCTGGCTGTCACTCACTGCCTAAAGGGGCTCCCTGTCGCTCATTTACTACCTAAAGGGCCTCCCTGTCACTCACTCACTACCTAAAGGGGCTCCCTGGCACTCACTCACTGCCTAAAGGGGCTCCCTGGCACTCACTCACTACCTAAAGGGGCTCCCTGGCACTCACTCACTGCCTAAAGGGGCTCCCTGGCACTCACTCACCACCTAAAGGGGCTCCCTGTCACTCACTCACTACCTAAAAGGGCTCCCTGGCACTCACTCACTACCTAATAGGGCTCACTGGCACTCACTACCTAAAGGGGCTCCCTGGCACTCACTGCCTAAAGGGGCTCCCTGGCACTCACTGCCTAAAGGGGCTCCCTGTCACTCACTCACTGCCTAAAGGGGCTCCCTGTCACTCTTTCACTACCTAAAGGGGCTCCCTGTCACTCACTCACTACCTAGAGGGGCTCCCTGTCACTCACTCACTACCTAAAGGGGCTCCCTGGCACTCACTCACTACTTAAAGGGGCTCCCTGTCACTCACTATCAGGGTCCCTGTCACTCACTACCTAACTGGAGGCACCTGTCACTCACTAGCTAACCTGGGGGTCCCTGTCACTCACTACCTAACTTGGGGAGCTACCATATTAAGGGGGCATTCTGCCTATTTATGTGAAATGCTGTCTATTTATGTGCCTTATGACTGCTGAATTTGTCTTGTTGGGAGCCTTATGATTTGTTGGGGGCCTCAAGATTGCTGAATTTGTCTTGTTGGGGGCCTCATGATTTGTTGGAGGCCTCATGATTGCTGAATTTGTCTTGTTGGGGGCCTCATGATTGGTTGGGGGCCTCATGATTGCTGAATTTGTCTTGTTGGGGGCCTCATGATTTTTTGGGGGCCTCATGATTGCTGAATTTGTCATGTTGGGGGCCTCATGATTGCTGAATTTTTCATGTTGGGGGCCTCACGATTGCTGAATTTGTCATGTTGGGGGCCTCACGATTGCTGAATTTGTCTTGTCGGGGCCCACATGATTGCTGAATTTGTCTTGTCGGGGGCCTCATGATTGCTGAATTTGTCTTGTTGAGGGTCACATGATTGCTAACTGCGAGACTATGGGAAAAGCAGAATCCTTATCATATGAGACAATAGCATTAAACCTACTTTTTTAGCTTTTTAAAACAGAAAATAAAACTGGGAGGTTCTAAAAAATTGAATACATTTTTCAGGAGTAGGATGGATTAAATTGTTTATCTTCACAGTTTATTTTCAACTTGGATTTTCCATAATGTTCATGTATGAGTTAAAACGTTTGTACAGTATTTAGTTTAAATTGCTGTTGCCACTTTGCGATAGATAAGTGACTTTTGGGTTGCAGTTTGGGCACTCGGCCTCCAAAAGGTTCGCCACCACTGTCATAATCTAATGTCCCACCATTGCTAGGTTCATGTAAATTTAGTTTCAAACTTTTTATTTTGAAAGAAATAATAAAAACATCATACAGCGTTGAAGTAGCGCCCCCAGAGGGGCAAATTTCTGAGTTAAACATATGTCATAAACACATAGATAGCAGTACTACAAATATAACAACATTTTGTACAGGATACTTGGTATATGGAATACAGAACATCAGTCAAGGAGGAGTCAATTTCTAGTTTTAGTTTTAAATGGAGAATGCACAAGATCGAAGGCCTAGCAGGGAGGAGGCGTTCATCCAAGGCTGCCATGTTTTGATATATGATTCAAAGGTGTCATTTGTGATAGCAAGCAACCTTTCCGAAATTATAATATCTAGCAAGATTTGATCTACCATTTGTATTGAGAGTGTTGGCTGTAGCCACTGTCGGGCAATATGTGATCTGGCAGCTTTGGCTATGTGCTGTGCTAGTCGGTGTGGTGGATGCTTCCATTTTTGAGGCTTGTCTCCAAACAGGAGAAGTGCTGGGTCAGGACTTAGAGAGGTTTCAAGTGCTGTGTTAATTAGTGACGTGATTTTGGCCCAGAAGTTCTGAACTTTTGGGCAATACCACCATATGTGTGCTATGTCTCCAATTCTTCCGCAGTTTCTAAAGCAAAGGTTAGTTTTGGAGGCATCAATAGCGTGAAGTTTTGAGGGGGTGATGTATGTACGGTGGAGGATTTTATAGTTCGTTTTGATGTGGGAATAGTAATTACTGCCTTTAGATAGGGTGGTACAGCACTTAACCCATCTCTCTGGAGTGAGAGTAATCCCAAGGTCTGATTCCCAAGCTATCATGGTCTTAAGTTTTTGTGGTTGGGAGGGTTGTGAAAGGGTAGAGTATAGTAAGGATATGAGGCCTCCTTCTAATGTTCTAAGGTCACACCATGCCTCATATGACGAACGTTGGGGCACAATTGTGCCTTTTGAGCCTATGGATGTTATGAAATGATATAGCTGCATGGCTGCGAAATATTCAGATGGGGGCATGTTTGTTTTAGATTTTAATTGGTCCCATGTGGGAATCTTGCCATTAACTACTAAGTGTTTTAGTTGGGTGATTTCTTTCTCTTTCCACCATTTGAAGGCTTTAGGATCCAGTCCGGGCGGAAACATAGGATTTCCAAATAACGGGAGTAGTAAGGGAATTTTTGTCTGTAATTCTTTCTTGTATCTGGAGTGTCTCCATATGTGAAGGGAGTGGGCAGATAAGGGGGAATTATGCCTTACTGATGCAGGCAGGGTTGCTAGGGACCACTGTAGTGCTGGTAGGGTGAATGGTTGCAAAAGGTCGGTTGAAGATTTCATCCTGTAGGCCTTTAAGTTTTTGTTGGGTGATTAAGATTGGAAGGGTGCGAAATAAATAGAGTAAGCGGGGGAGAAGGTTCATACGAATTGCCTGTATTCTACCTGTCCAGGAAATGGTTGGGAGATTCCACTTTGATATATCCCTGGTCAATTGCGAGATCATGGGTTTGTAATTAAGATCGTAGAGATCAGTTGGATTAGTAGAGATTTTTATTCCTAAATATGTTATATATTTGCGTTGAAGAATAAGGCCTAATGAGGACGTCAAGTGTTCTGCCTGGACCTGCGGTAGGTTAGTAAACATAATTTCTGTCTTGGCTACATTGAGCTGTAGGCCCGATATGGTTCTAAATTTTTTTACCAGGGTTAGGAGGTTGGGGATTGAGGTATGTGGTGAGGTGAGCGTAAGGAGCAGATCATCTGCAAAGAGGCTGGTTTTATAAGTTTTATCTGCTATTTTTATGCCTTGTATGTCTTGGGATCGCCTGATTTCTTCTGCCAGGGGCTCAATCACCAACGCGAAAAGCGCCGGTGAGAGCGGGCAGCCCTGTCTTGTGCCTCTTTTAATTGGTATATTAATAGCGGAGGTAGACGGCAGCTTTAGCTGGGCTAGAGGATTCGAATATAGTCCCTGGATTGCTTGTAGAAAATTACCCTCAATGCCCACTCTCCTCAAAGCCTGCAACATATACTCCCAGTCTATGGTGTCGAAGGCCTTCTCCATGTCTAACGCAACAAGTGCTAATGGCTCTTTTCGTTTTTTAGCGACATGGAGAAGGCCCACCACCCTTCTTACATTATCAGGTGCTTGCCTAAAGGGGATGAACCCAGGTTCATGTAAATTTGTCTCCACCCGTTACCACATCTATATTCTGGTTCATGGCCCACCCATTTTTCGGTGCGGCGCGATAAGCACGCTGCACAACGTGATCCTCATATTTTTGGCACGCTAGCTGCAGTGTGCTGAATTCTGCTGCCTACAGTATGTACAGTATACGCTGTTCTCGAGTGCCTGCACTGTGTGCTGATTTACCTCCAGTGTGTACAGTGTAAGTGTTATAATTTAAGTAGGCCTCAGTTATTTGGACTGAGTTAGTCAAAAAGGCTTGATGAGCAGACCTGTCCTTTAAGGGGATTTTCTCTGTAGAGAGAAAATCTGCAGTTCTGTCAGCAGAACTAGAACATACCAAGAAGCTGTTCTGAACAAGGCCGCAGGTCTCCCTGACCTGGACATGGAACAATAAACATCAGCCATGTTTTGTAAATATCCACATTCCTGCATGTATGTCAAATGCCTCATTGATTATTAATCGAGTAGGCGGGTATGATGACACCACGAGTGGGTCCACCAATAGACTGATATAGGGGGTGGCGAAGATGATGTCATATTTAACTCTTTCCTAGTCGGTATTAAATCTGGAGCGAGCAATGGAGAACTCACTTCTGCTTCTTCCTTCCGCACTAGCTCGCAAGGCCGACTGGGACCTCTAAGCATGTTATTCCCTTATGTAATCTGATATTAATGTATGCTGTACATAGGTAGTTTAGTGTAACGTAGTTAGGAAGAAGGTACCTGATAGACTCCAGCAGGGAGTCTAATCACGAGCTTGTAATGCAACATGAAGATTGGCATGGCTAGGATATGATGTATGTATCTATCTGTATTCCTGTTTCCTGAATAAATAACGTAAACATTGAAGAAGCCTGAGAAAGTCTATATCCTGTTTGCGGTGTGGAGAGTCAAGTGATCTCACAGTCTGTGAGACGATGGTGTCGAAGCAAGGTAATAAGAACAGTTTATAACAGTGGTGCTGAAATCCTTCCCTGCCTAGCAATACAGGCAGACGGGGCCGGGGCCAAAGAAAGTGGTTTCAAGATATTCCACAGCAAAACAAGCGGAATAGACGGACACGGACTGTAAAGCTTATCAAGCTGATACTGATAAGCTGGTGTGAGTGTGTGGGAGCCGAGCACACACGGGCTGAAATTCGAGGGAACCAGCGGCGAAACTCGTGGATGTTAAACTTTGACTGTAAGTGCACGCAGTCATAGCCTAAACCGGATCACAGGTGACTGGAAGGCTCCGAGGCCGGCTGGCAGCTGCCGCTGGAGATCGATCCGCTGAGCCAGTGTGGGTACACAGAGATGACGCTAAGTAGTTCCAGGGATGATCCACTCAGTTTCGTGGAGTTGCCAAAAGCTGGTCGAATTAGCAGGCGTACGAAGTCCTCTGCTCAGGCAAGTTTGATTTACGTTGTATTTGGTGTTATAACAAGGAGAGGATAATGTGTTAATGTGTATATTCTGTGTTAATTGCAGTGTGGAGGCTGCGGGCTTCTCATCTCTCCTGTGCGTAAAGGGAGGGGTGAGGAGAGGTGCAGCTCCGATATAAATACAGAATGTGTTTTCAGAGTTTATGCGCTTTGATTGTTTCTTAGGATTCGATGTTCCTGTGTGGCAGATGTTTTGTTTTCTCTTTCTCTGGGTTTTGTTTTGTTTTTCTCTCCCTGTCCAGAGACTGGGCAGGATGATAGATAAGGGGGGGGGGGGGTCCCCCGCGGCAGAGGGAAACCATCAGTGTTAGTGGTGGACAGGGGAGAGAGGTAGCAGAGTAGACAGGAGAGAACAGTTGTAGAACTTAGAAGTAAGTTTTTCTCGGTGGGCTGTTTTTTTTCTTTTCTCTTTTTTTTCGGGGAGCTGGGTGGACAGCCCTTGTCTCTGGGTAGCTGTGTAAGTTCGCATAGTGACAGCTGAGATAATGGGTGAGGTTTTTGTTTGTCTTTCCTCCGTGCGTTTCCAGTCAGAGTTGCTAACATGCTTGTAAATATCTGCATCTGTTATGTTGTTCAGCCAGTTCGTCTGTTGTTCGTCTCAGCAGTACTAGCTGTTAATATGGTTTATAGTTACGCTGCGCGCTTGAGTAGTTCTGATCTGAGTTATGGCGGAGATAAACTGCAGATGATTTGTGTAGAGAGGGAGTTTCCCAAGTCCCTGGGTGAATAATCGCAGCTGGGACGAAGTCTCCGGTCGTAGACAGTGTGTGTGGCGGAATGCTGATATTTTTTTTTTCTCTTCTCTCTGCACTGTGTATAACTATGCATAAAATGTTTGGTATGTGTGAGTTTTGTTTTCTCTCCTAAGATATAGGAACCAGAGGCTGCTATGGGAGCAGCCATCTTAGCTGGCAGTCCAGGACTCAAAATGGCGGCAGTGGAGAGAGCCCACCCCCGAGAGTCATGGCCCCCACACGTCATGGCAGGGGGGGAGGAGGGGCTGGGGGATCCACGTCACGTCAGGCTGTGCTCGCGGCTCCGGGCAGAGCAGCTGAAAGGAAGGGGGGAAGAAATACAGAGACATTCTCCTGTGTGTCTCGGTTCTCAAAGTATTTCCCCAGAGCTTTTCCCTGGGTCCATGGAAAGGAATGCCAGAATAGGAAGTGTTTCCCAGCTAGGTGCAGGGACACACGTAGCAGTGCAGATCAGGAAAGGGTCTGTACTGGGTTGCTTAGGGGATTATTCCTGTAAGTGAGGCACCTTGATGGGTGTTGCATGAGTTCCCAACAGTGCAGCAAGGGGGTGCCGGAGGTGGAAAAAAAGGGAGTTGACCAATACGGGTTTCCGTCGCCGCTGCTGCAGAGCGGTAACGTTTTTTCCGGTTTTGTCGTGGACAGGGCCAGAGCTGGACTGAGTGGTCTATGCTGGGCTGGAGCTGTTTTTTTTGTGCGTTTTTTTTCGTCCACTGATTGGTCAAATATGTTTTTTTCCAGCTCCTATCAATTGTAGCACAAAGAACAAGGACTGACAGCAGTTCATGGGGCAATTATACAGATGATAAAATTGCCGTTTACAGAGTGACAGTGTATCAGTACGCTGTTTGCCATGTGACTACCTTCCATGTGGGCATTCAGGGATCTGCATACAGGCATGTGACGCTGGTATGCTTAGCCCTGCACCCTGTGTAGTTTAAGTGCAAAGTGCTCCTTCCTACAGGGAGGCAGCCGTTTTTTTGGTAGTCTAGGTAGTGGCACGGCAAACATTGATCAGAGGGTACAACACACAGAACTTCTAGCAGAGCTGGTATCGCGAGGAAGTTCTAGATAAGTAAATGCGATAATGAGTAAGAGCATTGCAGGCTCACCTGCAAAGCAGCATCAGGTGTGGCATCCGTAATCTGTGCATGCGACGGCCGCGCATGGACAGATGAGGGGGGATGTGGAGTGAGCTGCAATGGGGTGAGAGCTTCCAAAGGTGAAGCGAGCTTCCAAAGGTGAAGTCCGCGGGAGCATATTTTAAACAGGTAAGTACTGAGGATAGTACTGAGGTAGGGGGGTGAAGTTTAACTCCAATCTACCAATAAGAGTAAACAGAGTTCATGAGAACCATAAAACAACGAGATCAATTACGGTATATATTGATCATTTTAAAGGGTAAAGAGTACAAGCCGCAGGGCGAATCCCAAATCATTAATAAGAATTGATTTGTTTGTATTTCGATTTCAGGTGTTTGGCAATATGGAATGGAGACAGCTGCAGTGCTGGCAGCAAGGAGGGAGATATCAGTCGGATAAGCGAAAGGTTCCAGATGCCAATCTAAGCTTGGAGGAACACGAGATTCCTGAAATCGGAAAGAGACTAAAACACGAGATTCCTGAAATCGGAAAGAGACTAAAACACGAGATTCCTGAAATTGGAAAGAGACTAAAACACGAGATTTCGGAGATCGGAAAGAGACTAACAAAACTGTCGGAGCAAAGCATAATGCAAAGTGCTAATGTTTTTCTTTCCCAAGGTGGTGCTTTTATAATGAAGAGTACCATGCTGATGGTGATCCTAGGTTGCCATTCCGTCCTAGGAGAACGAAGAGAGGACATTCTCATGTATAATAAGGGGTTAATGAGAATGCAAGGCCCAAGCATGTTAATGTTGGGTGACAAAGGTACTGATCCTTACACACCTCCCTCTGATTGGCACAGATGGACCAAGCAGGGATGGAGGGAAAGAGCACTTGTGCCAGGAGAAAACAAATTTCATGGCACAATGTGGGTGAAAGGTCTGAAGGGTCAGGTGTGCGGGCAGTGGGGATTGAATGGCAGTGTAAATCTGCTATTTAATTAATACCACACTCCCAGAATCGACGCACCGATCCAAAGGTTTGTTAAAAGGTACATTGCAGTACAATGGGTACGTGCAAAAGGTGGAGTGTGTGATTCAGGGGTACCTTGTCTTGGTTATGCAGAGTGAGATGGTTCCAGATTGGAGAGGAACGAGTAGGAGGCGTCAATTCTCCTGCCGGAGAGACGCGGGGGACAACATCACACTCTGGAGCTACCAACAGAGAGTGCCTCTGAAACAACTTTACACACGTAAAGGCTGGAAAGCCGAGGGTGGGTGGTTCTCGAAACAAGAAGTAAAAATCGAGATCAAGCCACATTTCCAGGTGACAAAGAGGGTGGGGAGAGCGGTCCCGGGGGAGGGAAAGCCCACACAGGGAACCCCATTCACACCACACGGGTCACAACAGGGGACGATATTACACAGTCCATATGCAACAGCTTATCCTCATGATAGTTGGGTAAGTGAAGAGGTACTCTTAATCGAACGATTGCAGAGAGTACAATCTTCCCGACCTCAGGTACATAGTGTGCCTCAGGAGATAAGGGGGGAAGAGGTCCAATCAGGACAGCTGGGGACATATTTTGTCAGCGAGAGATTGGACAAGGGGAGGTATATTAATTTTTCTGGAGAAGGATCTTTTGCATGGCAGCTTCGAGATGTTTGGGTGAACAAATGGAAACGGTGCAACATTCCTTTAGGCACCGCCACTTCCTTAGTTCCCACCTCAACCCGGGTCTTACACCAGGACCTGAGAGGTCAACCTTTTTTGGTGCTAGACGGGGAGGTGAAGCAAGTAGAGTTGTCCTCACGCGGGCAATTCTTGCAGAAGTACCTGCGTTGGCCGGGGCAAGTCAAATTTAGTGAAGAAGCCTGCAGGCTCAATAACGCAGAATGCGAGGCTACCATTCAAAAGATCCACCCTGAAGCCCAACCGATAGTTCCGGTGGCTGAAGGAAAGGTTTGGTTTTTTAACATAAGTTCTAATGATACATTCAAGGTATATTCTCATAATTATTCCGATAAGGGGGAGTTTCCAAGGGGAACATATTGTGGGAGCGGAGATCCCATATGGATCCAGTCATCCAGGTTGGATGACGTTGTTTCTCAAATTGTTAAGAGAACTCTAAAGTGCAAAGTTTCACGGGTAGTTCCCGTCCTGAAAGAGAACATGACATGGGACAAAGGGGAACAGGTTTTGATCCAAGACGACCACATTTTGTTACAAAGGTTAAACAAACAGTACACTAAGTTAGAGGTAAGATTTCACCATGATACAGGTGATCTTCACGAGGTAGAATACAAAAATGAGCAGGTGAGTTCCAGTCTGACCTGGTGGACAAAGGTTCCGGTGATGTTCCAGGGACACTCGGACTGGGCCTCTGCGGTTCCAAAGTTCTTTCTACACCCACTGGTCGTCTGGATGGGGATGACAACTTTAGGCATCATTATCCAGGTGAGGTTGCGTGTTAAAATTACGTAAAACAAATTAACCTGGTTCAGAGATTGGTGCCTCATAAACAATCTCCTGAACCAATAGTTTAAATTAAGGGATATACAGGGTTACGGGTATAGGTTTAGTAGTACCTGGGATGGAGCTGATTGTATAAAGGCGCTCTTTTAGAAGGCACCTGGCACTGCTCCGTTTTGTAACAAACAAACGAGTTTCACTTTTCTGTGGTCATGCAAGTTTGTGAGTGATACGCAAGTGACGCAAATGCTGAGCATGTGGTATTGAGGGACTTAGAAGTAGGGCCTCCCCAGAGAGCCTGGTTACAGGAAGACCAAGAGGTCTTGCTCTCTCTCTTCCAGGGGTAACCGCCTAGAGCACAGAAGTTGTGTGAGCACGAACATCGAAAAGTGAAATCTAACGAAAAGAAACCAGGTAAGGGTTAGGTTCAGAAGTGGGGATCTGCGGATCAAGCCTTTTTAGGGGGGATTGTTATAATTTAAGTAGGCCTCAGTTATTTGGACTGAGTTAGTCAAAAAGGCTTGATGAGCAGACCTGTCCTTTAAGGGGATTTTCTCTGTAGAGAGAAAATCTGCAGTTCTGTCAGCAGAACTAGAACATACCAAGAAGCTGTTCTGAACAAGGCCGCAGGTCTCCCTGACCTGGACATGGAACAATAAACATCAGCCATGTTTTGTAAATATCCACATTCCTGCATGTATGTCAAATGCCTCATTGATTATTAATCGAGTAGGCGGGTATGATGACACCACGAGTGGGTCCACCAATAGACTGATATAGGGGGTGGCGAAGATGATGTCATATTTAACTCTTTCCTAGTCGGTATTAAATCTGGAGCGAGCAATGGAGAACTCACTTCTGCTTCTTCCTTCCGCACTAGCTCGCAAGGCCGACTGGGACCTCTAAGCATGTTATTCCCTTATGTAATCTGATATTAATGTATGCTGTACATAGGTAGTTTAGTGTAACGTAGTTAGGAAGAAGGTACCTGATAGACTCCAGCAGGGAGTCTAATCACGAGCTTGTAATGCAACATGAAGATTGGCATGGCTAGGATATGATGTATGTATCTATCTGTATTCCTGTTTCCTGAATAAATAACGTAAACATTGAAGAAGCCTGAGAAAGTCTATATCCTGTTTGCGGTGTGGAGAGTCAAGTGATCTCACAGTCTGTGAGACGATGGTGTCGAAGCAAGGTAATAAGAACAGTTTATAACAGTGGTGCTGAAATCCTTCCCTGCCTAGCAATACAGGCAGACGGGGCCGGGGCCAAAGAAAGTGGTTTCAAGATATTCCACAGCAAAACAAGCGGAATAGACGGACACGGACTGTAAAGCTTATCAAGCTGATACTGATAAGCTGGTGTGAGTGTGTGGGAGCCGAGCACACACGGGCTGAAATTCGAGGGAACCAGCGGCGAAACTCGTGGATGTTAAACTTTGACTGTAAGTGCACGCAGTCATAGCCTAAACCGGATCACAGGTGACTGGAAGGCTCCGAGGCCGGCTGGCAGCTGCCGCTGGAGATCGATCCGCTGAGCCAGTGTGGGTACACAGAGATGACGCTAAGTAGTTCCAGGGATGATCCACTCAGTTTCGTGGAGTTGCCAAAAGCTGGTCGAATTAGCAGGCGTACGAAGTCCTCTGCTCAGGCAAGTTTGATTTACGTTGTATTTGGTGTTATAACAAGGAGAGGATAATGTGTTAATGTGTATATTCTGTGTTAATTGCAGTGTGGAGGCTGCGGGCTTCTCATCTCTCCTGTGCGTAAAGGGAGGGGTGAGGAGAGGTGCAGCTCCGATATAAATACAGAATGTGTTTTCAGAGTTTATGCGCTTTGATTGTTTCTTAGGATTCGATGTTCCTGTGTGGCAGATGTTTTGTTTTCTCTTTCTCTGGGTTTTGTTTTGTTTTTCTCTCCCTGTCCAGAGACTGGGCAGGATGATAGATAAGGGGGGGGGGGGGGGGTGGGGGTCCCCCGCGGCAGAGGGAAACCATCAGTGTTAGTGGTGGACAGGGGAGAGAGGTAGCAGAGTAGACAGGAGAGAACAGTTGTAGAACTTAGAAGTAAGTTTTTCTCGGTGGGCTGTTTTTTTTCTTTTCTCTTTTTTTTCGGGGAGCTGGGTGGACAGCCCTTGTCTCTGGGTAGCTGTGTAAGTTCGCATAGTGACAGCTGAGATAATGGGTGAGGTTTTTGTTTGTCTTTCCTCCGTGCGTTTCCAGTCAGAGTTGCTAACATGCTTGTAAATATCTGCATCTGTTATGTTGTTCAGCCAGTTCGTCTGTTGTTCGTCTCAGCAGTACTAGCTGTTAATATGGTTTATAGTTACGCTGCGCGCTTGAGTAGTTCTGATCTGAGTTATGGCGGAGATAAACTGCAGATGATTTGTGTAGAGAGGGAGTTTCCCAAGTCCCTGGGTGAATAATCGCAGCTGGGACGAAGTCTCCGGTCGTAGACAGTGTGTGTGGCGGAATGCTGATATTTTTTTTTTCTCTTCTCTCTGCACTGTGTATAACTATGCATAAAATGTTTGGTATGTGTGAGTTTTGTTTTCTCTCCTAAGATATAGGAACCAGAGGCTGCTATGGGAGCAGCCATCTTAGCTGGCAGTCCAGGACTCAAAATGGCGGCAGTGGAGAGAGCCCGCCCCCGAGAGTCATGGCCCCCACACGTCATGGCAGGGGGGGAGGAGGGGCTGGGGGATCCACGTCACGTCAGGCTGTGCTCGCGGCTCCGGGCAGAGCAGCTGAAAGGAAGGGGGGAAGAAATACAGAGACATTCTCCTGTGTGTCTCGGTTCTCAAAGTATTTCCCCAGAGCTTTTCCCTGGGTCCATGGAAAGGAATGCCAGAATAGGAAGTGTTTCCCAGCTAGGTGCAGGGACACACGTAGCAGTGCAGATCAGGAAAGGGTCTGTACTGGGTTGCTTAGGGGATTATTCCTGTAAGTGAGGCACCTTGATGGGTGTTGCATGAGTTCCCAACAGTGCAGCAAGGGGGTGCCGGAGGTGGAAAAAAAGGGAGTTGACCAATACGGGTTTCCGTCGCCGCTGCTGCAGAGCGGTAACGTTTTTTCCGGTTTTGTCGTGGACAGGGCCAGAGCTGGACTGAGTGGTCTATGCTGGGCTGGAGCTGTTTTTTTTGTGCGTTTTTTTTCGTCCACTGATTGGTCAAATATGTTTTTTTCCAGCTCCTATCAATTGTAGCACAAAGAACAAGGACTGACAGCAGTTCATGGGGCAATTATACAGATGATAAAATTGCCGTTTACAGAGTGACAGTGTATCAGTACGCTGTTTGCCATGTGACTACCTTCCATGTGGGCATTCAGGGATCTGCATACAGGCATGTGACGCTGGTATGCTTAGCCCTGCACCCTGTGTAGTTTAAGTGCAAAGTGCTCCTTCCTACAGGGAGGCAGCCGTTTTTTTGGTAGTCTAGGTAGTGGCACGGCAAACATTGATCAGAGGGTACAACACACAGAACTTCTAGCAGAGCTGGTATCGCGAGGAAGTTCTAGATAAGTAAATGCGATAATGAGTAAGAGCATTGCAGGCTCACCTGCAAAGCAGCATCAGGTGTGGCATCCGTAATCTGTGCATGCGACGGCCGCGCATGGACAGATGAGGGGGGATGTGGAGTGAGCTGCAATGGGGTGAGAGCTTCCAAAGGTGAAGCGAGCTTCCAAAGGTGAAGTCCGCGGGAGCATATTTTAAACAGGTAAGTACTGAGGATAGTACTGAGGTAGGGGGGTGAAGTTTAACTCCAATCTACCAATAAGAGTAAACAGAGTTCATGAGAACCATAAAACAACGAGATCAATTACGGTATATATTGATCATTTTAAAGGGTAAAGAGTACAAGCCGCAGGGCGAATCCCAAATCATTAATAAGAATTGATTTGTTTGTATTTCGATTTCAGGTGTTTGGCAATATGGAATGGAGACAGCTGCAGTGCTGGCAGCAAGGAGGGAGATATCAGTCGGATAAG
Organism: Hyperolius riggenbachi; assembly: GCF_040937935.1. NCBI lineage: Eukaryota > Metazoa > Chordata > Amphibia > Anura > Hyperoliidae > Hyperolius > Hyperolius riggenbachi. The sequence continues at coordinate 169,191,588 of NC_090652.1, read as the reverse complement.
CGAAAGGTTCCAGATGCCAATCTAAGCTTGGAGGAACACGAGATTCCTGAAATCGGAAAGAGACTAAAACACGAGATTCCTGAAATCGGAAAGAGACTAAAACACGAGATTCCTGAAATTGGAAAGAGACTAAAACACGAGATTTCGGAGATCGGAAAGAGACTAACAAAACTGTCGGAGCAAAGCATAATGCAAAGTGCTAATGTTTTTCTTTCCCAAGGTGGTGCTTTTATAATGAAGAGTACCATGCTGATGGTGATCCTAGGTTGCCATTCCGTCCTAGGAGAACGAAGAGAGGACATTCTCATGTATAATAAGGGGTTAATGAGAATGCAAGGCCCAAGCATGTTAATGTTGGGTGACAAAGGTACTGATCCTTACACACCTCCCTCTGATTGGCACAGATGGACCAAGCAGGGATGGAGGGAAAGAGCACTTGTGCCAGGAGAAAACAAATTTCATGGCACAATGTGGGTGAAAGGTCTGAAGGGTCAGGTGTGCGGGCAGTGGGGATTGAATGGCAGTGTAAATCTGCTATTTAATTAATACCACACTCCCAGAATCGACGCACCGATCCAAAGGTTTGTTAAAAGGTACATTGCAGTACAATGGGTACGTGCAAAAGGTGGAGTGTGTGATTCAGGGGTACCTTGTCTTGGTTATGCAGAGTGAGATGGTTCCAGATTGGAGAGGAACGAGTAGGAGGCGTCAATTCTCCTGCCGGAGAGACGCGGGGGACAACATCACACTCTGGAGCTACCAACAGAGAGTGCCTCTGAAACAACTTTACACACGTAAAGGCTGGAAAGCCGAGGGTGGGTGGTTCTCGAAACAAGAAGTAAAAATCGAGATCAAGCCACATTTCCAGGTGACAAAGAGGGTGGGGAGAGCGGTCCCGGGGGAGGGAAAGCCCACACAGGGAACCCCATTCACACCACACGGGTCACAACAGGGGACGATATTACACAGTCCATATGCAACAGCTTATCCTCATGATAGTTGGGTAAGTGAAGAGGTACTCTTAATCGAACGATTGCAGAGAGTACAATCTTCCCGACCTCAGGTACATAGTGTGCCTCAGGAGATAAGGGGGGAAGAGGTCCAATCAGGACAGCTGGGGACATATTTTGTCAGCGAGAGATTGGACAAGGGGAGGTATATTAATTTTTCTGGAGAAGGATCTTTTGCATGGCAGCTTCGAGATGTTTGGGTGAACAAATGGAAACGGTGCAACATTCCTTTAGGCACCGCCACTTCCTTAGTTCCCACCTCAACCCGGGTCTTACACCAGGACCTGAGAGGTCAACCTTTTTTGGTGCTAGACGGGGAGGTGAAGCAAGTAGAGTTGTCCTCACGCGGGCAATTCTTGCAGAAGTACCTGCGTTGGCCGGGGCAAGTCAAATTTAGTGAAGAAGCCTGCAGGCTCAATAACGCAGAATGCGAGGCTACCATTCAAAAGATCCACCCTGAAGCCCAACCGATAGTTCCGGTGGCTGAAGGAAAGGTTTGGTTTTTTAACATAAGTTCTAATGATACATTCAAGGTATATTCTCATAATTATTCCGATAAGGGGGAGTTTCCAAGGGGAACATATTGTGGGAGCGGAGATCCCATATGGATCCAGTCATCCAGGTTGGATGACGTTGTTTCTCAAATTGTTAAGAGAACTCTAAAGTGCAAAGTTTCACGGGTAGTTCCCGTCCTGAAAGAGAACATGACATGGGACAAAGGGGAACAGGTTTTGATCCAAGACGACCACATTTTGTTACAAAGGTTAAACAAACAGTACACTAAGTTAGAGGTAAGATTTCACCATGATACAGGTGATCTTCACGAGGTAGAATACAAAAATGAGCAGGTGAGTTCCAGTCTGACCTGGTGGACAAAGGTTCCGGTGATGTTCCAGGGACACTCGGACTGGGCCTCTGCGGTTCCAAAGTTCTTTCTACACCCACTGGTCGTCTGGATGGGGATGACAACTTTAGGCATCATTATCCAGGTGAGGTTGCGTGTTAAAATTACGTAAAACAAATTAACCTGGTTCAGAGATTGGTGCCTCATAAACAATCTCCTGAACCAATAGTTTAAATTAAGGGATATACAGGGTTACGGGTATAGGTTTAGTAGTACCTGGGATGGAGCTGATTGTATAAAGGCGCTCTTTTAGAAGGCACCTGGCACTGCTCCGTTTTGTAACAAACAAACGAGTTTCACTTTTCTGTGGTCATGCAAGTTTGTGAGTGATACGCAAGTGACGCAAATGCTGAGCATGTGGTATTGAGGGACTTAGAAGTAGGGCCTCCCCAGAGAGCCTGGTTACAGGAAGACCAAGAGGTCTTGCTCTCTCTCTTCCAGGGGTAACCGCCTAGAGCACAGAAGTTGTGTGAGCACGAACATCGAAAAGTGAAATCTAACGAAAAGAAACCAGGTACGGGTTAGGTTCAGAAGTGGGGATCTGCGGATCAAGCCTTTTTAGGGGGGATTGTTATAATTTAAGTAGGCCTCAGTTATTTGGACTGAGTTAGTCAAAAAGGCTTGATGAGCAGACCTGTCCTTTAAGGGGATTTTCTCTGTAGAGAGAAAATCTGCAGTTCTGTCAGCAGAACTAGAACATACCAAGAAGCTGTTCTGAACAAGGCCGCAGGTCTCCCTGACCTGGACATGGAACAATAAACATCAGCCATGTTTTGTAAATATCCACATTCCTGCATGTATGTCAAATGCCTCATTGATTATTAATCGAGTAGGCGGGTATGATGACACCACGAGTGGGTCCACCAATAGACTGATATAGGGGGTGGCGAAGATGATGTCATATTTAACTCTTTCCTAGTCGGTATTAAATCTGGAGCGAGCAATGGAGAACTCACTTCTGCTTCTTCCTTCCGCACTAGCTCGCAAGGCCGACTGGGACCTCTAAGCATGTTATTCCCTTATGTAATCTGATATTAATGTATGCTGTACATAGGTAGTTTAGTGTAACGTAGTTAGGAAGAAGGTACCTGATAGACTCCAGCAGGGAGTCTAATCACGAGCTTGTAATGCAACATGAAGATTGGCATGGCTAGGATATGATGTATGTATCTATCTGTATTCCTGTTTCCTGAATAAATAACGTAAACATTGAAGAAGCCTGAGAAAGTCTATATCCTGTTTGCGGTGTGGAGAGTCAAGTGATCTCACAGTCTGTGAGACGATGGTGTCGAAGCAAGGTAATAAGAACAGTTTATAACAGTGGTGCTGAAATCCTTCCCTGCCTAGCAATACAGGCAGACGGGGCCGGGGCCAAAGAAAGTGGTTTCAAGATATTCCACAGCAAAACAAGCGGAATAGACGGACACGGACTGTAAAGCTTATCAAGCTGATACTGATAAGCTGGTGTGAGTGTGTGGGAGCCGAGCACACACGGGCTGAAATTCGAGGGAACCAGCGGCGAAACTCGTGGATGTTAAACTTTGACTGTAAGTGCACGCAGTCATAGCCTAAACCGGATCACAGGTGACTGGAAGGCTCCGAGGCCGGCTGGCAGCTGCCGCTGGAGATCGATCCGCTGAGCCAGTGTGGGTACACAGAGATGACGCTAAGTAGTTCCAGGGATGATCCACTCAGTTTCGTGGAGTTGCCAAAAGCTGGTCGAATTAGCAGGCGTACGAAGTCCTCTGCTCAGGCAAGTTTGATTTACGTTGTATTTGGTGTTATAACAAGGAGAGGATAATGTGTTAATGTGTATATTCTGTGTTAATTGCAGTGTGGAGGCTGCGGGCTTCTCATCTCTCCTGTGCGTAAAGGGAGGGGTGAGGAGAGGTGCAGCTCCGATATAAATACAGAATGTGTTTTCAGAGTTTATGCGCTTTGATTGTTTCTTAGGATTCGATGTTCCTGTGTGGCAGATGTTTTGTTTTCTCTTTCTCTGGGTTTTGTTTTGTTTTTCTCTCCCTGTCCAGAGACTGGGCAGGATGATAGATAAGGGGGGGGGGGGGGGTCCCCCGCGGCAGAGGGAAACCATCAGTGTTAGTGGTGGACAGGGGAGAGAGGTAGCAGAGTAGACAGGAGAGAACAGTTGTAGAACTTAGAAGTAAGTTTTTCTCGGTGGGCTGTTTTTTTTCTTTTCTCTTTTTTTTCGGGGAGCTGGGTGGACAGCCCTTGTCTCTGGGTAGCTGTGTAAGTTCGCATAGTGACAGCTGAGATAATGGGTGAGGTTTTTGTTTGTCTTTCCTCCGTGCGTTTCCAGTCAGAGTTGCTAACATGCTTGTAAATATCTGCATCTGTTATGTTGTTCAGCCAGTTCGTCTGTTGTTCGTCTCAGCAGTACTAGCTGTTAATATGGTTTATAGTTACGCTGCGCGCTTGAGTAGTTCTGATCTGAGTTATGGCGGAGATAAACTGCAGATGATTTGTGTAGAGAGGGAGTTTCCCAAGTCCCTGGGTGAATAATCGCAGCTGGGACGAAGTCTCCGGTCGTAGACAGTGTGTGTGGCGGAATGCTGATATTTTTTTTTTCTCTTCTCTCTGCACTGTGTATAACTATGCATAAAATGTTTGGTATGTGTGAGTTTTGTTTTCTCTCCTAAGATATAGGAACCAGAGGCTGCTATGGGAGCAGCCATCTTAGCTGGCAGTCCAGGACTCAAAATGGCGGCAGTGGAGAGAGCCCGCCCCCGAGAGTCATGGCCCCCACACGTCATGGCAGGGGGGGAGGAGGGGCTGGGGGATCCACGTCACGTCAGGCTGTGCTCGCGGCTCCGGGCAGAGCAGCTGAAAGGAAGGGGGGAAGAAATACAGAGACATTCTCCTGTGTGTCTCGGTTCTCAAAGTATTTCCCCAGAGCTTTTCCCTGGGTCCATGGAAAGGAATGCCAGAATAGGAAGTGTTTCCCAGCTAGGTGCAGGGACACACGTAGCAGTGCAGATCAGGAAAGGGTCTGTACTGGGTTGCTTAGGGGATTATTCCTGTAAGTGAGGCACCTTGATGGGTGTTGCATGAGTTCCCAACAGTGCAGCAAGGGGGTGCCGGAGGTGGAAAAAAAGGGAGTTGACCAATACGGGTTTCCGTCGCCGCTGCTGCAGAGCGGTAACGTTTTTTCCGGTTTTGTCGTGGACAGGGCCAGAGCTGGACTGAGTGGTCTATGCTGGGCTGGAGCTGTTTTTTTTTGTGCGTTTTTTTTCGTCCACTGATTGGTCAAATATGTTTTTTTCCAGCTCCTATCAATTGTAGCACAAAGAACAAGGACTGACAGCAGTTCATGGGGCAATTATACAGATGATAAAATTGCCGTTTACAGAGTGACAGTGTATCAGTACGCTGTTTGCCATGTGACTACCTTCCATGTGGGCATTCAGGGATCTGCATACAGGCATGTGACGCTGGTATGCTTAGCCCTGCACCCTGTGTAGTTTAAGTGCAAAGTGCTCCTTCCTACAGGGAGGCAGCCGTTTTTTTGGTAGTCTAGGTAGTGGCACGGCAAACATTGATCAGAGGGTACAACACACAGAACTTCTAGCAGAGCTGGTATCGCGAGGAAGTTCTAGATAAGTAAATGCGATAATGAGTAAGAGCATTGCAGGCTCACCTGCAAAGCAGCATCAGGTGTGGCATCCGTAATCTGTGCATGCGACGGCCGCGCATGGACAGATGAGGGGGGATGTGGAGTGAGCTGCAATGGGGTGAGAGCTTCCAAAGGTGAAGCGAGCTTCCAAAGGTGAAGTCCGCGGGAGCATATTTTAAACAGGTAAGTACTGAGGATAGTACTGAGGTAGGGGGGTGAAGTTTAACTCCAATCTACCAATAAGAGTAAACAGAGTTCATGAGAACCATAAAACAACGAGATCAATTACGGTATATATTGATCATTTTAAAGGGTAAAGAGTACAAGCCGCAGGGCGAATCCCAAATCATTAATAAGAATTGATTTGTTTGTATTTCGATTTCAGGTGTTTGGCAATATGGAATGGAGACAGCTGCAGTGCTGGCAGCAAGGAGGGAGATATCAGTCGGATAAGCGAAAGGTTCCAGATGCCAATCTAAGCTTGGAGGAACACGAGATTCCTGAAATCGGAAAGAGACTAAAACACGAGATTCCTGAAATCGGAAAGAGACTAAAACACGAGATTCCTGAAATTGGAAAGAGACTAAAACACGAGATTTCGGAGATCGGAAAGAGACTAACAAAACTGTCGGAGCAAAGCATAATGCAAAGTGCTAATGTTTTTCTTTCCCAAGGTGGTGCTTTTATAATGAAGAGTACCATGCTGATGGTGATCCTAGGTTGCCATTCCGTCCTAGGAGAACGAAGAGAGGACATTCTCATGTATAATAAGGGGTTAATGAGAATGCAAGGCCCAAGCATGTTAATGTTGGGTGACAAAGGTACTGATCCTTACACACCTCCCTCTGATTGGCACAGATGGACCAAGCAGGGATGGAGGGAAAGAGCACTTGTGCCAGGAGAAAACAAATTTCATGGCACAATGTGGGTGAAAGGTCTGAAGGGTCAGGTGTGCGGGCAGTGGGGATTGAATGGCAGTGTAAATCTGCTATTTAATTAATACCACACTCCCAGAATCGACGCACCGATCCAAAGGTTTGTTAAAAGGTACATTGCAGTACAATGGGTACGTGCAAAAGGTGGAGTGTGTGATTCAGGGGTACCTTGTCTTGGTTATGCAGAGTGAGATGGTTCCAGATTGGAGAGGAACGAGTAGGAGGCGTCAATTCTCCTGCCGGAGAGACGCGGGGGACAACATCACACTCTGGAGCTACCAACAGAGAGTGCCTCTGAAACAACTTTACACACGTAAAGGCTGGAAAGCCGAGGGTGGGTGGTTCTCGAAACAAGAAGTAAAAATCGAGATCAAGCCACATTTCCAGGTGACAAAGAGGGTGGGGAGAGCGGTCCCGGGGGAGGGAAAGCCCACACAGGGAACCCCATTCACACCACACGGGTCACAACAGGGGACGATATTACACAGTCCATATGCAACAGCTTATCCTCATGATAGTTGGGTAAGTGAAGAGGTACTCTTAATCGAACGATTGCAGAGAGTACAATCTTCCCGACCTCAGGTACATAGTGTGCCTCAGGAGATAAGGGGGGAAGAGGTCCAATCAGGACAGCTGGGGACATATTTTGTCAGCGAGAGATTGGACAAGGGGAGGTATATTAATTTTTCTGGAGAAGGATCTTTTGCATGGCAGCTTCGAGATGTTTGGGTGAACAAATGGAAACGGTGCAACATTCCTTTAGGCACCGCCACTTCCTTAGTTCCCACCTCAACCCGGGTCTTACACCAGGACCTGAGAGGTCAACCTTTTTTGGTGCTAGACGGGGAGGTGAAGCAAGTAGAGTTGTCCTCACGCGGGCAATTCTTGCAGAAGTACCTGCGTTGGCCGGGGCAAGTCAAATTTAGTGAAGAAGCCTGCAGGCTCAATAATGCAGAATGCGAGGCTACCATTCAAAAGATCCACCCTGAAGCCCAACCGATAGTTCCGGTGGCTGAAGGAAAGGTTTGGTTTTTTAACATAAGTTCTAATGATACATTCAAGGTATATTCTCATAATTGTTCCGATAAGGGGGAGTTTCCAAGGGGAACATATTGTGGGAGCGGAGATCCCATATGGATCCAGTCATCCAGGTTGGATGACGTTGTTTCTCAAATTGTTAAGAGAACTCTAAAGTGCAAAGTTTCACGGGTAGTTCCCGTCCTGAAAGAGAACATGACATGGGACAAAGGGGAACAGGTTTTGATCCAAGACGACCACATTTTGTTACAAAGGTTAAACAAACAGTACACTAAGTTAGAGGTAAGATTTCACCATGATACAGGTGATCTTCACGAGGTAGAATACAAAAATGAGCAGGTGAGTTCCAGTCTGACCTGGTGGACAAAGGTTCCGGTGATGTTCCAGGGACACTCGGACTGGGCCTCTGCGGTTCCAAAGTTCTTTCTACACCCACTGGTCGTCTGGATGGGGATGACAACTTTAGGCATCATTATCCAGGTGAGGTTGCGTGTTAAAATTACGTAAAACAAATTAACCTGGTTCAGAGATTGGTGCCTCATAAACAATCTCCTGAACCAATAGTTTAAATTAAGGGATATACAGGGTTACGGGTATAGGTTTAGTAGTACCTGGGATGGAGCTGATTGTATAAAGGCGCTCTTTTAGAAGGCACCTGGCACTGCTCCGTTTTGTAACAAACAAACGAGTTTCACTTTTCTGTGGTCATGCAAGTTTGTGAGTGATACGCAAGTGACGCAAATGCTGAGCATGTGGTATTGAGGGACTTAGAAGTAGGGCCTCCCCAGAGAGCCTGGTTACAGGAAGACCAAGAGGTCTTGCTCTCTCTCTTCCAGAGGTAACCGCCTAGAGCACAGAAGTTGTGTGAGCACGAACATCGAAAAGTGAAATCTAACGAAAAGAAACCAGGTACGGGTTAGGTTCAGAAGTGGGGATCTGCGGATCAAGCCTTTTTAGGGGGGATTGTTATAATTTAAGTAGGCCTCAGTTATTTGGACTGAGTTAGTCAAAAAGGCTTGATGAGCAGACCTGTCCTTTAAGGGGATTTTCTCTGTAGAGAGAAAATCTGCAGTTCTGTCAGCAGAACTAGAACATACCAAGAAGATGTTCTGAACAAGGCCGCAGGTCTCCCTGACCTGGACATGGAACAATAAACATCAGCCATGTTTTGTAAATATCCACATTCCTGCATGTATGTCAAATGCCTCATTGATTATTAATCGAGTAGGCGGGTATGATGACACCACGAGTGGGTCCACCAATAGACTGATATAGGGGGTGGCGAAGATGATGTCATATTTAACTCTTTCCTAGTCGGTATTAAATCTGGAGCGAGCAATGGAGAACTCACTTCTGCTTCTTCCTTCCGCACTAGCTCGCAAGGCCGACTGGGACCTCTAAGCATGTTCTTCCCTTATGTAATCTGATATAATGTATGCTGTACATAGGTAGTTTAGTGTAACGTAGTTAGGAAGAAGGTACCTGATAGACTCCAGCAGGGAGTCTAATCACGAGCTTGTAATGCAACATGAAGATTGGCATGGCTAGGATATGATGTATGTATCTATCTGTATTCCTGTTTCCTGAATAAATAACGTAAACATTGAAGAAGCCTGAGAAAGTCTATATCCTGTTTGCGGTGTGGAGAGTCAAGTGATCTCACAGTCTGTGAGACGATGGTGTCGAAGCACGGTGATAAGAACAGTTTATAACAGTAAGGTGTTACTCTGATTGTTACTGATTGTAATTTGTAAACCAGCTGTATTGTATGCTGATCCCTGCTACTTTCATTATGTACAGTACTAGCTGTAAAGCCTGGTACACACTTACAATTTTGATTAGCCAATTTTAGCTCTGTTCATAAAATTCATTGTCTGTTGGCCCACTTACTGCACGAGGGTGGTACAATTGGGGGTCAGTAATTGACCAATCAAAATTGTATGTGCGTATACATCTTTGATCTATGCCTATACTGATTGTAAATTATCTGAATAAAGGACAGGGGGCTCCATCCAATATTTCGATGGGCAGGCCCTTTATCTGTAGCTTACACTGCTGCTAAGTTCATGTACATTAGGCCCCACCCATGGCCACGCCCACTCACCTCATTTTAAAGGATTCATCCGGCCTTCCCGGTCACCTGCTGGAGCAGGCTTCTTTTTTGTAAAGAAAAAAGACGGAGGCCTTCGGCCATGCATTGATTACCGAGGTCTGAATAAGATCACAGTAAAAAAAATCGCTATCCATTGCCTTTGATAGACGATTTATTCACTCAGGTCACTTACGCTAAGATTTTTTTGAAATTGGACTTGCGAGGGGCATACAACCTGGTGCGGATCAGAAAGGGCGATGAGTGGAAAACGGCCTTTAACACACCCGATGGGCATTACGAGTACCTGGTGATGCCTTTCGGGCTGTGTAACACCCCGGCCGTTTTTCAAGAACTTATTAATGAAGTATTCAGAGAAGTGTTGGGTAAATTTGTCCTGGTATACCTAGATGATATACTTATTTTCTCAGACAACCTCACCCACCACAGGGCTCATGTCAAATTTGTTCTGAGCAAGCTAAGACAGAACATGCTTTATGCCAAACTGGAGAAATGCATTTTTGAGGCAACATCCGTCAATTTTCTGGGGTACATCATTTCTACCTCGGGCCTTTCTATGGATCCTGCCAAGGTCTCTGCTGTTCTGGAATGGCCTCAGCCAGTGGGACTAAAATCTCTCCAGAGATTTTTAGGATTCGCCAATTACTATAGAAGGTTCATAAAGGGGTACTCCCCAGTCTTAGCACCCCTCACCAGTCTCACAAAGAAAGGGGCAGATACCAACCACTGGTCCCCCGAAGCCCTGGCTGCTTTCTCCACTTTGAAAGAGTTGTTTTGCTCTGCACCCATCCTGAGACATGTTGACACCTCCTATCCCTTTATTGTGGAGGTGGACGCCTCGGAGGTCGGGGTAGGGGCTGTGCTGTCTCAGCGCTCTGGGTCGCAGGGAAGATTACACCCGTGTGCCTATTTCTCTCATAGGTTTTCACCAGCAGAAAAAACTACGATATAGGCAACAGAGAGCTCCTAGCCATTAAATTGGCCTTTGAAGAATGGCGTCATTGGTTAGAAGGAGCAGAACATACGATTACAGTTTACACTAATCACAAAAATTTGGAATACATTGAAGGGGCTAAAAGATTAAGCCCCCGTCAGGCTCGGTGGTCACTGTTTTTCTCGAGATTTAGATTTATTATTACGTACACTCCGGGTAGTAAAAACATTAAAGCGGATGCCCTGTCCAGATGTTTTGAACCGGAGACAGCACAGCCCTCAGACCTAGAGACTATTATCCCACAGAAAGTTGTGTTGGCAGCCACAGAGACTTGGAAAGACTGGACAGAGACTTTAAGTCCCTTCCAGCAGGATGTCCCTGAGGGAAAGCCTGAAGGGGTTATGTTTGTACCACTGCCATTTTGTCTCCAGATCTTACAGATGTTCCACTCGCACAAGAATGCGGGACATCCGGGGGCCTCCAGAACACAGGACTTGGTTGCTAGATGTGCTTGGTGGCCTTCTCTGGCAACGGATTGCAAGGAGTATGTTAGAGAGTGTGCAGTTTGTGCAAAAAGCAAACCCTCCCGTCTGGCACATGTGGGAACGTTGCAGCCTTTGCCCACCCCGAATGAGCCGTGGACCCATTTGTCCATGGATTTTGTGGGTGAACTTCCGAGGTCTGAAGGCATGTCGGTCATTTGGGTGGTAGTCGACCGTTTCAGCAAAATGGCCCATTTTGTGCCCTTGAAAGGACTCCCCTCGGCCCAGGAGTTGGCCGATCTTTTTATCGTCCATGTTTTCCGATTACATGGCATTCCGGAAAACATAGTGTCGGATCGGGGAGTCCAATTTGTTTCTAGATTTTGGAGGGCATTTTGTCAGCAAATGGGCATGGAACTGTCATTTTCATCGGGCTACCACCCACAGACCAATGGTCAGACTGAGAGAGTGAATCAGTCTTTGGAACAGTTTTTGAGGTGTTATGTTGCGGATGCGCAAAATGATTGGGTCAAGTTCTTGCCGTTCGCAGAATTTGCGCACAATAATTTGAAAAGCTCGTCCTCTGGATTTTCACCGTTTCAGGTGGTAACTGGAAAGTTGCCTAAGTTCTCCCCACTGTCAGTAGCTTCCACTCCGTTTCCAGCTTTGGAGGCGTGGCAAAAGTCATTTAAGAACATTTGGGGAAGCGTGAAAAATAATTTGGAGAAGGCTTTTCAAAGTCAGAAAGGTCAAGCTGACAAGAGACGCTCCAAAGAGTGGAAGTTCTGGCCAGGAGACTTGGTTTGGGTGTCCACGCGTCACTTGACCCTGAAACAGCCCTCGCCCAAGTTAGGACCCAGATTTGTGGGCCCTTTTCCAGTGACCAGGAAGATCAACAATGTTACTTATGCCATTGATCTTCCTGCCAGCATGCGTGGTGTAAGATCCTTTCATGTATCCCTGCTTAAGCCAGCAGTTCATGTAGGTCCCACTCCTCCTCCTCCTGTGATGGTAGATGACCAACCTGAGTACGAAGTAGAAAAGATTTTAGACTCACGTGTTGTACAGAACTCAGTACAGTATCTAGTTCACTGGAAAGGGTATGGTATTGAGGAGAGAACATGGGTACCTGAGTGTCGCATGCACGCGGATAAATTAAAGGAGGAGTTCGACGCCCTACATCCTGGGAAGCCGGGTGGGAGCTGTCCGGAGTCCACTCCTCAGGGGGGGGGGGTACTGTGAGAAAACGCGGAAAAGCCGCCGCGGGTACTCAGAGCAAGGTGGCTGATTCCGCGTCCAACGCGGCAGGTTGCACGCGTGGGTCTGCATCCACTGGCATGACGGAGCGCGATGAAACTGCCGCATGCCTTATGAACAAGGCGGCGGATTCTGCGTCAGACGCGGATGTTTGCACGCATAGGCATATTTCTGACAGTACTGCTGAACGCGGAGGAACCGCCGCATGCTTGGACAGTGGTGCGGCTGGTTCCGCATCCAATACAGCAGAAACATTTCAACACATGTCTGGTGTGGCTGGGACTGATAGTCCACACAGGTTCAGGAGGACGCGCGCGCGGCGAGGCAGAGCCTTTATGACAGTCAGAAGGGTGTCAGCTGACCAAGCCGGTCAGCTGACAATTCCAGCAGTTTTCATTGGTCCAGCACTTAGGGGTGGCACTGGAGAGCGCTGGGGTATATATACTGGCTGCTGGTCATTTCTCTGGTGTCTGGCATTGCGATCACTATGTGGTAGCACTCAGACCTTCTGTCAGTATCTGTGTGATTATCTGTGTTATTATCTAGACCAGTTTCCAAGGTGTTGATGACCAAGGAGCTCACACCTTAGTCTAGGAATCCTGTTATTATCTGAGTTATTATCTAGACCAGTTTCCAAGGTGTTGATGACCAAGGAGCTCACACCTTAGTCTAGGAATCCTATTACCATCGGTGTTATTATCTAGACCAGTTCCGGGGTGTTGATGATCTAGGAGCTCACACCCAAGTCTAGGCATTGTTGATTATTTGTTATGACCTTCTGCTTTCCCGACCACTCTTCTGATCTCTGATTTGGTACTTCACTATATCTGATTCTCTGTTGCCAAACTCTGCTAGTCTTAGGATTCAGCTCCTGTTTCCTGTCTCTGTACTTTATCTGTCTGTGTGTTAACGACCTGGCCTGTCCGACCTCGAGAACTATCTTCCCTGTTGGGAGATAGTTCACAGACCTGTCAGTGACACTTCACCATTGGTGTCACTCACTCTCTGGTCCTTCCCACTCTCAGCCTGGCTCCGCCCCTTGGGGAGCATCAGACCAGTGGAAGGAATCTGATCTCTAAGCAGTATCTCGTACTGCCTAGCACCCCCTACACGGGTGCTCTCCTCAAAGTATTACGGTTGCACCAAACACTCATATTACTCAGGTGTCCAGAGGTTAGAGATATATCTGATTATCGGTGATACTGCAGATCATCAATAATCGGGTATATATCTGTATTCTCGGTGATACTGCAGATCACCGGTAATCAGATCCTCTCTGTGTTAAACCGATCGTTACACTTTGATACTTGTCCTTTAAAGGGGCACTATTGCTAATCTGCTTATTTTAAGTCTCTTTAACATACATATCTGTTAGTAAAGCAATGTTACTGACGAGTATGAACACTGATCAAAAGGTATTTCCTCACTGCCAATACCCACTGATAGCCAGGTAGTCACGACGGCAGATTTACCTTTCTGACGCCGACTGGGCTAATCCATTATGTATTAGGGGGCTCCTGTAACTGCTGCTTGAGCTGCTGTTGGTTTTTATCTATCTGGTCAGCTCAGCTATGCTCTTTCAAACTTCTAACTGCACTATAGTGCAGTTACTGTGCTCAGCGCAGCCGCCGTACAGCGCAGGACAGCGCCGTATGGCTCTATGTTTATGCGCTGCCCGGAAAGGACCCCTTATGGGAAGCTGGCAAAAGCCAAAGTCTGGTTACCAGGGCGACGGACAACAATAGGTGTCCGAGTCTTTGCCAGCTTCCCATAAGGGGTCCTTTCCGGGCAGCGCATAAACATAGAGCCATACGGCGCTGTCCTGCACTTTACGGCGGCTACGCTGAGCACAGTCGTGCAGTTAGAAGTTTGAAAGAGCATAGCTGAGCTGACCAGATAGATGAAAACCAACGGCAGCTCAAGCAGCAGTTACAGGAGCCCCCTAATACATAATGGATTAGCCCAGTCGGCGTCAGAAAGGTAAATCTGCCGTCGTGACTACCTGGCTATCAGTGGGTATTGGCAGTGAGGAAATACCTTTTGATCAGTGTTCATACTCGTCAGTAACATTGCTTTACTAACAGATATTTATGTTAAAGAGACTTAAAATAAGCTGATTAGCAATAGTGCCCCTTTAAGGGGCCAGAGACTGCTGGTACGCAGAGGGTTAATAATCATTAATCAGGTTAATTATGCATGTATTTCCAACATTATTTTGTACTGATAATGTAAATTTTTAAATGCACTGGTCACCTTCATAAAGCCAGCCATCTGATATGGAGCAATATTTCATTTAAAGGAAATTGAGTTGTATACTGAGAGAAGATATGTTGTTAGAGAGTTCTGACAGTGCAACACAAAGCATTTGTTTTCAAATGCCAAAGTAAACTGTATACTTATCCCCCTAATTGTTTTTTTTTCCTGTTTTTCTCCAAAGACTTGTCCTAGCAGTTACTTCCTGGTGATATCTGCTGTGCCTGAGGTCCCAGTTTACAGCATCCTCTGAGAAAGAGACCATTTCTATTCTGGACCATAGGGGGCTGACCTTGATAAAACCATTACTTAAAGAGAACCAGAGGTGGGATTTAATTATGTAACTGGGGCACAGAGGCTGGTTGTGCACACTAAGACCAGCTTCCATTGCCCCATGTTGTGCCTCCATGTCCCCCCTGTGCGCTGCTATACCCCCGCAGTGCTGGCGACACGCAACGTGTCGCCAGCACAATGTTTACCTAAGCGCTGTCTGTCAGCACTGCTCCCCCGCCTCCTCCGCATCGGCGCTACCCGCCCATGTCCCTTCCCTCCCACTGATAGGAAGGAAGTGACGCGGGTGGGTAGCGCCGATGCGGAGGAGGCGGGGGAGCGGCGCTGACTGACAGCGCATAGGTAAACATTGTGCTGGCGACGCGCTGCGTGTCGCCAGCACTGCGGGGGGTATAGCGGCGCGCAGGGGGGACATGGAGGCACACCATGGGGCAACGGAGGCTGGTCTTAGTTTGCACAACCAGCCTCTGTGCCCCAGTAACATAATTAAATCCCACCTCAGGTTCTCTTTAAGAAGCACCACCCTGGCCAACTGTAGGACAGGTAGAAATAAGGTAGAAATAAAAAAGATATTGCTGGTGCACAATATTTGTAATGTTAATACAAATACTGTATATATGTCAGGATCTCTTCTGTAGCATGTTCTGTCGGTTGAAGTGGAGCTGCAATCGGGCAGTTCTGATTTATCCGCTTGCATTCAGTTGCGCATTCGCAATAGGTCTCATTGTCATTTGCAATCACTCTGCAGTTCAGAGCAACTCAGAATGCTGTCATAACTCCTCCATTTGCTTGCTGCAGTTGAACTGCAGCCAGATAGCCCTGGATTTCCTACATGCATGTCGTTGCATAATATTGCATCTATTTGTTATGAGAGTCTTTCAGCTAGCAGCTTGTAATCAAGCTGGCTCAGGATTGAGTAATTACCATTCAGCTGTGTGGGAATTTTCATGCCTGCATCCATTGGCTGATGCTGACATAAAAGTCTGCCTCCCATTTCAGACCCCGTGATAGCAGTCAGTATGCTGGTGCAGGGAACTCTGTCTTTGAGATATATTGTATTTAAGATTGTAATTAGTCTAGTTAGTTTTTGAGCTATCAGTTCGCTGAGTGCTGGACCTTGCCTTGCTGCTTATTCTAGTCAGCTAGTTCTCAGAGCTATATATATATATATATATATATATATATATATATATATATATATATATATATATATATATATATATACATACACAGACACTGCCGATATATATGTACATGTATATTCTCTGATTATCTGCCTTGCTCTTCTGCTATCTATCCTGTGTATGACCCGACTTTCCCCTCACTTTGATTCTGTCTCATCCTTCCTGTACTGCAATCATCTGATACTAGTTTATGATCTTGGCATGTTTACGACTCTGTCACTGCCTTACTCTTGGTACCTCAGTTTCTGATATGTGAATGACCCAAGCCTGTCGCCGACTACGTCTGTTGTGTATTGCATCGCATAGCATCTAGCATGATAGGTGGCCAAGAGCTGCAGTTGCTCTGGGCAATCTTGCTCCCTTGTTCATTACTCCTGTGTCCATCTGTGTAGCTTCTTCCATTATGCAGACTGTGTAGCCTCTTCCATTACACGCTGACTCAGAAAGTATGCCCCCCCCAGCAGTACAATATACTTACATATAAGCATAATTTTCAGCACAAAAAATGTGCTGAAAAGTTACCCCCTTGCCTTATATGTGAGTCAGTGGAGCAGAATGGATGGTGGAGCAGGTTTTGTTACTGGCATTGAAGCGTAAGGATCATGCACTGGTAATTCTGCTCTTGCCATCTGGCTCCCTGCTGCTTTTGTGCCTCCCATCCCCTGTCACATGGTGTGCAGAGTGCGCTGTTCAAGACTACCTGTGTCCCCCGAATTGTAGAGCAGAGCATCCCAGCAAACTTTCAGCGGTGCAATGATCCGGAATTCCTCCTGTGTGGCGTCTTGAGACACAGCTGAATCATCCTTCGGGCACATCTGGCTATGGGGAGGGGAGCTAACTTGTACTGGGGGCACATCTAGCTTCTGTGGAGGGGGCTATACTGGCGAAGGGGGCTTATATGCGAGTCAATCACTTTTTCCTATTTACTTAGGGAAAAGTGGTTACCTCGGCTTATACACGGGTTGGCTTATGCGAGTATATATGGTACACTGATATTTGTACCAGATAAAACATGGTGTTCATGTGGTTGCCTAGGTACTGGTAACCACAACCCACATGAACAGTCCTAGTCTTCCTATTTTTTCCACCTCTTACTGAACATGTTATACTGGGGTGTGCTCTCTATTTTCCCCACCCCTTTATTGACTATGTTCAATCTATTTCAACTTCCTTCTATAAATTTTATGTTATGTAGTGTTATGTAGTAAGAGCACAGCTGCCATCAGAATTCATAAAAAGAGATGTGGGACCTCAAAAAGGTATACTTTAAGGCAGCTCCTCAGTAACCTCATACAAAATAGAGTTCTGGGAATCCTACCTTGGACCCAGTATTGGAATATTACTTATACTTCCAGTATGAGGTTAAAAGTGTTTGAAATAGGCACATTTATGTATGATTATGTAGATGTTCTTTCCTTCTACATTTATGTCGAAAAATTGTGCAAAGATTGTCTTAATAGATTGTATGATGACAAATATGCTTAAAGTGGCTATCCTCTTGATAAAAAAAAGGGCAAATACATTGCCTAACATAAATTTCCACTGACCCATGGAAGGAAATTACATTTAGTCAATCTAAGCCTGCAGCTGTTGCTTAACCACTCGAGGACCGTAGGCTTTACCCCCCCCCCCCCCCCTTAAGGACCAGACCCTTTTTTCCATTCAGACCACTGCAGCTTTCACGGTTTATTGCTCGCTCATAAAACCTACCACCTAAATGAATTTTGGCTCCTTTTCTTGTCACTAATAAAGCTTTCTTTTGGTGCTATTTGATTGCTGCTGCAGTTTTTACTTTTTATTATATTCATAAAAAAAGACATGAATTTTGTAAAAAAAATGATTTTTTTAACTTTCTGTGCTGACATTTTTCAAATAAAGTAAAATTTCTGTATACATGCAGCACGAACAATGTGGACAAACATGTTTTTGATTAAAAAAAATACCCATTCAGCCTATATTTATTGGTTTGGGTAAAAGTTATAGCGTTTACAAACTATGGTGCAAAAAGTGAATTTTCCCATTTTCAAGCATCTCTGACTATTCTGACCACCTGTCATGTTTCATGAGGGGCTAGAATTCCAGGATAGTATAAATGGAGCTGGGAAAAAAGGGCGCATGCCGCTAGTGGACAAAAAGGGCGCCACCATTCACTCCCATAATAAATAGGGGCACCAACAGGGGGGTCTTAGGTTTAGGCACCAACAGGGGGGTCTTAGGTTTAGGCACCAACAGGGGGGTCTTAGGTTTAGGCACCAACAGGGGGGTCTTAGGTTTAGGCACCAATAGGGGGGTCTTAGGTTTAGGCACCAACAGGGGAGTCTAGGGGTTAGGGATAGGTACAGGCTTGGGTATAGTTTTAGTAAAATTTTAGTAATAATTACTAATGTATTACAACACTTATTACAAACGTAGTTATATTTATATCATCTTTATAAACAATATTTTCAGATTTTATTATAAGAACAAACCATAAATGACGGTTATTCACAATAATATACAATTATAACAATTAAACATATATTATTGGTTTTTTTATAAACGTAATTATAAGTTTAACTTTTGAAACAGGGAAGATTAACGTTTTCACAATTTCCGATTTCATAAACATTATTTAATGATTTATAATTTTGTTAAACATTATTTGTAAACGAAATATAGCACACTATATTTATAAACCCTATTAATGATTAATTATTATTTAGAGTTTACACCCCGCGCCCTTTTTGTCCAGGCGCCCTTTTTGTACGTACGCAGTATAAATACCCCCAAATGACCCCATTTTGGAAAGACATCCCAAAGTATTCACTGAGAGGCATGGTGAGTTCATAGAAGATATTATTTTTTTGTCACAAGTTAGCGGAAAATGACACTTTGTGACAAAAAAAAAGTTTCCATTTCTTCAAACTTGCGACAAAAAAAAATGAAATCTGCCACGGACTCACCATGCCCCTCTCTGAATACCTTGAAGTGTACCTTGAACTACGGCGATACCACATGTGTGGCACTTTTTTGCACCCTAACTGCGCTAAGGGGCCCAAAGTCCAATGAGTACCTTTAGGATTTCACAGGTCATTTTGCGACATTTGATTTCAAGACTACTCCTCACGGTTTAGGGCCTCTAAAATGCCAGGGCAGTATAGGAACCCCAAAAATGACCCCATTTTAGAAAGAAGACACCCCAAGGTATTCCGTTAGGAGTATGGTGAGTTCATAGAAGATTTTATTTTTTGTCACAAGTTAGCGGAAATTGATTTGTATTGTTTTTTTTTCACAAAGTGTCACTTTCCGCTAACTTGTGACCAAAAATAAAATCTTCTATGAACTCACCATAGTCCTAACAGAATACCTTGGGGTGTCTTCTTTCTAAAATGGGGTCATTTGTGGGGTTCCTATACTGCCCTGGCATTTTAGAGACCCTAAACCGTGAGGAGTAGTCTGGAAATCAAATGCCGCAAAATGACCTGTGAAATCCTAAAGGTACTCATTGGACTTTGGGCCCCTTAGCACAGTTAGGGTGCAAAAAAGTGCCACACATGTGGTCTCGCCGTACTCAGGAAAAGTAGTATAATGTGTTTTGTGGTGTATTTTTACACATACCCATGCTGGGTGGGAGAAATACCTCTGTAAATGACAATCTTTTGATTTTTTTACACACAATTGTCCATTTACAGAGTTATTTCTCCCACCCAGCATGGGTATGTGTAAAAATACACCCCAAAACACATTGTACTACTTCTCCCAAGTACGGCGATACCACATGTGTGGCACTTTTTTGCACCCTAACTGCGCTAAGGGGCCCAAAGTCCAATGAGTACCTTTAGGATTTCAAGGGTCATTTTGCGGCATTTGGTTTCCAGACTACTCCTCACGGTTTAGGGCTCCTAAAATGCCAGGGCAGTATAGAAACCCCACAAATGACCCCATTTTAAAAAGAAGACACCCCAAGGTATTCCGTTAGGAGTACGGTGAGTTCATAGAAGATTTTATTTTTTGTCACAAGTTAACGGAAATTGATTTTTATTGTTTTTTTTCACAAAGTGTCACTTTCCGCTAACTTGTGACAAAAAATAAAATCTTCTATGAACTCACCATAGTCCTAACAGAATACCTTGGGGTGTCTTCTTTCTAGAATGGGGTCATTTGTGGGGTTCCTATACTGCCCTGGCATTTTAGGGGCCCTAAACCGTGACGAGTAGTCTTGAAATCAAATGCCGCCAAATGACCTGTGAAATCCTAAAGGTACTCATTGGACTTTGGGCCCCTTAGCGCAGTTAGGGTGCAAAGAAGTGCCACACATGTGGTATCGCCGTACTCGGAAGAAGTAGTATAATGTGTTTTGGTGTGAATTTTTACACATACCCATGCTGGGTGGGAGAAATATCTCTGTAAATGGACAATTGTGTGTAAAAAAATCAAAAGATTGTCATTGACATCCTGGATACAGGAGGTCCAGAATGATCTGTTCCTGAAATTGAAGGAAAGATCCAGTTCTCCCAGCCTTACTGTAGAGAACAAAGCTGTTGTAAACTGCCAATTGAATCAGATAAAAAGACACTTTCTTATACCAGCGTCTTGTTTTCCGGGAAATTAAATAGGGCACTAACCTCTGGTCATTGAAGTCCACCCCTCCCATGTTGACATTATATTCGTGGACGACAAGGAGCTTTTCAATGACCTCAGTTGCCCGTTGAATTTGGACTGTCGTGTCTGTGTGAATGGTGGACAGAAAGTAAACGTCCCTCCATTTCACCGCGAGCAGGTCGTCAGTACGCAAGGCGCCCCTCTGCCCCCGTTCAAGTCTGGTGGTAAGGAGCCGTTGGCGGTAGCCCTGGCGACTAGGCCGCGCAGTGCCACAGCATCAGATTCCTTCTAACTTTAAGTGCTGATAGAGGGCCACACTTGTGTAATAGTTGTCCACATAAAGATGGTACCCCTTCTGGAACAAGGGTGACACCAAGTCTCACACAACCTTTCCACTGCTCCCCAGGTAGTCAGGGCATCCGACTGGCTCCAATTTTGAGTCTTTTCCCTCATAGACCCTAAAATGACATGTATAGCCTGTGGCCCTTTCACAGAGCTTATACAGTTTCACCCCATACCGGGCACGCTTGCTTGGGATGTACTGTTTGATGCCAAGGCGCCCGGTAAAGCGTAAGAGGGACTCGTCTACGCAGATGTTCTGTTCAGGGGTATAAGCATCTGCAAATGTTGATGACAGGTGGTCTATGAGGGGCCGAATTTTGTGGAGCCGGTCATAAGTAGGGTGGCCCTTTTCATGACAGCTTTTGTCGTCGTTGAAGTGCAAGAAGCACAGGATGGACTCAAATCATGTCCTGGACATGGCAGCAGGGTACAAGGAAACATGATGTACTGGGTTCGTAGACCAATACGACCGCAATACATTCTGTTTCATTAGTCCCAAGTGAAGGATAAGAGCCAAAAAGCTTTTAATGTCGGAAACTTGGACTGGTTTCCACCGGAAAGGCTGGACATAGCTGCTCTCCGGGTGCTCAGTGATGAATTGTGTGGCTTTACGGTTGGCCTCAACCACAATTTAGTCCAAGAGAACCTGGGTGATGAACAGCTGCAAAAAGTCTAGGGCCGTTCCTAGATGAGCTGTCGCCACCTGGACTCCAGACTGGGCAGTGAAAGGGGGCACTACGGGTGCGGTGGAATCGGGGGATTGCCAATCTGGATGTGCCAGCACCTCTGGGAGTCTATGGGTACTACGGACCCGTCTTCTTGGTGGCTGCAACGGGGGTACTACTGCACGTGTCACCGTACCAGTTTCAACTTCCATGCTGGCGCTCACCACTTTACCAGGGTCTACGGAAGTACTGGTAGTAAGTCCAGGAGATGCTGCGCTGCTGGTGCCTGCCTCACCAAGAAAACTCTCATCAGCGCTAGCACCACCCTGCTGCCCTTGAGGCGGATCCTGCGCCACCTGCAGTCTAACGACATGGGGTCTGGTACGCCTGGCTCTAGCCGGGACCAAAACCTCGTCATCACTTTCGGTCAGAGAACCACTGCTTTCCACAGGTTCAAATTCGGACCCGGATGATTCGTTGGCTGAGTCTTCCCAAACGCTCTCATCCGACTGGTCCATGTACCTGTATACCTCCTCATCGGAAATCCCCCTTCTTGCCATTGTGGACTGCTAAATTTATGGGGTTTTCCTCCTAGACTACACAGAAAAAAAGAGCACCTACCTAGCAAAAGGGAGTATTTGAGAGGTATTGGGGGTGGTGGCGAGTTGGGTCTCAGAGGCAATCAAACAATCACGGGACAATCAAAGCCGATCACGGGACAATCAAATACAATTACAGCACAATCGAATCCAATCACAGCACAAGCAAATCTGATGCACTCGGAAGGTGGTGGTTGGAGGTGGTGGGGGGGAGGGTGGGGTTGGGGGTAGCGGGAAGTGGGGTCTCAGAGGCAATCAAACAATCACGGGACAATCAAAGCCGATCACTGGACAATCAAATACAATTACAGCACAATCGAATCCAATCACAGCACAAGCAAATCTGATGCACTCGGAAGGTGGTAGTTGTAGGTGGTGGGGGGGAGGGTGGGGTTAAGGGTGGTGGGAAGTGGGGTCTCAGAGGCAATCAAACAATCATGGGACATTTGAAGCAGATCACGGGACAATCAAATACAATTACAGCACAATCGAATCCAATCACCGCACAATCAAATCTGATGCACTCGGAAGGTGATGGGGGGTGGTGTTGGGGTGGGGGTTGGTGGGAAGTGGGGTCTCAGAGACAATCAAACAATCACGGGACAATCGAAGCAGATCACGGGACAATTAAATACAATTGCAGCACAATCGAATACAATCACAGCACAATCGAATACAATCACAGCACAGTCAAATACAATGCACTCGGACAGTGATTAGGGGGGGGGTCTAAGGGCGATTTGAGGGGGTGGGGGGTTGATCAGGAGCCCGCACGGGGCAGACTGAGTCCTGATCTGATGAGAGGCAGACACAGGGGGTTACTGATCGAAGATCAGTTAGTGATTGCTGGGGAGGACAGATGTAAACAATGCACAGGGGATGTAATCAGGAGGAGGGTCTGAGGGCAATCGAGGGTCTGGGCAGGTGATTGGTTGCCCCCGCGGGGCAGTTAGGGTCTGCTCTGATGGGTGGGGGTGCTGAGGGGTGATGGACAGGTGATAGACAGGTGATCAGAGGGGGATCAGGGGGTAAGGTAGCTGTATACAGATGTATACAGGGGGGTAGTCTTGGATAGGGTCTGGGGGTGATCTAAAGGTAGGGGGGGATCAGGGGTGATTAGGAGGCAGTTAGGGACCTACTCTAAGGGATAGCGTCGATAGTTAGTGGCAGGTGGGGGGGGGGGGGTTTAGAGGGGTGCAAGGGTGCTGGCAGGGGTCTGCTGGGGTGATCAGGGGGGGTCTGAAGGCTGGGGTGGGAGATCAGGTGGGCTGTGGGCAAAAAAAATCAATGTGTTGTGTATACTCACTACTGCTTCCTCCCCGCTGGTGGTCTCTGGAACAATGAGACCACGAGGCGAGGAGGAAGCATGTATAAGACACTTTGTTTACCTAACAAAGTGCCTTATACGCATTGATAGGCGGATATTTAGATTCCTCCACTCGCCGGCGCTGCTAATTGGCCGGCGAGCTGGAGGCTAAATGTCCGGCTATCGATCCCCGGTGGAGGATCGCGTCACGAATGACGCGATCGCTCCGCCCATGCCTATACAAGGACCGCCGCCATTTGTAAATGCGGCGGTCCTTGCGGGATCCACTTTCCGGCCGCCCCTGTGGGTCGGTCGGTAAGTGGTTAAAACGGACCTGAACTCAGAACTTCCTCTCCGCTCTAAAAGATACGCAGCAGCATGGTAACCTTTAAAGAAAAACATTTATTTGTTACAGCTGATACAAATCCTGCAGTAAATCTGCAATGTATCAACTTCCTGCTTTCATGTAAGCAGACATATTGTTAACATCCTGTGCTTTCAAATTAGCCTCTCTGCCGTGGCAGTCAGCTGACACTGCTGAGGGATCAAATTACAACTTTTGATTATACACAGATAAGGGGATATTAGACAGGCTAAACTCTCTAAATACATACAATGGACATACATCTTTTTTCAACTCAAATTACTATGTAACTATATACAGGGTGCCTTTCTCTCTGGTCTCCTGCTGTCCTGTGCGAGAGTCCAATTTAAATTAACCAGATATTAGTGAACTGATCCCCACTAACTGGCTTTGATAGGATCAGCTTTTTTTCCTCCTAATGCTACCATAGGTACACACCATACATAGTTACATAGTTATTTTGGTTGAAAAAAGACATACGTCAATCGAGTTCAACCAGTACAAAGTACAACTCCAGCCCGTCCCCCACATACCCCTGTTGATCCAGAGGAAGGCGAAAAAAACCCCACAAGGCATGGTCCAATTAGCCCCAAAAGGGAAAAATCCCTTCCTGACTCCAGATGGCAATCAGATAAAATCCCTGGATCAACATCATTAGGCATTACCTAGTAATTGTAGCCATGGATGTCTTTCAACGCAAGGAAAGCATCTAAGCCCCCTTTAAATTCAGGTATAGAGTTTGCCATAACGACTTCCTGTGGCAATGCATTCCACATCTTAATCACTCTTACTGTAAAGAACCCTTTCCTAAATAAATGGCTAAAACGTTTTTCCTCTATGCGCAGATCATGTCCTCTAGTCCTTTGAGAAGGCCTAGGGACAAAAAGCTCATCTGCCAAGCTATTATATTGCCCTCTGATGTATTTATACATGTTAATTAGATCTCCTCTAAGGCGTCTTTTCTCTAGACTAAATAAACCCAGTTTATCTAACCTTTCTTGGTAAGCGAGACCTTCCATCCCACGTATCAATTTTGTAGCTCGTCTCTGCACCTGCTCTAAAACTGCAATATCTTTTTTGTAATGTGGTGCCCAGAACTGAATTCCATATTCCAGATGTGGCCTTACTAGAGAGTTAAACAGGGGCAATATTATGCTAGCATCTCGAGTTTTTATTTCCCTTTTAATGCATCCCAAATTTTTGTTTTTAGCTTTAGCTGCAGCGGCTTGGCATTGAGTACGATTATTTAACTTGTTGTCGATGAGTACTCCTAAGTCCTTCTCCAAGTTTGATGTCCCCAACTGTATCCCATTTATTTTGTATGGTGCTAGACCATTGGTACGACCAAAATGCATGACTTTACATTTGTCAACATTGAACTTCATCTGCCATGTATGTGCCCATATAGCCATCCTATCCAGATCCTGTTGCAATATGACACTATCTTCCTGAGAGTTGATGATTCTGCACAATTTTGTATCATCTGCAAAAATAGCAACATTGCTCACTACTGCATCTACTAGGTCATTAATAAATAAATTGAAGAGCACTGGACCCAGTACAGACCCCTGTGGGACCCCACTGCTAACAGTCTCCCATTTTGAGTACGATCCATTGACCACAACTCTTTGTTTTCTGTCCATTAGCCAGTTCCCTATCCATGCACACAAACTCTTCCCCAGTCCTTGCATCCTCAACTTTTGCACCAGACTTCTGTGGGGAACAGTGTCGAAGGCCTTTGCAAAGTCCAAGTATATCATATCTACAGCATTTCCAATATCCACATTAGCATTCACTACCTCATAAAAGCTGAGCATGTTAGTCAAACAGGACCTGTCTTTAGTAAACCCATGTTGATGCTGAGAAATAAGATTATTTTCTACTATGAAGTCATGTATAGTATCTCTTAGTAACCCCTCAAATAATTTGCATACAACTGATGTTAAGCTTACAGGTCTATAATTTCCTGGATCAGATTTTTTGCCCTTCTTAAATAATGGGAAAACGTGGGCTGTACGCCAATCCACTGGGACTCTGCCAGTTGCAAGAGAGTCACAAAAGATAAGATAAAGGGGCTTAGCTATAACTGAACTTAATTCCCTTCGGACCCGAAGAATGCATGCCATCCGGGCCAGGTGCCTTGTCTATTTTTAATTTATTTAGTCTTGCCTTTACTTCTTCCTGCGTTAAGTATTTAATATTACAGTTAGAAGATTGAGACTCTTCTGCCTCTGTAATTTGCAACAGTGCTGTTTCCTTTGTGAAGACAGAAGCAAAGAAAGCATTTAATAACTCTGCCTTACCTTGGTCATCCACCAATTTTGTGTTAGATAGATGGTTCAATAGATAATTTTCGACATGTCCAATCTTATTTTCGATCGTTTTTCTGATTGAGTTCTCATAGAAGTGAATGGAAATAGGTAAGAAAAGATAAGAGAATCGAATCGGAAATAGATCAGACAGAAAATCAATGGAAAAAATGCATTGTGCGTACCCAGCATTAGATGAATGGAAATTTGCAGGGAAGGTCTATGCTTAAAGGATACTAGGAACTATGCTGTGTTCCTTTTTTCTTTCTCTGTCTGAAAGAGTTAAATATCAGGTATGTAAGTGGCTGACTCAGTCCTGACTCAGACAGGAAGTGACTACAGTGTGACCCTCACTGATAAGGAAATCCAACTATAAAACACTTTCCTAGCAGAAAATGGCTTCTGAGAGCAAGAAAGAGATAAAAAAGAGGAATTTCGATTCAGTGCGTGTCACGCTGTAGTCACTTCCTGTCTGAGTCAGGACTAAGTCAGCCACTTACATATCTGATATTTAACTATTTCAGACAGAGAAAGAAAAAAAGGAACACAGCATAGTTGTTTGTGTGTTAGGCACTGTACATACACATGTCTATCTCATCATGTCACATGTCACTTAGGGTATCCTTTAACACTACTAAAGAATACTGTGTGCAAAGTGATAAGCTTAAAGGACAAAACCTTCTTCTTATCCTTTGTATTGTAAAATGTGCCAAGCTATATTTATTTTACATCCGGTTCCTTCCAAAAGGTCTGTTCACAATTAAAAAA
Organism: Hyperolius riggenbachi; assembly: GCF_040937935.1. Classification (NCBI taxonomy): domain Eukaryota; kingdom Metazoa; phylum Chordata; class Amphibia; order Anura; family Hyperoliidae; genus Hyperolius; species Hyperolius riggenbachi. Next base: position 169,164,625 of record NC_090652.1, on the reverse strand, counting down.
AAGATTTATACATTAATGCCATTTATTTATTTATTTTTCACAGTCTGAAAGGTATAATATACACCTCATTACTTTGGGGTATAGAATATTCAGTGCTGCAGGTCTTAAATTGTTTTGAAGTCTGGTAATCTTTCAGGCTAGCAGATTTCTTATGCATCTAAGAAATTTAATCTCAGTAGAGGTGTTTCCCATGAATCTTCTGTTACATCTCCTTATTATTATGCAGGTATAGCAGTGAATACTTATAATGGGAACATCTACGCAACATGCAATAATAGATGAATGCTGTCTATAGCTCTAACAAATAAGTTTAATACTTAAAAAATTTAACTCAAAATATGTTTACTAACAAAAAATACTTTTACCATTATTATTATTTGCTATAGTTACATTTGAATAATAAAGAGAACTGTAAATCTCTTTTTGTGAATTACTGGTATTTTTTTATAAATTTATCTTGAGATTTTTTCCATTACCGTCAAATGTTTCTTCATTTTTGTTTATAATTCTGTATTTTCTAATATGTTGCAAAGTCACACTCTGCAGGTATAGGCAGAATAACAAAAGGGTATACCTTCTGCCCAGGGTGGTAAGCAAATACACACGTGGTTCAGAGGCACCAAAGTGAACTAAAATATTTTGAAACAGTTTAAAAGGGGAGGTAAAGGTGAATTTCCCTCCCAAAGGAATATTGGAGATGATATAGGTAACTGTAAGTGTTAATTATCCAAAAAACAAAACTCTCATAAAAATGCAATGCTTTTCTTAGGACTAGAGATGGCCCGAACGGTTTGCCGGCGAACGATTCCCGGCGAACTTCCGTGGTTCGCGATCGCGGAGAACCGCAGACTTTTCTGGAAGTTCGGTTCACCCCTATAGTGCATCATGAGGGTCAACTTTGACCCTCTACATCACAGTCAGCAGGCACATTTTAGCCAATTAGGCTACACTCCCTCCTGGAGCCCCACCCCCCCCTTATAAAAGGCAGGCAGTGTCAGGCATTGGACTCACTCGTGTGCCTGCATTAATTAGAGAAGGGAAAGCTGCTGCAGACTCTCATAGGGAAAGCTTAGTTAGGCTCTTGTAGGCTTCTTAGCTTGCTCCTTGCTGATTCTTATTGCTAAAAAAGCACCTCTCAACAGCTCTTTTGAGAGCTAATATTGTTCTTGTGATCTATTTTTATTTTTTTGTGCATGTCCCACTGACACTTGTGTTGCATAGACAGGCTTGGTAATTCCTACTGTGTGTGCCACTGCCAGGCCCAGCACATTCAGTGACTACCTGTGTGTGTGACAGGTCCACATTGTAATACCCATCACTGCATATACCTACTACCTGTTGTTCACTTCAGTGCACCCACCTACCTACGTGAGCGCACGCAGTGTCACTGTGCCTGTCCGGTACCTGTCTGTGTGTGACAGGTGCACATTGTAATATCCATCACCGCATATACCCACTACCTGTTGTTCACTTCAGTGCACCCATCACCTACGTGAGTGCACGAAGTGTCACTGTGCCTGTCCGGTACCTGTCTGTGTGCGACAGGTGCACATTGTAATACCCATCACTGCATATACCAACTACCTGTTGTTCACTTCAGTGCACCCACCTACCTACGTGAGCGCACGCAGTGTCACTGTGCCTGTCCGGTACCTGTCTGTGTGTGACAGGTGCACATTGTAGTACCCATAACTGCATATACCTACTACCTGTTTTTCACTTCAGTGCACCCACCTACCTACGTGAGCGCACACAGTGTCACTGTGCCGGCTCGGTACCTGTGTGTGTGTGTGTGTGTGACAGGTGCACATTTGTAATACCCATCACTGCATATACCTACCTGTTTTGTTCAGTGCACCCACCTACCCACGTGAGTGCACGCAGTGTGATATACCACTCCGTGCATACCTGTTAACTGCACCTTTGTGACTGAACATTGTATTACTCAAGTCAGTGCATACCTTTCACTTCATCCCCCCTGATATAGACAAATGGACAAAATAGGTAGAGGCAGAGGTAGAGGCAGACCAAGAGGAAGGCCACTCGGCAGGTCTGTGCAAGGTCGTGGTGATGTAATTTAGTGCGGCCCTGGACCAAAGTACAGTGCTCAGAAGAAGGCACGTCCCATCAACTCCCAAGATTGTCAGAACGTGGTTGACTATTTAACACAGAACATCTCATCTTCCGCAGCCACCAGCGCTACTCCAAGTACCACATCCACTACATTTGACAGTTTGCAGGAATTATTTGGTGGGGAAATCACTGATGCACAGCCATTATTGTTACAACCAGATGAAGGCGCTAAGCAAGTTACACCACCTCATATGTCTGAGTTAGGCGACACTATGGACTTAACATTTGCGGAGGAGGAGGATGAAGTGCCTGCTGTTGGTGCAGTTTTGGAGGTGACTGAGGCAAACGAAGCTGGGCAGGATGATTATGATGATGACGATGATACGGTTCCCACGTATGTTCCCAATAGAGGAGATGAACAGGGGGACAGTTCAGAGGGGGAGTAGGAGAAGACGAATTCCTGAAAGAAGCAGGGGGAGCTCGTCATCAGAAATAGCTGGTGGCAGTGTCCGGCGCCATGTATCGCCACCTATGTACAGCCAGCCAACATGCCCTTCAATGTCAGCTGCTGATGCCACCATAGTGCCATCACCCCAGGGGGGCTCAGCGGTTTGGAAATTTTTTAATGTGTCTGCCTCAGATCGGAGCAATTCCATCTGTTCTCTCTGCCTCCAAAATTGAGCCGTGGAAAGGCCAACACCCATGTAGGGACAAGTGCCTTATGAACGCACATGGAGAAAAGGCACAAACTGCAATGGGAAGAACACCTGAGCAAAAGCAGTAAACAAAAGTATAGCCACCCTCCTTCTAGTCTTCCTACTTCAGGTGCATCATCTTCAGCCACTTTCTCCCTTGCACCTTCACAGGCACCCTCCTCCACTCCGCCTCTGACCTTGAGCGGTTCCTGCTCCTTTGCCCACAGCAGCCAGGTGTCTGTGAAGGAAATCTTTGAGCGGAAGAAGCCAATTTCTGCCAGTCACCCCTTTGCCTGGTGTCTGACAGCTGGCTTGGCGGAACTGTTAGCTCGCCAGATGTTACCATACCAGCTGGTGGACTCTGAGGCCTTCCGTAAGTTTGTGACCATTGGGACACCGCAGTGGAAGATTCCAGGCCGCAATTATTTCTCTAAAAATGCGATACCCAAACTGTAGCGTGAAGTTGAGAGGCAAGTGGTGTCATCTCTGGCACACAGCGTTGGGTCAAGGGTCCACCTGACCACGGATGCCTGGTCTGCCAAGCACGGCAGGTACTTTACTTACACAACCCGTTGGGTTAACCTGGTGACCAATGGCAAGTGGGGAGTACGTGGCTGTGCAGCGAACCAACTTGTGACACCTCCACGGCTTGCAGGCCAGGCAGACCTCCTGCCACCACCTCTCCTCCTGCTACATCCTCTTCGCTGTCGTCATCCTCCTCCTCCTTGGCTGAGTGGCAGTTCAACTCTACTGGTGCTGCGATCTTCTCTCCAGCTACACAGCCCCAGCTCCCCAGGGCCTATGCTGCATGCCAGATACGATGGTGTCACGCCATCTTAGACATGTCTTGCCTCAAAGCAGAGAGTCACACTGGAGCAGCTCTTCTGGCTGCTCTTAACAAACAGGTGGATCAGTGGCTGATCCCGCACCAGCTGGAGATCGGCAACGTGGTGTGTGATAACGACAGCAATCTCATTTCCGCGTTGAATTTGGGAAAGCTGACACATGTACCCAGCATGGCACATGTGCTGAATCTAGTCATTCAAAGATTTGTGTCAAAGTACCCAGGCTTAGAGGATGTCCTGAAGCAGGCCAGGAAGTTTTGTGAGCATTTCAGGCGGTCTTACACGGCCATGGCACACTTTGCCGAGATTCAGTGGAGAAACAAGTTGCCGGTGAGACGCCTCATTTGCGATAGCCCGACTCGCTGGAATTTGACCCTCCTTATGTTCTCTCGCCTGCTAGAACAGGAGAAAGCCGTCACACAGTACCTCTACAATTTCAGTAGAAGGACACTTGCAGGCTCATGCGGCCGTTTGAGGAGGTGACCAACCTGGTGAGTCGCATTGAAGGCACCATCAGCGGCTTGATCCTGTACGCTTACTTCCTGCGTAGAGTGGTGGATCAAGCTGTGGAGGTGCGTGAAGAGGAACAGTTACGGGAGGAAGCGTTGTGGGATAAATTCACATCAGAACCAGATGTTTCCTCAACACCTGCGGCAGCACAGAGGGGGAGGAGGAGTTGTGTGGGGAAGAGGAGTCAGACTCGGATGATGAGGAAGTTGTTTCTTTGGAGGAGGAGGAGAGGCAACGGCAGAAGAACAACCACATCAGGCGTCGCAGGGGGCTTGTGCTGCTCAACGTTCCCCTGGTATTGTTCGTGGCTGGGGGGAGGAGGAGGACTTACTTGACGTCACTGAGGAAGAGCAAGAGGAAATGGATAGTGCGTCTGGATCCAACTTTGTGCAGATGGCGTCTTTCATGCTGTCCAGCCTGCTGAGGGATCCCCATATAAAAAAACTCAAGAGGAATGAGCTGTACTGGGTGGCCACGCTACTAGACCCTCGGTATAGGCACAAAGTGGCGGACATGTTACCAACTCACCTGAAGGCAGAAAGGATGCAGCACATGCAGAACAAGCTGGCAACTATGCTTTACAATGCATTTAAAGAGAGTCTGAAGCGAGAATAAATCTCGCTTCAGACCTCATAGTTAGCAGGGGCATGTGTGCCCCTGCTAAAACGCCGCTATCCCGCGGCTTAATGGGAGTCCCTTCACCCCCAAATCCCCTCCGTACAGCGCGGAATCTCTTCCGCATTGGGGCAGGGCTAACCGCCGCAGCCCTGCCTCCCGCGCATCTATCAGACGCGTACCTCCGCCTCTCCCCCGCCCCTCTCAGTCTTCCTTCACTGAGAGGGGCGGGGGAGAGGCGGCGATGCGCCGCTGATAGACGCGACTAGAGGCAGGGCTGCAGCCGTTAGCCCTGCCTCTAGGAGCAGCAAAATCTACGACCAATTTGGTCGTTGATTTTGCGGGGGGGTTGGGGGTGAAGGGACCCCCGTTTAGCCGCGGGATGGCGGCGTTTTAGCAGGGGCACACGTGCCCCTGCTAACTATGAGCTCTGAAGCGAGAATTATTCTCGCTTCAGTGTCTCTTTAGGGGTGATATCACAGCACAACGCAATAAAGGTACCACTGCCAGTAATCCTTCTCCCATGTCCACGCAGACAAGGAAGGGACGCTCCAGCAATCTCATGGTGATGTCGGACATGCGGACATTCTTTAGTCCAACGCCTTAGCGCTTCCCAATCCACCCTCCACTAACGCCTGGACCGACAGGTAGCCGACTACCTGGCCTTAAAGGGATACTTAAGCCAAATAAAAAAAATGAGTTTTACTCACCTGGGGCTTCCCTCAGCCCCCTGCAGCTGTCCGGTGCCCTCGCAGCATCGCTCCAAACCTCCTGTCCCCACCGGCGGCTGCTCCCGGTTTCGGCGACAGCCGCCGACAGGCTGGGAACGCGAGTGATTCTTCGCGTTCCCAGCCATAATAGCACCCACTATGCTGTTATTGCGGCCGAGAGTGGAGGGGGGGGGGGGGGAGTGGAGCAGCACACGTGTGAATTGTGTGAAAAGGCATATTTCTTGTGATTTAAAGTTTCTTTCTGTGTAGTATGCCGAGAAGGCAGTATTATGGTTAAGCTAGTGCGTATGAAGTTTGCAGTTTGAGTTATGTGTGGTTTCCAAGCCATGGGTGAATTCCAGATTATTTTCACAGAGTCTGGTCACAGGGGAGAAGAATGCCAGAATATGTGAAACAAGCAGGTGCTATGAGACAATCATGGTTACTGAGGTCATAGGAAGTGTTTCACGCAAGTTACATGGAGACACATAGATGTCAGATATTTCCCGGTGAATGATTTGCAAAAGTGGATCAGGGTGGTATCTGAACAGGGTTACTTATGGGATTATTCCTTTAAGTGATGCACCTTCAACAGTGGTGCAACATGAGTGGTCCATCACCGCGGCTTTTGGATTTTTGTCGTGGACAGGGCCAGAGATGGACAAAGAGGTCAATGCTTGGCTGTTTGTGTGTTTTTTCTTGTCCGCTGATTGGTCAAATAGATTTTTTTCCAGCTCCTATCAAGTTTAACATGAAGAACAGAACTGAAAGCAGTTCAAAGGGCAATTACAAAGAAGCAAGGAATTGCCATTTACAGAGTGGCATTCAGTGATTCTCATGCAGGCAGATGAAGCTGGCATGTGTAGCCCTGAACCCTGTGTAGTTACAGTGCCAAGCACACCTTCCTACAGGAAGGTAGCCATTTTTTGGGCAAGTATAGAGGTAGTAGCATTGGCAAACATTGGTCAGAGGGTACAACAAACAGGACTTCTAGCAGAGCTGGTTTGCGATAAATGAAGTTCTAGGTCAGTAAAAATGAAAATGAGTAAGAGCATTGCAAGCTCAGCTGAAAAGCCGTCTGCAGGTAGCAGCAACATGTGTGTGGCATCCGTACTCAGTACGTACTGCGGCCGAGTATGTACAGGGGGATGAGGTAAGAGTTTCCAATGAGGAAAGAGCTTCCAAAGGTGAAGTCCGTGGGAGGATATTGTAAAAGGGTAAGTACTTATGACATTGTAACATAAGATAGGGGAGAGGAGTGTAGCTCCAGTCTACCAAAAAGAGTAAACAGGGTTCAAGAGAACTATAAAAAAAAATGAGATCAATTATGGTATATATTGATCAATCTAAGGTGTACAGAGTACAAGCCCACTGTAACGAGTGGTGTCAGCACACAGAGAGAATCTGATTATTGATGATCTGCAAAATCATCAATAATACAGATGTATACTTGATTATATATGATCTGCAGAATCACCAATAATACAAGTATGACTAACCTCTGGACACCTAATGAAGTAGGTGTTTGGTGTAACTGTAGGCTATCTCCCGAGAAGCGGGAGATATGGGCAGCTCGGCCAAGAACCACCTGAGGGGCAGGTGGCCCTTGGGCAGTGCAGAGACTATCTCCTTGAGAGAGAGAATAGTGAGAACCTGGCAACCAGGGATATCTAATACACTGTACTGCAGCCAGAGAAACTCCAGGGGAAGAGGCCACTGGCTTCTAACAGGCCGGACCCTCTGAGGAGCGGGAGTCCTAGGTGCAGCTGACACTAGGTGGAATGGTGTCACTGCTAGTACAGATAGACTGAGCACTCAAGGGTGAGTGACAGTCTGGAAGGTCGGGCAGGCCAGGTCGGCAACACACGAGCAGATGAGGTACAGAGACAGAAGACTGATTCGGTAACCGGGTACAGGAAGGGTCTGGCAACAGGTAGGCAGATGTGCAAAGGTACCGAATCAGAAAGCAATAGAGAGGTTCACAGAGCAAATAGTCATAGCAGTAATAGAACAGAGTCCTAGCCTGAGGTGTGAGGTCCTTGGTTTCGACACCCAGGAACTAGTCTGAAGTATAACACAATAATGACACAGTATCCCTAAGCTTGGGTGTGAGGTCCTTGGTCACAACACCCCGGAACTGGTCTAAAGTATAACACAGTAATGACACAGTATCCCTAAGCTTGGGTGTGAGGTCCTTGGTCACAACACCCCGGAACTGGTCTAAAGTATAATACAGTAATGATGACACAGTATCCCTAAGCTTGGGCGTGAGGTCCTTGGTCACAACACCCCGGAACTGGTGTAAAGTATAACACAGTAATGACACAGTATCCCTAAGCTTGGGTGTGAGGTCCTTGGTCACAACACCCCGGAACTGGTCTAAGATATAACACAATAGTAATCTGGCTAAGTGTGCATTCCCAGGTCCTCCTGGTTCTAACACACTGTGGGATCTGACTGAGGTCTGAGTGCTTACACGTAAGTATTCGCAATGGCAGACAACCAGCAACTGACAGGCAAGATGTATATATAGTGCAGCGCTCCTCAGTGCCGCCCAGCACCACTCAGCCAATCACCCACTGCGCTGGGATCAGCTGATCGTCCTGATCAGCTGATCCCTCTCCTACTGGCATAAAGTAAAGGTCCTGCCTCCCGGCGCACGCGCGCGTAGCTCTCCATCTGTGTGCACTAGAAGGCTCAGACAAACCAGACGCATGCTGCTGTGCGGAAACCGCCGGTCTGAACGCGGAGACAACCGCCCCGCTGCCAGACCGCGCGGCGGTTTCTCCGCAATCCATTACAGTACCCCCCCCCCCCCCTGAGGAGTGGACTCCGGACACTTCCCACCAGGCTTCCCAGGATGTGAGTCATGAAATTCTTTCTTTAATTCCTCCGCATGCATGTGACAATCTGGCACCCAAGTTCTTTCCTCCACACCATATCCTTTCCAGTGGACCAGACACTGCACGGAATTCTGCACTAACCGAGAGTCCAGAATTTTTTCAATCTCATATTCTGGTTGGTCATCAACCAACACAGGGGGGGGGGGGGGGGGAGAGGAATCCACGTGCACTGCTGGCTTCAAGAAAGACACATGGAATGATCTCACACCTCGCATGCTGGCTGGGAGATCAATCGCATAAGTGACATTAATTTTCTTGGACACTGGGAATGGTCCTATGAATCTAGGACCCAGTTTCGGTGACAGTTGCTTCAAGGCCAAATGCCGAGTGGATACCCACACCAAATCTCCTGGAGGGAACTTCCACTCTACGGACCGCCTTTTATCTGCCTGTCTTTTCTGGGTCTGGAAAGCTTTCCCCGGGTTCTTCTTAACCATTCCCCAAATCTCCTTCAAAGCCCTCTGCCAATCCTCCAGGGCCGGAAATGGTGTAGATGCCACAAATGGAGCAAACTTAGGTGATCTTCCCGAAACTACCTGGAATGGGGAAAATGCTGAAGAGGAGCTTTTCAGGTTGTTGTGCGCAAATTCTGCAAACGGCTAAAATTTTACCCAATCGGATTGCGCATCTGCAACATAACATCTGAGAAATTGTTCTAGGGACTGGTTAACTCTCTCGGTCTGGCCATTGGTCTGTGGGTGGTAGCCTGATGAGAATGCAAGGTCCATATCCAGCTGATGGCAAAAGGCTCTCCAAAACTTAGATACAAATTGGACTCTCCGATCTGACACTACATTTTACGGAATGCCATGCAGCCGGAAAATGTGCTGGATGAAGAGATCAGCCAATTCCTGAGCCGAGGGGAGTCCCTTCAAAGGAACAAAATGAGCCATCTTACTGAATCTGTCTACTACCACCCAAATGACCGTCTTGCCCTCAGACCTGGGGAGTTCTCCCACAAAATCCATGGACAAATGGGTCCATGGTTCACTTGGGACTGGTAAGGGTTATAAAGTACCAACAGGAGCCTGACGAGAAGGTTTACTCCTAGCACACACTGCACACTCTCTTACAAACTCCTTACAATCTGTTGCCAATGTAGGCCACCAAGCACATCTGGCCAGTAAATCCTGAGTTCTGGTGGCCCCGGGATGACCAGCATTCTTGTGGAAATGAAACAGCTGTAAGAGTTGTAGACGGAAAGGTAGTGGCACGAACATGACCCCCTCAGGCTTCCCCTCTGGAACATCCTGTTGGTAAGGACTCAGAGTGACTGTCCAATCCTTCCAGGTCTCAGTGGCTGCCAAAACTACCTTCTGAGGTAGAATGGTCTCAGGGGCTGAGGGCTGTACTGTCTCGGGCTCAAAACACCTGGACAAGGCATCGGCCTTGATGTTTTTACTACCAGGGGTGTACGTAATTACAAATCTGAATCTTGAAAAGAACAGGGACCACCGGGCCTGGCGGGGGCTAAGTCTCTTGGCGCCCTCTATGTACTCCAGATTTTTATGATCTGTATAAACTGTGATAGTATGTTCTGCACCTTCTAGCCAATGTCGCCATTCCTCAAAAGCTAATTTGATGGCTAAAAGCTCCCGGTTGCCTATATCGTAGTTTTTCTCTGCGGGTGAAAACCTATGAGAGAAGTAGGCACATGGGTGGAGTTTGCCCTGCAAGCCCGATCGCTGAGAAAATACAGCCCCCACCCCCACCTCTGAAGCATCAACCTCCACGATAAAGGGGAAGGTGACATCTACATGCCTTAATATAGGTGCGGAACAGAACAGTTTTTTCAGTGTAGAAAAAGCATCATGAGCCTCTGCTGACCAGTGGTGAGTATCAGCCCCCTTCTTGGTGAGACTGATGAGGGGCGAGACTACTGTAGAGTACCCCTTTATAAACCTCCTGTAGTAGTTGGCAAAGCCCAGAAATCTCTGGAGTGCCTTCAGTCCCACAGGCTGAGGCCACTCCAAGACAGCAGAAACCTTCCCTGGATCCATAGAGAGGCCAGACGTAGAGATAATGTACCCCAAGAAGGCAATAGAAGTTACTTCGAAAAGGCATTTCTCTAGTTTAGCGTAAAGTAGATTCTGTCTTAACTTCCCTAGAACAAACTTAACATGCTTTTGATGTTCCGAAAGATTGGATGAGAAGATCAGTATATCGTCCAGATAAACTAAGACGAACTTCCCCAACACCTCCCTGAATACCTCATTAATCAACTCCTGGAAGACGGCCGGGGCGTTACACAACCCGAAGGGCATCACCAGATACTCGTAGTGCCCGTCTGGCGTGTTAAAGGCCGTCTTCCATTCGTCACCATCTCTAATACGAACTAGGTTGTATGCACCTCTCAAATCTAGTTTCGAGAAAATCTTGGCGTTGGTAACCTGAGTGAATAAATCGTCAATCAAGGGTAAAGGATAACGATTTTTCACTGTGATTTTGTTTAAGCCCCGATAATCAATGCAGGGACGAAGGCCTCCATCTTTTTTTCCACAAAAAAGAATCCTGCCCCTGCTGGTGAACGAGAGGGATGGATGAAACCCTTAGCCAAGTTTTCTCTGATGTATTCCTGCATTGCCAGTTTTTTCAGGCCCAGACAGATTATAGAGATGACCCCTGGGAGGCATACAACCAGATCTTAAATCGATGGGACAGTCGAAGGTACGGTGGGGGGGGAGGGGGGAATTTATCTGCTGATTTGGGACAGAATACGTCAGCAAATTCTGCGTATTGGTTTGGCACACCTTTAACCTGAATCTTGGTGTTACCCACCGTTACTTTCGCTAAACAGTGATGATGACAATGAGTAGACCAGCTCGTTAGCTGACCTGAAACCCAATCTATATGAGGAGAGTGAAGTTGTAACCATGGCATGCCAAGAATGATGGTGGAGGATGCCATACGCAGGACCAGAAATTGTAGATTCTCCTTATGTAGCACCCCAACGCTGAACCTCAAATTCGGGGTTCGAGACAGGGGATGTCTACTTTGCAGAGGAGAGTCATCTACTGCAGTGACCAAAACCTGTTGGTCTAACGGGAGTATAGGAACCCCCAAATTTTTTGCAAACTCGTAATCTATGAAGTTAGCCGCTGAACCAGAGTCTGTGAAAGCCTCAGTGGTAACAGTCTGGCCCTCCCATGTGACAGAACAGGGAAGGAGCAAACGATTATTGTTTAGAGGTAATGACTGCGCGCCTAGGGTATTACCTCTAAATACACCTAGGTGGCAGCGTTTCCCGACTTTTTGGGACAATTCTGCACCTTATGACCCTCCTCTGCACAGTATAAACAGAGCTGTTCTGTTTTCCTGCGATTCTTTTCCACCCGTGTCAATTTGGACTGTCCAATTTGCATTGGCTCTGGCGGAGGTGAGACGGGTGGAGGAGAGGCGAAGGAGACATACCATACCCGGGTTTGTTTCTGACAACGTAAACGGCGATCAACCCGTACTGCTAAAGCGATTGCCTCATCAATAGATTTTGGTTCAGGGTGTCCCAACATCAAATCAGAGACTGCGTCTGACAACCCTGATAGAAAACAGTCTAACAATGCAAATGTCCCCCACCTAGCTGACACAGACCACTTCCTGAACTCAGCTGCGTAGACTTCTACCGGATCCTTGCCTTGACGCAAGGTCTTAAGCTTCTGCTTAGCAGTGGAGGCAATGTCCGGATCATCATAAATTATGGCCATGGCTTTAAAAAAATCCTCAACTGACGTTAAAACCTCATGCCCTACCTGAAGGCTATATGCCCAAGTTTGAGAATCCCCTGACAAAAGGGTCTTAATCAATGTAATTCTCTGTGCCTCAGTTCCCGACAAATTGGGTCTTAGCTCAAAATACGACATTACTCGATTTTTAAAGTTCTGAAAGTCAGATCTATGACCAGAAAACCTTTCGGGTACAGACATACGTAAGTCTGTAACTGGAGGGAATCGCACTGCATTTACAGCCGTCTGAAGGATCTGTATGGACCCAGACAATGCAGTGAACTGGGTCTGATGACCGTCCAGCACCCTGATGAAATTCTCCACCGAGGTGGTGAGTGCATCAAGATGGCTGTTGAGTGCGTCCATTTTGTTTTTCAGGTCTGCCGTTCTGTAACGAGTGGTGTCAGCACACAGAGAGAATCTGATTATTGATGATCTGCAGAATCACCAATAATACAAGTATGACTAACCTCTGGACACCTAATGAAGTAAGTGTTTGGTGTAACTGTAGGCTATCTCCCGAGAAGCGGAAGATATAGGCAGCTCGGCCAAGAACCACCTGAGGGGCAGGTGGCCCTTGGGCAGTGCAGAGACTATCTCCTTGAGAGAGAGAATAGTGAGAACCTGGCAACCAGGGATATCTAATACACTGTTCTGCAGCAAGGGAAACTCCGGGGGAAGTGGCCACTGGCTGCTAACAGGCCGGACCCTCTGAGGAGCGGGAGTCCTAGGTGCAGCTGACACTAGGTGGAATGGTGTCACTGCTAGTACAGATAGACTGAGCACTCAAGGGTGAGTGACAGTCTGGAAGGTCGGGCAGGCCAGGTCGGCAACACACGAGCAGATGAGGTACAGAGACAGAAGACTGATTCGGTAACCGGGTACAGGCAGGGTCTGGCAACAGGTAGGCAGATATGCATGTACCGAATCAGAAAGCAATAGAGAGGTTGACAGAGCAAATAGTCATAGCAGTAATAGAACAGAGTCCTAGCCTGAGGTGTGAGGTCCTTGGTCTCGACACCCAGGAACTAGTCTGAAGTATAACACAATAATGACACAGTATCCCTAAGCTTGGGTGTGGGGTCCTTGGTCAAAACACCCCGGAACTGGTCTAAAGTATAGCACAGTAATGACACAGTATCCCTAAGCTTGGGTATGGGGTCCTTGGTCACAACACCCCAGAACTGGTCTAAAGTATAACACAGTAATGACATAGTATCCCTAAGCTTGGGTGTGAGGTCCTTGGTCACAACACCCCGGAACTGGTGTAAAGTATAACACAGTAATGACACAGTATCCCTAAGCTTGGGTGTGAGGTCCTTGGTCACAACACCCCGGAACTGGTCTAAGATATAACACAATAGTAATCTGGCTAAGTGTGCATTCCCAGGTCCTCCTGGTTCTAACACACTGTGGGATCTGACTGAAGTCTGAGTGCTTACATGTAAGTATTCGCAATGGCAGACAACCAGCAACTGACAGGCAAGATGTATATATAGTGCAGCACTCCTCAGCACCACCCAGCACCACTCAGCCAATCACCCACTGCGCTGGGGTCAGCTGATCGTCCTGATCAGCCAATCCCTCTCCTACTGGCATAAAGGTCCTGCCTCCCGGCGCGCGCGCGCGTAGCTCTCCATCTGTGTACACTAGAAGGCTCAGACAAACCAGACGCATGCTGCTGTGCGGAAACCGCTGGTCTGAACGCGGAGACAACCGCCCCGCTGCCAGACCGCGCAGCGGTGTCTCCGCAATCCATTACACCCACAGTGCGAAACCCAAATGATTAATAAGAATTGATTTGTTTGTATTTCGGTTTTAGGAGGTTTGGCAATATGGAATCTAGAAAGCTGAGATGCTGGCAGCAGAGACAGAGACAGACATGTCAGTCAGATAAGCGAATGTTTCCAGAGGCCAATCCTGTTTTGGAGAACAGCGAGATTTCCGAGATCAGAAAGAGACTAAGAAAACTGACTGAGCAAAGCATAATGCAAATTGCTAATTTTTTCTTTCTCAAGGAATCAGAATCACTTTTATTCGCCAAGTACAACCGGTGTCGTGCACAGAATTATTTGTGGTGCACATGGCATGGCAAAGTACAAATACAGATGTGCAAAACAAATACAGATGTGCAAAACAGGGAATAGTACATATGACCTTCACATTTCACAATCACAGGATCAACAGTTTTTGAGTGGCCCATGGGGCCTGCGAAAAGTAAGACATTCATTTGGTGCTGTTCAGTACTGGCCCCTTGGCAGGTTAGGTTAGGCTGACTTTAAGGCTGTAATCATGCTGGTAGGTGGGCCTGGCAGGGGGAGGCTGGAGTTCAACAACAAAACTGCTTAAGGGAAGAAGGAGTTCCTGCACCTGGTGGTTCTGGATGGTATAGTTCTGTAGCGGCGGCCCAGTGGGAGGAGCTTGAAGTAGCGACTGCCTGGATGGGAGGGGTCCCTGGTGATCATGGTGCCCCTTTTCCTCATCCTGGCAGAGTAGAGAAGATCGAGAGGTGGTAGAGAAGATCCAATGATCCTCTCCGCATCAGTTATGACTCTCTGCAGTTTGTGCCTGTCGCTAGCTGTTGTCCCAGTAAAAGTGGGGGTTGCCACGACTCCTAAAGTTCAGGTAGTCACCCTGCCAGTGACTACCCAGGAACCCCACCTACCTTCATGTAATACACATCAAGTTGTAAAAAGTGGCCCTTTTCAGTTAAATCAACTGAGGGCGATTCCAGTTATCATGGAGGCCCAGCTTCAATTGATCACTTGGCAGATTAACTTAGAAGAGTGAGTAATATCTAATATCTACCCTAACTGCCACCCTGGTACAGGCTTTTATGTCATGGGCACATTCCACAGGGAATAGTGTAGCCAGAAGAAGGTCCCGGGATTTAGCAGATACAATCTTGGGAGGCATGGGCACTGGAATGGGGGTAGCAAACAGTGTAGACATAGAAGGTATGACAGAGGTCATTCAACAATTAGGCTCATTGGGACAACACAATGTGGGTACCCAACATCATCTGAACGTGGTTTTGGAACAGTTAACGCACAACACATAAAATTCAGGGGTACACTCAAAGGCACATTCAAATAATTCTTCAGAAGATGATTGCACATGAGTTAACAGTGGATTTTAAGATAATGGCTCAAGCCTTATCAGAAGGTAAAACTCATTTACAACTGAGATTTGACAAGGAGAGATTTATCGATTTTCCTGGGGAAGGATCTTTTGTATGGAGGCACCGAGATGTCTGGGTAAACAGGTGGAAAGGGTGCGACAATTCTTTATGCACCTCTACTTCCTTAGTTCCTACCGATGGAAAAACCCAGGTAGTTTTTCCAGTAGTATCACTGGGGACACCTGTTTCATCCACACGTCTTACACCATGACCTGAGAGGTCAAAATTTTTTGGTGCTGGACGGAGAGGTGAAACAAGTAGATTTGTCATCATGCTGGCAATTCTCAGAGAAGTACCTGTGTTTGCCGGGTCAAGTCAGATTTAGTGAGGAAGCATGCTGGCTCAATAACACAGAATGCACAGCTGCCATTCAAAAGATCCATCCTAAAGCCAAACCAATATCTTCGGTGGCTGAAGGAAAAGTTTGTTTTTTAAACATGATGTCTACTGACACATTCATGGTACATTTTCATAATTATTCCGACAAGGTTGATCTTCCAAGGGGAACTTATTGTGTGAGCAGAGATCCCATATGGATCCAGTCATCAAGGTTTGACTACATTATTCCTCAAATTGTTAAGAGAACTCTAAAGTTCAAAGCTCCCCAGGAAGTGCCTATCCTGAGAGATAAAATGTCATGGGACAAATGGGTACAGGTTTTGACACAAGACCACACTTTGTTACAACGGTTAAACAAACAGAACACTAAACTAGAGGTGATAGTTCACCATGATCAAGGGGATCTTAAAGAGGTTGAACACAAATATAATCAGGTGAGTTCCAGTCTGACCTGGTGGAGAAGGTTTCTGGCGATGTTCCTCGAACACTCGGACTGGGCCTCTGCAGTCCAAAACTTCTTTCTATACTCACTGGTGGTAATGATGGGGATGACAATTTTGGGCATCATCATTACACAGGTGAGTTTGTGTGTGAAATTACGCAAACAAATTAATAATAATAATAATTCCATTTTTGTATAGCGCTTTTCTCCTGTCAGACTCAAAGTGCTTATGAGGCAGCCACTAGAGCGCACTCATTAGGCAGTAGCAGTGTTAGGGAGTCTTGCCAAAAGAACTCCTTACTGAATAGGTGCTGGCTTACTGAACAGGCAGAGCCGAGATTCGAACCCAGGTCTCCTGCGTCAGGGGCAGAGCCCTTAACCATTACACTATCCAGCCACCGCTGAAATTAATATGGTTAAGAGATTGGTGTCAGATAAACCATCTCATAAGCCAATATTTTTGTAACGATTAGGGAGGCAGCTGCGGTGAACAGTACTACTACCGCAGCTACCTCCGCTTCCATGCCTGACAACGCTCCCGCTCCTCGGGCATCTCGTGCACTGAGGACGGGTATCTCTGCTGTTCACAAGGTCGAATTAGCGCATGCGCGCGCTCACCGTCACGACCTTTATGCGGGGAAGAGGCGCATCAGCTGACCAGTGGGTCGGCTGACGTCAGAGGACGCGCCCGCCGCATCTGATTGGCTGGGCATCGGGGGAGTGCCTCAGGGTCTCCTCAGCCTCTTAAGCACGGAGGATTCACTCGTAACTTGTCTGCTGTTGCGAATACCTCGTGTTAGCGCTCAGACCTTTGATAGCTATAATTATAAACTATTGAAGACTGTATTGATTTATCTGTGTATGATTCTGGCTCGTTCTGACTACTCTTCCGCTCAGTGATTCTGTACCTTCGCCCATCTGATCTTGCTGCCGACTCTGCCTGTTTTCCGTTTCCTCTCTGCCTGCTGATTCTGTACTGTATTCGCCTGTCTGTTGCCAACTCGATTAGTCTGACCACTCTGCTCACCAGTGAGCCCTCGTCACTGGTGAGGAGCTCGCTGTACTGATAGTAGCCACCAGCTCCTCTGGTGAGGTATATCCAAATCTGTCAGTACTTATTGTTGCACCAAGCACTTCCTGTACATTGTAGCTATCTACCTGTTTTACTGTACTTGCATTATTGGTGATTCTGCAGATCACCACATAATCAGGAGTAGATTCTGTATTATTGATGATACTGCAGATCACCAAATAATGAGATATCAGTCTCTTGCTAACACCACCATTACAATTTCCAAGCTAAGCTATATACAAGGTTAGGTGTCTAGCTTTCAGCAGTACCTATGAGGATGGAGCTGATTGTTTAAAGGCGTTTTTTAGAAGACACCTGGCACTGCTCCGTTGCTTAACAGACAAACAAGTTTCACTTCTCCATGATCATTCAAGTTTGTAAGGGATACACATGTGACGCAAATGTGGAAAGTTTGGTCAATAGGGACCTAGAAGTAGGGCATCCCTAGAGAGCCTGGTTAAAAATGAGGCCAAGAGGTCTTGCTCTCTCTCCCAGGGATAACCACCTAGAGCAGAGAAAGTGTGTGAGTACGAGCATCGAAAAGTAAAACATAAGGAAAAGAATCATCTGTACTGTCTGAACCTGAAGAAAGGATCTGCAGATCAAGCCTTTTCAGGGGGGCTGTTAGAATTTAAGTATTATATGAATTCGTAGGCCTCAGTTACTTTAACTGAGTTGAGTCAAAAGACTTGATTTGCAGAGTATACCTTTAAGGAGCATTTCTAGAAGCACTGAAGAACAGTGTGATTCGGACTGTACAAGGCTACGATGTACAGACCGAGAGGCAGTCTTGTTCTGTAAATATCAAGTGTTTTCATATTTCCTAAAGGTAAACAATGTTCTTTTTAGATTAAGAGTCAGGTCCCTGGAACATGGAATTCAGCTAGCAAATGGTAATCAAGCCAGCTCAGGATTGAATGATTACCATTCAGCTGTGTGGAGATTTTCATGCTTGCATCCATTGGCTGATGCCAGCATAAAAGTCTGCCTTTCCTTTTAGACATCGCCCGTCATAGTTTCAGCTCTGTCTAAGCTGTTACTGGGTCCTTTGATATTGTAAAATATGTTCCTAGTCTTGTTACTTTCTAGTTCAGTTAACTTGTGGAGCTACGATTATATATTTCCCACGGGGACATATATACGTACTCCCTTCTAGTGCAGAGAATTTGTACTGTTTGTATTGCCTAGTTAGTTCACTGTATTACTCTAGTCCAGATTTAGCTAGTCTCCTTGCTTATGTTATATATCGGTTCATCACCAATATATACATATTCTAGTCAGTGTTTCTTATTTTCCTTGTATTCGTGCTACGGTAATATATCAGTGCTGCTGATATATACGTACTCAAACTGTTGATATCCTGTGTTAAGCTAGTCAGTTTTTAGCACGTTTTGGTAGGTTGCACTTAGCGTCATCACCCGTGCTTAGCTAGCATAGTCCTTGCGAGGTAGCCATTGCTGCGGTTGCTATTGGCTACCTCAGTCCTGTCTGTCTCATATCTGTCTGAATGTTTGCTATCGCAAGAGCAGTGCAACATCGCACTGCACTGCCATTGCGTCTTATCAGAAGCCCAAAGCTGCAGTTGCTCTGGGCAGCCTGTGTAGCCCCTTCCATTATCCAACTCTTAGCCTTGTTGTGCTCGGTGGTCAGAAACTATGACCCCCAGCATTACAATAAGAAGAGCTAACGAGCTCCTGGGGGGAGCTGCTACTGACTTCTGGCTGATGACTTCCACTTTCTACTCTTTTTGTTATGTCTTGTCATCTTATCTAACTGTATGCTGTATATAGGCCTAAGTGCAACGTAGTATAGATGTAACATAAGAGAAAGCCTGGTTGCCATTCAAAAGGAATGGACCAAGAACCTGTAACGCAAAGAGGACTTACTACAGACCAACTGCTTCGCTGAGGTGTAACGAACATGTAGAGATAAGCATCTGCATATCTGTTTACTGAATAAACTTCTAAACCTTGACAACGTCAAAGAAGAAGTTCTATCTGCTGTATTCAGTGATGAGAGTCAAGTTATCACACTTCCTGTGATATGGTGCCGAACGCAGGTGTAGTGTTGTTGCCCATAGCAACCAACAAAGATTTATTACACTCCCCACACAGCACCTCTGCCCACAGGCCGCTTGACTGCCTTCTCCGCCACCACCAATAGGGTCCAGGACTCTAGGTGGATTCCTGAATTTTTAAGGCTGCTGCTAGCAGCAGCCGCTATAATAATTTTTCTGGTGCATGTACAGGCCTGCCTAATTTTTATGGCTGCGCTGCAGCTGCAACAACAAAACAAAAGGCATGTACATGTGTCAATTCCCCTTCATGATCGTTAACTTGCCGCCATAAAGGGGCTTGCGTATCACAATGAAGCAATGACCGTCGGCTGTATGAGTGTCTTGGGGGAGGGGGGGGAAACACCCAAGATAATAAGGTTGTTGCTTCATTGTGGACAGACCAAATTTGATCAGCTGGACAGTCACTGTTGTTCTATCATTGAGCTACCACAGCCCAGCGACCATATGGCTTGAAAACCGCCACGGCCTGCACTCTGGCCATGGTGCGCACCAGTCCAGCACGGCCGTCACTACACAAACAGCTGTTTACGGTGCGTTACACAGTGAGTTTGGTGTGTCAGTGTGAAGAAGTACTCTAATTACACTCCCTGATTGATGTATGCACATGCAAGATGTTTTAAAGCACTCTAGGCCTGCAATTTAGCATTCAATGTGATTTCTGCCCGTAAAACGCTGCTTTGCGTCAAATCCAGATTTTTCCCCGGGACTTTTGGCGTCTATCCCACTCCGCCATGTCCCCCTCCAGGTGTTAGACCCCTTGAAACATCTTTTCCATCACCTTTCTGGTCAGCATCAGTGTTTCTAGTTTTCAAAGTTCGCCTCCCCATTGAAGTCTATTGCGGTTTGTGAAAGTAAGCGCAAACTGAACTTTTGCGAAAGTTCGCGAACCCGGTTCGCGAACCAAAAATCGGAGGTTTGGGCCATCTCTACTTAGGACTAAGATCCCGCTGGATCAGGCAAATACAGAGAGTGAAATCTTGTATGATCAATGATTGAGCCCCGCTCCCTATCCTTCTGACAATAGTATCAAACATAACATCTTTTGTGTCCCGTTTTATACATTAACCAGCTGAGCGGTCTGGACGAGCTCAGCTCGTCCAGTACCGCCGGAGCCTGCCGCTCAGGCCCTGCTGGGCAGATTTGGCTCAAATAAAAAGCAGCACACGCAGCCGGCACTTTGCCAGCCGCGTGTGCTGCCTGATCGCCGCTGCAGTGCGGCGATCCGCCGCATGCAGCGGCGAAAGAGGGTCCCCCCAGCCGCCTGAGCCCAGCGTAGCCGGAACAAAAAGTTCCGGCCAGCGCTAAGGGCTGGATCGGAGGCGGCTGACGTCAGGACGTCGGCTGACGTCCATGACGTCACTCCGCTCGTCGCCATGGCGACGAGGTAAGCGAAACACGGAAGGCCGCTCATTGCGGCCTTCCGTGTTACTTCTGGCCGCCGGAGGCGATCAGAAGATCACCTCCGGAGCGCCCTCTAGTGGGCTTTCATGCAGCCAACTTTCAGTTGGCTGCATGAAATAGTTTTTTTTTTATTAAAAAAAAACCCTCCTGCAGCCTCCCTGGCGATCTTAATAGAACGCCAGGGTGGTTAAAGAAAACCTGAATTGAAAATAAATGTACATTATCTGATTAGTTGTATGTGTTTTACTGAAGCCCCTTACACACTGGGCTGTGTCGCACTGCATTAGGCTTCCCCGCTGCAAGGGCAATGCAAGCCTATGGAGACTTTCACACTTTGGCCTCGATACACAGAGCCGTGATAAATGCTATCACAGTCGTGATAAACTTAGCACGCGGGTTAGTGCGCGTACAGGTTTGCGTCGCGTTATAGTAAAGGTTTGTGCGCATTAACGTTCCCCGTTCACACGCTAACCCATATGTTAGCATGTAAATGGGAGAGTTAATGCGCACAAACCTTTACTATTATGCGTGCAAACCTATACGCGCACTAACCCACGTGCTAAGTTTATCACAGCCTGATAGCATTTAATACGGCTTTGTGAATCGAGACCTTAGCGCGGTGCAATGTGGTGTGGCGGGAGTATCCAAACTGCCGCATTGCTGATGCAAAATCTGCAGGGAGTTGCCGCATAATCCTTGCCCACTACATGGATTATGCAGCAATACAAGTCAATGGGCGATACAATAAATGTGCACGAATGGAGCATGGTGCAACGCGGTACACATGCGCGGACTGACAGGAATCCCAGTGACGTACTTCCTGCCCAGCAGGGTGGAGCTATACAAATTTCCCTGTTGTCACACAGTGGCGCAGGGTCATATGAAGGCCTTTTTTTTGCAGTGCGATGCTGTGCAATCACTGCATTGCACCACAAAACTCAGGGGTGCAACCGGCCTAAGGCCACATACAGACATCAGACCATAGTCTTTGGAAAATGAAAGATCACAGACCAATCTTACCACCCTTCCTGTAGTATAAGAGCCATACTCTACACAGTCTTTTCTATGGAGCTGAACTCCACATGAGAAAAAAATCTTTGCAAGATGCTGCACACACAGAAGCTGTACAGACACAAAAGATCAGTATCTGCAAAAGATCTGTTCCTGCCAAAAATCCATTCCTGCAAATTGCAATGATAGTCTATGAGATCTGCAGATCATCATACACACATGATTTAACTGACATTCATCTGCAGATCTGCAGATCTGAAAATCCATCATGGTGGATCTGATCTGCAGATGAATGTCAGCTAAATCATGTGTGTATGATGATCTGCAGATCTCATAGACTATCATTGCAATTTGCAGGAATGGATTTTTGGCAGGAACAGATCTTTTGCAGATACTGATCTTTTGTGTCTGTACAGCTTCTGTGTGTGCAGCATCTTGCAATGATTTTTTTCTCATGTGGAGTTCAGCTCCATAGAAAAGACTGTGTAGAGTATGGCTCTTATACTACAGGAAGGGTGGTAAGATTGGTCTGTGATCTTTCATTTTCCAAAGACTATGGTCTGATGTCTGTATGTGGCCTTAGGATAAATTAAACAGAGAACTTTTTTGTTCACTTTAAGTACTTCATGTTCAGACTTCATTCTAAATAGGGATGATCAACGTAGAGAAAATTGTTCTGATTTGATGCAGGTTTATGTAAATTATGAATGCAAATTTATGCAGCTTGTAAATGCTCCAATCAAATCATACAGAAGTGGAATTTTCACTTTTAAGCTGCATAAATGTGCATTCAAAATTTGCATAATTCTGAATCATGGCAGAATGATTTGGATCTGATTTTCTATTCTTAGTTCTGAACGGCAGCCCTGACAAATATGCCATGCTGAATGGAAAAACACAATAGTATATAAGGCCACATACAGACATCAGACCATAGTCTTTGGAAAATGAAAGATCACAGACCAATCTTACCACCCTTCCTGTAGTATAAGAGCCATACTCTACACAGTCTTTTCTATGGAGCTGAACTCCCCATCAGACAGAAATCTTTGCAAGATGCTGCACACACAGGTGCTGTACAGACACAAAAGATCAGTATCTGCAAAAGATCTGTTCCTGCCAAAAATCCATTCCTGCAAATTGCAATGATAGTCTATGAGATCTGCAGATCATCATACACACATGATTTAACTGACATTCATCTGCAGATCAGATCCACCAGGATGGATTTTCAGATCTGCAGATGAATGTCAGTTAAATCATGTGTGTATGATGATCTGCAGATCTCATAGACTATCATTGCAATTTGCAGGAATGGATTTTTGGCAGGAACAGATCTTTTGCAGATACTGATCTTTTGTGTCTGTACAGCATCTGTGTGTGCAGCATCTTGCAAAGATTTTTTTCTGATGTGGAGTTCAGCTCCATAGAAAAGACTGTGTAGAGTATGGCTCTTATACTACAGAAAGGGTGGTAAGATTGGTCTGTGATCTTTCATTTTCCAAAGACTATGGTCTGATGTCTGTATGTGGCCTAAGACTATGATTGCTCTTTTATGAATTTAAGCAAAATAGTTTATTAGTAAAAAAGCTTTGATCACTTGGTCCCAGTCGGTCTGTGAGATAGCCTAGAGACCAAAGTCCCGTTAGGGCCAGTGCACACCAAAAACCTCTAGCAGATCTGCAAAACGCTAGAGGTTTTTGAAGCAGATTTCAGAGCGAGTTCTAGGCATGTTTAGAGACGTTTTCTAAACATGCCTAGTGTTTTCTGGAGCATTTTTGTGTAGCAGATTACACATATTGTTACAGTAAAGCTGTTACTGAACAGCTTCTGTAACAAAAACGCCTGGAAAACCGCTCTGATCTAGCGTTTTTCAGAGCGGTTTTCCACTTTCCTATACTTTAACATTGAAGCAGAAACACCTCAGAAATCTAAAAAATGCTGCAGCCCCCGAGTTTGCGTTTGTGGAAAAAACTAACTGCTCTGGTGTGCACCATCCCATTCACTTTCATTAGCCAAGCGGTTTTCCCCCTGCAAGCGTTTTAAAAAACGCTTTAGAACCACTCTGGTGTGCATCAGCCCTTAATGAAGGTACTGTCTGTTATGGCAGAACTGCAGATAGGGTTTACGCTGGCAATGCACCAGGAGTTTTTTTGGCAGATAGATGGCTCGATAGATAATTTCCGACAGGTCCAATCTGATTTCTGAAGTGAATGTAAATCGATCCGAAAAAAAATCAGAAAATTAATTGGATCTTCGATTGGAAAAACGATTGAGCAGTAAATCTGCCAAAAAAAACTCATTATATATTCCCAGCATTATGCATTTTGCATGCAGACTGCTTGCTTTGTCATAGTCAATTACCTTGGATCTGAATAGAAAAACAAACAGAAACTAGATGGTGTCGTTTCTGAAGAAACCACAGGATGTTGGCTATGAAACGCAAGAGGTGTTGTGGCAAGTCGCCCCTGGTGCATAAAGAGTACAGAAACCTGGTTTAAAACTGTGAAAATTGAAGCAGAACAAAATGCACCATTAAATGCAATCAAAAAGGCTGATTGGCTGTTTTTGGCACCGCCCACTCTTAAAATTTGTATCCCAGTCACCCAGTGACCGACTGTGCCAAGTTTAAAGTCCCTGCCATCAGGGGCGTTTCTAGGGTCCTTGGAGATCGGGGGCACCTGTGGCCACCAGGTGGGGAGGTATAAAAATGGGCGTGACCATGAGGTGAGTGGGCGTGGCCATGGGTGGGGCCAAATGTACATGAACTTAGCAGCGGTGTAAGCTACAGATAACGGGCCTGCCCATCGAAATATTGGATGGAGCCCCCTGTCCTTTATTTAGATAATTTACAATCAGTATAGGCATAGATCAAAGATGTATACGCACATACAATTTTGATTGGTCAATCACTGACCCCCAATTTTACCACCCCCGTGCAGTAAGTGGGCCAACAGACAATGAATTTTATGAACAGAGCTAAAATTGGATAATTAAAATTGTATGTGTGTACCAGGCTTTACAGCTAATACTGTACATACTGAAAGTAGCAGGGATCAGCATACAATATAGCTGGTTTACAATCAGTAAAGGCACAGAGTAACACCTTACACTGTACACACTGGAGGTAAATCAGCACACAGTGCAGGCACTAGAGAACAGCGTATACTGTACATACTGTAGGCAGCAGAATTCAGCACACTGCAGCTAGCGTGCCAAAAATATGAGGATCACATTGTGCGGCGTGAATACCAGAATATAGGTGTGGTAATGGGTGGAGACAAATTTACATGAACCTAGCAATGGTGGGACATTAGATTATGACAGTGGTGGCGAACCTTTTGGAGGCCGAGTGCCCAAACTGCAACCCAAAAGTCACTTATCTATCGCAAAGTGGCAACAGCAATTTAAACTAAATACTGTACAAACGTTTTAACTCATACATGAACATTATGGAAAATCCAAGTTGAAAATAAACTGTGAAGATAAACAATTTAATCCATCCTACTCCTGAAAAATGTATTCAATTTTTTAGAACCTCCCAGTTTTATTTTCTGTTTTAAAAAGCTAAAAAAGTAGGTTTAATGCTATTGTCTCATATGATAAGGATTCAGCTTTTCCCATAGTCTCGCAGTTAGCAATCATGTGACCCCCAACAAGACAAATTCAGCAATCATGAGGCCCCCAACAAATCATGAGGCCCCCAACAAGACAAATTCAGCAATCATGAGGCCTCCAACAAATCATGAGGCCCCCAACAAGACAAATTCAGCAATCATGAGGCCCCCAACAAATCATAAGGCCCCCAACAAGACAAATTCAGCAGTCATGAGGCACATAAATAGACAGCATTTCACATAAATAGGCAGAATGCCCCCTTAATATGGTAGCCCCCCAAGTTAGGTAGTGAGTGACAGGGACCCCCAGGTTAGCTAGTGAGTGACAGGCGCCTCCAGTTAGGTAGTGAGTGACAGGGACCCCGATAGTGAGTGACAGGGAGCCCCTTTAGGTAGTGAGTAAGTGCCAAGGAGCCCCTTTAGGTAGTGAGTGAGTGCCAGGGAGCCTATTTAGGCAGTGAGTGAGTGCCAGGGAGCCCCTTCAGGCAGTGAGTGAGTGCCAGGGAGCCCCTTCAGGCAGTGAGTGAGTGCCAGGGAGCCCCTTTAGGCAGTGAGTGAGTGCCAGGGAGGCCCTTTAGGTAGTGAGTGAGTGACAGGGAGCCCCTTCAGGCAGTGAGTAAGTGCCAGGGAGCCCCTTTAGGTAGTGAGTGGCAGGGAGCCCCTTTAGGTAGTGAGTGAGTGCCAGGGAGCCCCTTTAGGTAGTGAGTGAGTGACAGGGAGTCCCTTTAGGTAGTAAGTGAGTGAAAGGGAGCCCCATTAGCAAGTGAGTGAGTGACAGGGAGCCCCATTAGGAAGTGAGTGAGTGACAGGGAGTCCCTTTAGGTAGTGAGTGAGTGACAGGGAGCCCCTTTAGGAAGTGAGTGAGTGCCAGGGAGCCCCTTTAGGTAGTGAGTGAGTGACAGGGAGGCCCTTTAGGTAGTGAGTGAGTGACAGGGAGCCCCTTTAGGTAGTGAGTGAGTGAGTGACAGGGAGGCCCTTTAGGTAGTGAGTGAGTGCCAGGGAGCCCCTTTAGGCAGTGAGTGAGTGCCAGGGAGCCCCTTTAGGCAGTGAGTGAGTGCCAGGGAGCCCCTTTAGGTAGTGAGTGAGTGACAGTGAGGCCCCATTAGTAAGTGAGTGAGTGACAGGGAGTCCCTTTAGGTAGTGAGTGAGTGACAGGGAGCCCCTTTAGGCAGTGAGTGAGTGACAGGGAGGCCCTTTAGGTAGTGAGTGAGTGACAGGGAGGCCCTTTAGGTAGTGAGTGAGTGACAGGGAGGCCCTTTAGGTAGTGAGTGAGTGACAGGGAGGCCCTTTAGGTAGTGAGTGAGTGACAGGGAGCCCCATTAGGGAGTGAGTGAGTGCCAGGGAGCCCCTTTAGGTAGTGAGTGAGTGCCAGGGAGCCCCTTTAGGTAGTGAGTGAGTGACAGGGAGCCCCTTTAGGCAGTGAGTGAGTGCCAGGGAGCCCCTTTAGGCAGTGAGTGAGTGACAGGGAGGCCCCTTTAAGTAGTGAGTGAGTGACAGGGAGTCCCTTTAGGTAGTGAGTGAGTGACAGGGAGGCCCCTTTAGGAAGTGAGTGAGTGACAGTGAGCCCCTTTAGGCAGTGAGTGAGTGACAGGGAGGCCCCTTTAGGAAGTGAGTGAGTGACAGGGAGCCCCTTTAGGCAGTGAGTGAGTGCCAGGGAGCCCCTTGAGGTAGTGAGTGAGTGACAGGGAGCCCCTTTAGGCAGTGAGTGGGTGACAGGGAGTCCCTTCAGGCAGTGAGTGAGTGACAGGGAGTCCCTTTAGGTAGTGAGTGAGTGACAGGGAGCCCCTTTAGGAAGTGAGTGAGTGACGGAGGCCGTTTAGGTAGTGAGTGAGTGACAGGGAGGCCCCCCCTCTAGCCGCCGCCGCTCCCCCCTCACCTGGCAGTGTATTCAGACCTCAGGATCAGCGGCGACCCGACCAGTACTAGCGGGCGCCGGACGCACCCGCTCAATATGCGGAAGTGATGTCACTTCCGCATATCAGTGCGGGCGCTGGGTCCTAGCGCCCGCACGATTGGTCGCCTATTTTTTGCCCGCAGTCACCCAGTGAGTAATTGAGCCAAGTTTGGGACACCTGGCATTTAAACTGTGATAATAGCAGCAGTTTATCATTTTTCATTAAGGTCAATGGGTGAAATCTAATTGGCTGTTGTTTTCTTAATTGTGAACCACAGTCACTCAGTGACTAATACTCCAAAGTTTGTGAATGCTGTCATTTAACGTGTAAAAATGGCAGTATTTTTTTCTATTGAAAATCAATGAATGAAATTTGATTGGTTGTTAGTGGCTCCGCCCACTTTTTCTAAACTTGAAGTCGAAATCCCCAGCGACCACATTTGCGATATTCGACATGACATCAATATTGTGAGAATGGCAGCCTTTTTATTTTTTCCTATTCAAATCAAAGAAATCTGATTGGTTGGTTTTGGCCCCGCCCACTTTTCTGAATTTTAATCTCGTTCCCCTGGTGACCAACTGTACCAAGTTTGAGGACCCTGCTATCAACCGTCTAAAAGAGGCAGCAGTTTTAAATGTTCCCATTTTAATGAAAGTTGAAATTTGATTGGCTGTTGTAGACTCTGCCCACTTTTTGTACACTACTGCGTCTGTGCAGTACAGTCCGGATGATGTCAGCGCGACTCTGAGAGCTGCTCCCACAGTTGCAGTGGACATCTTGCGCCGGAGGGGGCCACCAGCGGGGAGCAGAGCTGCGGCAAGGGCACAGGACGGCTGGCAGGAGCTGGAGGAAGCCCCATGTAAATTAATTATTTTTTATTTTTACAGTGCTCGGCAGTGTTGCCAACCTCGGAAATACATTTTTACTGACAAAGCACAAAAAACTTACTGACAGAACACTTTATTTTACTGACATCTAAGATTATTGAAATTCAATGAAAGATATCACACATGCGCCCTTACGTGCAATACACCGGCAACTACGTGGCGCACGAATGAGGAAGAAAAGGGCAGTGGCGGACACCGGACAGGTGAAATTTTAATGCACGGCATCTGGGGGGGGGGGGGACTTTGATGCATTTACATTCGGGGGATGCAAACAGGGGTTTCCTTCACATTTGTTCTCGATTGTCGCAGCCCTTACCGCTGCACGCCTGATCGAGCATGCCAACCTGAGATTTTCCAGCATGTCCGATTGTTACATGCGATCGATACATGCAACCGATTTCGGCCCGAAGTTGGTTTGATTGTCAACTAGGCATGCTCTTGATGGCACCGATTTTTATAATATCAATAATAATTGTCTTATCTGATGGTTGATCGGCCGCCAAGTCTACAGATGTATGGCCACCTTTAGCTAGAGCAGTGTACATTCCAGAGTGATACATGATCTGATAGACGGTAAGTGCTGTGACCTTCTAAAGGGGCCCATACACCTAACGATTTTCCCGCCGATATACGTCCGATTCGATCACAGTGATCAAATCGGCTGTGAAATTGCCGCGTACACCGCTGACAGAACGATCGATTTCTGTCCGAAATCAATCGTTCTCGTCGACTCCCAGCGATCCGTCCGTGCAGAAGATTTTTCTCGATCGCCGGCGAGTCGGGAGTGCGTCGATAGTGGCGTTCTAATGCCCGACGACCGACGCAATACAGAGGGTATACATTACATGTCCTGGCCGGTGCGAGTCCCCTGGTCCCCGCTGCCTTCTTTCCACGCTGGGTTCCGGACTGGCTCCAGCAGCTACACAGAACTTCCTGTCCCGGCAGGAAGTTTAAACAGTAGAGCGCCCTCTACTGTTTAACCACTTGAGGACCGTGGGCTTTACACCCCTTAAGGACCAGCCACCTTTTTTCCATTCAGACCACTGCAGCTTTCACGGTTTATTGCTCGCTCATACAACCTACCACCTAAATGAATTTTGGCTCCTTTTCTTGTCACTAATAAAGTTTTCTTTTGGTGCTATTTGATTGATGCTGTGATTTTTACTTTTTATTATATTCATCAAAAAAGACATGAATTTTGGCAAAAAATGATTTTTTTTAACTTTCTGTGCTGACATTTTTCAAATAAAGTAAAATTTCTGTATACATGCAGCGCGAAAAATGTGGACAAACATGTTTTTGATAAAAAAAAACCCCATTCAGTGTATATTTATTGGTTTGGGTAAAAGTTATAGCGTTTACAAACTATGGTGCAAAAAGTGAATTTTCCCATTTTCAAGCATCTATGACTTTTCTGACCCCCTGTCATGTTTCATGAGGGGCTAGAATTCCAGGATAGTATAAATAACCCCCAAATGACCCCATTTTGGAAAGAAGACATCCCAAAGTATTCACTGAGAGGCATAGTGAGTTCATAGAAGATATTATTTTTTGTCACAAGTAAGCGGAAAATGACACTTTGTGACAAAAAAAAAAGTTTCCATTTCTTCTAACTTGCGACAAAAAAAAATGAAACCTGCCACGGACTCACTATGCCCCTCTCTGAATACCTTGAAGTGTCTACTTTCCAAAATGGGGTCATTTGTGGGGTGTGTTTACTGTCCTGGCATTTTGGGGGTGCCTAATTGTAAGCACCCCTGTAAAGCCTAAAGGTGCTCATTGGACTTTGGACCCCTTAGCGCAGTTAGGCTGCAAAAAAGTGCCACACATGTGGTATTGCCGTACTCAGGAGAAGAAGTACAATGTGTTTTGAGGTGTATTTTTACACATACCCATGCTGGGTGGGAGAAAAATCTCTGTAAATGACAATTTTTTATTTTTTTTTACACACAATTGTCCATTTACAGAGACATTTCTCCCACCCAGCATGGGTATGTGTAAAAATACACCCCAAAACACATTGTACTACTTCTCCCGAGTACGGCGATACCACATGTGTGGCACTTTTTTGCACCCTAACTGTGCTAAGGGGCCCAAAGTCCAATGAGTACCTTTAGGATTTCACAGGTCATTTTGCGGAATTTGATTTCCAGACTACTCCTCACGGTTTAGGGCCCCTAAAATGCCAGGGCAGTATAGGAACCCTGCAAATGACCCCATTTTAGAAAGAATACACCCCAAGGTATTCCGTTAGGAGTATGGTGAGTTCATAGAAGATTTTATTTTTTGTCACAAGTTAGCGGAAATTGATTTGTATTGTTTTTTTTTTCACAAAGTGTCACTTTCCGCTAACTTGTGACAAAAAAATAAAATCTTCTATGAACTCACCATAGTCCTAACTGAATACCTTGGGGTGTCTTCTTTCTAAAATGGGGTCATTTGTGGGGTTCCTATACTGCCCTGGCATTTTAGGGGCCCTAAACCATGAGGAGTAGTCTGGAAATCAAATGCCGCAAAATGACCTGTAAAATCCTAAAGGTACTCATTGGACTTTGGGCCCCTTAGCGCAGTAAGGGTGCAAAAAAGTGCCACACATGTGGTATCGCCGTACTCGGGAGAAGTAGTATAATGTGTTTTGGGGTATATTTTTACACATACCTATGCTGGGTGGGAGAAATATCTCTGTAAATGACAATCTTTTGATTTTTTTTACACACAATTGTCCATTTACAGAGATATTTCTCCCACCCAGCATGGGTATGTGTAAAAATACATCCCAAAACACATTGTACTACTGCTCCCGAGTATGGTGATACCACATGTGTGGCGCTTTTTTGCACCCTAACTGCGCTAAGGGGCCCAAAGTCCAATGAGTACCTTTAGGATTTCACAGGTCATTTTTGTTTCAAGACTACTCCTCACGGTTTAGGGCCCCTAAAATGCCAGGGCAGTATAAGAACCCCACTAATGACCCCATTTTAGAAAGAAGACACCCCAAGGTATTCTGTTAGGAGTATGGTGAGTTTATAGAAGATTTTATTTTTGTCACAAGTTAGCGGAAATTGATTTTAATTGTTTTTTTTTCACAAAGTGTCATTTTCCGCTAACTTGTGACAAAAAATAAAATCTTCTATGAACTCACCATACTCCTAACGGAATATCTTTGGGTGTCTTCTTTCTAGAATGGGGTCATTTGTGGGGTTCCTATACTGCCCTGGCATTTTAGGGGCCCTAAACCATGAGGAGTAGTCTTGAAACCAACAATGTCGCAGAATGACCTGTGAAATCCTAAAGGTACTCATTGGACTTTGGGCCCCTTAGCGCACTTAGGGTGTAAAAAAGTGCCACACATGTGGTACCGCCGTACTCAGGAGAAGTAGTATAATGTATTTTGTGGTGTATTTTTACACATACCCATGCTGGGTGGGAGAAATATCTCTGTAAATGACAATCTTTAGATTTTTTTTACACACAATTGTCCATTTACAGAGAGATTTCTCCCACCCAGCATGGGTATGTGTAAAAATACACCCCAAAACACATTATACTATTTCTCCTGAGTACGGCGATACCACATGTGTCACACTTTTTTGCAGCCTAGGTGCGCTAAGGGGCCCAACGTCCTATTCACAGGTCATTTTGAGGCATTTGTTTTGTAGACTACTCCTCACGGTTTAGGGCCCCTAAAATGCCAGGGCAGTATAGGAACCCCACAAGTGACCCCATTTTAGAAAGAAGACACCCCAAGGTATTCCGTTAGGAGTATGGTGAGTTCATAGAAGATTTTATTTTTTGTCACAAGTAGAGTTGGGCCGAACCTCCGATTTTAGGTTCGCGAACCTGGTTCGCGAACTTCCGCGGAAGGTTCGGTTCGCGTTAAAGTTCGCGAACCGCAATAGACTTCAATGGGGATGCGAACTTTGAAAAAAAAAAATAATTATGCTGGCCACAAAAGTGATGGAAAAGATGTTTCAAGGGGTCTAACACCTGGAGGGGGGCATGGCGGAGTGGGATACATGCCAAAAGTCCCCGGGAAAAATCTGGATTTGACGCAAAGCAGCGTTTTAAGGGCAGAAATCACATTGAATGCTAAATGACAGGCCTAAAGTGCTTTCAAACATCTTGCATGTGTATACATCAATCAGGTAGTGTAATTAAGGTACTGCTTCACACTGACACACCAAACTCACCGTGTAACGCAGCGCAAACAGCTGTTTGTGTAGTGACGGCCGTGCTGGACTGGTGCGCACCATGGCGAAAGTGCAGGTTTTGGTGGCTTTACAGCCCATATGGTCGCCTGGCTGATGTAGCTGAATGACAGAACAGTGACTGTCCAGCTGATCAAATTTGGTCTGACCACAATGAGGCAACGACCTTATTATCGTGGGTGTGCCCCCCGAGACACTCATCTAGGCGCCGGTCATTGCTTCATTGTGATACGCAAGCCCCTTCACCACGGCAAGGTAATGATCACGAAGGGGAATGGGCGCATGTACATGCCTTTTCTTTTGTTGTTGCAGCTGCCCGCAGTGCAGCCAGAAAAATTAGGCAGTCATGTACACGCACCAGAAAAATTATTACAGCGGCCGCTGCTAGCAGCGGCCTAAAAAATTCAGCAATCCGCCTGGAGTCCCGGACCCTGTTGGTGGTGGCGGAGAAGGTAGTCAAGCGGCCTGCAGGCAGACATGCTGTGTGGAGGGACTGGGAGCGACTTAGTCTTCTTGGGGCAGGCCAGGCAGCCAGTCACACGGCGTGCAGGCAGAGATGCTGTGTGTGCGGGGACTGACTTAGTCTTGGGGCGGGCAGCAGCCCTCCGGGATCCATGCCTCATTCATTTTGATAAAGGTGAGGTACTTAACACTTTTGTGACTTAGGCGACTTCTCTTCTCTGTGACAATGCCTCCAGCTGCGCTGAAGGTCCTTTCTGACAGGACGCTTGCGGCAGGGCAGGAGAGAAGTTGGATGGCAAATTGGGACAGTTCTGGCCACAGGTCAAGCCTGCGCACCCAGTAGTTCAAGGGTTCCTCATCGCTGTTCACAGCAGTGTCTACATCCACACTTAAGGCCAGGTAGTCGGCTACCTGCCGTTCCAGGCGTTGGTGGAGGGTGGATCCGGAAGGGCTACGGCGAGGCGTTGGACTAAAGAACGTCCGCATGTCCGACATCACCATGAGATCGCTGGAGCGTCCTGTCTTTGACTGCGTGGACACGGGAGGAGGATTAGTGGCAGTGGTACCTTGCTGGCGTTGTGCCGTCACATCACCCTTAAAGGCATTGTAAAGCATAGTTGACAGCTGGTTCTGCATGTGCTGCATCCTTTCCACCTTCCGGTGAGTTGGTAACAGGTCCGCCACTTTGTGCCTGTACCGAGGGTCTAGTAGTGTGGCCACCTAGTACAGCTCATTCCCCTTGAGGTTTTTTATACGGGGGTCCCTCAACAGGCAGGACAGCATAAAAGACGACATCTGCACAAAGTCGGATCCAGTACCCTCCATCTCCTCTTGCTCTTCTTCAGTGACGTCAGGTAAGTCAACCTCCTCCCCCCAGCCGCGAACAATACCACGGGAAGGTTGAGCAGCACAAGCCCCTTGCGATGCCTGCTGAGGTTGTTCTCCTGCCGCTGTCCCCTCCTCCTCCTCCTCCCCCAAAGAAACACCTTGCTCATCATCCTCTGAGTCTGACTCGTCTTCTGCACACGACTTCTCTTCTTCCTCCTCCTCCCCCCTCTGTGCTGCCGCAGGTGTTGAGGAAACAGCTGGGTCTGATGAAAATTGGTCCCATGCCTGTTCCTGCCGTAACGGTTCCTGGTCACGCTCATTCACAGCTTCATCCGCCACTCTACGCACAGCACGCTCCAAGAAGTAAGCGTAGGGAATTAAGTCGCTGATGGTGCCCTCACTGCGGCTCACCAGGTTGGTCACCTCCTCAAACGGCCGCATGAGCCTGCATGCATTTTCCATCAGTGTCCAGTTGTCGGGCCAGAACATCCCCATCTTCCCAGACTGTTTCATTCTACTGTAGTTGTAGAGGTAGTGGGTCACGGCTTTCTTCTGTTCTAGCAGGCGGGAGAACATGAGCAGGGTCGAGTTCCAGCGAGTCGGGCTATCGCAAATGAGGCGTCTCACCGGCATGTTGTTTTTGCGCTGAATTTCCGCAAAGCGTGCCATGGCTGTGTAAGACCGCCTCAAATGCCCACAGAACTTCCTGGCCTGCTTCAGGACATTCGCTAAGCCAGGGTACTTTGCCACAAATCTTTGAACCACTAGATTCATGACATGTGCCATGCAGGGTATGTGTGTCAGCTTCCCCATATGCAAAGCGGCAAGCAGATTGCTGCCGTTGTCGCACACCACGTTGCCTATCTCCAGGTGGTGCGGGGTCAGCCACTCATCCACCTGTTTCTTAAGAGCAGCCAGGAGAGCTGCTCCAGTGTGACTCTCCGCTTTGAGACAAGACATGTCTAAGATGGCGTGATAGCGTCGTACCTGGCACGCAGCATAGGCCCTGCGGAGCTGGGGCTGTGTAGCTGGAGAGGAGAACTGCCACTCAGCCAAGGAGGAGGAGGACAGCGAAGAGCATGTAGCAGGAGGAGAGGAGGTGGCAGGAGGCCTGCCTGCAAGCCGTGGAGGTGTCACAATTTGGTCCGCTGCGCCCTGCTTGCCATCGTTCACCACCAGGTTCACCCAATGGGCTGTGTAGGTAATGTAGCGGCCCTGCCCGTGCTTGGCAGACCAGGCATCCGTGGTCAGGTGTACCCTTGACCCAACGCTCTTCGCAAGAGATGACACCACTTGCCTCTCAACTTCACGGTGCAGTTGGGGTATGGTCTTTCTCGAAAAATAAGTGCGGCCTGGCATCTTCCACTGCGGTGTTCCGATGGCCACAAATTTACGGAAGGCCTCAGAGTCCACCAGCCGGTATGGTAACAGCTGCCGAGCTAACAGTTCCGCCACGCCAGCTGTCAGACGCCGGGCAAGGGGGTGACTGGCCGAAATTGGCTTCTTCCGCTCAAACATTTCCTTCACGGACACCTGACTGCTGCTGTGGGCAGAGGAGCAGGAACCGCTCAAGGGCAGAGGCGGAGTGGAGGAGGGTGCCTGTGAAGGTGGAAGGGAGAAAGCGGCAGAAGCAGATAATGCACCTGATGGAGGAGGAAGAGGAGAAGGAGGGTGGCTTTGCTTTTGTGTGCTGCTGCTGCTTTTGCTCAGGTGGCCATCCCATTGCTGTTTGTGCCTTTTCTCCAGGTGCCTTCGTAAGGCACTTGTCCCTACGTGAGTGTTGGCCTTTCCACGGCTCAATTTTTGTTGGCAGAGCGAACAGATGGCTTTGGTCTGATCTGAGGCACACACATTAAAAAATTTCCACACCGCTGAGCCACCCTGGGATGTGGGCACTATGGGGACCTCAGCAGCTGATGCTGAAGGGCAAGTTGGCTGGCTGTACATAGGTGGCGATACATGGTGCCGGACTCTGCCACCAGCTGTTTCTGACGAAGAGCTGCCCCAGCTTCTTTCAGCAACTTCTCTCCTCCTACTACTCTCTGACTCCCCCTCTGAACTGTCCCCCTCTTCATCTCCTCTATTGGGAACATACAGAGGATCCCTATTACCGTCATCATCGTAGTCATCCTGCCCAGCTTCGCTTGCCTCAGACAAATCCAAACTTGCACCATCAGTAGGTCCTTCATCCTCCTGACACGTTACATCCATAGTGTTGCCGCGTAACTCAGACATATTAGCTGGTGAAAATTCATCTGGCTGTAACAACAATGGCTGTGCATCAGTGATTTCAACACTAAATAATTATTGCGAAGTGTCAAATGCAGCGGAAGTGGTGCTAGTAGTAGCGCTGGTGGCTGAGCAAGATGAGGTGTTCTGTGTCGCTAAATACTCAACCACGTCCTGACAATCTTGGGAGGTGATGGGACGTGCCTTCTTCCGAGCACTGTACTGTGGGCCAGGTCCACACGAAATTACATTTACACGACCTCGCGCAGACCTGCCGGGTGGCCTTCCTCTGGCTCTGGCACTACCTCTTCCTCTACCTGTTTTGTCCATATCGGGTATGCACGGAGTGGTATATCACACTGCGTGCACTCACGTAGGTAGGTGGGTTCACTTAACTGCACAGGTATGCGCACTGATGCGGTGGGTTCACTAAACAGAACAGGTATACAGTGGCGGGTTCACAGAACAGGTATGCAGTGGCAGGTTCACTGAACACAACAGGTATGCAGTGGCGGGTTCACTGAACAGGTATACAGTGGCGGGTCCACTGAACAGAACAGGTATGCAGTGGCGGGTTCACTAAACAGAACAGGTATACAGTGGCGGGTTCACTAAACAGAACAGGTATACAGTGGCGGGTTCACAGAACAGGTATGCAGTGGCAGGTTCACTGAACACAACAGGTATGCAGTGGCGGGTTCACTGAACAGGTATACAGTGGCGGGTCCACTGAACAGAACAGGTATGCAGTGGCGGGTTCACTAAACAGAACAGGTATACAGTGGCGGGTTCACTAAACAGAACAGGTATACAGTGGCGGGTTCACTAAACAGAACAGGTATACAGTGGCGGGTTCACAGAACAGGTATGCAGTGGCAGGTTCACTGAACACAACAGGTATGCAGTGGCGGGTTCACTGAACAGGTATACAGTGGCGGGTCCACTGAACAGAACAGGTATGCAGTGGCGGGTTCGCTAAACAGAACAGGTATACAGTGGAGGGTTCACTAAACAGAACAGGTATACAGTGGCGGGTTCACTAAACAGAACAGGTATACAGTGGCGGGTTCACAGAACAGGCATGCAGTGGCAGGTTCACTGAACACAACAGGTATGCAGTGGCGGGTTCACTGAACAGGTATACAGTGGCGGGTCCACTGAACAGAACAGGTATGCAGTGGCGGGTTCACTAAACAGAACAGGTATACAGTGGCGGGTTCACTAAACAGAACAGGTATACAGTGGCGGGTTCACAGAACAGGTATGCAGTGGCAGGTTCACTGAACACAACAGGTATGCAGTGGCGGGTTCACTGAACAGGTATACAGTGGCGGGTCCACTGAACAGAACAGGTATGCAGTGGCGGGTTCACTGAACAGGTATACAGTGGCGGGTCCACTGAACAGAACAGGTATGCAGTGGCGGGTTCACTGAACAGAACAGGTATGCAGTGGCGGGTTCACTGAACAGGTATGCAGTGGTGGGTTCACAGAATAGGTATGCAGTGGTGGGTTCACAGCACAGGTATGCAGTGGTGGGTTCAATGAACAGGTATACAGTGGCGGGTCCACTGAACAGAACAGGTATGCAGTGGTGGGTTCACAGCACAGGTATGCAGTGGTGGGTTCACAGCACAGGTATGCAGTGGTGGGTTCACAGCACAGGTATGCAGTGGTGGGTTCACAGCACAGGTATGCAGTGGTGGGTTCACAGCACAGGTATGCAGTGGTGGGTTCACAGCACAGGTATGCAGTGGTGGGTTCACAGCACAGGTATGCAGTGGTGGGTTCACAGCACAGGTATGCAGTGGTGGGTTCACAGCACAGGTATGCAGTGGTGGGTTCACAGCACAGGTATGCAGCCAGACAGGAACAAGTTAAGCCTAACTAATCTTTCCCTGAGAGACAGTCTGCAGCAGCTCGCCCTACTCTCACTAACGCAGGCAGCACACGAGTGACCGTAATGGCCGCCGCTGCCTGCCTTATATAAGGGGGGGGTGGGGCTCCAGGGGCTAGTGTAGCCTAATTGGCTACACTGGGCCTGCTGACTGTGATGTAGAGGGTCAAAGTTGACCCTCCATGTGCATTATGGGGCGAACCGAACTTCCGCAAAGGTTCGCCTGCGGGACGCGAACGCGAACCACGGAAGTTCGCATGGAACCGTTCGCAGGCGAACCGTTCGGCCCAACTCTAGTCACAAGTTAGTGAAAATGACACTTTGTGAAAAAAAACAATAAAAATCAATTTCCGCTAACTTTTGACAAAAAATAAAATCTTCTAGGAACTCGTCATACACCTAACAGAATACCTTGGGGTGTCTTTTTTTCTAAAATGGGGTCACTTGTGGGGTTCCTATACCGCCCTGGCATTTTACGGGCCCAAAACCGTGAGTAGTCTGGAAACCAAATGTGTCAAAATGACTGTTCAGGGGTATAAGCATCTGCAAATTTTGATGACAGGTGGTCTATGAGGGGGCGTATTTTGTGGAACCAGTCATAAGCAGGGTGGCCTTTTAGATGACAGGTTGTATTGGGCCTGATCTGATGGATAGGAGTGCTAGGGGGTGACAGGAGGTGATTGATGGGTGTCTCAGGGGGTGGTTAGAGGGGAAAATAGATGCAATCAATGCACTGGGGAGGTGATCGGAAGGGGGTCTGAGGGTTTGGCCTAGTGATCAGGAGCCCATACGGGGCAAATTAGGGCCTGATCTGATGGGTAGGTGTGCTAGGGGGTGACAGGAGGTGATTGATGGGTGTCTCAAGGTGTGATTAGAGGGGGGAATAGATGCAAGCAATGCACTGGCGAGGTGATCAGGGCTGGGGTCTGAGGGCGTTCTGAGGGTATGGGTGGGTGATTGAGTGCCCTAGGGGCAGATAGGGGTCTAATCTGATGGGTAGCAGTGACAGGGGGTGATTGATGGGTAATTAGTGGGTGTTTAGAGGAGACAATAGATTTAAACACTGCGCTTGGGTGGTGATCTGATGTCGGATCTGCGGGCGATCTATTGGTGTGGGTGATCAGATTGCCCGCAAGGGGCAGGTTAGGGGCTGATTGATGGGTGGCAGTGACAGGGGGTGATTGATGGGTGGCAGTGACAGGGGGTGATTGATGGGTGATTGACAGGTGATTGACAGGTGATCAGTGGGTTATTACAGGGAAGGACAGATGTAAATAATGCCCTGGCGAATTGATAAGGGGGGGTCTGAGGGCAATCTGAGCGTGTAGGCGGGTGATTGGGTGCCCGCAAGGGGCAGATTAGGGTCTGATCTGATGGGTAACAGTGACAGGTGGTGATAGGGGGTGATTGATGGGTGATTGATGGGTAATTAGTGGGTGTTTAGAGGAGAGAATAGATGTAAACACTGCGCTTGGGTGGTGATCTGATGTCGGATCTGCGGGCGATCTATTGGTGTGGGTGGGTGATCAGATTGCCCGCAAGGGGCAGGTTAGGGGCTGATTGATGGGTGGCAGTGACAGGGGGTGATTGATGGGTGGCAGTGACAGGGGGTGATTGATGGGTGATTGACAGGTGATTGACAGGTGATCAGTGGGTTATTACAGGGAAGGACAGATGTAAATAATGCCCTGGCGAATTGATAAGGGGGGGGTCTGAGGGCAATCTGAGAGTGTAGGCAGGTGATTGGGTGCCCGCAAGGGGCAGATTAGGGTCTGATCTGATGGGTAACAGTGACAGGTGGTGATAGGGGGTGATTGATGAGTGATTGATGGGTAATTAGTGGGTGTTTAGAGGAGAGAATAGATGTAAACACTGCGCTTGGGTGGTGATCTGATGTCGGATCTGCGGGCGATCTATTGGTGTGGGTGGGTGATCAGATTGCCCGCAAGGGGCAGGTTAGGGGCTGATTGATGGGTGGCAGTGACAGGGGGTGATTGATGGGTGATTGACAGGTGATTGACAGGTGATCAGGGGGATAGATGCATACAGTACATGGGGGTGGGTGTCTGGGGGGGGGGTCTGGGGAGAATCTGAGGGGTGGGTGGGGTGATCAGGAGGGAGCAGGGGGCAGGGGGGGGATAAAAAATAGTGATAGTGACAGGGAGTGATTGATGGGTGATTAGGGGGTGATTGGGTGTAAACATGGGTCTGGGGGGTGGGCGGGGGGGGGGGTCTGAGGGGTGCTGTGGGCGATCAGGGGGCGGGGGGGGGGATCAGTGTGCTTGGTGCAGACTAGGGTGGCTGCAGCCTGCCCTGGTGGTCCCTCGGACACTGGGACCACCAGGGCAGGAGGCAGCCTGTATAATACACCTTGTAAACATTACAAAGTGTATTATACACTTCGCGTCTTCCGTATGGCCGGCGGGATGTTGCGGCGGGTGAGCAGAGACAGGCGCCGGCGGAGGATCGCGTGACATGCTAATTTA
This sequence comes from Hyperolius riggenbachi, assembly GCF_040937935.1. NCBI lineage: Eukaryota > Metazoa > Chordata > Amphibia > Anura > Hyperoliidae > Hyperolius > Hyperolius riggenbachi. The sequence continues at coordinate 169,124,524 of NC_090652.1, read as the reverse complement.
CCCCCAGTGGGATCTTGTAAGTTTTATGAGTGCGCGAGAGGCGCAGTGTGTTTTTTAATGTGGAACTGACAAGCTGCGCGATGATGTTGTTACATGTGTTTTATTAAAGGCTGTTTTTTTACTGCAACTGGATGTGGTCACTGATGTCCTGAGTGACACACATATTCTGATGCAAGATTGCCACCTGTGATATGGTGGATTCTATCTGGTAATGTTATGTGAATGAGCGCGCAGTGGAGTGCATAGCACCAGAAGAAATTACACAAATAAATATGCTGAGTTGCTTTTCTTCTTTCTCTGCCTGCTTGCACACCAAGCGTTTTTGGTTCAAAAACGCTGCCGCTTGTGAAAATGCTTGGCTAATGTATCTGGGATGGTGCACACCAGCAGTTTGAGGTTTTTAGCAAACTGCAAACGTGGCTCCTGCAGCATTTTTGTGGTTTGCAGATACATTTCTGCCTCAATGTAAACTATAGGAAAAGCTCAAACAGCTCTGAAAAACGCAGATCAGAGCAGTTTTCCAGGCGTTTTTGTTACAGAAGCTGTTTAGTAACAGCTTTACTGTAACAATTTATGAAGTCTGCTACACAAAAACGCTCCCAAAAACGCTAGGCATGTTTAGAAAACCTATCTAAACATGCGTAGAATCGCTCTGAAAATCTGCTTCAAAAACCTCTAGCGTTTTGCAGATCTGCTAGAGGTTTTTGGTGTGCACTGGGCCTTCAAGAGTTAATATTCAGCTATGCAACTGGCAGACAGGACCCAGTCGGACTATCGCATCCTTCACTGATAAGGAAATACAGCCATAAAATACTTTCCAGCAGAGAACTGGGCTTCTGAGAGCAAGGAATAGAGAAAAAGGAAAAACGCATTCTGAGACACGGGACAGACTGTTTCACTGAGCTGAGATGAAACAATAAATCTACTTTTTTAAGTTTAAAAAAAATAACATAAAATGGACACAGACTGCGGCCATGCAGGCAGAGGTTTCCAAAGAGCTTCGTCAGCCTTTGGAAACCACCACACTGCCTAGGAGCAGTTGGTGCATCACCTGTTCCCTGAAGACGTCAGGACAGATATCCCATACATAATCCCATACATGTCCGACCTCATTAAGGGAGAGTATGTCATTGACAGGCTCTGTGATTTTCCCCTCAGGTACTCTTTCATAAAATATAACAGGCTGCATGGCAGGTGGCTAAAAAGTATGTCTGCACAGCAATCGTTACTAATCTACTACTCAAAATTATTACAAACGCTTGTTTTTGATGAAGCAATAAAGCATCTGTTCTGTATGTAGCTTTAGAATGAGGCAGTAAGGGAGAGACACTACACTCATCATGAGTCATGACCTGTTTCTGAAACTTGTGCACAATGGTACCCTCATTCATAACTTAAATTTCCAACGGAGAGTGAATTTTACAAAACTTGAGGCAGGATTTCTACCTTCCCATGGGCTATTGGTGCATACACACCTTTGACTGATGTCACCCATTGGGGATCAGGTCCCAATCCTTCAAGTGACATTGTTGGGCAAGGCTGAGCAGACGCAAAGTCAGCTGTATAGCTGACAGAGTGCTCTGTTGCTATGCAGGGAGATGGAAGGATGATGGAGCAGCGCATTATGCGGGGGAGCAGCGTGCACAATGGAGTTGGTGGCCTCTCGGCCAAGTTAATCCAGTGGGGAGCGACGGTCGGGGGCTGCTGTGCAGACGCATGATTATTGGCTAAGGTGGTCATTTTTGGCTTCAGATGACTTCAATGGTGTGTGTTCGTACCTTTACAGAACCTCAACTATTTTATAGCATACTACTGCTAAGTTATCTTATGGACTACTAGTAGACCCAAGCCTGTTTAAAAACAGGCTCTAGGTCTGTTTTTTTTTTTAACTTCGCATCAGCGTGCGCACCCGCCACACCAGCGCGCGCACCTGTCCGCCCACCCGGCTCACTTGCCCCGTCCTCCATTCCCAACTGCTATCCGGGTCTGTGCTGTGCACATGCGCAGTAGCAAAACGCACGGCCCCAGCTACACAGAGACAGCGCTACGCAGGTACACAGGGTTTTATTATAGAGGATGGATTGGCCTTTGGGGATTTTCCTTATCTGCTGTCCTTTGCTACTTAAGAAACTGTATTCGGTCAAGTCATTGTCTGCAAATTGGTATCTATTAGCTACGCTTTAATTAGGTGTCCTTTACCAGCACTGTAAATATTTTTCATTGTTCAGTACATAGGAACAAAACAAATAGTAATTGTGACATAAGCAAAGTCTGGACATCCTAGTGAGTCATTATTAAGTAACACCCTCTGTGGCACATAGTACAGTTTTCAGAGACCTTGTGTAGGATGCTAAAAGTCCTTCAGTTCTTGTAGGATTTTTTTTCCTCTTTTCTTTGCAGACAACTTGTAATTCTGACACTGTCAGGAACTTACCTGAGGAGTCCTGCGCTGCTCCAGGTCCCTCTTGGATTCAGCCAGGATCGCCAATGTCCAGGTCTTTGCGACGCGTCGCCTCTTCCTGTGCAGCGAACGCAGCCAGCGGCATCCCTGACATCCCTGCGACCGGCAGCAGGCATACACATTTCCGCATTGTGCAGGAGTGGAAGCGTATAGCCAGACATCCATTCTATGAACTTAGAAGAAGATTCTAGCTCAGGGGTAGGGAACCTTTTTGGCTGAGAGAGCCATAAACACGACATATTTTAAAATGAAATTCCGTGAGAGCCATACAATATGTTTAAAACTAAATACAAGGATATGTGTGCATTTTCTGCAAAACCAACACTTTTAAAGTACAATAAGTGTCTGAATTATTTTTTTAATAATGTTGTTATGCAGTGTTAGCAACTGCATAACAACTTTATTAAAAAGAATTCAAAGACTTATTGGTTACCATTAGCAGCTGATAAATAAAGTACTTCTTACCCTGCATTAATAGGACTTCTGGAGCTGCATGGTTTTACTGATGGCTTTGTAGTCTGGTTGATACGTAGTGAGGCAGGGTTTCATGCAGGCGTTGACACTTCCACCCGTTAAACGTGATCGTAGGTTGGACTTAACAGGGGCGTTCCTAGGGTCCTTGGAGATCGGCGGCACCTGGGGGCAGTACAGCCCGGAGGACGTCCGATGACGTCAGCGCGCCCGCGTGGGACGCAGAAGAGCCCGTCCTTGGAGCGCAGAAGAGCCCGACCTGGCAGCCGGCCTGGCCAGGTCGGGTCGGCCACCGAAGACGACCGGAAGCCTCTGGAGCGGTGGCGAGGGCACCTCCTGCCTGCCACGGGCTGGAGGAAGCCCCAGGTAAGTGGATATAGATTTTTATTTTTGTAAAGGTTTCCCTGAACCTTCCCTTTAACACATACATGAACATTATGGAAAATCCAAGTTGAAAAACTGTGAAGATAAACAATTTCATCCATCCTACTGCTGAAAAAATATATTCATTTTTTTAGAACCTCCCAGTTTTTTTTCTGTTTTAAAAAGCTAACAAAAAGTAGGTTTAATGCTATTGTCTCATATGATGAAGATTCAGCTTTTCCCATAGTCTCGCAGTTAGCAATCATGTGACCCCCAACAAGACAAATTCAGCAATCATGAGGCCCCCAACAAGACAAATTCAGCAATCATGAGGCCCCAACATGACAAAGTCAGCAAGCGTGAGGCCCCCAACAAGACAAATTCAGCAATCATGAGGCCCCCAACAAATCATGAGGCCCCCAACAAGACAAATTCAGCAGTCATGAGGCACATAAATAGACAGCATTTCACATAAATAGGCAGAATGCCCCCTTAATATGGTAGACACCTGTCACCTGGCTTCTGAATTCTCCTCTACTGGCTGCTGTGCCTGGCAATACTCTTTTTGGCTGGATTGGGGATGATGTGTGAGCTTAAAGGCCTGGCAGTGATGCTGTGGCCTGGCTGGCAGTGATGCTGTGGCCGATGTTGTCGCTGGGTTGGCTGGCAGTGATGCTGGGCTGTGCTTGGCTGGTTGAAGTAAATGCTGGCCTGACTGGTGGTGATGCTGTGGCCTTTTTGACAGTGATTCTGGGCTGGTTGGCTGGTGGTGATGCTGGGCTGGCTGGCCTGGATAGTTTAGGTAGCGACAGGTGCCCCCTAGTTAAGGTAGCGCCAGGAGTACCCCAGTTTAGGTAGTGACAGGAGCCCCCCAGTTCAGGTAGGGACAGGAGCCCCCCAGCTCATTTAGTGACAGGAGCCCCCCAGTGTATGTAGTGACAGGCACCCCCCAGTTAGATAGTGAGTGACAGCAGGGACCCCCATTAGGTAGTGAGTGACAGCAGGGACCCCCGTTAGGTAGTGAGTGACAGCAGGGACCCCGTTAGTTAGTGAGTGACAGCAGGGACCCCGTTAGGTAGTGAGTGAGTGACAGCAGGGACCCCCGTTTAGTGCCAGGCGCGCTCCCCACCCCACCTACCTTGCCGGGTGTTCCGACGTGATATAAAGTGTTGGAGCACCGGCCGCGTCAGACCTCAGGATCAGCGGGCGACCCGACCAGATAGAGCTGGCGTTGGGCACAAATATGCGGAAGTGATGTCACTTCCGCATATCAGCGGTGTCTGCTAGGTCCTAGCGCCTGCTCTATCTGGTCGCCCGGCGCTGATCGAGGTCTGACGCTGCTGTGTGGCAGTGGGGACAGCCGGGGGGCAGCGGCGGGCGGGAGATCCGTGGCACCCCAGGACAGATTAGGGGCACGGGCCCCCCAAAATAGGGCTAGCGACGCCCCTGGGACTTAATGTTCTTTAGATGTGAGAAAGACTGCTCACATGCATACGTAGAGCCAAACATTGTCAGTACAGCAATACTCACACGCTGCAGTGTGTGATATGTGACAGGAAGTGCGTTCCAAGTTTTGACAATCAGATGTTCCGCGTGTTCAATTTTCTTCATTTCTGCCCACTTGTGTTTGCTTGCCAACTCTGCTTGCTGACATGCAAGTCTTTCCAAATCTTCATTCAATGTCTTGAACTTATTCACCCACATGTCTAATGCCTTCAGGTCAGCAGCTTGTAGCTCAAAATCTCTGATAGAGACACCGGGGATGTAACTAAGGTCGGCGCTGTCCACTGCACACTCAAGTGGATGGGTGATAAACTTAAAAAGACGAGTGCGCTCACGAAATTCTCCAAAGGGCGCTTTGAATGACTACAGGAGATTAGACGTGAAGCTCGCTAGCTGCTGAAGATCAAGATGTTGAGCAGGGTCACTTGCTGTGCATTCATCATTAAACTCTCCCAGTTTTTTAAAGTGTAGTAAATGACCTGTTTCAATGTCTTGAAAAAACAAAAATAAAAACCGAGAGCCCAATATGGTGTAGTATTTCAAACAATGTGGAAATAGTAAAAGAATTTGATGATTGTACTCACAAACCCAGTTTACCACACAGGCAACCACTAGAAAGGCAGGTGGGGAGAATTATAACCTGACCCCACTCAGGTAATAAGAAGTCACTCTCTGTAGACTGGAAAATGGGAAAACACCCCTCCACCAAGGGTGGACTAGTTCAATAGCAAAAGGTAACAAACAGAGGCGCCAACAAGTATAAAATAGTTAAAATCCATTAAAAAGGGGGAAGTAGGTGGACTCATCTCCCTCGAGGAGAAAGGACCGGACAATGAGTTGTTACTATAATTGCAGTAACATTTATTGAGAAGCTCCAAGTATGCAACGCGTTTCACGGGTCACTAGCCCGCTTCATCAGGCAATATGTTTGGAGAACACAAAGTCGGATCAATAACCAGGCCAAGCGCCTCTGTTTCAATGTCGGTGATGAACAGTTCTAGCTTGTTTTCAAATGCAAACACTGCTTGTTGAAGTGATAAGACTGTATTTCCAGCGCCTTGCATTTTCACGTTGAGCTGGTTCAGATGTTCAGTCATGTCCACAAGATAGTAGAACTTCAGGAGCCAACTCAATGTTTGCAAACTCAGGATGCTCAACATTTTTCATTTCAAGAAAAGTCCGGATTTCGCTCAGACAAGCTGCGAAACGGCTGAGCATCTTCCCTCTTGACAACCAACGCACATTGCTGCGCAGAAGCAAACCAGGATAATTATTCCCAACTTCCTCCAGCAATGTTTTAAACTGGCGATCATGTAAAGCTTGTGCAGCTTTAAAGTTTACCACTCGAATGACCAGTGACATCACCTCACTAAGCAGTTCGCCACACATCTAAGCACAAAGTGCCTCCTGATGTAGGATGCAGTGAAAACTTAGGATGGGTCTCTTTTCATGTTCACGAAGAAGCCATACGAATCCTCTGTTTTCCCCACCATGCACGGAGCACCATCAGTACACACCGAAATAAGTTTATCCATAGGTAGATTTTGTTCTTTGGTGAACTCAGTGTTCTTTGGTGAACTCGTTGCATAGTAAAACATGATCAGTATTGTACGTTTCAGTCGGAATGGACATAGGAATTTGCCTTTGTGGAGAGAGCAGGTTCTGCAGTGTGCAGAACCTGCTCTCTCCACTAAGGCAAATTCCTCTGGCCACGTGAGGGGAGGAGTTGTAGTGCTGGGAGGAGGTGCACAGGAAGCAACTGGTAGCCGGGCATAAAGGAGGAGGCGGCAGCGCAATAATTTAAAATTTGACACAGTCTCGCCAGTCACCCGGAATTCAGCGAGCCAGAGAGCCACATGCAGGCCTGAAAAGAGCCATATGTGGCTCACAAGAAATAGGTTCACAACCCCTGTTCTAGCTGGCTGTTGCAGCCAATCTGGGCAGCTAGCCAGCATTATTGGGATTATTCTAGCTGGCTGCTGCAGCAAATCTGGGCAGCTAGCCAGCATTATGGGGAAAGTCTGGCTAATGCTGCAGCCAATCGAGGCTCAGCTGTCCAGCCAAGCTGAAGCCACACCTCTCTTTTCAAAGTATTTAAGCCTTGCTCCTACAGAGTTCTCTTGCCCGTGATAAGGTTAAGCTGCTGTAACCCTCTAAAAGAGGGTCCCAAGATTTTGCCAATGTATTTCTATGTGTGAGGTAACTTTAGCATCTAAGGCTAAATTTCACCTTAGATGTTAGCCTAGTGGAACAAAAACGGCGCATGGGAGAGGAGTGGAGGCGCTGTAATGGTCACGTAGACTGTTGCTAGGCGACCAAAGCACACAGAGCAGTGGAACTTTCCGGAAGCCCCGCGCGGCCTGTCAGACACTATAGTGTGGGTGCGGAGGGGCAGTTCGGGAGAGGTCTAGCCAGAGGGAACTGGTTAGGACCAGCCAGAGCGCGCCACAGAGAGGAGAAAGCGGAACTTAGAAAGAAGACAGGAGGCAGCGGTTGGGAGCAGGAAAGGAGGCCACTTGAGAGAAAGGCCGCAGCAGTCATCCCGGAGGCTAAGAGGGGACCCGGTGGCCACGCAGAGGCAACCCGGCCAGACAGTGACCGGAGGCCAGAGGCAGCGTGCACAGATTACCACCGAGCTAGTCCGGACAGAACGGACCCCGGCAGCCAGATGAGTATGGGCCTGAGAGCCAACTGCAAGTTACAGTGTGTGTTCAGTTAGTAGCCAGTGTTCAGCTTGCTGAGATAGAAATATAGCAACCCAGAACCTGAAGAGGCCAATTCTGTTCAAAGTGCTGTTACTAGAGACTGTTTGTGTGCAAAAGCTTTAAAGATACAGAGACCTTGTGTTGATGAAACAGTTGTTGATGCAAGATAGAGCTGCCCAGCTAAGGTGAAGAAATCTTCTGCTAATTATATAAAGTGTATTGAGTGTGAAGGCCTTGCTGCCACTAAGAGACAAAACTGCCTCCATAAGTATCCCGCAGAGCTGACCCAGCCCCCCCGCTTGCATTAGGTCCTGGTATAGAGACATTGTTCCTGTCAAGTTCGTTTCAAGTCAAGAGTTAAAGTTCATGTGCTCTTCTGTGCTATGTTCTGAAGTGTTACTGAGAGTTTGATGCAAGAAGTGAACCAAAGTGTGATTTATGCATATTACCTGAGTACACAGTCCTAAAAGAAGGAGGAGATAACTAAGGCTGTGAGAGTAAAGAGAATCTGTCAGTATTAACCTCCCTGGCGGTAAGCCCGTGCTGAGCACGGGCTATGCCGCCGGGAGGCACCGCTCAGGCCCCGCTGGGCCGATTTGCATAATTTTTTTTGCTACACGCAGCTAGCACTTTGCTAGCTGTGTGTAGCACCCGATCGCCGCCGCTACCCGCCGATCCGCCACTATTCCTTGCGCCGCGGCCGCCCCCCCCCCCCCCCCCCCCAGACCCCGTGCGCTGCCTGGCCAATCAGTGCCAGGCAGCGCTGTGGGATGGATGGGAGTCCCCTTTGACGTCACGACGTCATCCCGCCCGTCGCCATGGTGACGGGGGAAGCCCTCCAGGAGATCCCGTTCTTTGAACAGGATCTCCTGATCTCCGATCGCCGGCGGCGATCGGAGGGGCTGGGGGGATGCCGCTGAGCAGCGGCTATCATGTAGCAAGACTTTGTCTCGCTACATGAAAATTTTTTTTTTTAAAAAACACTACTTTGCTGCCCCCTGGCGGATTTTTTTAAACCGCCAGGAGGGTTAAAGAAGATAAGTAAAAGAGGAGGATTCTCATTGCGTCTTGTGATACTAAAAGTGTGCTACAGTTAGGAGTGAACTGACCAAGATGAAGGTGAAGTTTAGAGGGGTCGCAGCCAGCACGCAGTACACAGAAGTATAGAACAAAGGTCATTTATTTGGCAGCAGAACATAAACAGCTTTACTTTAGCAGAAATGAAAAAAAACAAACAGTAGCTTACGTCAGCTTTGGTAATGAAAAGTCCAGTTTGTTCAAAGTAAGGATAATTTCCCATAGGCCAAAGCCACACTCACAGCAGTCCACTGTGTGGTTTGGCTTCGAATAAGTCCAGTATTCCTACTTCACAGGATATCCAGTAGCCAGCATGCTACCACATCAACACTCTCCTCACAGTCTGCCTGTGAGGCTGCTCATATACATCATTAACATAACATTTGCATATTATTCAATAGGCTCTCAGCCCTACTGACAAACCATGTGTGCCTAGGTGGGATGGGAAGGCCCGCCCTTCCTTCCCTCCCATCCCAGGAGTCCGGCCCTGACAAAAGAAAAAAAAAACAGACAAGCAGCAATTGCTTGCTGCTTCAAATTCCGGACTCCCTTCCTAGGGCCACACAGGGTTTTAAAGGGACCACAACCCAAATATCGGGGAAACATACCTCCCATCCAGCACCCATCCCCGATGACCTCTACAGTGGGTTTGGTGGGATATTACCAAGGGTAAAGAGTTTGAGAAATCTTCTGAGCAAAGTGAACATCCTTTTGGGATCACTCAACAAACTGTGAAACTGTACAGTATCATCTTGAAAGCTGTCACAAGTTTCCCCAGGTTTTGCTGAGCAATATAGCTTGGACTTGGTTGCAAGGGAGTGAGAACCATTCCCTTGCCCAGCCCATTCCCCACTCAATGGTACTGTGATGTAAACATGCTGTGAAGTGGTTGATTATTATACAAGGAGACCTTTGTAGCTCAACTTTCATATATAATTGGTATGTAACTTAACCTTTTTATTCCACAGCATTTACCAGTGCACCGACTGTGAAGACTAGAAGATTGTGTATTTTGACCTGTGATGTGCAAGGGAGGTGTATTGTGTTATTGAAGTGTTACGGGTCGATTGAAGCTACCAGTGACCACCGTTAGGTCACAAATCTTTGATAATTTCATCAGTGTCTGGTGGATTGCCTAGCCCCTTGGTACCGTGAACCCTCTGATTTCCAGTGTTGACCTTTGGATTGCTTCTGGACCTGTCCTTGACTAACGTTCTGGAATGTTTAGACTCTGCTTTATCTCCAGTGTGGTTTGGTGGATTATTTGCCTACTTTCCATTCATCTCTGATACCTTGCACCCAAGGCCTGGGTGTAACCGAAGTCGGGTAGGTGTTGTTTCCTCACCTCCTGTTCAAGCGGGGACGTGCCATATAGGGTAAAGACTGTGGTGATAGATTGGGGCATCAGAGCTGAACTGTAGGTGGATACTCTGCTAGGCCTCACACACACGTTCTGATTTTCCACCCAACTTGTCATCCGACTTGTCGTTTGAATGACAAGTTGGACGTGTGTACGCGCAGTCGAGCAACTAATACCAGCTGGTTTTCCCAATCCGCTTAGCGGATCAGTTGGACCAGCTGTCGTTCAAACGACTGTCAGGTCCAAATGTGTGTAAAAACTTCTTATAGTCGTTTGTCCAACTAATAGACGTTCAAACATAAAGTTGTTTGATCGGTTGTTTAATCTTGTCCATTGCTCTAGCCAGTCCATTGTCCATTATCAAGTTGTTTAAATGACATGTAAATTAGAATATCAGCCGCTTTGTTGGTCAGTGTGTACAGGACGTTTGAACAACTTGTTGTTTGCAGTTCAAGTCATTCAAACGACCAGTTTAAACTACAATCAGGCATAACGTTGGACACGTGTATGCACCTTTAGGTGCATAATATTAAGGTGCTATATTAAACTCATGCTTAACCACAAGAAAATGTATGCGTGCTCAACACCAAGCTTAACCCTTTCAAGTCTGGCTGTGCAAATCTGGCTAAAATGGCTTACCATGAGGCATTGCTCATGCAAAAATGCATTTGCTTTCGCATGCCAAACTTTGCAGGATCAAAAACTAATACCGCGAAGCGGTTGCCCTGCGGGAATTAGTTCATGCTATATAGCACTATCCAGGAGCGCCACGGGGAGGCTTCCCAATGCCCTCATAATCTGTTTTTAATCTTGGGAGGTGTGTGCGGGCGGCTCTTCCCGGCGCTGGCCACGCTGGGGAGATCGCCTGCACCCCCCAGCCTCCCCCTCCGGAGTGCCGCTGTGTGGGTTCCAGGCGGTGAGAGTGCCTGGGACCCCCACGGCCCCCCGGTTGTATGGGGGCAATGGGAAGCCTCCTCGTAGCGCCCCTGGATAGTGCTATGTAGCATGAACTAATTCCCGGAGGGCGATTGTTTTGCGGTTTTGGTTTTTGACCCTACATATTTAGGCATGCGAAAGCAAATGCATATTTGCATGAGCAATGTCTCGTGATTAGCCAATAGGCCAAATTTGCAAAGGCAGATTTGTCAGGTTCACTTGGTTGATGCACACATTTTCTCTCTGTTGTAATTAGCATTGTATTTTCTTTTCTTTGGAGGCAAGTGGTGGATGGCTTGTTTTAGGAGGTGAGAGCCCTGGAGCACGCTGTTTGCACCTGTCCTCTCCTTACGTGTCGCGCCCAGGTCATGCCCATATAGCAGAACGCAATGGACGTTAAGGTAAGTGCCTGTTTTTAATCTTGGGAGGTGTGTGCGGGCGGCTCTTCCCGGCACTGGCCACGCTGGGGAGATCGCCTGCACCCCCCAGCCTCCCCCTCCGGGGTGCCGCTGTGTGGGTTCCAGGCGGTGAGAGTGCCTGGGACCCCCGCGGCCCCCCGGTTGTATGGGGGCAATGGGAAGCCTCCTCGTGGCGCCCCTGGATAGTGCTATGTAGCATGAACTAATTCCCGCAGGGCGATTGTTTTGCGGTTTTGGTTTTTGACCCTGCATATTTAGGCATGCGAAAGCAAATGCTTATTTGCATGAGCAATGTCTCGTGATTAGCCAATAGGCCAAATTTGCAAAGCCAGATTTGTCAGGTTCACTTGGTTGATGCACACATTTTCTCTCTGTTGTAATTAGCATTGCATTTTCTTTTCTTTGGAGGCAAGTGGTGGATGGTTTGTTTTAGGAGGTGAGAGCCCTGGAGCACGCTGTTGGCGCCTGTCCTTCCCTTATGTGTCGCGCCCAGGTCATGCCCATATAGCAGAACGCAATGGACGTTAAGGTAAGTGCCTGTTTTTAATCTTGGGAGGTGTGTGCGGGCGGCTCTTCCCGGCGCTGGCCACGCTGGGGAGATCGCCTGCACCCCCCAGCCTCCCCCTTCGGGGTGCCGCTGTGTGGGTTCCAGGTGGTGAGAGTGCCTGGGACCCCCGCGGCCCCCCGGTTGTATGGGGGCAATGGGAAGCCTCCTCGTGGCACCCCTGGATAATGCTATGTAGCATGAACTAATTCCCGCAGGGCGATTGTTTTGCGGTTTTGGTTTTTGACCCTGCATATTTAGGCATGCGAAAGCAAATGCATATTTGCATGAGCAATGTCTCGTGATTAGCCAATAGGCCAAATTTGCAAAGCCAGATTTGTCAGGTTCACTTGGTTGATGCACACATTTTCTCTCTGTTGTAATCTATATTAAACTCAGTTGAGGCGGCTGTTTGTGGTCACCTTGGGCACAAATAGAGTATGTCCCCCAAATTAATTTGAATATTTAAAATGCTTTAAATGACAGCAACCGAGAGTGCATTGTTTCCTCTGTAATCCTCCCACCAGAAGCTGCTCCATCAAGTACCCTGCCACATATCTCCTACCTTCCCACTAGCAACCCTTTCCCCTCCTCATGGCAACAGGCACATGGGAGATCATTTTTCATCTTCTGTTTAAAAAAGTTTTCAACATTTGAAAACATATTACCTAGAAGAAAAATCTAAAGTAAAAGTTTATTGCATGGGGGCCATTGTCTTGTAAAACAGATCAAGGCATATGTACAGCACTTGGACCCCAAACTGTCACTGGAAAGATTGAGTCCCGATCCTTCTGGTGTCAAGCATAGTCCGTGTACATTTAGATGAACCCACAGGAATGTATAGGCTCCGAATATTTGATTGAGCATTGTTTTAGTGGGAGGGGTGCTTAAATGCAACTCATTTGCAATATTTTGGTTTCAATACTTTTTTAATTGAATATTTAAATTAACAAGTGTACATGAGGGAGAGGAATGCATCCCACATGGGGACGCAAGCAGATATGATACATCATGGCACAAAAAGCACTCCGGCAGTGAGTGGCATCCTGTACCGGGGAGCCTAGGCCAGGATAGTGGTCATGTACATTCAGAAAGCATAACAACAGGAAGAAACAACCATATAGATCCTGGAGAGAGGAAAGGGAAAGTCTTCCCGCCCTCTCCATGTGTCCACCCCTCATCCACAGGGGTAGGAAAAGGTGGAAAGAAAAGCCAAGAAGAGGGGAAAGAGAACAGGAGAATAAGAAAAAGATGAGAAAGGAAAAGAGAAAACGAAAGGGGAGAGAAGAGAGAAAAGAGATCTGAAGAGCACATTATAACTTAGTAGTTAGTGAGTGTGACGTATGCGCAGTCACCCACCAATTCCTGTTCCCTTTGCTGCAGTTTACCATAAAGCCTCAGACCCTGAGGGAATCCTGAAGACAGTCAGAACTGCAGGCAAAGTAACCTTTTGGATTGGGTGGTGAGTCCACACGCAGTCCAATTTCGATTGTATATACCAGTGGTTCTCAAACTTTTCCGGGTGAGGGCACCCTTGGTGACTTTGAAATTTTTTCAAGGCACCCTTTGACAAAACCAAATACCGAAATGCTGTTATCACCTAACACCAGTTAGTATTTGTTCTAGTATAAGTTACAGTGGCTTGAAAAGTAAGTATATATATATAAAAATTGCACATAATTCGATTTGGTAAAATTATTGTATTTATTGTATTTATAAAGTGCGGACATATTACTATTACACAGCATTGGACAATAAATAGAAAACATACAATGTTAACAAGGGCTGTCAGACAAAGAGGTAGACATGTTAACAAACCACTTTAGTTTACCTAATGAGAAGTATGAGCCTGTTGGGCACTGCACAACTTTTCAAACCTTGGAATCAGATTTGATACAGCCAGCCTCATTTCCTTTTCCACATCAAGTTTTGAACGATACTTGCTCTTAATCACAGCAACTGCTGAAAAACCAGCCTCGCATAGATATGAGGTTGCAAATGGAATTAAAATGTGCTTGGCTTTAGCACTCAGTAGGGGATATTCATTAGCAATTGTTATCCAAAAATCAGTTAGGTCCATGTGAGAAAATTTGGCTTTTAAATGTATGTCACAGGACAATTCAATGAAACTTTCTTGTTCGGCAGAAGTAAAATTTGATGGAATCTCATTCCGAAATGGGTCTTGGACCCATGCATATCCATTACAATCTTCTGGGAAGTATTTTTCAAACCAGTTACTGAGCTGTGTAAGGTGGTATTCAAAAACACATTTCAGTTCATGGTCCAAGGATAGGTCATTGGATGTAATGAAATCATGCATCAATGGGAAACAGTCCTTCCAATCATTTTCTTCTAATTTCCTCCTCCAAAGTATTAATTTTTTTTTTAAAGGCTGATATCTTCTCAGAAAGTTTCAGAATGTGTGTGTTCTTTCCCTGCAGGGAAAGATTTAAAACATTCAATTTTTGGAAGACATCACACAAGTATGCTAATTTTGCCAAGAAACCTGTATCTAAGAAGTGTCTGCCACACTCATGATCTTCTTCTTCAAGATAGGAGTAGAGTTCTTGACGCAATTCAAAAACACGAGACAGTACATTGCCACGAGAGAGCCATCGTGAGCTACAGTAGTACAATAAGGATGTATGCTCAGATCCCATATCCTCACACATTTTTTTGAAAAAACTTGCTTTCTGGGGTCGAGTTTTAATGTAATTTACAACTTTCAAGAGATTTTCCATTACTATGTTAAGTGGAGGACTGAGTTGCTTTGAGGCAAGTACTTCTCTGTGGATAACACAGTGGGTCCAGAGTGCATCAGGAGCTTTATTTCTTACAAGTGCCTGTAAGCCTCCATAACAGCCAGACATAGAATGACCTCCATCCGTGCAAACTCCAACACACTTTGTCCAGTCCAGGTTGTTGTCACTCATAAAAGTGTCCAGAATATTGAACAAGTCTTGCCCCTTTATACCTGCCGTAATACTTTTACAAAACAGGAGGTCTTCCATGATTTTGTCTCCATCAATAAATCTTGCATAGCAGATCAAATGAGCATCTTTGTGGCTGTCAGTTGCCTCATCAAGCTGTAATCCAAATTCCTTTCCCTTCATCTTTTCAGTAATTTGATCATTGACATCTTCGGCCATGCATTAAATTCTCCGACTAATAGTACTGTTGGATAAAGGTATTTTGGAAAGCAGTTTTCCTGTAGATTCTCCAGCCATAAGTGTGACCATCTCCATAGCAGCTGGTAAAATCAGATCCTCTGCAATGGTGTGGGGCCTTTTATACTTTGCCACTAAATATGCTACCTTGTATGAGGCTAGCAAGGCATTTTTTGGTATTGAGGCTTGTTTCAAAAATGTTTTCTTTTGTTCTTGTATGTCACTTAATCTTCTTGCAAAAAATTCAGAAGATTTATTAGCCACATTAGGATGATTTGTTTCCAAGTGACGTTTCAGTTTGCTAGGAATCATGCTCTCTGGAGCCAAAACTTTGAGACATACTACACACTGTGGACGCTCTTCCTGATGGATCTCCACTGAAGTAAAACCAAAGTTTAGATAGGAGTCGTCATATTTCCGACATTTACGTCTCTTCACACCTTTGCCACCACTAGTCTGTGGTTCACAATCTTTGTCTCCATTCCCGTGCTTTCTATTGAAGTTCAAAAACCTTTCCATTTTTAAAAGCAGAGTTTTTGATTTTGTATAATTGTTTCTTGTCTTGACACTGCAATGCGTGAGAAATCTGCAAAAGGATAAGCAAAAAATATTCTTGAGGGTCTGAGCATGAACAGTAGCCATATTACACATCAAATGTTGCCAAATTATATACATTGAACTTGAAGACATATTAAAAGCTACATGTAGCATCAATAATATGTTGAGGCTGGTGCAGGCCGGAAGGAGGCTCTCTGGCTGGTGCAGGCCGGATGGAGGCTCTCTGGCTGGTGCAGGCCGGATTGAGGCTCTTTGGCTGGTGCAGGCCGGATGGAGGCTCTCTGGCTGGTGCAGGCCGGATGGAGGCTCTCTGGCTGGTGCAGGCCAGATGGAGGCTCTCTGGCTGGTGCAGGCCGGATGGAGGCTCTCTGGCTGGTGCAGGCCGGAAGGAGGCTCTCTGGCTGGTGCAGGCCGGATGGAGGCTCTCTGGCTGGTGCAGGCCGGATGGAGGCTCTCTGGCTGGTGCAGGCCGGAAGGAGGCTCTCTGGCTGGTGCAGGCCGGATGGAGGCTCTCTGGCTGGTGCAGGCCGGATGGAGGCTCTCTGGCTGGTGCAGGCCGGAAGGAGGCTCTCTGGCTGGTGCAGGCCGGAAGGAGGCACTCTGGCAGGTGCAGGCCGGAAGGAGGCTCTCTGGCTGGTGCAGGCTGGAAGGAGGCTCTCTGGCTGGTAACGTGTGCGCCAGAGAGCTCCCCCCATATCATCATGTGGGGGGACAAGGAGCATGCAAGTCCCCCCCCATAACATCATGTGTTGGGCCTGGGAGTTGACCCTCCTCCCAATGGTAACATGTAAACATGTGAGCACCCCCCCAAGTTAACATCATGTGTGGGGCCGAGCAGCAAGCAGCCCCCCCAGGTAACACCACCAGATGCTGGGCCTGAGAGCATACACCCCCCCCCCCCCCCTGAGCACCATTACATGTTGGGCCTGAATGCATTCCTCCCCTCCCAAGTTAACATTATGGCTATCATTCATGAAAGTGTTGTCGGTAATGAGAATCAGTGCGGGAAAACACCGCTGCCAGTATTTTACACTTCTGTGTGGTAATTCACAAAAAAGTGCACAGTTGCGATAGCAGTGCGGAGATTCCCCTAACTAGGCAGGCGGTGGGCTTGCGGAAACACAGGAAGCTGCCGAGTTGATACATTTTTTCGGGTTCCGCTCTACTGCAGCTGCCTGGGAGGTCTGTGTCTCCATTAACTTTACATTGTTATCGCCACATCAGAGGGAGCGGTATTTCCCGTCCTCACACCGCTTGCGTAAATCTTTTTGAATTAACATTTTGTTACATTTGTTACGATAGTCACCGCACAAGGCGGGGATTTATCACTCTGCTCGGTAATGTCAGCTTTTCATGCGGAAAGAGCCTTTATGAATCAGGATCTTGCTATGTGTTCGGTGAAGTCGGCTGTTTTCAGCATTTCTGCATGCGGAAATGCTTTATGAATGATAGCCTATGTGTGGGGCCAAGTAACAAGCAGGAGTGCATACCCTACAAAAAAGACATGTCGTTCCATTGTGGGTCATTACAGAGTTACGTACGGGCCTGATCCACAAACATCCTGCCATTCCACCATAGCGTGTCCACTGAAAAGAGAGGGGTTCACACAGGGGTACCGAATCAAGTGCCCCAGAGCGCTTGAATTCAGGTGACTGCCACAATAATGCCCATAATCTGTGTATATATATATATATATATATATATATATATATATATATATATATATATATATATATATATATATACATACATACATACATACATACATACATACATACACACACACACACACACACACACACACACACACACACACACACACACACACACACACTCACACACACACACACACACATACACACACACACTGCAGTCTATTGTGGGTCATAAATGGACCGAGTACGTGCTTCTGTGATCACCTGTACAGGATAGTAATATTGAATAATGTGTGTGTGTGTGTGTGTGTGTGTGTGTGTGTGTGTGTGTGTGTGTGTGTGTGTGTGTGTGTGTGTATATTAGACTGCGGCCTTTGGATATATACTTGTGCAACAGACTGCAGCTATCCTGTCCAGGTGATCACAGAAGCCCGCGCTAGGTCCATTTATGACCCACAATAGACTGCAGCCTTTGCATGCGTACCTATATGTGCTGTGCGACAGGTTGCAGCTATTCTTTCTAGAAGTCCGCACTTGGTCCATTTATGACCCCCCCCCCCCCCCCCCCCCCTGAACACAGTTACATGTTGGGCCTGAGTGCATTCCTCCCCTCCCAAGTCAACATCATGTGTGGGGCCAAGTAACAAGCAACCCCCCACCCAAGTAACAACATCCCACGTTTGGCCTGAGCCTGAGAGCAGACCCCCTCCCCCCCCCCCCAACGCAGCATCATGTGTGGGCCAAGTAGCAAGCAACCCCCCCCCCCCCACATAACATCACACGTTGGGCATGAGCAGACCCTAACACCCTCCCCCCCCACATAACATCACATGTTGGGCATGAGCAGACCCTAACACCCTCCCCCCCCCACATAACATCACATGTTGGGCATGAGCAGACCCTAACACCCTCCCCCCCCACATAACTTCACATGTTGGGCATGAGCAGACCCTAACACCCTCCCCCCCCCCACATAACTTCACATGTTGGGCATGAGCAGACCCTAACACCCTCCCCTCCCCCCACATAACTTCACATGTTGGGCGTGTGCAGACCCTTACCACCCCCCCCCCCCCCCACACACACACACACATAACATCACATGTTGGGCATTTGGGCAGACTCCCCCCCCCCCCCCGACAAAAATGCATCGCGTAAAAAGCAAATACTAATATGCAGGCATCTCAGCCAAACCCGACACCCTCCCGTGCAACCCCGCCTTCCCCCTTTCCCAACCGGGAAGAGAACCTTACTTTTTCTGTGTGCCGATCGCTGCAGGGACGGAAGCCAGGAATCTACTTAAGTCCAGACCAGGAGTGATGAGTCTGCGTGCGTGCGCTTGGCTTTGAACTGCGCGGCGCTGCGTTCCCTGAGAGCACCCGGCCAATGAGATCTCCGGAGCTGCATTCCCCCTGTGAAGCATCCGTCCAATGAGAGATGATGTGAGCGAGGGGCGGCGGCGAGGGGCGGCGCTGCGGAGACACGCTGACACATGCGGCCATGATCCTAAATAAACAGCTGCACAGAGGGACACAGACATTGCGGCACCCCTGGAAACTGCCCGCGGCGCACTAGGGCGCCGCGGCACCCACTTTGAGAACCGCAGGTATATACAATTGATACAATCTGTGCTCTCATATAGAGTCCAGGTTGCTGCCACCAATCCGCAATAAAAGCGTGCGAATGTGCTAATTCTAACTCTAGCTAAATCCTGTAGGAAAAAGGGTTAATTTGACAACCTTTCTAGAGATAGCAAAACTAACAATATTTAATATCAAAACAGTTATGGTAACATGTCTCTCTTTGAAGATGTGAATTCTTTTGGCGGAGATTTGTTTCAGAACAGCACTTAGACGAACAATTCGATTTTAATCTATTATTTAAAGAAATAATGCAGAACAAAATATAGCAATAGAAACAAATTGATACAGAAATAATAAGGGTTCAATATGAAAATAATAGCTGATTGTAGACTGCAGTCTGAGCAGTTTGTCAAGTTACCATGTCCTTTGTGATAAGTCCCACATAAGATATGTAGTCCAATTCTGGAGAGTTCTGTGGAATGGGTATTAATCCTTTTATCATCCAGCCCAAATCCATGATGGTACAGGATGGCTGGGGTCTCTCCCTCCAGGCTGAGTGTCAGTTGGTTTTAACCCTCTCTCTGCCAGAGGGTGTGGATGGTATCAAGAGAGGTTGCTCCACCCTTAAAAATCTGACCTCAGGCTGCTGAAGTCCGCCCCTATTGTCTGAGGGACAGAATTGGCAGTTTCTCCAAGTATGCCATAACTCAGCGGATATCTGACATATCATATAAAACCCAACATTTTACATTCCGTCATCTTGCGCTGAACCAATCGATATCAAACTCGCTTGGAGTGCCACCTTCCCTGCCTATGTAATCGATATCTCAGGCTGGGAGATGACTAGGTGATCGATTAAAGGGACTCCGAGCTCAGCAAAAAAAGTAAAGTTGTACTCACCAGGGTCTTTCTCCAGCCCAGTGCTGGTCGGGAGGTCCCACGCCGGCGTCCTGGCTCCTCTCCTTCACCCCGCTCCGGTATGGCTGACAGGCCGCAGCCCGGGCGACACTCGGTGGAGTGTCGGGCTGCAGCTTCCGCGTATGACGCGGATTACGTCACACGCCGGCCGCCTCGCGTCATCACGGCGGCCGGCGTGAAAGTACTGCGCATGCGCGCTTTAATCGCGCATGCGCAGTACTTTCACGCCGGCCGCCGTGATGACGCGAGGCGGCCGGCGTGTGACGTAATCCGCGTCATACGCGGAAGCTGCAGCCCGACACTCCACCGAGTGTCGCCCGGGCTGCGGCCTGTCAGCCATACCGGAGCGGGGTGAAGGAGAGGAGCCAGGACGCCGGCGTGGGACCTCCCGACCAGCACTGGGCTGGAGAAAGACCCTGGTGAGTACAACTTTACTTTTTTCGCTGAGCTCGGAGTCCCTTTAACGTCTCAGAAGATGTGCTGCGCTGGTTGCATGGCGCACTGTGAGTTGTGGACCACTGGGCCCAAATGGTTCCGCAATATCCATCGAATTATGGACCACTATGAAGTGAGATATCAAAAGCTCGTTAAGCCTGGGACATGTCTCTGGGTATTCTCAGGACAGGCAGGGATGTGAATGGGTCCTAATGAGTTTATGAGGATATCTGTTCCTCTCCTTATCTTTAAAACTAAGATGGGAGAAACTTCCTGGAGAATCATTATTGCCCCCTTATAGATAACATTTTTCCTGTGTGGATGGTCTGGTTTTAGGGTGAATGGCTTCTTTCAGTAAGTACAAACAAACACCAACAAACACTCCCTCACATCCCCCAGGGCAGGGGTGGTGAGATGGAAGAGCACTGAGTTTCTAAAAGCCAGGCATATGAATTAAAGGGGCTCTCCAGATCATAGTTTGAACGCATTTACATGCGCTTGCCGCAATGGCGTTCGCAAAATCGTGGCACCTCCCCCCGAACTTGTTGCGGTGGGGCTAGGCATTCCCACAATATCTTGAACTGAGCAACTTACTCCTTTGGTGTTGTAGGGTTCACCACAGCGAGAAAGGCCATCTGCGTTTTGGTGGCGACTCCCAGCCTTATGCTGGATTGTGAAATCGTACTGCTGTAACGCCAGGCTCCAACGTAGGAGTTTCCCGTTGCTACCCGCTGTGCGATTCAGCCAGTTAAGGGGGTTGTGGTCAGTGATGACCGTAAAGGACCGTCCATAAAGGTACGATTGTAACTTCTGGAGGACCCACACAATCGCCAGGCACTATTTCTCAGTTGTAGCGTACGCTATTTCCCTGGGGAGTAACTTTTGGCTCAGGTAGATGACAGGGTGTTCATTTCCGGTCGCGTCCACCTGGCTGAGAACGGCTCCTAGACCAAAGTCAGAGGCATCGGTCTGCACGATAAAGCGACGGCTAAAGTCTGGGGCTTGAAGGATGGGAGCGCTAGCCAGCACCTCCTTCAAGGCCCGAAAGGCCTCTTCACAGTGTGGTGTTCACTGGACAGTTCGGGGTTGTTTTTTACCCGTTGCGTCAGTCAGGAGTTTGGCCAGGGTACTATAGTTGGGAACAAACTTCCTATAGTATCCTGCCGTCCCCAGGAATGCCTGCACCTGTTTCTTGGTGACAGGTCTCGGCCATGACAGGATGGCGTCGATCTTTCCTGTCTCGGGCCTCAGTTGCTGACTTCCTACTCGGTGTCCAAGGTACTGTACCTCGGTCATGCCAATTTGACATTTGCTGGGTTTTACGGTCAGATTGGCAGTGGACAGTTTCTCTAATACTTGCGCTAGGTGGTCAAGGTGCTCCTCCCAGGTTGGGCTGAATACGGCGATATCATCCAGATATGCAACCGCAAAACCGTGCATCCTTTCCAGCAGGTCATTCATAGCCCGCTGAAAGGTGGCTGGAGCATTCTTCATACCAAAAGGCATCACAGTAAATTCATAGAGGCCAAAGGGTGTGATGAACGCCGATTTCTCTCGTGCGCCAGGCGCGAGGGGAATCTGCCAGTATCCACGGCTCAAATCCATGATTGTTAGGTAGCTGGCAGAGGCCAGCTGATCTAACAGTTCATTGATTCGAGGCATGGGATACGCATCAGTTGTGGTGATGTCATTCAGTCTCCTGTAGTCAACACAGAACCGCGTGGTCTTGTCCTTCTTGGGAACAAGGACGACCGGGGCAGCCCATGGACTCGAGGATTTCTGTATGACTCCTAACTGCAGCATCCCCTCAATCTCTTGCTTCATCTGTGCCTACACCTCCGGAGAGGTCCGATAGGGGAATTGCCTTATGGGCGCGTGGGTCCCCGTATCTACCCTGTGGACTGCTAAAGAGGTTTGCCCAGGGGTTCCCGAGAATGTGTGCCTATAGGTGTTTAGCACTTTTCCCAGCTGGGCTTGCTGGGAGTGCGAAAGATGGGGGTTGACATGCAAGTCATCGGCCACTTCTCGTATGTCGTATGCCCACTAGCAAGTCTGGCAGTGGATCGGCCTCTCCCTGTTCTAACTGACTGCACACCGCTAGCACATATTGGGTTCGGTTCTCATGGGCTTTTAGCATGTTCACATGGAACAGTTTCTGTCGCTTACCTCCCAAACTCACCAGGTAAGTGACTGTGGTTACTTTTTTCAGGATGGTGTACGGTCCTTCATATGCGGCCTGCAATTTGTTTTGCCTCACCGGAAGCAGCGCGTACATCATGTCGCCTTCTGCAAATGATCGGTCCCAGGCAGTATGGTCATACAGGGCCTTCTGCTTGGCCTGGGCCTTGGTCATGTTTTCAGTCACCATGGCAGTGAGTGACTCCATTTTGTCCCTGAATTTAAGGACATAATCCACTACTGAGACTTCTGAGGGGTCACTTTTGCCCTCCCAGGCCTCACGAATCAATTTTAATGGCCCGCGGACATCTCTTCCATACAGGAGTTCAAAGGGCGAGAACCCTGTAGACTCCTGCAGCACTTCTCTGTAGGCAAATAGCAAATGAGGCAAGTATCGCTCCCAGTCCTTACCTTGTGATTCAGCGAACGTTGTCAGCATTTGCTTTAACGTGCCATTGAATCGTTCACACAAACTGTGGGTGGTAGGGACTGGAGACCATATGTGTCATTTGTATTTTCTCACAGAGGACTTCCATTAGCTTAGACAGAAAGCAGGAGCCTTGGTCAGAGATCATCTCTGCTGGGAAGCCCACACACATGAAGATTCCAATTAAGGTGTCTGCTACTGTCTCAGATCTAAGGGAAGACAGTGCCACTGCCTCTGGATAACGAGTGGCACAATCCACACACGTTAATATGTACCGCTTGCCAGACCTGCTTGCAACGAGCAGAGGGCCTATTATGTCCACTGCCACCCTCAGGAAGGGCTCATCAATGATTGGCAGTGGGCACAAGGGAGCTTTTCGGGTACTCCCGGCCGTTTTTACCCTCTGGCATGTGGTACAAGATTGGCAGTAATTAGTCACATCTACTCGTATCCTAGGCCAGTAAAAGTGTTTCTGAACACGTGCTCGGGTTTTTTGTATGCCCAAGTGTCCCACCAGTGGGATGTCATGTGCTGTCTTGAGCACATGCCCTCTGAACTCACTGGGTACCACTAACCATCTTGTGTTCTCACCTGTGTCCCTCTGTACAGCTTCACTGTACAGCCTGCCATTGTCCCAATACACTCTGAATTGAGCCCCCTCAGCTGGTGGCTTAGCGGCCTGGGCTCTAAGCTCTTTCAGGCTGGGGTCATTCTGCAAGGCCTGCAAGAATGCAGGCTCAGCTAGCTGACCAGTGACATAGGAGGTCAGCTGAGGAGAAGTACTTTCCCTGGGGTCTGAGTTAGGCGCAGGGGCCTGCTCCGAGCTCAGGTCACTGGAAACACTGGGAGTGTTGGCCAGCACATTTACACATGCATTGTCATCATACAATATATCACTTTCAACATTACCACAGGCCTGTCGGTCAGAGTGATCAGAGTAGGCCGAGACCTCCTCTGGTGGCTCTGAGCTCAGGCTCTTAGCCATATTACGGGTAATGGCTAGAACAGGTACAATACAATCCACATCACAGTTATCTTGGACACATGCATTTTCATCAGTAATGATAGGTGTAGAAACATGTAAATGACAATCAGTGGGTTGTAAGTCTACATCTGATACCTCCCTCCTAGCTGCGTTAGGTACGGTAGAAAAAACAGTTAAAATGTCCCCGTCCCCCTGTTTCCCCAAAGGTTTGCACAGTACCTGGCTTTGTTCAGGAAGTCCGGATTGGGCCTCCTGCATGTCCGCAGGGTACTCGTAACGGCACACAAGGGTGCCCAGATCCGTGCCAAGCACGGTTTCAACAGGAATATCATCCAAGACCCCAACAACCCGCTCTTGGCATCCCACTCCCCAGTCGATCGCAACTCGGGCCTGGGCAACATGGGTGCGAGTACCTCCGACTCCTGTCAGGGTGAGGTACTTTCCTGGGAGGATATCCTCCTCCTTAACAAGACTTGAGTGAACTAGGGTAATATCTGCTCCGGTATCACGGAATCTGATGACGGTCTGCCCGTTCACAATAACAGGCTGGTGATTGCTGGATCCCTGTTGCATTTGGGGACCACCGACGAGCAGCACATTGGATGGAGGTGCGGCGTTGCTGACCCCGGCTGGGCCAGATGGTGGTGTGGAGTTGCTAGCCCCCTGTGGGCTAGATGGCTGGGCTGACTTCCTCGCATAGCAGTTTTGCTTGGTGTGTCCGGACCTGTGACACAGCTCACACCAGGGCTTCCTTTCCTCACGGTTCCCAGGTCCAGCAGGCCTGCCTTCTCTCCAGTTCTGGGACAGGGCTCTGTCTCTGTCAGGTACCAGGGATTTTCGAGTATCTGGTACCGCCGGTCTGCGGGTATCCGGGGCCGCGGGTTTGCGAAGATCCGGCACCCGGGTGGCAACAAACATGTCTGCCAGTGCAGCAGCTTCCTTGGCAGATGGAGGCTTCCACTCCAGTACAAACTGCCTCACGTCTGTAGCACATATAGCGAGGAACTGTTCATGGATCATCAGATCCGCAATAGCTTCAAAAGTCTTTTCTTTAAGGACTCGAACCCATTGATGGAAGGTGGTGCCCAGACGGCTAACCACATCTGCGTGAGAGTCTGTGGGTGCCTTCTGCAGGGCACGAAACTTTTTCCGGTAAACTTCAGGAGTTAACTGGAACTTAGCGATTATAGCCTCCTTGATAGCTTTATAATCACTGTCTTGATCGGTGGGCATCTCGGCATAGGCATTCAGCGCTTTACCTGTCAGCTGGGGTGTCAGGTGGATGGCCCACTGTGCCTCTGGGATGCGAAACTGTTGGCATGCTTTCTCAAATGACCGCAGATAGGGATCAATGTCCACCCCCTTTTCCATGACAGGAAATTTTGCTTTGGGGGTCACAGGCACAGGCATAGGTGTACCCCCTGCAAGAAGAGGGCTAGGGGTGGAAGACTGCTCTGCCTGTCTTACCCGGGCCAGTTCAAGGGCACGCTGATGCTGCAACTCCTCTCTCTGGAGCTGGAACAGTCGCTCCTCTCTCCGGGACTGGAGAAGGAACTGCAGGTATGCCTGGTCGCCAGTGTCTCTCAGGTGCTGCAGCAGCTGCTGTTCCACCGGATCAGGGACAGGGAAGGATGGACCAGGGCTGTCGGTCCCTCTGTGAGTGTCATCTGCCGCATTTCTGGGTGCATCAAAGTCCCTGTGGGTACTTTCAGTTTCCTGAGCTGCGTCTGCAACATCAGCACTTTCCGGCTCAGGAGTATCCTGTCTCTCTGGACTGGATTGTGGCAAGGCATCCATCACCTGGCCATCGGCTTCCATGAGGATGGTCCTCAGTGTAGCTTGGGGTAGAGGCCTGCAGCGGGTCGGGTACCCCGAATTGCGGGTCGGGTGCGGGTACCCGAATTAATTTAAGCTGCGGGTGCGGGTCGGGTGCGGGTAGCGAGTTGCGGGTGCGGGTAGGGTTGCGGGTAGCGGTCTGCGGGTCGCGGGTAGTGAAAGCAAACATGTTAATTCTGACTGTGTTTTTTGCTTACTTTACTTTAAATGTTACTTTAAATGTGCACTTTAGAAGAAAATGTAAAAAAGCGGGTAGCGGGTCGAGTAGCGGTCCTGCTGGTCGCGGGTCGGTTGCGGGTAGCAGTTCTGCGGGTGCGGGTTGCGGGTATCAAATTCACCAGAAAGCGGGTCTCGGGTCGGGTGCGGGTAGTGGGTCGCGGGTGCGGGTCGGGTATGAAAAAGTGGACCCGCACAGGCCTCTAGCTTGGGTTTTTTGCTAGAATATCGATGCTCCGAGCCTGACAAAGGTTTTGGAGGTCGGGCAAGGACATGTTTTGGTAATCGACTTGCTCAGACATAGCCAAATAAAAACTGTAACAATCTGGTACTATGCTATATCAAGATGCCCTGTCTATGTGCTCAAAGCTCTGTAGAACAGTTACTTAAAGAACAATGTTCTATTGTTCTGAAAATGATCTCCAAACAACTGCAAAAACTAACAGCAATTTGGGCTCCGCCCCACCACTGCCTACCAATGTGACGTATGCGCACTCACCCACCAATTCCTGTTCCCTTTGCTGCAGTTTACCATAAAGCCTCAGACCCTGAGGGAATCCTGAAGACAGTCAGAACTGCAGGCAAAGTAACCTTTTGGATTGGTTGGTGAGTCCACACGCAGTCCAATTTCGATTGTATATACAATTGATACAATCTGTGCTTTCATATAGAGTCCAGGTCGCTGCCACCAATCCGCAATAAAAGCGTGCGAATGTGCTAATTCTAACTCTAGCTAAATCCTGTAGGAAAAAGGGTTAATTTGACAACCTTTCTAGAGATAGCAAAACTAACAATATTTAATATCAAAACAGTTATGGTAACATGTCTCTCTTTGAAGATGTGAATTCTTTTGGCGGAGATTTGTTTCAGAACAGCATTTAGACGAACGATTTTTTAATCGTTTATTTAAAGAAATAATGCAGAACAAAATATAGCAATAGAAACAAATTGATACAGAAATAATAAGGGTTCAATATGAAAATAATAGCTGATTACAGTCTGAGCAGTTTGTCAAGTTACCGTGTCCTTTGTGATAAGTCCCACAGAAGATATGTAGTCCAATTCTGGAAAGTTCTGTGGAATGGGTATTAATCCTTTTATCATCCAGCCCAAATCTGTGATGGTACAGGATGGCTGGGGTCTCTCCCTCCAGGCTGAGTGTCAGTCGGTTTTAACCCTCTCTCTGCCAGAGGTTGTGGATGGTAACAAGAGAGGTTGCTCCACCCTTAAAAATCTGACCTCAGGCTGCTGAAGTCCGCCCCTATTGTCTGAGGGACAGAATTGGCAGTTTCTCCAAGTATGCCATAACTTAGCGGATATCTGACATATTATATAAAACCCAACATTTTACATTCCGTCATCTTGCGCTGAACCAATAGATATCAAACTCGCTTGGAGTGCCACCTTCCCTGTCCATGTAATCGATATCTCAGACTGGGAGATGACTAGGTGATCGATTAACATCTCAGAAGGTGTGCTGCGCTGGTCGCATGGTGCACTGTGAGTTGTGGACCACTGGGCCCAAACGGTTCCGCAATATCCATCGAATTATGGACTACTATGAAGTGAGATATCAAAAGCTCATTAAGCCAGGGACATGTCTCTGGGTATTCTCAGGACAGGCAGGAATGTGAATGGGTCCTAATGAGTTTATGAGGATATCTGTTCCTCTCCTTATCTTTAAAACTAGGATGGGAGAAACTTCCTGGAGAATCTTTATTGCCCCCCTTATAGATAACCTTTTTCCTGTGTGGATGGTCTGGTTTTAAGCCACATCTACACACGTAGATGCGGCCGCGATGCTCCTGATCAATCGAGCCACTGATGCGGCTCGATTGATAAGATCCAACAGGACGGATCTTAGCAGCGCCGATTCCTTGCTCGCTCCCCGCGAGGGGACAATGGCAGGGAATCGAGCGGCAGATAAGCGGCGCGGCACGGGGACGAGCGGGAATCGAGCGGGTATTGATTCCCGCGCACGCGCACCGAGTGGGGACGCGGCAGGCACGCGGAAGAGGCGATCCGGCGGCTAATCGAGCCGCCGGATCGCCACAATCTCTCCCCGTGTAGACAGGGCTTTAGGGTGAATGGCTTCGTTCAGTAAGTACAAACAAACACAAACAAACACTCCCTCACATCCCCCAGGGCAGGGGTGGTGAGATGGAAGAGCACTGAGTTTCTGAAAGCCAGGCATATGAATTAAAGGGGCTCTCCAGATCATAGTTTGGGCGCATTTACATGCGCTTGCCGCAATGGCGTTCGCAAAATCATGACAGTGAGTAAGTCGGGGTCTAAACCTGGAAATTCAAGCTGTATCCAAGGTTGCCAGATATGGAGGAACTTTTTGTGGGAGTTATGGAGAAAACTAGTCAATTTCTCATTGACTATAAACTCCAACATATGGACCTTAACATCCAAAAAGTTTAAAGGTGTCTTCTTCCAATTCTTTGCTATAGTCATTTTGGCAGAGAGACATAAGTAAGAGGCAAGTTTACTCTAGTTCTCTGATAAGCCTTCTATTCTACCATGGAAAAGGGCGATCCATGGGTCCTTCCATATGGTGATATGAAAGAGTGACTTGTGACGCCTTTGATATGTCATACCGATTGTCATATCAAATACGTCATTTGAGTCAAAAGCGCACAAATTGCAAGACAAAATGACATTGTCAGGCCTGTAGGAATATCCACTCACGAATCAGCTCCAATGCCCCAATCTACCTTCACATGCTTCACCCCATGTGGCGCGTCCCCGCTTGAACGAGAAGTGAGAAGACAACACCTACCCGACTTCGGTTACACCCAGGCCTTTAGTGTGCAAAGTATTGGAGCTGAATGCAGGGTAAGCAAATAAACTTCAGGCCTAAACAAGAACACAGAGTAGCAAAGTCCAGCAACAGTCCAGGGTCATACATGGGTAAACAGAGATATCGCAGTACAGGAGGGCAAGGCAGAAGAGAGGTCAAAGAACGGATCCAAGGTCAAACCAGGCAGAAAATAGTTGTAACGATAATCCAGGCAATAGGTCGGTTCAGGCAGCAGACAAGGGGGTCCAGTAAACAAGCAGAGGTCGAAATCCAGATAATCCAATATAATAAGAGCAGGTATACAGAGCACCCAGCAATCAGCAAGCTAGAGCTATCACGGGCAACATGCAACTGTTACAGCAAGGTTTAAATACTGACAGCATCCAATCAGTGGCCGGCTACATGCACACAACAGCCAATCACGCAGGCATTAATTCTGTTTAAGTGTCAGCTGACAGAGAAATCAGCTGACATAGGTGGCAATACATGTCAACTGACTAACCAGTACTGACCAGCAAAACATCCTGACTGTGTGTCAGCTAAAGCATACTGGTTAAGGGCATCGCCTCCGATGTGAGAGACCAGGGCCCAATCCCAGCCAGGGCCAGCATCCATTGTATTTATATTTATTAAATAAACCTCTGCCTAAATGTCAGCTGACTATCCTGTCAGCTGACACTACCTCTGTCGCCACCTCAGACCATACTGCGGCCGAGAGGAGCAAGACATCCACCCACCAGTATGCGCAGAGCGATCCCCAGTGTGTGCGTCACCAGTGGAGGAGGGCTGCCATCATGCGCAAGTGCTAGGACGCGACCCGCTCTTGGCAGAGACGGCCGCATCGCTGGATCCCGGAGGTAAGTCCCTTACAGACATTTTAAATCAATGTTCTTTTCCCCTTCCTCAACCTGTAATCATTAAGGAACCTTTCCATGCCAAGGTAATTAGAAATCACCTTAGCAGAAATTCAGAGAAGTGCCCAACCACCCCTGCTGTGCCACTGGCCATAAATCATCACTCCACTGTGACAAGATATCATAAAAACAGGGTCTCTTGAAGAATGCTGTCTGATATTCTCACTCGCAGAGGAAGCTCTGGACTTCAAATACCCTTTATCTGATCTGGTAACACCCAGCTGAGTTCTCCAACTAGAACTGACCATTCTGTAACTCAGAAATTAATAATTCTCATCATAGTTTTTAAGCTTTTAAGGATGATCTGACGATGCTAGCAGCACCGTCTTTTCAGAGATTAAGTTCATCCTAACACATTCTTGGAAGCTTCCAGAATGACAAGACCTTAAATCACGTAGCAATACGGGTTTGAAGTACCACTGTGTGACTACTCCTGACACACCCCTGTTTGATATCTGTGGATTTGTGACGTTGCACTGAACGTGGATATGCATTCTGTTTCTTGATGTGACCTATGGGCACAAAGAGACTGGGCAAGACAGGAATTGTGCCAAAATCTCTCTCTGTGCAGGGGGAACTGCCCCTATTCAAGTTAAACTGGGCTGGATTTGAATGTGTCATAACCCCTCCCAACTACAGTGATTAGTAAAACACAATGACACACTGAGCCCAGCATCCTATAGCTTTAATCTGACATCGAAATACCATCAATCGACGGCCAGCTGGACACTGGCAAATTGTTTGGATTACTTCTCACAAATGCCTCTGGCCGCATGGCAATCGGCCATCTTGGACTTTTCTCCAAAGACATTCGATTGCCGCATGGACTACCAATAATAGTATTTTGAGCTGTATTATGAGACATTCTGTTTCCTTTTCATTTCTACCCTTTTTCTATCAACCCAATCTGTTCTGACTGACAGATATATATACCTATTGTTTGTAAAGTATATTTGAGTGTATACTTTTAAAATAAAACTAACGATTTTATTGTTCAGTCTTGTGCCTGTTCTGGTAATTTGATTGTTGCTACAAAGAATCTGCCCTCCGAAGAGTCATACTACCGCATTGTTTATTCTTTCTTATAAATTGTAGTTTTGCTTGGTTTGCAAATAATCGTTCTACCTTCCAGGAATAGTGGGGGTCTCTTCGCCCCTTTAGATTCGGAGAGTGGTGGCAGTGAAATTACCCAATTTCCAGCGTGAAATCAATATTGTTATTTTAATGATTGTACCTACAATCGAGATTGTACATGTATGATCACCATCAACCAATCTTAACCGTTTACTGTGCATATAGTGGATTTGCTTCCAGAAGTCTCTAGTGCGTGAGACCTGCATGGCAACTGTGGCCTAGTAATACGGGTGGTTGTCACATTACATTGTCGGCAGCGGTGCAACCAATCTTTAATGTTAGTCTGCTCACCATATTTCAAGACATCGGATACGACTATTTCTCGAATGGTAACGGTAGCAGATTAGACGGAATTGGCGCGCTTTGTCACGTTATCATCTGCGATCCAGCAACCATTCTTTTTAACATCATTTAGCTGGGAGCGCAGTGCTGTATTGTCACATGACTGTAAAAGACCAAATGTCCTACTGCACAGCCGCGTGAGGCGTGGGCACTGCCACCAACTATGAAACATCATACCTTCTCTCCCACAGCCTCTAAAGCACTTAGAATCCATTGAAGGGGACAATTTTGCTAGTTTGGCCAGTACTAAATACAATCTAGTTAACTTTGTATGCCGATTCCACAGCAAAAATGTTGGGTGAACAGCTTGGGATTCTCTGCCAACTGTCTACCCAGTCTTACAGGTCTTTGTGCTTCCCCATCTCTCTCTCCCAGCCTGAAACATATGGATGTAATCTAGAGGACCCAGGATGGGACAGTCTGGAATATATAGTGGAAATCAAACCAGGCCCAGACGGATTCTCAAGACACATACTCTCAAAAAAGAAAGAAGTAATGGTGGTTCCCTTTCTCATACAAGAGAGAGGATATCCAGTGTTTTAGCTGCATATACCTTAAGAGCTCTGAGCAGGGGGGCTGTGTCTATCTTGGATAACTGCCTACGGAATAAGGTCTCTGCCGTTAAGGAAATCTTTCACGAAAAAGGAAATGGTGCTCAGTCCACCACTTAAAGCGGTATTGTCACCATAAAAATAAAATTTCAATAGCAACTGGTCTGAGTGTATTAGGTGATAAAGATGCTAACCCTGCATTCAAATCTTGCAAAACTTTTTCTGCTGTTATGGTTTGTAGTTATCACATACTTTAGGAGCACTGGCCCGAGTGCCAAACAGTGCCAAAGAGTTGAATGCTGGGAGTTCTTTTTAGATATAATATATTCCTCCTCTTCCATTTATTTCCCTGCCTAGATGCTTATCAGAAACACCCTCTGATTACTTGTGTTTACAAGCAAGGCTGAGGTGACTCAATGATTGGATGTGTAAATAAAAAAAGACAGTGCAGTTGTTAGTATACACCTCAGTGGTAGTGTCTGAAGACTCTGGGAGGAGGGCAGCTAATGAATACACAATGAGCAAGAGAAGGGAGGGGGGAAAACAAGAGTCAGGGAGGATATGATGGCAGCATTAGCTTGGCAAGATGGCCACTGCCTAGAATAGGATTTTCAGTGTTTCCTTTATAAAATTCACAGGAATCATTATGTGAATAGCACAATACATCTGTTATGTAAGTAGAAGTAGTATTTATCTACTTATATATGTGTCTTTTATTTCTAGGTTAGCATGGGTGTCACTTGTTCTTTAAACAAGGGTTGTCAGAGCCAGGTGGGAAGAGGGGGTTGTGGATAATGGGGCATAAAGGTAAATGTGAGGATTGAAGACCTCCGGAATATCTAAAATAATCCCAGTCGGCCAAGTCGGAAGAAAGGAAGGAGCAAAGTTGTTTAGGTCTGAGATGTTTTGAAATCCAGGGGATTGTGCCGAGTCTAACAAGTGAACTGTCTTTCCAGGAGGGTCCAGAGGGGAGCGTCCTGTGTTTTGAAAAGGGAAAGGAAGCATTATGCCACAGCAGCTCTGTGGTATAGGAGGAGATTGGGTACACCCAATCCACTATCATATTTATGGGCAAGAAGCGTGGCTTTTCAAATCCAAGATCTCTTGCCCACCCATATAAAGGAAAAAATGTTGTTTTGAAGGAGTCACATAAAATATGTCGGAATGGAAACAGAGATCGTATGGATAAGACAGAGGATCTTTGGAAGGATTGACATTTTAATTGTATTTATTCTGCCAAATATAGATAACAGGATGTGGACCAGGACAACATGAGAGTTGAGATATGTTTGAGTAGAGGAGGGAAATTGGTGCCATATAACGTATCAGCTCTGGGGGTTAATACAATTCCTAAATAGGGTCATTTGCAATATTTTATAAAAAATGATATGGCATAAGGATGAGTTTCACGAACAACATTATCTGGGTTGTTTATATGATGAAACCTCAAATAAAGGATTCAAATGATTTTCTTAAGACAGGGAACTTTGTAAACCTTCAATTCTTTTTCCTGTAGTATAAGCCCCCCTTGTCAGCTTCAGCTACTTGACTTTTTAAAACCGGCTACAAGAAAGTACACATCCCCATCAATAGGTGTAGAGGGGCAGGTAGAGGAGATATCAATTCACTCCTTCTCAAGCCTCGTACACATGTACGAGGCATAATGCCTGGTGGCGATCTAGACCCACTGGTGGCATTACAGAGCTGAGGCTGAACAGATGTGTCACAAGTTTGCAAGCTAGCGATGTATTCTTTTGCAATATGGGGCGGGTGGTGTGGTGGTCTGATGGAGCAGCGTGGGATTGAAATGCTGGAAGAGGGGTGAGATGTAGGGAACGATGCTCTTGGGTGGCATTTGGCTGAATTGATCCACCAGGCTGATAGTTGGCTGAGGTGTCAGGTAGCATTGGGGGATACTGTACACACGCTGTATTTTTGGCCGAGTTTCATCTACCATGTTTGTAAGGCTTAATATTGTGAAAGACCAGCAATTAATTGTTTAATGAAAAGGTGACGGACGTATTGTATTACTGTCCAGCCTTAGACTAGGTTCACAGTGGTCAGCTGCATAGCGCACATGTTATAATGAGTGTGAACTGCAATAGAGACTAGACATAGACATTAATAAAAAGCCTGCAAGCAGTGAGTTAAAATAACTTGATCAATTACAACGCAGTACTGTGAACAGCCCCATAGAATTGTATGGGCAGTGAGTTGACATGCAATATTATTCTGCAACACAACTGCGCACTGTGAACCAGCTGTGAACTGAATCTTTCATTCTAATTATAACATTATCTGCATATATCCATAATTTGCTAGGTCCATCTCTACATCAGTCTAATTGTCCTTGTGTGATCGGCACCCATGTACAGAAGAAAGTGGAGTGTCCTTCAGTACCCCTCGGACGCTAGTACACAGTCCATTGGGGTTGATTCACTAAGCTGCTCTGCTACAGCAGTGCAGCTTTATCACAGCAGCGAGTGTTATAATCCCCTGCACACGCTATGCAGCGATAGCGTGCGCTGTTAGCAGCATGAGAGCAGCGGATTGCTGGGTACACTGTTACAAGCCGCCCAGCTTCCTCTCTCACTTCACCCGACATATCAGCAGCAGACAGGCAGTGGGCAGGATATGAAAACTTGCTACAGATCTCGCCGCAGATGGAGCTCACAGCCTCTTCTCTATGATAGTCTGCAGGCATGATCGTCATTCAGCTCCCACTCTCCCATTCAATTACTTTTAAGATCTTGCTAAGTCTTTCTGTTATGCTGGGCATAGACGTTGCATTTATGCGCCGGAATCGAGCCGCTGGCTCAATGCCGGCGCATCCCCGCTCGTCCGCGCGGGCGCTTCGATCGATTCCCGCACGTCCCCGCGGTTGCTTCTTATCAGCGCTTCGTTTTTTCTATTGTCCACCCGCGGAGATCAAGCGCAGAATCGATCCGCCGCAGTGATCGGACACGTCGGATATTATCAATCGAGCCATCAGTGGCTCGATTGAAAAGGAACAAACGAACCGTCTATGCCCAGCATTAAGCTTGTACATTTTCCGCCCAGCTCTTTGTCTTCCTCTGTCTGTCATTAATACAGTAGATAGGGAGCGGGCATGCAATTAAAACTTGTTACAGTACTCACAGCCTCCCTGCTATGCTCAGGCTCTTCCACAGGCTCGTAAATTACGGTGGGGGAGAAAAAATGCGTCTAAAGCAGCGTACACACGCCGGACTTTAGGCAACGACGGGTCCGTCGTTGCCTCCCGCTGGGTGGGCGTGCCAGTGACAGTCCGGCGTGTGTACGCTCTGTCGTCAGACTGATACGGCAGTTTCTGAGCGATCCGCCGGGCGGATCGCTCAGAAACAGCCGTATCAGTCTGACGACAGAGCGTACACACGCCGGACTGTCGCTGGCACGCCCACCCAGCGGGAGGCAACGACGGACCCGTCGTTGCCTAAAGTCCGGCGTGTGTACGGACCTTTATAGTCCAAAAAATATGGTAATCAATTGATTTGATTGATTGATTGATTGATATGAAGTCCCACAACCTTCCAAGGACAATGTCGGTGTCAGAGAGGTGTAGTCAGAGAAAGGAAACAGCTAGTTAAGGATTACTACTAGTCAATGCACAAATGAAGTTACCAGGATAGCATTAAATAAAAGCTGGTAAGATGGATGAAGCCCTCTAATCCCAGGGCCTCGGTACAGCCGCAACCCTTGCATCCCCTATTGCTACGCCACTGCATGTAATTGGTAATATCAACACATTGTTGGTATTCTCTACTTGTCTTTGGTAATATCTGCATTATCTTGTGTGGTTTTACTTAAGAGAGACTGAAGCGACTAAAATAGCTATTTTTACCTCATAGTTCGCTTCAGTAGTCTCAGTAGAGGTAAACCGCTGCATCCCCGCGGCAAAACGAGGGCTTTAGACCCCCCAAATCCCCAGGGGAAAATCCGGGGAGCGCTTCCTGAAAGAGGCAGAGCTTTCTGCTGTAGCTCTGCCTCTACTGAAGTCAATCGCAGCGCATCTCCGCCTCTCCCTGCCCCTCTTACTCTTTCTTCATAGAGATTGGCGGGGAGAGGCGGAGATTCGCACGCGATTGACGTCAGTAGAGGCAGAGCTACAGCTCAAAGCTCTGCCTCCCTGGGCAGCAAATTCCACGACCAAGAAAGTTGTGGATGTTTGCCACGGGATTTGGGGGGGTCTAAAGCCCTCGTTTTGCCGCAGGGATGTGGCGGTTTACATCTACTGAGACTACTGAAGCGAACTACCAGGTAAAAATAGCAATTTTTAGTCGCTTCAGAGTGTCTTTAACTACTTCCGTACCAGCAGTCTCTGGCCCCTTAAGGACCAGAGACTGCTGGTACCGGAAAACGGCACTTACCGGTGATTTGCCGTACAGACCTGTCGCTCCCGACAGTCACACCGCTCTCCCATCTCCGCAGGTCCCTCTCACTGCCGTCCCTATGACAGCAGAGCTGTGTGAGCAGGTCAGGAGCCGTTTTCATTGGCTGCTGACACTGTCCATCAATGTAAGCCAATGGGATTGGCTTACAGTGATGACAGAGTCAGGAGCCAATGAAATAGTCTCCTGAGCGGCTCCCACAGCTCTGCCGTCATACTGAGTGCGAGTAAGTTGCAGCCATGGGAGAGCGGCACGATTGTCAGGAGCATGGGAACGCACTGCGGCTATGTTTAAAACCTACGTCCTGTCAGAGCCACAAGCAGGACATAGATTTCAGCCTCGCTGGTCCGGAAGCGGTTAATAAGAAAAAGGGGGCATGGCATGAGGGGTGTGGTGTGATCTGTGTTATGGAGTGGAGTTTAGGGCACCAGAGCTTATGTGCCTATAGGCTCCTGAGCTGTAAATTCAGCCCTGTGTATCTGTGTCTGAGCCCCTATATCAGTCGTAGTCTGCTGTTCGGGATTCAGAGCTAACATGGTATATATTATCTATCTATCTATCTATTCATGTGTATATATATATATATATATATATATATATATATATATATATATATATATTATACAGTATATTTAAAAACTAACATGCCAACAATAGAGTTGGGCCGAACGGTTCGCCGGCGAACGTGGTTCGCGCGAACTTAGGTGGTTCGCGTGCGGGTGTCGCACGCGAACGTTTTGCGGCAAAAGTTCGCAAAAAATCGGTTCGCCCCATAATGCACCTGAGGGTCAACTTTGACCCTCTACATCACAGTCAGCAGGCCCAGTGTAGCCAATTAGGCTACACTAGCCCCTGGAGCCCCACCCCCCCTTATATAAGGCAGGCAGCGGCGGCCGTTATGGCCACTCGTGTGCCTGCATTAGTGAGAGTAGGGCGAGCTGCTGCAGTCTCTCATAGGGAAAGATTAGTTAGGCTTAACTTCTTCCTGGCTGCATACCTGTTCTGTTCAGTGAGCCCTCAGCCCACTGCATACCTGTACTGTGATCCTGCCACTGCATACCTGTTCATTGATCCTGCCACTGCATACCTGTTCAGTGATCCTGCCAGTGCATACCTGTTCATTGATCCTGCCACTGCATACCTGTTCAGTGATCCTGCCAGTGCATACCTGTTCATTGATCCTGCCACTGCATACCTGTTCATTGATCCTGCCACTGCATACCTGTTCAGTGATCCTGCCAGTGCATACCTGTTCATTGATCCTGCCACTGCATACCTGTTCAGTGATCCTGCCACTGCATACCTGTTCATTGATCCTGCCACTGCATACCTGTTCAGTGAACCCGCCACTGCATACCTGTTCTGTTCAGTGAACAGTTTGGTGTGTCAGTGTGAAGCAGTACCTTAATTACACTACCTGATTGATGTATACACATGCAAGATGTTTTAAAGCACTTTAGGCCTGTCATTTAGCATTCAATGTGATTTCTGCCCTTAAAACGCTGCTTTGCGTCAAATCCAGATTTTTCCCGGGGACTTTTGGCATCTATCCCACTCCGCCATGCCCCCCTCCAGGTGTTAGACCCCTTGAAACATCTTTTCCATCACTTTTGTGGCCAGCATAATTTTTTTTTTTTTTCAAAGTTCGCATCCCCATTGAAGTCTATTGCGGTTCGCGAACTTTAACGCGAACCGAACCTTCCGCGAAAGTTCGCGAACCCGGTTCGCGAACCTAAAATCGGAGGTTCGGCCCAACTCTAGCCAACAATACATTGGCTCATTTTTGTCACATAAGGTTCGCATTGGTAATACTTTAAGCCGATAAATGGTATCATCCTGATTCATAATTTACTGATTTTACTAATGGCTAAACATGGTACAATACATTTCTGGTCTGCAGGGGCGTAGCAATAGGGGTTGCAGAGGTAGTGACCGCATCGGGGCCCTTGGGCCAGAGGGGCTTCATGGGGCCCTTCCTAAACCAAAGTATAAGCTGTTTATTGGTCCTGTGGTGGTAATAATCACTTCTATAGATGCTTTGAATGGTAGTAATCATTAACCCACTGTTCCCCATCCCCTTCTTGCACCTCTAATACTGTAAATGACCTTGGCAGGTTTTGTTGTGCCGTATCAAGTGTTATGTATAGAGTGCTTAGGGGCCCAATGTAAAATTCGCACTGGGGCCCAGAGATCTATAGCTACGCCACTGCTGGTCTGGTACTACTGTAATCTTTAAAAATTAATTATATACCACGTGAGGGAAAAAAGTGTATAGATAGTTACAATAATTAATGTAACTCGGGGGGCTACTTTTTATTTAATGCTTTGTGAAATTCTTTAAATGTCCCAGAATGTGGTTGCCATAACTTTTAGCACAAGAGTCGTGTGCAATCAGTGCTGAGCTTCTCTGTAGAACCAGGAGGTGACGCTATGTGAATGGGTGACTATACAAGTGTAGGCGGGACGTTATAACAAATAAAAAAAAGTGTGCTGGAGACAGGCGGGGGAGGGATACCCCTCTTTCCCGAATCCCGAGAGTGGCCTCTTCTTCCCGGCTGGGACAGCTGCGGAGTGGCACACTGAGAGGAAGTTTCTGTCTTCCATTCATTCACAGTCGCCCTAGGCAGAGGCGCTGCGAGATACGTACTCATCGTCCTGTCTCCAGCCCCTCTGGACTGGCTGGAAACAATCAGTACTTTTCCCATTTGGACTGATAATTTACCAAAACGACTGGCTGGCTAGCCCAATAAACAGCTGGATTACTCCATAGAAAGGTATGGCATGCTTTTATGAATGGGAAGTCCTTGTTAAAGCATTTCTTACCTGATATGCACTTAAATAGGTGAATCACACCAATTTATTGTTTAGCAAATCTTAAGTTCATTTATCTAATTAAATACAGTCTCGCCCCCTGACCTAGAACAGAGGTGGTCGAGCTATTGTATGGTCCACGTGTCACAAATCAAACTGTGAGATTTAAATGCCCAGCTTGGAGCTGCTGGTAACAAAGGCTTCAGTCATCTGGCAGTGGGACACTGAACAAAGCCATCAGCATGTAGCTTTCTGTATAGAAAGTAACCCCTAGCACGCCCGTATTGAGCGCTCAGTACTATGTAATGCAACTGGACTGAGAATAGATCGTACTAAATCATAGGTTTTGTGAAATAGCCAGCATTAATGATGATCGATTAGTTTGTAGTTCTTTTTGTGTACTAAGTTCAGCCACTGAACTAAAAAGTGAAAATGAAATGCAGGACTGGATGAGTTGACGATTAGCTGTGGTAAGACAGCTCTAGGTGAATTTGTTATACCTTCACACCTCTGTGGGTTACTTTCCCAGAAGTGACTGAGCTTTCTTTGAAATAACCTATAATGTTACAAAGTGATTGAGTCTCCATTGCATGTATGCAGATAGACCCCTGTGTGATCCATTACAATTCAAAAGCTTATAGCCATGGATTTGAAAGAATATCTGTTTGAAAAATGGGATGGAACTAAACATCTAGACTTTGAATTTCCAGTTTGGATAATCCTTATTTGGTTTACACTTGGGGAGGGGGTGGGGTTGGAATTCGTGCTTTAAGTGGTACCAGGCATGTTTCTAATTAGCTGTAATGATGTCAAGCTTTTGGTGAGAAGAGTTTATCTTTAGGAGAGATCTGTGTGTGTATAAGGGTTGTTGAAATGACTTGAATATTTAGCTTGAAAGAATGGATTACTGCACTTTAGCACTATATACTTTGCACATCCTAAAAAATAGTTTTGCAACTGTCATGTAAAGTCACATCGTAGAGTACCGATGTGATGTGTCCAGTCCAGTGCAGCATACAGTTCATAGACTTTATGCTTTCTCCACACGCGTCAATTGGCAATGCACAGCAATCATAACACAGTAACGTAATTGTGCCAGTGTGGAAGCACCACAGAAATATAATTGCATCATGTTGTGATGCAGTTATATTGTCAGTTGTGCCATCTACTCAACAGACGAAGTGTGAAAGTGCTCTTATGCTGGGTACACACTATGGAGTTTTCCGTCCGAAAGACGGGTAATCTGACGGGAAGTTGTATTGTGTGTACATTTCCAAACTTTTCCCGATCGCTAACAGGATTGATTTTCCGATTACTACTGGCAACAGTCATTTTTGATCTGGAGCAGATCGAACATGTCAGAAATAATCGCTTCAATCCCATTGATTGGATGGGAAGCTGCATGGTGTGTACTCAGCATTAAATAAACGGGTACAGGTACACCTTCCTCAGCTGAGACAATCCTTCCTGATTGTCTTGGGCAACAATCTGTTGTCAGTACAGATGACCTATAATATCGTTTAGGGCCCGTTTCCACTAGTGCGGTGCGGAATCGCCGCATATCACCGCTGACAAAATCGCATGCGGATGCGATTCCGCATGCGTTTTTTGCCGCGATTTCGCATGCGATTTCGCATAGGCAGGGTATATGCGATTTTAACCATGTCACTGCCTGTGTCAATTTACATTACTTTCAATGCGAAATCGTGGGAAAAAACGCATGCAAAAAACGCATGCGATTTCCCTATTAAATACATTGCCTGCGATTCGCCTGCATTCCACACGCAGGCGAATTCTGCAGGGTCTACCTGCGTTTTTATGTGCACGAAAAATCCTGCACATAAAAACGCAAATGAAAACTGACAAGTGGAAACAGTCCCATCCACTTGTATTGCCTATGCGAATCCGCATGCGTTGTCTGCATGCGAATTCGCGCTAGTGGAAACGGGCCCTTAAAGTGTACCAGAGATGGTACACTATCGCTAATTTATACTTACCTGGGGCCTCCTCCAGCCCCAAAAGCACAGTGGCTTCCCTCGCTGTCCTCTTCAGCCCCTCCGTTCTGGCGATACGACTCCTGGTAATCCGGTCAGTCGCCACCAGTCGAGGCCTTCTGCGCATGTGTGACTTGGCCGTGAACGCGCCCCCGCCACGCTCCCGTCCCCTGGAGCGTTCTGTGCCTCCGCAGTACTACTGCACAGGCGCAGATCGCTCCAGGGGACTGGAGCGCAACAAGGGGTGCGCACATGCGCAGAAACCCGCGATTTCCCAGGCTTACCGGGAGTCATAGCGGCATAACGGAGGGGCCGTGGCAGACGGACTGGGAGGCCACAGTACTTATGGGGCTGTAGGAAGCCCCAGTTAAGTATACATTAGTACACACAGGAGTGGCTTCAGGTTTTTTAATTGAGGGTGCTGGATCCACTGGCAGGATAGCTGCCAGCAAAAAATTGATGTGTCCATGCACTGAAAAGTGGGCGTGGTAATGATGGGTCATGGGCAGGGCCAAATGTACATGAACTTAGCAGCGGTGTAAGGGCTGGTTCAGACGGGCGTTTTTGTGGCGTTTAACGCAGCGTTTCAGACGCAGCGTTTTTTGGGATCTACTGCCATCCCATGCAAGTGAATGGGAGCGTTTAGAGCTGGCTTTTGCAGGCTTTCATGAAAGCCTGGCAGTAGATCCCAGCGTTGCGTCTAGTCTCAAAAGCAACATGCTGCTTTCAGAGGCAGTAAACGCGAGGAAACAATAGCAGAGACCAGAACTGCTAGCCTTGAACGCTTTTCAAAAGCTTTCAAAAGCTAGCTTTTAAACGCTGGCGTTTGAACGCAATGCCAAGAAAAAGCTCAGCAGACGCCCGTGTGAACCAGCCCTAATTCACAGTGGACATCAACCACAAAAACTTGAATAAAGCCCCCTCTCCTAATAAAAAAAAAGAAAAATGACCGTCTTACTATAGATATAGCAGAGAAGACAGCCTGTAACATGACTATGTACTCTGCAAAGTGCTACCCTTGTAGTATAGGTGGCCAGAGATTCTTCCCCCCTCCCCCCCTTGTAGCATATGTGGCTAGAGTTCCTCCCCTTGTAGCAAAGGTGGCTAGATGCTCTCCCCTCTCCTTGTAGTATAGGTGGGCAGAGAATGCTTCCTCCCTTGTAATATAGGCGGCCATGTGCTTCCCTCCTCCTCCTTGTAGTATAGGTGGAAAAATTCTTCCCCCCTCCCTTTAGTATAGGTGGCCAGAGCTGCTGTCCTCATCCCCCCCCCCTTAGTAGTATAGCTGGTCAGATGCTTCCCCTCTCCCCCCTTGTCCCATAGGTGGCCAGATGTTCCCCCCCCGACGTATCGGTGGCCAGATGCTTCCCTCCTTGTCATGTAGATGGTCAGAGATGCTTCCTCCCTCCCCCCTTGTAGTATAGGTGGCCAGAGATGCTTCTGCCCTTCCGTGTCATATAGATGGCCAGATGCTTCTTCCTTACCCCTTGTCGTATAGGTGGGCAGATGCTTTCCCCCCTCCTCTTGTCGTAAAGGTGGCCAGATATGTTCCCCTTGTAGTATAGCTGGCCAGATGCTTCCCTCCCCCCCTTGTAGTATAGCTGGCCAGATGCTTCCCCCCGTGTTGTATAGGTGGCCAGATGCTCCCCCAGTCGCTCGCCTCCAGTGAGGAAGCTTCCTCTTCCCCTCTGTTATCAACCGCCACTGTGTATGTCTCTGCATCTGGCGTTTCCTATCATTGTGACTCGCCAGCAGGTCATCGTTAAATCACATGATAGGAAACATCGGCTGCAGAAACAAAACATAGTGGCGGCTGATGACAGGAAGGAGGGGGGGGGGGTGAGCTTCAGCGCTGGAGGCGAGCAGAGAGGTGAGTGACTCTCTCACTAGGCTGGCTGCTGCTAATCAATCTGCAGGGCTGCCCCATACTTCATGGGGGAGCTCTGGGGTTGCTATGGACCTGTTGGGGGGTGCTATAATATTGGCAAGCCCCCTGGCACCACCCCTGTGTACACACGCTCGATGTCGGCCGATGGGGATGTGCAGACACATTGGGGAGAACAATGCTCTTGGCCGTCACTCGCCCAAAGTGATACGCAAGAACAGATAGCTGACTGAGCGGTGATCTG
Organism: Hyperolius riggenbachi; assembly: GCF_040937935.1. Taxonomy (NCBI): domain Eukaryota; kingdom Metazoa; phylum Chordata; class Amphibia; order Anura; family Hyperoliidae; genus Hyperolius; species Hyperolius riggenbachi. Next base: position 169,081,640 of record NC_090652.1, on the reverse strand, counting down.
CCAGAACAGACAGATGACTGAGTGGTCGAGGGGTATTAGTGGGTGCCATATACATTCTGGATTCTCGCTGGAGGCGCTCTGTGTATGGAGCTTTACAGTCCACTTTGAGAGGTCACTAAATGAACAGTGGTGAACAATAGCTGCTGTTCATCATCTCCTGCTCTGCTGCCACTTGCTATGCCACAACACCTCTCCGTAGGAATGTGATTGCTCCTAAATCTGTCATCTAGAACAGTGTTTCTCAACATTACAACAACAAGTACCCCTTTTAAAACAAGCAGGTGTTCACAAGGTACCCCCTATGTGGGTAAACTAATTTCAAATACTCCTTGATACATATTCATTTGAAGTACTCCATACTTGTGTATAAATACTTTTCAAACAACCTTTTATGCTACATTCAAATACTTTAATTGGGAAAAACTATACAAATTAGATACCTCATTAGTGGGAAGCATCTGGATAGTCTAGACTAGAGGCTTTCTGTGTTTTGTTTTTCCAGTCCACTAACCCTGCACTGGGATCCTCTATACCTGTTCGACCCAGCTGGTCCATTAGGCATGTTCGGGCCAGAGGCATGGTCGTAATTGAATACACCTGCACTGAACATGAGTAAGATGCAAGCATGGCCAGTAAGATGCAAGCATGGCCAGTAACTGCACTTGTGCATGCCCAATGCGAGAACTTGGGTTCTAGAACAATCAGCAGTTATTGGGGTGTTTGCAATTACTTGCATAATTACATAATTACTGCACAATGAGTAATGTAATGATGTAATCTATCGCATTCTGCTGTATTGCATACACCCCATTGTTTTATATAGCATTAATTGCCTGTAGGCAGCACGAGGCTTCCTGCACACTTTATGTAGTATTTTTTGTAATGCATGTTTATATTTTCAGTATAGAAGAGAGCAATTTCAGTGGCACTGACCACGGGCAGCATGGTGGCGTAGTGGTTAGCGCTCTCGCCTTGCAGTGCTGGGTTCCCCGGTTCGAATCCCAGCCAGGTCAACATCTGCATGGAGTTTGTATGGTCTCCCTCTATCTGCATGGGTTTCCCCTGGGCACTCCGGTTTCTTCCCACTTTCCAAAAACATACAGATAAGTTAATTGGCTCCCCCCTAAAATTGACCCTAGACTACAATACATACACTACACGATATAGACATAGGACTCTGGTAGGGATTCGATTGTGAGCTCCTTTGAGGGACAGTTAGTGACAAGACTATATACTATGTACAGCGCTGCGGAAGATGTCGGCACTATATTAAATATTGCAATTTGAATGGTGCATTTTTAAAATACTGCCAGGTTTCCACTAGTGCTGGACGTCTTGTCTTGGAAACACTTGTGCTGTGCATTTACGCAAACAAAAAAGGCAATCTACACTAAGCATTGCTCCTAGTGGAAACGAGTCCTAAGATCAATTTTGTTATGAGGAGTCATGTATGTCTCCTGTACATATTTTTTGCATGAGTTTTACAATTTGTGAAATTGTACGTGAAGCCATTTGCTAAGTTCAATCTATGCTGGATCCAGCTGGAGTAATGTATGTTTTCTGTCAATGGGCTTGATTCAGTAAGCAGTGCTAACTGTTAGCACGCTTGGGAAAAGCCCCTCTTCACGCCTAAACTCAGTTTAGGCGTGATGAAATCAACTCGCGCGCAAAGTCTCGCACAGCGCGATGCGCTCAAAACGTTGCACGGCGATGCGACGATATCGGCGCATCCGATGCCCCTATAAGGTTGCATGGGGTGCGACCTTAACGTCGCACTATGCGACATTAAGGTCGCACCCCATGCGACCTTATAGGGGCATCGGATGTGCCGATATCGTCGCATCGCGGTGCGCCGTTTCGCTTGCATCGCACTGTGCGTGCATGCAAATTTTTGCGCGCAGGACTTTGAGCACGATCTTATTGTCAAAGCGGTGCTAACCTAGTTAGCACCCTACTTATCACGCCCAAAGTCTTTAGGCGTGCTAACCAGGTTAGCACTGCTTACTGAATCAAGCCCAATGTCTTCTGCCGCTCCAGGGTCCTAGAGTAGATGCATGTCATTCATCAAATGAATGTAGCAATGCAGCTCCAGAAAAATTGTGCAGGTCAGAATGGATACATGTATACATGTGATACATGTGAACTAGCCCATAGAAAATAATTGCAATCCATGACCTTTCCACCTTAAGTCTGCCGTGTCCTGGAAAAATGCTTGTCGGTGGACATGGTGAGATAGATGGAATTCGATAAATGATGAACAAAGGACCCAGAGATCTGTTTCTACCTCATTCTGATGGGAGGGGCTGACATAAGAGCTGATACCCTTCTTGCCAGAGGAAGCTCCAGCCCACTCTCAGAAAGGATGAAACCTGGCAGAAAACGTTCTCTGTGCACATAAGACCTATCAATATATGAACTGCATATCTGCATTCTGCAAGGCGTTACAAACTCACATATATGAAACATGAGTATTAAACTGCTGTATTAAACTATACAGGTCCTTCTTAAAAAATTAACATATGTGCATATGTGATAAAGTTCATTATTTTCTGTAATGTACTGATAAACATTAGACTTTCATATATTTTAGATTCATTACACACAACTGAAGTAGTTCAAGCCTTTTATTGTTTTAATATTGATGATTTTGGCGTACAGCTCATGAAAACCCAAAATTCCTATCTCAAAAATTAGCATATTTCTTCCGACTAATAAAAGAAAAGTGTTTGTAAAACAAAAAAAAGTCAACCTTCAAATAATTATGTTCAGTTATGCACTCAATACTTGGCCGGCAATCCTTTTGCAGAAATGACTGCTTCAATGCGGCGTGGCATGGAGGCAATCAGCCTGTGGCACTGCTCAGGTGTTATGGAGGTCCAGGATGCTTCGATAGCGGCCTTAAAGAGAAACTCCGACCAAGAATTGAACTTTATCCCAATCAGTAGCTGATACCCACTTTTACATGAGAAAAATAATGATTTTCACAAACAGACCATCAGGGGGCGCTGTATGACTGATTTTGTGCTGAAACCCCTCCCACAAGAGGCTCTGGTACCGTACGGTACTCTGGGCAAACTGTCACAATGTAACAATGTTCAGACAGGAAATAGCTGTCTGTTAAAGCCAGACCAGCTAGAAACAGCTCCATAATCTGCCCACAGTAACAATGTCACCATGTAATACAAGTCAGAATGTGAATCTGGGAGAGGAAAGATTTTACAATGAGCAAACACTGACTAAATCATGTATACATAATTATTGTAAAAATGAAGCACTTTTTTTATTACATTATTTTCACTGGAGTTCCTCTTTAAGCTCATCCAGAGTGTTGTGTCTTGCGTCTCTCAACTTTCTCCTCACAATATCCCACAGATTCTCTATGGGGTTCAGGTCAGGAGAGTTGACAGGCCAATTGAGCACAGTAATACCATGGTCTGTAAACCATTTACCAGTGGTTTTGGCACTGTAAGCAGGTGTCAGGTCGTGCTGAAATATGAAATCTTCATCTCCATAAAGCTTTTCAGCAGATGGAAGCATGAAGTGCCTCAAAATCTCCTGATAGCTAGCTGCATTTACCCTGCCCTTGATAAAACACAGTGGACCAACACCAGCAGCTGACATGGAACCCCAGACCATCACTGACTGTGGGTACTTGATACTGGACTTCAGGCATTTTGGCATTTCCCTCTCCCCAGTCTTCCTCCAGACTCTGGCACCTTGATTTCCGAATGACATGCAAAAGTTGCTTTCATCCGAAAAAAGTACTTTGGACCACTGAGCAACAGTCCAGTGCTGCTTCTCTGTAGCCCAGGTCAGGCGCTTCTGCCACTGTTTCTGGTCCAAAAGTGGCTTGACCTGGGGAATGCGGCACCTGTAGCCCATTTTCTGCACACGCCTGTACACGGTGGCTCTGGATGTTTCTACTCCAGACTCAGTCCACTGCTTCCGCAGGTCCCCCAAGGTCTGGAATCGGTCCTTCTCCACAATCTTCCTTCGAGGTCCGGTCACCTCTTTTCGTTGTGCAACTTTTTCCTTCCAACAGCCTTCCCACTGAGGTGCCTTGATACAGCACTCTGGGAAAAGCCTATTTGTTCAGAAATTTCTTTCTGTGTCTTACCCTCTTGCTTGAGGGTGTCAATGATGGCCTTCTGGACAGCAGTCAGGTCGGCAGTCTTACCCAGGAGATAGGAATTTTGGGTTTTCATGAGCTGTATGCCAAAATCATCAATATTAAAACAATAAAAGGCTTGAACTACTTCAGTTGTGTGTAATGAATCTAAAATATATGAAAGTCTAATGTTTATCAGTACATTACAGAAAATAATGAACTTCATCACAATATGCTAATTTTCTGAGAAGGGCCTGTACAGTGTTACGGAGAACCTTAGGTCAGATCCGCTTGGGAATTTCCCAGAACAAGTGTCAGATTGTGCTTAAAGACTTCTGTAAAGATGGGTCGGCTAGCATATTCCCAGTGGCTAGAAAATCTATGAAATATATGTGAATTGTAGGTTTCGATTGGCATACCAGCAGAACAGCTGTCCCTTGTAAAAGCAACCGTGTAAAGAGAAGCAGAGATAAAGCTATGTACCCATCACGTTTTCCCGACAACTGACGATTTTTTGAGGACCAAGCGGTTGTTTCCGCGATATTGTGATGTGGGTACAGGCACATGATCACGCGAATGACACTTAGCATCGCACTGCAATAACAACCGTCACAGCGGATTGGATCCCTAAGATCCTCGACAACACCCGCACAAAGTACTGCGATCGCTTGAAGTCTCGTTCGCGCCCGACTTGTAACATCACGTGACGTCGGGCATACACGTTGGCAGGAAGAGGTGTCGCTAATTACCGTCAAGGGGGCATCGCAGGACCTGTCGGGTGGTGAGTACGCATTAAGAATCCGAGATCTCTGGCAGAAGTCTAGAGGTGCAAATCCTACAGTCAGTCTTGGATAAGTGCAAAGACTGCATTTGAGGTACAAGATTCTGCAGACAGGGTTTTTGGGAAAAGGATTTATCACAAATTGATTTATGGCCAATCACAGGGGTCCTTGAAAAACAGGAACTTTTGTCAGAAGAGCTGAGAGCTAAAAAGCTAACTCTGTTCTGCCTGTGCAGTTTTAGCCCTTTGCTGCTGTGTCTCTCTTGTGACACTGCATGAGGTTATGATGCATTCGATATGGTGCATGTTTCCTGGTAAAGCACAGCAGGGTGCGCATTATTGCAACAGAATCTGCTGCATCGCACCTGCATCGCAAAACTAATGTGAATGTACCATATCAATATTATCGCATTGCATTGTCCATTACAATGCAATGTGAAAGCAGCTTTATAGTTAGTGTAAAGGTAGTGGAACTTTGAGGTTGATCAAACAGCTTGTAATATGTATTATTTTTTTATCCTTTTTACAAGAAATGTGTACAAACCAATGACAATTCCTGTGTGACTAGGCTATGATGGAAGCAGCCCTTCTGTTATTTGCCACATAGTAAATTATTTTATGGTAGTGACTCACTGTCTACTGCTGGAACATGTAAATGGAACATGAGTCAAGGAATGACTGCTTCTGTGATATCATAATTGCATAGGTGCTTTGCTTTGTGACACATTCCTTTAAAACCTGTTGTGATAGTCTTTAGCTTTAATTGCAATTCATTACATCCTTGTTAAAGACGCTCTTTGTAGTTTGTTTGCTGTTTTGAAGGATAATTGAACCTGAAAATATGTTAAATCGGCCCCGGACTGTGGGCAATCCATAATCCGTGTAAAATGCGTTACTAATTTTCTTTCCTGCAGAGATCTGAGAAAACCCTATATGATGTAGATCTACTTATGCTGTAGCCTGTACAAATACGCCAAGTGAGGCATGGATGTTATGTCTGTATGTGATCGCACTGCTGATCTATCTGTCATCTGTTATTTAGACACTGATGTGACAGCGTCATGTCAGATCATGTCATATGTAATAAATGTTGGGGAAGTGGGATACAGTATAGGGGGAGAAATTAGCGCGCTGTCAGGCCAGAAGACTGCAGCAACAAAATTGTTTTGTACTGTATGTTATAACTGTGCCAGTAAATGTGAAGGATATGTTAACACTGTACACATGGATTTTGAGAGGCACCAAAAGGTATTAAAAATAGTTGAAAACAATTTACAACTTACCTCCACCACTTGAGGTAAGATAGCAACATGTTTCTTGGGATGTACAGGATCTTCTCAAAAAATTAGCATATTGTGATAAAGTTCTTTATTTTCCGTAATGTGCTGATAAACATTAGACTTTCATATGTTTTAGATTCAAATACACACAACTGAAGTAGTTCAAGCCTTTTATTGTTGTAATATTGATGATTTTGGCATACAGCTCATGAAAACCCAAATTTCCTCTCTCAAAAAATTAGCATATTTCATCCGACTAATAAAAGAAAAGTGTTTTTAAAACAAAAAAAAGTCAACCTTCAAATAATTATGTTCAGTTATGCACTCAATACTTGGTCGGGAATCCTTTTGCAGAAATGACTGCTTCAATGCGGCGTGGCATGGAGGCAATCAGCCTGTGGCACTGCTCAGGCGTTATGGAGGCCCAGGATGCTTCGATAGCGGCCTTAAGCTCATCCAGAGTGTTGGGTCTTGCGTCTCTCAACCTCCTCTTCACAATATCCCACAGATTCTCTATGGGGTTCAGGTCAGGAGAGTTGGCAGGCCAATTGAGCACAGTAATACCATGGTCAGTAAACCATTTACCAGTGGTTTTGACACTGTGAGCAGGTGCCAGGTCGTGCTGAAAAATGAAATCTTCATCTCCATAAAGCTTTTCAGCAGATGGAAGCATGAACCCACTTTTGAACCAGAAACAGCGGCAGAAGCGCCTGACCTGGGCTACAGAAAAGCAGCACTGGACTGTTGCTCAGTGGTCCAAAGTACATTTTTCGGATGAAAGCAACTTTTACATGTAATTTGGAAATCAAGGTGCCAGAGTCTGGAGGAAGACTGGGGAGAGGGAAATGCCAAAATGCCTGAAGTCCAGTGTCAAGTACCCACAGTCAGTGATGGTTTGGGGTGCCATGTCAGCTGCTGGTGTTGGTCCACTGTGTTTTATCAAGGGCAGGGTCAATGCAGCTAGCTATTAGGAGATTTTGGAGCACTTCATGCTTCCATCTGCTGAAAAGCTTTGTGGAGATGAAGATTTCATTTTTCAGCATGACGTGGCAGCTGCTCACAGTGCCAAAACCACTGGTAAAGGTTTACTTACCATGGTATTATTGTGCTCAATTGGTCTGCCAACTCTCCTGACCTGAACCCCATAGAGAATCTGTGGGATATTGTGAAGAGAGAGTTGAGAGACGCAAGACCCAACACTCTGGATGAGCTTAAGGCCGCTATCGAAGCTTCCTGGGCTTCCATAACACCTGAGCAGTGCCACAGGCTGATTGCCTCCATGCCACGCCGCATTGAAGCAGTCATTTCTGCAAAAGAATTCCCGACCAAGTATTGAGTGCATAACTGAACATAATTATTTGAAGGTTGACTTTTTTTGTTTTAAAAACACTTTTCTTTAATTGGTCGGATGAAATATGCTAATTTTTTGAGATAGGAAATTTGGGCTTTCATGAGCTGTATGCCAAAATCATCAATATTAAAACAATAAAAGGCTCGAACTACTTCAGTTGTGTGTATTTGAATCTAAAATATATGAAAGTCTAATGTTTATCAGTACATTACAGAAAATAATGAACTTTATCACAATATGCTAATTTTTTGAGAAGATCCTGTATATTGCTTCTTAAGGCCAAGTTTTTAAAGGTATTATTCATACCTTTTTGGTGCCTCTGCATATCCACTATACATTTTTGACCTTGCTGGAGGGTAATCCCCATTGCCCATCCTTGGCGAAAGTGTCTTTTAACCGTAGTGGTGTCGGTTTTGTTCTCCCCACCTGCCTACTTTGTGGTCAAGTTTGTGACCCACATGTGTAAGTATAATGCTTTGACACAACAGTTGCCCTATTTATCAGCACGTTTGTTGATGTTGATCTGGGCACGCTCCAAGAGACAGCTATCCCTGTGTGCGGCAAATTAGGGCAATATAACAAATCTATTCCCGTACTGATAACCTAGCCTGTACTCTGGTGTTGTAATTTGGGGTCCGGCTATTGGCTGGACTCGAATTAGTGTTTTCCCTGCAGTATCATTTGAAAAGGGCACCAGAGCAGTCTGTGGGAAAAGAGCGCCACCATAGACTGCAATGTTATTTGCAATGATTAGCGGCAATAAGAGGTGAAAAGGGTGACTTATTTTATACTGGCTATATTTAGGTGCCCACTATTTTTTCCAGTTATGTTTCTGTAACGGTTAATGCCACTACTCAGATGACTGATTATTGGTGATCTGCGGAATCACCAAGAATACAGTCGCTATACTCGATTATGTGTGATCCGCAGAATCACCAATAATACCAGTATAGCAAGAACGAGAGCAGAGCGTAAGTGTGTGTCTGGTACCACCGTAACACTAATGGTTTTACAGGACCTTACCACAGGAGTTGGTAAGGAACACTCAGGACACCAACAGAACAGACTAGACACAAGGCCCCCCTTCATACAGACAGAGAAATACGGTACTAACGGTCACCTGTGGAGCAGGTAATTCAGACTTGACTGCAGTCTAAGAGATACAAATAACACGGTTCTAATGGTCACCTGTGGAGCAGGTGATTCAGACCTTACTGCAGTCTAAGAGATACAAATAACCCAGCTCTAATGGTCACCTGTGGAGCAGGTGATTCAGACCTTACTGCAGTCTAAGAGATACAAATAACCCGGCTCTAATGGTCACCTGTGGAGCAGGTGATTCAGACCTTACTGCAGTCTAAGAGATACAAATAACCCGGCTCTAATGGTCACCTGTGGAGCAGGTGATTCAGACCTTACTGCAGTCTAAGAGATACAAATAACACGGCTCTAATGGTCACCTGTGGAGCAGGTGATTCAGACCTTACTGCAGTCTAAGAGATACAAATAACACGGCTCTAATGGTCACCTTAGCGAGTATGAGTGTTAAGGTGCGAACAGTAATACTTTGGGGACCGCCCCTGAAAGACAGGTCAAGAGCAGATAGGAATACTGCTCTGCAACAAGTTCCTTCCGTAGTCTGGACTCTCCACGGGGAGAAGTCAGACAGGGAGAGGGAAGGACAGAACGTGAGTGACACCAATGGAGGAAGTGTCACTGACAGATCTGCGAACTATCTCCTAACAGGAGAGATAGTTCTCGAGGTCAGACAAGCCAGGTCGTAAACACACGGACAGATACAGTACAGATTCAGAAGGCAGAAGCAGAGTCTAGTAAACAGGCAGAGTTCGGCAACAGGGTATCAGATATATCGGGGTACAGAATCAGGAGGCAGATGCAGAGTCTAAGGGTAAGCCGGAGTTCGGCAACAGAGTATCAGAATAGCAAGGTACAGGATCAGAGTTCAGAAGGATAGTCAGGCAAGCAGAAGGTCATAACAGATAATACAGTATAATTTCCTAACGCTAAGGTGTGAGATCCGTGGCCGTCAACACCTTTGGAAACTATGCTAGAACACAGATACAGACAATTAGTACTTTAAGCTATCAACAGAATCTGGCTAAGTGTAGATCCCCGGCTCCGGACGGTTCTAGCACACTTTGGGATCTAACTATGGTCTGAGTGCTGACACACAAGCGTTCACAACGACAGACAAAGACAGAGTAACGACTCCAGGTTTAAATACTGAGAGCAGATTCAAGCAGCCCCGCCCGAGGGGCTGAACCAACCTGCAAGGAAGATTGACAGGTGGAAGTCAGCTGACCACAAAGTCAGCTGATCTGTCTCCTCTGCCCATAAAGGTCCTTTAGCTCCATGTAAAGGTCCTTTTGCTCCATGCGCAGGCGTGTGGACCCAAGCTGCTGCAACAGAGATCCCTGTCCCAGCTGAGTCGGGAAGCGACACCTGGGATGGCTTGGCCAGAGAGGTGACATCAGGTGTGAATTTCCACCACAGAGTTAACGTTTAAGATCGTTACAGTTTCCATTTATATGTTCTCAACAAAATGATGCAGCTATATTTTGGATTAGTGTGGCTCTGGACAATTAACAAGTTGACTCATCATTGCATTCCAGCGGTTCTGGAGGTGTGCTTAGTTTTTAGGGACAACAAAGGGACAATTTGCATATTCAGCAGTGATGCACTGTGAAACCTCATATGCTCACTCCAACCTGAATAATTGCAAATACCTTCTGTTTTAAGAAAGCAAATGTATGTTTTACAAATGATAAAGTAATTGACATTTATGGTTATAAAAAAACAAAACCATTTCCAAGCTTTCGGACTCCAGCGAACTAAAGCGAGAGCCATTATCCACAAATGGAACACCCATTTGCAGGTCTATAAAAATGGCGGCATGGCAGAGTTCTGAGGCAAAAAAACACTGCTGAACAAAGAGAACATAAAGACTTAAAGCAGTAGGATTAGCTATACTATGCCAGGGAGAAAAACACATATATAAGTAGATAAATTAGTACACTGTAGAGAAAGGACCACTCGGAACTCAGTGTATATTTCTGGGGGCGGGGACCATGTCCTGCACTTGAAGCTTATTTTGCATAAACCTCACCCCAAAAGCAAAACACCTCTGTGGTGGCACTTTAAATAAGCTGATAGATGTTCTGCCGGTTCAAAAATTGCAGAAAACACTATACAGATATGTTGTACATAGAGACAGACCGGGCACCGTCATTCAAATACTTTAATCTTCTTTTCCAGCCACAAGTAATGCAGTATAGTCAACAACAGTCACAATAAACGGTTCAAACCTTGATTGACAGCGGTGTGGGGGTGTTCAGGGTGCGGGTGACCAGGGCAGTATAAGGACGGCACTACAGCCGCTTCACTCCAGACCAGCATTTGTTCACGTGCGTGTCCTATGGATAGGACACACGCACGTGAACAAGCGCCGGTCTGGCGTGAAACGGCTGTAGTGCCGTCCTTATACTGCCCTGGTCACTTGCACCCCAAGCACCCCCACACCGGTGTCAATCAAGGTTTGAACCGTTTATTGTGACTGTTGTTGAATATACTGCATTACTTGTGGCTGGAAAAGAAGATTAAAGTATTTGAATGACGGTATGACACATAAGTAGATACATACTTGAACTACTTACATAACACATGTATTGTACTGTCCATGTTTTGATTTCAGTGAATTTTATTTCGTAAATGAAGAGAATTCTGTTCCTGGTGGGGGCCATATATTTTGCCCACAGCTGAGGCTAAATACTGATGTTATTCTTTCCTTAACTTTTTTTTCTTTTCTCCTCCAATCGCTGAGTCATCTCAGCCTTGCTTGTAAACACAAGTGAGCAGGGGATCAGGTTTCAGATAAGCAGCTAGGAAGGGAAATACAGGAAAGAGGAGGAATGTATTATGCTGGGTATACACGTTGCGATTTCCCGCTCGATCCGCGGGATCGGATGGATCGATTCGATTATTTCCAACATGTTCGATCGGGTTTCGATGGATACAGCCGTCGATTTTGCATATTAAGTATGCAAAATTGGCGGCTGTATCCATCGAAACCCGATCAAACATGTTGGAAATAATCAAATCGATCCCGCGGATCGAGCGGGAAATCGCAACGTGTGTACCCAGCATTATAGATAAAAAGAACACCCAGCATGCAACTGTTTGGCACTGACTACTAAAGGGCCAGTGCTCCTTAAGTATGTGATAACTCTAAATCATAACAGCATAAAAAGTTTTGAATGCAGGATTAGCATCTTTATCACTTAATACACTCACATCAGTTGCTGTTGAAATTTGATTTTTATGGTAAAACTCTCGCTTTAAATTCTTTTTAAACATTTTGTGGATCGAAATCTATCATAAAAGTGAGGCAGCATTTCAGAGAAAGAGCATCACGCCACCAGTCAAATGTGGTGATATGAAGGTCTATGGCCACTTTGCTGCTTCAGGACCTGGGCAACTTACTGTAATTGATTGAACCATGAATTCTGCTCTCTACTAAAATATCCTGAAGGAGAATGTCTGGCCATCATTTCAATATTACCTGAAGCTGAAGCGCACTTTTGGATTCTGCAATAGGACAATGATCAGCAGCAAGTGTACTGCTGAATGGCTTAAAAAAAATAAATAAATAAAGGTGTTGGAATGGCCTTGTCAAAGTCTGCCATTAACGGCTGGTGGGAGCAAAAAATTGTTTACCACCGTAGTGGGAACACAGCGTCAGGGCTCTTGCACATTGCATTTAATTTCAATTTTTAATCGATTTTCACATGCGATTACAATTTCCAATTTTTAATCGGTACTGCATGCTGCATTTTTTTCTGCTATTTTCTTTTGATAGCATCCAGGGACAATCGGAATCACAAATCAGAATCAGAATTGCAAATCGGAATCGCAAATTAGATTTGCAGTGTGCAGGGAGCCTAAGGGTGTCAAACATGCAAAAAAAAGAGAGAGAAATCAGGACTGGGGCAAACATTTATCCACAGCACTGGCCAGAAAATTTAGTTTTTACCTGAGCTTAAAATTATGCTTGACCTGGGCTCCCATACAGTACCAACTACTACAGTATTCCTAAGTTTTATTTCATGTGGGAAAAAAATGTAAGCAAAGAGATTTATCTGAAATAAAAATATTTCTAAAAATCTAAACAAGCACTGATCTCCATGAGTGACCATCAGTGTTTGGAATGCAAGGAATGTGCGTTGTGCAAACAAGCACAGTACAGACTGGCATATGTTACTTTATAAATAAAGGAGTATAATAAAAATAGCTAGTAAATTTACCCTTACATTTTCTCAACACTAGGCGTTAAACATACATTTTTGCCCTGCATGTGCATGTCCATTAACTAGGAAACAGAAACCTACAGAGACTAATCAGCATCGTAAACTGCTGATCGCTTACAGCCCTTTGGTGGTAGTACTTGCTATTTTGCCCAAAGTATTGGGATACGTGTCCAAATTATTGAACTTGGATTTTTCATTGCCACAGAGGTATAAAAACCAAGCATCTAGGCATGGAGACTGTTACTGTAAACATTTGTGCAAGAATAGATTGCTCTCAGGATCTTTGTGAATTTCAACATGGTACCATAATAGGATGCCACCAGTGAAACTGAGTTGCCAAGATTTCATGGTCAGCTGTTAGTGGTATTATAGTAAACTGGAAACAATTGGGAACAACTCGACAACAAAGCGGTAGGCAACATAAAATCAGAGCTGGGTCAGCTGGAAAGTGTACTGGGAAGGCTGTTGCCTTTGATGTAGGGTTTGAGCCTTTGAGTCTTTGGGCAAGGCTTCCTAAAGATCCTAGTTCCCATGGAGCACACCCAACATGGCTGCAGCCATGAAGAGTTTTGAGTCTGCCAGTGGAAATATCGCACTGTAAATGTTCTGTGTCTTGCCTTGCAAGTGCAACACCAAATGCAATGCAAAGTATTGGGATGCAGTGGTGTAAAGTGCACCACCACTGGACTGGTGGTAGCAGCATAATTGAACTGTTATGCTGTTGCTACCTGTCTGCGCATATTGTGCTGGTGCCTGAGCTCAGTACACATTTTTGTGCTTTACTTACCTTGATAAAGGGGTACTTTGTCCCCCCCCCCCCCCGAAAAAGCAGCTGAAGTAATTCTTCTGTTACTTTGGACGTACAGACTCTTTACTCCAGTGAAGTGGAGACGGTTTCTCTAGAGTGACAAATCATGCTTATCTGTCTGGCAATCTAATGGATGAACCTGGGTTTAGTGGATGCCAGGAGAACTGCTTATGCCTACTGCAGTGTGCCAAGTGTAAAGTTTGGTGGAAGGGGAGATTATGGTGTGAGTTTTTTTTCCAGGGTTTGGACTTGGCCCCTTAGATCAAGTGCAAGGAACTCTTACTGTTTCAGGATACCAAGATATATTGGACAGTTTCATGCTCCAAACATGAATTTGCACCAGTGCACAAAGCAGGGTCTAGAACAGGCATGGGCAAACTCGGCCCTCCAGCTTGTAACGATCGGTGTAACACAGAGAGGATCTGATTATCGGTGATCTGCAGTATCACCGAGAATACAGATATATACCCGATTATTGATGATCTGCAGTATCACCGATAATCAGATATATCTCTAACCTCTGGACACCTGAGTAAGATGAGTGTTTGGTGCAACAGTAATACTTTGAGGAGAGCACCCATATCGAGGGTGCAAGGCAGTAAGAGATACTGCCCAAGAACAAGCTCCTTCCAATGGCCCGAGGCTCCCCAAGGGGAGGAGTCAGGCTGAGAGTGGGAAGGATCAGAGTGTGAGTGACACCAATGGTGGAGTGTCACTGACAGATCTGTGAACTATCTCTAAACAGAGGAGATAGTTCTCGAGGTCGGACAAGCCAGGTCGGCAACAGACAGACAGATAAGATACAGTGGAAGAGACTAATACAGAGTCCTAAGGCAAGCAAGGTTTGGCAACGGAGTATCAGATATAGCGAAGTACCAAATCAGAGATCAGAAGAGAGGTCAGGAAAGCAGAAGGTCATAACAAATAATCAACAATGTCTAGTCTATAGGTGTGAGCTCCTTGATCATCAACACCCTGGAACTAGTCTGAAGAATAACAGGATGGTAAAGCTAATTCCTAGTCTTAGGTGTGAGCTCCGTGGTCATCAACACCCTGGAACTAGTCTGAAGTATAACATAGAATGATAACACAGATTCCTAATCTTGGGTGTGAGGTCCTTGATCATCAACACCCTGGAACTGGTCTGAAGTATAACACAGAATGATAACACAAATTCCTAATCTTGGGTGTGAGGTCCTTGATCATCAACACCCTGGAACTAGTCTGAAGTATAACAGAGATAACACAGATTCTGACAATAAGGTCTGAGTGCTACCGCGTAGTGATCGCAACGGCAGACAACCAGAGAATGACCAGCACCCAGTATATATATAGCAAAGCGCTCTCCAGTGCCTCCCCTAAGTGCTGGACCAATGGGAAGTGGTACTGCCGTCAGCTGACCGGCTTGGTCAGCTGACTCCCTTCTGGCTGACATATAAGTTCTGCCTCTCAGCGCGCGCGCGCGTCCTTCTGAACCTGTGTGGACTCTCAGTCCCTCCCAGCCACACCAGACATGTGATTTAAAGCACCCGCCGTGCTGGACGCGGAATCCGCCGCACCGCTATCAAGGCATGCGGCGGTTTCTCCGCGTTCGGCCATACTACTAGATGTAGGCCTGCGCGTGCCAACCGCCGCGTTGGACGCGGAATCAGCCGCCTTGTTCTGAGTACACGCGGCGGCTTTTCCGCGTTTTCTCACACAGCTGTTACGGAACTACAAGTCCCGCAATGCATTTGCCTGTATGAGTCATGACTGTGGCTGTCACACTCCTGCAATGCATTGTGGGGCTTGTAGTTCCTTAACAGCTGGAGGGCCAAGTTTGCCCATGCCTGGTCTAGAAAGACATGGAAGAGTGATTTTGGTGTAGATTAACTGGCCTGCAGCAAACCCTGACCTCAGCTTGATCTTTTTGGATGAATTACAGTGGAGACTGTATGCCCTGTCTTTTCATCCAACATCAGTATTTGACTTCAATGTTCTTCTGAAAGAATGGTCAAAATGTCACATAAACATACTTCTAAACCTTGTGGGAAATCTTCCACGAAGAGTTGAAGTTGTTATAGCTGAAAAGCATGGACCAACTCAATATTAACCTCCTTGGTGGTAATCCCGAGCTAGGGTCAGGGCGTAAAACCGCAGCTCAGAGCGGTAATCCCCACCTCTGCTTGGGGTAGCTGCCGGGAGGTCCGTGCAGAGTATAGCACGCAGCGGGCGGTTTTACATACCTCCCGGGGGATCCCGCTGTCGGCCGCCATTTTTCTTCCTCTCCTCCAGGGCTCTGCTTCCTGCTGGTGAGATCGCTGTCTGTCGTCATGAGGACAGCCGGAAATTTCACTTTAGAGTTGCAGTGCCACCTGGAGGATGGAGGCATAACTGCAGCGCTGGAGCCAGGGAGGTAAGTGACTGTAGAACTGCTGAAGATCTCCCTGGCAGCATGATTTTTTCCGGGTTTTAGGGTCTGAAAGGGTGCAAAAAAAATGCACCGTTTTTAGACCCCAAAATCCGGAAAGAAACATACCGCCAAGGGGGTTAAAGCATATGGATTAAGAATGGGCTATTTGTTATGCAAAGGCAAGTGAACTAATAGCCTAATAGTATTGGTCATATCTAGGACAACTCATGGAGAAGCATGTGGTTTGTTTGATCAGCTGACGAATTTGCAAAGCTCTGGTTTGCTGTGATCACATCCTACTTTATCACATGATCATGATTAGCAAATCAGAGACTTGCATATCTATCACCTGACCACATGTTTCTCCATGAGTTCTCCTAGACGTGTCCATTACTAGTCCTAATATTTTTGGAAATATAGTATAGCATGTATCTGTGTGATCACTGTTATAAAGTCTTTTTTAATGAATGTATTCCAAGATTGTCCTGAAGACAAATTCAATGCATATTTCTCCTAGGTGATATTTTAACATTTTGCCAGTAAAATTATTTTTAAGCCACCAGCAATCCAAAAAAAAAAAAATACTCTTTAAGGGCTGGGGCACACTGAGCGGGTTTTCAGGCGTTTTTGCAGCCGCTTGCGGCTGCGGATATGCTTGGTTAATGTATTTCAATGGGGTGGGTCACACCAGAGCGGGAGGCGTTTTGCTGAAACGCATACTCCCGGGGTGA
Source organism: Hyperolius riggenbachi (assembly GCF_040937935.1). Classification (NCBI taxonomy): domain Eukaryota; kingdom Metazoa; phylum Chordata; class Amphibia; order Anura; family Hyperoliidae; genus Hyperolius; species Hyperolius riggenbachi. Next base: position 169,064,865 of record NC_090652.1, on the reverse strand, counting down.
GGCATTTTTTGGATTGCGGAGGCGTTTCTGCCTCCAATGTAAAGTGTAGGAAAAACGCAAACCGCTCTGAAAAACGGCAGTTCAGAGCGGTTTTGCAGGCGTTTTTGTTACAGAAGCTGTTCAGTAACAGCTTTACTGTAACAGTATATGAAATCTACTACACCAAAAACACTTCCCAAAACCGCAAAATGCTAGGTGAAACGCTACAGAAAAATAAGAAAAAGCGTTTCAAAATCTGCTAGCATTTTGCGGATCTGCTAGCGGGTTTTGGTGTGCACCAGGCCTCAGTTGCAAAATGCTGAAATTTTTTTTTTTTTTTAAACTGAAGATGAAAAATGATCTCCCAGGAGAAAGCATTAGAAAAATGAATTAAATATGGGTCCTATTCTGTTATGCTAAATCGGTTCTTCCAGATATACATTAACTAAATAACCTGCAAAAAGATTTTCTAAAGAATTTCAAATTCAGAATTGGGATAACTCCACATATTTATTCAATACTGTATGTAACTGTCCAGTTGTTTTTTCCTTTTGAAGTGGCTGACTTTGTGAATGGCAACATGAAGAATCCTGTAACTTTGAATCCAAGATTGTGCATTTTGTGCTCCATTGGTGAACTACAAACTCCTATTTACACTTAATATTAATACTAGAACCTCTGTCAGCTTAGGGGCCGGTTTAGACTAACAGCTTCTAGCAGCTCATTTCATTGCGCAGAAACTCTTTCTGCTGCCGCCTAGAAAAATGTTTGACGTTGTTTGTCATTGTGTTGCGTTTAGTTCAGTGTAATGCTGGGTACACACGGTGCGTTCCCGCACTCGTTGCCCTGATCGATTCCCGGCTGCTCGATTATTTCCGAGCATTTCTGATCGCGTTTCGATGATTCTCATGCAAAGTATGCCAAATTGACCTAACGATCCATCGAAACGCGGATCGGACATGTCAGAAAAAATCGAGCGGCCGGGAATCGACGGGAATCGAGCGGGGAATTGAGTGCTGGAATGCACCGTGTGTACCCAGCATAACCGTGAACACAATTGACTCCAAGGCGCTGGATCCAGCATCTAGGAAAACTTGATTGACAGGGGTGCTCGACCGGGCAACGGCAATGATGGTAAACTTTGTGAGGTGAACACTTCCATTCATCCCAATAATGAGGTAATGACAACGCAATGGATCCCTCTCTAGTGTTAAATGCCAGGAACGGATGCTGGCAGCCGTCTGTCTGAACTGGCCCTAATGCACCGACTATCTATCTTTCCTTTTAATTTTCTAAATAACTGCAGTGTTCTCCCCAGGCTTTTTTAGCCGGGTGCTCCACCCGGCTAGATTTGGTGACCACCCGGCTGTCATCGGCTCACCTCCTCCTATGCTGTAAGCAGAGTTGCCCTGCATTTTCATCTCGCCCCACCCGGCTGCTTTTTCATGCCACCTGGCTACTATTTCAGGCCACCCGGCTGGAAAAAAAAAATTCTGGGGAGAACACTGAACTGTCATTATTTAATCACTCCTTACTATATAATATTTTTATTATTATTATGTATAAATCTTCTCTATGCACATAGGTATTCCTTGCAATGCCACGATGTGGTGGTGGGTGGACATGGCTTCAGCACTTTGAGGCTCTGTTTCACTAGAGCGGAGAACAGACATTTTTTTGTCTGTTCTTTGCTCATTGCTAAGTGAACAGTGAATGGCTACTATGTTATGCACATGAGCCGTTCACACTTGTCCGTGGGATCTGTGGCATTAAGCAGACCGCACTTCTGTGCAGTCTGCAAATAATCCCGGGCCAGGCAAATGTGTTCCCCCATACCGCCTATGGGGAAGAGCATCTGACCAGGCTCCATCCGCATCACTGTGGACCATTGGAGAAGACATAATACTGTCCGCTTCCGCTGGCCGCACGTGATGCAGAAGTAAGTGGGAACGAGCCTTGAAACTGTATTGACCTAGATCTATTGCAGTTTGAATTTTGATGATGAATAATTTGTAGCTTTCATTTGTGAATTTGTACATTCTCATCAGTTTATGTAGTCATTAGTAAGATTTGCATGGTTATTGTAGTTTGCTTTCCTTAAAGAGACACTGAAGCGAGACTAAATCTCGCTTCAGCTCTCATATATAGCAGGGGCATGTGTGCCCCTGCTAAAACGCCGCTATCCCGCGGCTGAACGACGGTCCCTGACCCCCCAACCCACCCCCCCGCAAACCTTGGTCGTCTTCTTGGTCGCAGATTAGCCCTTCCTAGAGGCAGGGCTAATGGCTGCAGCCCTGCCTCACAGCGCGTCTATCAGACGCGCATCGCCGCCTCTCCCCCGCCCCTCTCAGTGAAGGAAGAATGAGAGGGGCGGGGGAGAGGCGGAGATACGCGCTGACAGACGCGCGTGGGGCAGGGCTGCGGCGGTTAGCCCTGCCCCAATGCGGAAGCGCTCCCCCGCATTACGGAGGGGATTTGGGGGGACAGGGACCTCCGTTAAGCCGCGGGATAGCGGCGTTTTAGCAGTTTTTTAGCGTTTTGCCCCTGCTAGCTATGAGGTCTGAAGCGAGATCTATTCTCGCTTCAGACTCTCTTTAATAAACATTGGATAAAAATACATATGCCAACCTAATTGTTTAGCATTAGTGCCATTTTACCCCAGTATGTACATTTTAAAGGAAAAGGCTTAACTGCTCCAGCCATACGGACGAGAGAGTCATGTCTGTGCAGTCTGCTGGGTGAGGTGCACGATCCCGATGCCTGTTTTGTGAGAATGATTGCTGGTATAGCCAGTAACAGCGATCATTCTCAAAATGTGTACAGGAAGTACATGACTTCCTGTTATGATCATGCACGTTACCCCCCCCCCCCACACACACACACACACACACTACAGCAGTGATCGGTCAAAGTATCCAGGGTCAGTTCTAAACTTTTGTCTGGCTGAAGCAATACATTGTGATGACGCCCCCCATGTGTGTGCAAAACTGGACCGGATAGAAGGAGCACATCGGGCTGTGCTTTGCTGGCACTGGCACTACGCTTGCCTTCCTCTACTTCCTCCAAGACAGCATCTCCACCCTGCTGGCCCGCAGCATCTAATCTCCAGGATGCCGGGTATCTGCTGCACCGGTGCCTCATCACTCACCCGCTCTCAACAGATTAGTGATGGTATCGCCAGCTACATGTGGCTGCTACCTCTCCGACTACAGCGGTGCCTCGTGACCCACCAGCATGTAACAGGTCACATGAGGTACTACCATAGCAATGGATACAGGACGCTGGACGGCCAGATGGAGATCCCATCGGTGGAATGCTGAGAGCAGGTGACTGAAACGGCGCCACACATGTAGGGATGGGGAGATGGGGAGTGCGAGGAGGGGGACATTTGGGGAGGGCAGCCGTGCCTTGCTGCACTCTAATTGTTGCTGCCCTGAAGCACATTATTCACGTTGCTTCATGGAAGAACCGCCCCTGATGTGATCCCTTGACCCCTGTGGCTGCAGTGATTGGCCCAGGGTATCATGTGATCCCTTAACCAATCAGTGTTCTCTCAGTCCCTCAGTGATCACCTTAATGGTGTCTATTGAGGGTCTGAGTTAACACTGATTGGTTAAGGGATTACATGATCACTTGTACCAATCACTGCTGTTACTAAAAGTAATTGATAAAAAAAAAATAGTAAAGAAAAAATATAAGGCAGCAATTATTGGTTCAAGGGATCATGGGGTCTTTGAACCAATCAGTGTGCCTGAAGGTCCGTACCCACAGCACAGTTTTTGCAGTGACTTTTTTTGCGATGGGAGACTTTTTTTTTCACAACGAATTATCGTGTTCATGTTGTCGTGTAACATTGTTTAATGAAAATTTGTTAAATTATGTTAGAAACTTTCGGCGATCGCAGCTATCATGACGGATCACTGAGCAACCGATTGCTTAGATCCCCATTTCCCACCATGATCATTTTACTTCAATCATTTAAACAATTGTTTAAATACAGAATAGGGACACCAAGAGCCAAATATAGTGTAGTATGTACTGGTAGTTGAAATGAAGTATGATAGAGTAATAAGCTATACTCACGAAGCAGGGTTACCTCCAAGGCAACCACTGTATAGACAGGTGGGGAAATTAGACCTGACCCCACTCAGGATTAAGAAGTCCCTCTCCGTAGTCGCTTTCCAGGGGTGGACGTAATATAGCGTAGTATTGATACAGAGGTGCCAAAAGGATAAAATAATCTAAAGAGTTTAAAATATGAGGAGGCAGTGGCGGACTTACCTCCTCCAAGCAGACACAAAAATTGCAAATGTATTTGTCAAATACAACAAGTTTATTTACATACTCCGGGGGACAATACAACGCATTTTGCAGGTTTGATCCTGCTTCATTAGGCAATAACAATGGAGCAATAGCCTATGTGGTCAGTAGAAGAGCCAGGCACCTCTATATAATCGTTTAAATTATCATTTGTGCCGTCATTACCGTGGTAATAAAGCACAGGCAACTCATTTCACGTTCCTGTGCTTTATTAAAATTTCTTTGTCGTATGAGACTGTCCTTATTGAGATAAACCCTCTCACTCCTTCATTTTTGAATTTTATTGTGGTTTTAACACAGTTTTATTGATATCTGGGCGCCTCTTTACCCCTTTTGTGCTTAGTATTGCCTCCTCACAACCCAGTGAGCGGGGTTAAATTTGGCGACCATTCTTAGTCCTTTTCAGACATCCCTAGTGGAGTCGGCTTGTTGTCTCCACCTGCCTCAAGTGGTCAGTTGCCCTCCTTCTACCCATCTTTGTGAGTCGTTATTTGATATAACTACTATGTCCTATTTTTATTGAACATACTATGCTATTTGGGCTCCGATTTTTGTTTTCTGTGTCCTTTTCATTTAGGGTACTGAGACACCCCATCCTATCTCATCATCAGTGCATGGCAGGGATGAATATAGCTCTATGGGATCGGGCTTGTACAAGTACAACATAATACCTAAGCAACTCAGGGTGACCCAGAACCACTGGGAAAATATAAGGTACTAAAAGAGACCCAAAAGCCTTCTTAATAAAAAGCAATGCTCAGTGTAATTTGCCTTCTTGAGTACAAGGGTGAACTTTGAGTTTGATGAACATTTGTCAATTTGTACTGCGATGCAGAGTAGCAGATTTCATCAGGTTTAGTTGGATCTGGTTAAAATTGTACTTCTTGGTTGTGTAATTCAACCATTTGAATCACCATTTTTAGTAATTTCAGAAGAATAAATGAGAACCTTGAGTTTGGAGTATTATTTGCTGCTTACAGTTTGATAACAGCTCATCACTTTTCTTCCTGATAGGGCAGCATGGCCAAAATGGAGGTTAAGACCTCACTTCTGGACAACATGATAGGGGTCGGTGACATGGTACTTCTGGACCCCCTCAGTGAAGATACATTCATCGATAACCTCAAAAAACGTTTTGATCACAGTGAAATCTATGTAAGTATCTTTGTTTTGTTTTGTGTTTCTGCTGTGTCTTCTAACTGCATCTCTCAGTTCTTGTATGCCCTTCATCTCATGATTTCTTTGTTTATCTTTCTTTTGCATTTGCTTTTTCTGTCTCTGTCAGTCTGCTTCTAGCACTAACTTTGTCTGTTTTCCATGGCTCTTTGTGAGAAAACGCGGAAGAGCCGCCGCAAATACTCAGAGTGAGGCGGCTGAGTCTAACATGGCACCTGGAGTGTTTAGGCACGCATCCACTAGCGGGACGGAATGCGGAGAAACCGCCGCATGCCCAGCGGTCAGGGCGGCGGAGTCCGCGTCTGACGGGGCAGTCAGTACGCATAGGCCTACTACTGACACAGTGGCTGAGTGCGGGGAAACCGCCGCATGCTCAGTTGGCGGTGCGACTGCCCCCGCGCTCGAACAGGCTGACACATTACAACACATGTCCGGTGTGGCTGGGACTGATAGTCCACACTGGCTCAGAAGGACGCGCGCGCACGCAGAGAGGCAGGGCCTTTATGACACTCAGAAGGGAGTCAGCTGACCAAGCCGGTCAGCTGACAATTTCAGCAACTTCCATTGGTCCAGCACTTAGGGGAGGCGCTAGTGAGCGCTGGTGTATATATACTGGGTGCTGGTCATTTCTCTGGTGTCTGGCGTTGCGATCACTACGTGGTAGCACTCAGACCTTGTCAGTATCTGTGTTATTAGACAGTTTCCAAGGTGTTGATGGCCAAGGATCTCACACCTTAGTCTAGGAAGTCTGTTATTATCTGTATTATATTCTAGATCAGGTTCCAAGGTGTTGACGGCCAAGGAACTCACACCTTAGCTTAGGCATTGTTGATTATTTGTTATGACCTTCTGCTTTCCTGACCATTCTTCTGATCTCTGATTTTGTACCCTTATCATTCTGATACTCTGTTGCCAAACCTCGGCTAGTCTCTGGATTGTGCACCTGCCTCCTGTCTCTGTACCTTATCTGTCCGTGTGTTTACGACCTGGCTTGTCCGATCTCGAGAACTATCTCTCCTGTTAGGAGATAGCTCGCAGATCTGTCATTGACACTTCTCCATTGGTGTCACTCACGTTCTATCCTTCCCACTGTCAGTCTGACTCCTCCCCGTGTAGAGTCCAGACTACGGAAGGAACCAGTTGCCAAGCAGTATTCCTATCTGCTCTTGCACCTGTCTTCCAGGTGCGATCCTCAAAGTATTACTGTTGTACCAAAAACACTCTTATCACTCAGGTGTCCAGAGGTTAGAGATATATCTGATTATCGGTGATACTGCAGATCACCAATAATCTGGTATATATCTGCATTCTCGGTGATACTGCAGATCACCGGTAGTCAGATCCTCTCTGTGTTACACCGATCGTTACACTCTTAATTTTATTTTTTCTGTTTTCCATTTGTAATAGTTTTCCATTTGTAATACACTCTTAAGGCCTGATTCATCAAGCTGCGCTGCTTAATGTGAAGGAGCGCCCACTTTACATCCCTTACATAGCAGCGCTCACTGTTATGTAAGGAGAATGCCTTAGTTATGCGCATTGCGTACATAGCAACGCTTGTAACTTTAACTGCGCGTGTTCCTGTGAAGTATCGTTACCGCGATACTTCAATTGCGGCCCCTACCATGTTAATTTACTTAGTTACAGCTATGTAAATTAACATAGTAGCGGCTGCGGCGACGATACTTCACAGAACCGCCCGGAGTTAAAGTTACGAGCATTGCTATGTACGCAATATGCGTAACTAAGGAAGTCATTCTCCTTACATAGCAGCGAGCGCTGCTATGTAAGGGATGCAAAGCGGGCGCTCCTTCACATTAAGCTGCACTGCTAAGCAGCACAGAGCCCATAGTGTTAATGTACCAGGCAAAACCAATGGCAAACAATAGCAATGAGTTTTTAAATCTACCGTGGTTCTGCAAAGTAATGGATAATTGTAATTTTTAATCTTCCTTCATAGAAAACTTTCCTGTATTGTTGCAGTGATGTTTCTGTTTGTTTGTTTTTTTACTTTTTCATTTAATTAACTTTTTTTTTAAATAATGGGTAGACAACAGAGCATCATTGTTTACACAGAATTGCATAACAAAAGTTTGTCTTCCTTCTTGTCTATCTGCAGTGTCTGTGCGTGCTCCCTCAGGGTGCACTGTGGGGTAGATTTATTAAATGGCACTATTACAGCAATACATAATTATCACGTCATTGTATCTTTTATTCCTGTTATCACTATTTATATTTGCAGTGTCAGTAACACAGCTGAGATGGCAGAAGTTTTTCCACATTGTCCTTTTAGATATAGAATGGTTTCTGTACTTATAAAGTGTCATGGCTGCCTGAAGTGCGTACATGCAAAATGGGCGTAGCGAGATTGTGGGCGTCAGAAATCAGGGCAGTTTCTAGGCTACGTAGCTCCTAGAGTGTGGGTGTAAAAAAATGTTCCCCACCATAAACTCAAGCACACTGTTGCGATGTGGTAGCCAGATGCGAGCCGCCCAGTATAGGTAGCCACAGAGGCCTCCAGTATTAGGTAGCCAGATTCAGACACCCCTTCCAGCATAGGTACCCAGAGAACTTCCCCTTCTTTCAGTATAGGTAGCCAGAGAGCCCCCCTCCTCCCTTTAAGTAGCCAGTGTGCCCCCCTCCTTTCTGTATAAGTAGCCATTGAGACTCCTCTTTGTATAGGTAGCCAGGGAGCCCCTCCCCTCTGATAGTAATGGTAGCCAGTGAGCCTCTCTCCCCTCTGTATAGGTAGCCAGTGAGCCTCCCACCTGTATAGGTGGCCAGGGAGCCCCTCCCTTCCGAGAGTACAGGTAGCCAGTGAGTCCACCTACCCCAATCCCTCTGTACAGGGAGCCCCCCTTCCCCTCCCACGGTATAGGTAGCCAGTTATGCCAGTTATCCTCCTCTCTATTCCTTTGTATAGGGAACCAGGGAGGCCCCCTGTCCCATTCCACAGTATAGGTAGCCAGTTAGACACCCTCCACCTCCTTTGTACAGGTAGCCAGTGAGCCCCCCCCCCTCCTCTCTCACAGTATAGGTAGCCAGTGAGCTCGCCCCCCCCCCCCCCACAGTATAGGTAGCCAGTGAGCCTCCTCCCCACCCCCCTCATAAAGGTAGCTAGGGAGCCCCCATCCCTCCCCTCCCACAGTATAGGTAGCCAGAGGGGTACACCCTACATCCTCCTCCACTACTTTGCGGTAGTAACTTACTTTTACGTGATCAACGCACTGAATATCTTCTCTATCCTTCAGTTCGTTCAGTTGCATTAGTAACAGGGTCCCCTTGTGGTGACATAAGAGCAGAAAGGACAGAAGGAGAAAGAAGATATGCAGTCTGTGGATCTGGGAGAGGTGAGTTACTGCTTCCCCTTCCGCTGCACCCCAGGTGGGGAATCATCTGCCCCAAAAAATGGGGCAGCTTAAAATATCCATCAGGAGAATATTGGTAAAATTACTTACATTCTAATATTGGGCAGTGTTATTTCAATAGTACAGTAAAATATATTTCAATAATTTTATTATTTTTTGTATAGAAGCAGAAACAATCATTAACGGTAGCAAACAGCTATAAAGCCAAGTTGATGATATTTGATATAGTACTCTTTGTGACGCCGTCGATATGACCTATCGAATGCGTCATGGAGTTACGAACGCCAGTTCTTCGCAAACCAACCAAACTGACAGTTTTTGGTTTAAATACACTTTTTTTTCCCTTCGCCAAAGGGCTGGAGAAATCTTTTCATGGTCAGTTAATTAGCCTCCTGTGAAAAGATTGCACAGGGGACCCCCTGAGGTGTTTATGACCTCATCCATCAGGTGAAGGGTAGATATCAGTTGACAGAAGCTCATAAAGTGTAGCTTTCTCCAGCCTGATCGGCCCCAGTCTCAGCATGAGATCTGACACCTCGGCTGCTCCCTGAGCTTCAAAAGACTTCTGACCTTAGGAAAACCTGCTGTGACCTCAGGAATCCCAATATTCATATGTTCTCCATATTTCCTTCATAATTCCTGGCATAGCAGACCTCCCTGGCCATGAAATCTGCGCAGGTTATGGGACTCCACAGGGCGCTGGTTCTGACAGGTTTCCGGACCAATCGGACTGCCAGATCTAGCGTAAGACTGTTTTAAAATAACCCTCCAATACCCCAGGGGTCTGATTCCCCCAAGTTTGGTATCAACGTTCTTGATAAATTCTGACAAACCTAAAAATGTTATTAGATTTAACATAACTTGGGGGGGCGTGGCCAGCGGCTGAGGAAGATGGACGCGTTCTGATCCTGCTCCGCAGCCTCCAGCCGCATCAGTCATCAGCACACCCGCCGCAGAAGCTACTTAGCCTCTAAAACACCCGGCAGAACCTTCTGACAGCTCAGGGACACAGGCGGACATTCCACGCCGGCATATCCAACGCGCTGAGACTCCAGCTCGATCAACTCTGCCGCTAACAGCAAGGCCCAAGATGGCGCCCGGGCAGAGTCAGCGTGGCAGCTCCCCGGCTCCGAGATCAGAGGACAGCTCACTCTCCACCGGCACACCGGCGACCAGGAGCAAGCAGCAACCTACGCAGCACCCAAAAGGTACCAAAAAAAGCAACACTGGTGATCAGGCGCTGCTAGAGCAATTCGAAGCCATACTGCAACGCAGGCTTGAAGAAGCCTCCACCCATATCACAACCCAGCTCAAAAAGGAGATTAGAGATCTCGGGGCCCGCATAAACAATCTTGAAAGCCGCATGGATAAAACCACTGTGGTTCTAGAAGCCCACGAAAAAGACATTAGTACTGTACAAACTGATGTAATCTCTTCCCAGCTTAAAATGGAAGATTTCGAGAATAGAGCAAGGAGGGGGAATCTGAGAATTCGGGGGGTCCCTGAGACAGTCACAGACTTGAACTCCACTATCACTGCTTTATTCCAGGAACTCTTACCATCTCTCCCTATTGATCGGCTGGAATTCGATCGGATACATAGGGCCCTTACTCCGATTAAACCGAATGGCCCCCCGCGTGACATTATATTAAAACCTACTTTCTACAACACGAAGGAAGCCTTGTTACGCGCGGCCAGAGAGAAAGGGGACCTATCATTTCAAGGTTATGACTAACAACTATTCACAGATCTGGCGCCTGCTACTGTTCAGCGGCGCCGGGCCATGAAGCCCTTTCTCCAAATCCTTAACGCCAAAGGCATAAAGTACAAATGGGGCTTCCCCTTTAAACTAATTTTCACCCACAACAGCAAGCAAGTAATCGTGTCTACACCAGAAGAAGCACAACAAAAATTTGAATTACTCAAGCTATGCCTTCCGGCGGGCTCCCCCGCCCGAAGCCAACAATCCGCAAACTCTGTGCCGTTGTGGGAGACAGTAAAGCCTCGGCGTACTGCTTCAAGACGTAATAACCATTCCCAGCAGTCATCAAGATTCTCAGATCCTGGCTGAACTTTCACGTATTTGTCTTTCCTGGCGAAATCTCACCTCCATGTTTAAGAATGGAGCGACCGAGTTTAATTTACTTGATCACACTAATGTCTAGGCTCTACTATTCGTAAACTATCTAACGTTTTTCATCTGTTCAATGCGAATTGGGTTATATTTAGAATTTATCATCCCTAGGCCTGACCCTCTACTGTTAAGTAAATATGTTCAGGTTTATTGTTACTGTTTATGCCTCCTACCCCCTTCTGCGGTGGGCGATAATAGTTTATAGTTTAATATAGAAAGCAAACTATGCGGCTGGAGGGGACCATTGTTCCCCCCGCCATACTGATGGTGTTGTTCCCAGACTTTACTGGGAACGCTATTGGCTCCTCCCGTGCTCTCAGAATACGGGAACGGCCAATCTTGATGTATGTTTTGCTTCCCTCTGTTTGGCCTCCTTCCAGAGGGACGCGCCTTTTTGTTCTTTCTCTGCTTCTGTCTATGTCCTTTCTTTTTTCCTGCTTTCCCTATGCCTTTCCCCTTTTTCCTCTCATTCTCTCATGCTTAACCCCCGGAACCCGAAGTATCACTCTAGTGCCTGCCGCAAAAGTCCACCACAAACCTTTCAATGGCTGCTATTTCTTCACATGATGGTTTAACCATCATCTCACACAATGTCCAGGGCTTTAATGTGGCTCAAAAAAGATCTAAAGCATTTCGCTACTACAAATCATGTAAGGCCGATGTGGTCTGTCTCCAGGAGACAAGATTTTCGGCCTCCTCTCATCCCTCCTATTTAAACCACCATTACCCAATGGCTTTTCATTCTGCGGCTCGGGAGAAGGTGAGGGGAGTCACGATCGCCTTTCGTAGAGGCCTACCCTTTAAATGCCTGACCCAAATTCTGGACCCAACAGGTAGATATGTGCTGCTAGTGGGACTTCTACACGATGTCAAGATAACATTGGTCTCCTACTATGCACCAAATACCTTCCAGGAAAGATTTTTATCACACTTGTTACAAGTAATCAATAATCACCGTGAGGGCATGTTAATAATATGTGGAGACACTAACTCAGTGCTCAATGAAAGCCTAGACAGATCTCGCCCCTTGGCCCAATCTTCTCAGTCCCAACCTCCAGGTAGCCCACGCCCTAACGCAGTTCAGACTCTTTTCCGAGCTCAAAACCTCATTGATGTGTGGCGAGAATTAAACCCCACCACACGGGATTTTACGTTTTACTCAAATCCTCATGGCAGTTTCTGCCGTATTGACTATCTATTTCTTCACCAACATTCGATTCCAGATGTCTCAAAGGCTAAGATCCTGGCGGTTCCCTGGTCAGACCACAGTCCCCTCTTGGTACACCTGACTTCTTTAATCCCCAGAAAGAATAGCTTTAAATGGCGTATGAACGACTCCCTCCTGTCAGACCAGTCTACCTTAGAAAAAATCCACGAATATATATCTGAATACATAGAACTAAATGGTGAGTCTGTTACATCTCCAATAACTCTGTGGGAGGCAATGAAAGCCACCATCAGAGGACGTATAATAGGCTTAGCCTCATTCAAGAAAAAGCAAAAGCAAAAAGACATAGCAGACCTAACCAATAGGTTAGAATTGGCAGAAACCGAATGGAAAGCCAACCCCACAGCAGCCCTTAAACGGGCTAGAGATACAATCCGCACTCAGCTTGACTTAAAACTCGTGGATCAAGCTGAAAAACAGCTACGCTGGCAAAGAAATAAATATTACAGATGGAATAATAAGCCACATACACTATTAGCAAATAAACTTAAACACAGGGTTTACAAGCCTCCTACGCTCTCTTCGGACCCTGCTAAGATTGTATCTAGCCTCCATGACTTCCTAGCCAAACTATATTGTCAACCCAATATAAATAATAATCCAGAAATAGAAGATTTTCTGAACTCCATCCCCCTTCCACAAACTTCCCCTGAAATGGTCTCCTCATTAAATGGAGACATCACTCTAGAGGAAGTGCTTCTAGCAATCAAAACTCTTAAAACTTCAAAAACCCCTGGACCCGACGGGTTCACTGGCCTTTTCTATAAAAAATACGCAGCAGCCCTGTCCCCTCTTCTGGTGTCTCTTTTTAATGCCTACAGACGGGGCAATACACCCCACACTAGCTCCCTTCAAGCAGACATTGCCATGCTCCCTAAATCGGACCTTGAACCATTGGATCCATGCCAATTTCGACCTATCTCTTTACTGAATATAGATAACAAACTCCTGACTAAAATATTAACTACAAGACTGAATGGCTTTTTGGCGGAGATAATACATAAGGAACAGGTAGGCTTCGTCCCAGGTCGGCAGGCCTCAGATGCCACCCTGAGAGCAATTCAAATTATAGAACTGTTAAATAAAAGGAAAATTCCGGGCCTATGCCTATCACTTGACATATACAAGGCCTTTGACACGGTATCCTGGGACTACTTATTTCAGGTCTTAGCCAGATGGGGGTTAGGGGAATCTTTTATAACCTGGATCAAGGTACTCTACTCCAAACCAACAGCTAGCGTCCATTACGCAGGCTACTCGTCCCCTCTATTTCAAATTAGTAGGGGCACTCGCCAGGGGTGTCCCCTCTCCCCTATATTATTTATACTGGCCATGGAACCGCTAGCATCAGCCATCAGACAAGACAATGGAATCTGCGGAGTGGAACTGGCTGGAATACAGCATAAATTAAATCTATTCGCAGATGATTTATTACTTTTCCTTACTCAACCTGAATCTTCCATCCCACAGTTATTTACCTTGCTGTCTAAATTCTCTCGACTATCTGGCCTACAAATCAATACAAACAAATCAAAAGCCCTCAATATTAACCTGCCTCGACAAACCTGCCAAACTATTCAGGCCCAATACCCCTTCTCTTGGTCTGAGACCTCTCTAGAATATCTGGGGATCAACCTAACCCCTTCTTATCAAACCCTCTTTCGAAATAATTATTATGCACTAAACAAATTAATCACACAGACCCTATCTCAATGGTCAACATACAATCTATCATGGCTGGGCCGCATAAACTCGATCAAGATGACACTTTTACCTAAAATACTTTATCATTTTAGAATGTTACCGGTCTACATCCCCCCTCACTTCCTCAGGATGTTGCAAAATAAACTCTTAAAATTTATATGGGATAACGCACGCCCCCGGGTCCCAAGAGTGACACTGTATGCCCACAAACGAAACGGGGGTTTGGGAGTCCCAAACTTAACAAACTACTATCAAGCCGCCCAACTAGTCCACCTTGTAGACTTATATAAGGGCTCAAAGATGCCTCTCTGGTCACTGTTTGATATCCCGGAAGCTTCCCCCCAATCGGTTCAGACTCCCATTTGGATTCCAAAAGCTTTTCGTCCACCGAGTTTTAGTGTAGTTTTCCAACACTATTTACGTATATGGGACTCTATTCGTTACTCTAAAAATGTACTATCCCCTACACTACCTCTGCTATCTTTTATTAACAACCCAATGTTTAAACCAGGCAATGATAACCCACACGGCTTTAAATGGTGGAGAGAGAAAGGTATTGAACAGATTAAGTTCCTGTTGGGAAGCTCGGGCATCCTGTCCTGGAACGATCTAAGCGATAAATATCAAATCCCATTAGCAGAGAAATTTCGCTACCTTCAACTTAGGCATTGGCTGCGCTCCCTCTTCCCAGTGCAAGTCCAATTTCCAATAACTCTAACACAATTTGAACGCTTTTGTTCTACTGAACCATTTGCCAGAGGAATAATCTCTGTTCTCTATGCTCACCTAAACGAACCACCTTCCTCTTTCCACCATGGATACAGGTCTAGATGGGAGTCCGACTTGAAAAGTAGCAAAACACAGGAGGAATGGGAGGAGACCTGGAGAGTCATACCCAAACTTTCCCTTAATCTGGCGGTGACTGAGTCGTCCTACAAAGTACTAATGAGGTGGTACTGGGTTCCAGCCAGACTATCTCACCTTTCTGAAACAAACTCTGGCCTCTGTTTTCGTGGCTGTAATTCTAAGGGCGACATGCTCCATACTTTTTGGACATGCGCCATGCTGTCCAGATTCTGGGGCAAAATATATAGGATGATTCAGTCGTTAACAGGCAAAAGGGTAACGAAGGACCCCTGGTCAGCACTACTGCACTTTAAAATAGATTCTCTCACGAAACACCAAAACTCCCTTATCCATTACATCTTTGTAGCAGCGAATCAAACTATAGCTAAAGCCTGGAGAACGCAATTTGTCTCCTTTGAGGAGGTAAAACAGAGGGTCTCGACCTTCATGATACAAGAGCAAATGGCAAGTGTACTGGAAGACAGAAACATCAAGTTCCACAAAATCTGGGACCCTTGGATTTCTTTTATAGGCCCAGTCTGATATCGCGGCTCTAGATATCTACCCATTTTTGTCTCAACGAAGGTACTCCGGGGACACTCACCTTGCTACCTTTTCTCTGCTTCTCTCACTTTTTCTTTCCTTTCTTCTACTTTTCTACTTCTCCCCTTTTCTTCACACCTCTTATTGTGAAGTGCTTCTCTAGTAGCATCTCTCAGTGAGCTGCTAGACTGTCTTCTCTTGGACTCTCTTTCAAAGGCCTCGGCCTTCAAGATTAAGAGGGAATGTTTGATAATCACTTTTAATCGGAGCTTGTCAAACACTATTATATCATCTTGGTGTGAAATGCCTTTGGCTCAGTACCACCAGGCTCAGAAAACTCCTTAAGAAATGTTTAATCTCCCTCAATTGTTACTCAAGCACAATGTGTGCACAGTCCATTTAAAAATGTATCTGAAAACTTTAATAAAAATTTTGAAACAGATTTAACATAACTTGTACGGTTTGCAGATGAGCACACTTATCATGATTCAGGTAAATTCTTGCCTCTATGAGAGGGGCAGAGACCTCCTGTTCCAAAGAGGTGTGTGATCCACGCCCCCTAACCCCTCCTTGCTGGAGTAGGGGCTATAACCACACAGAGCCCAGAAAGCTCTGAGTCCTTTACCTTCAATCTGATGCCTAGTAACATCCTGGCAGCCCGCAAGGACACGGGCCAAAACCTCCATCTTTGAACTTTCTAACAAAGGCCTGTTGGGCGCATGGCAACCGCCATTTTGGGACTTTCGCCAAAGACTTGCGATTGCCGCATGGACTACCAATAACGGTATTTGAACTGTATATTAAGACATTCTGTTTATTTTCCTCTCTTCTCTCTGTCCAATCAATCTGTTCTAAAATAAGCCGTGTGTATGTAGTTTAGAAATAAACTAACGATTTTATCGTTCAGTTGTGTGCCTTTCTGGTCATCTGATTGCTGCTATAACGAATCTGCCCTCTGAAGAGTCAGTCATACTACCGCATTGTTTTATGATTTGCTTATGATTGTTGATTTGCTAGCTAGGTTGTAAATAACCGTTTCTTCCTTCTAGGATTAGCTAGTACCAGATTTCCTGTGTGAAATCGATAATGTTAGTTTCTCGATTGTAAATACAATTCGAGATTGCATCATATAGGGACCCAGTAACCTTTCTTTAACGTCACATTGCTCACAGTCTTTAAGCCGTCGGAAGTGACTATTCCCCGAACGGTGACTGGAGCGTGTTGAACGCGATTGGGCTGGCTACCGTATTATGATAGCGGGAGTCTCTTTCCTCCCTACAGAACTTGAGAGAGTGGTGGCAGTTTATTTACCCGATTTCCAGCGCGAAATCGATATTTTTAGTTTACCGATTGTATATACATTCAGAATTGTACATGTATGGGCACCTCCAACCAATCTTAACCGTTTACTACGCACACAGTGAATTTGCCTCCAGCAGTCTCTAGTGCATGAGACCTGCATGGCAACAGTGGCCTAGTAATACGGGATTGGTGGATGTTTGTCCCATTACATATTGTCGGCAGCTGCGCGACCAATCTTTGTCAGTCTGTTCACCGTACTTCCTGCGTATGCTAACGGGAGCAGATTAGACGGGATTGGCACGCTCTGTCGCCTTTTCTTTCTTCTTCCCTCTGACGATCCAGCAACCGGTCTCGTTGTCCGTCTGTGCCCGTACTTCCTGCGTACGCTAACGGGAGCAGATCTCGACAGGATCGCGGGGCTGGATTGTCACATTGGTTGGCAGTGGTGGTGATAGCACACCCCAAAACCAGGCATAGCCAGCTTTTGGGAAATCAGAGCGCAAAGATCTGACAAACTCAGTCTTTGCAACCAGAACAATAAGACAGTGGTCGCTAAGTATCCTGTCTTGCAGAACCGAAGTTCTGGGCACAAAACGGTACACATTGATAGCGAATAGATTGGTCTACCTTTCCTAACTTTTTCTTTGCTATATTCTACTCTTTCTTGTACTCTTCTCTCCTGAATGTCTGATTCAGTTCAGTTTCACCAGAATTGGTCAGTTCCTAACTTGCATGCCCTCTGCGAATCGCACGGCATTGCTGCTTGCAGCACAAGCAAGGCTGAGCTGGTGGCATAACCCCATAGATGGAATCCTTGTCGCCACCTTGCTTAATGCCTCTATTCCCTGCAATCCGGATACCCCCGGAGTGGTTGGCAAACCTGACCGGCGAGGATCTGCGCATATACCAGGAGCACCAAGAGTGGATGCGCCAGTTTGATCTCCAGGCCAAGGAGCGACGACTCCAGCATGAGGCAAAGATGCGCCTGCTATAAGCAGGGCACCAAGAGCGTCTGCGCCAGTGGGATCTCCAGATCGAAGAGCTACGGCTCCAGCGTGAATCGGAGTTGGCCCAGACAACCCAAATTAATGTGCACTCGTCACTATGTGTTTCGGTGGAGAGATGCGAACCTCTACCCGTGACCCCCACAGCAAAACTTCCTGCCATGGAAGAGGGCACTGAACAAGACTTTCCTGTATGCACCTCTGAGAGGGCGTACCATCAGGTTCCTGTACCTGACAGCCAGAGAACTCTGGTGCTGGACAGTCACATAACACTGTCCCAAGACTTGGAAGGAGGTAAGCCTACTGCATTCACTCCTCCTGGTCCGGTGAGCATTGCGCCACCGAGACCTGCAGCTGCTGCTATTGCTGCATCCCAGTCTGACACACCTGCCATTCGCACGTGTAGTCTTTGTGGCCAGACAGGCCACATACAGTTCTTCTGTCCCAAGAGGAATAGAACGACCGTCCCTAGCCCGAAGATGGCTAGCAACCCTGATCCGTCACCTGCATCACCCTCTGCACAGCCTGTCAGCGTGACAGAGATGCTCTACGGTTCCGGAAATCGTCACAGTGCTCCAGTGGACGACCAGATCATCTTTTGCTCCAGTGCTCCAGAAGCAGATGTTTCCTTGGTCTGTCCCGACCTTGCCACAGAGGAAGATATTCTCCCACAAAAGCTCCTCACCCTGACTGGATTCAGGCCCAACCGACACAACCCTATTATCCCAGGCCCTGAGAAGGCTGGATGGGGGGTGGGTTGTCCAGAGCGGGCTGTTGCCGAGTTTCCCTCTCCTCCTGTGCTTGGCACTGATCTAGGCACGCTTGTGTGCCCTTCGGAATTTTCTGCTGATATGCAGGAGCTCCCAGTAGGACTCCCTGGCAACCAGGTACTGTACAAGCCTTTGGGAAAACAGGGAGATGTCAAACCCTTACCTGCTATTGCTACTGTACCTAACGCCGCTGGGCGGGAGGTACCCTCAGATTTATATGTACCAGCAACTGACTGTCTTTTATCTCTTTCTGCACCTGTTATTACTAATGAAATTGCATGTGTCAGTGATAATTGTGATAGAAACGCTGTACATTCTTTGGCCATTACATGCCCTATGGCCAGCCGCATGGACTCAGAGCTGACAGCAGGGATTCCCTCTGACAATTCTGACTTTCAGGTGGGGGAAACTCATGCTAAAAATGACATGTCATGTTATGCAAACGCTTTTGATAATGTTGTGCATGTTTGTGAGAGTACGCTGGGTGACGCCTTCAGTGTCACCGGCAGTCTGGACTCAGGACTATCTGGAGAAGTCTCGACTTCCCCTGATATCTCTGACCCCCAGACCAATGTCAATATTGACGTGATTTTAATTTTCCCAAAAGGTGATGTTTATTGTGGTGTACCTGTGCAGACAGACACCCCCAGTACTGTTGGTGACCTGAGCTCAGAGCCTGCAGGCATTCCTGTCAGCTCTGACCCCAGAGAGTTTGGTTATCAGCAGCTGACCTCAGATCGCACTAGGCAGCTGGCTGAGATTTGTAGTCCCACATCCGTGCGGATACTACAGAGCGACTCCAACCTGCGTGCGCTTAGTGGCCAGACCACTAAGCCGCCAGCAGTGGAAGCTCCACTACAGGTGTACAGGGAGAATGGTAATTACTCCAGTGAACCCATTCCCCATGTAACTGACACCCCAGGTGAAAGCACGGTCCATGTGGATCTGTTAGAAGCCCAGTCAGACAAAACGCAGTTAGTTCTGGGAGAGTACGGCCAATTAGAACAGGCAGACACAGGTCCCCTGTCAGGCTTGATAGCTCCCACACGAGAATTGGTGGATGATGTGAACGTCACCCCCCAACTCTCGTACTCCCAGAAGGCCTCGCTGAAGCGCACTGCGCCCCCACAGCGAAATCTTCGCAGCAACCCTGGGCACTTTAAAATCGATATGGCAGTTCATAGAAGGGACCCGGGGACTCCCAAGCCCTTATGGCAGATCCCCTACCGCGCCTCTCCGGAGGCGCAAGCAAAAGTAAAGATGAAGTATGAGGAGATGTTACAGATGGCTGTCCTCCGCAAATCCTCTAGCTCACAGACCACCAGGTTCTGTGAGGCCTATAGGATGCCGGACGACATCTCAATAACCGTTGCGTATCCCATGTCTTCCCTCGGTGATCTGTTGGATTGGCTGGCATCCGCCAACTACCTAACGATCATGGATTGGAGCTACGGATACTGGCAGATTCCGACCGTGCTGGAGGCGCGCCTGGAATCCACATTCACCCTGCCCTTGGACTTAAACGCCTCGAGGCGGATGTCTTTTGGTATGATGAATGCCCAAGCCACCTTTCCCCAGGCGTGGAACGATCTGTGGAAGAGCAAGCACGGTTGTACAGTCACGTACCCGGATGACATCCCTGTGTTCCCCCCGACATGGGAGCAACACTGCGATCACTCGTCCCTGGTACTAGGACAGCTGTCAGCTGACAATCTGACCGTTGAACCAGACGCAGATCAGATTGTCATGACAGAGGTACAGGCCTCTCTGGGAACAGCGGGATACTACAGGACGTTTGCGAAGCCCTGTAGCCTCCTGGCTAAACCACTGACCAACACAAAAAGGGCAACCCCCGAGGTCATGTGGAACCCAGGCTTTCCCGCTGTAATGAGCCCAAGTAGCAAGTTGGTATTGCTTCAGTCAAGGTCCTGCTAACCGATCCTTCCCCAATCTTGTAAAGGGGGGAGATGTGACGCCGTCGATATGACCTATCGAATGCGTCATGGAGTTACGAACGCCAGTTCTTCGCAAACCAACCAAACTGACAGTTTTTGGTTTAAATACACTTTTTTTTCCCTTCGCCAAAGGGCTGGAGAAATCTTTTCATGGTCAGTTAATTAGCCTCCTGTGAAAAGATTCTCTGCCAGCACAGGGGACCCCCTGAGGTGTTTATGACCTCATCCATCAGGTGAAGGGTAGATATCAGTTGACAGAAGCTCATAAAGTGTAGCTTTCTCCAGCCTGATCGGCCCCAGTCTCAGCATGAGATCTGACACTTCGGCTGCTCCCTGAGCTTCAAAAGACTTCTG
Source organism: Hyperolius riggenbachi (assembly GCF_040937935.1). Classification (NCBI taxonomy): domain Eukaryota; kingdom Metazoa; phylum Chordata; class Amphibia; order Anura; family Hyperoliidae; genus Hyperolius; species Hyperolius riggenbachi. The sequence goes on along the minus strand of NC_090652.1, from coordinate 169,044,182 downwards.
ACCTTAGGAAAACCTGCTGTGACCTCAGGAATCCCAATATTCATATGTTCTCCATATTTCCTTCATAATTCCTGGCATAGCAGACCTCCCTGGCCATGAAATCTGCGCAGGTTATGGGACTCCACAGGGCGCTGGTTCTGACAGGTTTCCGGACCAATCGGACTGCCAGATCTAGCATAAGACTGTTTTAAAATAACCCTCTAATACCCCAGGGGTCTGATCCCCCAAGTTTGGTATCAACGTTCTTGATAAATTCTGACAAACCTAAAAATGTTATTAGATTTAACATAACTTGTACGGTTTGCAGATGAGCACACTTATCATGATTCAGGTAAATTCTTGCCTCTATGAGAGGGGCAGAGACCTCCTGTTCCAAAGAGGTGTGTGATCCACGCCCCCTAACCCCTCCGTGCTGGAGTAGGGGCTATAACCACACAGAGCCCAGAAAGCTCTGAGTCCTTTACCTTCAATCTGATGCCTAGTAACATCCTGGCAGCCCGCAAGGACACGGGCCAAAACCTCCATCTTTGAACTTTCTAACAAAGGCCTGTTGGCCGCATGGCAACCGCCATTTTGGGACTTTCGCCAAAGACTTGCGATTGCCGCATGGACTACCAATAACGGTATTTGAACTGTATATTAAGACATTCTGTTTATTTTCCTCTCTTCTCTCTGTCCAATCAATCTGTTCTAAAATAAGCCGTGTGTATGTAGTTTAGAAATAAACTAACGATTTTATCGTTCAGTTGCGTGCCTTTCTGGTCATCTGATTGCTGCTATAACGAATCTGCCCTCTGAAGAGTCAGTCATACTACCGCATTGTTTTATGATTTGCTTATGATTGTTGATTTGCTAGCTAGGTTGTAAATAACCGTTTCTTCCTTCTAGGATTAGCTAGTACCAGATTTCCTGTGTGAAATCGATAATGTTAGTTTCTCGATTGTAAATACAATTCGAGATTGCATCATATAGGGACCCAGTAACCTTTCTTTAACGTCACATTGCTCACAGTCTTTAAGCCGTCGGAAGTGACTATTCCCCGAACGGTGACTGGAGCGTGTTGAACGCGATTGGGCTGGCTACCGTATTATGATAGCGGGAGTCTCTTTCCTCCCTACAGAACTTGAGAGAGTGGTGGCAGTTTATTTACCCAATTTCCAGCGCGAAATCGATATTTTTAGTTTACCGATTGTATATACAATCAGAATTGTACATGTATGGGCACCTCCAACCAATCTTAACCGTTTACTACGCACACAGTGAATTTGCCTCCAGCAGTCTCTAGTGCATGAGACCTGCATGGCAACAGTGGCCTAGTAATACGGGATTGGTGGATGTTTGTCCCATTACATATTGTCGGCAGCTGCGCGACCAATCTTTGTCAGTCTGTTCACCGTACTTCCTGCGTATGCTAACGGGAGCAGATTAGACGGGATTGGCACGCTCTGTCGCCTTTTCTTTCTTCTTCCCTCTGACGATCCAGCAACCGGTCTCGTTGTCCGTCTGTGCCCGTACTTCCTGCGTACGCTAACGGGAGCAGATCTCGACAGGATCGCGGGGCTGGATTGTCACACTCTTGTCATATACGGTAAATCATTATATAAAATGAGATGTTACTAGCTGATCAAACATATTGATTGCAAGAACTTAATCCTTTCTTAAAGGGAACCTAAACTGAAAAAAAGAGTTAATTTACCTGGGGCTTCTACCATCCCCTTGCAGCCGCCCTGTGCCCGCACCGTCACTGAACGATCCTCCGGCCCTTCGCAGCGGCTGAGTTTCATTCTCGATAACAGTCAGTGGCCACTGCGCCTTTGCGGCCCTGGCGGCGCTCGTCTCAATTTTTAAGTTCAGTTTAGAGTCCCTTTAAGTTCTAAACAACAAACTGTATATATTGGGATGACATTTGTGTTGATGAGTTAACCCTATAAGTTGTATCTACTATTTCTATGAAGCACATAGTGATCATTAGTTCTTATAGCCATCAGCTCTAGCATTGTTAGTTAGTTAGTATAATTTCTCTATGGTTTTCTGATATTCTCTTTCCATTGGTTGAGTAATGTGTAAGATAATGTTATCAGATTATGTGGATTGGTCTAGAACGTTTTAGGGATTTACAGGTATTAGTATGAGTTTTTCTGCATTTCTGACTGAGCGATGTGTGTTTAAAAATAAATTTTCCCATTGTTGCTCAGTAATTTTTTTTTTGTAGGATTTGATCCCATCTCCTCTGGTACAGAAGTTGAACATTTGAGTCATGGTCTTGCAGTATTAAGTCCAGGCCAGGAGATGTTGTTTTAGTTTAGGTGAGAGACTTTTCTCCTCAAAAGTTGTGGTTGGTGGTTTTAGAAGCCCTTTGACTTTTAGACTTTTCATATACAGGATCTTCTCCAAAAATTACCATATTGTGATAAAGTTCATTATTTTCTGTACTGTACTGATAAACATTAGACTTTCATATATTTTAGATTCAAATACACACAACTGAAGTAGTTCAAGCCTTTTATTGTTTTAATATTGATGATTTTGGCATACAGCTCATGAAAACCCAAATTTCCTATCTCAAAAAAATAGCATATTTCATCCGACCAATAAAAGAAAAGTGTTTTTAAAACAAAAAAAGTCAACCTTCAAATAATTATGTTCAGTTATGCACTCTGTCACGGACGGTTGCGGGGCCGCAGGCGCGTCCTGGAACCGCCCGTGAAGAAAAGAACGATCGCACTCGATTCCCTGCATCGATTGCGCTTCAGATCAATAGAACCAAGATTTGATGTGTAGTATCCCCCTGCCTTGGAACAGCTGGGGGATCTGTCTTAGCTGAGTGAAAGCCTGGGGGGAGGTGTTAATTAGCTTGGACATATTCCCTGTGGAAGGCACAATTGCCTTTTGGTTCTGGGAACCAGGTGACACTTAGCTGATCTCATGGAGATGTTAATTAACCAAAGGATGCCTAGGTGCAGCCAAGCAGGCTACGAATCCACGGGAGGTCTTGACACTTTGCTCCCTAGTAAAGATCAAAGGAAAGTCAGCTGTTAGCAGCTAGAACACAACCTCAGTCTCATGGCATAATCCATAACTTCCCAGATCTGTCATATTTCTGGGGTTCCTGAGATGGCAGCTTCGCCAAACGTGGGGGAAGTGTAGCATGAGCCCCGGTGCTGGTTCTGAGGAAGTTTCAGAACATTCTGAGGTAAGGACTGCCAGTTAGGCAGTTTGAAAATGCCCTGATGATACCACAGGGGTCCCACCCCTCATGTCTGGTATCAGGGCGCTGGGTAAATCGAGACAGACCTGAAAATGTTAATAAATCTACCCTGACCTGTACGGTTCTGGGAGATAGAGCCCATATATGGGTAGATATGATTTCTAGCCCCAGTACAAGGGGAGGGCTCATCTCATCTTTGAAGGGGGTGTATGGCTCCCCGCCCTCACTCCCTCCTACTGAAGCAGGGGCATAAGAATGGCTGAGGACCCAAACTCAGTGTCCTCCACACTGAAACATCTTGAATTCATCAGATGCCAGCTTGAGGATATGCTGGCATCCACCTGGTCTGAACTCTGAACTTTGATTGAAATCCAGAACTGATTTTTCCCACAAAAAGGACATCTTTCCAGGAACTAAGTATTTTTCTCCCTTCTTTTATTTTTTATACTGGCTATTACTGTTTTAATAATTGTTGATTTTAATAATTGTCTGTATATATTAATTATTTATATTGCTGTGAATAAAAGACTTCCTCCAAGTCATTCACTGTCTGCTACCCTGCTTATCAGCACACACAGAACTGATCCCGGGTCTCTGAAGATACGCTACTGTTTGTTTGTTGTTGGCTAGACAGAATATCGTGTGTTTAACCGTTTTATTCGCAGGATTAGTCAGTTAATGGGCTCCACGGTCCCATGGTAACCGTGGTGGTGGCAGTTTACTCTGAACCAGTGGGTGAAGTTGTAATCACCCGTGTCTCACAGGCTCCCTTCTGAGTTGTCTGCGGCTAATTCTTAACGGTTCCTGCGCATTGACTGCGACCAGAGTTCGCACGATCTGTGCGCTGGCACCGTTTAGAAGGCTAAGTGCGGTCAGCCACTAGGGCTCCTTGTGACACACTCAATACTTGGTCTGGAATCCTTTTGCAGAAATGACTGCTTCAATGCGGTGTGGCATGGAGGCAATCAGCCTGTGGCACTGCTCAGGTGTTATGGAGGCCCAGGATGCTTCTATAGCGGCCTTAAGCTCATCCAGAGTGTTGGGTCTTGCGTCTCTCAACTTTCTCTTCACAATATCCCACAGATTCTCTATGGGGTTCAGGTCAGGAGAGTTGGCAGGCCAATTGAGGACAGTAATGCCATGGTCAGTAAACCATTTACCAGTGGTATTGGCACTGTGAGCAGGTGCCAGGTCGTGCTGGAAAATGAAATCTTCATCTCCACAAAGCTTTTCAGCAGATGGAAGCATGAAGTGCTCCAAAATCTCCTGATAGCTAGCTGCATTGACCCTGCCCTTGATAAAACACAGTGGACCAACACCAGCAGCTGACACGGCACCCCAGACCATCACTGACTGTGGGTACTTGACACTGGACTTCAGGCATTTTGGCATTTCCCTCTTCCCAGTCTTCCTCCAGACTCTGGCACCTTGATTTCCGAATGACATGTAAAAGTTGCTTTCATCCGAAAAAAGTACTTTGGACCACTGAGCAACAGTCCAGTGCTGCTTCTCTGTAGCCCAGGTCAGGCGCTTCTGCCGCTGTTTCTGGTTCAAAAGTGGGTTCATGCTTCCATCTGCTGAAAAGCTTTATGGAGATGAAGATTTCATTTTTCAGCACGACCTGGCACCTGCTCACAGTGCCAATACCACTGGTAAATGGTTTACTGACCATGGTATTACTGTCCTCAATTGGCCTGCCAACTCTCCTGACCTGAACCCCATAGAGAATCTGTGGAATATTGTGAAGAAAAAGTTGAGAGACGCAAGACCCAACACTCTGGATGAGCTTAAGGCCGCTATCGAAGCATCCTGGGCCTCCATAACACCTGAGCAATGCCACAGGCTGATTGCCTCCATGCCACGCCGCATTGAAGCAGTCATTTCTGCAAAAGGATTCCCGACCAAGTATTGAGTGCATAACTGAACATAATTATTTGAAAGTTGGCTTTTTTTGGTTTTAAAAACACTTTTCTTTTATTGGTCGGATGAAATGTGCTATTTTTTTGAGATAGGAAATTTGGATTTTCATAAGCTGTATGCCAAAATCATCAATATTAAAACAATAAAAGGCTTGAACTACTTCAGTTGTGTGTATTTGAATCTAAAATATATGAAAGTCTTATGTTTATCAGTACATTACAGTAAATAATGAACTTTATCACAATATGCAAATTTTTTGAGAAGATCCTGTATAATGTTGAATCTGGAAGTATTGCCATTTAGGGAGATCACTGGGGTAAATTAAGTTCTTGGTGTGTGTATAAGGTAGGAGTTCCCCTTTAGCTAACAAATATTTGATTCTGAGTGTATGACTGGATTTTCAACCTTTCAGGTAATTTCTATCTATACCTGTTTTCATTATCTAGTATAGGGATGAGTAGGCTGCCTGGACCTAACAACCTGTGTTTTTTACAGCTATAGTAAAATGCTTTTATGGCTGGAGTAATTAAAGGGAACCCAAACTGTTCTGAAATTTTTTTCCACTTACCTGGGGCTTCTACCAGCCCCCTGCAGCTGCCCTGTGCCCCCTCCGTCCTGGAACGATCATCTGGTCCCTCGCATCAGCTTAATTTCTGGTGACTAGGCCACTGCACCCAGGCAGCTCTGGCCGCATGTGTCCTTGATCATTCCCCATCGACGGGAGCATCACACAGGCGTCAATTCATCAAGCGTAACCGCATTCGATAATCCTGAAAACAGCTGACATTACCGAGGTAATGTTTTTTGTTTTTTTTTATCGAGAACAGCCTTTGATAAGTTGACGTTATAGTCTCCTATAATTCCTCTAAGTGGTCAGACATCCAACTCAAATGGCAAAGCTGCTTGGTATGGTGTAAATCAATGCACAGCCAAAAATCTACTAATGAGCAAATAACAGTCCTCCCTTCTCTGCTGTCTCCTTACGACAGGGGTTAACAAATTAAGAAGACACATTAACACATTAAGAAGAAACTTAAATGTGTAATGCAGTAGTGGAGCAATGGAAGATGGCAGCTAAAAGATGTTTCATGAGGTATACAGGCTGATGGTCATCTACAATGGGCTCGGCGTGTTGGATGACCACCAGCCTCCATACCTCATCATCTTTAGGTGCGATCTTCCATTGCTCCACTACTCCATTACACATTTAAGTTTCTTCTTACTGTGTTAACCCTTGTCAATTAATGTGTAAAGTTTTGGTTTAGGTTTACTGTTGACCCAGACAAAGTGAGACATCTTTGTTTGCATATTGGTTAAAATGTCTTTGGTATGGTGATAGGCACGTTTTGGAATAGAAAAAGTAGTCTTGGTAGGGTATTCATTTTGAGAAGTGCTATTCTGCCAAACCATGAGATTCCACACAATTTCCAACAATTAGTCAAATCTGAGTGAATTTTAGTTTCCGATGGAGTAAAATTTAAAGGGAATAGTTGTTTGACAATATTTGTCTGCCGGAAGTTTTACCCCTTAGTATGTTATGGCTGTTGCTTCCCACCTGAAAGGGAAGGCAGCTTGGCTGCATTGTTGCATTTGGTCTGATAGTGAAATATCTAGGGTGTTAGATTTTGAGAAATTGATTTTCAAGTTGGATATCTTTCCAAAGTCGTCAGGACATTTGACTTAATTGGGTATAGATATTAGGGGTTAGGTTATAAAAAAAATAACATATCATTGGTAAAGGCTGCAATTTTGATTTTTTTTTTTTTGAGAGGGGGACAGTAACCCCTTGCCTAGCAACTGGGAGGGGTGATCACCACACAGGACAGTTGGAACTGTGTCTCATGCTCCCTGTCACCTCCTTTCAAACAAAAAGATGGCTGCCCTCATGAAATCAAACATTTGCCTGTTCTTTTAAAACAGGGTGGGTAAGAGATTATATTACCGATCTATTTTAATTAACACAGTTAATGTAACTTAATGACAGTATGTTTGTTTATGCTGAAGTTCCTCTTTAACCGAACCCCACGTACACAATTAGTAATGTAGTTGAATGGCTTCCTTTTATCACTTGGTTTTACAAATACTGACAGAATTGCAATTATATCACAGAGAGTTGAGGTGGGAAGTTACCATTATATTTGTTGTGGTTCTAAGAATCATGCCTTAAGATTATTTCACTACTTACTGATCATACAACAAATCAAGACACAGAACAGATGCTTTGAGATCTGCTTAAACTCCAGCAAACCCAGTAGTGATTACTGCCAGGGCTGGAATATGAGGGCAGGATCAAGGTCAGAAAGCATCATGGAGTGGGCTCTATGATCAATAAATATATAATTGTCTACCTAAGCCCGTTTAAAAATGGGCTCTAGGTAGTGATATTACCGCCGCCAGCGCGCACCCACCCGCTGCACACGCCCGCCCTGCTTCCTGGCCCGACCTCCCGTCCCAACGGCTGTCTGTACAGCGCACGTGCGCAGTACAAAAAAGCCACGGACGGGCAGACAGGGAAAGTGGATGACGCAGGAACAGTTAGGTTTTATTGTATAGGATGCTGATAGTCAAGACAAGACAAATAACATTTATATCGCGCTTTTCTCCTGGCGGACTCAAAGCGCCAGAGCAGCAGCCACTAGGGCGCGCTCTATAGGCAGTAGCAGTGTTAGGGAGACTTGCCAAAGGTCTCCTGAATACAGTGGCTTGCAAAAGTATTCGGCCCCGTTGAAGTTTTCCACATTTTGTCATATTACTGCCACAAACATGAATCAATTTTATTGGAATTCCATGTGAAAGACCAATACAAAGTGGTGTACCCGTGAGAAGTGGAATGAGAATCATACATAATTCCAAACATTTTCTACAAATCAATAAGTGCAAAGTGGGGTGTGCGTAATTATTCAGCCCCCTGAGTCAATACTTTGTAGAACCAACATTTTCTGCAATTACAGCTGCCAGTCTGTTAGGGTATGTCTCTACCAGCTTTCCACATCTAGAGACTGAAGTCCTTGCCCATTCTTCTTTGCAAAACAGCTCCAGCTCAGTCAGATTAGATGGACAGCGTTTGTGAACAACAGTTTTCAGATCTTGCCACAGATTCTCGATTGGATTTAGATCTGGACTTTGACTGGGCCATTCTAACACATGGATATGTTTTGTTTTAAACCATTCCATTGTTGCCCTGGCTTTACGTTTAGGGTCGTTGTCCTGCTGGAAGGTGAACCTCCACCCCAGTCTCAAGTCTTTTGCAGACTCCAAGAGGTTTCCGTCCAAGATTGCCCTGTATTTGGCTCCATCCATCTTCCCATCAACTCTGTCCAGCTTCCCGTTCCCTGCTGAAAAGAAGCACCCCCAGAGCATGATGCTGCCACCACCATATTTGACAGTGGGGATGGTGTGTTCAGAGTGATGTGCAGTGTTAGTTTTCCGTCATACATAGCGTTTTGCATTTTGGCCAAAAAGGGTCCATTTTGGTCTCATCTGACCAGAGCACCTTCTTCCACATGTTTGCTGTGTCCCCCACATGGCTTGTGGCAAACTGCAAACGGGATTTCCTATGCTTTTCTGTTTACAATGGCTTTCTTCTTGCCACCCTTCCATAAGAGCCAACTTTGTGCAGTGCATGACTAATAGTTGTCCTATGGACAGATTCCCCCACCTGAGCTGTAGACCTCTGCAGCTCATCCAGAGTCACCATGGGCCTCTTGACTGCATTTCTGATCAGCGTTTCTCTTGTTTAGCCTGTGAGTTTAGGTGGACAGCCTTGTCTTGGTAGGTTTAAAGTTGTGCCATTCTCCTTCCATTTCTGAATGATCGCTTGAACAGTGCTCCATGGGATGTTCAAGGCTTTGGAAATCTTTTTGTAGCCTAAGCCTGCTTTAAATTTTTCAATAGCTTTATCTCTGACCTGTCTGGTGTGTTCTTTGGACTTCATGGTGTTGTTGCTCCCAATATTCTCTTAGACAACCTCTGAGGCCGTCACAGAGCAGCTGTATTTGTACTGAGCAAATTTGGACAGAGGCACCAGGCAGGTTAAAATGATCTAAAAACAACTAAAAAGGAGGAGTACAGGTGGACTTACCTCCTGAAATGATGGACAACCGAGATTGTTCAAATCGCAAATAACAATTTAGACAGACAGAGGCGCATTGCCACTATTGGACCTTTTTGAGCTTGCACTCCTTGCCTGATGAAGCGGGTTATACCTGCGAAACGCGTTGCGGAGTGCCAAAATAAATTGTTATTTGCGATTTGAACAATCTCGATTGTCCATCATTTCAGGAGGTAAGTCCACCTGTACTCCTCCTTTTTAGTTGTTTTTAGATCATTTTAACCTGCCTGGCGCCTCTGTCCAAATTTGCACAGTATATAGTCCACCTTGGGTGGAGGGGACTGTCCCCTTCTTTCTATCTACAGAGAGCGACTTCTTAAACCTGAGTGGGGTCAGGTTCTAATGCTCCCCACCTGCATTTCAAGTGGTTGCCTATGTGGTAACCTGTGTTTGTGAGTATATCCACATCTGTTAATTATTTCGCCAACAATTGTCAGACTTACTGCACTATATTGGGCTCTCGGTTTTTCTTTTTGTTTCAAGTGTATTTGTACTGACATTAGATTACACACAGGTGCACTCTATTTAGTCATTAGCACTCATCAGGCAATGTCTATGGGCAACTGACTGCACTCAGACTAAAGGGGGCTGAATAATTATTAATTACCACTTTGCAGTTATTGATTTTTTTTAAATGTTTGGACTCATGTATGATTTTTGTTCCACTTCTCATGTGTACACCACTTTGTATTGGTCTTTCATGTGGAATTTCAATAAAATTGATTCATGTTTGTGGCAGTAATGTGACAAAATGTGGAAAACTTCAAGGGGTCCGAATACTTTTGCAAGCCACTGTAAGTGCTGGCTTACTGAACAGGCAGAGCCGAGATTCGAACCCAGGTCTCCTGTGTCAGAGGAAGAACCCTTAACCATTACAGATTACACCATTTAGCCACCACTCACCACCCATGATTTGTATATGAAATAGTAAATAGACTTTATCAAAACTTCTTTGTGAGCGTTTTCACCTTACTTTCATATACCGCCCGACCGCAAATGGATGAGGATTTAAAGTTTTTTTTTTTTTTTGGACAATTGTAGCACTAGTACAAACCCATTTAGAATCAAAGCCTGCCATTAATGTTCATTGTGCCAAGGACCACTGTGCATTTTGTCCCATAATATTACATAGACTGGCCCTGATTATTTTTCTTTTTATATAATAATGCAAAATGGATGTAGTTTATTTCTTTTACCTCTTTTTTTATCACTCTACCTCAGTTTTTATCACTTTTTCTCAGTTTCAGTGGAGGGTTGTTCTTTTTTTTATCACTTTTTTTGCAAATTCCTGTAGTTTCTTTAATTACAGTATTTATTTTTTTACTGCTTTTCAAATACAGTATAACTAGAGAATGAAACAAAGCCATTAAACATTTTTGTTTAATTACAGTAATATGAAAAGTACAAAAATATTGCATACAAAAATGCCAAATGCTAAAAAAAAACACTATGGCATTAAAGGAACCATGCCCAGTAAGATGGCAAATGTTACAAGATACATCAGAAAGAACTAAATAACACAAGGCCATAATGAGAGGAAAGATATGTATGAGTCAGAAACCCAGAAAGGCTTTCCATTAAGCCGCATCTACACGCGTAGATGCGGCCGCGATGTTCCTTATCAATCGAGCCACTGATGTGGCTCGATTGATAAGATCCGACAGGACGGATCTCCCCACCGCTGATTCCCTGCTCGCTCCCCACGAGGGGACAATGGCAGGGAATCGAGCGGAAGATAAACGGCGCGGCGCGGGGACGAGCGGAAATCGAGCGGGTATTGATTCCGGTGCACGCGCAGCGAGCGGGGACGCGGAAGAGGCGATCCGGCGGCTAATCGAGCCGCCGGATCGCCGCCTCATCTACACGTGTAGATGAGGCTTTACTTCCAAATTGCCTGATAACCATCTAGATCCACAGTTCTACCATAGAAGACCCTGTCAGTTAACATGCTATTCAACATCTTATGATTGTGATGAAATATGATGGATGAAAAAAAGTTTGAAAAGTGAGTGGCAAATAGTCACATTTTTCACTTTTATAAAAATACCTCATTGGGCCCAATCTTAAGTTTTTATCTTCTGTTTAAAATAACTGTTCAGCACTCGGCAATTCATAATGTACCAAAAAGTACGATGAAAAGTACTGTCAAAATTATTCAGAGTATTTTCTTGCTTGCTGGTGGCTCAGGCATTTACCGGGTTTTTTTTTTAAACACATTAGTAAAGAAGTAAATGTTCATTAGTCCTGTGACTGTTTGCCTCACAAGGATAAGCTATTTAACTTGTGCAATTCATTGAAAATGAAAGCAACAGCTTATTTTTATTATGGCTAGAGGAGCATATGTTGTTGTGCTTTTACCTATTTGTGACCTTAGTTAACTCAAGCATATGGTGATAAAAATGCTTGATGAGTGAGTGTGTTGTGTCCTTACAGAACAGGAATAACAGACAAAGCACAGTCAATCATAGGAAAAATAATCTCAAACTACTTAATTCAGATCAGTAATAAATGAACTCAGATTTGTTTTGCTACAGGGTTTTAAACATTGCTTTTGCATTAATAGAGTTAAGGCAAAAATAGCTTCAGCTTTTATATGTGAAATCTGATAGGCCAGAAAAAAAACGTGGCTGCTGAAAGGAAAAATACAATGGCTATAGTGAAGAATCACCCACTTCAAAAGATTAAAATATTGTTGCTTTCAAGCCTGAAATGAAAATGTACACAAATATATTTGGACGCTATGGGGACTGGCAGATCGTTCAGTATGGGCACGGACACAGGGCGACTTCAGGGGGTTGGTAGAAGCCCCAGGTAAGGGAAACTCGTTTTTTACAGGTCAGTTTAGGCCCCTTTAAACCCTGTTGAAAAAATGTGGAATTACTTGAAGTTTGCAATAAAGAGTGAACAAGTTTTGCATAGGTTGGATGTGCAAAGTTGATAGAGAACTGTCGCAAAAGACCCACGGCTGTAGTTATAACAAAAGTTGATTTCACAAGATGATGACATGGGGTAATCCCATATCCATCCCATTGATATATAGCTGGAATCACAATACATTTTGTTTTGTGTGTGTGCCTTCATTCGAAGCTACAAAGAAAATAAAAATATGAAGTATAAGAGCCAACAAATTGGAAATACCTTGAAACGATTGTTTGGAAAGCTCTTATAATACATGAAAGTGGTAAAATTGAATAACTAGATGGTATGGTTTATGGCCAGCCATGTAAAGGTGGCCATACACTGGTCGATTTGCCATCAGATTCGACCAACAGATAGATCCCGCTCTGATCGAATATGATCAGAGAGAGATCGTATGCCACCTTTACTGCAAACAGATTGTGAATCGATTTCAGCCTGAAACCAATCACAATCTGTGGAGCTGCCGCCCCCCCCTTACCCCCCCTGCATACATTACCTGCTCCGGCCTGCGCGAGTCCCGCTGTCTTCTTCTCCGCTCCGGCCCCGCCACGCTCCGGCTACTGAACTTCCTGTCCAGGGGAAGTTTAAACAGTAGAGGGCGCTCTACTGTTTCAACTTCCTGCCGGGACAGGAAGTTCCGTGTAGCTCTGGAGCGCGAAGCCCGAAGCGGAGAAGAAGACCAGGCAACTCGCGCCGGCTGGAGCAGGTAATGTATTACCGCTGTATTGCGTCGGTCGTCGGGCATTCGAACGCCGCTAACGAAGCACTCCCGACCCGCTGGCGACCGAGAAAAATCTTCCGCACGGATGGGTCGACGGGAATCGACGGGAACGATCGATTTCGGACGGAAATCAATCGTTCTGTCAGCGGTGTGCGTGGCGATTTCACAGACGTTTCGATCACTGTGATCGAAACAGCTGTATATCGGCGGGAAAATCGTTAGGTGTATGGGCCCCTTAAGACTACTTGCTCAAGTAGTGCCTAATTGTAACCATCTCCTGTCATTGTTTGTTCAAAACTCACATACTTCACTCTCAAATCCCCTAAATACTCACTTGAGCAAGAAGTCTAAAGCCCCATCTACACGATACGATTCTTTGTACGATTCTATTTACGATCCGATTAAATCCGACATGTCCGATCAGGATTCGATCCAATTCGATTTGCCTTTGTTTTGCAATGCCAAATTGAATTGAATCGAATCCTGATCGTACATGTTGGATTTAATTGGATCGTAAATAGAATCGTAATTGAATTGAATCGTACAAAGAATCGTATCGTGTAGATTGGGCTTAATGCCTCAGTCTTAAAAAAACAGTGGCCATATCAGCATTTTAGCTGAGTTTACACTACAGTCTCTGTAATCTTGGTGCAAAAAGTATCAGGCACAGTGTGTGATATGACCCATGTTGATGCTGTATAATTTCAGCAGTTCAGCAGTTTCAGTGTTCCTTTGATTTTTAGTGAAGTGATTTTTAGTGAAGAAACTTAATAGTTTAATGCTTGTTTTATGAAAATTACTCATAGCTGACTAAGTACATTGTATGTTAAACATAAAAAAGTTATAGGCATATGGATTGATTTAACAGAACAAAGAATTTGCTGGTGTTTTCCCCATGCACAGATGTATAATACCGATGTTCTCATAGAAGGCTCCCTGCACACTGCAAATTCGTTTTGCGATTCCGATTTTCAATTCCGATTTTCCCTGAATACATTCAACAGAAAAACAGATAAAAAAAATACAGCGTGCAGTGAAGATTAAAAATCGGAATCGGATGTAAAAACCGATTAAAAAGCGGAATCGCATGCAGTGTGCAGGGAGCCATATTTCTGGTATAAGGGTAGATTCCATGCACCAGGAATTCCCCCACCCTTGTCTCTGGGCTCGCTGAAGTTTGCTGTTCAGTTACAATACAAACAAATTGAAATCACTTGTGTCTGATGGTCATCCTTTGTTTTCTACTTGTTTGCAAGCTAGATCCAAGAGATATACATGAGTGCTGTGCAACTCTGGATGATCCAGGTGGACGGAGTTGACCATTAATGCAAACGTGCCTAATCTTTCATATGTCTCGCTATATTTACATTTTTTGCACTCCTTCCAAGGAAAGGACTGCTATTAGAGTATCCTAGCATACTTTTTCACTTTCCAGCACATTACCTGAGCAAATTGTGAGCAAGGCTGATCCTTTACAACATGGAATATTCTGACCTGGTCCTTTATTTTTGCATTGTTGTGCATGAAGATTATTTTGTCACGGAAAGTACAGTACTTCTTTTTGACCATGGAAGAAAGTAGTCAGTCAGATACTCCACATACTTTTCAGAGGTTATTTTCAGATGTTATTTTTATGTTGGAAATTACCTGTATGTATCTAACCATCTATCTGCCTAGCAATTAGGCATTGTTCTGCTCAGCAGGAGATAACCAGAAGACAATGCACCAGAGATAATGACCAGTCTCTACCAGTACCTTACAGAAAATAATCTAATGATGGTCATATATAGCTCAATTCTCCCGCTCGATCGTTTCGCGACTCGATTCCGCAGTCAATTTTCTTATCTTCCGCTCGTTTTTCTTATCTTTTTCCATTCACTGCTATCCGTAATTGAGTGGCGATGATCAGGCGGTAGATCGGACATGTCGGACATTATCTATCGAGCCATTTGTATGCCTAGCATAACAGATAATCTAACAGAAAAGTCTAACAGAAAATTGTATGGTGTGTACTAGGCATCAGAGAAGGTAGCCACAGTAGTTTGGCAAGTAAAATTTTTTATTTATTTTTTGTGGAAATAAGGCAATCGTCAATGGCACCTTCTGTATTCCTCTCAATTTAGGGCAAAACTATGTCAATCTTGACACTGCACCAGTTTTTCTATGCAAGCTTCTCTATTGCACTCTTTTGAAAAAGGAATCTGCAGAGAGCTCTGACAAGTCCTGCTTCTGGGTTTGCACCTTTAGAATACCACTACAGTAATTACAGCCACTCCCTTTTGGTCCCTTGTCACTACAGTATAAGGCAACCTCTCCACTGGTTCTGAGACAGGTTTGTAGTCATGTAAGTGGGGAACTTTCTTCTGGCCTGTATCCTTAAACTTATAAAACAACATCACATGGGCAAAAAACTTACCATTAGTTGGTATTGTGTCAGTTTAGACTCAGTATCGTTATGGGCTTTTGTTTGACTTGGGAAGCTTGATTTTGAAAAGACAGATCTGAATTTATTATTTTCCTGAAAAGGAAAATTAAATACATTTTTACATGCTGCGGGAGTTGTGCCTAGGGATTGACATACTCCTAAAAAGCTGTGACAACTGTGACAGTACAAGATATAAATATCTGCATAACAACTTGATGATTTTTATTGTGATATGTTAAATTGGCTTGACCAATAATGGTGGATATGTATTGAAGATTTGAAGAAAAAACAACCAATCTGGTGCAGTAGGCTTGTGTTAGATATATCACAGACAGTACACACAATGAAGTGACCCTCACAAAGGTGGGTTGCTAGTAAAGCAACCACTTGTTAAGATATATGGGGAAGTACCTTCCCCACTCGGTCTTGAAAAATCAGGTCTGCTCGCAGCTCTCTAAAAGTGCAGAATAAAAGCCTGAATCTTGCGTTCAGTGAATCTTTGAAGGTAAGCTTTGAGTTACCATTTATTTTGATTAATTTGATTATTTGATTTTAAAGAGAATCTGTACTGTCCAATTTTTACAATAAAAAACATACCAATCGAGTCACTGTGATCTCCTGGATCCCTCTTTGCCGTTTCCGCCACTCCCTGCCGCAATCCTGGCTTTTAATCGCCAGTTTTAGGCAGTCTTTACAAACAGAAAACATGGCCGCTAACCAGGAAGTGATGCTTGTGTGTGTGTGTGTGTGTGTGTATATATATATATATATATATATATATATATATATACATATATATATATATATATATATATATATACACACACAGTGGCTTGCAAAAGTTTTCGGCCCCCTTGAAGTTTTCCACATTTTGTCACATTACTGTCATAGACATGAATCAATTTTATTGGAATTCCACGTGAAAGACCAATACAAAGTGGTGTACACATGAGAAGTGGAACGAGAATCATACATTATTCCAAACATTTTTTACAAATCAATAACTGCAAAGTGGGGTGTGCGTAATTATTCAGCCCCTTGAGTCAATACTTTGTAGAACCACCTTTTGCTGCAATTACCGCTGCCAGTCTTTTAGGGTATGTCTCTACCAGCTTTGCACATCTAGAGACTGAAATCCTTGCCCATGGGACTGGAGGCAATACCACATACAATTCAAATCTACTTAACCACTAAATTGAATACACAAGACACTCCAAGCTGGTATTTTAAAGCCCGTGGCCATCTTTATTTGTCAATTTAAACAAATAAGTAAATAAGTAAATTGAGGTCTATAAAATAACTTTATTAATCATAGATATAAATATAAACGTAATTCAGATAACGATAACATAACTCAGATGCATATCTGACTACTACAGTCCAGATATGTTCAACCATATGAACTCAAGACCCCACTGGCCAGACTCCTAGGCTGGAACCCCACCCACGACCATTTCAATGCAGCTCTGGAGGTTCCAATTGAAAATGTCTAAACCTATATCACTAAGGTGTACACCATCCTCCCTGTAAAGGCCTGGAAGGCCTCCTTCCACATCAACATGTCTAAAAGTGAAGATTCCAAGTTTTTGCAGACATTTTGACAGCTGGTGGTTAATACGCTTTCGGATTTTTTCACAAGGAAACAACCCTGAAGATGACAACCATTTTAAATGTGGCACTATTTCAGAGAATACAATAGCTGTGTTTTTTGTAAATGCCTGAAAGGTACTGAGATCATCTCGAATATTAAAAAATAACTCAAGGGTTTTCTTTTTCCCAATGTCATTGCCTCCTAAATGAACAATCAAGACGTCTGGCAGAGGGAACATGTTTAACAAATGAAAAAGTTCTGATTTTAACTGTGACCATACCATTCCCCTTATTCCATACCAGTAAATTGCATACTTGCTGGGATCCATGTTCAAGTTAGAGGAGTATGATCTGTTGCTGGCTCTCTCATATGCCCAAAACATGAAAGAATGTCCTACGATCCAGACTATTATTTTCTTTCCTGCAAAATAAAAGTTCTAAGTCAAGTACGAACATACAATCTAAATGCTGCCGACTTCCAGCGGCCTATCCTTTGGATTACGCTATCATCTAAACCTATCTTGGCCGCTTCTGTAGCTGCGCCTATGCGAAAAGAATGTGAGGTTAATTTGTCTTTTTGAAATCCTGCGTTAGTCGCACAAAACTTCAGAACAGCATTAAACTGAAAAATCGTCAAAGGCAGACCTGTCTCATGCTTAAGCAAAGGGCCCGACGAGGTGCCCCTTACCAGAAGATAATTGTTCAAATTTTTTACAGGACATAACTTACTTTCAGGCCAGGAATTCAAGTGTACTGACAAACCTTTACCTAACTGGTCTGTCTTTGATTTTCTAATGCATAAAATCAAACTTGAACTAGATCTACTCACATCCTCATATTTCAAACCAGAAAAAAGCTGAGCGCTCTGGGACACAAGCTCCGAAATTCGCAATGCCGCAAAAAACATTAGAGAAAAAGCACATCTAAAAAGCAAGACCTCAAAACTAGAGGAGCATACCGCTTCCAAACTGTCCCATAACAGTGACAGCACATTGACCGTAATTGGCCGTCTAGTATCCAGGTGACAAGATTTGCGTTTGAAACCTTTCAGTAACTGCCTAACCGAAAAATAAGACTTGCAAGTAGGGAGGTTACGAAGCTTTAGAGAAAACGAAATACCTGACAGACTTTTTGAAATATGAGAGTGTGAGTAACCTTTTTGCATATTAAAGACCACAAACTTTAATGCGGTTTCTTCCGATATATTCCATTCATTACTGTTTATGCTGTTCATGAATGCCTTCCATGCTCTCCATGCGACAGAATACGCTTGCCAGGTCGCCATGGATACAGACTGCTAAATCCCTAAACATATCAATTCCAAATCAGATTCCGCAGGAACGATGGGATTTCCTTCCCTCTGGACTGCGCAGCTGGAGCCAATACCCAAAATCTGTCCATCTGCAACCGGGACAAAGAATCAGCAATGTCGTTCTTTGCACCCGGTACATGCTGAGCTTTAATCCATACATTGAATTTCAATGCATACAAAACTAACACTCTCAGTAGATTAACTACCAATGGGGATTTAGAAGTGAGGCAATTTATTGCGTACACAACTCCTTTATTATCAGTGTGAACTACAATACGTTTTCCTTCAAAAGCTTCCCTGTAAGGCTTGGTGGTGTATTCTCCACAGTCAGCATGCAACGCATGAGCTGACGTGGAGGAGGTACACACACTAGCACAAGGAAACAGGCTATCCCTAGTATAGTGGAGGGGAGCACTGACTCCAAAAGGAGATTGTGGCGCACAGAGCCGGTGCAGATCTGACAGCCACAAACAATGCTTTAGTTATAACGTCTCAGCGCAAAGTAGCGCTGAGCGCATAAACCAGAACTGAGGAGATCAGGACAGGCAGACAGAATGAACGCTTGCTAGCTAGCGGCTACTTAGCGACAGCAAGCGTCCAAAACAAGACAGACTGGAATGAGGCAGCCAACGCGATTGCAGCGATGGCATGCCTCACAAAGACAGGACAGGATAGTCAGGAAATAGCAGGATCAAGATAGATGAACGTAACACAGACAAATATACAATAAGTATGATTTCCTAGCGTATTACAATTACAGCTATCAATGAAACTATTTGTAATGTCTGACTAACATATGTATATATCGGCAATGAACCGATATATGACATAAGCAGGAACGCTGACTAGGACTGGAGTAATGCAGGGAACAGGACTCAGAAGGATTCGCTATCTCTTCGCAGAGATGAACGCAATCCACAAACGGTAACAGAACAGGATTCAGAAGGATTCGTTATCTCTTCGCAGAGATGAACGCAATCCACAAACAGTAACAGAACAGGATTCAGAAGGATTCGTTATCTCTTCGCAGAGATGAACGCAATCCACAAACGGTAACAGGACAGGATTCAGAAGGATTCGTTATCTCCTCGCAGAGATGAACGCAATCCACGAACAGGACCAGGAGCAGGATACTAGCTCAGCACGGGTGCTCACGATACGCGCAAACTACCAAAACGTGCTGGAAAGCTGACTAACTGCACACAGGATATAAACAGTTCGTGTACGTATACATCAGCGACACTGATGTATCAACGTAACACGAATACAAGGAAAATAATAAACGTGCTGGTATGCATATATATGGGCAATGAACCAATATATGATGCAAAACCAGCAAAGTATCTTTTAGAACAAGAAACACGATCGGGGGCTGAAGCGACAGCAAGACAGGCTTAAACTGAAGCTATGAAAACCCAAGGAGTCCTGCAGGAAGCAGATCTTTATACTGAGGTCATCCAATGGGAGCAGACATGCAGATTCCCACACAGGTGAATGATAATCAGTCACAAGCTGACAGCAGGGAAAGACAGACAAAGCTATGCAGCTTGCATGGAAAGATATCAGAACTGCCTGAGCTGCAGCACTACTATTTCCAGCAACACCTGCTGCAGCAGCGATCATTACACTCCCCCCATATGAATAATGCTGCCACCACAGGGAATAGTTCTAATAACACGATGTTGCCTGTTATCTCTGGTTGACGCCATTGTGTTGGCCATTGAACACAAAACCATTTATTGGACCAAAATGCACCGCAGCCCACGCTGCCAGCTGCATCTGTGAAAAAATTTAGTTCAGTGCTGGATACAAATTCACTCTGCCAAATTGACCTTCCATTATAGAAGGAAAGGAACTCTGCCCATACCAACAGATCAGACTTCAAATCCGCATTCAATCTAATATGAGAAAAGGGGGACTTTAGTCCTCTCATTGATGTTGACAAACGCCTGGAAAAAATTCTGCCCATGGGCATAATTCTTGTAGCAAAAATTAAGTTTCCTAATAATGATTGCATCTCTTTCAAAAGAACTTTTTTTGCGTCGCAAAAAAATTTCGATTAAACACTCAATTTTTTCCAACTTGGACACTGGAAGCCGAAATTCCATCTGAACAGTATCAATAGTGATACCCAAAAATTCTAGACAGATACAAGGTCCCACTGTCTTTTCATCAGCTAAAGGAACCCCGAAATGTTCGCAAATGACCATAAAGGTAATTAACAGTCTTTTGCAAACTGCAGAGTCACTCGGGCCCATAAATAAAAAATCATCCAAATAATGAATTAACGAAAATTGTCCCGTAAGGGCAGATACCACCCATTCTAAAAAACACGAAAAACTTTCAAAATAGTTGCACGATAATGCACAGCCCATAGGCAGGCAACGATCAAAATAATAAGCATTCCGAAAATAGAACCCTAGCAAATTAAATGAAGTTGGATGTATTGGCAGTAAACGAAAGGCCGATTTGACTTCTGCTTTTGACTATAACGCTCCTTGACCTAATGACCTCAAAATTTGTAACGCATCATCAAAGGATGCATAACAAACTGATGAAAGGTCACTGGATATCTCGTCATTTAAAGACTGACCTGTTGGATATGACAGATGATGTATCAACCTGTATGAACACGGCTCTTTTTTAGGGACAATACCAAGTGGAGAAATCCTAACATTTTCAAAAAGGAGGGAGAGGAAAAGGACCTGCTATTCTACCCTCCTTAAGTTCTTTATCAAGTTTATCTTGTACCACATCCATCATAGAATCTACTGATTTTAAATTAGCTACCCATGAGCAGCCTTAACCAGAGAATACAGGCAAACGAAAACCCTCACTAAATCCATCAATTAGCAGCTGGGCCTTCTCCCTGTTTGGATAAATTTGCAGCCATGGTAACATGTTTTGTAGCATCACTGGGGTGGCTGCTTTTTAGATAAAGCTCCTTTGAGCTAGTTGAACCTGAATTCAGTTTTTTTAAAACATTTAGCGATCGGGTGCGAGCCGGCACAGAAACCACACTCATGGCGGTACTTACAAGTCCCCGGCCATCTGCACTGAGTATCGTTAAATGCATAACATACCCTTTTCTTGTAACCTGTTGAAGAAGTAGTGTTAGTAGATTGCTGCTTAAAAGTAGATACCCTTTGCGGCATCATTAGCTCAAGCCATAGTCTGACATCCTTTGTATACCATTTCATTTGAGGGTACACTGAAATTCTTTGGCGGAAGGCCTCATCGTAATTAAACCAAGCTAATCCACCAAATGCTTTGTATGCTCCGAGAATCGTATCTAAATATTGAAACATTTGAGGACACCTCTCTGGGTATTTCTCGCCTACCACACTGGCGTAGATACAGAATGCTTGTAGCCAGTTGTTAAATGACCTAGCTACTGGCCTTCTTCTATCCACCTCGCCTTTGTCATCCGTCTTTTCTTTCTTTAAAAATTCTTTGGACAGGGGTAATAATGATAAAATGTCAATGTAATCCCCCCTCCAAATTTTCTCTTTTGTGCTTGTTGTTAAATGAAAACCCAGGGGAGACAAGTCACAAGGAAGGTGCTCCTTGTATGCCACCTCATCTACGCCTGGTCTATTTACAGGGATAGTATCTGTAACCACTGCAAGGGTAGTGTTGGGCGAGGGGGTGGGAGGAGGAGGAGGTGGGGGAGGAGGAGGAGCGGTAACTGCTGCTGCTGGACTTTGTGTCATGCTGTGCTGTGCCCCCTGCCCGCTAACTTGACCACCCCACACCACATTAGCCCCACTGCTGCCCACATTAACCCCAGCCTGCTGTTGAATAACCTGCAAAAGAGCCCGCAATAAAGGTGATATATTAATATACTCACCAGCTCCTGCAGGTTGTGGATGTCCCAGACCAGGAGGCTGACCCAGCCGGGTCAAGTCTTCAGCAGGACCCTGAGCATGAGGCAGCGCTACACCACTAGCAGCCGCAGCATGGGGGGCACCAAGCTCTAGAAATGCTCCCGCTGCAGCCACTGTGTGTGTGCGCCTGCCCCCACCTCCCGGGTCACTGCGCTCTTCTGGCTGCAGAGCCGCTTCTACTCCTGATGATCCGGGGGCAAAGCCACGCCCCCCGACACCTTCTCCCGCAGATCCGGAAGGAGTCGGCATGGATGCCGACCAGCCACCATCTTCTTGAAGCCCGGACTGGGCTGTTGAAGCTGCCTCCGGAACTCCGCTCCGCCCACTTTCCAGCGTGCTGACCCGACTGGTCGCCGCTCCGAGGTTCCCGCCCATCACCGCCTCCAAGACAGCCCGATTGGCTGTATTGAATTCTGCAGGAACCGATGCGGCCGCACTCCTAGCCGACACCTCCGCCGCAGCCCGAGTGGCCGCGCATGCTGGAGCCATTACACCTGCACCCCGACTGACCGCACTTGCACCCGCCGCTTCACCACCAGCCCGACCAGGATGCACAGCCGCTCCGGAACCCCCGGCTCTGTTTCCCTTCTTCTTGGCGGAGCGATTTCCGCCGCTGCTGCCACCGGACTTCCCAGGGGGTGCGCCGCTTCTGGCCAGCTGCTGCTCTGAAGATGGCACCGCTGGGGTCTCCCGGCGAGTAGGCACGCTTCGCCGCCTTCTTCCTCTGTGACTGCCGGCTGGAACCTCCTACTTTTCCTCTTCCGCCGGCGACTTCCACCCGACCGCCTTGCTCTTCTTCAGCCAGCTGAAGGCACCGCTCCAGGACCTCCATTCCGCCGGGCTCCTCCGCTCTCGCCGCAAACTGCCTCAAGACCTCCATCGTGGCAAGGTGAGTCAGTATTACAAGCTCCGTATCACAGCTCAGAGCTCACCTTATGTCACAGAGGTGACAGGCAGCTAATAGCTGGAAACGGACCTACTTATATAGTCCTAACTCACACCTGATTGGCCAGCAGAAACTACCTTAGCCCCAGCAACATCTGGAAGAGATACCTTCACCTGTCAGCCGACCAATTATACTTGACTGACATCACCTTATCATTTTTTTATTTTTTTTTACTGCACCAACATCTGGCCAATCAGGAGATACTTTACCTCACTGAGGGATTTCTGATATATTCCTGACAGACAACACTGGGCCCTAACAATGTTTTATGAATGTGTAATTATGCTTGATAGCCCCAGACCCATGTAGGGCCTATTTTATGGTTAGGCCCTATTTTATTCTTCTTTGCAAAACAGCTCCAGCTCAGTCAGATTAGATGGACAGCGTTTGTGAACAGCAGTTTTCAGATCTTGCCACAGATTCTTCATTGGATTTAGATCTGGACTTTGACTGGGCCATTCTAACACATGGATATGTTTTGTTTTAAGCTATTCCATTGTTGCCCTGGCTTTATCTTTAGGGTCGTTGTCCTGCTGGAAGGTGAACCTCAGCCCCAGTCTCAAGTCTTTTGCAGACTCCAAGAGGTTTTCTTCCAAGATTGCCCTGTATTTGGCTCCATCCATCTTCCCATCAACTTTGACCAGCTTCCCTGTCCCTCCTGAAGAGAAGCACCCCCAGAGCATGATGCTGCCACCAACATATTTGACAGTGGGGATGGTGTGTTGTGAGTGATGTGCAGTGTTAGTTTTCTGCCACACATAGCGTTTTGCATTTTGGCCAAAAAGTTCCATTTTGGTCTCATCCGACCAGAGCACCTTCTTCCATGTTTGCTGTGTCCCCCACATGGCTTGTGGCAAACTGCAAACGGGACTTCTTATGCTTCTCTGTTAACAATGGCTTTCTTCTTGTCATTCTTCCATAAGAGCCAACTTTGTACAGTCCATGACTAATAGTAGTCCTATGGACAGGTTCCCCCACCTGAGCTGTAGATCTTTGCAGCTTGTCCAGAGTCACCATGGGCCTCTTGACTGCATTTCTGATCAGCGTTCTCCTTGTTTGGCCTGTGAGTTAAGGTGGACGGCCTTGTCTTGGTAGGTTTACAGTTGTGCCATACTCCTTCCATTTCTGAATGATCGCTTGTACAGTGCTCCGTGGGATGTTCAAGGCTTTGGAAATATTTTTGTAGCCTAAGCCTGCTTTAAATTTATCAATAACTGGTGTGTTCTTTGGACTTCATGGTGTTGTTGCTCCCAATATTCTCTTAGACAACCTCTGAGGCCGTCTCAGAGCAGCTGTATTTGTACTGACATTAGATTACACACAGGTGCACTCTATTTAGTCATTATGCACTTGAAACAAAAAAGAAAAACCGAGAGCCCAATATGGTGCAGTAAGTCTAGCAATTGTTGGCAAAATAATTAACAGATGTGGATATACTCACAAACACGGGTTACCATATAGGCAAATGCAGGTGGGGAGCATTAGAACCTGACCCCACTCAGGTTTAAGAAGTCGCTCTCTGTAGATAGAAAGAAGGGGAAAGTCCCCTCCACCCAAGGTGGACTATATACTGTGCAAATTTGGACAGAGGCGCCAGGCAGGTTAAAATGATCTAAAAACAACTAAAAAGGAGGAGTATAGGTGGACTTACCTCCTGAAATGATGGACAATCGGGATTGTTCAAATCGCAAATAACAATTTATTTTGGCAATCCACAACGCGTTTCGCAGGTATAACCTGCCTCATCAGGCAAGGAGTGCAAGCTCAAAAAGGTCCAGAGGCGCATTGCCACTATTGGACCTTTTTGAGCTTGCACTCCTTGCCTGATGAGGCGGGTTATACCTGCGAAACGCGTTGCGGAGTGCCAAAATAAATTGTTATTTGCGATTTGAACAATCTCGATTGTCCATCATTTCAAGAGGTAAGTCCACCTGTACTCCTCCTTTTTAGTTGTTTTTAGATCATTTTAACCTGCCTGGCGCCTCTGTCCAAATTTGCACACTATTTAGTCATTAGCACTCATCAGGCAATGTCTATGGGCAACTGACTCCACTCATACCAAAGGGGGCTGAATAATTACGCACACCCCACTTTGCAGTTATTGATTTGTACAAAAAATGTTTGGAATCGTATGATTTTTGTTCCACTTCTCAAGTGTACACCACTTTGTATTGGATTTTCACGTGGAATTCCAATAAAAATTGATTCATGTTTGTGGCAGTAATGTGACAAAATGTGGAAAACTTCAAGGGGGCCGAATACTTTTGCAAGCCACTGTGTATATATATATATATATATATATATATATATATATATATATATATATATATGGGGAGTGCAGTTATTAGGCAAGTTGTATTTTTGAGGAACAATTTTATTATTGAACAACAACCATGTTCTCAATAAACCCAAAAAACTAATTAATATCAAAGCTGAATATTTTTGAAAGTAGTTGTTAGTTTGTTTTTAGTTTTAGCCATTTTAGGGGGATATCTGTGTGTGCAGGTGACTATTACTGTGCATAATTATTAGGCAACTTAACAAAAACCAAATATATACCCATTTCAATTATTTATTTTTACCAGTGAAACCAATATAACATCTCAACATTCACAAATATACATTTCTGACATTCAAAAACAAAACAAAAACAAATCAGTGACTAATATAGCCATCTTTCTTTGCAAGGACACTCAAAGGCCTGCCATCTATGGATTCTGTCAATGTTTTGATCTGTTCACCATCAACAATGCGTGCAGCAGCAACCACAGCCTCCCTGACACTGTTCAGAGAGGTTTACTGTTTTCCCTCCTTGAAAATCTCACATTTTATGATGGACCATAGGTTCTCAATGGGGTTCAGATCTGGTGAACAAGGAGGCCATGTCATAAGTTTTTCTTCTTTTATACCCTTTCTTGCCAGCCACGCTGTGGAGTACTTGAACGCGTGTGATGGAGCATTGTCCTGCATGAAAATCATGTTTTTCTTGGAAGGATGCAGACTTCTTCCTGTACCACTGCTTGAATAATTTGTCTTCCAGAAACTGGCAGTGGGACTGGGAGTTGAGCTTGACTCCATCCTTACCCGAAAAGGCCCCACAAGCTCATCTTTGGTGATACCAGCCCAAACCAGTACTCCACCTCCACCTTGCTGGTGTCTGAGTCCGACTGGAGCTCTCTGCCCTTTACCAATCCAGCAACGGGCCTACCCATCTGGCCCATCAAGACTCACTTTCATTTCAATAGTCCATAAAACATTAGAAAAATCAGTCTTGTGATATTTCTTGGCCCAGTCTTGACGTTTCAGCTTGTGTGTCTTGTTCAGTGGTGGTCGTCTTTCAGCCTTTCTTACCTTGGCCATGTCTCTGAGTATTGCACACCTTTTGGGCACTCCAGTGATGTTGCAGCTCTGAAATATGGCCAAACTGGTGGCAAGTGGCATCTTGGCAGCTGCACGCTTGACTTTTCTCAGTTCATGTGCAGTTATTTTGCGCCTTAGTTTTTCCACACGCCTCTTGCGACCCTGTTGACTATTTTGAATGAAACGCTTGATTGTACGATGATCACGCTTCAGAAGCTTTGCAATTTTAAGAGTGCTGCATCCCCCTGCAAGATATCTCACTATTTTTGACTTTTCTGAGCCTGTCAAGTCCTTCTTTTGACCCATCTTGCCAAAGGAAAGGAAGTTGCCTAATAATTATGCACACCTGATATAGGGTATTGATGTCATTAGACCACACCCCTTCTCATTACAGAGATGCACATCACCTAATATGCTTAATTGGTAGTAGGCTTTCGAGCCTATACAGCTTGGAGTAAGACAACATGCATAAAGAGGATGATGTGGTCAAAATACTAATTTGCCTAATAATTCTGCACTCCCTGTATATATATATATATATATATATATATATATATATATATATATATATATATATATATATATCATGTTACAGTATACTACAAGTTTTTATTACATTGTGAATTATCTGCACTCCAGTCTGGGATTAGCATGTGACAGGCAGCAGTTCCTTCTCCTCTCAGCCTCACAAACTCAGAAAACTGAGAGCAGAGACCTGTCTGTGAGGGATAAACAAAGCACACACACAGAGCCTGCAGGGGGCGTGAAGGAGGTGTGCATTGTCAGGAATATACTGGGGTGCTTATGATATAAGGATAACAGGAACATATTCTTTAATTTTTCTGCCTGTCTTCCATGTAGGTCTGCTAGAAGGGAGCTGTTGCCTTTGATTGCTTGGGGCAAGGAAGTGGGTATTGAATGACCATATGAAGTACTTTGAGTTTCTGTATGCAGTTCCTCTGAAAGTGGTTCCCTGCTAATGGGATTATCTGCCTGGCTTTTTTAACTCAGGAGACAGCCCATTGTCTCAATACACAAAGCAAGAGGACCAGAGTCTGGAGACTAAGACAGGAATGTTGGAAATGTACATGACAGGCTACTGGAAATTAAATTATTAGTGGAGGTGCAAACGATACCCTGTAAATTACAGCTATTGGAAGGGGGTTGGAATCTCTGCAGACTTTAAAAACGGAGACAGGAAAAAGCCTTAATCAAGTTTTCACCTGGAGTTGAAAGCCTCACTTCACAATCTTTGATGTATAGACTTTTACCTGGAAATGGAATATGTCTGAGATTTAATTAAAACCTAGTTCCTCCCCTCCCCAAGGAAGTTGCAGCCTCCAGGCGTAGCTCAGAGTATAAAAAGCAGTGGCAGATACCTATTAAAGATCTTCTCTTGGAGATAGCGCATAGCTAGAGATGATCTCGACTTCTGGTCGAGCAAGCGGCATGCTCCTGCCGACACGTTAAGACCTTCAAGTTGGTAACGTTTTTAATCCCCATTTTTATTTTTACGCAAATATCCTTGTGTGTATTTTTGTAACTTTTATCTTGTAACTTTTTTACTTTGTTTTTTGTACATCTTCTGTATATATTCTGTTCTGCATTGTTCTATGTTTTTATGGAATATTAAATCATTATTTAATAAGCTTGACTTCTGCGGTACTAAACTAACACTCATAGCCTAGAGGAGACTGCAGTGTAGCTGTGTATAAGTCCGTGCCTAATTGTATGCTTGAGCAACACAACCATAAGAAGTTGCAATTGCATTGTGTGTGTTTGGCACTTCTGCGCTCGACAGCCGAGTGGGAAGTCTAACAGTATCGTTCGGAACGACTGTTAGTGGTTTTGCTTCACTATAGTGTAAGATTGCAATGGTGTGTGTGTGCGTGGCGCTCTCGTATTTGGCCTAAGCGCAGAGCTGACCCAAATACGAAAACGCAGATTGCGTATTGAGCACTCGATAGCTGAGTGAACGTGTCTAGCAACGCTAGTGGTGGCAGTGGGAAGTGTTTGAGGGGTCCCAGCCTTGTTTGTAGCTTAAATAAGGCTGTTCCCCGCTTAATCTGGTCAAACCCGCAGTCGGGAACCGTATACGCAGGCATGCCGCGGGCCGGTTCTTGACATGCATAACTTCTCCTTATCACAGCAGAGGCAGCACATTCCTCTCTGGGCCGACAAAGCCTGACTGTCAGGATCTCTCCTGTAGCATGTTCTGTTGGTTGCAGTGGAACTGCAACCGAGCAGTTCTGACTTATCTGCTTGCATTCGGTTGAGCATTCGCCGTGAGTCTCATTGTCATTTGCAATCACTCTGCAGTTCAGAGCAGGTCAGGATGCTGTCATGACTCCTCCTATTGCTTGCCAGATATTCCAAACGATCCGCACCATCCAATATAAATCCTTTATTAGCTCAGTTTAAAAACATCATAACACGTTAAAAACCAAAAGTGGGTCTGTGCATTATGACTGCGGGAAGCGGACGTGGTAGGCTTGTACGCTATTGACTGTGGCGTGTGGGCTGTGGTCTGGGATGCGAGTGATGCGGACCTCCGCGATCACGTGCTCCTAAGACTGTGGGGAGCGGACGTGACAGGCTGTTGCGCTATAGGTTAGAGCATGCAGGCCTGGTCCCGTGTGCGGACGGTGTCGGCGGCTTGATTATTGGCTGCGTTACGCGCTTCCCCATTGGCCGCCGCTCAATATAGCCTTGCGATTGGGCCTATGTGCCCAAGACAGCAGTTTTCATTTTGATTGGGTGCCAATGCGGCTTAGGGCTTCCAATGTCCCCACTGGGATTGGATCAAGTCCTACGGCGGACGCTGTAGGCGGTCCTGTGATTGGATACTATGATTCGCCGTTAAAACTTTGTTTTTGCGTGTTTTTATACACGCATAACATTTTGGTGAGTACCCTTCACACAGGTATTGATTGTATTAGAATTTTATAAGGCAGATGTCTGGATTATGGGATATGGTGGTCACATATAGGAAAGTCATGTTGCAACTCTGATTGGTGGCCATGATTATATGAATATGCATATATGCAAATGTTGAAGTCTTCTATGTGGTCCTCTCTTGGACTTTAAATGGACTGTTTGATGGATTAGGCATCATTGTGGGCTGATCATGATTTGATAAAGGACCTGCTATTGCCCGAAACGCCTGTGCGTCATCATAATGCACAGACCCACTTTTGGTTTTTAACCTGTTATGATGTTTTTAAACTGAGCTAATAAAGGATTTATATTGGATGGTGCGGATCGTTTGGAATTTCTGACAAGACCCTTGTGGCTCCAGAGGTAATCACAGCACATCCTGACTTTCCATTGGTGCAGTGAGCTCTTACGACTCCTCCTATTGCTTGCTGCAGTTGAACTGCAGCCAGATAGCCCTGGATTTCCTACATGCATGTTGTTGCATAATATTGCATGTATTTGTTATGAGAGTCCTTCATCTAGCAGCTTGTAATCAACTGGCTCAGGATTGAGCAATTACCATTCAGGTGTGTTGGAATTTGCATGCCTGTATCCATAAAAGTCTGCCTTCCATTTCAGACTCCGACCAACATAGCGTACAGCTCCCTGAGTTGTTGCTGGGTCATTCATGTGAATTTTATATTGCATTGTTTAATCTTGTTTCTTGCTTGGATGTTTGCTGTATCCGCGGGGATGCAGTGAAGTCCTTCTGATCCTGATAGCTTGCACTCTGCCATCACCACATTGGTGACTGGTAGTATTCCTTCTTGCCTTGTTCTTGAGGACGTAACTAAAGCAGCGGTTGCCATTAGTTACGCTCCTACCTGTTAGTATTGTCTATGTCAGTGTGAATGTTTGCCGTCGCTGGGGCAGCGACTAGATTGGCAAAGCATTCCGTCTGTCTGTCTGTTTTGTCTTGTTAATTATTACTTGTGCTTTAGCTAGTTTCTTGATAAATATATATGCAGATCTGCGATATATATTTATCCATTAGTTGAGCCATTTGTTATTTTTATGAAATAACGTGTATGACCTTAGCCTGTTACCGACTCCGATTCCGCCTAGTCCATTGTGCTGCAGCCATCTGATCTAACGTGTATGACCCTAGCCTGTTACCGACTACGTCTGTTGTGTATTGTATCACATAGCATCTAGCGTGATAGGCGATATCGGAAGCCCAGAGCTGCAGTTGCTCTGGGCAATCTTGCTCCCTTGTTCATTACTCCTGTGGCCACCAGTGGAGCCTCTTCCATTACCCAGCTACATAGTCTTGAGCACACATGCTGACCCAGAAAGTATACCTCCCAAGCAATACACTGACAAAGAAAAGAAGATTAAATATATTACAGAGACAGTGCAACTAGAAAAGGCTGCTGTAAGCCAAAGCACATTAGAACAGGTATAGGAACTTATAGGATAGAAGAAATAAGGCTGATTTTGTTACAGAGTCTCTTTAATGACTAAAAGCTTGTGAAAAATTATACTGCTTTTAGACCCAGAAATACTGTAGTCATACTGCCTGGGAGGTTGACATTGCTGCATTTATAAAGAGTGGTTGCTGTTTTTTTAAGGTGGCAATCAGTACTTTGATTACCTACTTTAATATCCATATATTGTTATCGCGAATAGTGTTTTGCATAGTGAAACTAGAGAACACTATTTGGTGATCTGCAAAGTGGTACTCACCCTAATCTCTGCTTACAAATGTTGCTGTCATCCTGATAATTATCAGTAATAGTGGCTATCATATGTAAACTGTCAATCACTTATAAATATAGTGATAATTTAAAGGGAATCTGAAGTGAAAATAAACTTATGAGATAATTGTATGTGCAGTACAGCTAATAAATAGAACATTAGTAGCAAAGAAAAGATTCTCATATTGTTTCCAGTCCATGAAGTGTTAAGAAATTTCAGTTGATATCAATGCAAAATAGCTTCTCGGAGCTCTCTGACACAACTTGGGTCTGAGAGAGTCCTATTTTCTGAAGCACTTATACATCAAAGAAACAGTGAGAGGCAGCTTCAGATAAGGTTTTACTGCAGGGGAAGTTCAAAGGGTCATTAGCTCTGCTTTGTTTCATGGTTTAAAATACAGAGGGGGACATTTATCAAGAGTGTCTAAAACAAAACATTAGTAGGTTTTTAGAAATCCATGCAGAAGCAGAACTGTCTCAGACATCCTAAGAAATCCCTAAATAGTCTGGGTTCCTTCTTAAACTGTTAAAAATAGGAGGAGTTAGGAAGGTCTCTCAGGCAGTGCAGTGTGTGAGGGGAATTGCTGTTGCTGAGGTAACCAATACATCTGCTGTATTGCATCAATGCCCAGCACTGGAAGGGTTAGGCACAGAACAGCTTCACAGGATTCAGCAGGGGGAGGAGCATTTCACAAATCACATCTAGTCTGCACTGCTGCATCTGTAGAACTGCTATCAAGCACTTCTTAATCTGCAGCAGTTTAGGAATGGATTTCCCTTTTCTTAACTATAGTGCAGCTCTAGAAATCCACACTGAACTGCTGCTATTACGTAGGATTTAGGAATCTTCTTCTTTTCATGCAGAACAATTCATGCTGGTTAGAACTGTTTAAGAAGAAAAAACTGTCAGTAATGCTTTGATAAATCTGGCCCGCAGAGTGGTTTGTAATTGTAAATATGACAGAATGATGCAAAGTTATAAAAAAAAAAAAAGGATATAACTGAAAATAAAAATGAGACTCTTTTCTTCGCTACTAATGTTCTATCAATTATATTATACATACATTTCATTATATCATAAGGTTTTTTTGGGTTCAATGTCACCTTAAGCTGATTTCCACTTTTATAAATACCTGCCATTGGCAGATCTCCAGAGAAGTGCCTTTATTTCTGAAGGAGTAAAGGTGACCATATATCAGGAGACTTGGCGGCCAATGAAAATCGGTGCCGCTAAGTGTATGCTCAATCTATGATGCTACCGATTTTGGGCCGAAATTGGTCACATTAGTCGGACGTGCTGCTAGATGTTGGGCCGTTGTGGTCGGTTGGGTGCGCCGTGGTAATGGTGAGCGATAGCGCACGAGCAACGAAACTCCCGGCGCTCTGTACTAAGTATATACATGTACATGTGTGTGTTTATACATTACCTGTCCTGTGTCATGGTGCCCGTCTGTCTTATGAATACGCCACTTTTCCATAGCCGCATACATTCTGCCGGGACATGTAAGACCTCACACGACACACCAGCAGTAGGTAGGCTATGGAAGAGTGGTGGATTCATAAGACAGACAGGCACTGCGACACAAGACATGTAATGTATAAACACACACATGCACACGTACATTTATACACTGGGGCGCAACAGTGGATGCGGCAGACTCCGCCGATTCCCAAGATATTGCATGCTGAAGTGGAATCAGCCTGAGGTGTATGGGCAGCTGACAGATCTCTCTCCAATCAGATTCCATCCGAGAGAGATGTATCTCTTGGTTGAATCTGCCCATCATTGCCTGATGTATGGCTACCTTAACCACTTCAGCCTTCAGTCGTTTTCACTTTATGCATCCGAGCAATGTTCACCTCCCATTCATTAGCCTATAACTTTATCACTACTTATCACAATGAACTGATCTATATCTTGTTTTTTCCGCCACCAATTAGGCTTTCTTTGGGTGGTACATTTTGCTAAGAGCCACTTTACTGTAAATGCATTTTAACAGGAAGAATAAGAAAAAAACAGAAAAAATTCATTATTTCACAGTTTTCAGCCATTATAGTTTTAAAATAATACATGCCTCCATAATTAAAACTCACGTATTGTATTTGCCCATATGTCCCGGTTATTACACCATTAAAATTATGTCCCTATAACAATGTATGGCGACAATATTTTATTTGGAAATAAAGGTGCATTTTTTCCGTTTTGCATCTATCACTATTTACAAGTTTAAAATAAAAAAAATATAGAAATATTTCATCTTTACATTGATATTTAAAAAGTTTAGACCCTTAGGTAAATATTTACATGTTGTTGTTTTTTATTATTGTAATGTTTTTTCTTTTTATATTAAACATTTTATTTGGGTATTTTTTGGGAGGGTGGAATGTAAACAGTACTTTTATAATGTAAATGTGTGTTGAGTTTTATTTTTTTTACTTTTAGTTGTAGTTTTACTTTTTGGCCTCAAGATGGTGGCCATGAGTTTGTTTACATGACGTCACTCTAAGCGTAACATACACTTAGAGGGACGCATGGGGGACGCAACAGCCAGAAAAAGCGGAGCTTCTGAGAGAAGCTGCCGCTTTTTCTGCGGGGGGAGAGGAATCAGTGATCAGGCACCATAGCCGGATTCACTGATTCGTGGGCTAACGATCCGCGGGTGGAAGCGCGCGTGCACACGCGCGATCGGCCGCGGGAGCGCGCGGATGCGCACATGGCCTCCTGGGCGTAGCTAGTACGTCCAGGAGGCCAAAGTAGTTAAAGAGGAACTGTCGCAAAAATCTTAAAATTTAAAACACATACAAATAAGAAGTACATTTCTCCCAGAGTAAAATGAGCCAAAAATTACTTTTCTCCTATATTGCTGTCACTTGCAGTAAGTAGTAGAAATCTGACATTACCGACAGATTTTGGACTAGCCCATCTTCCGATGGGGGGCTCTCAGGGTTTTCTTTACTTTTAAAATCACTGAGTTAATGGCAGTTGCTCCATCCAACTGCCAAAATAGTGTGCAGTGAGCACAGAGGCTGGCCTGCATCATTGTATTCATCATTTTCAGGGAATGTCTTTATAAAAATTAAAGGCTATGTTCAGAATCCCCCATGAAGAGATGGACTAGCCCAATGTCAGATTTCTACTACCTACTGTAAGTGACAGCAACGTAGGAGAAAAGTAATTTATGGCTCATTTTACTCTGGGGAAAATGTACTTCTCATTTGTAAGTGTTTTAAATGTTAAGATTTTTGTGACAGTTCCTCTTTAATGGCAATTTTCAAATGATCTTTAAATTGCCACCCTTTAAAATAGATTTCCAAGAGTTCAATTTACAGATTTGTTTATCAGTGTTACCTTCAAAGGCTGTGCAAGCAGGATTTGGGCTCAGAGAGTACATTCACAATAAGATGAAATACATTTTATAATTAGAGGCAATTTATTTTTAGTCTGCCAAATTAAAAGCAATACTGTCCCATTTTCTAACTAGTTTCCTAGTGCAAAGTAGGACTCCTAATGATCATATCCCAGGTACACCCAGCAGTGATTGCAGCTGCGCTTAGTAGGTTTGAATAGTAGGTCTTTTGAGGTCATAGTGAGATTCCTGTATGGTTGCCATACCCTGCAGTTCCAGTCATGGTGACTTTGGGAGAACAATCAAATTAAATTGTGAACTATTTTTTTTCCATGGAAATGGAAAAGTTGTGCCTCGTGTGGACACAGTTATTGTCTTGTTCATTTTTAATTCTACAGAAATGGTTAATAATCAACTACTCTAGGAAAAGTAAACATTAGTTGGTTGTTTTTAAAATGGGAAGCAGCATAGCTGTGTAAGTTTATTTGCAAAGCAAAATGTGTCCAACTGTCTTTTGCATGTGCACTGACACGAAAGATCAATGTGCAATTAGTATTGTTACATTGTGAGATATCAGGAGTTTGTATGCCACTGGATGGGCTCATTTATGAGCCATTATACAATGTGAAAATGTCCAGACATATCTAAGATTCAGATTTTACTTTTATCTGGATACTACAGTCACAGCAATGTCACAAGACTTCTAAACGCCTGCAGGTTTTTTTTTCCGACCTTCTATTATATTGAATAACTCCATTCATAGAGAGAAATGCTTACATTACAGAAGACCATTAACCCCATGGAAGTATTTATTTTCCCAAAAAGAGTGTAATGTGTTGAATGAAAAGCCACCAACAAAATACATCTAGCACTAACTGTCCCACCTGTACCCTACAGGGTATATTTAGCATCACTGTATTTCCATATCACAATTTTTGCTTTATAGCATATACAGCTTGGAGAGGATGGATTTAAGTGTATGAAATATTTGCATCTTTTAAAATACATAAGAACTTTGATGGATTATTCTCTATAAACCCAAAAGAAAAGCTTTAGCTTTTTCTGGTGTTCAATATTTCATTAACAATTTAAAACAGAACACAAATGTGGGAAAGAGGCTATTAAAACCAGATAAAATGAAGAAAATTATGTGGATTACTTCAATAATGGGTATCAGGAATATAGCAGCTAGTTATGAGGCTGATGATGTAAGGATAACAGGAACATATTTCTTTCATTTTTCTATCTGCTGTATATTTTGTCAGAGGTGTAGGTATGTCAGCCAGTCTGGCTTTTGGAAGGTGTCACCTGGATAATGTCTGTATGTAGATTAAATTTGCATTCAGGGCAGAGATCAAGGGAACTGCCATTGTCTTCATTGAATAGACCAGTCGCCTTCAATAGGCAGAGGAACCTGGACAGTAATTAAGAACTGTCTACCTAGCCACTAGCAAGGAAACACTTACTTAGACAATTACCTGACCAGGTTGAAACCCACACAGGCATTCGGCTACCTCTTAGTCTGAATAGTGGGCTGGAAGTGGAATTGCTTTGAAATCTGTAAGTGTAAACAGGATACTTGTTGTTCTCAGGATACAATCTTACCTGTGAAATCTGCAACCTTCAAAAAGCTGAAACAGGAACCCTTTGGAGTTTGCATATCACAGGAAGATTATGACAAGCGTTCGGTGATGTCACAAACGGGTAAATTGCATTAGTTCCTGGGGGCTGGACATTAAATGCCCCAGGGGACACTTCAGACTATTTAAGTTGGTCCAGAACAGTCACAGGTATCTTTTCCTGGAGGTAGCGCATAGCTAGGGATGAGCTCGACTCCTGGTCGAAAAAACGGCGTCCTCCCGTCAAACAACGTTCTAACCTAAGCTGGTAACGTTCTTTTTTTCCCCGTTTATGTTTACGAAAATATCCTTGTGTGTATTTTTGTAACTTTAATCTTGTAACTTTTTTACTTTGTTTTTGTACATCTCTTGTATATATTAATTTCTGCATTGTTCCATGTTTTTTCTGGAATATTAAATTGTTATTTAAATAAGTTGACTTCTGCTGTACTAAACTAACACTCATAGCCTAGAAGAGACTGACGTGTAACTGTGTATAAGTCCGTGCCTGATTGTACGTTTGGGCAACCCTACCGTATGAGATTTTAATTGCATTGTGTGTGGGGGCGTTTGTCCTATGTTGGCCTAAAGCGCGCAGCTGACCCAACGTACGAAAACGCCAGTGCGAGTAGCTCGACAGCAGAGTGACTAACAGTATCGTTCGGAACGACTGTTAGTGGTTTTGCTTCACTACAGTGTAAGATTGCAACTGTGCGTGTGTGCGTGGCGTTCCCGTATTTGGCCTAAAGCGCAAAGCTGACCCTAATACGAAAACGCGGATTGCGTGCTGAGCACTCGACAGCCGAGTGGACGTGTCTAGCAAACCGCTAGTGGTGGCAGTAAGAAGCTTTTTAGGGGTCACAGCCTTGTTTGTAGCTCGAATAAGGCTGCTCCCCGCTTGATCTGGTCAAATACGCAGGCGTGCCGTGGGCCGGTTCCTGACAACGGGATCTTTAAGTAAACAAAGGGTTTTATTTAGCATTTTGTTTCCTGCAATCTTTTAGGGTGTCAAGACACCCCCACCTCTTCACAAATTTAAAACAGAGGTTGACTACTTTATGTGATCAATGCAAATATGTAACGATCGGTGAAGCACAGAGAGGATCTGATTACCGGTGATCTGCAGTATCACTGGGAATACAGATGTATACCAGATTATAAGTGATCTGCAGTATCACCGATAATCCGATATACTAGCTAACCTCTGTACACCTGAGTAGAGTGTAGTGTTTGGTGTGACAGTAACACTTTGAGGACTAGGCCTCAGTGCAGCAAGGAGTACTGCACAGATTCCTTCCGCAGACCTGAGCTCTCCAAGACGGGAGGAGTCAGACTGACAGTAGGAAGGATGTCTGAAAGTAACCCTCAGGAGGAAGGGTCGCTAACAGAGCGAGGAACCGCCTCTAACAGTAAGGTCGGTTCTCGAGGTCGGACAAGTCAGGTCGTACACACACAGACAGATACAGTACAGAATCAGAAGACAAAGGCGGAGTCTAAGTACAGGCAGGGTTCGGCAACGGGGTATCAGATATATCGAGGTACAGAATCAGGAGGCTGAGGCGGAGTCTAGGAACGAGCCGGGGTTCGGCAACAGAGTATCAGAAATATCGAGGTACAAGATCAGAGTTCAGGAGGGTAGTCAAGGCAGGCAAAGGTCATAACAGATAATCACAATCAAACTAGTACTTTAGCTATCAACAGAATCTAGCTAAGTGTAGGATTACAGCTCCAGCTGTTCCCGGAACCATTGCGGATCTGACTACGGATCTGGGTCTTCCCCCTTATGTGATCGCAACGCCAGACAAAGAGCAAGTGAACAGCCAGCAGTATATATACACAAGGACCTTTCCAGGACCTCCCTAATTGCTGGACCAATGAGAGTTGTGGAAAATGTCAGCTGACCCGCCTGGTCAGCTGACTCACTTCTGGCTGTTATTTAAACTCAGCCTCTGTGCGCGCGCGTGTCACTCTGAGACTTGGTGGACTATCAGTCCCAGCCACACCAGTACTGTCTTGCAATGTATCTTGTGAACCGCTTGCAGGGGCCGCCTCCAATGCGGATTCCGCCGTTCTCAATGTGGATTCCGCCGTTCCCAATGCGGATTCCGCCGCTCTGCCTAAGCGGCATGCGGCGGTTTTTCCGCGTTGTGACGCCCTGCTGGACGCTGAAACAGCCGCCTCACTATGAGAGACGGCGGCTTTTCCGCGTTTCCTCACAAAATAAAAAATAAAATGCAGATGCCTGCTCAGCCTCATACATGATCACTACTGGGTAATGTTGATGAATTACTGCAATGTGCTCCCCCATATCGATCAGACTTCAGCACCGTTCTGACTAATTATTGATTTGATTTCCCTTAGTTGAAGGCACACTCATTTTTACTTATATAGATACTCCAGTACCACCAACAGTACATGTTTTGCAGAAAACAACAAACATTCACAGGTGAGGCAATTCGTGTCTCAGGAAAG
Source organism: Hyperolius riggenbachi (assembly GCF_040937935.1). Lineage (NCBI taxonomy): Eukaryota > Metazoa > Chordata > Amphibia > Anura > Hyperoliidae > Hyperolius > Hyperolius riggenbachi. The sequence continues at coordinate 169,005,672 of NC_090652.1, read as the reverse complement.
CTCATAAACTCCTTCTGTGGATTTAAACAAAACATGCACTATTGGTAGTACTTGAGGACCGGGTTGAAAAGCCCTGGCCTAGGGCCCTTTTTCATACTGAAAATCACTGCAAAATCCCAGCTATTTTGCTGCAATTCTGTTTGCAATTTTTTATTCAGGGACTGCTTTTCACACTGTGTTATGTTCTACTATTTCTCTACTCTCCAGTAGGTTGCTATGTCAGTGGCGTGTCTGATCCTGTGCTGCTGCTATTTCTCTGTTCTCCACTAGGTTGCTATGCCGATGCTGTGTCTGATCCTCCTATCTCTACAGTATTAAAGTATGCTACTGATATTAAAAGCTTGACATCTGAGCACTCATAGCACCCATTGCAAATTTTGAGAGTAGGGAGGGGAGCCCAAACTACCTCTGCGCCAAATTGCAACCCCCCAATCCTGCTGGTTCCTGAAATGGGGTATATCATTGCTGTAATTTGGCACAGAGGTAGTTCAGGCTGTCCCCTCCCTACCCTCAAAATGTTTAGTGTGTCGGAGCTATGAGTAAAACACACAGTACAAGATAAAGCACTTGGGCAAACAAACGCAGTGTTCTCCCCAGAGCCTTTCAACTGGGCGGAGCGCCCACCTGACCCTGCCCTCCCGCCCGGCTGCCGTTTGTAGCAGAATTACTTCCTCTTGAATCATTATAACAGCAGCGGCTGTGTCTGTGCAGCCAGCTCGCTGTCATTCAGGGACGTCATCTCCGGCTGCCCTCTTCCCCAGCTCCCTTCCTAGTGTAGAAGGGCGGGGAAAGCTGTGTTACACACAGGACAGATAAACTTGCACCGCGGGACGCCTGGCTCTATTCATTCCGACCTGCAAGTCTCTTGTCATAACGGGGGAGGGGGGCTGTGCGCTGCTGTGATAAATGCCTTTTATATGCAGAGTTAGCTTCACACACACACACACTCGTACTGTCCTCACTAACTAGTGATTAAACAGATGTGGAGAGGAGAGCTGTACTGTCGCAGCAGATTTCTGCTGATAGATTATAAAAAGGTGGCATTACTGACCTTATTTCTAGAAACTAATAAAGCAGTTTAGCTGTAATTTTATCTAAACTTGGAAAAATACTTGTGGTTATTGCAGTCTAAACTTCAGAGCACTTTATTCAGCAGCCTCCTGCTGATATTCATAGCAGAGTATCTTCATTACAGATGATTGGTCCTCTTAAAGTGTGTGTGTGTGTATATTGTGTGTATGGTGTGTGTATGGTGTGTGTATGGTGTGTGTATGGTGTGTGTGTTGGGTGTGTGTATAGTGTGTGTGGTGTGTGCCTATATTGCGTGTGTGTGCGCATATATTTTGTGTTTGCGTGTATAGTGTGTGCATATATAGTGTGTGTGTGTGTTTTTATCCTTGGCCGCCCCCACCCATTCAGTACTACCTAGCGCGCCCCCCCCCAGTGTGATTCCACACCCAGTGTGAACCACCCGGCTACTTCTTCATGCCACCCGGCTGGAAAAATATTCTGGGGAGAACACTGAAACGTATTACGTGTTCCCTATTGGGACAGACCCCTAGCGCACTAAAACATAACCTTTATTAGAAACCATTAAAATATATAGACATGGTGAGCAGCACATGTAATATTTTACAACAAATAAACAAGGGTTGTCCTGTTAATACCGGGCAGCCCAAGGTGCGTAGTTTAGAATAAACATAGGAGTCATTTGAGGTACAGGATATTAGAGGGTCCTCACTAGGTTAAATATCCATTGAGAAAAAAAACTATAAGCTCTGTTAGATATATACGAGAGTTCCTCACAGATCAAAAATGGCTCCATACACACATCAATCGACAGTACAGGGGACATACATTACACTAGCTACATATACTCGACATGTTTCAGCTAATGCTTTCCTCAGGAGTGAATTACATAAACAGTGCAGAAAACAAAAAAAAAACACCAAACATATAAGCATACTGTCAAAGTTTACAGCCCCTGTCAGAGCTTTGTAGTTTATTCTAAACTACACACATTGGGCTGCCTGGTATTAACAGGACAACCCTTGTTTATTTGTTGTAAAATATTACACAGGCTGCTCACCATTTCTATATATTTTAATTGTTTCTAATAAAGGTTATGTTTTTAGTGTGCTAGGGGTCCGTCCCAATAGGGAACACGTAAGAAGCTATGAGTGCTCAGATATCAAGCTTTTAATATCAGCATACAGGTGAAACACGAAAAATTAGAATAAATGAAAAAGTTATTTTATAGTAATTCAATTTAAGCTGATTAATAATTATTACCCAAGATCCACCTGAAAGCTGGGGTGGTATATATCTGGTGAGCATCTAGGAAAAGGGGGAGTGGGAGTACTAAGTTTTTTTTCATCTGGGGAGCACAAGTCACTATTGGTGTGGAGCATCTGCATTGACTATACAATATTACCCTATGTGGAGTTTATGTGTTATTTTAGGTTGGAGAGCGCAGAAGTTTCAACAAACCGTTTTATCCAAATTGGACTTCCTGCAGCGATCCCAATACTTGTTGGACAGTAGATATTTGTGCAATATATGGATTGTGGACATTAGACATACGTGCAATATATAGATTGTGGCGCAGTGTTCATTTTAACAATTCAATTTAACCACTTGACCACTGAGGGTTTTTTCCCCTTGTGGACCAGAGCAATTTTCACCTGTCAGCGCTCCTCCCTTTCTTTCGCCAATAACTTAATTACTACTAATCACAGCATAATGATCTATATCTTGTTTTTCTCGCCACCAATTAGGCTTTCTTTGGGAGGTACAGTATGCTAAGAATTATTTTATCCTAAATGCATTTAAACATGAATAAGAAAAATAATTGAGAAAATGCATTATTTCTCAGTTTTTGGCCATTATAGTGTTAAAATAAAACGTCCTACTGTGGATAAAAGCCACAGCCACAAGCCGTTTCAATTTAATTTCCCTAGTACAATGTATGGCGCCAATATTTTATTTGGAAATAAAGGTGCATTTTTTCAGTTTTGCGTCCATAACTAATTACAAGCCCATAAATTAAAAACGAATAGTAATATACCGCCTTGACATAAATTTTAAAAAAGTTTAGTCACTAAGGTAACTACTTTTTTAATGTAAATCCCCCCCCCCCCCCCCCATATTAAAAAAAAAGTTTGGGTACTATATGGGAGGGTGTGGGAGGGAAATAGTTAATTATAAAAGTCAGTGTGGGGATTTTTGTTAAATAGAAATGAATTTTGGTGTAATTTACTATTTGGCCACAAGATGTCCTCAGTCATTATTTCCGATTCACGTACGTAAGCACGTGAATCGGAAGTAATGCGTGCCAGTGTAACAACAGGAAGATACAATGAATGCCGGCGTCTTGTAGACACCGATATTCATTGAATCGGAGACTTAGATTTATGAATGGGAATTGTGGTCCCATTCATTAACCTCTCCGCTAAGCGGCGATAATGGCCGTGCGCGTGCAAACGGGAGCGAGCGTCGGCTGCACACCGCTGCAGACTTGCATTAACAGCCCTGGTGCATCCTGTGAACTTTGCAGGGCCGTGAATGTACTGCACAGCGTGCATCAAGTAGTTAAAAGGTGAAACTAATATATGCAATAGAAACCCTTTGCAGATGTTTTTGATTAATTAGCTGATAAGAATCTGACACTTTGAGCCTAGACCAGGCATGGGCAAACATGGCCCTCCAGCTGTTAAGGAACTACAAGTCCCACAATGCATTGCAGGAGTCTGACAGCCACAGTCATGACTCATAAAGACAAATGCATTGTGGGACTTGTAGTTCCGTAAAAGCTGGAGGGCCAAGTTTGCCCATGCCTGGCCTAGACTATTAAACATTTTCTCAATTTTTAAATGGTCTGAGATTTTTGATTTTGGGTTTCTCATAAGCTGTAAGCCATAATTATTTATTTATTTACTGGAATATAAAACGCTCCGGACTATAAGACGCACCTAGGTTTAAAGGGCAAAAACTAGGGGAAAAAATATACTAATACTAGGTGAGTCCATTATCAGTCTGCTGAAAGACTGTACACATGTCCTACTGTCGGCAGAACGTCCGCCCAGCAGGAGGGTCTGACGGACCCGTTGTTTGTTACAATAGTGCGTGTGTACGCACCTTAAGGTATCTTGGAATTGATGTTACTCTAGATCTGTCCCAGTTTGTCCAACTAAATTTTTTACCTATCCTTCCTCAGTTGCAGTCTAAATGCAAGCATGGGATTTTCTTCCTGTCTCTCATAGGTAGATCCAATTTAATCAAGATGATAATCCTGTCTAAGCTCAACTATATATTCTGTAATTCACCTTGTTGGATCGTAAGATACTTCGGCCTAATAAAGGGATATTTGTTCCAGGTTCTAGGTCTAGTTTTTCTACCATTTACCACCCAGGGTGGACATTGCAGTGCTAGAGAGAGTGACAAAGATTTGTATAGGTTATTACTGAAGCAGTACAGTCCACACTCTACTGAAACTATTTGTTTGCTTTTATAAACTTCCTGTAAAACAAAGTATGTTGTATGGTAAAAAATATGTTCCGCACAGACAAGGAATGTCATGTATTCTGAACATCTGATTTTTAGGTAGTTGCCAGTCAAAACAGAAACAGGTCATGAAATGTGTACAGACTACATGCCTTGAGCTTCCATTTGTCATTCAAACATAGCTGTAGCACCTCAGTAAATGAAATAAAGCACTTTTTATAGCAGTAGGTTTCCTGCATATCAATAGCATCTCACCAATTTATCAGGGTTGTTGCCTGGGGCTGCTCTCTCACTGACGTTAAGGACGTTATGCTGTTAAAGTAAAGGTGGCCATACACTTATAGATTTGCAGCAGATTTGACCATCAGATAGATTTCTGTCAGATGCCTGTCAAGGAATCTATCTGATGTGTGCCACACACTAGAAACAGATTTCCAACAGATTTCAGAATAAAATTGATTGGAAATTGATCTAAATGCATTATTGGACCATTAGATCCAATGTCACTCTATGGGCCATCAATCTGCTGCCAGCAGCAGATCGACCTAGATTTTCCATCCTGTCAGATCGATCAAATCGATCGAATTTGAAATAATCGATTTCTGATCGATCCATCGATCGATGGCTATAATCGACCAGTGTATGGGCCCCTTAAGAGTAAAGCACCTGGCTAGTTTTGCAAGGAAGCAACATATCCGTTACTCTTCTCTAAACTTAAGGTGGCCACACACCATACTATTAAAAGATCCAATTTTCACACCAATTTTTTTGTTTTCGATCGAGAAATCCGAATCAAATCGAATTTTTCCTTTTTTTTGTTTGTTTTTGAGATGGAACATGTAGGAAAATTCTGACCAATTTTATCAAGAATTGTATGGTGTGTGATGGATTGTGAAATTGCATTCAGAAAAATTTGTATGTTTCTATTCAGAGTTTCTCTCTCTTTTTTTTTTTTTTACCTTTTCCGGACCGCCTCAGTTAGATCCTACGCCACACTTGTGGCTGTTCTAGCCTGATGCGGTAAAGGATCTACGCCACCCACCGTTACCACACCCCGACGCGATCATGCGCACCCGAGAAGGCAGGTTAAGCTGGCATATGACAGCTGACATCTCCCCTCAGCGATCAGCAGCCATAGCCTATGGCTGCTGATCATGTGATCACTACGACCGCCGGCAGATCGTAGTGATCACAAGTAACAGCTGCGGCGGTAGGAGGGAAAGAAGAGGATCCACCTCCCTGCCGTTCCCGCTACGATTGGTGGTCCCCACCGCTCTTGCGGGCATCTCTGCTCCCTCTGACAGCAGCACTGGGTCCTGGCTTAATGACTTCATCAAGCCGCGACCCAGAACTGAACGGCAGTAGGAGCAGAGATGCCAGCTAGAGCAGAGGGGTCCACTGCGGCTCATCGCTGGAGCCTGGAAGGTGAGTGAAGGCAGTTGCTCACAGGGGGGACACCTAGCCACCATGGGGACACACAGCCCAGGACACAGAACTGGGGATCCGGCTGCCTGACCCCCCCCCCCCAAAGGCGCCCCCCCTCCCATGCAAAAACGCCTGGTCCTTAAGGGGGGGTTAGGCAGCCAGACCCCAAATGGTTAACCAACCAATTTTTTCAGAGTTTACGATCTTTTAACCCAAAATTGTGGCAATCTCAAAAATTCGTGTGTGGTACCTCGAAGATTCTAATCAAAACTTCCGATCCATCAGAAAATTGTATGGTGTGTGGTTACTTTTAGGCTTGGGTCACCCTCAGTGGAAGAACAATTTTCTGGATCAGAGACCAGCAGAAAAAGGGACATATGGATGCTATGTTAATTGTAGGATTTGTTCACACATGTCCATTATGAATGGATGCATTGGATCCATTGTGATATTCACAACGCAAAGTCCCAAATTGCATATACACCAGATTGGAGTTGGACATGTCATAATAGCGTCATGATGCGTCATTGTGCATGGAACAAATCCATCATAGTGTGGACCAAGCATTAAAATTTGGCATAATATAACTCCAAAACATGTTGTCTAAATTACGTCAAGTTATTTGCTGTTCTGATTTGATATAAAACCTTTTTTTTTTCTCTCTCTCTCTTTTTTAATACTTGCAGACATACATAGGCAGTGTGGTTATATCTGTAAACCCATACAGATCTTTGGCAATTTATACACCAGACAAAGTGGAGGAATACAGGAATCGAAATTTCTATGAACTTAGTCCACACATGTGAGTATACTTCTAAATTAAGTTTATTTAAAATGGAATACTTCTCGTGCAAATTGATAAGATTGTCTAGAAAGGTTCTGCTTTTAATGTGCTTACTACATAGTATACTGTAACTATTTTTATCTTTGTGTTCTTATTCTAAGCTGGCCATACACTTATAGATTTCCATCCAATGTTCCAAAATGCTTCATTCCTTTCTGAAAAGAATCAATTTAAGAGGAATTGATTCCTACCATGCACTGCACATCAATTTCCAGTCGATTCTAGCTGGGAATCTATTGAAAATCGATTGAAAATCAGTTGAACTGCAGAGCTACACTGTTCGATGCAGTGGAGAGCTATAGGCAATCGATTTGTCAATGCTCTTGCCCCGCCCTGATTGTTTGTTTTAACTTTTCCATCCTGTCCGATTGATACTTTTGATACATTTTTATTTAAAATGATCAAAAATCGACCTGACTTTTTGGGTAATCAACATATTTACATTAATGATTTTTAGCTGGTCGGTCGGGAGGTCCATCGGCATCCATCTATCTCTTCTCCCAGGCCTTGGTCAGAAATGGCTTCCTGCGACACTGGGCCCTAGTGTCGGGCTCCTTCTTCCTGAAAGGTGATGTCAGTCGTCACCACGCCGGCCGCCTCGCGTCATCACGGCGGCTGGTGTGACAGTACTGTACATGCGCGATTAAACCGCGCATGCGCAGTACTGTCAAGCTGGCCGCCGTGATGACGTGAGGCGGCTGGCATGGTGACGACTGACGTCACCTTCCAGGAAGGAGCCCGACACTCGGGCCCAGTGTCACCGGGAGCCATTTCTGACCAAGGCCTGGGAGAAGAGCCAGATGGACGCCGAGGGACCTCCCGACCTACGGTAGGCTGGAGAAAGCCCCAGGTAAGTTCAGATTTTGAATCTAGTTACAGCTCGGAGTCCCTTTAACAAAACTTGGTAAGATGTTACATTTAATGACTAACTGTACAAGATTTAATTGCAGGTTTCGAAAGCTTGCAAGGAGATATTGTACAGTTAGTCATTTACCACTTTACCCCCAGCCGTACGGATATCTCCGTCGCTTTTTCCATCCTTTCACTCCCAGGGATGGAGATATCCGTACCTCCCGCCGCTGCCCGCGCTCCCGCTCGCTCGTGCGCGCACTCCCGCTCTCATGCACGCCACCGCCCGCTCTCCTGGAGATCAATGAGCAGGAAAAAACATTCCCGTTCGTTGATCTAAGCCCTGCAATCATCCGCTGCTTCTATGAGAAGCAGCGCGATCATTGTGAAAAAAAAACAAGTTTTCCAGCCTCATAGCACTTCCTGCAAGCGTCCTTCCGACGCTTGCAGGTCGCATAAACAAAAAGTTACTGTGGCCATCTTGTGGTCAGATAGTTAAACTACACCCTAAAGCATTTTTCATATTCAAATACATTAGTTTTACACAAAAAAATAACTCATTACCTCCCACACTCCCCAATTTTTTTTTGTAATTAAAAAAAAAAAACAATAAAAAAAATACATAAATAGTTACCTTAGGGACTGAACTTTTTAAATATTTATGTCAAGAGGGTATAACACTGTTACTTTATAAACTAGGGGCTTGTAATTAGGGATGGACGCAAAACTGAAAAAAATGCACCTTTATTTCCAAATGCAATATTGGCGCCAAACATTGTGATAGGGACATAATTTAAACGGTTTTATAACCGGGACAAATGGCCTGTCACGGACGGTTGCGGGGACGCAGGCGCGTCCTGGAACCGCCCGTGAAGAAAAGAACGATCGCACTCGATTCCTGAATCGATTGCGCCTCAGATCAATAGAACCAAGATTTGACGTGTAGTATCCCTATGCCTAGGAACAGCTGGGGGATCTGTCTTAGCTGAAGTGACAGCCTGGGGGGAAGGTGTTAATTAGCTTGGACATATTCCCTGTGGAAGGCACAATTCCCCTTTTGGTTCTGGGAACCAGGTGACACTTAGCTGATCTCATGGAGATGTTAATTAACCAAAGGATGCCTAGGTACAGCCAGGCAGGCTACGAATCCACGGGAGGTCTTGACACTTTGCTCCCTAGTAAAGATCAAAGGAAAGTCAGCTGTTAGCAGCTAGAACACACCCTGAATAAACCTGAAGTCTCATGGCATAATCCATAACTTCCCAGATCTGTAATATTTCTGGGGTTCCTGAGATGGCAGCTTCACCAAACGTGGGGGAAGTGTAGCATGAGCCCCGGTGCTGGTTCTGAGGAAGTTTCAGAACATTCTGAGGTAAGGACTGCCAGTTAGGCAGTTTGAAAATGCCCTGATGATACCACAGGGGTCCCACCCCTCATGTCTGGTATCAGGGCGCTGGGTAAATCGAGACAGACCTGAAAATGTTAATAAATCTGCCCTGACCTGTACGGTTCTGTGAGATAGAGCCCATATATGGGTAGATATGATTTCTAGCCCCCAGGATAAGGGGAGGGCTCATCTCATCTTCTAAGGGGGTGTATGGCTCCCCGCCCTCACTACCTCCTACTGAAGCAGGGGCATAAGAATGGCTGAGGACCCAAACTCAGTGTCCTCCACACTGAAACATCTTGAATTCATCAGATGCCAGCTTGAGGATATGCTGGCATCCACCTGGTCTGAACTTTGATTGAAATCCAGAACTGATTTTTCCCACAAAAAGGACATCTTTCCAGGAACTAAGTATTTTTCTCCCTTCTTTTATTTTTTATACTGGCTATTACTGTTTTAATAATTGTTGATTTTAATAATTGTCTGTATATATTAATTATTTATATTGCGTGAATAAACGACTTTCTTCAAGTCATTCACTGTCTGCTACCCTGCTTATCAGCACACACAGAACTGATCCCGGGTCTCTGAAGATACGCTACTGTTTGTTTGTTGTTGGCTAGACAGAATATCGTGTGTTTAACCGTTTTATTCGCAGGATTAGTCAGTTAATGGGCTCCACGGTCCCATGGTAACCGCGGTGGTGGCAGTTTACTCTGAACCAGTAGGTGACGTTGTAATTACCCGTGTCTCACAGGCTCCCTTCTGAGTTGTCTGCGGCTAATTCTTAACGGTTCCTGCGCATTGACTGCGACCAGAGTTCGCACATCTGTGCGCTGGCACCGTTTAGAAGGCTAAGTGCGGTCAGCCACTAGGGTTCCTGTGACAGTGTTAGGCAGCGGTTGGGACCTGTGTTGTGCTGAAAGTATCTGCGATAGCGCTAGCGCTATCGAGAAACGAACTAATTCGTTGGTGTAGCTGGAAGGCAATATATTTTTTATATATACAGAGAGACTGTGTAGCCAGTACCCCTCCCCAAAAGTTTTTTTTTATTTGGCGTGGAAATGTCCGGGAACTACAAGAAAATGTGCCTGGCGGACCTGCAAAATCTTTGCCAAGAGAGAGGCATTGATGTCGGCCGCAAGAAACAAGGGGACCTGGTAACGGAATTGTTTCAATGGGATACCCAGCAACTGCGGGAGCCGGGAGTGTCCGCTGAAGTGGATACCAGCCCATCTGACAATCGAGGGGAACCAGAGACTGAGACTCCTGACCGTACAGAGGTTGTGCATCCTGAGGGCCCTGCATCAACAGTTACGCAGGAGAATGTCAGTGTGGACCCCAACCCCAAAGTTTCTGAAAATACTCGCCCGGAACTGGCCAGTACTGGACTGTCCAGGGGTGCTGACCCGGTAATGCAGCAGGCATTACAAAAGCTGATGGAGACTGACCTGGACAAGTACCTGCAGTACATGGCGGAGCAAAAACGAGAGGAACGGGAGCGGCAAGCCGCTGCTGCTGCAGAACGCCACGCGGAGAGGGATGCCGCTGAGCGGGAACGCCAACGACAGCATGAGCTAAACATGGCAAAAGTGCAACAGGCCAGCCGGAGTTCACCGCCCAGCCTCCCTGCTGAAGGAGCTGCACCACCCGTAAGTGCAAAATTTAAATTTGCTAATATTGAAAAAGACACAGACATTGACTTGTTTTTGCGGACTTTTGAAAAAGCATGCCGTCAGTATCGTCTGTCCCAAGACCAGTGGGCCAGACATCTGACACCTTTGCTGCGCTACAAAGCGCTTGATGCCTTCGCAGAATTGCCTGCGGAGAAGGATAATGATTATGCTGCTATAAAAGACGCTATCATTACTAAGTACCAGCTGACGCCAGAAGCCTATCGGAAAAAGTTCAGGGCCTGGCAGAAAAAGCCTTCTGATTCGTACCGAGATGTGGTCAGCAGCTTGCTCACCACACTCCGCCAGTGGACGCTAGGCCTCACCAAAGGGTCTTATGGCGTCCTGGAGGACTTGATAGTCCTCGAACAATTTCTGAACATTTGCCCTGCTGATGTACGACAGTTTGTGTTAGAACGCAGGCCGGCTTCAGCCACTGTCGCTGCAGACCTTGCTGAGACTTTTGCAACTACCCGGGTGGCTGATACCCGCAGAACTGTCCCATCCAGCTGGAGAGGAGGTCAGCCCAATACTCTGGCAGACTCTCCTGCCCCTGTGAGCCGTCCGCCACAGAGGCCACCCAGCGCAGCTGCTGCACCCAGGCCTGCAGCGCCTGGAGAGGTCACCTGTCACTACTGCCGCCAGCCCGGACACATGAAGTTCGACTGCCCGGAGCGGAGACAGACACCACCAGCACCTGGATCATCTGCATCACCTGCACCTCACCCACAGCAGAGGCAACCCGCCAGCGAACCACAGCCTGGATCATCAGATTTTGTCCTGTTTGCCTGCGGAAAGGAAATCCGCGACCGAACCGACCAGCAGGAACTTGTTAGAGTGAACAGCAAAGTTGTCACCGGATTCCGAGACACCGGAGCTGACATCACGTTAGTTCACTCACACCTTGTACCAAAGGAGAGCATCAGCTCCAGCCGATCCCTTGCCCTTACTGGAGTAGAGGGCACCCTTTTCCACATAGCCCACGCAAAAGTGAAGCTGGATTGGGGAGTGGGAGGAGTCCAAGAACGGGTTGTTGGGATTATGAAGGATCTCCCAGTCCCTGTGTTGCTAGGGACTGATTTGGGCAAGCTTGTGTCCTACTATGAACCTGCCACGACCGCCTTGTCGCTCACGGAAGGAGACGGACCCTCCACCCACCACCAGGTACTTTATACACTTGGGGGAGCACCAGGGGGAGGTGGGTTGAATGTGCCCAGTTCAAGGGTACCAGGTTCAATAGTGCCTGCTTCAAAGGCACCTGAGTTTGATGTACAGACTGTCTGTTGTGATGATGCTGTAACTGTACCTGAGTTTACTGTACAACCTGTCTGTAATGAAAAAATGTCTATACCTGTCAATGTCATTACTGCATGCAATGATGATTTGAGTAATGTCCGTCTGTGCCATTCTGACAGTGTACCTGTGCTAGCAGTACCGCGCAGCTGCACTGCTCAGAACCCGAGCTCAGAACAGGTGGAGGGGGTTCCGGCCTCCTCCCCCTCCTCTGACCGCAGGGATGAGACCTTTCAGCCGCTGGCCTCGTGTGACATGAGCCAGTTGGCTGAAACTGACAGCGCCGTATTCTCAGCCGCACTACAAAGTGACCCAAGCCTGGAGGTGCTCAGGCAGCAAGCCGCTGAGCCCCTCGCAGACGGGGCCGCTTTCAAGGTGTACTGGGAAGGTGGGAGACTGTACAGTGAGTCTGTACAGCCCCCTACAGGTAGATCCCACGCGAATACCAAGTGGCTTGTGGTCCCGAGTGCGTTCAGGGGACATGTGCTGAAATCCGCACATGGTAATCCTCTGACAGGGCACTCGGGTGTCCGCAAGACACTCGCCGGTATTCGGAACCAGTTTTATTGGCCCCGGATGAACAGGGATGTAGCAAACTACTGCAGGGCATGTGCCGTCTGTCAGGAGCTGGGAAGGTCCAGGGATTCCCGCGGGGTTCCCTTAGGTCCACAGCCACTTAGCAGGGGAACCCGGCGTGGGCTGGCTGTTGACCTAACCAACCCACTGCCCGTTGTCAGCAGTCACGGCAGACACCACGTCCGACTGCAGTGGCGCAAACGCCCTGTCCAGAACGGTCCATGTTGGGTCAACCCTGAGGGTAGCAGACCGCGACCGGTCCAGGGGAACCAAGCCACAGGCTCCAATAGGTTTTCCCGCCGTACCGGCAACTCGAGGCCCGTCAGCCAGGTTAGCGGCGCCGCCACACATCTTGCGGATGAGTGGCTGAGCCACAGACAAGGGGGAGGGCTGTCACGGACGGTTGCGGGGACGCAGGCGCGTCCTGGAACCGCCCGTGAAGAAAAGAACGATCGCACTCGATTCCTGCATCGATTGCGCCTCAGATCAATAGAACCAAGATTTGACGTGTAGTATCCCTATGCCTAGGAACAGCTGGGGGATCTGTCTTAGCTGAAGTGACAGCCTGGGGGGAAGGTGTTAATTAGCTTGGACATATTCCCTGTGGAAGGCACAATTCCCCTTTTGGTTCTGGGAACCAGGTGACACTTAGCTGATCTCATGGAGATGTTAATTAACCAAAGGATGCCTAGGTACAGCCAGGCAGGCTACGAATCCATGGGAGGTCTTGACACTTTGCTCCCTAGTAAAGATCAAAGGAAAGTCAGCTGTTAGCAGCTAGAACACACCCTGAATAAACCTGAAGTCTCATGGCATAATCCATAACTTCCCAGATCTGTAATATTTCTGGGGTTCCTGAGATGGCAGCTTCACCAAACGTGGGGGAAGTGTAGCATGAGCCCCGGTGCTGGTTCTGAGGAAGTTTCAGAACATTCTGAGGTAAGGACTGCCAGTTAGGCAGTTTGAAAATGCCCTGATGATACCACAGGGGTCCCACCCCTCATGTCTGGTATCAGGGCGCTGGGTAAATCGAGACAGACCTGAAAATGTTAATAAATCTGCCCTGACCTGTACGGTTCTGTGAGATAGAGCCCATATATGGGTAGATATGATTTCTAGCCCCCAGGATAAGGGGAGGGCTCATCTCATCTTCTAAGGGGGTGTATGGCTCCCCGCCCTCACTCCCTCCTACTGAAGCAGGGGCATAAGAATGGCTGAGGACCCAAACTCAGTGTCCTCCACACTGAAACATCTTGAATTCATCAGATGCCAGCTTGAGGATATGCTGGCATCCACCTGGTCTGAACTCTGAACTTTGATTGAAATCCAGAACTGATTTTTCCCACAAAAAGGACATCTTTCCAGGAACTAAGTATTTTTCTCCCTTCTTTTATTTTTCATACTGGCTATTACTGTTTTAATAATTGTTGATTTTAATAATTGTCTGTATATATTAATTATTTATATTGCGTGAATAAACGACTTTCTTCAAGTCATTCACTGTCTGCTACCCTGCTTATCAGCACACACAGAACTGATCCCGGGTCTCTGAAGATACGCTACTGTTTGTTTGTTGTTGGCTAGACAGAATATCGTGTGTTTAACCGTTTTATTCGCAGGATTAGTCAGTTAATGGGCTCCACGGTCCCATGGTAACCGCGGTGGTGGCAGTTTACTCTGAACCAGTAGGTGACGTTGTAATTACCCGTGTCTCACAGGCTCCCTTCTGAGTTGTCTGCGGCTAATTCTTAACGGTTCCTGCGCATTGACTGCGACCAGAGTTCGCACGATCTGTGTGCTGGCACCGTTTAGAAGGCTAAGTGCGGTCAGCCACTAGGGTTCCTGTGACATGGCCAAATAAATGTCATGGGTTTTAATTACAGTAGCATGCATTATTTAAAAACTATAATGGCCGAAAACTGTTAAAAAAGTTAAAATCATTATTTTCTTGTTGATAAATGATCATTCCCTAGTTTACCTGACTCTTATTTGGTACACACAAAATTTGGTACACAAAAAAGGAAGTTGCAGGGCATGCTGCGTTGTCCTTCTTTGCTTCTCTACTTCCCCTTTAGACTTAACTAATGCAGCCTGATTGGCTGAAGCCTCTTTCCCTCCTGTTTTCCCCTCCCACACCTCTGTTCCTCTCTGGCAATATTTCTCATGCTGAGACAATGCACTTTCTATAGTGAAGGGCTGGCAATGCATACACAGTCAGGCAGAGGAGAGTAAGGAAGGAAATGACACCATGATTGGCTTCAAAATAGCCTAAGCTAAAATGGAAGAGAAGAAAAGGATTTTCTCTTTTTTTACTGTATAAAAATCACTAAAATCAAAACGTGGACAGTGCAATACATACGTTATGTAAATAGAGCAAGTATTATTTACTTATATATGTGTATTTTTTCCTGAGATAGTATGGCTGACAGCTCCTCTTTAACATCAGTTGTGCGCCAACAATTTGAGGGGTTCCTAAGAGATGCTATATATTCTTCATAGCAGAGAATAATCTTATTTCTCAGGATTAAGAAGTCGCTCTCTGTAGATCGGGAAAAAGGAAGAATTCCCCTCCACCACGGGTGGAAACAACTGCAATAGTACAGAGGCGCCAACAGGGTAAAAACAATATTTCTTTAAAATGGATAAAATGAAGTAGGTAGTGGTGGACTTACCCCTCCAAAACAGACACAACAAATTGTCGTTTTAAGCAAAAATCAGTTTATTTACATACTCCGAACAAGGTGCAACGTGTTTCGCGGATATATCCCACTTCCTCAGGCAATAAATAGGAGCATATAACTGTTGACAGAAGTCAGTATGCTAAGTACTCATACAGACAGCCGAGATATAAAAAAATTACACATAGAATATTTTCATAAAACGGGCTTTGAATTAAATCTATATCTGTGTATATGCGTGCTCATATTGCTGTATACATATATATGTATATATATATATATATATATATATATATATATATATATATTATATATATATATTATATATATATATATATATATATATATATACACATACACGTCAACCCAGGGGTATATAAAGAGTATTCCTACATACAAAAAATTAAGTAATCGAATAATAAAGTAATCAAAAGACTCATCCAATACACAGAGCGACGGCCCGCGCTGATGATGCACACCTACACTCTCCCTCCCATTGGCTAATTACCCCCTAATAGGGGATTAACACAGTATAAGAGGCCTCATTCCAACATTGCCCGGTACAGAGGCGCCAGGCTATGTACCGCACCCCATTGGGTGAGTCTTTTGATTACTTTATTTAACTCCTTTTTAAGCACTTGTTCAATTACTTAATTTTTTGTATGTAGGAATACTCTTTATACACTCCTGGGTTGACGTGTATGTATGCTCCTATTTATTGCCTGAGGAAGTGGGATATATCCGCAAAAACGTGTTGCACCTTGTTCAGAGTATGTATATAAACTGATTTTTGCTTAAAACTGCAATTTTTGTGTCTGTTTTGGAGGGGTAAGTCCACCGCTACCTACTTCATTTTATCCATTTTAAAGAAATATTGTGTTTACCCTGTTGGCGCCTCTGTACTACTATTGTAGAAAGAAATGTTGCTATTTTGGAGATTATATATAATTGTGCAGAGTTATCAACTTTCAGGAATATAGTGATTATTGAAGAAGGATCTGGATAGAATGGATACATGGGAACATAAATTGCATATGAAATTCAATGTTAAATGTAAAGTCATGCATTTTGAAGGATGGAAGGTATCACCAGGAAAGGTTAGATAAACTGGGATTTTTTTAGTCTGGAGAAAAGACACCTTAAAGGGGAACTTCAGCCTAAACAAACATACTGTCATTAAGTTACATTAGTTATGTTAATTAGAATAGATAGGTAATATAATTTTTTACCCACCCTGTTTTAAAAGAACAGGCAAATGTTTGTGATTCATGGGGGCTGCCATCTTTGTCATGGGGGCAGCCATCTTTTTGGTTGAAAGGAGGTGACAGGGAGCATGAGACACAGTTCCAACTGTCCTGTGTCCTGATAACCCCTCCCCGCTGCACACGCTAGGCTTCAAATGTCAAATTCAAAACGTAAAAAAAAAATGTACACCAAAACAGCAGAACGAGAGCAAGAACATCAGAAATCCCATCATGCATTGCACAGCATCAGGGGAAAAAAGCCCAGGCAGTTTTCTTCTGTGCAGCTAAAAATGAGGCTTGGATAAGAGAAACAAAGTTCTGATGCTGTGAAACTGTTAAAGAAACACCAGGCCTTTTCAGTGCTGCTGAGTCGATTTTTAGTCCGGAGGTTCACTTTAAGAGGCCCATACACTGGTCGATTTCAGCCATCGTTCGATCGCTCAATTCTATAAAATCGATCTATCAGAAATCGATTCTTTCAAATTTATCGGTCAATCAATTTGTCGCCGATTTCGATGGATTTGCTCTGACAGGATGGAAGATCTAGGTCAATCTACTGCTGGTAGCAGATTCATTGCCCATAGAGTTGCATTGGATCTAATGGTCCAATAATGCATTTAGACATATTTCCAATAGATTTCATTCTGAAATCTATTGGAAATCTGTTCCTAGTGTGTGGCACACATCAGATAGATTCCTGTCAGATTCGACTTGACGGGTATCGTAAAGAAATCTATCTAAAGGTCGAATCTACTGCAAATCTATAAGTGTATGGCCACCTTTAGAGGAGATCTAATTAATATTTATAAATCCATCAGAGGGCAATATACTGTAAAAGCTTGGCTGATAAGTTTTTTTTTCCTAGACTTGTGCAAAGGACAAGGGGACACGATTTGGGCATGGAGGAAAAAAAGTTTCCATTTATTTTAGGAAAAGTTTCTTTACAGTTAAATGTTGAATGTATTACCACATGAAGTAGTAATAGCAAATTCTATATCTGTGTTTAAAGACGACCTGAACTCAGAACTTCCTCTCTGCTCTAAAAGCTAAGCAACAGCATAATAACCTTTATGAGAAAACATTCCGTGTTACAGCTTATAGCTCTACTTCAGAAATGCTGCAGTGTAGTTACTTCCTGGTTTGCTGGGAGCACAGAAAGGGTTAAACTCCTGTGATTACATATTAGCTCTCAACTCGGCAGACAGCTGGGAGATGAAATTACGCTGGCTCATTACTTGCTGAGTAGGGAGAATTAGACAGTCTGTTCTCTATAAACACATGCAGGGTGGACTTTTCTGTGTTCTCCTTTCCTGTGCAAGAATTTAGGTCAGTTTTAAGGAAGGCTTAGATGCTTTCCTTGTGTTGAAAGACATCTATGGCTAAAATTGCTAGTTAAATCCTGGTGGTGTTGATCCAGAGATTTTATCTGAAGTCAGAAAGGATTTTTTTCCTTGTTTAGGGCTAATTGGACCATGCCTTGTAAGGGATTTTTTGCCTTCCTCTGGATCAGGAACAGGAATATCTGAGGATGTAGGCCACTGTTGTACCTTTATTCCTGGTTGAACTTTGTAGACGTATGTCTATTTTCAACCTAAATAACTATGTTTGTATGTAACTGTAAGAGATAAAAATAAAATAAAAAATAGTGAAATTTCCCCAACAAGGTATGCAAGAAAAAAAAAGTACAATCCTTCAACAGACATGAATTAGACATATGTTAGTTTGTAATCTAGCTGCAAAAGAGCTTTCATCATGCTAAAAATCACCTCAGCCCATTATACAAAAACTAAGAATTCCAACCTTTTATGTTGCCCATACAGTATGCAATCTAAAGGTGCTATCAATCCCCAATCTTGCCTTTTTATGTAGAACTAGTCTACCTAAGCACGTTTACTCTAGGTAGTGAAATTACCGCCGCCAGCCAGTGCACGAGTGCGGCCGCCCTGCTCCCTGGCCCGACCCCCTGTCCTAACTGCTGTCTGTACTGGGCACATGCGCAGTACCAAAAAGCCACGAACGGAAAGACTGGGAAAGTGGATGACGCAGGGACAGTTTTATTATATAGGACTAGCTGAAGACCTGGGCTCATATGCAATATAGTTTTTCTCCTGAGTGTTCTCATGGGAGATATTTCACAACTTGTCATAAAATGCGTTTTAAGCAACCAGCAAGCAAGAAAATACTCAAAATAAATTTAATAGTACTTTTTTACCAACATTTGGGTACTTTTTCAATTGTTAAATGCTGAAAATTCAATTTAAAGTGAAGATGAAAGTTATTTCCTAGGAGATAACTCAGGTGAAAAAAATAATTGCATATGGGCCCTGGTGTTATTTGGTTGCTAGGTCTGCCCACTTTTTTTTGCTTGACACACAGTCACTCAATGACCAAGTTTGTGAGCTTTGGGGTCCTTGGCGTTAATAATGTGAGAATGGAAGAAGTTTAAATTTTCCCATTGAAATCAAGGAAACAAATCTGGCTGTTTTTGACTCAACCCCCTTTTATGATTTTGAACCCCAGTCACCCAGTGATCAACTGTACCAGTTTGAGGCCTCTGCCTTTAACAGTGTAAGATCCACAGCAATTTAAATATTCCCCTAGAACAGGGGTGCCCACACTTTTTCGGCTCACAAGCTACTTTAAAATTTGCAGAGTCCAGATATCTACCAACATTTAGGTAGCTAGGTATAGGTGCCTTCAGTATAGGTAGATAGCTATAGGTGCCTTCAGTATAGGTAGCCAGGTATAGTATAGTTAGGTATACAGTAGGTGCCTTCAGTACAGATAGCTAGGTGTAGTAGGGGCCTTCAGTATAGGAAGCCAGGTATAGTATAGTTAGGTATAGGTGCCTTCGGTACAGATAGCTAGGTGTTGGTGCCTTCAGTATAGTTAGCCAGGTATAGTGTAGTTAGGTGTAGGTGCCTTCAGTATAGTTAGCCAGGTATAGTGTAGTTAGGTGCCTTCAGTATAGTTAGCCAGGTATAGTGTAGTTAGGTGTAGGTGCCTGCAGTATAGTTAGTCAGGTATAGTGTAGTTAGGTGTATGTGCCTTCAGTATAGTTAGCCAGGTGTAGTGTAGTTAGGTGTGGGTGCCTTCAGTATAGTTAGCCAGGTATAGTGTAGTTAGGTGTAGGTGCCTTCAGGATAGTTAGCCAGGTATAGTGTAGTTAGGTGTAGGTGTCTTCAGTATAGTTAGCCAGGTATAGTGTAGTTAGGTGTAGGTGCCTTCAGTATAGTTAGCAAGGTATAGTGTAGTTAGGTGTAGGTGTCTTTGGTATAGTGTAGTTTGGTGTAGGTGCCGCTTACCTCCCTCCAGTTCCAGGGGCGGTGTCTGGGGCTCCTCCTGGTCTCCAGCCGTGCTGCCTAGAGTGCAGATGGGCGGCTAAATGAACATTCCGGCGGGCTACCGCCAATTTTTCATGCTAAATTTTGGGGCCGGCAGCTGTCAGATTCTGCTGCCGGCCACTGGCCAATTAGAAGGCAGAGGAGGAGAGAGGTGGTACAGCGGAGAACGCTGTGACGTCATAGCTGGGGGCGGCGCTGGGCACAATGCATCAACGCACGCTGCCCGCCGCCCCCAGCTATGATGTCGCGGCGTCCTCTGCTGTACCGCCTCTCTCCTCCTCTGCCTTCTAATTGGCCAGTGGCCGGCAGCAGAATCTGACAGCGATCTACCAAATAGGGGGTTGCGATCTACCGGTAGATCGCGATCGACCTATTGGGCACCCCTGCCCTAGAATATCATTAGGTGAATTTTGATTGGCTCTTGCATGCTCCACCACTTTCCTGAATATTAATTCCAGTCATCCAGTGACCAACTGTGCCAAGTTTGAGAACCCTACAATGAACATTGTAAGACGCAAGACAAATAACATTTATATCTCGCATTTCTCAAGCATGCAGATCAGGTGCTCTGACTAAAGTCAGACTGAATTAGCTGCATGCTTGTTTCAGGTGTGTGGTTCAGCCACTATTGCAGCCAGAGAAATCAGCAGGACAGACCAGCAACTGGTATTGTTTAAAAGGAAACATCCATCTCCCTCTCAGTTTAGGTTCCCTTTAAAATTAATAGCTGAAATTTGATAGACCAATCTCCACCCACTTTCCTTGAATTTTTAACCTTGGTCAGCAAGTGACCAACTGTGCCAAGTTTGGGGACTCTTGCTTTATAACTGTGAGAATGGCAGCCTTTCATATTTTTTCCCATTGATGTGAATGGGTGAAATCTTATTGGCTGTACGTGGTCCCGCTCAGGTGTTTGGTGGGGGGGGGGGGGGGGGTTAGGGGTGAGAGTGAGTCCAGCTCAGTCAGATTAGATGGACAGCGTTTGTGAACAACAGTTTTCAGATCTTGCCACAGATTCTCGATTGGATTTAGATCTGGACTTTGACTAGGCCATTCTAACACATGGATATGTTTTGTTTTAAACCATTCCATTGTTGCCCTGGCTTTATGTTTAGGGTCGTTGTCCTGCTGGAAGGTGAACCTCCACCCCAGTCTCAAGTCTTTTGCAGACTCCAAGAGGTTTCCGTCCAAGATTGCCCTGTATTTGGCTCCATCCATCTTCCCATCAACTCGGACCAGCTTCCCGTTCCCTGCTGAAAAGAAGCATCCCCAGAGCATGATGCTGCCACCACCATATTTGACAGTGGGGATGGTGTGTTCAGAGTGATGTGCAGTGTTAGTTTTCCGTCATACATAGCGTTTTGCATTTTGGCCAAAAAGGGTCCATTTTGGTCTCATCTGACCAGAGCACCTTCTTCCACATGTTTGCTGTGTCCCCCACATGGCTTGTGGCAAACTGCAAACAGGATTTCCTTTGCTTTTCTGTTTACAATGGCTTTCTTCTTGCCACCCTTCCATAAGAGCCAACTTTGTGCAGTGCATGACTAATAGTTGTCCTATGGACAGATTCCCCCACCTGAGCTGTAGACCTCTGCAGCTCATCCAGAGTCACCATGGGCCTCTTGACTGCATTTCTGATCAGCGTTTTTCTTGTTTAGCCTGTGAGTTTAGGTGGACAGCCTTGTCTTGGTAGGTGTAAAGTTGTGCCATACTCCTTCTATTTCTGAATGATCGCTTGAACAGTGCTCCATGGGATGTTCAAGGCTTTGGAAATCTTTTTGTAGCCTAAGCCTGCTTTAAATTTTTCAATAGCTTTATCTCTGACCTGTCTGGTGTGTTCTTTGGACTTCATGGTGTTGTTGCTCCCAATATTCTCTTAGACAACCTCTGAGGCCGTCACAGAGCAGCTGTATTTGTACTGAGCTAATTTGTACAGAGGCGCCAGGCAGGTTAAAATGATCTAAAAACAACTAAAAAGGAGGAGATTGTTCAAATCGCAAATAACAATTTAGACAGACAGAGGCGCATTGCCACTATTGGACCTTTTTGAGCTTGCACTCCTTGCCTGATGAAGCGGGTTATACCTGCGAAACGCGTTGCGGAGTGCCAAAATAAATTGTTATTTGCGATTTGAACAATCTCGATTGTCCATCATTTCAGGAGGTAAGTCCACCTGTACTCCTCCTTTTTAGTTGTTTTTAGATCATTTTAACCTGCCTGGCGCCTCTGTCCAAATTTGCACAGTATATAGTCCACCTTGGGTGGAGGGGACTGTCCCCTTCTTTCTATCTACAGAGAGCGACTTCTTAAACCTAAGTAGGGTCAGGTTCTAATGCTCCCCACCTGCATTTCAAGTGGTTGCCTATGTGGTAACCTGTGTTTGTGAGTATATCCACATCTGTTAATTATTTCGCCAACAATTGTCAGACTTACTGCACTATATTGGGCTCTCGGTTTTTCTTTTTGTTTCAAGTGTATTTGTACTGACATTAGATTACACACAGGTGCACTCTATTTAGTCATTAGCACTCATAAGGCAATGTCTATGGGCAACTGACTGCACTCAGGCTAAAGGGGGCTGAATAATTATGCACACCCCACTTTGCAGTTATTGATTTTTTTTTTTAAATGTTTGGACTCATGTATGATTTTTGTTCCACTTCTCATGTGTACACCACTTTGTATTGGTCTTTCATGTGGAATTTCAATAAAATTGATTCATGTTTGTGGCAGTAATGTGACAAAATGTGCAAAACTTCAAGGGGGCCGAATACTTTTGCAAGCCACTGTGTGTATATATATATATATATATATATATATATATATATATATATATATATATAGTCACTTGAAGATAATAAAATCCTACAAATACACACATATCTACAGCTAAATTAAAAAATATAGATGTATACATACATATATACACACACACACACACACACACACACACACACACACACACACACACACACACACGATGACCTCGGCAGTATATCACATTTATACATTAGTATGTTTTAATATATTCACTCGGACCTTCTACTATGTGGTTTTCATATTTTTTTTTACCTGTGATCCAAGCCAACATACACACTGTTAACATTGCATCCCAAGGTTTTTGTCTAATGAGTAACTAGCCTATCAAACATAAGCTGAAGTTTCAAAACCATACATTATGTTCTCACTTTTAACTTGGTACACAAAACTTATTCACAAAATGCAGTAATACAGAAGTCACGTCCAACAATAAAAAACAATATTTTACATAAAAACTATTGTACCATATGCTAAAGTAATCACATTAGAATGCAGATGTCATATGAGACACTAATATCTTGGCACACATAATAATAAAAATAGGAAAAATAAGAATTGTCAAAAGAGTATATCAATCCAAAAGAACTATCTATGCCTCAGACATAGAAGTAAAAAGATTACAGTATATCAGGAGTAAAGGTGGCCATACACTTATTGATTTGCAGCAGATTTGACCATCAGATAGATTTCTGTCAGATGCCTGTCAAGTCGAATCTGACAGGAATCTATCTGATGTGTGCCACACACTAGGAACAGATTTTCAATAGATTTAAAGAGACTCCGTAACAAAAATTGCATCCTGTTTTTTATCATCCTACAAGTTCCAAAAGCTATTCTAATGTGTTCTGGCTTACTGCAGCACTTTGTACTATCACAGTCTCTGTAATAAATCAATGTATCTTTCCCCTGTCAGACTTGTCAGCCTGTGTCTGGAAGGCTGCCAAGTTCTTCAGTGTTGTGGTTCTGCTATGCACTCCCCCCTCAGGGGGGAAAGAAACACACAAATGATCTCTTGAGATTCAAAAGGAAGGCTGTATACAGCCTGCTTGTGTATGGATGTATTTTCTATGTGTGGACATACTGTACATCAACCTACTTCCTGTTTTGGTGGCCATTTTGTTTGTTTATAAACAAATTTTTTAAGCTGTTTTTAACCACTTTTAATGCGGCGGGGAGCGGCGAAATTGTGACAGAGGGGAATAGGAGATGTCCCCTAACGCACTGGTATGTTTACTTTTGTGCGATTTTAACAATACAGATTCTCTTTAAGAATGAAATCTATTGTAAAAACCTATTGAAAATCAATCTAATGCTGGGCATACACGGTTAGTTTTTGCGCCGGTATCGAGCCGGTGGCTCGATGCCGGTGCGTCAACGCTCTTCCACGCGTGCGCGCGGATCGATTCCCGTCCCCGCGAGTGCTGCTAATCAGCCGCTCGTTTCTTCCCATTCTTCTCGGACAGGTTGAATATTATCAATTGAGCTATCAGCGGCTCGATTGATAATATAAAACTTACCGTGTATGCCCAGCATTAGTGCATTATTGGACCATTAGATCCAATGTAACTATATAGGCCATCGATCTGCTGCCAGCAGCAGATTGACCTAGATTTTCCATCCTGTGAGATAGATCAAATTGATTGAAATCGGCTGCAAATCAATTGATTGATTGATTTGATAGAATTTATTTCAAACCGATCGATTGTTTCCATAGAATCGTTCAATCAATGGCTGAAATCGACCAGTGTATGGGCCCCTTAATATTGCTACGGCTCACACAAACCTTCATTTCTGTAAAGGTAAAAGGAATATCAGACCTGGGTGAACAAACTCAAACATATTATAGGTGCAATTCATACATTGGTGAGGGGAGACTATTTCCTGGGTAGCCAGATATTGTCGGATTTAGCTAGGGTTTCCCTGTGACCACACATAAGTTTTATGGTAGGGAAAGATTGCATGGGCTGCATGCGGGGACTGAAGCCACAAGGTGATTGGCTGGATGCAGGACTACTTTAAACTAATCGAGGAAGTGAAGGAGCGATTGCCGGGACATGGTAACGTATCAATGCCTATCCACACATTGAATCCTACCTCTACCTAATCCTACTCCCTGCACCCCCGCTGCCTAACACCAGTGTCCCACTGTGCACCATTATTTAACCGCACCATAAGTAAGCTAAATATCATTTTATAATGCAATTCAGTGCGGCACTATTCTTATACAAATGGCGCTGTGCGCCAATTTTATCTGATCTGCCACACATCTCATTCCCATGAGGTTTTTTACAGATAGGCAAACAGGTGGTCACATTGGGCCAGACTAAAGTACTATAACGGAAAGATATAAACGCTTTTTAGAGGAGGGGCCAGTAATGATCTTTTAGACCCCAGAGTCTGACAAGGTAGAGGGCAGCTGTGCAAACTGGGCCTAGTGCATGTTAAAGTTGCAAAAAAAGGAGTGATAAGATGCTGGTAATGCATACTTCTCAGTCATTTGCACAAATGGTTTAATTGAATCCCATCCAGCACCTGATGCAGGTATTTTAAGCCTTTATAAGAGGTTACTTAACCACTTCACCACTGAGGGTTTTTTCCCCTTATGGACCAAAGCAATTTTCATATTTTAGTGCTCCTTCCCTTCATTTGCCAATAACTTTTAGGCCCGGTTCACATTAGCGGTTGTTTGCCAAACGGACCGGATGACCTGACCGGATCCGGACCGGATCCGGATCGGAACCGTACGGTTCTGATCCGGATCCGATCCGGATCCGGTCAGGTTGCATCAGGTGGTAATCAGGATGCGATCCGGATCCGTTTGGCAAAGTAACGTAAAAAAAAAAAAAATGTTGGGGTCTGGGAGGTCAGCAGAAGGGGGACCTGTGGAATCAGGCCCTCTGCTGTTTAGCACTCACCTCCACCTGCGACATGCTGCCAACATCTCCGGATCCGGATCCAGCTGTGCTGCTCCACTCCAAAATGCTTGCCCACGTGTCCCCAGCCAATATCGCCGCAACAATCCGCATAGGAAGTGGGGTAGAACATCCGGATTTCTCAGCCAGTGTGTTGTGCGGCCTCCGGTTCCCATTGGTTTGTATTGGCCGGATGGTGCAGTCCGGCTCCGCCCCGGATACGACTGCCGGAGGGGCCGGATGAAAAAATAGCGCATGTTGGAACGGAGGCCGGAGTCCGGATCCGGCCCGGATCCGGTCCCGCTCCGGTTCTGCAGAACGGACCCATGTGAACGGACGCATAGGCTTTAATTGCTATGCCGTGCGTCCGTTCCGTCCGTTCTGCAGGCGGTGCGGCTCCGGCACGGCGATTCCGGAGGGCCACCGCAAGTGTGAACCGGGCCTTACAGTACTAATCACAACAAAATCATCTTTATTGTTTTTTTCGCCACCAATTAGGCTTTCTTTGGGTGGTATTTTTTTCTTCTTAATGCATTTTAAAAAGAATAATAATAAAAAAAAAAAACATTATTTCTCAGCTTTCGGACATTATAGTTTTAAAATAAAACGTGTTACTGTGGATAAAACCCACCACACCTTTTATATGCCCATTTATTCTGGTTATTAGAACATTTAAATTATGTCTCTAGTACAATGTATGGTGACAATATTTTTTTGGGAAATTAAGGTGTATTTTTTCAGTTTTGGTTCCGTCACTAATTACAAGCCCTTACTTGCAAAAATAACAGCCCAACATATTAAAAAAAAGTTGGGTCCTTAAGGTAAATATGCATTTTTTATGTCAATTTTAACCACTTGAGGACCTAGGGCTTTCTACCCCTTAAGGACCGGCCACTTTTTTTCCATTCAGACCACTGCAGCTTTCACGGTTTATTGCTCGCTCATACAACCTACCACCTAAATGAATTTTGGCTCCTTTTCTTGTCACTAATACAGCTTTCTTTTGGTGCTATTTGATTGCTCCTGCGATTTTTACTTTTTATTATATTCATCAAAAAAGACATGAATTTTGGCAAAAAAATGATTTTTTTAACTTTCTGTGCTGACATTTTTCAAATAAAGTAAAATTTCTGTATACATGCAGCGCGAAAAATGTGGACAAACATGTTTTTGATAAAAAAAACCCATTCAGTGTATATTTATTGGTTTGGGTAAAAGTTATAGCGTTTACAAACTATGCTGCAAAAAGTGAATTTTCCCATTTTCAAGCATCTCTGACTTTTCTGACCCCCTGTCATGTTTCATGAGGGGCTAGAATTCCAGGATAGTATAAATACCCCCCAAATGACCCCATTTTGGAAAGAAGACATCCCAAAGTATTCACTGAGAGGCATAGTGAGTTCATAGAAGATATTATTTTTTGTCACAAGTAAGCGGAAAATGACACTTTGTGAGGAAAAAAAAAAAAAAAGTTTCCATTTCTTCTAACTTGCGACAAAAAAAAATGAAATCTGCCACGGACTCACCATGCCCCTCTCTGAATACCTTGAAGGGTCTACTTTCCAAAATGGGGTCATTTGTTGGGTGTATTTACTGTCCTGACATTTTGGGGGGTGCTAAATTGTAAGCACCCCTGTAAAGCCTAAAGGTGCTCATTGGACTTTGGACCCCTTAGCGCAGTTAGGCTGCAAAAAAGTGCCACACATGTGGTATTGCCGTACTCAGGAGAAGTAGTATAATGTGTTTTGGGGTGTATTTTTACACATACCCATGCTGGGTGGGAGAAATATCTCTGTAAATGACAATTTGTTAATTTTTTTTACACACAATTGTCCATTTACAGAGATCTTTCTCCCACTCAGCATGGGTATGTGTAAAAATACACCACAAAACACATTATACTACTTCTCCTTAGGAGTATGGTGAGTTCATAGAAGATTTTATTTTTTGTCAAAAGTTAGCGGAAAATGACACTTTGTGAAAAAACACAATTAAAATCAATTTCCGCTAACTTGTGACAAAAAATAAAATCTTCTATGAACTCGCCATACTACTAACGGAATACCTTGGGGTGTCTTCTTTCTAAAATGGGGTCATTTGTGGGGTTCCTATACTGCCCTGGCATTTAAGGGGCCCTAAACCGTGAGGAGTAGTCTTGAAACGAAATTTCTCAAAATGACCTGTGAAATCCTAAAGGTACTCATTGGACTTTGGGCCCTTTAGCGCAGTTAGGGTGCAAAAAAGTGCCACACATGTGGTATCGCCGTACTCGGGAGAAGTAGTACAATGTGTTTTGGGGTGTATTTTTACACATACCCATGCTGGGTGGGAGAAATAACTCTGTAAATGGACAATTGTGTGTAAAAAAATCAAAAGATTGTAATTTACAGAGGTATTTCTCCCACCCAGCATGGGTATGTGTAAAAATACACCCCAAAACACATTATACTACTTCTCCCGAGTACGGCAATACCACATGTGTGGCACTTTTTTGCACCCAATGAGTACCTTTAGGATTTCACAGGTCATTTTTGTTTCAAGACTACTCCTCACGGTTTAGGGCCCCTAAAATGCCAGGGCAGTATAGGAACCCCACTAATGACCCCATTTTACAAAGAAGACACCCCAAGGTATTCCGTTAGGAGTATGGTGAGTTCATAGAAGATTTTATTTTTTGCCACAAGTTAGCGGAAATTGATTTGAATTGTTTTTCTTCACAAAGTGTCATATTCCGCTAACTTGTGACAAAAAATAAAATCTTCTATGAACTCACCATACTCCTAACGGAATACCTTTGGGTGTCTCCTTTCTAGAATGGGGTCATTTGTGGGGTTCCTATACTGCCCTGGCATTTTAGGGGCCCTAAACCGCGAGGAGTAGTCTTTAAACTAAATGTCGCAAAATGACCTGTGAAATCCTAAAGGTACTCATTGGACTTTGGGCCCCTTAACGCACTTAGGGTGTAAAAAAGTGCCACACATGTGGTACCGCCGTACTCAGGAGAAGTAGTATAATGTGTTTTGTGGTGTATTTTTACACATACCCATGCTGGGTGGTAGAAATATCTCTGTACATGACAATTGTTTGATTTTTTTACACACAATTGTCCATTTACAGAGAGATTTCTCCCACCCAGCATGGGTATGTGTAAAAATACACCCCAAAACACATTATACTACTTCTCCTGAGTACGGCGATACCACATGTGTGACACTTTTTTTGCAGCCTAGGTACGCTAAGGGGCCCAACGTCCTATTCACAGGTCATTTTGAGGCATTTGTTTTCTAGACTACTCCTCACGGTTTAGGGCCCCTAAAATGCCAGGGCAGTATAGGAACCCCACAAGTGACCCCATTTTAGAAAGAAGACACCCCAAGGTATTCCATTAGGTGTATGGCGAGGTCATCAAAGATTTTATTTTTAGTCACAAGTTAGTGAAAAATGACACTTTGTGAAAAAAAACCAATAAAAATCAATTTCCGCTAACTTTTGACAAAAAATAAAATCTTCTATGAACTCGTCATACACCTAACAGAATACCTTGGGGTGTCTTTTTTCTAAAATGGGGTCACTTGTGGGGTTCCTATACCGCCCTGGCATTTTACGGGCCCAAAACCGTGAGTAGTCTGGAAACCAAATGTCTCAAAATGACTGTTCAGGGGTATAAGCATCTGCAAATTTTAATGACAGGTGGTCTATGAGGGGCCGAATTTTGTGGAACCGGTCATAAGCAGGGTGGCCTTTTAGATGACAGGTTGTATTGGGCCTGATCTGATGGATAGGGAGTGCTAGGGGGGTGACAGGAGGTGATTGATGGGTGTCTCAGGGGGTGATTAGAGGGGAAAATAGATGCACTCAATGCACTGGGGAGGTGATCAGAAGGGGGTCTGAGGGGGATCTGAGGGTTTGGCCGAGTGATCAGGAGCCCACACGGGGCAAATTAGGGCCTGATCTGATGGGTAGGTGTGCTAGGGGGTGACAGGTAGTGACAGGAGGTGATTGATGGGTGTCTCAAGGTGTGATTAGTGGGGGGAATAGATGCAAGTAATGCAATGGCGAGGTGATCAGGGCTGGGGTCTGAGGGTGTGGGCGGGTGATTGGGTGCCCTAGGGGCAGATGGGGGTCTAATCTGATGGGTAGCAGTGACAGGGGGTGATTGATGGGTAATTAGTGGGTGTTTAGAGGAGAGAACAGATGCAATGCACTTGGGAGGTGATCTGACTGCGGGTCTGCAGGTGATCGGATGGTGTGGGTGGGTGATCAGATTGCCCGCAAGGGGCAGGTTAGGGGCTGATTGATGGGTGGCAGTGACAGGGGGTGATTGATGGGTGATAGGTGATTGGCAGGTGATTGACAGGTGATTGACAGGTGATCAGTGGGTTATTACAGGGAAGAACAGATGTAATTAATGCACTGGCGAATTGATAAGGGGGGGTCAGAGGGCAATCTGAGCGTGTTGGCGGGTGATTGGGTGCCCGCAAGGGGCAGATTAGGGTCTGATCTGATAGGTAAAAGTGACAGGTGGTGATTGATGGGTAATTAGTGGGTGTTTAGAGGAGAGAATAGATGTAAACAATGGATTTGGGAGGTGATCTGATGTCGGATCTGCGGGCGATCTATTGGTGTGGGTGGGTGATCAAATTGCCCGCAAGGGGCAGGTTAGGGGCTGATTGATGGGTGGCAGTGACAGGGGGTGACAGGGGGTGATTGATGGGTGATAGGTGATTGGCAGGTGATTGACAGGTGATCAGTGAGTTATTACAGGGAAGAACAGATGTAATTAATGCACTGGCAAATTGATAAGGGGGGGTCAGATGGCAATCTGAGCGTGTTGGCGGGTGATTGGGTGCCCGCAAGGGGCAGATTAGGGTCTGATCTGATAGGTAAAAGTGACAGGTGGTGATAGGGGGTGATTGATGGGTAATTAGTGGGTGTTTAGAGGAGAGAATAGATGTAAACAATGGATTTGGGAGGTGATCTGATGTCGGATCTGCGGGCGATCTATTGGTGTGGGTGGGTGATCAAATTGCCCGCAAGGGGCAGGTTAGGGGCTGATTGATGGGTGGCAGTGACAGGGGGTGATTGATGGGTGATAGGTGATTGGCAGGTGATTGACAGGTGATCAGTGGATTATTACAGGGAAGACCAGATGTAATTAATGCACTGGCGAATTGATAAGGGGGGGAGGGGGGGTCTGAGGGCAATCTGAGCGTGTGGGCGGGTGATTGGGTGCCCGCAAGGGGCAGATTAGGGTCTGATCTGATAGGTAACAGTGACAGGTGGTGATAGGGGGTGATTGATGGGTAATTAGTGGGTGTTTAGAGGAGAGAATAGATGTAAACAATGGATTTGGGAGGTGATCTGATGTCGGATCTGCGGGCGATCTATTGGTGTGGGTGGGTGATCAGATTGCCCGCAAGGGGCAGGTTAGGGGCTGATTGATGGGTGGCAGTGACAGGGGGTGACAGGGGGTGATTGATGGGTGATAAGTGATTGGCAGGTGATTGACAGGTGATCAGTGGGTTATTACAGGGAAGAACAGATGTAATTAATGCACTGGCGAATTGATAAGGGGGGGTCAGAGGGCAATCTGAGCGTGTTGGCGGGTGATTGGGTGCCCGCAAGGGGCAGATTAGGGTCTGATCTGATAGGTAAAAGTGACAGGTGGTGATAGGGGGTGATTGATGGGTGATTGATGGGTAATTAGTGGGTGTTTAGAGGAGAGAATAGATGTAAACAATGGATTTGGGAGGTGATCTGATGTCGGATCTGCGGGCGATCTATTGGTGTGGGTGGGTGATCAGATTGCCCGCAAGGGGCAGGTTAGGGGCTGATTGTTGGGTGGCAGTGACAGGGGGTGATTGATGGGTGATTGATGGGTGATTGACAGGTGATTGACAGGTTATCAGGGGGGATAGATGCATACAGTACACAAGGGGGGGGGGGGTCTGGGGGGGGGGTCCTGGGGAGAATCTGAGGGGTAGGGGGGTGATCAGGAGGGGGCAGGGGGCAAAGGGGGAGATAAAAAAAAAATAGCGTTGATAGATAGTGACAGGGAGTGATTGATGGGTTATTAGGGGGGTGATTGGGTGCAAACAGGGGTCTGGGGGGTGGGCAGGGGGGGGTCTGAGGGGTGCTGTGGGCGATCAGTGGGTGGGGGGGGGGCAGACCAGTGTGTTTGGGTGCAGACTAGGGTGGCTGCAGCCTGCCCTGGTGGTCCCTCCGACACTGGGACCACCAGGGCAGGAGGCAGCCTGTATAATACACTTTGTATACATTACAAAGTGTATTATACACTTTGTAGCGGCGATCGCGGGGTTAACATCCCGCCGGCGCTTCCGTATGGCCGGCGGAATGTTACGGCGGGTGGGCGGAGCCAGTTGCCGGGGGAAGCGCGCGTCATCAATGACGCGATCGCTCCCCCGGCATAGGAAAAGGACGCAACGCCCTAAGGCGTATTGCGGTCCTTAAGGCATCCACTTTGCCGCCGCCCATGGGCTGTGGGCGGTCGGGAAGTGGTTAAAGGGTACCCAAATTAAAAATACAAGATTTATGAAATAAATAGCAGCAAAATATTTTACATTTATTGGAGGAACCCCTCTTTCATATTGCTGGGACAGAAGCTTGTGTGAGATTTCACATAGACGACGCCCCTGTGAGGGAGGGTAGCTGTTGACAAACACACCCATGATCTAAAACCTCCTACTAAGCTCAGAAGCAATGGCAGGCACCTGTATAACCCTAGTTATGAAAAGAGAAAGGTGAAAAGCATGCACTGAAATGCTCATAGGCTTGAAGGAGTGTTTATCTTTGTATGTGTCAGAGTGGTGCAACTAAATAATTACTAATTACTATTACTTGTAATTACTAAAATCGACAGAAAGCAACTTTCAGAAAAGATTAACTCCACCATTCTTGACAAACTTCCTATCCATTACAAAACATGGGATTCCTACACTATTCGGCAAAATAAATTAGATGATGAATCTTGTCTACTTTTAAAATATACATATGTGAAGGTGAATCGACAATAGTACAACTTGCCTTTTCTTGCCAGTCTAATTATTAGCAATACCAACCTCAGTATTGTTTGATGTTCTTATTTTGTTTGGTTATGTTTTAGATATAACATAAGTACCTGTAATAAGTGGAAATTTGATTGGCTCCCCTATCCCGGGGAACTATGTAAATTCATGTTTTTATTTATTTCCATTTTTACATAGTTATTTGGGTTGAAAAAAGACATACGTCCTTAGAGTTCAACCAGAGAACAAAGTACAACACCAGCCTGCTCCCTCATATATCCCTGTTGTAATGATTGTGGACTGTCATTCACTTTGTATTGTATACGGGTTATTTATAACAACAACTTTTGAAACAGAAACGTAAAAGCTGTGATGCTGATTTGCTAAGGCTCTGCAGGACTGCAGGGCAGTGGAGAATAAACAATGATCCAGTAAATTTGTCCTGTATTCTTGAAAAAGTAGTCTATTAAAGGGACTCCGAGCAGTGCAGAAACTATGGAAAGATGCATATCATTTTAAAGCTCTCTTTCTCCTCTTTCCAATAATATATATAAACCGCCGCCCTACGCCTTTTAGTTTTCGCTATTTTCGCGATTGAAAATGCCGCGGCCGCGATTTCGATCACGAAAATAGAGAAAACTAAAAGGTGTAGGGCGACGATTTAGGTGTCGCCAGAAAGAGGAGAAAGAGAGCTTTAAAATGATATCCATCTTTCCATAGTTACATTGTATTACACAGGGCGACTTTTTCTCAAAGTCAGCAGCTCCATTCAGCAGAAAAAGTCGCCCTGTGTAATACAATGTAACTATGGAAAGATAGATATCATTTTAAAGCTCTCTTTCTCCTCTTTCTGGCGACACCTAAATCGTCGCCCCACGCCTTTTAGTTTTCTCCATTTTCGCTATCGAAATCGCGGCCGCGGCAATTTCAATCGCGAAAATACCGAAAACTAAAAGGCGTAGGGTGGCGGTTTATATATCATTGGAAAGAGGAGAAAGAGAGCTTTAAAATGATATGCATCTTTCCATAGTTTCTGCACTGCTCGGAGTCCCTTAAGCACAAAGATTTGCAAATCCCCCTTGGGTCACATCACTTGATTTAGGCAAATCACTGCAGATTTGTGCAAATAGCAGTCACACAATTTAAAAAGAATTGAAATTGCATCAGCATGGTTTTATCTGCATTGAGGATTTGTTTATTTTAGAATAAATAGAGATTTTTTTCAACTACTTGATTACTACAGGTCACGTTCCCCTTATGGACTAGACCTATTTTCACATTTCAGTGATCCTCCCATTCATTGATCAATAACTTTATCACTACTTATCAAACCAAATGATCTATATATTGTGTTTTTTTGCCATCAATTAGGCTTTCTTAGGGTGGCAATTTTTGCAAAGAATTTTTATTCTAATCTATATGCATTTTAATGAGACAAATAAGAAAAAAAAATATTTCTCAGGCTTCAGCCATTATAGTTTTAAAATTAACCACTTGAGGACCACAGTCTTTTTGCCCCTTAAGGTCCAGAGCCTTTTTCTCCATTCAGACCACTGCAGCTTTCACGGTTTATTGCTCGGTCATACAACCTACCACCTAAATGAGTTTTACCTCCTTTTCTTGTCACTAATACAGCTTTCTTTTGGTGCTATTTGATTGCTGCTGCGAGTTTTAGTTTTTATTATATTCATCAAAAAAGACATGACTTTTGTCAAAAAAATGACTTTTTTAACTTTCTGTGCTGAAATTTTTCAAATAAAGTAAAATTTCCTATACATTTGAGCGCGAAAGTTATTCTGCTACATGTCTTTGATAAAAAAAAAAAACATTCAGTGTATATTTATTGGATTGGGTAAAAGTTATAGCGTTTACAAACTATGGTGCCAAAAGTGAATTTTCCCATTTTGAAGCGTCTCTGACTTTTCTGACCACCTGTCATGTTTCATGAGGTGCTAAAATTCCAGGATAGTATAAATACCCCCAAATGACCCCATTTTGGAAAGAAGACATCCCAAAGTATTCAGTGACAGGCATGGTGAGTTCATAGAAGATTTTATTTTTTGTCACAAGTTAGCGGAAAATGACAAAAAAAAAAGTTTCCATTTCTTCTAACTTGCGACAAAAAAAAAAATGAAATCTGCCACGGACTCACTATGCTCCTCTCTGAATACCTTCAAGTGTCTACTTTCCAAAATGGGGTCATTTGTTGGGTGTGTTCACTGTCCTGGCATTTTGGGGGTGCCTAATTGTAAGCACCCCTGTAAAGCCTAAATATGTTCATTGGACTTTGGGCCCCTTAGCGCAGTTAGGTTGCCAAAAAGTGCCACACATGTGGTATTGCCGTACTCAGGAGAAGTCATATAATGTGTTTTGGGGTGTATTTTTACACATACCCATGCTGGGTGGGAGAAATATCTCTGTAAATGACAATTTTTTGATTTTTTACACACAGTTGTCTATTTACAGAGATATTTCTCCCACTCAGCATGGGTATGTGTAAAAATACACCCCAAAACACATTATACTACTTCTCCTGAGTACGGCGATACCACATGTGTGGCACTTTTTTGCACCTTAACTGCGCTAAGGGGCCCAAAGTCCAATGAGTACCTTTAGGATTTCACAGGTCATTTTGCGACATTTGGTTTCAAGACTACTCCTCAAGGTTTAGGGCCCCTAAAATGCCAGGGCAGTATAGGAACCCCACAAATGACCCCATTTTAGAAAGAAGACACCCCAAGGTATTCCAATAGGAGTATGGTGAGTTCATAGAAGATTTTTTTTTTTTTGTCACAAGTTAGCGGAAATTGATTTTAATTGTTTTTTTTTCACAAAGTGTCATTTTCCGCTAACTTGTGACAAAAAATAAAATCTTCTATGAACTCACCATACTCCTAACGGAATACCTTTGAGTGTCTTCTTTCTAAAATGGGGTCGTTTGTGGGGTTCCTATACTCCCCTGGTATTTTAGGGGCCCTAAACGGTGAGTAGTCTTGAAACCAAATGTCGCAAAATGACCAGTGAAATCCTAAAGGTACTCATTGGACTTTGGCCCCTTAGCGCACTTAGGGTGCAAAAAAGTGCCACACATGTGGTACCACCGTACTCAGGAGAAGTAGTATAATGTGTTTTGTGGTGTATTTTTACACAAACAGATGCTGGGTGAGAGAAATATCTCTGTAAATGACACATTTTTGATTTTTTTTACACACAATTGTCCATTTACAGAGAGATTTCTCCCACCCAGCATGGGTATGTGTAAAAATACACCCCAAAACACATTATACTACTTCTCCTGAGTACGGCGATACCACATGTGTGACACTTTTTTGCAGCCTAGGTGCGCTAAGGGGCCCAACGTCCTATTCATAGGTCATTTTGAGGCATTTGTTTTCTAGACTACACCTCACGGTTTAGGGCCCCTAAAATGCCAGGGCAGTATAGGAACCCCACAAGTGACCCCATTTTAGAAAGAAGACACCTCAAGGTATTCCGTTAGGTGTATGGTGAGTTCATAGAAGATTTTATTTTTTGTCACAAGGTAGTGGAAAATGACACTTTGTGAAAATAATTATAAAAATCAATTTCCGCTAACTTTTGACAAAAAATAAAATCTTCTATGAACTCGTCATACACCTAACAAAATACCTTGGGGTGTCTTTTTTCTAAAAGTGGGTCACTTGTGGGGTTCCTATACTGCCCTGGCATTTTACGGGCCCAAAACCGTGAGTAGTCTGGAAACCAAATTTCTCAAAATGACTGTTCAAGGGTATAAGCATCTGCAAATTTTGATGGCAGGTGGTCTATGAGGGGGCAAATTTTGTGGAACCGGTCATAAGCAGGGTGGCCTCTTAGATGATAGGTTGTATTGGGCCTGATCTGATGGATAGGAGTGCTAGGGGGGTGACAGGAGGTGATTGATGGGTGTCTCAGGGGGTGGTTAGAGGGGAAAATAGATGCAATCAATGCACTGGGGAGGTGATCGGAAGGCGGTCTGAGGGGGATCTGAGGGTTTGGCCGAGTGATCAGGGCCCACACGGGGCAAATTAGGGCCTGATCTGATGGGTAGGTGTGCTAGGGGGTGACAGGAGGTGATTGATGGGTGTCTCAAGGTGTGATTAGAGGGGGGAATAGATGCAAGCAATGCACTGGCGAGGTGATCAGGGCTGGGGTCTGAGGGCGTTCTGAGGGTGTGGGCGGGTGATTGAGTGCCCTAGGGGCAGATAGGGGTCTAATCTGATGGGTATCAGTGACAGGGGCTGATTGATGGGTGATTGATGCGTGATCAGTGGGTGATTAGATGGCAGAACAGATGTTAACAATGCACTTTGGAGGTGATCTGAGGGTAGGTCTGGGGCAATCTAATGGGCTGATTGATGGGTGGCAGTGACAGGGGGTGATTGATGGGTGGCAGTGACAGGGGGTGATTGGTAGGTGATTGACAGGTGATCAGTGGGTTATTACAGGGAAGAACAGATGTAAATAATGCACTGGCGAATTGATAAGGGGGGGTCTGAGGTCAATCTGAGCGTGTGGGCGGGTGATTGGGTGCCCGCAAGGGGCAGATTAAGGTCTAATCTGATGGGTAACAGTGACAGGTGGTGATAGGGGGTGATTGATGGGTAATTAGTGGGTGTTTAGGGTAGAGAACAGATGTAAACACTGCACTTGGGAGGTGATCTGACGTCGGATCTGCGGGCGATCTATTGGTGTGGTTGGGTGATCAGATTGCCCGCAAGGGGCAGGTTAGGGGCTGATTGATGGGTGGCAGTGACAGGGGGTGATTGATGGGTGGCAGTGACAGGGGGTGATTGATGGGTGATTGATAGGTGATTGACAGGTGATCAATGGGTTATTACAGGGAAGAACAGATGTAAATAATGCACTGGCGAATTGATAAGGGGGGGTCTGAGGTCAATCTGAGCGTGTGGGCGGGTGATTGGGTGCTCGCAAGGGGCAGATTAGGGTCTAATCTGATGGGTAACAGTGACAGGTGGTGATAGGGGGTGATTGATGGGTGATTGATGGGTAATTAGTGGGTGTTTAGAGGAGAGAGCAGATGTAAACACTGCACTTGTGAGGTGATCTGATGTCGGATCTGCGGGCGATCTATTGGTGTGGGTGGGTGATCAGATTGCCCGCAAGGGGCAGGTTAGGGGCTGATTGATGGGTGATTGACAGGTGATCAGTGGGTTATTACAGGGGGGATAGAGGCATACAGTACACAGGGGGGGGGGGGGGGTCTGGGGAGAATCTGAGGGGTGGGGGGGGTTGATCAGGAGGGAGCAGGGGGCAGTTTAGGGTTAAAAAAAATAGCGTTGACAGATAGTGACAGGGAGTGATTGATGGGTGATTAGGGGGGTGATTGAGTGTAAACAGTGGTCTGGGGGTGGGCAGGGGGGGGGGGGGGGGTCTGAGGGGTGCTGTGGGCGATCGGGGGGGGAGACATCAGTGTGCTTGGGTGCGGCATAGGGTGGCTGCAGCCTGCCCTGGTGGTCCCTCGGACACTGGGACCACCAGGGCAGGAGGCAGCCTGTATAATAGGCTTTGTATACATTACAAAGCCTATTATACCTATTCTCAGCGGCAATCCGGGTGCTAGTAACCCGCCGGTGCTTCCGAACGGCCATCGGGTTACAGCGCGAGGGGGCGGAGCCTGTCGTCGTCGGCTGATCGCGTCACGAATGACGCGATCGCCGCATAACCACGCCCGCTGCTGCCACCGCTGATGGGCGTATTGTGGTCGTTTGGGCCCAGCCTTTGCCGCCGCCCATCGGCTTAAGGTGGTCTGCAAGTGGATACACGTATTACTGTGGATAAAACCCACACATTTTATTTGCCCATTTGTCCCAGCTATTACAACTTTTAAAGCTGAAAAACAAATCGCTAGGGATTTCAAATCTAACCCAAAGAAGTTTTACAAGTACATCATCTCTAAAAAAAAAGAAAGGTTGACTGTATTGGACTCCTAAAGGATGAGGGTGGGAACTCAATGGTGGATGACCAAGGTAAGGCAGGGTTATTAAATGCTTTCTTTGCTTCTGTTTTCGCAAGGGAAACATCACTGTTGCAAATTACAGATGTAGAAGAGTATTAATCTTCCAATTGTAATATTAAATACTTAACGCTGGAAGAAGTGAAGGCAAAACTAAATAAACTAAAAATAGACAAGGTACCTGGCCGGATGGCATGCATCCTCGGGTTCTAAGGAAATTAAGTTCAGTTATAGATAAACCCCTTTATCTTATCTTTTGTGACTCTCTTTCAACTGGCAGAGTCCCAGTGGATTGGCATACAGCCCACGTTTTCCCATTATTTAAGGGCAAAAAATCAGATCCAGGAAATTATAGACCTGTAAGCTTAACATTAGTTGTATGCAAACTATTTGAGGGGTTACTAAGAGATACTATACATGACTTCATAGTAGAAAATAATCTTATTTCTCAGCATCAGCATGGGTTTACTAAAGACAGGTCCTGTTTGACTAACATGCTCAGCTTTTATGAGGTAGTGAACGCTAATGTGGATATTGGGAATGCTGTAGATGTGATATACTTGGACTTTGCAAAGGCCTTCCACACTGTTCCTCACATAAGTCTGGTGCAAAAGTTGAGGATGCAAGGACTGGGGAGGAGTCTATGTGCATGGATAGGGAACTGGCTAATGGACAGAAAACAAAGAGTTGTGGTCAATGGATCATACTCACAATGGGTGACTGTTAGCAGTGGAGTCCCACAGGGGTCTGTACTGGGTCCAGTGCTCTTCAATTTATTTATTAATGACCTAGTAGATGCAGTAGAAAGCAATGTTGCTATTTTTGCAGATGATACAAAATTGTGCAGAATCATCAACTCTCAGGAAGATAGGGACATATTGCAACAGGATCTGGATAGGATGGCTATATGGGCACATAAATAGCAGATGAAATTTAATGTTGAAAAATGTAAAGTCATGCATATTGGTCGTACCAATGGTCTAGCACCATACAAAATAAATGGGATACAGTTGGGGACTTCAAACCTGGAGAAGGACTTAGGAGTACTCATCGACAACAAGTTAAATAATCGTATTCAATACCAAGCCACTGCAGCTAAAGCTAATAAAATTTTGGGATGCATTGAAAGGGAAATAAAATCTCGAGATGCTAGCATAATATTGCCCCTGTTTATCTCTCTAGTAAGGCCACATCTGGAATATGGAACTCAGTTCTGGGCACCACATTACAGGAAAGATATTGCAGTTTTAGAGCAGGTGCAGAGACGAGCAACAAAATTGATATGTGGGATGGAAGGTCTCGCTTACCAAGAAAGGTTAGATAAACTGGGTTTATTTAGTCTAGAGAAAAGATGCCTTAGAGGGGATCTAATTAACATGTATAAATACATTAGAGGGCAATATAAAAGCTTGGCGGATGAGCTTTTCATCCCTAGGCCTTCTCAAAGGACTAGAGGACATGATCTGCGCATGGAGGAAAAACGTTTTAGCCATTTATTTAGGAAAGGGTTCTTTACAGTAAGAGTGATTAAGATGTGGAATGCATTGCCACAGGAAGTAGTTTTGGCAAATTCTATACCTGCATTTAAAGGGGGCTTAGATGCTTTGCTTGCGTTAAAAGACATCCATGGCTACAATTACTAGGTAATGCCCAGTGATGTTGATCCAGGGATTTGATCTGATTGCCATCTTGAGTCGGGAAGGATTTTTTTCCCTTTTGGGGCTAATTGGACCATGCCTTGTAAGAGTTTTTCACCTTCCTCTGGATCAACAGGGATATGTGAGGGAGCAGGCTGGTGTTGTAGTTTGTTCTCTGGTTGAACCCAATGGACGTATGTCTTTTTTCAACTCAAATAACTATGTGTGCTCTTACTTTCACTTTGTCAGTGACTACAGGCACTTTTGTCAGTTCCCATTCACCAATCAGTGTACTAACGGGCAGCCATGAGAACGTTTGCTGGAGCGCCCACGGTGGGTGATCACGGCAGGGTATGTATATCTTTGCCCCCTGAAGCTAAGATGCAGTCTTAAGGGACGTAGATATACAGGCACTGAATGTGGAAGTGGAGGCCAACCTTTCATCAATCCCAGCTGTAATTTTATAGGACCCATTTGAGAGCAGCAGACATTCCTAGATTCAGTTAAAGGGGCCCTGTAGTGTGAGGGCTTCTAAACTCCTCTGGTACATTAGTAACCAAATCAAGCTAGAAGGCATTGATCACACCTCACCTCCAACTAGGGAAATGTGTTAAAGAGAAGCTCCAACCTAGAATTGAACTTTATCCCAATCAGTAGCTGATACCCCCTTTTACATGAGAAATATAATGCTTTTCACAAACAGACCATCAGGGGGCGCTGTATGACTGATTTTGTGCTGAAACCCCTCCCACAAGAAGCTCTGAGTACCGCGGTACTCTGGGCAAACTGCCACAATGTAACAATGTTCACAGACAGGAATTAGCTGTTTACAGCTGTCTCTAACAGCCAAAACAGCTAGCAGCAGCTACATAACCTGCCCACAGTAAAGATGTCACCATGTAATAAATGTCAGAAGGTAAATCGGGCAGAGGAAAGATTTTACAATGAGCAAGCACTGACTAAATCATTTATACATAATTATGGTAAAAAATGAAGCACTTTTTTACTACATTATTTTCACTGGAGTTCCTCTTTAAATCCTTTGAAAACTAGTATACAGTTTTATTTTACCACTAGAGGGTTTCAGTGACTCCTTAGTAATGTTATACTTGTCCACTTAGCTGGACCTATGCTGAAAGAGTCAAACTAAAAAATTTAATTTGTTAAAGCGAATCTCCACACTAAGGCCTCGTTCACATCTGCTGCGCTGAAAAACGTGTTAAAGCGCATGGTAAAAAACGCATGCGCTTGTGCGCGCTTTAGTCCGCGTTTCTGTGCGTTGCGCTGCACTTCTTTAAAGCACGTTTTGCTTACTGTAGCAGCAGCAGTTGTCAATAAAACTTTGTTTTTGTATGTAAATGTATTTTTTTCTCCAATTAGGGGTAAAAAACGCATGCGCTTCTATGCGCTTGTACGCGCTTCTATGCGCTAAAAAAGCGGACCCATTCACTTGCATTGCTGTGCGCTTTCCAGCTCAACGCACAGAAATGCCTGCAACACTACGTTTCTGTAACGCTGCTCAGCGCAGCGCATAGATGTGAACCAGCTACATTTAGTTACATGGAAAAATCAATACCTTGCTGAACGCACAGGGCAGTGCGCTGTGGAAAGCGCACAGAAACGGCCCTGATGTGAACGAGGCCTTAGGGCCTGTTTACTCTACACGCAGATTCTGGATGCAGGAAAAGTGACTCTAATGAATGCCTATGGGCCTGTTTCCACTAAATGCAATTTTTCTGATGCAGATTTCCAATAGGCATTCGTTGGAGTTTTCTGCATCCAGAATCTGCGTTTAGTGGAAATAGGCCCTAAATGAAAAATTCTGCAGCCTCACTGTAAAAAGAAAGTTATAGTTACCTGAGCTGTCAAATCCAGAGTTGTCTGAAGGTAAACCATTTATCTAGGTTTCACTATGTATAATACATGACAACTTACAAACCACTGGAAAGGAACCTGTTTGTTAGTAGGGGACCGCCTGCATTTGAAAAATGTTTGACAATGGTCCTTTAAATTCTTTTATATTATAATAATTTTGGAATTCTAAAGTATAGTGTAGTGGCTGATGCAGTACAAGTATTTATGGAATTCCAGCAACTGACATTTGGTTGCTGAAGCATCTGAGGAGGAGAGAACTGGCCTGTAGGGCAGTGACC
The DNA here is from genome assembly GCF_040937935.1 of Hyperolius riggenbachi. NCBI lineage: Eukaryota > Metazoa > Chordata > Amphibia > Anura > Hyperoliidae > Hyperolius > Hyperolius riggenbachi. The sequence continues at coordinate 168,963,314 of NC_090652.1, read as the reverse complement.
TCAAAGCACACGCACGAGGTTGTGTAACTACTGGCCAAGTGTGACATGCTTTTGACTAAACTGAGTAATTCAGAAATGTTATTTTCTTGCTGTGGTCTCTTGGTTCATTGCTGTATGCAGCTAAGCTGTGATTCAAGGAAGGATTTTCAAGTCAATATACTTGTAATACAAGCCTCAGCATGCAAATGCAAAAATCATTTTTCATAAACAAAGAGGTGTAACCCTTTCACTACTGGGCCCAGTTCATACTTTGATATCCAGTGAACATTTTTTTGCAGGGTTTTTAGTGAATTTTTATTATTTTATCTTTTTTTGTTTCGTTTTTTTGCAGGGGACAGGGCTTTTATTTTGGTGGCACATTTAATCTTATGTCTGGTACACACCATGCAATTTCCCATCAGATCGATGGGTCGAATTGATAATTTCTCACAGATCCAATATGATTTCTGCTCCTTTGTCTGATTATATTGAGACTGGCATTTGTGATAGGTTTTATAATTGAAATACAGCAATCATACATGATCTAATAGAGTCTTCTGATCTGGCCTGCCTGACTGAAACCTGGCTTTCTGAACCTGTTGGGCCCCACCCTGGAGGCAGCTGTGCCAACAAACTATTCCGTGATATACTGCAACAGGAAAGAACGCAGGGGAGGAGGGGTTGCACTTTGCTTTAGATCAGCTTTGAAAATCAGACCACTTACTGTAGGTCCTACCAACTCGTTTGAATGCTTGGGGGTGCAACTTTCAGCTGAGGAAAACATTAACATATTGCTGATCTACCGCCCACCAGAAAAATACTCAGACTTCCTTGAGGAACTTGTAGACCTCCTATGCAACCTAACACTGGAACACCCCAGATGGATTGTTCTTGGAGATTTCAATACATGGGTGGACGACTCCTCTTCACAATTTGGAAAAGAGCTACCTCGTGCCTTACATTAACTGGGCTTCCTCCAATCAATCAGCTCTGCTACTCACAGGAAAGGTCACACTCTGGACCTTATATTCCATACTGGGCTGTCAATAGCCAATGTGGAAATTAATCCTGTTGCCTGGTCAGACCATCGCACTATCCACTTCTCCCTCTCAATACCAGCCGTCAAACACCAGGTCAAGAATCAAATAAAATATCGCCGCTTAAAAGGGCTAACACCTCAACATATCCGAGATAACCTTAGCTTTGATGAATTGACTGACTCCAGCTTGGACCCTGATACTCTGGTGTTTAAATACAACAAATGTGTGTCCTCCACCTTTGAGACCATTGCTCCTCTGCGCACCAAATATCTTACTCCACACCATCATGCACAGTGGTTTGATAACGCTATAAAAGAGCTAAAAACACAAGGCCGAAAACTTGAGAGGCTGTGGCGCAAATCTCAGTCCCCAGAAGACAAACATGCCTTAATCTTCCACTTGAAGAGCTACCAAAAGGTAATCATGGGAAAAAAATCATCCTTTCTATCACAAGAAATTGCAAATGCAGTTAACAAACCAGCCCAACTGTTCCGCACAGTGGAAAAACTCTGCAACCCAGCATGTCAAAAACTTAATATCGAGTCTTCAAAGGACCTCTGTGACCAATTTGCCCATTTCTTCACAGACAAAGTCTCCGCTATAAGGTCCGCCATCCAACTTACAGCATCTGAGCCTAATATAGCAGAGACAACGTAACACCTTGGTCAAACTTCAAAGAAATTGATGAAGAAGTCACATCAAGCATCCTCCTTCACGTCCGCCTAACTACCTGTGACCTGGATCCTGGCCCAACACAGTTCATGTTGAACTGCCCCGACCTGTTCGTACCGGTATTCCTCAAAATTGTTAACTGTTCCTTACAATCAGGGATATTTCCTGCTTTACTGAAGGAAGCAATCATCAGGCCTCTCCTCAAAAAACCCTCCCTGGACCCAGATGCAATGACCAGCTACAGACCTGTCTCTAACCTCCCCTTTCTGGGCAAGCTAATTGAAAAAGCTGTATACCTCCAGCTAGAAGCCAGAATCCTACAAAATAACAGTTATGACCCATTCCAGTCTGGCTTCAGGAAACACCACAGCACTGAAACTGCCCTCATCCAAATATGCAACCAACTGCTCATGGCAAGAGACAGAGGAGAGTGCTCGATCCTCATACTGCTAGACCTTTCTGCAGCCTTTGACACAGTTGACCATGACATCTTGATAAACGGGCTACAGGAATACTGCGGCATTGATGGCATAGTACTTCAGTGGTTCCAATCCTTCTTGAGTGGCAGAACCCACAAAGTGTCTATGGGGCCCTTCCTGTCCACCCCTGTAACACTTAAGTATGGGGTGCCCCAGGGCTCAATCCTCTCTCCCCTGCTTTTCACGATTTACATGCTACCGTTGGGAAAACTAATCCAAAAACATGGCCTGACATACCACTGCTATGCAGACGACACCCAACTATATCTTTCCTTCAAGCCTGGTGTGACAGACCCAACTCTAACTATAAACGCCTGCTTACGTGGACTACAGCAATGGATGAATGACAACTGGCTGAAACTAAATGCAGACAAAACTGAAGTCCTTCTGATTGGAGGGCAGAGCATGATAACAAAACAACTTAACTTGCAGTCTTCACCACTGGGAATAGGAGGCACGGATCTACGCAGCTCTGATCATGTGCGTAGCCTGGGAGTTCTTATTGATGGGGATTTAAACTTCAGAACTCAAATCTCTGCTGTGGTGAAATCATCCTATTTTCACCTGAAGAACATTGCAAAAATCAAGCACCTCATACCCCCAGAAGATCTGCCAACCTTAGTCCACGCCTTCATCACATCCCGACTGGACTACTGCAATGCTCTCTACACTGGCCTTCCAAAAAAGGTCTTGTACCGCCTACAGCTGATACAGAAAACTGCTGCCAGACTGCTAACCAACCAATCCCGTCACTGCCACATAACGCCAGTCCTGCATTCCCTTCACTGGCTACCTATAGAATGGAGGGTCCTATTCAAGATCGGCCTACTGACATTTAAATCCCTGAATAATCTAGGCCCTGGATACATGAAAGATATGTTACAGCTGCGTAGCAATCCCCGCATTCTCAGATCCACAGGTTCTAATAATCTAGTCATACCCAGAGTCCACTTGGCAACTTTTGGTCCCAGAGCCTTCTGTCATGCTGCCCCTACGTTTTGGAACTCCTTACCTCAACAGATCAGGACAGCCCCATCCCTGGACGTGTTTAAATCCAGACTGAAAACCCACCTGTTCAGTCTGGCATTTGCAGAAATATAACTTTTGTTGTGTGAATACTTCATCCTACTAATTACTGAATCTGAGAGAGCCTAAGCGCTTTGAGTCCTACGGGAGAAAAGCGCTATAGAGTTGTTATTGTATTGTATTATTGTAAATACTGATCAAACCCAGATAGGACATGCCGACTCTTTACATGCTCAGTCCGGACAGATTTGGCTGGTTTGAGTGAAGGGAAGTGTCAATAGCTGATCTATAGTGGATGATTCTGTAACAATAGCAGTATGATTTTATAATGTCATTCTGGTTTCAATAATGTTAAAATCTGTTCTGTAATAATGTATTCAAGACATGTAAGATGGCTGTATTTCAGTATCTCCCAGTCTATAAGAGAAATCAGTGGGAAACCTGTAGGACCTTGCACAAATGTGTAAAATAAAATGCCATATGGATTGCAGAGTCATTTCAATGAAAAAGATCATCAGAATTGTTTTGTTTTTCTTTCTACTTTTCTGTTCCCTCGCAAATGCCAAGGCCAGATAGTGATTTTGCTGTTGAAATATGTCCGTGTATCCAGGACAAAGGTCTTGAGAAGGAATGCACATAAAGAGTAGTATCTTGCAAAATAAAAAGACACTGAATGGTGATTGGGAATCGTCTGTATCTTCTGCATCTGTATTTTTTTTTGTATCTTTATACTGTACTCAAGTCAGTGGGCTGCAGGTGGCCTAGCGATCCATGGATTTAGTACCTAGTTTGGGGGAGGACTTGTAGTTGAGGTCGACTTCTCAACAGTATACAACACAGAATTGTTTGTAACCATCGCCACTTTGCATGTGCAAGCTAAGCTAAAATATATGTAATCGGAGACGAACAGAAAGCTAACACAGGCTGCACCATGCACATGATAGGGAGATATTTTGTGGTAAAAAGCAAGATTAAATACATGTGACTGCACTGCAGGAATTCATATTTTGTATTTATTAAAGAAAGTTTAATAATAAATGGAACTTCTGTCTTCACAACCACGTAGAAACATGACTGCCAAAGGGATGGATACCGCCAGTGCATACATGAAAGAAAGGCACCTGGAAAGAAGAGTGCAGGGTATTGCCACTAGTAAAATATTGCTAAACTTACCAATATTCTACTACTGCATTTTGATAGTAAATATCTGTAATATTTACCAATATTTTACTATGGCTGAACCTAACCCTACTCTCACACAGAACCCTTCCTGGTGGTGCCTAACCCTAAGACTCCCTTCCCCAGTGGTGCCTAACCCTACGACCCCCCCCACTGGTGATGCCTAACTCTAAGAACGCCCCCAGTGATGTCTAACTCTAAGAGACCCCCCCCCCCCCCCCGGGGTGCCTAAACCTAACCTCCCCTGGTGGCGCCTAACCCTAAATCTTCCTCCTAAAGCTAACTCCCTCTCTTCTGCAAAGCTGTGATATGTGGGTATGATGGTAAATTTTGGCTCCTCTAGGTGCTGAAATGTACCTTCATAGCCGCATATCGCAGCTATTCTAAAAGCTACGATTCCATATGAAAGACTACTGTCTCAAAGCACATACAAAAACAATTTAATTTCAGCCTTGGCTCCATGAAAATCGCACAACATGATTAAAATCACCCACAATTTAAAAACAACAGTACCTGGCCAGGATATGCGCGCTTAATCTAAGCGGGACAAGATCAGGTTTTATGCAAGTTGAATATGCCCAGCCGCAGCCTATGTAAAAACCACCTTGCTACCACGATCTATTTGTCCTCAGCCACCACCAGAACACCGCACACACAGTGTGTTGATCCTATTTCCGGCTTCCCATAGCGAATGAGGCTAGTAGCTGCAGTACTGTGTGGCCTTTCAGATTTCACTGATGATATATGGCATAAGGCAGACAATCCATGCAATGACATATGCTGACAGCGGGTCACAGTAAACAAATGAGCTTCCACAACATGGCGTTATCTTGTGGCTATCAGCCTATGATACTTGCGCACAGTAGTTGGTGAGCTCCAGCTCACAGGGCCCTCCGTTTTCCGCAATGTGCTGGATATTTCCGACTGTCTCTGCTGCTATATTACAGTCCGCTTTCAAGGCTGAAATTAAATTGTTTTTGTATGTGCTTTGAGACAGTAGTCTTTCATATGGAATCGTAGCTGTAATTGAATTAGGCTACTGGCTCCTTGTTTAGCAAGTTGCACCAATTAACATTTAAAGGGGTGGCTCTTCTCACAGGTTTGTTTGTACTATTCTAAAAGCTGCGATTTGAAGTAAAGAAAGTAAAACTTGGCACCTCGCTAGCAGCCGCCATGCGCCTACATTTTTCTATTGTGGCTTTATTATAGGCACCAATGGTGGTGTCATTTTTACCAAAAGGTCCCCTGCACTCTTTTTTCCTGCTTTGACCACCAGTGTGTAGGTTTCAATATACAAAGCAAATCATGTTACAAAAAAATCTGCCCAAAAGTTTTATCTGTTTGAAAAGTCCTTAATTTGCCAAAACCGTAAAGTGTCCAGTACAAAAGTGTTATAAATTATGTTACATATCAAAAACTAAAATACATTATTTCTCACCATGAATAATTCTATATATAAGCATTGCCCTGGTAAACCAAGTGGAAAAAGTGCATTTGCCTAAAGGTGGCCACTAATGATACAATTTGCTGAGCGATCGTTTACAAACGATTCTTTGTATGTACGTTCGAAAATGATTGTTTGGGACCACTAACTGACAAATCTCTCCTAACCAATCTGATCATATTAATGAAACCGATCTGAAAATTTAATCGATTTCATTAATCTGATCGGATTGGTTAGGGGATTTTTCTTCATTTGTAGTCACAAACGGTCATTTCCGATCGTTTATGCAAAGAATTGTTTGTAAACGATCATTCATTAAATTGTATCATTAGTGGCCACCTTTAATAGTGAAAGTAAATTATCTGGTTTATGTTGGGAGAGCAGGAGGGGAAAGACTACACCATCCCTGATTCAGCCAATGGCCTAACGTGCATCATGGATGCCTCATCAAAGCTCCCCCTTTTTTCATAATCTAATTTTGTGTTTTTGTGTTTTTTTCTGCAACAATAAGACATTCTCTGCACAGTGCAGCCTTTGTTAGCTTGCTGTTTCACTTTGTTCATGACTATATATAAAATACAGTAAAAAGAAAAATCACTATACATTACCTTTTAATGTGGATTTACTTTTCTATTGGACACATAATTGCTGAGTTGTTAACTTTAATAGTGAGTTAAGTCGAACCGTGCTTGTATTTTGTGGGTATTTCATACCTGTTGTACATTTAGTGTAATGTGTTTAAAGAAGTGTCACCTGTATTGGTTACTGAGTTACTGTAGTATGTTAAATAATAATAATACAAGCTCTCACACTTTATTTTAAGACTTTAGTAAAACACTTTTCCCCCAATCCCATACAAGTACCCAGCATGAAAATAATTTGCATTATGATCAATGTTTTCTGACCTGCTCTGCTCATAAATGTGAAGGCTGGAGATTTTTGTAGCTCTTCTTTATCGTCACACTTTGTATATGTCTATGCAGCTTCAGACTGAGCCTGATTATCAACCCTTTTAAGCTGCAGGGGAACAAAAGTCGTCATTGATTAAGGGGGGGATATTGAAGTTTGTTTATTCACTAATCTTGCCAGCTAAAGTGCTCTCTAGGTGCCCACCTCATTCTAGTGGCTGACAATGGCCAGGAACACACCAACCAAAGAACATCACTGGAACTAAAGCCACTGGGGTTTGCAGTATAGTAACGCTTTCCCCATTTTCTAGTCATCAGGTGACTATTTCCTGCTCAACTTCATGAAGAAACTCCTACTTGATCCCATATTTTAAGACTCCATAGGCAGTAGCCAGGGAATGGGTGTTTGGCAACCCTAAAAAAGTTGAATTGAAAGGCAACAAGAACTTTACTGTAATAGTGCATTGACCTCTGTAGGGAATATGTGAGATGGGCTGAAGTGTAAGCGCCATGCGAGGACGCCACGGCCACAGGGCTCCGGTCCTTTTCTCTTCTTTCCCCCTAATTCCCCCGCTGGCAACCTCCTGACCACCTCCGCCCACCTGGGGATCATGCAGGGGCCTCGGAGGTGCTCGTGGTGGGGATCGCTGAAGCCAGGGGAACCTGGACGCCGCTCGTTGTAGCCAGGGGAGCCGGTAGCTGGAATCGCTGCAGCCAGGGGAATCTGGACGCCGCTCGTAGTAGCCAGGGGAGCCGGGAGCTGGGACGCCACTCGCTGCAGCCAGGGGATCCGGGACACCGCTCGCCTCCACGCTGTCCGCGGTCTATCTCTCCTGCCGGGGACCACAGTGAGAAGGGTAGCAGCGACACTGCCCTCAGCTGTCTGGGGCTGCCGCCTAGGAAGAGGCCGCCATGCGGGCTGAGCACGTGCGCCGCCGCTCCGACATTTTCAGGGGCCGGTGGCTGCTCCAGCCGCCATCAGCAGCCGTCCAGGGCCGCCGCCAGAGACCACCCCATCGCCGGGCAGGTTACCCTTTGTCCGCAGCCAGGATTGCTGGGGCTGTCGGACCCCCTCCACCAGGGTCGCCCTGAGACCAGGACACCAGCACGGGCATGTGGGACACTCCCCGCGTGCAGAGGAGGCCTATACTGCAGTGGCTTCCCCAGTCACCAAGGGAACGGCCATCGCAGCCCCGGCCCCTGCTGGACCCCCTCCACCACAGGTCACCCTGAGATCAGGTCACCAGCACGGCCACGCCACCGTCAATGGAGGGCCCGATGCTGCTCCATCGCAGCCACAGAGGAGGTGATGCTGCCTGCTGCATCTGGGCATCAGCGTCCTGCCACCACCAAAGGTAAACCCCCCTGGCCTGTCCACCACTGCTGCTGCCCAGCCGGGGTGGCCCCTGGCCCCACGTCCACCATTGCCCCTGGCCCCACGTCCACCATTGCTGCCCAGCAAAGGTGCCCCCTAGCCCCACAGGGCCCCCACTGTGTCTGCACCCTCATTACCCAGCCGTGCGGACTTGAAATCAGGAGCGCTACTCCTTGGGCAACCTGACCCGAGTGAACTCTGCTGTCCGCCTCCATCATGATGCCCCTCAGCTTTCTCTCTACTTCCGTGGACTATCGGTAGCACCTGTCTTGTTGGGAGCGTGTCGCTGTGTAGCGTCCAGTGCCGAAAATGGCAGCGCTCATATCAGCTCTCAGGCTGCTGCTCCAGTCCCACTCTTTTCTGTTCCTGCTATCAGTGTATGTCCTGCTATGGTTGTATTACGTTAACTGTACGTGTATGCTGCAATGCTCTCTGTCTTGTTTTTTATTTTTGCTTTAACCACTTCCCGACCGCCTAACGCACAGAGGCGGCCGGGAAGTGGAGCCCTTAAGGACCGGCTCACCCACAGAGGCGGCGGTCCATTTAAGGGCATGGGCGGAGCGATCGCGTCATCCGTGACGCGATCCTCCGCCGGCGCCTGTCACCGCTCGCTCGCCGCAACATCCCGCCGGCTATACGGAAGCGCCGGCGGGATGTTAACCCCGCGATCGCCGCATACAAAGTGTATAATACACTTTGTAATGTTTACAAAGTGTATTATACAGGCTGCCTCCTGCCCTGGTGGTCCCAGTGTCCGAGGGACCACCAGGGCAGGCTGCAGCCACCCTAGTCTGCACCCAAGCACACTGATTTCTCCCCCCCCCTGCCCCAGATCGCCCACAGCACCCATCAGACCCCCCCCCTGCCCACCCCCCAGACCCCTGTTTGCACCCAATCACCCCCCTAATCACCCATCAATCACTCCCTGTCACTATCTGTCAACGCTATTTTTTTTTTTACCCCCCCCCCCTGCTCCCTGCCCCCTCCTGATCACCCCCCACCCCTCAGATTCTCCCCAGACACCCCCCCCTGTTTACTGTATGCATCTATCCCCCTGATCACCTGTCAATCACCTGTCAATCACCCGTCAATCACCCGTCAATCACCCCCTGTCACTGCCACCCATCAATCAGCCCCTAACCTGCCCCTTGCGGGCAATCTGATCACCCCCCCACACCAATAGATCGCCCACAGATCCGACATCAGATCACCTCCCAAATCCATTGTTTACATCTATTCTCTCCTCTAAACACCCACTAATTACCCATCAATCACCCATCAATCACCCCCTATCACCACCTGTCACTGTTACCTATCAGATCAGACCCTAATCTGCCCCTTGCGGGCACCCAATCACCCGCCTACACGCTCAGATTGCCCTCAGACCCCCCCTTATCAATTCGCCAGTGCATTAATTACATCTGTTCTTCCCTGTAATAACCCACTGATCACCTGTCAATCACCTGCCAATCACCTATCACCCATCAATCACCCCCTGTCACCCCCTGTCACTGCCACCCATCAATCAGCCCCTAACCTGCCCCTTGCGGGCAATCTGATCACCCACCCACACCATTAGATCGCCCGCAAACCCGCCGTCAGATTACCTCCCAAATGTATCGTTTACATCTGTTATCTTCTCTAAACACCCACTAATTACCCATCAATCACCCATCAATCACCCCCTATCACCACCTGTCACTTTTACCTATCAGATCAGACCCTAATCTGCCCCTTGCGGGCACCCAATCACCCGCCCACACGCTCAGATTGCCCTCTGACCCCCCCCCCCCCCCCCCCTTATCAATTCGCCAGTGCATTAATTACATCTGTCCTTCCCTGTAATAACCCACTGATCACCTGTCAATCACCTGCCAATCACCTATCACCCATCAATCACCCCCTGTCACTGCCACCCAACAATCAGCCCCTAACCTGCCCCTTGCGGGCAATCTGATCACCCACCCACACCAATAGATCGCCCGCAGATCCGACATCAGATCACCACCCAAGCGCAGTGTTTCCATCTATTCTCTCCTCTAAACACCCACTAATTACCCATCAATCACCCATCAATCACCCCCTATCACCACCTGTCACTGTTACCCATCAGATCAGACCCTAATCTGCCTCTTGCGGGCACCCAATCGCCCGCCTACACGCTCAGATTGCCCTCAGACCCCCCCTTATCAATTCGCCAGTGCAATATTTACATCTGTCCTTCCCTGTAATAACCCACTGATCACCTGTCAATCACCTATCACCCATCAATCACCCCCTGTCAATGCCACCCAACAATCAGCCCCTAACCTGCCCCTTGCGGGCAAACTGATCACCCACCCACACCAATAGATCGCCCGCAGATCCGACATCAGATCACCACCCAAGCGCAGTGTTTCCATCTATTCTCTCCTCTAAACACCCACTAATTACCCATCAATCACCCCCTATCACCACCTGTCACTGTTACCCATCAGATCAGACCCTAATCTGCCCCTTGCGGGCACCCAATCGCCCGCCTACACGCTCAGATTGCCCTCAGACCCCCCCCTTATCAATTCGCCAGTGCAATATTTACATCTGTTCTCCCCTGTAATAACCCACTGATTACCTGTCAATCACCTATCAATCACCCATCAATCACCCCCTGTCACTGCCACCCATCAATCACCCCCTGTCACTGCCACCCATCAATCACCCGCTGTCACTGCCACCCATCAATCAGCCCCTAACCTGCCCCTTGCGGGCAAACTGATCACCCACCCACACCAATAGATCGCCCGCAGATCCGACATCAGATCACCACCCAAGCGCAGTGTTTCCATCTATTCTCTACCCTAAACACCCACTAATTACCCATCAATCACCCCCTGTCACTGCTACCTATCAGATTAGACCCCTATCTGCCCCTAGGGCACTCAATCACCCGCCCACACCCTCAGAATGCCCTCAGACCCCAGCCCTGATCACCTCGCCAGTGCATTGCTTGCATCTATTCCCCCCTCTAATCACACCTTGAGACACCCATCAATCACCTCCTGTCACCCCCTAGCACACCTACCCATCAGATCAGGCCCCAATTTGCCCCGTGTGGGCTCCTGATCACTCGGCCAAACCCTCAGACCCCCTTCCGATCACCTCCCCAGTGCATTGATTGCATCTATTTTCCCCTCTAACCACCCCCTGAGACACCCATCAATCACCTCCTGTCACCCCCCTAGCACTCCTATCCATCAGATCAGGCCCAATACAACCTGTCATCTAAAAGGCCACCCTGCTTATGACCGGTTCCACAAAATTCACTCCCTCATAGACCACCTGTCATCAAAATTTGCAGATGCTTATACCCCTGAACAGTCATTTTGAGACATTTGGTTTCCAGACTACTCACGGTTTTGGGCCTGTAAAATGCCAGGGCGGTATAGGAACCCCAAAGTGACCCCATTTTAGAAAAAAAAGACACCCCAAGGTATTCTGTTAGGTGTATGACGAGTTCATAGAAGATTTTATTTTTTGTCAAAAGTTAGCGGAAATTAATTTTTATTGGTTTTTTTTCACAAAGTGTCATTTTTCACTAACTTGTGACAAAAAATAAAATCTTCTATGAACTCGCCATACACCTAACGGAATACCTTGGGGTGTCTTCTTTCTAAAATGGGGTCACTTGTGGGGTTCCTATACTGCCCTGGCATTTTAGGGGCCCTAAACCGCGAGGAGTAGTCTAGAAAACAAATGCTTCAAAATGACCTGTGAATAGGACGTTGGGCCCCTTAGCGCACCTAGGCTGCAAAAAAGTGTCACACATGTGGTACCGCCGTACTCAGGAAAAGTAGTATAATGTGTTTTGGGGTGTATTTTTACACATACCCATGCTGGGTGGGAGAAATTTCTATGTAAATTGACAATTGTGTGTAAAAAAATCAAACAATTGTCATTTACAGAGATATTTCTCCCACTTAGCATGGGTATGTGTAAAAATACACCCCAAAACGCATTATACTACTTCTCCTGAGTACAGCGGTACCACATGTGTGGCACTTTTTTACACCCTAAGTACGCTAAGGGGCCCAAAGTCCAATGAGTACCTTTAGGATTTCACAGGTCATTTTGCGACATTTGGTTTCAAGACTACTCCTCACGGTTTAGGGCCCCTAAAATGCCAGGGCAGTATAGGAACCCCACAAATGACCCCATTCTAGAAAGAAGACACCCAAAGGTATTCCGTACGGAGTATGGTGAGTTCATAGAAGATTTTATTTTTTGTCACAAGTTAGCGGAAAATGACACTTTGTGAAAAAAAACTATTAAAATCAATTTCCGCTAACTTGTGACAAAAAAATAAAAACTTCTATGAACTCACCATACTCCTAACGGAATACCTTGGGGTGTCTTCTTTCTAAAATGGGGTCATTAGTGGGGTTCCTATACTGCCCTGGCATTTTAGGGGCCCTAAACCGTGAGGAGTAGTCTTGAAACAAAAATGACCTGTGAAATCCTAAAGGTACTCATTGGACTTTATGCCCCTTAGTGCAGTTAGGGTGCAAAAAAGTGCCACACATGTGGTATCGCCGTACTCGGGAGAAGTAGTACAATGTGTTTTGGGGTGTATTTTTACACATACCCATGCTGGGTGGGAGAAATACCTCTGTAAATGACAATCTTTTGATTTTTTTATACACAATTGTCCATTTACAGAGGTATTTCTCCCACCCAGTATGGGTATGTGTAAAAATACACCTCAAAACACATTGTACTACTTCTCCCGAGTATGGCGATACCACATGTGTGGCACTTTTTTGCACCCTAACTGCGCTAAAGGGCCCAAAGTCCAATGAGTACCTTTAGGATTTCACAGGTCATTTTGAGAAATTTCGTTTCAAGACTACTCCTCACGGTTTAGGGCCCCTAAAATGCCAGGGCAGTATAGGAACCCCACAAATGACCCCATTTTAGAAAGAAGACACCCCAAGGTATTCCGTTAGGAGTATGGTGAGTTCATAGAAGATTTTATTTTTTGTCAAAAGTTAGCGGAAATTGATTTTAATTGTGTTTTTTCACAAAGTGTCATTTTCCGCTAACTTGTGACAAAAAATAAAATCTTCTATGAACTCGCCATACTACTAACGGAATACCTTCGGGTGTCTTCTTTCTAAAATGGGGTCATTTGTGGGGTTCCTATACTACCCTGGCATTTTAGGGGCCCTAAACCGTGAGGAGTAGTCTTGAAACGAAATTTCTCAAAATGACCTGTGAAATCCTAAAGGTACTCATTGGACTTTGGGCCCTTTGGCGCAGTTAGGGTGCAAAAAAGTGCCACACATGTGGTATCGCCGTACTCAGGAGAAGTAGTATAATGTGTTTTGTGGTGTATTTTTACACATACCCATGCTGAGTGGGAGAAATATCTCTGTAAATGGACAATTGTGTGTAAAAAAAATTAACAAATTGTCATTTACAGAGATATTTCTCCCACCCAGCATGGGTATGTGTAAAAATACACCCCAAAACACATTATACTACTTCTCCTGAGTACGGCAATACCACATGTGTGGCACTTTTTTGCAGCCTAACTGCGCTAAGGGGTCCAAAGTCCAATGAGCACCTTTAGGCTTTACAGGGGTGCTTACAATTTAGCACCCCCCAAAATGTCAGGACAGTATACACACCCCACAAATGATCCCATTTTGGAAAGTAGACCCTTCAAGGTATTCAGAGAGGGGCATGGTGAGTCCGTGGCAGATTTCATTTTTTTTTGTCGCAAGTTAGAAGAAATGGAAACCTTTTTTTTTTTTTTTTTCCTCACAAAGTGTCATTTTCCGCTTACTTGTGACAAAAAATAATATCTTCTATGAACTCACTATGCCTCTCAGTGAATACTTTGGGATGTCTTCTTTCCAAAATGGGGTCATTTGGGGGGTATTTATACTATCCTGGAATTCTAGCCCCTCATGAAACATGACAGGGGGTCAGAAAAGTCAGAGATGCTTGAAAATGGGAAAATTCACTTTTTGCACCATAGTTTGTAAACGCTATAACTTTTACCCAAACCAATAAATCTACACTGAATGGGTTTTTTTTTATCAAAAACATGTTTGTCCACATTTTTCGCGCTGCATGTATACAGAAATTTTACTTTATTTGAAAAATTTCAGCACAGAAAGTTAAAAAAATCATTTTTTTGCCAAAATTCATGTCTTTTTTGCTGAATATAATAAAAAGTAAAAATCGCAGGAGCAATCAAATAGCCCCAAAAGAAAGCTGTATTAGTGACAAGAAAAGGAGCCAAAATTCATTTAGGTGGTAGGTTGTATGAGCGAGCAATAAACCGTGAAAGCTGCAGTGGTCTGAATGGAAAAAAAGTGGCCGGTCCTTAAGGGGTAGAAAGCCCTAGGTCCTCAAGTGGTTAATTGTTTTTATTGTTTATATGTATGTACCATGCTTAACTGCAGTGGCGTAGCTAAGGAGCTCTGGGCCCCGATGCAAGTTTTACAATGGGGCCCCCCAAGCACTCTATACATAGCAATTAATACGGTGCACCAAAACCTGCCAATGGCAACTACAGTGTCAGAGGTGTAAGAAGGGGATGGGGAACAGTTTGTTAATGATTACCACTACTCAAAGTATCTATAGAAGTGATTATTATGAGCACAGGACCAATAGAGAGCTAATACTGTAGTTGAGGGAGGGCCCTTCGGGGCCCCTCTGGCCCAAGGGCCCCGATGCGCTCGCTACCTCTGCACCCCCTATTGCTACGCCCCTGCTTAACTGTATGCAATGCTGCACTCTGCTTAATTGTACGCACAAGCTGTAATGTTGTCCTATGTATGCTTTTCCTATGTATGTGCCATGCTTAACTGTATGCTATTTCTTGTTTCTTCATCAACGACCCTGTATGCGCCAAAACCAATTCCGGGTACAATCCACCGTTGTACTTGGCGATAATAAATTCTGATTCTGTAACCCAGGGGTACCAAGCATCAATGGCCACATAATTTAAATGAGTCTTAATGATTTCTGTAACACTTTTGTACTTTTAGTGATGCAAATCAGTTGAAGATGGGAAAAAAAAGATGGGCGACACCGCTGGGCCGGGCTGCACCTGGCGGATTACTTCAACCAAGCAAGACAGAGAGAATTGCTCTACCCACTTACCCTGTCCGCTGTGTGATGTCACTCCCACCCGCTCCGCCCCTGCATGAAACAGAACATGTTGCTATCGTGCAAGGGAGCGACGCGTCTGCACAGCCTCAGCCTAGCAATGTCGCCTGAGGGAATCAGGTCCTGAAACCCGTCTGGCGACGCAGAGTGTGTGCCGATCCACCTCATGCATAGAACAGAACGAGTTGTTCGCTTGCAAGTGAGCGATGTGTGTGTACAGCCTCAGCCTTGCAATATCAACTGAGGGATCTGGTCTCAGTCCATGTCAGGCGACAATGAGTGTGTGGGCCTTGAGGCTACTATCACAGTGAGACGTTAGATTGCGTCTGACAATCTTTTCGCATTGCTAACGTAATTAGATTGTAATGGCACATTCTCATCGGCACACTAGTGTGCAATGCTGTTGTAGCCATCGGCATAACAATGGGTATGCTGTGCTCGTTTACAGTTGCAGAGAAGCATACTTTTCATTGACTGTATGTTTCACTGTATGCCCCACATTCTGCATCTAACCAACGCTGCAACTTTTCCCTCTCTTATGTTGTGACAATAGAGAAAGTTCTATTTCCACAGGCATTTTCAAAAGGCACCTGTTTAAAAGGGTGCTAAATATCAGTAGTAGAATATCGGTAAGTACATTTACCGATATTCTACTACATTCGTATAGTAAAATATCGGTAATATTTATAGATATTTTACAATGACCTAACCTTTCCCTACTCTCATAGAGAACCTTCTGCTGGAGGTGCCTAACCCATAACTCCCCCTCACAATAAACAAGGTGCTACTTTTCAAAAGCTCTTATTTCCTGTCAAATACTATTGTCATGGATTCCAGTAAGTTTCCTAAATAAGAATGTAATATGTAATGTTTAGTGGCATTCACTTACAAAATGTCTTGTGTAGTGATGACATACAATGTGATGTATACATTTTTTATAACCCAAAATAGACATTTAATTTTATAAATAAATTCAAGTGTAAACCTAGCAAAAAATTAATATTATTACTCTATTTTTTACGGTCTGTGTTCCTCTTGGGGAAATTTCCTTCATTTCACTGACCTGTTTGCCAGGGTAAGACGTGAGGGAAATTTTGTTGGGACACAGACAGCAGAATGATTGTCTGTATTTTCATATTATTTATATGCTGCAAAAAATAAAGTAAAAAGCTGTTTAGGGCTGCCTCTGTCCTCCCAGGATAATGAATCTGTCAATGTTATAGAACGTAAAAGGAATCCCCCTGAGCTGGAACACAGAAAACATAATTGTACATTATTCATTTCAACATTAAACCGAGCCAATGGGTATACATTTATAGTAATGCATTATTAGAATACATTCACTGTAGACTCCTCCTTGTGGATCCCTGGGTAGAGATGGGCGATGACTAGCAAATCATTCTGGGTGGAAGCAGGATTATTTAAATTTTGTATGCAAATATATGCAGCTTGAAAATGGACCAATACAATTCCACCTTGGCATGACTCAATTGGTCGATTTTGAACCTGCATAAATTTGCATATGGAATTTACGTAATCAAGTATCTAACTTGGAATTTGCATCACATTGACCATCCCTATACCTGGGTTTCTTTTGGAATAGGTCAAACCAAAATTAGAAAGGGGTGACAATCACATCATCAGGACATCACATTTCAGAATTAAATGTATTTCAGCTTAGAAAAAATCCAGCACCCAGAGGATTGAAAAGGATTGTGTGCAAAGGCAATGCACATTCCTGTGTGATTCCTGGTTTATGTGCTTGCATTTGCTGTAAGTCATCTGTACACCATATTGTAACTTAAACACCTCTGGGGAAAAAGAGACCTCTGCAATTTATTTTTAACCATTCCATGCCAGTGTCTGATAAATTCCTACAGAGGTTTACATCATTCTGCTTTATGAAGTACTGATTAGGTGATCACCTGAATAAAATCTTATTTAACCCTTTAGTATCAAATGTCTTGGGCCCATTAAAGGATATTTGAGCTGAAAGAAAAAAGTTAAGCCTTACTTACCAGAGGCTTCTTCCAGCCTGCAGTTCTGCTGCCCTGCAGTGCAGCACTAGTCCCTCCTAAGATCGTCAACCATAGCCGTGGTCGCTGGCATCTGCACATGCATGCCTGTGCACCTCTCATGATCGCAATCCCGTAGCATTCTGCAGTTGCGCAGTTTAAGTCTTTGTGAACTGCACAGGTGCAGAGTGCTCCCAGCCAGGAGAGGCACACATATGCAGAATCAGAATCATATTTATTTCGCCAAGTGCGGTGGTTGCCGCACCCGGAACTGTTTGTGGTACACATCGGCATGTAGTATAGTGCAAGTGCATAGTGCAGGGAGAAAATAAAGAGAGAAGAAATTTACAAAGAGAAAGTCATTGACCATTAGTAGTGCAAAAAACAAAACAAAAACAACAAACATGCAATGAGCAAACATAGAATAAGACTATACAAGTTATTTTGGCCTAGGTGACAGTCATCCTAGGGGGCTTCGCTGTGTGCTGTGCACGAGTTCAGCTGGAGTTCAGAAGAAGCACTGCTTGAGGGTAGAAGGAGTTCCTGTGCCTGGAGGTTTTGGCGGGAATAGATCTGTAGCGGCGGCCTGAGCGCATGCGGTTGAAGAAGTGACTGCCGGGGTGGCGAGGATCGTTCGTGATCCTGTTTGCCCTGGTTCTCATCCTGGATTCGTAGAGGAGGTCCAGTGGTGGTAAGGGAGTACCAATAATCTTTTCTGCGGCATTTATGACCCTTTGTAGCCTGTACATGGCTCCACCGTACCAAACGATGATGGAGGAGCAGAAGCCCACGTGCACAGCTGTGGTTGACGACCTTATGTAGGGGCACACTGGAGGGCAGCAGAATTTCAGCACTGGATCAGATAGACTTCTAGCGGCTGGAAGAAATAAGTAAAGTTTAACTTTTTTTTCTTTTATCTCTGATATCCTTTCTGGGCCAAATATGTTTTTTTTCACAGAATTTGTTCTGTGATCACTGTGATTGGCTCCCAGTAATAACAGGGTCAGGAGCCAATGAAATTGTTCCCTGACTGGCGTACAGAGCTTGGCTGTCTCCAGGACAGCTTGGTGAGCGGTCTGCAGTGGTGCCAAAGCAATGGGAGCAATGAGAACATGAGTGCACAGCAGTGAGTGGTTGAAATCTACTTCCTACATGGATAACAACCACTTATGGTTTAAAGCCCCATACACAAGCTCAACAGCGGTCTTTTGTGCAACACAATTATCAAACAACTTTTGTTGTGAAACAAGTTGAACAACCAAAAAAAAGTTGCTTGCTATTGTTCACACAACTGATAAGACGTCAATCCAACTGTCTTATCAGTTGTGTGAACAATAGCAAGCAACTTTTGTTTGGTTGTTCAACATGTTTCACAACAAAAGTTGTTTGATAATTGTGGTGCATAAAAGACTGCTGTTGAGCATGTGTGGACATCAGTCTCACGTCCAGTTTAGTGCTTCTGTAGGTTTTTGGATGTTAGACTTACATCCTACACTAAAATACGCTACAGTGTTGTAATGTTTTTGCGCTGCACCACTATAGCTGTAATTAACACTATGGTCTATGGAGGCTCTTAAAGAGTAACTGTCAGGCTGCAGAAGCTAATTTAAACCTCTAGTCTCCTGTGTTAAACAGTTTAGAAGGAAGCCAAAAAGACATTACTGAAGATAAAGATCTCTCTTACCTTTGATGTATGCTTATCAGCAATGCTTAGACCTAAGCAAGCCGCAAGCCGCATAACATACTGCAAAGCATTCTGGGGCCCTCCCCTCGGCTGCTAAGGAGAAGACGGGATCAAGTTTCAGCAGCTTCTAAAACTCAGTCCAGCCACAGCACAGATAAATCTCGGGGCAGCGTACACTGCAGGAGTCCGCTATTGTTCCTAGCCACATGGCTCATTAATATTCACTGCAAACTAGTGTTATTCAGTATGAGCTGTTCTGTGATCAGAAGCAGGCAGGACATGACGACACATTTGGCTTCACAAACATGGAGCCTGCCATAAGCTGTCAGGAGCATCATTCTCTGCATATACTATATACAAATTCTGTGAAATCCAAACGTGGACAGTGAAATGCATATGTAATGTAAGTACAGCCAATCTTTAGCTACTGATATATGTGTTTATTTTCTCTGAGACCCTATACCTAACAGCTCCTCTTTAAGTCACCAGGTGGCTTAACTTGGCCAAACGATGACCAGTATCCTTGTTCTGCTGCTCACCCTGCTTGCCATGTGACTTTACGTCTGCGTGGCTCTGTTGTCCCTATACACGCTTGCCTTGCTGACTCCGCATCTGTACAGTATCGGTCCTGTTATGTCACCCAAGGGATTGGGTCCTAATCTCCGATGGGCAACATCAATTCACCCATGTGTACGGGCCTTTAGTATGAAAATACTGCCTTGGTATCAGGTTTCACACACAATTAGCAGAGAATATTTATGGTATTCATTTACCAAATATGAAATACATAACTTTCCTTCTGCTTTGCATGGCACACAGGTCTCAAAGCATTATCCTGAGACACTTAAGCCATTCTTGGGAGCCGGGATCTGGTCAGCAACAAATATCTTTTGCAGGTCTTACTAGCGAAGTACACAAAGGGTTAACAGATGTTGGGAGAGGGGCATTACAATACCCCCATATGATCCACTGCTCTTCTGTCAGTGATTGAAAGATAGAATTTGAAATTACTTTTATAGCAAGAGATAAGCAGGAAAAGATTTACAGCAGTACTTAGGAACAGGCTATTCCATCTCAGTTTAAAACATGTTTATTGATAATTGTTTTTTAAAGTGACACTCCTTTATTGCGGAAAATAGGCAGGAATAAATGATACCGTACATTGAAAATGGTTGCGGATTTACCAGTGATTAGAATATCAATACTTGCTGATATTCTGTCTAATTTTACCGAATTCTGGTACATTTAGTGATATTTTACTATCTACTTTTACCATCTGTAGAATATTATAATATGACTTAACCACTACCTAACCCTCACATGAGCCCTCCCCTACCTATGCATAACATTAAACCCCCCCGACCCACGCCTAACACTAACCCCTCTACCTAAACCTAACATTAATCTCCCTACCTACCTTTATGTACGGGTGATTTTTTTATTTTATTTTTATATTTTTTTCGTGAATTTAGGGGCCTAATTCACAAAGCGGTGCAAACTTTTTCGCGGACTTTTGCGCGCGCAAAGTGCCACGATTCGCGCGATCGCGGACTTTTGCGCTCGCAATTTGCCGCGATTTGCGGCAAATTGCGCGTGCAAAAGTCCGCGATCGCGGCACTTTGCGCGCGCAAAGGTCCGCAAAAAAGTTTGCACCGCTTTGTGAATCAGGCCCTAGATGTCTTCCACCATATTTTTAGTGTTTTCTTTGATTCATTTAACATTTTAATATTTGCATGTGCACGTGGGGTGGTTACTATTTTCATTCACTTTTTATTGGTTTTGTTATATAGTTTTGTCTGTGACACTATTAAAACCTACAAAGTTACTAAATTTGTTAATGCAATTTCAACAGCTTCAAACAAATGTGACTATTTTTACATTTCCCATGTTATTGATGTTGAAGTTCACAGCTCTTCTGCAGACCAGTGACATCCTTGGTATTGCTATATCTGCGTTTCCCCTAAGAAATTCAGCTTGCACAGATTTCATGGTTTAGCTTCCCTTGGAGCATGAACATCTGGCTTTAGTTTTTATAAAACCCTTGAGAATCTGAAACTGAAATAGACCCTTGCTCTCTTTCCCACAAACTTAAAAGCATGGAAGAATGTAGTAATGCTGGTTTTGTGGTTTGCAGACTGAAATGTGCATGTGGTGAATCTGTGGCACAAGAATGGGTTAATGACCTTGCTAATTTATCGTATACATTATAATGCAGATCTATGCAGGATGTTTAGACACTTGTAAATGTTTTTAAATTGCGCCTCATTCATTTTATAAAACTTGAGTTTGGTTTGTAGGAAGCTATCTATACAGTGCAGAGTAAGAACTACTGAGTGAAAGGGTTGTTACTACTGTGAATTCCGGACTGCTGTTCATGCTTAACTCTTATGCTGCCACAGGTTGGCTCTCATTTTGCACCTCACAGGCCCGAGCTATTTTTTCTTCATTTTTCACCATTGACTGATAAAATATACAAGACCCATCATATCTCCTCTGAAAGTAGAGGGCCTATACATGTAATCGAGAGCATTATTTACTTGGTACATGCCAAGTTGTAACAAATGTTTTTGAGTACTGTATATTCAAATACTTGTATTGTACCTCTGGCAGGTATATTAAAGGTTTTTGTTTTATTGTTCTTTATCACTCATTTCCTGTTATAGTATTATTCACATTTGCTGTAATTTAACTTTTTAAAATCTGTGTTTATCTTTTTCCTCAATACATTTGAGTAAACAGAAAATGGTTCCCTCAGGCAAGCAAAACTAAAGGTGGCCACTAACCAATTTCTAGCGAAAAATTGTTTGAGCGATAAGATAATTCTGATCGGTAGTGAAATATAATACATCATTCACTACAGCAACAACGAACCAATGTTTGCTTCCTATCTATCAAAACCAACAAGAAAATCTAAATTTTGGTTCTACAAAAATCCAATAGGAGGACTGTTTTTATAATCATTCGTAATCGATTGTGCCCATCAACGGAGATTATTTACAACCAATCTGTTCACATCCGATCAGAATTATTTGATCACTGAAATGATTTTATGCTAAAAATTGGAATCTTAGTGGCCACCTTTATGAGCCTATTTATCAAGTAGAAAAAAATATAGTTATTCCCACTCTTTTCTCTATTTTATACATAAAAACTAGAGAAACGAGCCAGAAAAGTGGTGAGAAAGGTACTGTAAATAACCCTAAAGTGGTGAAAAGATGATCACATGGAAAGCCTTTTTTATTGGGATTGCCATACTAGCACTGGGTAGGGCCTTCTTCTGCCCTTTACAATAGCCTCAGCTCTTCATGGCATAGCTTCTAGAAGACGTTGGAAAACTTGTTTTGAGGTTCTGGGCCATGATGGCATGTTTGCAATAAGCAATTTCTGCTGGTTTCAGCTGCACATTCATGCTACAAATTGCCAGTTTTACCACATCCCAAATCTCCACCAACTTGGACTAGGCAGGGTGCGTTCAATGATTTATGATGTTGACACCAAATTCTGATCTACAATCTGTGTGCCTCGGCAGAAAGTGAGATTCATCAGACCAGGCTACATAGAAAACAAACAAATATTAAAAAAAATTCCAAAGCAAATGCAAGGAAGGATTTCTAGGAATACAAAGACGCTTTATAGAGTTATAAATTGGATATGGTATAAAGGGAAGCATTTCGGTTGCCTGAGGCATCATTTAACAGCTGGTGTTTTTTTGGGCAGTTTTCCGTCGTCAAACTGTCTCTTGCCACAGGGAAAATGAGCTCGGTAATATTCTCTTGGACCATCTGGTACATGGGTGGTTGTTAACAGAAGTTCTGTGTTGTGGTTACCAGTTGGTCAAAAACCAATGCAGGCAGAATCTGAAGTGGCTAATTGCCCCCTAATCATGCACATTATAGTTACAGTGTTCAGCATATTTTTTTCATTTAGCTTTCTTCAGGGTTCTTTATCCCAGCTTCAAGGCTATGTATGCTGTCTGCATGTCTTAGGGCCTGCTTCCACTACACACAGATTAGATAAAGAATGGATGCAGAAAAACTTACTCCAATGAATGCCCATGGGTCTGTTTCCACTACACGCAGATTAGATGCAGAATGGATGCAGAAAAACGTACTCCAATGAATGCCTATGGGCCTGTTTCCACAAAATGCGATTTTTCTGATGCAGATTTTCCCATAGGCATTTATTGGAGTCAGTTTTTCTGCATCCATTCTGCATTTAATCTGCATGTAGTGGAAACAGGCCCTAACCCATCCACTAGTGGCAGTGATGACAGTTACAACATGACAATAGGTGGTGGCAGATTGCCAGTGAGAATGAAACTTTTAGCAATAGGGGGTGGCAGATCGCCAATAAGAATGAAACTTTTAGCAACGGGTTGTATAGATGTATTAAGAAATTGTTTGTAGTAATGTAAAAAATCTTTTTGGACTGCCAAGTTTTATGGTTCTCACAAAGTTGATATAAGGCTGTCTCATGTTTTTATGGCGATAGTAATAGTGGTGACTTCAGCTTCAGATTTTTTTGGGCGGGATAAAGTGGGCAATATGAGGGGGACAGAATGGCTACCTGATGGGGCACACGGCAGGAAAAAAATATATACTCAGCGATAATACAGCGTGTAAAATGTATTCAGCAGTAACATGCCATGCATCTCAAAAATTGTGTGATTCCCTTACCCACTCTGAGAAAAGTATAATAGAGAGTAGGAAGTTTAGGTATGAGAAGGACGTAGAAACTTTTGAAAACAAAACTGCATATAGGTGTCAGAACATGAAAAAGAAGGAAGTAGTAATACAGGAACCACCTGTGCAGATGAATGTAACACCCGAATACTATACACCAAGAACTCCTAACAAATATTATAAACCCAGGACACCACGTGGAAACCCAAGAACTCCACCAAATAGGTATTGGGGACCCCTGAGAACCCCTCCAAACAAATACTGGGGACCCCCTAGAACCCCCCCCCATCATTTTAGAAGGGGGGTGGTTCAGAATATTACAGCCAAAGGGGAGGGCACCCCAGGTATAATGTCCCAACCTACAACAGATATGATCCCCTAAGAAATGAGCAGTGATACCAGCCTTTTTTAGAGGAAGCTTGGAGAGGGGTGAAATCACCCCAGAATTGGAGAGCACAGGGAGAAAGGGAGGGGGGAGACCAAATGTAGAGGACATAGACAGCTTGGTGGAAATAAGGAAAAGAAGAGCAGATGAGGATCCAGAGGAGGTAGAAGAATACAAGTGAAGAAGATATTAAGGGGGGAGGGTATTTACAACCTGAGTGGAGTCACCCTAGAGAGGAATGAAATCGAATTGTTGGATAAAGGTTTAAAGTACGCCCCAAGGAATGGATTGAATAAATTTAACACATACATTGATTTGCAGAAATTCACGCGAAAACTAAATATAAAGAAGTATTTTGCCCAAAGGGAAGGGCCCAACTCCAGGGCTAATCCTATAGACCCATACAAACATTCAGTCCTAAAAAATCCCTCTACATTCAACCCACAAACTAACAGCAAAGCCATTGACATTTAAAAAAAAATGGTAGAGGCAGATATTAGGAAAATACCAGAAGGTAAGTATAACAATGAGAAGGACATAGCAAGGGATTTGTTAGAAAAGAAGGATTTGGTAATACGTCCAGCGGATAAGGGGGGAGGGGTGTGGTGGTCCTGAGTAAAGGGCAGTACACACAGGAGTTGAATAGATTCGTACATGACCCTGGTACGTACAAAAAACTAAGGGGTAACCCCACCAAAGAGTACTTGGAGGAAGTTAGGAGGATTCTAAGGAAGGGCTTGGAGGAGGGAATGGTGAACGATCAGGAGTTTTCGTACTTGATTCCCTCAGCCCCGAGAGTACCTATCATTTATCAAGTTCCCAAAATCCACAAGGATAGGGTCAACCCACCGGGAAGACCTATCATTAGTGGGATTGGGTCCATCACCCATAAATTGGGGAAATACCTGAATGGCTTTCTGCAACCCCTGGCTTTACATATGTTGCAGAACATTGGGAGGATGGTGAATGTTGAGAACACCATTTTGGTGACCGCAGATGTATCATCCTTCTATACAAACATTCCTCACCACTTGGCCCTGGAGGCGGTAGATTACTATTTTAGGAGGGATGATGAGATGTTAGACAAACAGATCCGGTTCATTTTAGAATTATTAGAATTTGCACTTAAGAGAAATTATTTTTGGCACATTGGGGATTACTTTTTACAGGTGAGAGGCTGTGCCATGGGGGCGGGGTTTGCCCCCTGCCTGGCAAACCTATTCATGTCTAGGTGGGAGGAGGGAATATTGGAACAAGAGAACACGGGGTGTGTATCACAATGGTCAAGATATATAGATGACCTCTTTTGGTTATGGGAGGGTAGTGCACAGTCACTGAATGACTTTGTAAAAGATTTGAACACTAACAGTTGGAATATTGAACTTAGTGTGGAACATAATAACAATGAGATTCATTTTTTGGACTTGAATATTAAAAAAGAGGGGGGGTCACTTAATCACTAAGAGTTTTTTCAAGGACACAGATAGGAACGGATATATTCCAACTAGTAGCAACCATCACCCAAGGTGGATTGGAGGAATACTGAAGGGCCAAATGATGAGGATGAGACAAAACTGTAGCAATTTAAATGAATACACTGAACAGTCACAGACTTTAATAGAGAGATTCTGTGAGAAGGGATATGATGAAACGGGGCTGCAAAGAACTATGATGGAGGTGGGGAAAAAAAATAGGGAACATCTATTGAGAAATAGGGACATAGAAGGGATAAATAATGAGTACCAGACAACTTTTATTACTGAATTTAATGGGCAATATAGGACACTGGAAAACATCATGGGCAAACATTGGAAAATACTATTAGAGGATGAGACATTAAGGGGGATGTTACCAACGAAGCCAAGAATTATCTACAGAAGAGCGTGTAATCTGAAATCTATGGTTGCACCTAGTTGTGTGAACCCACCCCCAAGACCCAGGCTGGCACCATGGCAGAGGAAAGGTTTCTCTCCATGTGGGGGGTGCCTTTCCTGTAGAGAGGCTATAGGGGTTAGAACAGACACTCTTGCCTCTTATTATAATGGAAAGTCCTTTAAGATCAAGCAGTGTATTACGTGTCACACTAGGGGGGTGGTGTACCTCCTCTGGTGTGACTGTGGTACACAATATATTCGTAGAACAAAGAGGACCCTGACTGAGAGGATTGGGGAGCATATAAGGAACATTAAGAGGGGGGTGAAGGGATATAGTGTGTCTGACCACTTTGGAAAAAAACACAAATGTGACCCTTCCTCCTTACGGTTTTGTGCAATAGAGAAGGTTGATATTCCTTGGAGGGGGGGAAATAGAATTAGATTAATCTCCAGAAAGGAAACAACATGGATTTTTAATATGGAAACGATGTATCCCAAAGGAATGAATGTGGAAGTGGATCTAAACTGCTTTATAGATGATAGTTGACATGGGATTAGAGGATATAATAGATAGAGCTAAGTAGGAAGTAGATTTAGCCTCAAGGGATGTTCTGGGGAGGAGTGGCACCTTAAATTGTAGAAAGCATACAACTTGGGATCGGTTTGGGTGGGGGACACTTTTTGGTATGAACAGCCTCTATTATGGGAAAATTTTCAATAATAAATCTTCTTTGGCAGCAAGACAAGACAAGACAAATAACATTTATATTGCGCTTTTCTCCTTGCGGACTCAAAGCGCCAGAGCAGAGCAGCAGCCACTAGGGCGCGCTCTATTGGCAGTAGCAGTGTAAGGGAGACTTGCCAAAGGTCTCCTACTGAATTAGTGCTGGCTTACTGAACAGGCAGAGCCGAGATTCGAACCCTGGTCTCCTGTGTCAGTGTGGCAGCAGATAAGCATAAGGTAGTTTTTAACCCTTTTATTTTAATTTTATTATTTTTATTATTATTGGTATTCATAATATTATTGTATAAGACTGTACAGAAGTTTGGATGTGTAAACTAATAACCTAGTTAGTGTGAGCTACCTAGTAGTAACCTAGTAAGTGTCAGCTACCGGGCTCCAAGAATGACAATACAAAGAGTCCTGGAACACAAACACCAGGATGTGTGTGAAGCGTACGGCGCTGGGAGCCCGCCCACTGGGGAGGGGTTTTGCAGCATATAGGATCAGCAATCCGCAGAAGGCTCCATCCCCTGAATGAGTAACGAAATCGATTGCGAGGAGCCGTATGCGGAAGCCGGAGTACGCGTGGAGGGAGGAGGTGTAGCGGTGCACAGGAAGGCCCGGGACCCCAATATACATCTTACGGCGGCCAGCCCGGGAGGTCGCACGGGGGGGGGACTGGAGCCTGTTAATGTACTCCGCAAGCCTTTCAAAATCCACACCAAATGTGAGTGCAATTTTGTAATAAAGATACTTGGTTTTAAATATGCTGCGCAATGAGGATGTTTATTATTGTTGAGGTACAATGCATACAATATGCCCAGATGGTCTGTGACGGAGTACTGGTATAAGGAAGACTGCAGGAGATTCGAGGGTGAGGGGAGCCTATAAATACCCCAGAGCCGTGTTAAGGCCTTTGTGATTCAGGCCCACCGCTGTCGGTGAGTGTCGACCTCACAGGGTGAATATGGTGGAGGTGTAGAATACAGTCGAAGTGCAGCGCTGTTCTGATCTTGATAGTGCATAAAAGAAGAATTGCTCATTCTTAATACAGAAGCGCACCTTAAGAGACTGTATTACCTGACCTAGTGTGAACTTGTGGAAATCCTGTCTGGAACTTCTTTTATATACCGGTATATTGACTATATTAGTAGCAAGTTTGATCATATTGATCTAGGAGGGCCACATAAGGAATATTATATCCCTTATAGGTGATTTATGTGACTCCTGCAGAGCTTTAGCGCTGTGTTATTGGTGTAGTTTATGCCATGCACCGTGCAGCCTAATACACTTTTACACAGCATGGGGGAAAGTGGCAGCGGTCACAGCTTGCCAATAGAGGGAAAGGGAGAAAGATACTGGCAGCAGCATTTCAGTAGTTCTTTCAGCCTCTGTTGTGTCAGTTCTTTGCAAAACGCCTATTAACCACTTCAGCCCTCAGTCGTTTTCACTTTATGCATCCGAGCAATGTTCACCTCCCATTCATTAGCCTATAACTTTATCACTACTTATCACAATGAACTGATCTACATCTTGTTTTCCGCCACAAATTAGGCTTTCTTTGGGTGGTACATTTTGCTAAGAGCTACCTTACTGTAAATGCATTTTAACAGTAAGAATAAGAAGAAAACGGAAAAAAATCATTATTTCTCAGTTTTCGGCCATTATAGTTTTAAAATAATACATGCCTCCATGATTAAAACCCACGTATTGCATTTGCCCATTTGTCCCGGTTATTACACCGTTTAAATTATGTCCCCATCACAATGTATAACAACAATATTTTATTTGGAAATAAAAGTGCATTTTTTCCGTTTTGCATCCATCACTATTTACAAGCTTATAATAAAAAAAAAAAAAATAGAAATATTTCATCTTTACATAACTATTTAAAAAGTTTAGACCCTTAGGTAAATATTTGTGTTTTTTTTTTCTTTTTATTGTAATATTATTTTTTTATTTTTAAACATTTTATTTGGATATTTTTGGGAGGGTTGGAAGTGAAAAGTAATTTTTTTTAATGTAAATATATGTTTATTTTTTTTTTTAAATGTAGATGTAGTTTTACTTTTAGGCCACAAGACGGCAACCTTAGGTTTGTTTACATGACATCACTCTAAGCGTAACATCTACGCTTAGAGGGTTGTAGGGGGACGTAGGAGGCAGAAAAAGTGAGGCTTCCGAGAGAAGCTGTCACTTTTTCTGCAAGGGAGAGGAATCAGTGATCGGGCACCATGGCCCGATTCATTGATTCCTGGGCTAACGATCCATGGCTGGGAGCGTGCGTGCATGCGTGCGATCAGCCGCGGGAGCGCACATGGCCTCCTGGACGTAGCTTCTACGTGAAAGTGGTTAAAGCGGGATTGTCACCATAAAAATCAAATTTCAACAGCAACTGGTTTGAGTGTATTAAGTGATAAAGACAGATACTTACCCAAGGAGAGGGATGGCGCTGGGTCCTATAGAGCCTTCCCGCTCCTCTGCTGGTCCCTTCGTTCCAGTGCTGGCTCGCCTGGTAGCAGTATTTGACTAATTTAGTCAAATACTGCTTTACCCGGCCGAAGGAGCCTTCAGAAGTCTTCAGGGAGCCCGAGTGCTCCTGAAGAAGGGCGGCCCTGTACTGCGCCTGCGCAAGCACGCTCTCTTGCATGCTCATGCCTGTGCAGTATGAAGCCGCACGTCTTCGGTAGGACACGGCTCCCGAAGACTTCCAAATACCCTTTCGGTGGGGGATTGAAACGGAGGGGAGCCGGCACAGGATAGAGGGCACCGAGAGAGGAGACGGAAGGCTCTACGACCCAGAGCCTTCCCTCTCCTTAGGTAAGTATTTGCTTCATTTTTTTAAAAACGCGGTTCCCATTCACTTTAATAGTCAGTGTCAAACAGTTGCATGCTGTTTTTTTTCTTACTCCATTATATATTCCTCCTCTTCCATTTATTTTACTGCCTGGCTGCCTATCTGAAACACGATCCCCTGCTCACTTGTGTTCACAAGCAAGGCTGAGGTGACTCAGTGATTGGAGGTGAAAAGAATAAAAGTAAAGGACAGAAATGACATCAGGATTTAGCCTAAACTGTGGGCAAAAGACATGGTTCCCACCAGGAGCAGAATTCTCTTTATTTATTATATAACATTCACTGAAATCAAAATGTGGACAGTACAATACATGTGTTATGTAAGTAGATCAAGTATTTATCTACTTATATATGTTTTTTTTCCTGGCATAGTATGGCTATTCCTACTGCTTTAATGTAGTGAATAAGGTTGAGTTCACACTAGGCTGCAAACACAATGTTGACGGTCAGCAGGTTTGATGTATGATCTGCTGTGTCCAAAAATATAGTAGCCTAGTTTCCAATATACCTTCTCCATGACACCACACAGCTTTCAGATGATACCTACAGCTTCCAAGCGAGATAGGAGTCGGTGAGAATTTAGAAATTGGCTGGTGAGTACACACATTGCTCCGCGCAGAACTGCAGTACGTTTCAGTGCGAGCAAAGAACATGAAACAGAGCAAAGCATATGGGATAAAACGTAACTAAACCCAAAATTGTGAGGTAATTTTTAATAACAATATTTAGTATGTATAGAAACAAAGTGGTTGACAAAGTTTCCAACATACTTTCCTTTGGTTTCTTTTGTACCACAATGTGCAAAAAAGTGGGAAATGGGATTGAGAGAGGCAGGATTTTCCTTTATTTGCTGAACTCTATTGCTGCAAACCATACATAGTTGTGTGTAGAGTAATCTGTAAAGAGGAGACAAAAATTGACAGAAAACCATTGCTCTTCATTTTCTTATCAATTGTTGATGTATGCAGTGTGCATGGGGTTCATGAAAGAGAGTTCATGACAAGCTTTTATGTACGTTTAATGGTGAATGGCAGGACTGTTAGCACTGCAGGAAAATAACGCACATGACTAAGCTGGGTAAAGTACAGAAGAAAAAACAAGTTTTTAAAGATAATGCATTTTAGAGGTAATGGTGGAGAAAGTGGTCTCCCATAGGGATGAGTAATAGTTTATGTAATAGATGTTGATATTGACATATTGTAGATGTCTACAAAATGAAGTGTTACCAAAACAAAACCAAGATACTGACATTTTACAGAAAAAAACCTGACATAGTGGCACAGTAAAGGTGTCCATACTTGGTACAATTTTTCATTTTTCCCCCCAATAATTTAGTTTGATTATTCCATTAGATCGAATATAAAGATTTTCCAACATGTCTGATCGGATTTTTATAGAATAAACGGGATAATCATTAGTTTTTCTTGATTGAAAAAACTTTCAACTTTCATTCAATTTGATTGTTTTGGTCGACAAAACGGGACAATCGAATGTTTTTATTGTACCGTGTATGGGTACCATAAGCTGCAAATGTAATGCTAATACACAAGGCAGTGCATTTACGATGCAGCAATGCTATTTCAGAGATTGCAGTGAATGTGGACAAAACATATATGTACATTTTGGTGAATAATAAAACAATCAGTAGCACTGAATGACAAGAAAAAGCTTCAAGGACACCTGTGAGAGGGATTGGGAGGCTGCCATATTTTCTTTTAACCAATGCAATTTGCCTGGCTGTTCTGTTGATCCTCTGTCTTTATTACTTTTAGCCATAGTCACTGTACAAGCATGCAGATCAGATGTTTGACTGTTTCAGGTGTGTGATTCAGATACTACTGATGCATGAAAAAGGAGCAAGACTGACAGACAACTGGTATTGTTAAAAGGATATGAGTATGGCAGCCTCCATATCACTTTACTTTTAAGATCAAATTTCAGCCAGTATTGTGCTGCTGCTGCTGCAGTGATAAAAGTTATCAGTTGCCAAGGTTACACAGCTCATTCCTGCTGTCTGGCTGAAAAGAATCCATGCAGGCAGATTTCATTTTTGTTTAGAAAGGTCTTTTATTCTCATAACAAAAAATGAAGGTTACATAATTGACTTTTCCAAAGGGAATTTCTGATTAAACTGGTGTATGAAATACTAAAATTGAGCAATTCATGAAATCCTTTAGATTGTAAGCTCACAAGGCCAGGATTATCTCCCTTTTAGTGTCTTGCAAGAGGCTGTACATTTTGTTAATCACTATACATTACTTGCTCCTGTATTATATACCAATGTCTTTATTTTATGTATACCAGTGTCTGTATTTTACTGTATCCTTGTTTGTGTTACACTGTACAAAATTAAGTAACAAAAGAGCTGCCATTTGAATACACTTGATTGAGGCATCGCAGATGCAGTCACCACTTTGGAGAACACTGAGATAATATCTTCATGGTTAATATAATTAGCTGATTGAAATTTTGATTCATTAAACCAAATTTTGGGGGATCCTAAACATTAACCACTTTACCCCCGCCCGTATGGATTTCTCCGTCCCTTTTTCCATCGTTTAACCCCCAGGGACGGAGAAATCCGTACTTTGCGCACTCCCGCCGCTGCCGCGCTCCCGCTCGTAAACACGCCGCCCGCCGCTAGTAAACACGCCGCCGCCCGCTCGCCCGGAGATCAATGAACGGGAAAATCCATTCCTGTTCGTTGATCTAAGCCCCGCAATGATCCGCTGCTCTCCGGTGGGCAGCGCGATCATTGTGAAAAGATACAAACCTACCCAGCCTCCAAGTACTTCCTCCAAGCTTCCGGAAGGACGCTTGGAGGTCGCATTAAAACAAAAAGTTACTGTGGCCATCTTGTGGCCAAATAGTAAAACTACACCCTACACATTTTTCACATACAAATAAATTATTTACACAAAAAATTAACTCATTACCTCCCACATTCCCAATTTTTTTTTTTTGTAATAAAAAAAAAAAATTAAAAAATGTACAATAAAAAAAATACATAAATAGTTACCTTAGGGACTGAACTTTTTAAATATTTATGTCAGGAGGGTACAACACTGTTACTTTATAAACTATGGACTTGTAATTAGGGATGGATGCAAAACTGAAAAAAATGCACCTTTATTTCCAAATAAAATATTGGCGCCAAACATTGTGATAGGGACATAATTTAAATGGTTTTATAACCGGGACAAAAGGGCAAATACATTTCATGGGTTTTAATTACAGTAGCATGCATTATTTAAAAACTATAATGGCCGAAAACTAAAAAATAATTATTTTTTTTCCCACATTTTTCCTATTTTCCCATTAAAACACATTTAGAATAAAATAATTCTTGGCATAATGTTCCACCTAAAGAAAGCCTAATTGGTGGTGGAAGAAACAAGATATAGATCGTTTAATTGTGATAAGTAATGATAAAGTTATAGACGAATGAATGGAAGGAGCGCTGAAAGGTGAAAATTGCTCTGGTGGTCAGGGGGTAAACCCCCTCAGTGGTGAAGTGGTTAATATTGGTTAATACTAAACATTAACCAGGTTCCAGAGTTTTTAACTGATTGCTAGGGCGCACTGTTTGGCGACCTCAGTGCTGTACAGATGCATTGCTAGGCAACAGTGCAACAACTGAACCGTACAGCACTGGGGCCCCAAACTGTCGCCCTAATGATAGCATCTGATAGGCAGCAGTCGTTAAAGGAATCGTCAGGCAACAGGGATTTTCTTTAATTCCCATCCTGTTCTCTTACAGGAAGCACAAGGAGGACGTAATTTTTTTTTGGTCAGACAGACCGCTGCCTCTGAAAAGGACTTAGATCAATGAATGGGAACAATGTTAACAATGCTGCCGGGGGTGTTTGTTGGGCGGCACGCGCATCATCGTGCGTGGGAGCGCGCAGACGCATTTAGCAGACGCCTTATGGACATGAAAGTCACGTCCAAAAGGGGAAAATGGTTAATAACCTACTTCCCAGGCCCAGATAAAACATGGATATGCTAGGGGCAATAGATGCTTGAGAAATATAATCAACGTGATTGAAACTGCCAGCTTTATAGTAGCTGATTTCCAGGCCTTTTTAAAGTGTACCTGAAATGGCTTATATCGGTCTATTTATACTTACCTGGGGCTTCCTCCAGCCCCATGAGGTGCATGGGGTCCCTTGCCGTCCTCTCTGGCTGCTCCTTTCTCTTAAAATCCTGTAATCTGGCCAGTTGCTTCCAGCCTTGTGCTTCTGCAAATGAGTGGCCTGGCCGCGAGCGCACCCCTGCAGCTCACAGGATATCGGCACTCTCCTGTGCACAGGCGCAAATTGCTCCCGGGGATGGGAGCACAATGGGGAAATGCGCTCATGGCCGAGCCGCACATGCGCAGAAGAGCATAGCCGGCGATTCTAAGAGAACAGAGTGGCCGAAGAGGACGGCAAGGGACCCCATGCACCTCATTGGGCTAGAGAAAGACCCAGGTAATTATGAATGAACTAATTCAAGCCATTTCAGGCTTTCTCTGAGAAACATCAGTTTAATTTATTATTTTATATTTGTAGGGGTGGGGGGTGAGTTTGTGTCAGTCTCTATGAATCTTTCAGTGATCCCAAGTCTTTAGGTGGATTCATGATTTGTTTGTAACATTAGTTTTTCCGCAGATAATACAAGTTTGTTTGCTCTTAGTTGCATACATGACATTTAATAGTTAATCTAGTTCTTCAGTGGGAACTCTGTACTTCTTCTTTTTAACCTTAGATTCTTTATGATCTGAAGCTGGGGATTCTGGCCTATCAGCAACTGAGGAATAATTAGAATTGATTTCTGTCTCCAGCTGAGAGGATGGATCAATTAGTGTATAAAGTGGATCAGCACCAATGGATAAATGACGTGCAGTGATCGCCCCTGGAGTGCACAGGGATATCCAAGCAAATAAGTTCTCAGGATCCGCACCGTCTAAAATCTTCTTTTATTTCAGCTTTTTAAAATTCCATTGCAGGCATAAATATGTGTATCACACAGCCATGACGCACAGCGTTTCAGAATAGCTCTTTCTTCAGATGGCGTCAGACACACACTCAATCAACAGACAAAAAAGCCTTGCTTAAATAGTTCCAAAGTGGACCTGATGGAAGACTTCTCATTAGCATAAATGCAAATATATGCAAATCCATATCCCTTTCCAAGCCAATAGGAATACTGCCTACACATCTCCATAGAGGTTAATATGTTTTCAAGCCAGAGACAAAACAGCCAAAGCTTCACAGGAATCTTTTAAAAGTTACTCTGACACAGCATACCACACACAAAGGTGCAGAGCCAGTGTCACTCATTGTAACAAATCCTCAGCAATGGGGTCAGCTAAACTTGTACTAGCTGATCACATCCATTTCAGCATAAAGATTGTCTCTAGCCAATCATCTGCAAGGCTATAGTATAAACTTCAAGACTGACATCACAGCCCACCAATCATGCTTCTCAAAACCGCACCGCGCATCAAAAACGCACTAACGCATCAGAACGCACTAAAACAGCAAAACGCACATATTTATGCCTGCAATGGAATTTTAAAAAGCTGAAATAAAAGAAGATTTTAGACGGTGCGGATCCTGAGAACTTATTTGAGAGGATGGATCAATAGCAGTTTTCTGAGATGATTGAGCAACAGCTAAGGCTTGGACAGTTTTATTCATCTCAGTTTTACAGAAGGTTAAAACAGATTGCATTATGAAGGGGATTTAATTAGCCACGTTATCTGTGAATTTTTTTACACAATAATTTAGCATATGTTTCAGGTATCTTAAAATGTACCAGAGATTAAAAATGAATAAAAGATTTATACATACCTGGGGCTTCCTCCAGCCCCATGCTCACGGATCGCTCCCACACTGCCATCCTCTGCTGCCTGCAGCTCTGGTATCGGGTCCCGTTTTTCGGCTCGCCGTGGCCAGTCTGCGCAAGAGGAAGTGCGCTCTCAATGTATCTCTCCTGTGGCCGCTGGAGAGTTCCGTTGAGAGCACACTTCTCTTGCGCAGACTGGCCGCGACTGACAGTAGTTAAGGGACCCAGTAATGGCAACAGAGAAGGCTGAGGACGGCAGCGTGGGAGCGATCCGTGAGCAGGTAGGTATAAATCCTTTTTTTTTTTTTTTACTTACTTTACATTTGCCATGTTTTAAATTACTTCTCTTTTGGTCTTTACTTTTCTGAAGCATAAAGAGACCATACAGTTAGTGAGATAGCATAAAATATAATATTAATTCCACTAATAGCAAAAAGGAAAAACATAAAAAAAGCCCAAAACACATGCAGAACTTGGTATACTTGGATGCAGATGTAATCCAGCAGACGGGTTGCTTAAATTTGAAGTGCTTGATGGTGCTTCCCACCAGGGTCGTTTTTAGGCATAGACAAATCAGGCAGATGCCTGGAGCGACAGCTTCCTGAGAGGGGGCGCCAAGAAGGTATTTTAAGCAGGCTATGCTTTATGCAATTCTGCTAGTTCTGGAGGAATGGTAGTTTTAACACCCAAATAGGCACTACTGATTGACATAAAAAAGGTTTACTGAATAGCCCAACAATGAATGGCAGGTACTTTTTAATAACCAAGCTGTAATTGTTTTGATTTGGACTTTATTTATCTCCCAACTCTTCTGGATTTTCAGGACAATATTCCAACCTGTAAACGACCCACACTGCACACAAACAGTGATTACACGTCTCTATTAACATTTGTTTGTTATGAAGGATTTGTTATGTGGATGGAGTCAGTTTGAGCCAGTGAGGTGTACCTGGCCTGAAAAAATACATATATCCTTTATAGGCTTGTTTTAAGAAACAATATTTTTGTACCTAACATATAAATTTGTCATGGCTGTCTGCAAACCCAATTAATGTAGGCGACAGACTTCCTATCAATATGCTGTAAGAGGTGGGCAGTCAACAGCTGCCTTGCCTTGGGAGCCAAAAAAGCCAGAGAAGACACACACACACACGCACGCACGCACGCACGCACGCACGCACGCACGCACACACACACACACACACACACACACACACACACACACACACACACATAC
Organism: Hyperolius riggenbachi; assembly: GCF_040937935.1. Classification (NCBI taxonomy): domain Eukaryota; kingdom Metazoa; phylum Chordata; class Amphibia; order Anura; family Hyperoliidae; genus Hyperolius; species Hyperolius riggenbachi. The sequence continues at coordinate 168,926,765 of NC_090652.1, read as the reverse complement.
ACACACAATCACAAGGTGCTATTGATAAAACTTAGGTCCCATAAGGTCCAATAAGTTAATACTATGGCCCTTATTCGGTTTATGTTTTCTCCTAAGAGACATGTGACATAATGAGATAAATGTGTATGTACAGTCCAAAACATATTGATAACCCCACTGTTATGATTTTTTTTTTGTTTATTTTGTCTGAATTAGTTAATTTTCAGGCATGCAAGTGACAGCTTCTCTCTTGTCTATTGTCAGAACATAGTAAACCTCACTGATAAGCAGATGCCAGCCATAAAAGTTTTCCTTGCAGAATACAACTTCTGAGGGCAGAAAGAGACAGAGAAAGGTCAATAGTTCATGTATTTAATGCTGGGACACTTAATAGAAGTGAGCAAAGACAATAAAACATTCAATCTACTTTGTAAATGTTTAAATATAAAAAAAATCTTATAAAAAGGTCATTTTTAGGAGTAGGAGGATAGATACAATTATTTATCTCATCAGTCTGTTTTCACCTCGGGTTCACTTTACAGCAGACACGAACTCAGAATGTCCTCTCTGCTCTAAAAGATATACAACAGCATAATAACGTTGAAACAAAAAAACATTTCTTTGTTACAGCTGATACAAATCCTAAAATAAATCTGCATGGTTTCTACTTCCTGATTCATGGAAGCATACATATTGTTTCCATGAAGCCTGTGCTTTCAAATTAGCTTATTTGCCATCTCTGCCATGACAGTCATGTGACATGGGGAGAGATAAAATTACAACTTGTAATTAGACACAAATGAGGGGGAATTAAACAGGCTAAACTCTCTAAATACGTACAGGGGGCTTTTCTCTGTTTTCCTTCTGTCCTGTGCAAGAGTTCAGGTCCACTTTAAAAGGTATTTTTTGATAAGGTGTGAAAATATCACTTAGGAGAAAATTTGAGAGAAAAAGTGAATTGAATAAGGGCCTATGTCTGCTGTGATAAGTTGTGATAAAACTTTTATGTGACAGTGAAATCCCCAGCCATGAAGATAGATGCTGCTGGATAGATGGTGTTTAATGTCATTTCAGTGGCTAGAAGACACATGCTAGAAGTTCACCACTCCTATATTTTATCACAGTTAACAGCAGGAGTACACGCAGATGCAGTGAGGCACTGAGGGAAGAGTGAGAATCAGGGATGTGAAGAGGAGCCCCTGGAAGAGTGTGTGTGTTGGCAAGGACTGCTGATTTGTCTATTAGTATCACTTCAGTTAAAGCATTATATATATATATATATATATATATATATATATATATATATATATATATATATATATATATATATATATATTATTATTTTTTTTTTTTTTTCCAGTCCAACGCTGTTTTTTTTTTTTTTTCATATGGGAATGTGACAGATTAATTTAAAATATGAAATCCACAAATATATGGTTTTAAGGAAATGTTTCCCCTGGGTGGAGTAACTTTTCAAAAGACATTGCACTGCAATTATATGGATAATGCCAGCTCACTGAAATAGAGCACAACTACCAGTGGCTGATTTGATCTCTAGAAAAAAGCACACACGGTTGCAGCATAATCTCCTTGAAAACGTTTTCCTTTTTAGAGCTTCCAGGTTAGAATCGCTTCAGTGCTGTGGCATAATTCAGTTTTTAAGGGAAGTCATACACGCATTCATACTTTTTATATACAGAGACTTATTTTAAAGTAAACCTGGAGAGGGATATGGAGGCTGCCAATGCCATTGTTATTTCATTTTAAACAATGCAAGTTACCTGGCGGTCCTGTTGATCCTCTGCCTCTAAAGCTACGTTCACAGTAGTGCTTCGTGTTGTGACTTTATGTGGGCATTTTAATGCAGAAAGTCACACTGCAGTAGTAAGTCTATGCAATGTTTAGAGTGCATGCGGTGCATTGGGATCCAACGCACTGCAGTATCCCAACGCACTGCATGCTGTGCGTTACCTCATAAAGTGTGTATTAACAGAGGCAGTGAAACATACTTTTCATTGACTGTGTGCGTCACTTTATGCAGCCTAAATGGGGCATAACATTTGATACAACTTTTCCGCTCCATTGCATTGCTTTTTTGGTTTTTACAGGGAACGCAATGCAGCTTCCACTGTGAACCTGGCCTCATACTTTCAGCCACTGTCTCAGAATAAGCCCGCAGATCAGGTGCTCTGACTGAAGTCTGACCACATAACTACATGTTTTTTTTTTTCAGGTGCCATAAAGATCAGCAGGCAACTGGCATTATTTGAAAATAAATAAATAGGGCAGCCACTTTTTTTCCATTTCCAAAAAAGCGTTTATTTGAAGAGTATAAACATTACATGATTATATGCATTATATTCAATCATGTCTGGCAGGATAACATTGATATTAAACATTGAGTGATCTAGAAGAACATGTTCATTGTACATGGGAATCAGAGAAATGATTCAAATGCATGCAACAAAAAGAGCATAGCGTTTATGAGAGGGTTTTAGGGGTTAATGCTATGTGTACATTATCCATCAGTCCCAGATTTTATTAAATTTGCTATGACCGTTACTGTGTGCATACATGACAGGGCAGGGCCGATCGTGTGTAGCCTCATCCCTGATTGTGTGTAGCCTGTTTGTATGGTAACTAGGACCAAATATATAATTATTACAATTTGTTTTATTATTAAAATGGAGGGGGCCTTGCCCAAGTTTTGGCTGGGCAGGCCCACTCTTTGATTTACACAGCTGCTAGGTTCATGTACATTTGGCTCTGTATGTGATATAAGAAAATAAGGGTCGGGAATGGGGTGTGGCCTGTGTTGAGGGGTGGAGTTGAGGATGCTAGAATCTCTGTGCCTACAAGTTCCTGAAGTGTAAATCTGGCCCTGCCTTTTCATGTATGCACACAGGAATGGTCATAGAAAATTGAATAAAGTCTGGGACCGATGGATAAAGTATGTACACATATAGTAGCGCGTGGGGTAACTACATGCCTGCAGCTATGGGACTGGGGCCGAGTGGTTAGTGACATCATCCTCCGGCTTTGCTGAAAGAGGGAACATTTGGAAAGGGAGGGAAACTGCCTCTGCCACATAAGGCACCCTTAAAGAGACACTGAAGGGAAAAAAATTATGATATTATGATTTGTATGTGTAGTACAGCTAAGAAATAAAACATTAAGATCAGATACATCAGTCTAATTGTTTCCAGTACAGGAAGAGTTAAGAAACTCCAGTTGTTATCTCTATGCAAACAAGCCATTAACTCTTCGACTAAGTCTTAGTCATGGAGAGGGCTGTTATCTGACTTTTATTATCTCAACTGTAAGTGAACTGTTTACTTTTTCTCTGCTAGAGGAGAGGTCATTACTTCACAGACTGCTCTGAAAGACTCATTTTGAATGCTGAGTGTTGTGTAATCTGCACATATTATAGAATGATGCAATGTTAGAAAAAACACTATATACCTGAAAATAAAAGTATGAGAATATTTTCTTTGCTGCTAATCTTCTAGTAATTATTCATAGTACACAACCAATTCACTATATCATATTTTTTTTTTCCGCTTCAGTGTCTCTTTAAGCATGCGCCAATAGTGCCATATGGTAAATCTAGTCCTGTTACAAAGCCACTTTAAAATCAGTTTTAAAGATGTATTCTGTATATACTCAAATATATCTCATTCTACATGTCAGTTCAGGTACAGGATTAAACTGTATTCACATAGTAAATAATTGTCATCTGAAAATACTGCTGAGGATTGTTTCATGTGACAGTTCTTGACAGTCATGCTTCTTCTATCTCTGTGAAGTACCCTGATTAATCCTTATTTTAAGGACACATGAGGTAAATTGCTTAGTGAATATTAAATGCTTTATAACCATGGTGATAACAGTAAAACAGCTCAGCATTGTCATTAAGACAGGAGATAAGCTTAGTAAATTGTGACCATAGTTTTCTGTACCCTCTATTGACATTTCAAAAGGTACTTTTCTAAAAGGATAGCTTGTCTGACATTATAAATACACAGCTGTGATCTATGACCATATGTGTTGTTTGATATCATTAATTAACTTTAGTACCACTATAGAAGTTGAAGTACTTCTTATTGATTCTTGATTGGAAACTAGAGACCACCTAAAAGAAAAAATGTATACATACCTGGGGCTTCCTCCAGCCCCCTTCAGTCTGTTGATTCCTCGCCGTCTTTCCAGGCTGCCTGGATCCTCAGCTAGGCAGCCTGGTTATTCTGGCAATTTGGGCGTACTGTGTATGCGCAACCAGCAGCTGTGTGTGTGCCCCATAGTGCTTCCGTTAGTGGGAGAGTTCTGTGCCTGGGCACTATGGTGGAGCGCGTGCGGTCGGACTGCACCTACGCTGACCGGGACTTCTAACGGAGGATCCAGGTGGACTGGGAAGACGGCAAAGAAAAAATCAGCCTGAAGGTTTTAAACCCGCTAGCAGCCTTTTTTAGGGCCCTTTTCCATTTATAAAGTGACTAGTGACATAAGACGGTTTGAAAACGGGCTCTAGGTCTGTCATCGTGGCGCGCGCATCCGCCCGCCATGCGCACTTACACACTATCGCACGCAAACGCCGGACAACTTGGCCGGCCTGCTCGCCCCGGAATCCTGTCCCAACGGATGCAAGTGCGGGCGAATGCGGCCGTGCGAAAATCTGCAGCATGCTGCAGATTCTCGGATCGCTCTGCTCCCTGAGGGCCTGTTTCCATTAGACGCGGTGCCATGCGGCTACATAGCTGCATTGCACTGCGGGTGTCCTGAAACACATGCACGGCAATGGAATAGCTTCTACTGTGTACATGTTCTGCTGAGCAGTGCGGAGCGATCCGAGAATCTGCAGGATGCTGCAGATTCCTGCACAGCCACATCTGCTCGCACCCGCGTCCCATCTCCTCAATTCACTTCCACATCGGGAGATGTGGAAGTGATGAGATGTGGCTAAGTAGCCACATTTGTATCACTTTATGAATAGAAAAGTGCCCTAAGCTCTAGTGATTTGATAAAGCTCTTGCTAATGCAATTCTATAGGGGATTTTTATAAAATCACATCGCTCTAGTGGGATCACACCCATAGCATTACATTAGCAAGAGCTTTTCAAATCAAAAAGCGCTCCTAGTGGGTTCCAGGCCTGAAGGGGACTGGAGGAAGCCCCAGGAATGTATAATTGTTTTCTTTTAGGTGGTCTTGTGCACTTTTAACTCTTACAATGTTGATTTCCTACTTTTATCCTGTTGAAAACATTAAAACATTTTCTGTTACAGTTATGCTCTATCTGATGAAGCGTATCGTTCTCTGAGGGACCAGGATAAGGATCAGTGCATACTGATTACTGGTGAAAGTGGAGCTGGAAAAACAGGTATAAAATATATACGACTGCTGCTGCCTTGGCAAATTATGTATAGTATACATATAACCAATTTATCCACTTCTGATCTCGGGGTTGTTTTCACCTAATGGACCAGAGCAATTTTCAAATTTCAGCACTGCTCTCATTCATTTGGCAATAAATGTTACTATTTCTCACACCTAAATGATCTATATATTCTTTTTTTTCTGAACAAATTAGATTTTTTGTGGGTGATATTTTTTTAGTAAACAAAAAAAATACACTATTTCTCTATTTTCGTTCATTATAGTTTTGAAATAAACAGTGCTACTGTAGATAAAATCCACACATTTTACTTGCCTATTGATCCTGGTTATCACAATATTTTTATCCTGTTTTGTGTTTTTGTTTTCTCATTGTACTCTATCCAATAATTACAAGACCTTATTTGCAAAAATACCAGTGATATACCTCCATGACATACGTACTTAAAACGTAGGGTTTTATTTAATTGTTTTATGTTGGTGCAGAGTATGTAACAATTTTATTGCTTTTGATTCAGTTTGTCACTAAAAAGAAGTCACCTGACATAGGCCTCAATCCTAAAATCTGTTCTACTACTTATCATTAATTATACTGTATATGTTTCCTTTGATAGCTAGCTAGGCATTTAGCAGGCCATTAACCCTGAAGTGTGGATGTGGTTTTCTACAGGCCAATTTTTTGCACTAAGCATTTTAAGGATCATTATTTTTTAAGATCCCCAGAAGAGTCTGGGCATGAGAAAAAGGACACAAATGTCACCGTTATGAAAAAAACAACAACCAGGGCTATCCAGATATGGGTAGTTTGTAGAGTTCCAACTTGTGTAGTTTTCCTGAAATTCATAATGTTTAAAATTAGATTTGTTGACTTATAGATTAAGTATGTACCTACCTAATTTTTATGTGACATGAGTCCAAGCTGAAAGACATATCAAAATTCTAAGAGTCATTTTGATTAAAATTAGGACACATATATCGGTACTTCATTTGATAACAAACTGGATGCATAGCAGTCCATTTTTCTTCAGGTTCCAAGAGGGCCCCAGTCTCCATATTTCAACAAATGTGATGTAGTTCCCACTTTCCATGTTTTACCTGTTACATATGGATGAGATAGCACTCCATGGAAAGGACCTATACAAAGATACTGCACCAACAGTATTCTGCCAGTTGAATTGTGCTTTGCCATCCAGGAAGTACTTTAGAAATTAAAGGAATTCCTGAAGATCCCCTATGAGGAAATGAACTAGTGCAAAACCTGTCTGATCTGTCCTACTCACCCTGCTGATGCCACTGTGTGCTGTGCTGTAGTTGACTTTATTTAGTACTCAGTGACTTTAGCTTTACTGTGATTTGCCTCATTCACATGCTTTGCATGTCGGGCAGGAGAAGAGAGGGCACCACTTCAACTATTTCAATATAAACATATTAGGGTATAATGTAAAACAGTTTCTAATAATTATGGTCAGTTGGATTTCATCCTGGTTGCCTTCAGAGCTGCACTCTTTCACATCTGCGACTTGTCCTGAACAATAAAGATAATCAGTATACAGGATATACCTGTAGGTTCTAAAAAGATCATGCAACCTCTTCCTTTGTACTGGTGCCTGCAATGGACGAGGGGCTTACTTTTCCTCTGTAAATCAAAAAAAAGGAGCAAACCAACTTAGCTAATTGAGTAAGTTACATACTTACAGTGGGATGCGAAAGTTTGGGCAACCTTGTTAATCCTCATGATTCTCCTGTATAAATCGTTGTTGGTTGTTACGATAAAAATGTCAGTTAAATATATCATATAGGAGACACACACAGTGATATTTGAGAAGTGAAATGAAGGTTATTGGATTTACAGAAAGTGTGCAGTAATTGTTTAAAAAAAATTAGGCAGGTGCATACATTTGGGCACTGTTGTCATTTGATTGAATCCAAAACCTTTAGAAATAATTATTGAAACTCAAATTGGCCTGGTAAATTCAGTGACCCCTGACCTACATACACAGATGAATCCAATTATGAGAAAGAGTATTTAAAGTGAGTGTCCAAGGTCCCCCCCAAAAAAAGATCCACTTACCTGGGGCTTCCTCCAGCCCGTGGCAGCTTTCTTGTGCCCTCGCCGCTGCTCTCTAAGCTCCCGGTCTTCTCCGCTGCAGAACCCGACCTCACCAGATCGGGTTTAGGGTCGGTGTCTTCTGCGCTCCACCGCACGGGTCACGTGGTCCGGCCGACATCACTAGGACAGTACTGCGCAGATGCAGTACCATTGTTTTTTACACTTATAATGTGTAGATTATAGTTTTCAGATTTATGAATTTACTAATATATCGCTTTTAATATCACTGTTATTTAAATTTTTTTAATGTGGACGTGATTGTAAGGCTATTTACTCTATTACTAGTAAAAAAGCGCGCCCATTAAAAAATAGGCGCTAGGCTTCGCTCCCCCCCAGCAACGCGAGCACAGATGCGTCACGCTCGCCCGTCCTCCACCGATGTTTGCAGTATATGTACACATGGAGATGTTGCTTGCTTGGTAGTTGGAAAAAACTGTTATTTCCCACAATGCAATGAGGTTCACAGACCGCAAACTGTCAAGTCTGGAAGCAGGGAAGCACACACACAGGGACAGGACGCAGAGGCACAGGGGTTTTATTATATATATATATATATATATATATATATATATATATATATATATATATATATATATATATATATATATATATATATATAATATATATATATACTGTATATACCTTTTTCTATTTGTAATATTATTGATGTGTACGTGATTTTAAGGCTATTTATTCTATTACAAATATATAAATTATTCTATTCATATTATTTATAGTGAAGTATTTTAAGGATTAAATATATTATTGTTTATATGTGTGTAAGCGTGTTTGTGCGGTGGAGATGGTTAGGGTTAGGCACCACCAGGGGCATGGTTAGGTGTAGGCACCACCAGGTGGGTGGTTAGGGTTAGGCACCACCAGGGAGGTCTTAGGGTTAGGCACCACCAGGGGGTGGTTAGGGTTAGGCACCACCAGGGGGGTGGTTAGGATTTTGGCACCACCAGGGGGTGGTTAGGATTTTGGCACCACCAGGGGGTGGTTAGGGTTAGGCACCACCAGGGGGGGTCTAGGGGTCAGGGATAGGTACAGGGAGGGTTCTTCTGTGTGAGAGTAGGGTTAGGTATAGTTGCAGTACAATATTTGTAATATATACAATTTATTAAATTATGTATATTTACACAAAAGGGGGGTCTAGGGGTTTGGGATAGGGAGAGATCTGTGTGAGCCTACAGTTAGGTATAATTGCAGTAAAATACCTGTAAAATCTACCATTGTATTACTATGCTTACTACAAGTGTAAATATTGTTTTTTGTTATAGACACTATTTGACGTTTCATTTCCAATATCGTTTGTTATAGACGGTATTTTGCCGTTTCATTTCCGTTTATACAACCTATTTAGCACTAGGTTTTCGTTTATAAGCTATAAACGAAAAATATTGTTTTACATCACAATTTATAATTTCGGCTATATCCCGCGCCCCTTTTTTCCAGACGCCCTTTTTTGATGCACGCTCGAATACTGCACTGACAACACTTAAAGTGACTCCGAGCTCATAAAAAAAAATGAAAGTTGTACTCACCTGGGGCTTTCTCCAGCCCAGTGCTGGTCGGGGGGTCCCACGATGGTGTCCTGGCTCTTCTCCTTCTCCCTGCTCCGGAATGGCTGACAGGCCGCAGTCCGGGCGACACTCGCCCGAGTGTCGGGCTGCTCCTTCCGCGTATGACGCGGATTACGTTACACGCCGGCCGCCTCGCGTCATCACGGCGGCCGGCGTGAAAGTACTGCGCAGCACTGGGCTGGAGAAAGCCCCAGGTGAGTACAACTTTCATTTTTTTTATGAGCTCGGAGTCCCTTTAATCTCAATAACTGGCAGTTTGCAGTAGCGCCGGGCATTGGGTGACAATAATAAAAGCGTACCTGTAGTGAACATAATAAAGTTAGATACTTAGCTCAGTAGTGGGAAATCTCTGGATAGTCTATTGTTCTGGTGCAGGGTCCATCTTAACCACTTAAGGACCAGGGGATTTGGCGCAGATCTGTGCTGCGTGGGCTCTCCAGCCCACAGCACAGATCAGGAATCAGCCATGGCGATCAGATTTCCTCCCATTTTTCCCTGCTGGGGGGGTCTGATCGCCGACCGGCTACTTGTGCCTTGCGGGGGGGGCTCTTCAAAGCCACCCACCGCAGCGATTCCCAGCCTCCTCGTCCTTCCCTCCCTTTCCCGCAGGCTATGGGCGGCGCAGGACGGAGATCCATCCTGCGCCGCCTCTAATAGGCTTCAACCTATCAGAATGCAGCGATCCCCGGCCAATCAGAGGCCCAGGGATCGCCGATCTCCTTTACAGCAGCGCCGTATGATGTAAACAGCGGGGATTTCTTCCCCGCGTCTTTACATTTCGCCTGCGAGCCGTGATCGGAGGCTCGCAGGCAGTTCACGGAGACACCCTCCGTGAACTGACATGGAAAGGCCGCTCGAACGGCCGTTTCCATGTACAACCACTTAACACCTAGGTCCGCCGATCGGCTGACCGTGGTCGTTAAGTGGTTAACCTATTTGGCAAAAGCTGACATGATTAAGTTTCTTGGGGCTAAGGTCCAGCGCATCTGGACTGGGCATGCAGGAGTAAGGCATGTGTGGACCTTACTCACACATACCATGTCTAGATGTACTTGTCCATGGGTTGGACCCTAGTTTGGTACGATGGGCTCGACAAGCATTTAGGAAGCCTTTGGACCATCCAGTGTCTTCCAACTACCGAGGTTTCCTTTAAAGGAGGAGAATTACATCAACTAATTTCCATTTGTTATCTAAATATGGGAAATGTGGATATGCTCATTTTTGTCAGCAACTTCTGCTGCAAAACACAAAATATAACCAACAAATATACTGCAATTATTATTCATTTAACCTACAAGTATATAGGTTTAGCGTTTTGTTTCAATTTGGCCCAGAGGTTTTCTCTAAGGGTCCAGTCACTCCTCTTATTGATTAGTTTATCTCATCTACTCCTAATGTTTGTCAAAGGATAATGCAAAGCTGTATTATTGAGTATATGCAACTGGTAATGAAAAGGTGTGGAGGAAATAATGAAACACCATAACTTATTTCACTTCCTCTGCTGCCGGGCACAATGCTCTGTTGCACACATTGTTCCAAACAGCAGTCACATTGCCATTCATCAGTATGAATTGAAGCATCCTAGTTGCATCTTAAAGACTGTGTTGTGTTAAAATGCTACAGAGTGCACATATGTAGCATGGAAGGGCCCTTATGAGACAGGTATTTTTTTTTTAAAGAATCCAGTCCAGCTCTGCTGGACCACACAGGATTGCCACTATTCTCTAACCTTAATAAATCTAAAGATTGTGTACAAATGTTCAGAACGTTGGAATGGAATGCAATAATTTTGAAGCTGCTAATGTTACCAGAATACATCTCAGGGGACATAGGAGGGGGGCCCTAGGAGACGGTGGAAGGGAAGCAGTCGGGTCCCCTCCTCTCTCCCCCTCAACTTGTAGTGACATTTCTGTAAAACATCTCCTGCCCATCCCTAAAGCAAACTGTCATTAGGGTTTACAATGACTTTCAGGTGATTTTTTTGCGAAGAGGATATACCAAACACAAAAATCAAGACTTTCACATGCAGAAAGTCAATGTTACATTTTGGGATGGCACTATGCTGCAACTTTCGCTGCTGTGGCTTACTATTTTACTGTCAAGCTCTACTTTTCTACTGTATGTAGGAGATGAGAAGTAGAAAATACTGGATGCATATTGTTTGCTAGAGGAGGTTTTTGTGGTTTGGGCTTTCCTTTATGTTAAATAATCCAAGGTGGTTAATTATAAAGCCTGAGGTTTCACATAGAGGTAGTTACACCTCTGGGGAATGAAACAGGATTTCAGCTAGCTGGCGATGCACCAGGGTTTTTCTTTTGTTTGTTTCTTTTTTAATAAGCATCTGGCCTTTTTTCTGAGTAGATCCTGTTTACAATAAACAAAAGTTTGCTTTCCTAAAACAGAAAGAATTTGCGATAATTCAGGTTGGAGTGAGCTCGAGATGTCTCCCAGGCACCACTGCTGAATATATGCAAATTAACCATTGTACCCTTGGAAGCTAAACACACCTCCAGAACCGCTGGAATGCAATGATGTGTCAGCTTGTTAATATGTACAAAGCCATAATAATCCAACATGCATACAGACTGTTTCGGATTGTTTGATCCTCATCAGTGCATGGCATGGATTAATTTGGCTCTATGTATGTTTACAATAAGTAGCTCATCTGATGTAAAGAGGTTTGTGTGGTGTACTGTCTGACGAAACATTAATTGGGGTGGCAATTAACTGCTAATGTAAAACAAACTCAAGTTTTGTAACTAAATTGCACTGCAAACATACACCCCTCAATTAGATGTTTTTACATTTAATAAAACAGCTGTTTTTCTGTGCACTAGTGCTGCAATGACCCATGCCCAGTATTTAAGTAATACTTGGTATGCTCAATGCAATTTCCCTTACATCTGACAGGAAGTTACATTGTGAGTTCATGTCCACACTGCTCCTGAATTTGAATGCAATCGATTTTCAGATCATTACTGCACAAAATAATCCCGTTAGCAATCGGCAGCAGATCAAACATATCAGAAATAATCGATTTGACCCGTCGATCTGATAGGAAGTTGCATCGTGTGAACCAGGCATAAGGCAGAGACTGGTGGGAAGGTACTTCAATATGAGGACCTTAAGAGGTTATCCTAAACAGAGGCCCATTAGAGATGGTCAATGAGATTCAAATAAAAATGACTTTCATGCAAATTTAGGTTCAAAGATTTGTATTGATAGATTGCCAAGACATTCACATATGCATAATCATAAGCATTTACATTTTTGGATATCCATCGTAGATAGAGAATCTATAATATACAATAAATATCAACAATAGAGGAAGGGGATGAACTATGAGAATACAGTTGTCAGGAATACTGTACAAATGTGTATCCAATACCACCAGCTTATATATAGTTGTTTAAGTATGAGGTAGTCTCTAAGCTTAGGTAAAATATACACTGTAATAGATATTTATTGTAGACTCTGCATATCAGCATATTGAATCCAAGGATCCCATGCCTTGTGAAAGGGTCGGTCTACACGAGACCCGGTTGCAGAACACAATCTGCTCCCATTTTCAGGAACCGAAATGCAAGCAGATCCGTGCTGCCCTTTTGCAGCAAATGTTTTTGATCAGTTTGCGTTCTTTTTTTTTTTTTCTCCCCCCAAAAATGGATGGCTGAGGGGATAGCAGCCAAGGCGGGCATAGCTATAGCAGCGAGGGGGTGGGTCGCCCCCACCTCCCTCACCTGGGTCCCCCCATCCCTGCTCCCCCTCTAGCTGTGTGCAGCAAACGTATAAGAGAGCGAGCGGGAGAGTAATCTTACTTCCTATGCTTGCCGTGACTTCCTGCAATGCCGCCCACCAGTGGGCGGCATTGCTGGACATCACGCGGTGAGCAGAGGAAGAAAGGTAAATTTCCCCTCTTGCTCGCTCTTTACTATTACCACAAATAGCTGGAGGGGGAGCAGGGATGGGGGGGGGCCCAGGTTGAGGGTCCCTGCCGCTGTGCCTGCTACCCCCCCCATCCTGGCTGTTACTCCCTCAGGCTACCTGGGGGATACCCCGTGGATCCGTTTTTGAACAGGGTGAAGACGACCTCTATTTTTAACATTGTTATCCGTGGCTCTGGTTTTGATCCAGGTCCCAAAACGGAGCCACAGATACGTTTTTAAAACAAGTGTGAACCGGCCCAAATGTGCCGAAGCGATCATAAACCGTAGCCAGTATTTGCTCATATATCATTAAAGGAACACTATCAAATCAGGTGTTCAAAAATGACAATGTACAAATAAAATCTAAGTAGCTGTGTAAACATTTTCCTACTTTTCATGTTAACCTCCCTGGCATTTATGTCTGGAATTATGAGTCAAACGCGGTACATTTTATTTTCAAGAATTTTAGGCCTCCAATTCTTAAGTCATAACTCAACAAAATATCTCAGAATAAAAGCCTGGTAGGCATTCTGCATATAAATAAGAGACTAGAACACAAATTTGGTGAATTGATTACATTCATGAATAAACTTAAAAAATTGTGAAACTGTACAAATAAGGCAGGCAGAGAGTAGTCAAAATCCAGGCAGAGGTCGGTGCAGGTGGCAGGCGGAGAGTAGTCAAAATTTAGGCAGAGGTCAGTGCAGGCTGTAGGCAGAGAGTAGTCAAAATTCAGGCAAAAATCGGTAACAGTAGGGCAGCTCAGCAGATGGACGTGGCTCAGAAGCAGTTGGGAACCAAATGGCTATATTGTTAACATCCTGTGCTTTCAAATGCTGTGCTTATCTGCCATCTCTGCCATGGCAGTCATGTGACATGGGGGATAGATCAAATTACAACTTGTGATTAGAGACAAATGAGGGGAGTTAGACAGGCTAAACTCTCTTCATACATACAGGGCGCATTTCTCTGTTTCCTTCTGTCCTATGCCAGAGATCAGGTCCAGAGGGGGGATTAGACAGGCTAAACTCTCTAAATACATGTAGGCTGCATTTCTCTATGTTTACCTTCTGTCCATGTGCCAGATCAGGGTCCAGAGGGCGGATTAGAAGCAGGCTAAACTCTCTAAATACATGTAGGATGCATTTCTGTATGTTTTCCTTCTGTCCATGTGCCAGATCGGGGTCCAGGCTCTCTCTTCATACATACAGGGTGCATTCCCAGTTTTCCTTCAGGGGGGGGGGGGGGGGGGGGCGGAACTGCTGTGGGAAATGGCTTTTTTTTCCCCTTAATTCTCCTGTTGCTGGGTACAAGAGGCTTGGCAGGAATGCATCAGGTATCACAGTGTCTATGTGCAACTTGGTGGGGACACCTGGCTCAATCATATTCTTCTTGGCTTCATATTCTTCCAAAAGATCCCTCTCCCAGGCAGCCAGTTTCACTGCAGTAACATATTTCTATGAATACATGAGTTCCTGATATAGGTAATAAAGTATACCTCCCTTTAAAGGGGAGTCCATACACTAGGATTTAAAATAAGTATAATCTAGGTCGCTATGGTCCTGTTGTAGCTTATTTCTCGCAAAATAATACATTTGTGTGAGCTGAAAAAGCTGGAGATAGTCAGGAACATGGGATTTAATAATGTATTGAATAGGAATCCATGTATCTGCACTAATATAATGCTTAAAAGGAAAAAAATCACTGACATAACATTCAATAAAAATGAATTGCTTTTGTGCACAATTTTGTCCATTTACAAATTACAAGTTCCCAAAGTACAGTTTATCTGCTCTGAAAGCTGCCATAGCCTTTTATTCAGTTGCTGTAATTCTATATTATAATCTTCTAGTGAGTTCTTCTGAACTGTGTGCATGCTTGAAGCAAAGAACTTTTCTTCTTTTTTTTCCTTTTCAGCTCAGCTAGGAATGTAGCAAACAAACGAATGTAAACAAAAGATAATGTTATCTCTTCTTCAGATGCTGTCATAAGCTGAAGGAGCTTTCCACTGCAGAGCAAAGTGCTGTGTTTAACCGTTTGAATGTTGTTCTGCTACAAATTTTTTGTGATAGTAGGTTTAGTGCTGTAAGTAATCATTTAGAGCAAGGAAGAAATGCTGAGTTGCAGACCACTTTAAGTTGGGATAGTTTCTTATTGTAAAACGGTGTAAGGTCTGTGTGAAGACCCAGAATGAAATCGGGGTTCCCCTTTAACTCTTTAAGTCTCACTTGACAGGCAGCCTATTGGGCAAATCAGAGTGTGGGGATCACATCCATTAAAGCCACTGGACCCACCGGGGCTCACGGCAGGATGAGTGGAGCGGCCGTTACTTAGAAGAAGCGCGAGTAAGTTAGCAGAGCATGCTATGATACGCTACCACGCATAACTCGCACTCTAGCGTAGCTTAATGAATCAACCCCACTGTGTGTAATAGAGGTGGCCAAATGGCCACGCGGACAGGTCTCAACAGGTTTTGGTGGGCTGTTTAGTTAGGAATCAGCCATTTATCGCGGGCGTCCCTCTTATGGCCAAGGACCTGGTGCTCAATAATTTGTGGATTCAATGGTATAGAGCAGCAAACAGGATCTTGCTTGTTGTGAAGTGCACTTGTAGGTGGTGTGCATGCATGCAAGTGATTGCTAGTGCAGCATGTAAGGATGCACAGGCCTGTAGGCTAGTATTTAAGTTGTATTTTTAAATGTATAAAGAAATTACAACATGTTCCACAAGGGTTTGCCCTTGCTTCACCAGGTATTACCTGATGAAATAAAGTGACATAACAATTAGTTATATTTACTCCCAAGTATTTGATAAACTGTGTAGTGGGTAGTGTGCAGAGCGTCATAGCTTGCAAATAGTTGGAGCACATCTATTACCGTAATATCTTTATTTCAGCTTTTTGTTTCATTAGCCAGTTAATGCCACAGCCCACAAAGAAACCTGAAGAAACTGGAATTTTGTCCACCAAACACATTGTCTAAAATGCGAAAAAGATTTACAGTATTAATTGTAGGCATGTGGCTATATATAGGGAGGTAAGTGGAATTTAGCACTACAGCTTAAACTTTAATTTTGTTGTACCTCACTGGTCACCTCCTATTAGTTTATTATTTATATGCATGTCCGCGAGGTTTGGATTTAATACTGTATTTTACATAATTACTGAGGGATATCTTGCACCTGAGTGGGGACACCCCACTGTTGTCAGTACGACAACCCAGTTTGTGAATTTGCCTTTTTCTGCTATATCCTGCTATACTCTGCATTCACATGGCCAAGAATTGCCAGTCTATTGGCTCTTGGTTGCCCCTCCTGCTTTTGATGTCTTGGACTTCCAGATCACTTGGTAATTTCCCATTATAATAGGATAAGAGTCCTAATGTGTGCTCCTAGAGAGGTATGAAACAGTAGATGTCTACTAGCACTGCTATGCATGGCTCAGAGTTAAGGTGCCTAAACACACACGATTTAAGTTAAATTTATGTCGTCAGTCTGGACAATTTGTATGCATACATGTAAAATGTACATATTTTTTCCTCCAGAGTAAAATCCAATATAAATTACTTTTTCTCCAATGTTACAGTCACTTAGTGTAGGTTGTAAAAATCCAACAGGTTTTGGACTAGTCCATCTCCTTATGAAAGTTTTCTCATTACTGTAAGCGACAGGGAGTTAGGAGAAATGTTGATAATACTGCATTTTATTCTGGTAGAAATGTAACTATTCTAAGTATGAGTAGACATTATCCAACATACATTAACATAAACATTATCCAACATAATCTTATGGTACTATAAATGGGTAACAAGTTGAGTACTCACATAAGACAAATCATGTCAATCACTGACATGTTATAACATCATTAATAAACAACAGATATGAAGGTAAATTAGTAACGGAGAGTACAGTACCAAGACCACATTAAGGCGCATCATAACATAGTTTATTACTCTATTTGTTGATTTTGACAAATAGGTAATTTGTGTGGCTTCTTATGTTTAATAGTAGTAGGGGAGCTGCACCAAGAGGTGTTTATATTCCAACACGACCGGCAGCTATTTGGTTTGGTCTATCTAGTCAGAGAGTAGAATGGGGAGTGGAAGGGGGTCCTCTATTCCAATTAATGTTGTAGAGTTATAGGGCCTGATTCACAAAGCGGTGCAAGGTGTTTGCACGCCTGTGAAAAGCCCTTTATCACGCCTAAACTCAGTTTAGGCATGATAAAATGAAACTCGCGCGAAATTCCCGCGCGCAAAACTTGCACGGTGCAGTTCGCGCGATGCGCCCATTAAACCCTATGGGCGCTGCATGCGATAAAGAGCACAAAACGGTGCTAACTCAGCAGTGCAAAGGTTATCACGCCTAAAGTCTTTTAGGCGTGAAAACTGAGTTATCACCGCTTTGTGAATCAGGCCCAAAGAGTTAGCATTTTCCTGTTTTCCTAATTATTTTCATTTGAGGCGCACTCACTTGGGTGAATGGAGGATTGGCATGGTGTAGTTGCGGAGTAAGCTTTTCCCACAAAATTTGTAAGTGTTCTGTTGATCTCCCAGGGAAGGAGCGTTTAAGGAATAAAGCTTCCATATTTAGGTTGTGGTCAACCAGATTACGAAGTTGGGGAAGTGATGGGATCTCACTACTATCCCCAGTTGGATAGTATTAATTGGCAAGCCGCATGTATAATATGGGTAATTTTTGCTCTGTGTGGATTCTGGAATAAGTCCAATCTTACTAGCAGTTGGCTGATGGTGTAATGGTTAAGGGCTCTGCCTCTGACACAGGAGACCAGGGTTGGAATCTCGGCTCTGCCTGTTCAGTAAGCCAGCACTAATTCAGTAGGAGACCTTTGGCTAGTCTCCCTTACACTGCTACTGCCAATAGAGCGCGCCCTAGTGGCTGCTGCTCTGCTCTGGCACTTTGAGTCCGCAAGGAGAAAAGCGCAATATAAATGTTATTTGTCTTGTCTTGTCTTGACTAGTAATAGAGCTAATAAAGGGTTTGGATGGGTGACTTGTGCTGTGATAAGAGAAATTATTTAAAAAATTTGGGACCAAAATGGTTTTATATATTGGCAATCCCATGGAATGTGGAATAAGGAGCCTTGTTTGTTACATGCTCTCCAACATAAGGAGGAGTATTGGGATGAGAATTTGGTCAATGTTGTTGGGGTAAGATACCAATTATACAATATTTTCTTGGTAGTTTCCAGATGAGTGATACATTTGGAGTTATGTTTCAAGTCCAACAAGGCTTTTTGAAGGCAATCGAATGTTATTGGATCTTGTGGGTTCAGATCCCACGTCTTTATTAATTGTGGAAGTGGATTTCATGTGGAGGAAATTAGAACTTTGTAGTAGGTAGAAATATGTCCAGTTGAGTTTATAGGATGGTTATGTGGGAGACATTAATTCCCATATTTTCTTGGGGAGATGTTTGAATTTAATGGGGGTTGATCTGTTTAGGTGTGATATTTGAAGATATTTGTATGTATCTTTGTCATCAAGCTTGTATTTCTATTTTAGGAAGGAGAAAGTGACTATTGAGGATTGGGAAAAGAGATCATTGAGTATATGAATGCCTGCTTTTATCCATGGTTGCAGATTAATATGTGGAATGATAGATTTTAGAGTTAGTATAGGGATATTGGTTGGTATCACTTCTATGTCCTGGAAATGTATTTTGGTTAGGGTTTTCCAGGCTTAGGTTGTTGCTAGTATTGTAGGGTGAGAAATTCGAGGGAGAGGTAGGGATGACCAAATGAGATGTAGATAGTCGAGTAGTGGGATATTAGATTGTTCTCTTTCTAGGGTCACCCACATTTTAACAGGGTAGTCTGGATTCCAAAATTTAGACATGTCTAATATGGAAGCTGTGTAGTAAAGGAGGGGGTCTGGGAGGCCAAATCCTCCTAATCGAGGTGGTGAAATTAGGGTTTGGTATGAGATTCTGTGTTTTTTGTTTTTCCAGAGAAATTGTAGTACTATTTTATGGAGATTTTTAAAGAATTTAAAGTGGAGAGGGATAGGGAAAGTCCTAAAATAATACAGGATTTTGGGGAAGACAGCCATTTTATATGCTGCAATTATACATGATAGGGAAAATTCATAAAGTGCCAATTGTTTCAGGTCAGACTTAATTGTTTCTAGAAGTGGAGGGAAGTTGCAGGAGTATAGTCCGCTGGTTTTAGGAGGGATGTTAATTCCTAGATAGGGGATTGAATGTTTGGACCATGGAAAGGGAGATGTGTTAGTAATTTCAACTTTAATTTTGGGGGTATATTTATTCCCATTAATAATGAATTATTCTCGTTTACTTTGTAAAGAGAGGCCTCTGAGAAGTTTTTGAGTACATTACTGATTTGAGGGATGGAAATTAGCGGGTCTGTGACTGAAAGGAGGACATCGTCTGCGAAGAGATTTATTTTTTGTTCTTAGTTAGAGAAAGGGATGCCCCGTATGTTGGGATTAGACCTTATATGTTCCGCTAGAGATTCCATTACTAGAACGAAAAGGAGATAGGGGGCATCCCTGTCTTGTACCGTTAGTTATTGCAAACTGTTTAGAGATAAACCCTGAAACATTTACTTGTGCTGACAGGATCTGGTATAGTGCTAAACTTGCCTTCAAGAATGGGCCTTCAAAACCAAATTTTACTAGAGCATGCTCCAAGAAACCCCAGTGGACCCGGTTGAAGGCCTTCTCTGCACCTAGAGCCAAAAGGATAGAAGGCCCTCGATCAGGCCCCATGGCGTGGAGAATGTTGATGACTTTGCGGGTGCCATCTGCTGCCTGTCTGCCTTTCGTGAACCCTACTTGGTCCAAATGAAGTAGGTCTGGTAGGACACCAAAAAGGCGGTTCGCTAGAATTTTAGAGTATAGCTTTAAATCACAGTTCAGTAAAGATATCAGGCGGTAGTTTGAGGGAGCTGAGGTGTCTTTTCCTAGTTTTGGGATCACTGTAATTATAGCTTTGGTAAATTCTTGGGGAATTTGGCCTTAAGACATTAAATAGGGAGGTTAGTTTCGGGGCTAAGATAGTAGGACAGGTTTTATAATACTCATTAGAGAATCCATCTGGGCCAGGGGCTTTTTGTGATTTTAGTTTGTTAATAGTGTTTAAAACCTCCGAGATAGATATTGGGGTATTTAGGTTGTTTTTTTGTTGTTCAGATATGGAGGGGAGGTTAATCTGTTTAAGGAATCTATCTATAATTGAGGAGTTCGGTTGGGAGGTAGAAGGGTCATCTTTTAGATTGTAAAGTGAGCTATAAAAGTTGCTGAGTGCATCGGCTATGTCTTGAGGATTGGTTAGGCTTCTTTTATTGAGAGGGTGTATTAATTTGAGGATTTTTGCTTTGGCTTGTCTGTTCTTAATTATTTTTGCTAGTAGAGGGCCGGCTTTGTTGTGCTGATGATAATATTTAAATGTCATTCTGAATAGATGGAATTCATATTCATATTATTTTCTGTCTCGACGGTTTTAATTTTGGTTAGGAGATTATTTATTTGTTCTGATTTGGCTCGTTTTGCTGCTGATCCTAGTTTTATCAAAAAGCCTCTGATGCAGGCTTTGTGCGCCTGCCAAACTGTGCTCCCTCTAACTTCCCCAGTGTCGTTGATTTTGTAGAATTCTTCAATCTGTTCTGCAATTAGTTTTACATTTTTAGTGGGAAGGATAATGGAAGTATTTAGTCTCCAGAGGGAGGGTTTTCTTATATCAGGGGTTAGAGCTACTGTTAAGGTGATTGAGACGTGGTCCGACCAAGTTACGGTGTGGATTTCTGAGTTTTGGACCGATTTTAGGGTGTAGCGATCTGTTAAAATTAAGTAAATTTTTGTGTAAGTATTGTGGACATGGGAAAAAAATGTGTAATCTCTTTCTGAGCTGTGAAGGGATCTCCATGGGTCATATAGGTCTTCCTTGTGTAGAAGCTTAAGTAAAGTGTTAGGGTGTTTAGAGCGACGGTTAGAGGAGTCCAGAGATTGGTCAGGAATAGCGTTGAAGTCTCCTCCAATTATTAGTTTCCCCTTTTGGACTTCTTTGGCTTTAAGGATGAGCTTCTTGGCAAATTTATATTGTCCTGTGTTTGGTGCATAAAGGTTGAGGAGAGTGACCTCTGTATTGTTGATAGTTCCTTTAAGTAAAATAAATCGTCCCTGAGGATCTTTTTCCACTGAGTGGATTGAGACTGCTAAGTTATTGTGAAAAGCTATAAGTACTCCTCACTTTTTTTTTACTGAAATTATTAAAGATGATGTTGGAGTAGTTAGGGTGATGACAAAGTGCGGATTTAGAGTCAATTAGATGAGTCTCTTGGACAAAAAGGAGGTCTGTATTATGAGCAAGTGCTTCCTTCCATAGAGAGTGCCTCTTAATTGTGTTATTAAGTCCCTTAGCCCCTTGTAAAATTGGAAACAGCAAATTACATCTCTTGGAGTAGACGCAGGCAGGTTTGACGGTTTTGGTAATCTGTGAATTCTTTCTATGGCGGCTTCTATATCTGCTAGACGTGGTAGTGCAGATTTTGCTAGTTTAGTGACATATTTTCTTAGTTGAGCAGGGGAAATGGCTTTCTCAATGCCCCTGAATTTTAAGTTGCAGCGACGGTTACGATTTTCAAGGTCTGCTGCTTTAGTTTTCAGCCAGTTAATGTCTGTCTGAGTTTCCTCCAGTGCATCCACTGTTTTGTTATGTTCTGTAGTGAGAGCTGCAATATGATCTTCATTTTTAGCGATTCTGTCTCCAAGTGAGGAGAGGGACACTTGCAGGTTATTTGTAATGGCTGAGAATTCAAGTGAAAGAGATGTTTTGAAGGAGAGTAGCATCTCTTTCATGTATGCCTGTGTCAGTGTTTGGTCTGAGGCAGGGAACATCTCTATAGGGGCTGCTGCTGCTGGAGGCTCTGTGTATGGCGTCTGGCCTACCTGTTCGCCGGGATCTTCTGTCTTCTGACGGGACTTGACCGGAGTGTGGGAGGAGGGTGAAGCAGTATCGGGGGACGAGTCACCGCTTCGCTCTGGAGCTGGTAGGTCTGCTGCCGCTATATTGGAGCTGTTGGTCCCGTGTTATATTGGTCCCGTGTCTGGATGGGGAGGGTTCCGGCACCATCTTTACTTGATGCGCGGGCTTGTATACCGGCGAACATTTCCGGGAGCTTTTGGAGTTTAGTCCTCCCCATCTTTCTTTTATTGTTAATCTCCAGGATCATCAGGGTTTCGTCCGTCTCTGGGTTCATTTTGGAGAGCTTTCTGGCCGCGGAAAATGTTGCTTTTTGGGCCCTGAACTCTAACACAGCACGTCTGTCACGGACAAGCTGCGGACATGCCCGTTTTCCTACTTTTTATATGCCATATGGTTATCATATTTGCATTTGTGCATAAGTATTATTATTCATTTAGAAATTACAAGTTCCCAAAAGTACAGTTTTTTGCTTTGAGAGCTGACTTTGCATTTTATTAATAACTGTTTTTATTCATTATGTATTGAAGGCAGAAATGCTTTGAGTTTCTGTCTGTGTCCAGGAGCTTCTCAACAGTCAGAGAATGTGTCACATTCCTCACTCGATACAATTAAGTAAACACAAGATAACATTATCTCCACTTTAGGATGTGTCCAGATTTCTCTGCACCGAACTTTAAAGTCCTGTGTGTAACCCTTTGAATGCTGTTCTAGTAAAAAAAAAATGCTGGTTGTATATAATATGCTGTAAATAATTTTTTAGAGTAAAGAAGAAATGCTGGGTTTCATTCCGCTTTAAGGGGCAGTACAAAAATGTATTTTTATCGTCATATTGTGACCGCATGTTTGACAGCAAACCCAAACCTGTAGGCAGTTTATGGCTGATAATACGTGGCAAAACCTCTGCATCTGATTATTTGGTTCCTCTATTTTCAGTGCACATCTGCCAAATAATAAAATCCATCACAGCTGTGCTTAATGCGTTTTAATTGCTTTTGAAGATGAAACGATATTATAGGGACCAGTTTAAGACATAAAGACTCATCTACACGGTATAATTTTCCATCATATCGGATCTATTAGACGGATCTATTATGCTGGGAATACACAATGAGATTTTTTGGCAGATAGATGGTTCGATAGATAATTTTTCAATAGTTTTTCTGATTGAATTCTCATAGAACTGAATGAAAAACAATTGGGAAATCGATCGGACAAGAAATCTGCTGAAAAATCTCATTGTGTATTCCCAGCAGGAGATCATTTCCAACCAGTCCAATCCGAGCGCGTTGGGTTTTGCAATTGATTTTGGGTACTTATCAAAGCAAAATCTATCGCAAAATTGATCTGAAACAATTTGGACATCTACACATGATGCAATTTCTTATTAGATCTATCTAATAGATCTGTCTATCTGATGGAAAATTGTACCATGTAGATGAGGCTTAATGCTGGTAATACAGTGAGATGTGAATGTTTGGGGAACCTTGTTAATCATCATGATTTTCCTGTATAAATTGTTGGTTGTTATGATAAAAAATTTCAGTTAAATATATCATATAGCAGACACACACAGTGATGTTTGAGAAGTGAAATTAAGTTTATTGGATTTACAGAAAGTGTGCAATAATTGTTTATACAAAATTAGGCAAGTGCATACATTTGGGCACCACAAAAAATAAATAAAATCAATATTTAGTAGATCCTCCTTTTGCAGAAATGACAGCTTCTAAACGCTTCATGTAGGTTCCAATGGGAGTCTGGATTCTGGTTGAAGGTATTTTGGACCATTCCTCTTTACAAAACATCTCTAGTTCATTCAGGTTTGATGGCTCCCAAGCATGAACAGCTTGCTTTAACTCACACCACAGATTTTCAAGTATATTCAGGTCTGGGGACTGAGATGGCCATTCCAGAACGTTGTACTTGTTCTTCTGCTTGAATGCCTTAGTGGATTTTGAGCAGTGTTTAGGGTTGTTGTTTTGTTGAAAGATCCAACCCTGGTGCAGCTTCAGCTTTGTCACTGATTCCTGGACATTGTTCTCCAGAATCTGCTAATACTGAGTGGAATCCATGCATCCCTCAACTTTGACAAGATTCCCAGTCCCTGCACTGGCCACACAGCCCCATGGCATGATGGAACAACCACCATATTTTACTGTAGGTAGCAGGTGTTTTTCTGGGAATGCTGTGTTTTTTCCTCCATGCATAACGCCCCTTGTTATGCCTAAATAACTCAATTTTAGTTTCATCAGTCCACAGCACCTTATTCCAAAATTAAGCTGGCTTGTCCAAATGTGCTTTAGCATACCTCAAGCAGCTCTGTTTGTGCTGTAGGTCGGAGGAAAGGCTTCCTCTGCATCATTCTCGCATACAGCATCTCCTTGTATAAAGTGTGCCGAATGGTTGAATGCAATGCACAGTGGCTCCATCTGCAGAAAGATGATGTTGTAGGTCTTTGGTGCTGGTCTGTGGGTTGACTCTAACTGTTCTCAACATTTGTCGCTTCTGTCTATCCGAGATTTGTATTGGTCTGCCACTTCAAGCCTTAACTTGAATTGAGCCCGTGGTCTTCCATTTCCTCAAAATGTTCCTAACTGTGAAAAAACACAGCTGAAATCTCTGAGACGGCTTTCTGTATCCTTCCCCTAAACCATGATGGTGAACAATCTGTCTTCAGGTCATTTGAGAGTTGTTTTGAGACCCTCATGTTGCTACTCTTCAGACAAAAATTAAAAGAGGAGGGAAACTTACAATTGACCCCCTTAAATACTCTTTCTCATAATTGGATTCACCTGTGTATGTAGGTCAGGGGTCACTGAGTTTACCACGCCAATTTGAGTTCCAATAATTAGTTCTAAAGGTTTTGGAATCAATAAAATGACAACGGTGCCCACATTGTTGCACCTGCCTAATTTTATTGAAACAATTATTGCACACTTTCTGTAAATTCAATAAACTTCATTTCACTTCTCAAATATTACTGTGTGTGTCTCCTATATGATATAGTTAACTGACATTTTTTATCTTAACAACCAACGATTTATACAGGAAAATCATAACGATTAACAAGGTTGCCCAAACTTTCGCATTTCACTGTATATCCTCTATGTCTATGATAAAGCCCCTGTATCACTACGTCCAGCTTTTGTCCCTGTTATTTGCCTACTGCGCATGTGCGCAGTAACGGACAGCTGGACGGGACCAGGGAGCGAGCGAAGTGGGCGGGTGCGGGCGGGCGCGCGCGCGCATGTGCACTGGCGGCGGCGGTGGCAAAGAAAAAGACCTAGAGCCCGGTTTTAAACGGGCTTGGGTCTACTAGTATATATAATAAAACCCCTGTGTCTCTGCGTCCCGTTGTCCGTGTGTGTGTCTCCCTGCGTTTGCGCTACTACGCATGTGCCGCAGGGACACCTTTTGGACAGGGAGCAGGACTGCCAGCGGGCGGTCAGTGTGCGGGCGTGCGTGCGCGTGCGCTGGCAGCGTTGACTGACCTAGCCCAAGGTCACTAGTATTATAAGAAACTAAACCAAACCTCTCGCTCAGTCTGAAGTCACACCTTTATGTCAGAAAATCTCATATTAATGCAGAGAAATCATCTCCATCTTGCTTTAGGTTGATTATCTATGTTTTAAAATGTTCTGCAGATTATTTGAGTGAATTTCAAGATTTTATGATTATAAGCAGAGTTATTCTTTAACCAGAACTAGGTTGTTGGTTAGAGTAACCCTTAATGTCGTTTTCTGCAGTAAGCTGTCTGTTCCCTTTACAAGGTTATGTTTATACTAAGACAGCGCTGGAGAAATGTTCTGATTTTACTCAGATCTGGCTGTAATGCCTGCTGAGCAAGGCTTGCTCATCAGAGATATATACCGCAAAAGTTAAGCCTGCTATACGCTGATATTTTAATCATGTATAGAGATCATGTATAGTGATCATAGAGTTATTAAGTAATCAGTTGATCAATGATAGGCCTATATATTAAGGTAAATAAGTTTGCTTTCTATATATTCAGTAATTCAGTAAGGAGTTCATTGGGCAAGACTCCTTAACACTGCTACTGCCTACTGAGTGCGCTCTAGTGGCTGCCTCGCAAGCGCTTTGAGTCCGACAGGATAAAGGCGCTATACAAATACTGCCATTATATTTTAGAATGTATTAACCACTTCACCACTGAGGGGTTTTACCCCTTGAACACCAGAGCAATTTTCACCTTTCAGCGCTCCTTCCATTCATTCGTCTATAACTTTATAATTACTTATCGCAATGAAATGAACTATATCTTGTTTTTTTCGCCACCAATTAGGCTTTCTTTAGGTGGGACATTATGCCAAGAATTTTTTTATTCTAAATGTGTTTTAATGGAAAAATAGGAAAAAATGTGGGAAAAAATTATTATTTTTCAGTTTTCGGCCATTATAGTTTTTAAATAAAGCATGCTACTGTAATCCATGAAATGTATTTGCCCATTTGTCCCGGTTATAAAACCGTTTAAATTATGTCCCTATCACAATGCTTGGCGCCAATATTTTATTTGGAAATAAAGGTGCATTTTTTTCAGTTTTGCATCCATCCCTAATTACAAGCCAATTTTTTTTATTGTATTTTTTTTTTCAATTACAAAAAAAATAAACTGGGGAGCGTGGGAGGTAATTAGTTAATTTATTGTGTAAAACGAATGTATTTGTATATATAAAATGCTTTAGGGTGTAGTTTTAGTATTTGGCCACAAGATGGCCACAGTGAGTTTGTGTTCATGCGACCTGTAAGCGTCCGGAAGGACGCTTACAGGAAGCACTATGAGGCTGGGCAAATCACAATGATCGCGCTGTTTCTCATAGAAGCAGCAGATCATTGCGGAGCTTAGATCAACGAACGGGAATGGATTTTCCCATTCATTGATCTCCGAGCCGGAACGTGCACGAGCGGCGGGAGCGCGGACAGCGGCGGTAGCGCGGGAGGTACGGATTTCTCCGTCCCTTGGTTTTATAAGGGTGGAAAAAGGGACGGAGAAATCAGTACCGCGGGGGGTAAAGTGGTTAAAGCAGATGACTGTTTGTTATGAATACCAAACCAAAACAATAACCCATGTGATCAAGACAGTACAACCTGTGACCACAGGGGGCGTTCAGAAATCCCTGTTAATTAAT
Source organism: Hyperolius riggenbachi (assembly GCF_040937935.1). NCBI lineage: Eukaryota > Metazoa > Chordata > Amphibia > Anura > Hyperoliidae > Hyperolius > Hyperolius riggenbachi. The sequence goes on along the minus strand of NC_090652.1, from coordinate 168,899,670 downwards.
GATGTACAAAAGAACATGCCAATTTCCTACAATAAGTTAAGAACATACACATATATCTTGGCGCCATCAGATCCAGAAAGATGTCAAAGTACACCACTTGGGTCATAATAGCTAATTAAAATGTTATTGATTTAATTTCTGATTAGAAAAGACGTAGATTGCTTACATTAATAAGCCAAGTAGCGTCATATATACGCACCTGCTCAGATAACCCGCTAGTTTAACCATTTCAGCCCGAGAGCAATTTTCACATACAGGCGCTGCTACCATTCATTGACAAATAACTTTATTACTACTTATCACACCTAAATGATCTATACATTGTTTTTTTCAGGACAAATTAGGCTTTCAGAGTGTGGTAATTTTGTTTAGTAATCACCTTATTTTCTATGCATTTTAAAGGGAAAATAAGGGAAAAGATAGAAAAAACAAACTATTTCTCCAATTACATCCATTATAGCTTTACATTAAACAGTGCTGACTATAAGTTAAAACCACTAATTTTATTTGCTCATCCATCCTGGTTATTGCAACATTTAGAATATGTTCCTAGCACAATGTAAGGTGACAATATTGTATTTGGAAATAAAGGTGTCTTTTTTCTGTTTTTTGTTTTTTGCTTTCTCGTTGTACACTACGGATGATTACAAGACCTTATTTTCAAAAATAATAGTAATATACCCTCATGGCATACATATTTAAAAAGCCAGGTTCCTAAAGTAACAATATATGTTTTTTTTCTTTTATATTCTGTCACTTTGTTTTCATTTTACAAGTCTTGTATTTTGGTACAGAATATGCAAACTTTAATTTCTTTTGATTCAGTTTGTGACTAAAAAGAATACAGGAGGCATGGGCCTCAACCCTAAAACTCTTTAAACTGTATTCTATTACCTATCACGGTTAAAATGATACCACATATGTCTCTTGTAGCGTTGCTAAAACTTTCCCAAGTTTGATTATAATTCTGAAAATTACTTTTTATGTTTGATTGAGTTTGTCCCTACCTATTTATCATGTGAGGTGGGTCACAGCTTTTAGACACATCAAAATTAATTCTACAACTTGTCCCTGTTAAAATGATACCACATGTGCCTCATTTAGTAACAAACTAGAGGTGCACTCTCCACAAATACACTGGACAAATATATTCATCCAGTTGTCTTTAAGTGGTTAAAATGTCACAAAATGTCAGAATTTACAAGTTAAAAATAAGTTTGAATTTTGTGCGTCACCATAAAATCCCCTAACAGACGCCATCTTAGAAACGTTATAATAAAAAGTCCTGGCAGGCTAGCATATTTTATCATTGAGCCTGAAACTCGACTCAGATCGAGTGAGGCCTAGAGACTCTACCTTCCACTGTGATTCTAGAACACAAGAGAGGTAATATGCATTATTCTTGGTGGATTTATTGACAATAGCTTATATAGACGCTAAAGAATTGTCATTTCAAGTTTTTTAGATAACTTTTTTTATGCTATACTTCATATATAATCAGTAACCATTGCTATTTAAATGCAATTGCAAGCTTAGGGACAACTACCCAGCTTTGCTTGATGAAGATATATCTACTTAAAGTTCTTTATACAAGAGGCTGTCAGTCATGGTGAGCTGTAAATTGACATGGAAGGGGAGGGAAAGCAATGACATTAGCTGGTAGATATGTGACTGTGACTAAGGAGTGTTTTACAGTGACTGTGTGACCAAAAAGTCAGCCACTAAGGATTTTAGAATTTATGTAGCAGGTAGCTTCCTTTTTATTTTGCAGAAATATATGTAATTTAACAAAACCTTTTTATATGAATAATTAATTCCCAAAAGTTCATTCTTTTGAAAAACTGGACTTTAACAGAGGCTTTAATTCAATAGGCTGCATTGTGTTACTGTAACTAAGGTGTCTACACACTCACATAGCAGTGTAGGGAGGGACAAACACGAGCATGTCATGCTACTAAACATATGATACTAATATTCTCTAATACAGCTGTTAGATCAGCTTGTCACTGCACAGGCATGTTTCCTACAAAAGCCTGTCTTGGGTCATACAATAGCTGTCAGTCAGGAATGATCAGAGCTCAAAACAATAATTTCTCAATACATTCTGCCACACAAACATCTGCCTAATGTAGCTGTGCATCTTGGGTAATTTTCTCCCACTGTGTGAAGTATTGATACTGTGGTCAGCAGTTTAATGAAAGAGACCCATGTTTTGGAATTCCCTGTAATCTGTATGCACTCGAAATATTTTAGCACAAACCCTGTCTGAATGCATCCAAATGAAAATTCAAAACATTCTTTTAATGTGAGCAAACTGAGCAATTTCCTTAAAATGTTGAATCCACTTTGCTGAAATCAAAGACAAAGGGCTTGATTCACAAAGCGGTGCAAACTGTTTAGCACGGGTGTGCTAAATAGTTAGCACATGAAGTGCCGTTCGCGGACTTTTGCACGCAAAGTGCCGCGATTCGCACGATCACCGATTTTTGCCCGCGCAATTTGCGGCAAATTGTGCATTCAAAAGTCAGCGATCGGCACTTCACGTGCTAACTGTTTAGCACACGCTTTGTGAATCAAGCCCTAAAGGTCATTTCGAAGTGAATAATTAAAGATCAAATTAATGCCCATTAATTTGTCTATTGGTCAAAAACAGTTTGCACCGCTTTGTGAATCAAGCCCAAAAGGTCATTTCGAAGTGAATAATTAAAGATCAAATTAATGCCCATCAATTTGTCTATTGGTCAAAAACTGTATATTATAAACACTTTAATATTAACTCCGCTACATCTTCAGCAACTAAAATGGAACTTGTACTGGAAGATACTTGTGAGGAATAGCGGTGTCTTAATGCACATTACTCCTAGATGGGTTTTTTTTGCAGAGACTTTGTAGTTCATCTGCAGACTCACCCATCGGGCAGATTCTGTGTTGAATAATGCACTTACCTTGCTCTGGAGTGAGTTTGTTCCAAAAAAGGTTCGTTTTTGGGAGTCCTTTCACACAGAACCCATTGTAGTGTGTTGCATCGGACAACATCATCGTATCTCAACGCAATGCATTGATATTTAAATGGTACATTCACATCAGAGTAACGGAAACCATGCTGTGCATTTACCAGACAACGTGTGCATTTATAGTGGCAGTGGAGCATACAGTCATTTTACCGTATGCTTTACTGTATGGTCTAATGCGCGGTGGGACTTTTTAGGCACTGTTGCGATTGTAACACAACATGCACAGTGTAAAAGGACACTTACTGATTTTAAACGGCAAAAAAAATCTTGACTCAAAAATAGACATAGGCCTCAATTCACTAAGATCATGCTGGAGATAATATGGCAAGAGAAAACTTGCCACCACGCAGTGAGAGAGTTTTCTTATCTCTTCATTCCTTAACCCCTTCCACTCGTATGTCCCGCATAGCGGGACATCGCTAATTTCCCGTTGCACTCGTATGTCCCTCAGATCGGGACATAAATATAGCGGCGGTTTGCAGGCACATCGGTCCCCCAACAATGCCCGATCTCTCTCCCCTAGTGTGCCCCAGCATGTGGACTACATGCCCACACCATTAGTACCGCCCTGGCTGAAACCGGAAGTGCGTGATCAGCGCTACCAGGAAGTGACCAATGCGTTGAATTTTCCTTGCATTTTCCTTGCCGATTACTTGCAGATTCCTTGCTTATTCCTTACTGATTCCTTGCTGATTCCTTCTTGCAGATTTCTTGCAGATTGCATTGCAGATTTCTTGCATATTGCTTGCAAATTTGCATAGAGGAGCAATGGCATCCTATGCAATGGACGTGGAGGAGCGTCTAAATAGTAGCCAGCATTTCATTGCTCTAATTCCCAATCGAAATACCAAAGATTGCATCGTGTGTAGTGACTTGAAGACACAGGGTGGCAGGCATAAAACCACCTATTATTGCGAAACTTGCTCACGCAAGCCACGATTACACCCAGGAAATTGCTGTAAAATTTACCATACCTTGGCTTTCTTCTCTGCAAATAGCCAATAGAAGATGCCAAACTGTCCAAATAAGGTATTAAATTAAACGTTATAATGTGTTCTTTAAAATAAGATATACCATGTTACTATGTTACGTTCCATGTAAGAATGGGAGAGAGAGTAAGAGAGAGAGTGCATCTCTGTAAAAAAAACCTCAGAGTAGAAACGACTCCCTTTAGGAAAAAACTCCCGAGTGGAAAGGGTGTTAACAGTATTGACGTGCATACACGTCAATACTCTCCTGCACTGTATACTAGACCCTTGCTTGACACATTTTGGGAAGTTACAGAAAAAAAAAGGTTTTGAAAATTAATTAGATCACTTTTTGCAAAGAAATTCTAGGGAAATTGAACATCAGGGAGGTTAAGTTACCTCATCTGTAGTTAAGTTACCTCCTCTATAGTTAAGTTACCTCCTCTGTAGTTATTTTCACATGCAGTTAATTAACAGCCTGTCTTTAACTTTAGAATTCTGGAGTTATTTTAAGGATTAAAGACAGAAGAGTTAACTTTAGGTTTGCCTGAGGTGAAATGTTTCCTGAATACTACATGCCTCATCACCATGGTGGTAACTCTAGAAACATTATTAAAGACAGGAGATAAGCTTAGTGAATTGAGGCCATAGTCCGATCATGGCATCACTTAGCAAGATAAAGGTGCATACACACGTTTGATTTTATACCGGATTCCTGTTCAAACTGGACGTTTGAACGACTTGTCATTGAAACAAAAAGTCGTTCAGACTCCTTGTACACACAGACGTCAAAATGTTTGAAATCCTAATTACAGCTAATTTACATGTAGTCTGACTGGTCAATGGACTGGATAGAACAATGGACCAGATCAAATGACTGATTAAACAACTTGTTGTTTGAAAGTCTATTAGTGCCAAACTAATAGACTTTCAAACAACAAGTTGTTTGTACACATGTGCGGACCTCATGCTGGGCATACACAGCTTGATTTTTCTGCTCGATCGATTCCCTTCTCGATTCCGCAGGCAATTCTCTTATATTCCGCTCCTTTTTCTTATCTTTTTCCATTGCGTTCAATGCAGAATCGAGCAGGGAAATGATCATGCGGGAGATCAAACATGTCGGAAATTATCTATCAAGCCATCTAAATGGTTTAGAATCAAGCCGTGTATTCCCAGCATAATTGTCGTTTAAACGTCAGTTAGTCCACGGATCCGCCAAGCAGATCAGTCAAAACTACTGCTATCAGTCTAACGAACGTACACACTCCAAACTGTCGTTCAAATAACTTTAAGAACTTTATTTGCTTTAAGAGCCGTCCTCCAGATATATCTTATCTTTGACTATCACCCTAAGCAAAAACACTTTTTATGAAGAAATACCCTATCTGAAAAACATTCTCCAGTCAAAGAAACTGTTACTGTGGCCAGGTAAAATCCAGTTCCCGAGAAGTATAAAAAATATTATTGTAGCCCATACACTTAACGATTTTCCCATTTGATTTTCTGCAGATTTTATTAAGTTGCTGGGAATCAATTACCCAAAATGTAGCAAGGATAGAACAGAAGCACCAATAACAGGATAAAACTGTTAAAAAACGTTTAAAAGAGGAGGTAGTAGTGGACTTACCTCGCCAGTAAATAGTCACCGAATTGGTTGATTTATTAGTCATCAATGAAATTTATTTATACACTCAACAATGCAAGGCGTTTCGTAGGATTAATCCTGCTTCATCAGATAATGGGAGCAATAACTAGAACTGGTCAGTGTAGCTGCCAAGTGCCTTACAGCGGCGTCTGATGAAGCAGGTTTAATCCTGTTTAATGTGTGTTGCATTGTAGAGTGTATAAATAAATTTAATTGTTGACTATCAAATCTACCAATTCGGTGTCTACTTACTGCGGAGATATGTCCATCACTACATCTTCTTTTAAACAGTTTTATCCTGTTATTGACGCCTCTGTTCCATCCTTTCTACATTCTTGAGTCCAACCTTGGTGGAGGGGTGTTACCCCTTGTCTCCTATCTACAGAGAGCGACTTCTTAACCTGAGTGGGGTCAGGTCCTAATGCTCCCCACCCGCCTATACAGTGGTTGCCTTTGAGGTAGCCCACACTTGTGAGTATAACCGCACACGTTTTGTCTTTTTCTCCATAACCTGGCTATACTACAAACTATACTATATTGGGCTCTCAGTGTCCCTTTCTGTTTTCTTCCTACAAGTCCATCTGCTAAAATGTTCCATCTATTACATTTTGATTGATTTAGACCACATATAGATCAAAAGTATCAATTGGACAGGATGGAAAACCTAGGTCAATCAGGGATAGGGCAGGAGCGGTAGTCAATTGATTTTGAATAGATTCCCTGCTGTAATCTATTGAAAATTGATGAGCTGTCTGTGGTAAGAATTGATTTGTTTCTAAACCGATTCCTATCAGATCAGTCAATCATTTTGCCACATCAGGTGGCAATCTATATGTATGGCTAGCAGGGGTGCTCGAATACGCATTATCCGGGCTATCCGGACGGATTCGGTTATCCGGATAGAAAAACCGGAAGTGCCCTTTAAATTGCTTTAAAACGTTGTTAAGGGTAAATGAGGCATGTAGCATCATTATTTTTTAAAGGGGAACACTAATTGATGATGTGGGGACCTAAAATCCCCCCCCCCCCAAAAAAAAATGGCTGTCTATTAACACTAGGCCTAGGTTCAGCCCACATTGTGTCCAAAGTCCAACCGCACAACTGGGACATGACAGTTTTCAGCCAAGACACCTCCAAAAAATTACGCAGCAATTGTGTTTTGGGTTAAATATAGGTGGTATCAGTGGCCTGTGGCACCCTGGCCTGGCGGTGGGAGCTGCACAGGCAGCAGGAGCAGGGCAATGCAGCAGCAGCAGGTGTAACGTGTGCCAGGAGCATGCTGGCGTGGCACGTGGCAATTAGCACTTAGCACGTGGCACTTGCCATGTGACACGTGGCAAGTGACACGTGGCAAGTGCCACGTGACACATGGCAAGTGACACGTGGCAAGTGACACTTGGCAAGTGGCATGTGGCACATGACATGTGCCACGTGGCAAGTGCCATGTGGCAAGTGCCACGTGTAACGTGGCAAGTGACATGTGGCAAGTGACACGTGCCAAGTGCCGAGTGACAGTCAGACAGCAGAGGACTGGCACTGCTCACAGCACAGCAGTTCTGTAGAAAGCTAACCCAGTAGTACTACTACTCTAACAACTACTAGCACACTGACTGCAGTACTACAGTACTAACTAACTACACAATAACACAGTAATCCTATTACCTCATCCCCAACCTACCTAACCTATACCTAAAGGCCCATACACACGTCTGATTTTTCGGAACGACGGGTCGTTTGAACGTCCCGTCGTTCAGACGTCCGCCCGCTAAATCGAAAATCCAGAGAATCCGCACACTCTTGTATGAACCAAGTTCAAAAATTTAATCAAAAAATCGTGACATTAGCCATTCCATAGACCAACGATTCGTTTCGGGGCCACGCAGGGTCCCCTTTGTCAAGGCAGTAAAACACAGAATGGTGACATCGTGTAAAGAAATCAAAGCCTCTTATGAGCTATACCCCAAGCAATTAACCACTCCCCCTACTCATTACAATCAGTTGCTGCAAGGCAAAATTATCATATATAAACAAAACATTAACATTAAACAATGATGATGTACAAAGCCTCAAAAAGGCATTGTCAGGAGCAGCATGGTTCCAATGACAAAATGTTCGCACTTACCAATTGCCATAAGTCCCCAGGTCACTTCTCCCCACGTGTAGCCTAAGCACTGTAATTCAAAGCGTCCCGGCCGTTGGGGCGGAAATCCCGCCTCTCCACAGCGGGGGAGCCGGCCCGGCCTGTGAACCAGGCTGAACACAGCCGGTGTCACTCAGTCTCCGGCCAGCTCTTCCCCGCCTCCCGCGTCATGGTGCTGCGCAAGAAAGCTGCGCACAACTGGGATAGTGGATGGGTCGGCGCTGCAATCCGCACCGCCCACCCGCAAAACCCTCCGGGAAACCGCTGCCATGGTTACATGACACCTCCGTACGGAGGCGCCGTCGCCATGGCAACATGACAATATGCCGGCGATGAATGAGAGCGTACAGGAACCCGCCCACTAGCATCAGCTGCCATGGCAACCTCTGCTAGGGGAAGCGCTGTACTGCGAGCACGCAAAAATACCGTGTGGAGCGGGCAAAATAGAAAAACCCTGCATGTACCAAATGGATAGAAGAAATATATGCCTTGCCACACATGGGAAGTGTGCATTGGGCTACAACATGGCAATGGGCAGCAAACAGAGCAACAATACAACCAGCCAAAGCCAGGCTAGTGAGAGGGCACCATGGAGTGAAAGAATTGCGGTACTACTCACAAACCACCAATAGAAGAAAGTAGGAGTGACACCGTGCGAGCAACAAGAGCCAGATACCTCAGACCCAAAGAAGAGGAGAGGGACATACCTGAAATAGAAAAAACAGAATTACATATCTACATAAAAATATATAAACACTATATGTGCAACAGGTAAAAATGACACATCAGCGTACTAGGGCACACATTATCTATCAGAGAGAAAACAGGTTAAGGCATTATAACTATTCAGACCAGTAGGTGCCACAGTGTTAAGCGTATAAATCCAGAACGCCTCTCGCTGCAATAATAGGCGTTTCCTGTCACCGCCCCTTCTGGGTGTCTGTACCCACTCAATCACCATGCCTCTAAGTGCATGTACCTGATGTTTTTGTTCTAAAAAGTGCAATGCGACAGGTTTCGTAGAATCAGGGCTTTCTCCTTTCTCCACTGTTTTATACATGGTGCGGATATCGCTGCGGTGTCTTTGGAAGCTCTTTTTAAACGGGCCCGTCGTTTTGCCCACATACGCCATGCCGCAAGGGCATTTAAGCATGTACACGACATGGTCAGTGTCACAATTCACATAGTCACGTATGGCATATCTCTTGCCACTATGTGGATGGTTAAACGCACTGCCAGTAATAAGTGAGTTACAGATGTTGCATTTGCAACACCTGTAGCATCCCGTGCGTTCCGAAAATTTAAACGGCTTCCGCATATACTTTTGCCAGGGATCTGCCTGGACCAAAGTATTGCGAATGTTGCTGCAATTCTTGTACGCGAAAAGTGGTTTGTTTTTAACAACCGCCGTAAGTTTTTTGTCAGCCTGAAGAATCGTCTGATTCTTCAGAACTGCGCTTTTGATTTGCTTCGCCAGTGGACCAAACGTCTGGACCAACGGTATGCGTTCCTGGTTGTTTGGTGGCCTAGGGCCTCCATCAAACCTCTCCCACGCTTTACTGAGAGCTGCCGCAAGTACCGATTCGGAGTAACCCCGTTCTAGGAACCTGCACCGCATAGATTCAATCTGCGTGTTCCGCTCGTTGTCGGTATTGCAGATTCTCAGAACCCGGAGGAACTGAGAAATGGGCAATGAATTGATAAGATGCGGGGGGTGATAACTCTCTGCTCGCAACAAACTGTTGCGGTCAGTTGGCTTCTGGTACAAAGTGGTACATCGGGCGTGTGTACAGACTATCGTTCGCGTGATAAGACTTAGTTTGAGCGATCCGCCGGGCTGGCCAGCAGGCAGCAGCTGGCCTGGTCTGTGCAAAGCACAGACACAGACACATAGCAGCTGCCTGCAGCACACACTGACTGTCATACAGATACAATGACATCAATCAAGCTAATTAACGATTTAACAATAGTGTAGTGATAGTGAAGGGGTTAATCACTTAACAGCTTATCACTGTGTGCAGCCCTTGGCCCAGCAGCACTGGAGCACACACTCTGACTGTCACAGTATGACATCAATCAAGCTAATTAACGATTTAACATTAGTGTAGTGATAGTAGTGAAGGGGTTAATCACTGAACAGCTTTAGGTTTATAACTGTGTACAGCCCCCTTGCTAGGCCACCAGCACTGGAGCATGTCTCTCAGTGAGCATTTAGCAAGCTAAGACAATATGTCTCATCATGGCAGCCCTCCTTATTATACAGGGGGGCTGGCCAGTGTTCCTTTCTGTGATTGGGTGCCAGGGTTTAGGCTGGGAGCCCTCTGATTAGCTCAATGAGGTCAGGTGGGGCTGGCCAGGGTTCCCCTCTGTGATTGGTTGCTAGGGCTTCAGCTGGGAGCCCTCTGATTGACTCCAGGACGTCATCTTCTTAGTTACAGTATTTCGGATCCGGATATATGCGGATATCCGCGGATATCCAGGTTATGCGGCCAAATATCAGCAGATAGCTATCCGGATTGCTATAGAAATCCGGAATCTGATCTGGATAGTGTAAAAATGTTCGGATATCCGGGTTACCCGGATATCCGGAACCCGGATGAGCACCCCTGATGGCTAGCTTTACAGAAATGGATATCTAGTCTCTGGGAGTTTTCTAATCTAAACAATTCTGCTTGTTTCATCACAACTGTCTGATAAATTCTCAGAAATAATTATAGTTCTGTTAACAGATCAAATAATCTCTTAGGTTCAGGTTGATGCACTAAAAGTAACACTCCCATCAACATGAGTTAATTTGAATGAGCGCTAGTTAATTTTTAACTAGCGCACGCTACGCTCGGTCCTGACAGTGTAGTGTGTGGTCTTTAGTTATGGACGATCCTTCTAAATGCCACGCGGTTGCATTATGTCACTATCGCGTGTCATTAAGAAGAATCGGCAGTAACTAAAGAGCAAATGCTACACTGCCAGGACCGCATGTAGTGGTCCAAACCCTGTCTTAGATCGATCCATGCCATGCGCTAACGAGGACCATAATATCTTAGTAAGCTATAGGCACACTGTACACCAGCTGTTCAGAATGTGTGCCTGGCTTTCTTGGCCATAAAGAGATGATTTGCATATATGGTAGTGATGCATCATGGGAAAATGTACTTGCACACTTAAAGGACAGCTGAAGGGATATGGAGGCTGCCATATTTATTTCCTTTTGAGCAATATCAGTGGCCTGGCTGTCAAGCTGATCCTCTGCCTCTAATACGTTTAGACATAGACCCTACACAAATATGCTGCAGATCAGGTGTTTCTGACAGCTGCATGCTTGTTTCTAGTGTGATTAAGGCACCGCTGCAGCCAAACAGATCGGCATTAAATTCCAAGCAGATTCGCTGCATTCCTGCGGCAAAACAAGTTATTTATGCCTAAGAAATAGCCCAGCAAAGTTCCACAGGTCACAAAATTTTGTTTCCTGCAAGAGGCAGACTTGTGCGCAGTAGCTTCTCCAGTCAATCTCAGTCTTCTTTCACTGAAAGGGGCAGGGAGAGGCGGACATCAGCGGAGATTGACTGGATAGGAGGCAGAACTTTGCTGTGCCGTTTCTTGGGCATAAATAACCTGTTCTGCCACAGAAATACGGTGAATCCGCTTGGAATTTAATGCTGAAGCTGGCTGACTAAGAAAATGAGGTAAAAAAAGACACTTCAGTGTCTCTTTAAGAAGGCCATATTCTATTTAGCATCGGTTTTATGTAAGAGGGCCTTTCGGTTTCCTTTAACCTCTTACACTTCCCTAGTGGTTGTGGGTCACCATGAATATGCTTAATAGAGCAGTTAGTGTATTTAAAAAAAAAAAAAAGACAGTGGAAAGGGAACAGTGCTTAACCACTTCAGCCTTCAGTGTTTTTTCACCTAATGCACCTAATGGGTCGTATTTGTTTTCAGTAATTACTTTATTTTGTATGCTTTTTAAAGGGAAAAATGATGAAAAAAATACACAATTTCTCCATTTCCATCCAATATGGTTGTAAAATAAGCAACATTACCGTACATAAAACCCACACATTTTATTTGCCCATTTGTCCTGGTAATACCAACATTTAAATGATGTCCCTAGTGCAATGTATGGGGATAGTATATTATTTGGAAGTAAAGGTGTATTTTTTTTTCTGTGTTGTTTCTTGTTTTCACATTATACCCTAGCAATAATTACAAGCCCTCATCTGCAAAAATAACAGTAATATACCCTCATGGCATACATATTAAAAAGCTGATTCCTTAAGGTGACATTTTATGTATTCTATTTAAATTCTGTCACTGTTTTATTTTTACAAGATTTTTATTTTGGTACTAAATATATGAAAATAAAAAAGATATTGCCTTTGATTCAGTTTGTTACTAAAAGTAATTCACAAGGCACAAGCTTTAAACCCAAAAAACCCTAACATATGTTCTACAACGTGTGAGGGTTAAAAGGATACCTCATAAATAAATAAATATATGTCATCTGATAACTAACTTGGCAACTAGCATGCCATTAAAGTGGATCCGAGATGAAAAAGTAACTATAGCAATTAACTTGTCTATATATCTTATCTAAAGTTTAGACAGCAAATCTAGCTGCAAACAGCTTCACACGTTTATGCTTCTTTATTGCTGTCATACAATGAGGGCAGCCATGTTCTGTTTGCCACACTACACTGAGGCAAGCTGATAGCATCTCCAGTCCTCAGCCTGTGGAACATTTCACTCCCGCCTCCTCCTCCCTCCTCCCCTCTGCCCCTGAAATCTGTGGCTAGTAACCTCCTCCTCCTCCTGGCCAGACTGAGCTCCGGTAAGCCCTTGCTACCTGGGACTGAGTGCCAAGGCTCTCTGAAACGCTATGGGCGAGGCTTGTTTAGTTTATAGGGAATTAGATGAAAGGAACTATATGAAAGGAACACAATTATGCAATGAGTAAAAGTTTGTCTCGGATGCACGACAAAGTGTCCGTGTGGCTTTATACAGGCCATTTTTTTCCACCAAGTATTTTAAGGCATTTCTAAGACAGATCAAAATGTATTCTACAACTCATTTTTTTTTTCGAACTCAGCTGTGTATTTATACTAACAGACTCAGCAAATAGGCTTCATCGCAAATCTCTTTATGTCTGGTAAATCAATTTGCATCATAGTTCGACATTAGTGGATTGAGTTTGTCACTACCTATTTTTTATGCGACAGGGGTTCAAGCTATAAGACAGATCAAAATGTATTCTACAACTCATTTTTTTTTTTTTTCGAACTCAGCTCTGTATTTATACTACCAGACTCAGCAAATAGGCTTCATCGCAAACCTCTTTATGTCTGGTAAATCAATTTGCATCATAGTTCGACACTCATTGTATATTTTCTTTTCTTTTATCCGTTATAGGGTAAATGCATATTAAAACTTACAAAATATATACAAACCAAACACAAATATTCTTGTACCATCCAACCCACAAATTCAAACCGATGCATAATGTCACCATTATGGAAAGCTAACAACCAGGGCTATTCAAAAGTGGGTGTTTTGTAAGTTACAGACTCATGTAATTTTGCTGATACTTTCCCACGTTCGATCATAACTTTAAAAAGGATGTTTTTTTCTCATAGTGGATTGAGTTTGTCACTACCTATTTTTTATGTGACAGGGGGTCAAGCTATAAGACACATCAAAATGTATTCTACAACTCATTATGATTGAAATGAGGTCACATATATGTCATTTGATAACAAACTGAATCGACAGCAATCCACTATTCTCAAGTTGCGCCTGTGGCTTTATTGCAAGCCATTTTTTTGCACTTATTGTTACAAACCATTCTCTGTTTCCATTGCCCCAGCATAGTCAGGACATCAAAAAAAGGCCACAAATGTCACTATTATGGAAAGCTAACAACCAGGGCTATTCAAAAGTGGGTATTTTGTAAGCAATTGACTAGTGTAGTTTTGCTGAAACTTTGCCAAGTTTTTTCATGATGTATTGAGTTTGTCTCTATCTATTTTTTTTATGTGACATTGGCCCAAGCTATAAAACACATCAAACTCATTATGATTAAAAGGAGGTTGTGACCATTTGATAAGAAACTGGATGACCATTTGATAAGAAACTGGATAAACAGCAATCCATTATTCTCAAGGTGCGCCTATGGCTTTTTTGCAGTTGTTTTAGATAGGGACTGGTTAGTGTTAGGAGTAGGTGGTTGGTGGTTCGGGTTAGGAGTAATTGAAGGGTGGTTGTGGTAAGGCCTAGTTAGCAGAGGGTTCAGGTGAGAGTTAGGGCACAGTGGGAGATAGCAGAATATCGGTTAAATTACCGATATTCTACTATAGTGGATAATAGAATATCGGTAAAATTATTGCTATTCTATTACCATTATTTCATACCCATTACCGTAATTTTTGCGCCAGTTTTTCCTCAGGGTGCGAATATAGATATGTACCGTTTAAGCTTAACACATGGCGGCACCCAAATGTATCAGTGCGCACTGTCCAAATTTAGGTGACCCCTCACAGCAGCTCCTGCCACCTCAGTACACTGATATGAGATAACTGAGAACTGCTGTGAAAAAGACAGTTAGAGAGAGGTCACGCTTGTGTCTGCTGAAAACAATGGTGTTTTCCCATGGCCAATTTTTCACGTCCTTTTCGCATGCGTCATTTACCATAGACTGCCAGCACCTGCTAGCAGTCTACGGGAATTGAACGCAGGTTTCGATTTCATGCGGCTGGGAATCCTTTTTTTTTTACTTGTGCGAATTGCAGCCTGGAAAACTAAAGTGCACGTCGCCATTTAAAAGTATTATGTGCGATTTTGCATTGCGCAAAATTGCACGTTTTTCAACAAATGATTACTATTTACCTAACATTGTTACTTGTTTTTATGAATGATGACTGTTATTACTGGCTGTAACAGTCATCATTCAAATATAAGCTAACTACGGACATGAAGATGGATCGACGATCAGGAATCGTTAACCGATCCATCTTCACTACCATGGTAACAAAGGTACAAACGATCATTTAATCGCGATAAAATGATTGCGACGGGCAACGGGGATCTGAGCAATCAGTCGCTCATTGATCCGTCATGGTGGTCGCAAACGCTGCAGGTCGCTAGACATCCTTTAACTAATTTTGGTTAAACGGTATTATACGATATCGCGAAAACAATCATTCATAGTGAAAAAGTTGCCTATCACAAAAAAAGTCGCCGCAAACGTATCGGGTATGGACCTTCAGGCACACTAATTGGTTCAGTGGCCTCATGATCCCTTGCACCAGTCATTGCCTTGGGGGATATGAACACCTTTTTTTTTAATTTGTATTATTTTTGAAACTTTTTTTTTTTCATTTGTACCACTTGCACACATGCATTTACAGGAAGTAATTACTTCCTGATGTGGCTGTTTACTATGATAGCTGTTACAGTGCTGTAACAGCGATCATTGCGGCTTCGGGGGGGGGGGGGGGGGGCGCTGATCGGGTAGAGGGACCAGGCATGCTCAGATGTACCAAAATTCGATTCGGGTACATTCGAATTCGGGTCCAGGTAAAATTCAGATTCGGAAAAATTCGATCGCCAAATTCGGATTCGGTTCTGGATTCGGTAATACAATTCGGCCAAAACTTCGTATTTGGGGATTTATTTTAAAAAAAATCTCTCTCTCTCTCTCCGTTGATGGTTTTAAGCTGAAAATTCAGTTCAATGGCATCAAGTCCTAGAGAGAGAGAGAGAGAGAGAGAGCTCATTTTTCTCTTGGGTATATCACAATGGTCCATGCTAGGCTGGCTTCAGCATGTAGTGTTGTTGGTGGTATAGCGGTTAAGTCAGTTACCTACCACACACTGAGACCTGGGTTCAATTCCCAGCCATGGTGAGTTGGCTTTTGACATGCTACAAATCCTTAAGCACGCTACTTTTTCTCTTGGATTGATCATAATGGTACATGCTAGGCTGGCTTCAGCATGTAGTGTTGTTGGTGGTCTAGCGGTTAAATCAGTTACCTACCACACACTGAGACCTGGGTTCAATTCCTAGCGCAGCCTGGGTTCAATTCCCAGCCATGGTATGTAAGCTGGCTTTTGAAATTCTACAATTCTGAGGAGGAGGAGTATTTGAGTAGATTCGAATTCGGCAACCATGAAAAGTGAATTTTCGGGTACATAATATATTCGCGAATTTGGAGAGCAACCCTGAGAGGGACCACCTGGTCCCTTGCCCCGATTGGTAGTGTGGTGGACATGCGCGTGCACGTATACGTGTGCGCAATCGATCGCGGCAGCTGACAATTGAGCGCTGGACGTAACTCCTATGTTGTGGCATCCCTAGCAACAGCCTTTCATGACGTAGGAGCTACGTATTTTCTTCTTAAGTGGTTAAAGTGAAGCTTGGGTACAAAATAACATACTAGAAGAGGGAAGACTCTGGATCCTAATGAGGCTTCCTATGGTGTCGTACAGTCCCCCGTTGCCCATACCACCCAAGAAACTTTAAGACATGCCCCTGCCACACCTAAACCACACCCCAATCACACCCCTCGTTGTGCATGTTGCAGAAAATCTGAAGCAAAAGATTTAGATTTATCAGTCAAACTACACTGGTCCTTTGTATTATCAGTAGTTTTCCTTCATTTCAACATTTGGAAATAAGACATTTATGTAATACTATACATGAGTCCTGAAAGAGGGACAAATGAGGAAGAAATATATGGTAAATCACATTTTGTGATGCTTTGTAGAGTCTCTAGGAAAAAAATCTGCTTAAAGTGTTTGATCTCTTAAGACAGGCTTTGTACAGTGTTTTCTTTTCCCTCCTCGCTGTGGATGGATGTTAACTGGAACCCAGATTCTGTACTAACCAGACCTGGTGTGGAAAAAAGATAGACCCCTTTCTGATTTGAACCTGCAAAACAAAACTTTGCCTTCTTGAAACAGAAGGTATTTGCAATTATTGAGATTGGAGTGAGCATATGTCTCCCACGATGCATCACTGCTGAATATGCAAATCATCCTTTGTCTTCCCTGTAAGCTAGCCACAACTCCAGAACTGCTGGAGTGCAATGATGTTTCAGCTTGTTAATTGTACAGTGCCACAAAAATTCAACATACATACAGACTGTTGTATGGCTACCTTAAAGCAGAAACTCACAAGCTTTCCAATAGATCCAATTGTCTTATCAACATTCACATTTGGAATTTTACTAGAATAAAGATAACATCTTATTTGTTTTGTTCTCTATGTCCTCCCTTTTCCAAGAAGTATGCAAGGGGGTTTGACGTAAGATGTATTTTTCCTGTGTCTGAGGAGGAAGAGTATTCATTGAGATCCAACCTTTGAAATCTTCTTGTCTAGTCTTCTGTTAGTCACTTTTCAGACATTAATCCATGTTATTTCTTATATACCTGATATCAAAGGACTCACTACCACCTCAGTTCTAGTTGTCTTAAATTGTCTGCATACCACTCTCCTTCCAGCTTTTATGTGGTAAGGGTATATAGCTCGCTCTTTGTTCCTTGTCTTTTTGTGTTATATCATATTGTTTTCCAGATAGAACTTTTTTTTTGTACTTATTTGTACTTTGAATATACTAGATACTGTCATTTTTTTCACCCACTTTTGTCTATACTGTGTTTTGTATAGTGCCACAGACATTGAATAAACAATACGTGAGAAGTAAAAATAATAGTAAAGAGTAAATAATCAATAGCCGGTATCCCTAGCTTCCAATTATGTGATCAGATATTACAAAGCCTCCTAGTGGAATTTTTGAAGGAATTCATTAAATTAGTAATTTGATATGATCAATAAAACAAACACCTTTTTGTTAATATAACATCATAAAAATGACATTGGCGTCAATTCACCAGAGAGGATTTACTAAGAGAAAAAAGGTAGGTAGTTTATCTCATGAGGTATTTTAACACTCTGGAGTCAATTCACCAGTGTGAGAGGACAGAGAGAAAAGTGTTCGATAGCAGGGGATAATGGAGAGATATGCATGAGGAAAGTGTGAGAAAGCAGAGAGTTAGGTAATCGGTATTAATGATTTACATGGGATACTTTTCTTCTCTGTAAGCTTGAAAGTGAAGCATTGTGGGTAGGAGGCGGAGTTTTACCACTACCTGCCGAGAGTATTCCCGCCTTTTACTGCCGGATCATATCGTAAATCATATCACGAGTGAGTCTGAACTTCTTCACCACCTCTGTCTCAGTGAAATTATCAAGAACTGTTCTCTCACGAAATATACGAGAGGCGATTAAACAGACCCTCCTACTGCGCCTTTGTCTCCTCATAATAGAAGCAAGCTCTAAGGCCTAGTGCACACCAGAGTGGTTCGGCTGCGTTTTGCGATCCGCTTGCGGCTGCGGATACGCTTGGGTAATGTATTTCAATGGGCTGGTGCACACCAGAGCGGGAGGCGTTTTGCAGAAACGCATACTCCCGGGCTGCTGCAGATTTTGGATTGCGGATGCGTTTCTGCCTCAATGTTAAGTATAGGAAAAACGCAAACCGCTCTGAAAAACGGCACTTCAGAGCGGTTTGCCAGGCGGTTTTTGTTACAGTAGCTGTTCAGTAACAGCTTTACTGTAACAATACATGAAATCTACTACACCAAAAACGCTTCACAAAACCGCAAAATGCTAGCTGAAACGCTGCAGAAAAATAAGAAAAAGCGTTTCAAAATCTGCTAGCATTTTGCAGATCTGCTAGCGGTTTTTGGTGCGCACCAGGCCTAACAGAGTAAGCTCAAAAGGCTCCATCTTCCACAGCAGCAGCTGCTGTGTGAAAACCACGATATCTCCAGGTTCATTCAAGGGATAAAGAGTTAAAAAAATAACGAATGGCCACACCCCCTTTCTTCCCTGGTGAATTGTGATTTGGAGAAAAACTAACTACTAACTATCACTTATTTATCTCATAATTATCTCACATTTATCTCTTGCATTTCTCTCTGTCAATATTTTCCCCTATACTTCTGGAGAATTGCTATTTGGAGATATCACAGGAGGTAAATTACCTCCCAAGAGATAAATAGGTTGGTAACCTCTGGTGAATTGACGCCATTTACAGTATGTGCCTTAACAGTAATTGGAAAACATACACACAATGGCGTCAATTCACCAGAGAGGATTTACTAAGAGAAAAAAGGTAGGTAGTTTATCTCATGAGGTATTTTAACACTCTGGAGTCAATTCACCAGTGTGAGAGGACAGAGAGAAAAGTGTTCGATAGCAGGGGATAATGGAGAGATATGCATGAGGAAAGTGTGAGAAAGCAGAGAGTTAGGTAATCGGTATTAATGATTTACATGGGATACTTTTCCTCTCTGTAAGCTTGAAAGTGAAGCATTTATCTCACATTTATCTCTTGCATTTCTCTCTGTCGATATTTTCCCCTATACTTCTGGAGAATTGCTATTTGGAGATATCACAGGAGGTAAATTACCTCCCAAGAGATAAATAGGTTGGTAACCTCTGGTGAATTGACGCCAATGAATGGAATTACAATAAATGTCCCCAGGTGCCATAATATACAGTAAAGTAAGCACACTTGGTCCCATGTGTAATTTACTTTTTCACCGCAGTTATTTCCTAGTGGATAATTTCCATCTTCTCTTTAACCTCTTGAGGACTGCTGTGTGAAACCCCCCTAAAGACCAGGCACATTTTCAATAAATTGGCCACTGCAGCTTTAAGGCCAAGCTGCAGGACCACACGACACAGCACTCAAGTGATTCCTCCCCCCTTTTCTCCCCACCAACAGAGCTCTCTGTTGGTGGGGTCTGATCGCCCCCCTCCCCTCCCCCCCCCCCCCCCCAGTGTTTGTTTATTTATTTGGGTTTGTTTATTTGGGTTTTTTAAAAATAAAAATTGTGTTTTTTTCCCCCCGTTGTATACTCCCCTCCCCCCGCCGGCCAATCCCTGTGATCAGCTGTCATAGGCTTCAGCCTATGACAGCTGATCACCTCTGTGGCTAAGGAGGGGACAGCCATGTCACACGGCTGTCCCCAGTACAGCGCTGCTGCAGATCGTAGCGCTGTACGGGTAATTAGACGGCGGTTACGCCGTTTAACAGCCTCTCGAGACTGAAGGCGGGGCGGAGCTCCGCCCCCTAAGCAGGAGATGCGCGCGCGATCTCCTGCAAAACAGAGCCCCAATCGGCGGGCTCCTGCCGCGACCGCGCCCATCGGCGTTACGCGATCGGCAACAGGTTAAACTAACTTTTCATAATTTCACAATTAAAAAAGTACCAAAAAGTTGGTGAAAAAGTAGTATTACATTTATTTTGAGTACTTATTGCTTGCTGATGGCTTACAAGACATTTTATGATAAGTTGTGAAAAAAAATCACCTAGGAGAAAACTCTTCTAGAATTAAGAGAGAATTACATATGGGTCTTGGTCCCATGTGCAATTACATTTTTCTTTTGAGTTTTCTCCTAAGTGATATTTTCAAACTGCCTTTTAAATCACCAGTAAGCAAGAACATGCCTAAAATAGTTTTCATAGTTGTTTTCCACCTGCTCTTTGTACATTTTCAATTGCAAAGTGCTGAAAAGTTATTCTACATAGAAGATAAAAAAAATTATCTCCTAGGAGAAAACTCAGGAGAAAAGTTAATTGCACATGGGCCTTGGAATTGTGGGTAGCACCCAAACAGGATTCCACAAGTGGTTTTGTTAATGATACAAATATTATACAATCATCTGTTCATAAATAAATTGAGAAAGTATCAGATTAGATCAGTTTTCCAAATAATGAAAACCCATTATAAAGTCCAAAACGTTCACCGGGACCCTCCGCTTCCTAACAGCAGTACTCTCATTTGTGTATGACCACGGCTGCACTGCTCAGGCCCAATGACAGCCTGCACATCAGCACAAAGCCACTTGTACATGGAGGAAAAAGCCCATGCATAAGCATCTCCGTGTTACTGCGCAGGCAGGAGCCGTCCGTGTGCCTGCACAGTGTGGCCGCACTCGTACCTGGATGGGAACATATTCAATAAGCTGTTGAAATATATTCAGAGGATCCACCACTAGATCGGTGGAGTGAAGGAAGATGGGAGAAGCCTCTGGTAAGTATCAGACTGTATTCACAGTGGGACGTTGCATGGTAATGTGACGTTAAGGTCACAACGCAGCATTACAACGCAATGCAAAAAAAGGTGTTAAAGCACATTAATGCTGTGTTACCGTCGCATACAGTAAAGCATACAGACAATGAAAATAATGTTTCCTGTACCTGGTAACATGTGCGTTTAGAGGTAACGCAGTGCTTTACCATAACTCTACTCGTTGCAATGCGCCGCTAACATGCACTGTGAACGTCGCATATTGCAGTGCGGTAAGCTGCGTTATAAAACTTTATAATGCAGCTCCACAATGTCCCGCGGTGAATGCAACCTCAATCTTTTTCTAACTGGTACATTTTAAGTGTCTGATTTTTCAGTAAATGGGATAATAATAAGGTGTAGGAGGTCCTGCCATAAAGAACAGTGTCACATGAGCCCTAGTGGCTGACCGCACTTAGCCTTCTAAACGGTGCCAGCGCACAGATCGTGCGAACTCTGGTCGCAGTCAATGCGCAGGAACCGTTAAGAATTAGCCGCAGACAACTCAGAAGGGAGCCTGTGAGACACGGGTAATTACAACGTCACCTACTGGTTCAGAGTAAACTGCCACCACCGCGGTTACTATGGGACCGTGGGGCCCACTAACTGACTGACTAATCCTGCGAATAAAACGGTTAAACACACGATATTCTGTCTAGCCAACAACAAACAAACAGTAGCGTATCTTCAGAGACCCGGGATCATTTCTGTGTGTGCTGATAAGCAGGGTAGCGAAACAGTGAATGACTTGGGGAAAGTCGTTTATTCACGCAATATAAATAATTAATATATACAGACAATTATGAAAATCAACAATTATTAAAACAGTAATAGCCAGTATGAAAAATAAAAGAAGGGAGAAAAATACTTAGTTCCTGGAAAGATGTCCTTATTGTGGGAAGAATCATAAAGTTCTTGGTTTCAAAGTCCAGAGTTCAGAGTTCAGAGTTCAGACCAGGTGGATGCCAGCATATCCTCAAGCTGGCATCTGATGAGTGCAAGATGGTTCAGTGTGGAGGACACTGAGTTTGGGTCCTCAGCCATTCTTATGCCCCTGCTTCAGTAGGAGGGAGTGAGGGCGGGGAGCCATACACCCCCTTCAAAGATGAGATGAGCCCTCCCCTTGTACTGGGGCTAGAAATCATATCTACCCATATATGGGCTCTATCTCACAGAACTGTACAGGTCAGGGCAGATTTATTAACATTTTCAGGTCTGTCTCGATTTACCCAGCGCCCTGATACCAGACATGAGGGGTGGGACCCCTGTGGTATCATCAGGGCACTTTGAAACTGCCTAACTGGCAGTCCTTACCTCAGAATGTTCTGAAACTTCCTCAGAACCAGCATCGGGGCTCATGCTACACTTCCCCCACGTTTGGCGAAGCTGCCATCTCAGGAACCCCAGAAATATGACAGATCTGGGAAGTTATGGATTTGCTATGAGACCCAGGTTATTCCCAGGCAAAGGCTCTTTGAAGTTTGGAGCAGCCAGCGAGGTGTCGCCTCCCCTGCTGGGAATGAGCCAGTGGGTCTGGCTTTTAGCCCAACTAGATTGCTTCTGCCATGATGCTTGTCACCTTATACCTGATGGATGGGCCATCAGCACAGCTTGAAGCCAGGGACTCTCTGGGGCAGATTAGGCTCAGGCTCATTAGCATATCAAAAGAGCCATCCAGCCTTTTAGGATGGTGCTCTCTTTGCTAAGAAAAGGACTTCAGCTGTCCCTACACACTCAACCCAGATTGTACCGTTTTGAAGCGCAATCGATGCAGGAATCGAGTGCGATCGTTCTTTTTTTCACGGGCGGTTCCAGGACGCGCCTGCGTCCCCGCAATCGTCCGTGACAGCCCTCCCCCTTGTCCGTGGCTTAGCCACTCATCCGCAAGATGTGTGGCGGCGCCGCTAACCTGGCTGACGGGCCTCGAGTTGCCGGTACGGCGGGAAAACCTATTGGAGCCTGTGGCTCGGTTCCCCTGGACCGGTCGCGGTCTGCTACCCTCAGGGTTGACCCAACATGGACCGTTCTGGACAGGGCGTTTGTGCCACTGCAGTCGGACGTGGTGTCTGCCGGGACTGCTGACAACGGGCAGTGGGTTGGTTAGGTCAACAGCCAGCCCACGCAGGGTTCCCCTGCTGAGTGGCTGTGGACCTAAGGGAACCCCGCGGGAATCCCTGGACCTTCCCAGCTCCTGACAGACGGCACATGCCCTGCAGTAGTTGGCTACATCCCTGTTCATCCGGGGCCAATAAAACTGTTTCCGAATACCGGCGAGTGTCTTGCGGACACCCGAGTGCCCTGTCAGAGGATTACCATGTGCGGATTTCAGCACATGTCCCCTGAACGCACTCGGGACCACAAGCCACTTGGTATCCGCGTGGGATCTACCTGTAGGGGGCTGTACAGACTCACTGTACAGTCTCCCACCTTCCCAGTACACCTTGAAAGCGGCCCCGTCTGCGAGGGGCTCAGCGGCTTGCTGCCTGAGCACCTCCAGGCTTGGGTCACTTTGTAGTGCGGCTGAGAATATGGCGCTGTCAGTTTCAGCCAACTGGCTCATGTCACACGAGGCCAGCGGCTGAAAGGTCTCATCCCTGCGGTCAGAGGAGGGGGAGGAGGCCGGAACCCCCTCCACCTGTTCTGAGCTCGGGTTCTGAGCAGTGCAGCTGCGCGGTACTGCTAGCACAGGTACACTGTCAGAATGGCACAGACGGGCATTACTCAAATCATCATTGCATGCAGTAATGACATTGACAGGTATAGACATTTTTTCATTACAGACAGGTTGTACAAGAAACTCAGGTACAGTTACAGCATCATCACAACAGACAGTCTGTACATCAAACTCAGGTGCCTTTGAAGCAGGCACTATTGAACCTGGTACCCTTGAACTGGGCACATTCAACCCACCTCCCCCTGGTGCTCCCCCAAGTGTATAAAGTACCTGGTGGTGGGTGGAGAGTCCGTCTCCTTCCGTGAGCGACAAGGCGGTCGTGGCAGGTTCATAGTAGGACACAAGCTTGCCCAAATCAGTCCCCAGCAACACAGGGACCGGGAGATCCTTCATAACCCCAACAACCCTTTCGTGGACCCCTCCCACTCCCCAATCCAGCTTCACTCTTGCGTGGGCTATGTGGAAAAGGGTGCCCTCTACTCCAGTAAGGGCAAGGGATCGGCTGGAGCTGATGCTCTCCTTTGGCACAAGATGTGAGTGAACTAACGTGATGTCAGCTCCGGTGTCTCGAAATCCGGTGACAACTTTGCCGTTCACTCTAACAAGTTGCTGCTGGTCGGTTCGGTCGCGGATTTCCTGTCCGCGTGCAAACAGGACAAAATCTGATGATCCAGGCTGTGGTTCGCTGGCGAGTTGCCTCTGCTGTGGGTGAGGTACAGGTGATGCAGATGATCCAGGTGCTGGTGGTGTCTGTCTCCGCTCCGGACAGTCGAATTTCATGTGTCCGGGCTGGCGGCAGTAGTGACAGGTGACCTCTCCAGGCGCTGCGGGCCTGGGTGCAGCAGCTGCGCTGGGTGGCCTCTGTGGCGGACGGCTCACAGGGGCAGGAGGGTCTGCCGAGGTATTGGGCTGACCTCCTCTCCAGCTGGATGGGACAGTTCTGCGGGTATCAGCCACCCGGGTAGTTGCAAAAGTCTCAGCAAGGTCTGCAGCGACAGTGGCTGAAGCCGGCCTGCGTTCTAACACAAACTGTCGTACATCAGCAGGGCAAATGTTCAGAAATTGTTCGAGGACTATCAAGTCCTCCAGGACGCCATAAGACCCTTTGGTGAGGCCTAGCGTCCACTGGCGGAGTGTGGTGAGCAAGCTGCTGACCACATCTCGGTACGAATCAGAAGACTTTTTCTGCCAGGCCCTGAACTTTTTCCGATAGGCTTCTGGCGTCAGCTGGTACTTAGTAATGATAGCGTCTTTTATAGCAGCATAATCATTGTCCTTCTCCGCAGGCAATTCTGCGAAGGCATCAAGCGCTTTGTAGCGCAGCAAAGGTGTCAGATGTCTGGCCCACTGGTCTTGGGACAGACGATACTGACGGCATGCCTTTTCAAAAGACCGCAAAAACAAGTCAATGTCAGTGTCTTTTTCAATATTAGCAAATTTAAATTTTGCACTTACGGGTGCTGCAGCTCCTTCAGCAGGGAGGCTGGGCGGTAAACTCCGGCTGGCCTGTTGAACTTTTGCCATGTTTAGCTCATGCTGTCGTTGGAGCTCCCGTTCCGTAGCAGCCGCTTGCCGCTCCCGTTCCTCCCGCATTTGGCGCTCTGTCCGCGCTTCTGCAGATTGGCGCTCCTCACGCATGTACTGCAGGTACTTGTCCAGGTCAGTGTCCATCAGCTTTTGTAATGCCTGCTGCATTAGCGGATCAGTACAAACGGACAGTCCAGTACTGGCCAGTTCCGGGCGAGTACTGTCAGAAACTCTGGGATTGGGGTCCACACTGACATTCTCCGGCGTAACTGTTGATGCAGGGCCCTCAGGATGCACAACCTCTGTACGGTCAGGAGTCTCAGTCTCTGGTTCCCCTCGATTGTCAGATGGGCTGGTATCCACTTCAGCGGACACTCCCGGCTCCCACAGTTGCTGGGTATCCCATTGAAACAATTCCGTTACCAGGTCCTGTTGTTTCTTGCGGCCGACATCAATGCCTCTCTCTTGGCAAAGATTTTGCAGGTCCGCCAGGCCCATTTTCTTGTAGTTCCCGGACATTTCCATGCCAAATAAAATAAAACTTTTGGGGAGGGGTACTGGCTACACAGTCTCTCTGTATATATAAAAAATATATTGCCTTCCAGCTACACCAACGAATTAGTTCGTTTCTCGATAGCGCTAGCGCTATCGTAGATACTTTCAGCACAACACAGATCCCACCACTGTCACATGAGCCCTAGTGGCTGACCGCACTTAGCCTTCTAAACGGTGCCAGCGCACAGATCGTGCGAACTCTGGTCGCAGTCAATGCGCAGGAACCGTTAAGAATTAGCCGCAGACAACTCAGAAGGGAGCCTGTGAGACACGGGTAATTACAACGTCACCTACTGGTTCAGAGTAAACTGCCACCACCGCGGTTACTATGGGACCGTGGGGCCCACTAACTGACTGACTAATCCTGCGAATAAAACGGTTAAACACACGATATTCTGTCTAGCCAACAACAAACAAACAGTAGCGTATCTTCAGAGACCCGGGATCATTTCTGTGTGTGCTGATAAGCAGGGTAGCGAAACAGTGAATGACTTGGGGAAAGTCGTTTATTCACGCAATATAAATAATTAATATATACAGACAATTATGAAAATCAACAATTATTAAAACAGTAATAGCCAGTATGAAAAATAAAAGAAGGGAGAAAAATACTTAGTTCCTGGAAAGATGTCCTTATTGTGGGAAGAATCATAAAGTTCTTGGTTTCAAAGTCCAGAGTTCAGAGTTCAGACCAGGTGGATGCCAGCATATCCTCAAGCTGGCATCTGATGAGTGCAAGATGGTTCAGTGTGGAGGACACTGAGTTTGGGTCCTCAGCCATTCTTATGCCCCTGCTTCAGTAGGAGGGAGTGAGGGCGGGGAGCCATACACCCCCTTCAAAGATGAGATGAGCCCTCCCCTTGTACTGGGGCTAGAAATCATATCTACCCATATATGGGCTCTATCTCACAGAACCGTACAGGTCAGGGCAGATTTATTAACATTTTCAGGTCTGTCTCGATTTACCCAGCGCCCTGATACCAGACATGAGGGGTGGGACCCCTGTGGTATCATCAGGGCACTTTGAAACTGCCTAACTGGCAGTCCTTACCTCAGAATGTTCTGAAACTTCCTCAGAACCAGCATCGGGGCTCATGCTACACTTCCCCCACGTTTGGCGAAGCTGCCATCTCAGGAACCCCAGAAATATGACAGATCTGGGAAGTTATGGATTCGCTATGAGACTCAGGTTATTCCCAGGCAAAGGCTCTTTGAAGTTTGGAGCAGCCAGCGAGGTGTCGCCTCCCCTGCTGGGAATGAGCCAGTGGGTCTGGCTTTTAGCCCAACTAGATTGCTTCTGCCATGATGCTTGTCACCTTATACCTGATGGATGGGCCATCAGCACAGCTTGAAGCCAGGGACTCTCTGGGGCAGATTAGGCTCAGGCTCATTAGCATATCAAAAGAGCCATCCAGCCTTTTAGGATGGTGCTCTCTTTGCTAAGAAAAGGACTTCAGCTGTCCCTACACACTCAACCCAGATTGTACCGTTTTGAAGCGCAATCGATGCAGGAATCGAGTGCGATCGTTCTTTTCTTCACGGGCGGTTCCAGGACGCGCCTGCGTCCCCGCAATCGTCCGTGACAAACAGTAATCTGGATTTTCAATATTTATGCCACTGTGTGTCATGAAGTGTATCATGGCTCCAGAAGTCCCATTGTCCGACATACTGTGTACAGTTGGCAGCAATTTAATACCATTGTTACCTTCTCCAGGAATGAATCACATCAAGATCAAAGCGTTTAATATTTCACTTGATCTCTAAGGCTACTTTCACACTGAGGCATTGCGTTCCCTGTTATAAAGGATTGCAATGCAACGGAGGGGAAAGTCACATTGTATATGCATGCTGTCCAACAAATAAAGTACATACAAACTGTTAACACATAAGGTATGTGGTACCGCACTGCATGCATCATGTTATGCCAACTGATCAGTCGTAAGACCAGCGGCGGCGCCACGCTGGGGCTTACCCAGGCTTTAGCCCCAGCTGGCAACTCATTAGCCCCCCTCAAAGCCCCCCCGCCGGCTGCCGCAAGTGTCCAACCCGACCTCGGCTCGTCATCTGTCTGCACTGCAGTGGAGCCGAGCCTGGCTGCCTGGGAGGAGGGTGAGGGCTTGGGCTGGCACCCACCCACCCCAGCGATCAGTCCCATGGACTCCCAACCACCCTGGCGACATGTCCGCTCTCTCTCAGACTCTCTCTGCGGCAGGCCAGTCACGCTGTGTGACACACACCCAGGCCAGGCACCGACCCACGGACAGCGCACGGGACTGGAGGCTGGACTCTGGAGCTGACAGCCAGGCCAGCAGGACTTGGAAGTCGGAACTCCGACAAGGTGGGGGCGGTCACTGCGGTGGCTGTCCTCTCCAGCCAGCCAGTCAACTGCCAAATAGTTTTTCTGCCCCAGGCCCCCCCCAGGCCTCCTGAGCCTAGCACCAGGCAGCAGGCACACCACCAGTCCACCACTAGCCCCAGCCACCCAGGCCTGAGCTGCCCCCCTGACTGAGCTGAACACCACCAACAACCCCCAGGCCTGACTCTGGGGCCCCAGCCCACCTACCAGTCCACCAGCCAGGCCTGAGCTGCCCTGGGGCCCACCATCACCAGCCAGGCCTGAGCTGCCCTGGGGCCCCCCATCCCACCACCACCAGCCAGGCCTGAGCTGCCCTGGGGCCCCCCATCCCACCACCACCAGCCAGGCCTGAGGCCTTCCCACCAGGCCTGAGCTGCCCTGGGGCCCCCATCCCACCACCACCAGCCAGGCCTGAGCTGCCCTGGGGCCCACCACCACCAGCCAGGCCTGAGGCCTTCCCACCAGACCTGAGCTGCCCTGGGACCCCAATCCCACCACCACCAGCCAGGCCTGAGGTGCCCTGGGCCACCCATCCCACCACCACCAGCCAGGCCTTAGCTGCCCTGGGGCCCCCAGCCTCCCACCACCAGCCAGGCCTGATCTGCCCTGGGGCCCGCAGCCTACCTACCACAACCAGCCAGGCCTTAGCTGCCCTGGGGCCCCCAGCCTACCACCGCACCAGCCAGGCCTTAGCTGCCCTGGGGCCCCCAGCCTGCCACCAGCCAGGCCTTAGCTGCCCTGGGACCCCCAGCCTACCACCGCACCAACCAGGCCTGAGCTGCCCTGGGGCCCCCAGCCCACCACCACTAGCCAGGCCTGAACTGCCCTAGGGCCCCCAGCCCACCACCACCAGCCAGGCCTGAGCTGCCCTGGGGCCCCCAGCCCACCACCACTGGCCAGGCCTGAGCTGCCCTGGGGCCCCCAGCCCACCACCACTAGCCAGGCCTGAGCTGCCCTGGGGCCCCCAGCCCACCACCACCAGCCAGGCCTGAGCTGCCCTGGGGCCCCCAGCCCACCACCACCAGCCAGCCCTGAGCTGCTCTGGGGCCCCTAGACCACCAGCCACGCAGGCCTGAGGCCTCCATCCCACCACCAGTCAGGATTGAGGTGCCCTGGGGCCCCCAGCCCACCACCACCAGCCTGACTACATATACTGGGGAGAGCTATACGCCTGGCTACATATACTGGGGACAGCTATACACCTGGCTACCTATGCTGGGGACACTGGCTGTCTGTCATTATGTGCATTTACTGGTGAAAAGTTGTCTCTTATGTGCATTTACTGGGGAAATGCTGTCTATCATTATGTGCATGAACTGGTGAAAAGTTGTCTCTTATGTGCATTTACTGGGGAAATGCTGTCTGTCTCTTATGTGCATTTACTGGGGAAATGCTGTCTGTCATTATGTGCATTTACTGGTGAAAAGTTGTCTCTTATGTGCATTTACTGCGGAAATGCAGTCTGTCATTACGTGCATTAACTGGTGAAAAGTTGTCTCTTATGTGCATTTACTGGGGAAACGCTGTCTGTCATTATGTGCATTTACTGGTGAAAAGCTGACTCTTATGTGCACTTACTGGTGAAAGGCGATCTGTCATTATGTGCGTTTACTTCATTTTTTTTAATGTAACTATGTTAGCTGGTACAACTACATTACAGATAGCCCCGCCCACATGACATCATGACCATGCCCATTAACAACCCCCCCCCCCCACCACCAAGCCCGGCCTGCCAGCCGTTGTGCCCCCTTTGAGCCCCCCCAAAAATCTGAAGCTGGAGCCGCCACTGCGTAAGACACTTCCAAGGTGCTTATGTGAACGAACCATTACAACATAATCGCATTGTGTTAGTAATGCCATTATATTTACAAAGTTTGCTTGGTTGAAAAAAAGACGTTCATTCATGAAGTCCAACCAGAAAAAATAAACAAGTAAAAATTAGATACCTTTCTTTCCTGCATCCTCACATACACCAGTATACTGTCCCATTCACACCAGTGTGAAAGCAGCCCCAAAAAAATCTAATGTCTAAAGAAATAAAGGCGTCTCTTGCATGGTCACATGTTGTAAAAACACTGAAGAACAACTGTTGTCCAAAAAGAAACATGGTTGCCTGTGATAATATGGATAGTTTAAAAAATAGTGAAATAGTAAAAAAATATGCAACAGTGATGGATAAGTTGGTTAGTTTTATTGCCGTTACCATTATTTCTGTTAGGCTACGCTCACAGTGGTGCATTGTGGTGCGGCATAACGGTGCTTTCCGAACTGCAATGCACCATGTATGCAATATTTACAGTGTGACCGGTGCAATTCAATAGCGTGTGGCATCCCAACCCAATGCACAATGCAATATCTCCAAGATCCGCCCATTCTTAACCCCGGACACGACCAAACTGCTCATCCATGCCCTCATCATCTCCCGCCTTGATTACTGTAACTCACTCCTTTCTGGCCTTCCCTCTGAAACGCACTGCCCCCCTTCAATCAGTGATGAACGCGGCTGCAAGACTCATCCATTCTTCGCACCGCTCTGCATCCACATCTCCCCTTTGTGAATCCCTGCACTGGCTCCCTATCCGTCTCAGGATAAGTTTCAAGATTCTATGCCTGGCGTATAAATCTGTGCACAAAACATGCCCTACCTACATCTCGGAGCTTGTTCACAAGTATACACCAGGTCGCCCCCTCCGTTCCTCCAACGACCTTCGCCTCACCACCCCGCGCATTTCACACTCCCATGCCCGCCTGCAGGATTTCTCAAGAGCTGCACCCACCCTCTGGAATGCCCTTCCACCACCCATCAGACTTGCTCCCTCTTTCAACACATTCAAGCAAGCCCTCAAAACCCACCTCTTTATGATGGCCTACCCACCTCCTACCACACAGTAACTCTCTAAGGAATATTTAACAGCCCCCCCTAGTGTTTCCACCCATCCCTTTAGATTGTAAGCCTCTGGCAGGGTCCTCCACTCCCTAGTGTAATCTACAGGATCATGTGCTCCTGTCCTATGACAGCCTGTACTTGTATTACTGGGCCTACCTAACCAGCCCATATTGCATGATCATGTATTTTGTACAATTTGTATGTATAACTTTGTTCTATGTGTATAACCCTATGTATGTCATCCTTGTATCATTGTATATATTTATTGTCCAGCGCTGCGTAATATGTTGGCGCTTTATAAATACAATAAATAATAATAATAATGCACTGTATGCTGTGCGTTACCTCAAAACACGCACTTTAACAGTGAAGCATACTTTCATTGACGGTATGCAACCCAACGTGTGGATAACGTGAGGTGCGACCTTCCCTTTCCAATGTGTTCCTGCTATTACAGTGAACACAGTGCAATGCCCACTGTGAACTTAGCCTTAAAGGGAAGGTTCAAGCAAAATAAAAAAATGTGTTTCACTTACCTGGGTCTTCTACCAGCCCCATGCAGCCATCCTGTGCCCTCGTAGTCCCTCACTGCTGCTCCAGTCCCCCGCTGGCAGCTTTCTGACCTCAGAGGTCGGCGGGACGCATTGCGTACATTTTCACGCATTCCCGCTAGTGCAGGAACATTAACACATACATTTTTACGCATTACTGGTTTAATGCGTAAAAATGTACGCATTAAACCAGCAATGCGTAAAAATGTATGCGTTAATGTTCCTGCACTAGCGGGAATGCGTAAAAATGTATGCAATGCGTCCCGCCGACCTCCGAGGTCAGAAAGCTGCCAGCGGGGGACTGGAGCAGCAGTGAGGGACTACGAGGGCACAGGATGGCTGCATGGGGCTGGTAGAAGCCCCAGGTAAGTGAAACACATTTTTTTATTTTGCTTGGACATTCCCTTTAAACACAGTGCTTCTCCATTCAGCACAGCCCTGTGAAAAGTATAAACAAACAGCAATAAGGCATACATACCCTTATTTGAGCTCCAGAAGATATGTATCCTCTGATCATTTTTAATGAATAAATAATCGTAGCATACTGAATCAGTTTGTTTAATTGGGTTCCTTTTTTAGTTAAAGATAGTCAATGGGATGCAAACAACTTCGGCTCACATATAAATGTAAACTAATGCAAGTTGTATGCAGCCTGTAACTGGGCCTTTCAGATTCACCACGAAGTTCATTCAGTTGACAAAATTCCAAGCTTCATACATTTTTGCATAAAACTTGCATGCAAGCCAGAATTATTTGCATCTTATTGACTTTTTGGGGGATTTTTTTTAGGACTTTGGTGGAAAACAAACAACATTTTAGGTTATATTGATGTTCAAATGTGAAATGTGTTTGTATGTGGTGGCTGGATAGTGTAGTGGTTAAGGGCACCACCTTTGACATGGGAGACCAGGGTTAAAATCCTGGCTAGGGTAAGTACCTATTCAGTAAGGAGTTCAAGGCAAGACTCCCTAACACTGCAGGGTGGCCTCTTCAGCGCGCCTTTAGTGGCTGCAGCTCTTGAGCGCTTTGAGTCCGACAGGAGAAAAACGCTATACAAATGTTTGGATTATGTAATAATCAGTAGTTAGTCATGTGAGCGCAGGTTACAATAAGCAGACATCCAAGCACAGGATATTATTAACGCGGTTCTGTCTGCAGAGACACTGAACAGCTGGCTGGAAATTGCGATGCCTATAGATTTCTTATAGGTGACATGTTTGTGGGATGTCTGAAGAAGTCCAGGTTATGCATGTACACATACAGTAGCCTAACTTATTGGAAGTACTAGGTTTTACATTTTTCCCCCAACATTATTAACTGCATTGCTTATGGATAATTGGGGAATATTATGAGAAGATAATTTTACACATAAATATATATTTGTATATTCATATCGTTTGTTACCTATTGTGTCTTACAGAAGCAAGCAAGCTGGTCATGTCCTATGTTGCAGCTGTCTGTGGAAAAGGAGCTGAAGTTAATCAAGTGAAGGAGCAGCTTTTGCAGTCCAATCCCGTGCTGGAAGGTAAATCCAGATTAAACATTAGCCAAATTTTCAGTTCTGCCTTGACATAGCCGTGATGGACATGTGTGTGCTAAGCAGTGTTTCTCAATGTTTTATTGGTATGTACCCCTTTTAAAACCCTGAACTCACCAAGTATCTCCTAGCATAGTAAACATTATCACAAGTACCCTTTAAAGGGAAGGTTCAAGCAAAAAAAAAAAATGAGATTCACTTACCTGGGGCTTCTACCAGCCCCATGTAGCCATCCTGTGCCCTCGTAGTCACTCACTGCTGCTCCAGTCCCCCGCTGGCAGCTTTCTGACCTCGGAGGTCAGGGCCACATTGCATACATTTTTACGCATTCCAGCTAGTGCAGGAACAAAAATTTACGTGTTTCACCACTAACGCGTAAAAATGTATGTGTTAATGTTCCTGCACTAGCGGGAATGTGTAAAAATGTACGCAATTTGGCCCTGACCTCCGAGGTCAGAAAGCTGCCAGCGGGGGACTGGAGCAGCAGTGAGTGACTACGAGGGCACAGGATGGCTGCATGGGGCTGGTAGAAGCCCCAGGTAAGTGAATCTCATTTTTTTTTTTTTGCTTGGATCTTCCCTTTAAAGCGGTATAAATCCCTGACTTAATATTCAATAAAAACATATCTTCCTACTTTTTATATGCCATACGGTTATCATATTTGCATTTGTGCATACGTATTATTATTCATTTAGAAATTACGAGTTTTCAAAAGTACAGTTTTTTGCTTTGAGTGCTGACTTGGTTTTATTCATTATGTATTGAAGGCAAAAATGCTTTGAGTTCCTGTCTGTGTCCAGCAGCTTCTGCACAGTCAGAAAATGTCACATTCCTCACTTGATACAATTAAGTAAACACAAGATAACATTATCTACACTTTGGATGGTCTATATTTCTCTGCACTGAAATTGTAGGTCCAGTGTGTAACCCTTTGAATGCTGTTCTAGTAAAGAAAAAAAATGCCGGTTGTATATAATATGCTGTAAATATTTTTTTACAGCAAAGAAGAAATGCTGGGTTTCATACCGCTTTAAACAAATATATATATTTAATCGTTGTGCATGATAATTGGTTCTAAACCATTTCCAAGCATTTACTATTGCTTTTAATTAGCTAAAATGCTAATTGGGTGTTTTTAAAATAAGATTTATCACTTTCTAAAACTCAAAATTTGTTATTCTTAGTTAAGTATATCAAGCCAGAGTACCCCCAGAACCATCAGAAGTTCCCTTTGAGGTACGCTTACTACACATTGAGAACCTAAGTGCTAAGGCATGAATATTTAAGGAGAGGAGACCGGCACTGCTGTTCATATGTTTATTGTGTAAAATAAATTGCACTTACAGTTGCTGGATCAGTCAGGTCTACATGCGGCTAGGTCCAGTCTTCTGCCTAAGTCACTGTGGAGTGCTGAAACCCTTCCCTTCTTGCCACACCACTAAGGCATGGATATGTTCAGTTTATCTGTTGCCGATCCAGTGCACCAAATGCAGTGTTTACCAGCTCTAAATTTACATTGATTAACAATGTACAAACTTTAGTGAATTGTGCAACAATACTTTTTGCAATAAAATACTGAAAGTACCTAGCTGGCCTCTGGTAGGTTGATCCGATAGATCCTTTTTTATAGTTTTATACACACCTTGATTACTGTCCCCTGCAGGTATTGGGACTTGATCCCTCTGGTGACAGTTCTGGGCTAAATAGTGTACAGACGCTTTTTTAGCTTATAGGTTAGTGACTCATTCTGTTACTATGGAGGGAGACGCAGGGACGACGTATGGGGCATGAAGGAGTGGCTTCCCACTGGTGGGGTGAGTGGGAGAACAATGTGCTTGGTGGTTGCTTGGGTGTAGGATCCACCATGCTATCTCTTTAGGCAGTGTTGTGGTGATCCTGTACACATGCTAGACTCTTTCTAGGTTCTTGCTAGAATCTTACCTGAGCCCATCTTTATCGGTCACCCTGCCTGAGTTTAATCTACTGTGTGTACATAGCTATTGTTTAATATTGATTGATTAATATTAATCTTTCTTAGAAAACCGGAATCATTTTTTTTCCCTCTGTGTTCTTTTACTAGCCTTTGGAAATGCAAAAACTATGAGGAATGACAATTCATCCAGATTTGTAAGTACTCGTTTATGGAAAATAATTGTTGAGTGGTTCATTTTAATATGGCCCTTGGAGCCAATGTCTAATCTTCTGATGCACAGAGTACAGATTCCTGGCTAGGAAATAGCCGCAGTTTATTGACTTGTACACACACACTAACTGCACGATATCAGACCAACATAGATTCGACAGTTGGATCGGGCAAACCGCCTGTCAGTTGCTCGTCAAAACGTTTGCATGCGTACACATGCCTGATTATCGTCCAACAGACTAAAGTCAGATGATAATCAGGCTGCAGGTTGGTTCGTGTGTACTTAGCTTAAGGGATTCCAGTGCAAAGGTGTTTAGCAGATCTAAACTGTATCCAGAGCCAGCATTACAGCACCCTCAAGTAGTCCCTTTTTAAATGCTACAATTAAAAGTTGCAGGCAAAGGCCCACTTGTGGTGGCCCTGTATTAAGTGTAAATACTACTTACCGGTATGTTAAATATGCACTTCTACTGTTCATGTTTACATTTGCTTGGATATTTAATTACTTTTATTCTTAATACAAATTTACATTCAAAAAGTTGAAGTGAAAACAATACTAACACATACTAACATATTTCAACATATATAGAGGATGAAAAGTGAATGTGAATCGGCACTGCTGAAACGTAACTTTATTGATATCTGAGCTTAAAACATCTGCTCATCAGGCAAAGTTTCATCATATGAATAAGTGAATGACAATTGCACATACCATTGTAAGTGAGAGCTGATATTGGGTGTGGTGCGTGCTGGGAGCTGGAGCTTTTCAAGTTTCTTATACCAGAGCACGCTGAAGTGGCAATATTATAAGGAGAGAGTTGTACTGCCACCCCGACTTCTCTCGTAAGAAAAGTGATGTCTATGTAGTGCCAGCCCCTTTCCTTCTACAAAGTCTAACATATTTCAAGCTGTTAATTTGGCTCTAAAGGTGGCCATACACTGGCCCGATTTGCGGCAGTTTCGGCAGCAGATTCGATCACTGGGATCGAATCTGCTGCCAATCGTTCGCGCAACACGCACCCGCCGATCCGATTTCCTCCCGAAATCGGATCGGTCCGTCGATCGCGCCGTGCGGGAAATTACCCTCGATCGCCCGCGGGTAGGGAGCGCGTCGCTAGCGGCGGCCGATCCGATCAGGTATACATTACCTGAGGCTGGCTCCCGGGCATCCCGTCCGTCACTGCTCCCGTCATGGCACCTCTGGCATCCTCGTATAACTTCCGCTGTCATGCCAGTGACAGCGGAAGTACAACTAGAGGGCGCTCTATTTGAACTTCCGCTGTCACTGGTGTGATAGCTTAAGTTCTATGCGGATGCCGGAGCCGGAGGTGCCACATGACGGGGACATCACGCCCGGGAGCCAGCCTCAGGTAATGTATACCGGCGGGGGGAGCGGCGGCAGCACCACCACAACAGATTGTGATCGGTTTCAGGCTGAAATCGATTCACAATCTGTTTGCAGGAAAGGCAGCCATACGATCCCTCTCTGATCAGATTCGATCAGATAGGGATCTGTCAGCTGGTCGATCTGATGGCACATCGACCAGTGTATGGCTGCCTTAAGAGTAGGTTCACACTTAAAGAGACACTGAAGCGAAAAAAAAATGATGATATTATGATTTGTATGTGTAGTACAGCTAAGAAAAAAAACATTAAGATCAGATACATCAGTCTAATTGTTTCCAGTGCAGGAAGAGTTGAGAAACTCCAGTTGTTATCTCTATGCAAAAAAGCTATTAAGGTGGCCATACACTGGTCGATGTGCCATTAGATCGACCAGCTGACAGATCCCTATCTGATCGAATCTGATCAGATAGGGATCGTATGGCTGCCTTTACTGCAAACAGATTGTGAATCGATTTCAGCCTGAAACCGATCACAATCTGTTCAGCTGCTCCTGCCGCCTGTCCCCCCCCCCCGTATACATTACCTGAGGCTGGCTCCCGGGCGTCTTCTCCGCACTGCACCGCACCGCTGTTCTTGCTCCATCCCGGCGCTTCCTGTGTTACTCCGTGACCAGGAAGTTCAAATAGAGCGCCCTCTATTTCAACTTCCTGGTCACCGGAGTGACACAGGAAGTATAAGCGTACACTGGGACATGCGGAAATGCGGTGCAGCGAGGAGAAGAGGACCCCGGAGCCAGCTTCAGGTAATGTATACATGCTCGGATCGGGCCCGAATCGTACGCCGCAAGCGACGCGCTCCTACCGCCGGGCGATCGAGGGTAATTTCCCGCACGGCGCGATCGACGGTCCGATCCGATTTCGGGAGGGAATCGGATCGGCGGGTGCGTTTAGCGCAAGCGATTGGCAGCAGATCCGATCCCAGGATCGGATCTGCTGTCGAAACGGCCGTGAATCGAGCCAGTGTATGGCCTGCTTTAAGCTCTCCGACCAACTTGGTCGTGGAGAGGGCTGTTATCTGACTTTTATTATCTCAACTGTAATTGAACTGTTTACTTTTCCTCTAGCAGAGGAGAGTTTATTACTTCACAGACTTCTCTGAAAGACTCATTTTGAATGCTGAGTGTTGTGTAATCTGGACATATTATAGAGTGATGCAATGTTAGAAAAAACACTATATACCTGAAAATAAAAATATGAGAATATTTTCTTTGCTGCTAATCTTCTAGTAATTATTCATAGTACACAACCAATTCATTATATCATATATTTTTTTTCGCTTCAGTGTCTCTTTAAAGGGACTCCGAGCAGTGCAGAAACTATGGAAAGATGCATATCATTTTAAAGCTCTTTTCTCCTCTTTCCAATGATATATAAATAAATATAAATTTCGAAAATAGAGAAAACTGAAAGGCGTAGGGCGACGATTTAGGTGTCGTCAGAAAGAGGAGAAAGAGAGCTTTAAAATGATATCCATCTTTCCATAGTTACATTGTATTACACAGGGCGACTTTTTCTCAAAGTCAGCAGCTCCATTCAGCAGAAAAAGTCACCCTGTGTAATACAATGTAACTATGGAAAGATTGATATCATTTTAAAGCTCTCTTTCTCCTCTTTCTGACGACACCTAAATCGTCGCCCTACGCCTTTTAGTTTTCTCTATTTTCGTGATCAAAATCGCGGCCACGCGGACAATTTCAATCGCAAAAATATTGAAAACTAAAAGGTGTAGGGCGGCGGTTTATATATCATTGGAAAGAGGAGAAAGAGAGCTTTAAAATGATATGCATCTTTCCATAGTTTCTGCACTGCTCGGAGTCCCTTTAAGTTAAAAACGTATCCGGGCTCCCTTTTTTGGCCCAGATCAAAAACGTAGCCAAGGATACCAAGGTTAAAGATAGCAGCCCTTTTCACTCAAATTAAAAACGGATCCGCATGCGTTCAAGGGCATCCGTGTTCAAAACCTGAATCGACCTTCCGGATTTGCAACATTTTCTTGGCCCCCAGATACACGGACGGGTAGTGAAAATAAATAGGGAAACGGATCCCCCTCTACACAGGCAGTTTTGGACACAGAAACTAATATGTTTCTGTGTTCCAGCCTGTGAGTGGGGAGGGGGCTGCCATGCTGGAGGGGGTAGCAGCCAGGACAGGGGTGGCAGCGGTCGGTGGGGAGGGGGCGGTAACTCCCCTCACCTGGGTCCCCCATCCCTGCTCCCCCTCCAGCTATTTGTGCAAAATGTGTTAAAATATTATGTCGGCAGTGAGCGGGGAAGCCTACCTTCTCTCCTACTTCCTCCACTCACCGCGTCACTTTTTGCAATGCCGCCCTCCGAAGTATAGATGCATTGCAAGTTGAGCGGTGGAACGCAAGATAGGAAGGTAAGCGTCCTCGTTCGCTGCCTACATTATATTTTAGAACTTTTTTCGCAAATAGCTGGAGGGGAGCGGGGACGCGTGACCCAGGTGGGGGAGGGGGAAGCGACCCCCCTCCCCGACAACCGCTGTCACCCCCATCCTGGCTGCTTCCCCCTCCAGGTTGGCCCCCCTCCCCCGGCATACGTTTCCACAGATAGTTAAAAAGTTAAAACGGAAAGGGGGGGGGGGAATGGATCCGTTTCAAACGGATCCGATCCTGAACGGACAAGTGTGGACCTAGCCTTAGGGCGGCATAGTAAGCTGCAAATTCTCACTGACATACCATAAAAAGGGTGGTTAAAGGGGCACTACAGCGAAAAACTGTAAAATTTAAAATATGTGCAAACATGTACAAATAAGAAGTACATTTTTTCCAGAGTAAAATGAGCCATAAATTACTTTTCTCCTATGTTGCTGTCACTTACAGTAGGCAGTAGAAATCTGACAGAAGTGACAGGTTTTGGAATACCGTTTTTAAACGGGCTGGGTCTACTAGTAAAGAATAAAAGCCTCGCTGAGAATCCCCTATGAAGAGATGGACTAGTCCAAAACCTGTCACTTCTGTCAGATTTCTACTGCCTACTGTAAGTGACAGCATTATAGGAGAAAAGTAATTTATGGCTCATTTTACTCTGAAAAAAATGTACTTCTTATTTGTATATGTTTGCACATATTTTAAATTTTACAGTTTTTCGCTGTAGTGCGCCTTTAAAACCAAACCCACTGATAAAATCTCTAGAGGTTCTAAGCGGACGTAACAACTCTGAATCACAATAAAATGATATACAATAGTGCTTAAAGAACTTTAACTCAGGCCGCACCCACCCACCTCGCTCGCCCGCACCCGCCCACCTTGCTCGTCCTCCCAGCTCCCTGGTCCCAGCTGTCCGTTACTGTGCACATGCGCAGTAACAAAAAACCTGGGACACAGGGACAGCTGGCTGCTGGACGCAGCGACAGTTAGGTTTTATTAGGTAGGATAAAGATATTCCCAATACTCTTCTTCCCACAAGAAGTCTTTATTGTAATGATCTGCTCTGCTGTCTGCACAGACAGACAGCTTTTTGACCATTTTGTAGGTCCGAGTGCTGCAGGTCCCTGGAAAGGAGACCTGTCTTCACTCTGCAACTTGCTGAGTTGCTGCTCTGGTGAGGAATTTGCATCCACTTGGCATGCAAATTGCTTAGATGCTTCCTTTGATGGCTTGCAGTATAAATACCATTTCCTCCCAGAATTCCCTGCTGGTCATAAAGGTTTGATCCTGCTAGACTTACCTTGAGTCAGCCTTTGCTAATTGTTTGCTAAGTTTATCTTCCTTGGGAGTGCACTGGCATTCCTTCTAGCGTAGTCAGGTTGTTAATTATCTGTATTGCCTTGTCTTGTCTTTCCGTTGCGATTGTCTTGTCGCCAGCGGCGGTCGACATGAAATAATTCTGTCTGTTGGGATCGCATTCGCCCTAGCAGTAGAGGCGGTGGTTTCTTCTGTACTCTGTCTTAGGGGTGCAAGCCAGAGCAGCGGTTGCTACTGGTTGCTCCATTTCTCTGTCTGTCTGGATCGCATCCGCCCTAGCGGTAGTGGCGGTGATTCCTTCTGTACTCTGTCTGGGAGTGTAGGCCAGAGCTGCGGTCGCTACTGGCTGCTCCTTCTGTCTGTCTTGTCTGGAACGGAACAAACGCTTGCTGTAGGCTCAGTGAGGTAACCGTTTAGCAAGCGTTCGCGTGCTCTATTCATTTTCGTGCTACATTGGTTAGTTAGGGTTGGCGCACATTGTCTCTGTTGCGCTTCTCGTGCGGAAACCGCGCCATTAGCGTGTTTTGTCGCTGTTGCGCTTCTCGTGTGGCGACCGCGCTTAGCGAGTGCGTTTGTTATTTTGCTTGGCATTCTGATCATTATTGTTTGCTGTGTCTGTTCCTTTGCTCTGTCTTACTCAGTCTGGTATCGCTATTGGCAATCGCCATTCTTGCGATTGCGTTTCCATTTGGTTTCCGCTGTTGTGTGTTAACTGTCGCTGGGTGGCGACTAGATTGGTGGACACACATACACTCTGTCTCTGTGCTCACTCTCTTTCTAAGGGCTATCTTGCCCTGCATTGCTTCAACTCGTACAATTCCCAGCTGGCATCTGTGGCAGTGCAGAGGGGTTATTCGTCTGCACTCCACAGCTCTATCTGCCAGTGGGAATTTCCCTCTACAGGTGCATTGCACCAAAGCTGGGTTCTGTTATTTTATACGCTTGTGGAGGATTTCCGCAGTGTCAGCGCGCATCTTGTGCGCTGACCACGGAAATAATTCCCCAATCGTTACATTTATCATCTGTATGGCTGATATTGTGGTGAAACCCCTCCCCCACTGTGATGTCAGGGCCAGTTTCCTGTCTTTAAACCTTGTTGCATTATGGGAAATAATGGTTCTTCCTAATGCTAGGTACACATGATGCAATTTTGTGACAGATTTACTGTCAGATGAATTATTTCCGACAGGTCCGATCTGATTTCTGATCGATTTTCCATAGAAGTGAATAGAAAATTGATTGGAAATCAGATCGGACCTTTCGAAAATAATCGATCTGACAGTAAATCTGTCAGAAAATTAAATTGTGTGTATCTAGCATAACTGCCAAACAAGCAGTATCTGTGCATAGAACCTCAGTAAACAAACATTCAGTTGAGATCACCTGCTAGGACTAAAGACGTTGTCACCTGTGATAAATTTCAGAAAGTAAATCTGGGTGAGGAAAGATTTTACAATGGCAAACACATTTATAAATGAATATTGTAAAAAAATTAGCAAGTTTCTTCATTATGTTATTTTCACTTCAGTTCCTCTTTAACCACTTGGCGACCGCCCACTAACTATGGGCGGCGGCAAGGTGGCTCCCCCAGGACCGCGTAACGCTGATCTGGGGCGGCACCTGGGGGACTAATTAGCCGGGAATCTATGCGCGCACATCCACTGGCATTAGGCTCCGCCCACCCGCGACGTCAACCCACCTTGTAAATACCCGATCTACCGCATAGAAAGTGTATAATACACTTTGTTAAGCTAACAAAG
The DNA here is from genome assembly GCF_040937935.1 of Hyperolius riggenbachi. Classification (NCBI taxonomy): domain Eukaryota; kingdom Metazoa; phylum Chordata; class Amphibia; order Anura; family Hyperoliidae; genus Hyperolius; species Hyperolius riggenbachi. Next base: position 168,857,666 of record NC_090652.1, on the reverse strand, counting down.
TGTATTATACAGGCTGCCTCCTCCCTTGGTGGTCCCACTGATCGAGCGACCACCAGGGGAGGAGGCAACTGTGTATGTAAAGGCACACACACACACGAATCCTGTCCCCCTGCCCCCCTGATCGCCCACAGCACCCTTCAGACCCCCCCTGCTCACCCCCTCAGACCACTGTTTGCACCCAATCACCCCCTTAATCACCCATCAATCACCCCCTGTCACTATCTGTCAATGCTACCCTTTAGATTAGGTCCTAAGCTGCCCCCTGGGGGCTCCTGATCACCCCCCACACCCTCAGATCCTCCCCAGACTCCCCCCCCCCCGTGTACTGTATACATCTATTCTCCCCTGTAATCACCCACTGATCACCTGTCAATCACCCATCAATCACCACCTGTCACTGCCACCCATCAGATCAGACCCTAACCTGCCCCTTGCGGGCACCTGATCACCCGCCCACACCCTCAGATCGCCCACAGACCCGCCCTCAGATCACCTCCCAAGTGCATTGTTTACATCTGTTCTCCCCTCTAATCACCCATCAATCACCCCCTGTCACCACCTGTCACTGCTACCCATCAGATCAGACCCTAATCTGCCCTTTGCGGGCACCCAATTACCCACCCACACCCTCAGACCCCCCTTATCACCTCGCCATTGCATTGATTGCATCTATTGTCCCCTCTAATCACACCCCTGATCACTTATCAATCACCCCCTGTCACCACCTGTCACTGCTACCTATCATACCCATCAGATGAGACCCTCATCTGCCCCTTGTGGGCACCCAATCATCCGCCCACACCCTCAGATCCTCCTCAGACCCCCCTAATCACCTCCCCAGTGCATTGATTGCATCTATTCCCCCCTCTAATCACACCCTGAGACACCCATCAATCACCTCCTGTCACCCCCTAGCACACCTATCCATCAGATCAGGCCCTAATTTGCCCCGTGTGGGCTCCTGATCACTCGGCCAAACCCTAAGATCCTCCTCAGACCCCTGTCCGATCACCTCCCCAGTGCATTGATTGCATCTATTCTCCCCTCTAATCACCCCGAGACACCCATCAATCACCACAATAACTGTGGCGCTGTAAAGATCAGTTTTGATTTTTTTTTTTTTTGTCAAAACTCAGTGACCACAGCTTTCTACTTCACAAGTACTCCCTTTTGCTAGGTAGGTGCTCTTTTTCCTGGGTAGTCTCAGAGGAATACCCCTAAATTTAGCAGTCCACCATGGCAAAAAAGGGGTATTCCGCTGAAGAGGCCGCCGAGATTCTGTCCCAGTGGGGTGAGTGTGATTGGGAAGCCTCAACCGACGAATCATCCTGGTCAGAATACAAATCTGGTGAACATCATTGCTCTCTGACCAATAGCAATGACGAGATTGAGGTCCCGGCTAGAGCCAGGCGTACCACACTCCATGTCACTGGACCGCAGTATTAGACTCAAGGGCAGCAGAGTGGTGCTAGCGCTGATCCGAGTTTTCTTGGTGAGGCATGCACCAGCAGCGTAGCATCTCCTGGACCTAGCACCAGTACTGCCATAGACCCTGTTGAAGTGGCGAGCACCAGCATGGTAGTAGAAACTGGTTCGGTGGCACGTGCATTAAGACCCGAGTCGCAGCCACCAGCAAAATGGGCCCGTACTACCCATAGTCTCCCAAAGGTGCTGGCAAATCCCAATTGGCAATCCCCTGGTTCCGCCGCACCCGTACTGCCCCCTTTCACCGCCCAGTCTGAAGTCCAGGTGGAGACAGATAATATAGGATCGGCCCTAGACTTTTTTCATCTGTTCTGCACCGAGGATCTCTTAATTGTGGCTGAGATCAACTGGTATGCCACACAATATGCAACCGCCAATCCAAGAAGCTACCATGCCCAGTCTTTTCGGTGGAAACCACTCCAAGTTTCCAAATGTAACATTTTTTGGGGCCTTCTCCTTAACATGGGTCTAGTCAAAAAGAATGTATTGCGGTCTTATTGGTCTACGCACCCAATACATCACATGCTGTTGTTCTCTGCTGCCATGTCCAGGTCACGATTTGAGAACATCCTGCGCTTCCTGCACTTCAGTGACAATACAACCTGTCATCCAAGAGGCCACCCTGCTTATGACCAGCTCCACAAAATTCAGACCCTCATAGACCACCTGTCATCAAAATTTGCAGATGCTTATACCCTGAACCGAGTCATTTTGAGGCATTTTGTTTCCAGACTACTCCTCCCGGCTTAACTTGTGACAAAAAAAAATCTTCTATGAACTCACCATACTCCGAACAGAATACCTTGGGGTGTCATCTTTCTAAAATGGGGTCACTTATGGGGTTCTTATACTGTCCTGGCATTTTAGGGGCCCTAAACCGTGAGGAATAATCTGGAAACCAAATGCCTCAAAATGACCTGTGAAATCCTAAAGGTATTCATTGGACTTTGGGCCCCTTAGCGCACCTAGGCTGCAAAAAACTTTCACACATGTGGTATCGCCGTACTCAGGAGAAGTAGCAGTGTTTTGAGGTGTATTTTTACACATACCCATGCTGGGTAGGAGAAATGGACAATTGTGTGTAAAAAAATCAAAACATTCTCATTTACAGAGTTATTTCTCCCACCCAGCATGGGTATGTGTAAAAATACACCCCAAAACACATTGTACTATTTCTCCTGAGTACAGCGATACCACATGTGTGACACTTTTTTGCAGCCTAACTGCGCTAAGTGGCCCAACGTCCTAAGAGCACCTTTAGGCTTTACAGGGGTGCTTACAATTTAGCACCCCCCAAAATGCCAGGACAGTAAACACACCCCAAAAATTACCCCATTTTGGAAAGTAGACACCCCAAAGTATTCAGAGAGGGGCATGGTGAGTCCGTGGCAGATTTCATTTTTTTTTTCACAAGTTAGCAGAAATGGAAACGTTTTTTTTTTGTCACAAAGTGTCATTTTCTGCTAACTTGTGACAAAAAGTCTCAGTAAATACTTTGGGTGTTTTTTTTTTCCAAAATGGGGTCATTTGGGGGGTATTTATACTATCCTGGAATTCTAGCACCTCATGAAACATAACAGGTGCTCAGAAAAGTCAGAGATGCTTCAAACTGAGGAAATTCACTTTTTGCACCATAGTTTGTAAACGCTATAACTTTTACCCAAACAAAAAAAAAATCCAATAACTGTCTATATATTGATCAAAGACGTGTAGCACAATACATTTAGACAAAAATGTATATAGAAATTTTACTTTATTTGAAAAATGTCAGCACAGAAAGTTAAAAAAATCATTTTTTTTTTGACAAAATTCATGTCTTTTTTGATGAATATAATAAAAACTAAAAATCACATCAGCAATGAAATAGCACCAAAAGAAAGCTGTATTAGTGACAAGAAAAGGAGGTAAAATTCATTTAGATAGTAGGTTGTATGACCGAGCAATAAACCGTTAAAACTGCAGTGGTCTGAATGGAAACTAAAAATCACATCAGCAATGAAATAGCACCAAAAGAAAGCTGTATTAGTGACAAGAAAAGGAGGTAAAATTCATTTAGATAGTAGGTTGTATGACCGAGCAATAAACCGTTAAAACTGCAGTGGTCTGAATGGAAAAAAGGTGTCTGACCCTTAACCTCCTTGCCGGTTATCCCGAGCTCAGCTCGGGGTAACCTGCGCAGGAGGATTTCTCAGGCCCCGCTGGGCTGATATGCATAATTTTTTTTTTCCTACACGACATGTAGTACGCGATCGCAGCCGCTCGCCGCCGATTCGCCGCTACCCGCCGCACTGAGCCGCTACATGATTTAAAAAAATAAATAAATTAAAAAAAGTGCGGCGCTGCCTCCTTGCCGGATTTTTTAGACCGGCAAGGAGATTAAGGGGTTTTAAGACTGCAGTCCTTAACCCTCCTGGCGGTTAATTTTTTTTGCCATATAGGCAAAAATCCTTTTTTTTAATCTTTTTTTTTTTTGTTTCATGTAAAGCTACCAGAGTGATAGCTACATGAAACACATGTGTCCCTCTAGTGCAATCGTCGCCGGCATCAATAGCAAACTGGGGAACGAGTATATAACGCGCTCCCCTGTTTGGCTTCTCCTGTCGCCATGGCGACGATCGGAATGATGTCATGGACGTTCGCCGATGTCCTGACGTCAGACGCCTCCGATCCAGGCCATAGCGCTGCCTGGAACTCATTGGTCCGGGCAGCGCAGGGCTCTGGCGGGGGGGGGGCCTCTTGCGCCGCTGCGTGCGGGCGATCGCCGCAGAGAGGCGGCGATCAGGCTGTACGCGCGGCTAGCAAAGTGCTAGCTGCGTGTACAGCATTTTAAATGGAGCAAATCGCCCCACCAGGGGCTGAGATATCTTCCTGCGCGGCATAGCCCGAGCTCAGCTCGGGCTTACCGCCAGGAAGGTGAAGTGGTTAAAATGCAAAACCATTTAAAAGAAAAAAAGCTGCTTAAAACAAGTTAGTATTGCGGTAGTTGCACATGTTGTTTATTGCATTTACCATAAATACTCAAGTATAAACTGTGACGAACATTACGGAAAGTCGTGTGCGTAATCGCCAACGATTTTCGTATGGTCCAGCACCATTACTGTCAGTGCTGTGTAACTGTACAATAAATGTCTTTCCTTTCTCTATCCCCCCCCCTCTGAGAGCATTGCAGAGTACAGTACCTTACCCCCATGTCCTGATAACATGGAAAGGAATTTCACACGTGGCCTACCTCCTAGGCAGAGCCATTTGCTGCACAGCTCATGTCCCAGAAAATAGATCCAACCAGTAAGATAAGAGATTCCCTCCAAACTCATAGACTCAAACAAAGGAAACTTTAATTTATTCATAATTCAAAATAGGTTTGGCACAGAGAGTCAAAAATTACATTTTTGGATACCCATAAAGCAGTTATATCATTCACCTGAATTACAATTTTCTAACTGTAAGGAATCAGTAGAGAAACAGCTTTATCCGGCCTGCGTAGAGCGAATGCGATAGAATAGGCATGTGTAGCCTCGTGTGATACAGGGTCGCAGGCCGCTTATGAATATAGCCTCGGATTTGCGATGCGCCAATCTGGGGCGGAGTCACACAGAGAATTCATAAATGTTAAATTTTTTGCTCTGAGTCTGGGGGCGGCAACCTGCTGATTAGGAAGTAACCCCGCCTTAAACACACCTACTTTCCAGGTAGTGACAGCCCAAAACTCAGGTCCTATAAAAGTGGGGCGGGACCAAACCCACCCAGTTCTCCAAATTCCATCGACCAGGAAAGTCCATGCAGGCGTTCAAGGAGAACCAACGCCTGCTGTGTTCAAGGACTCTTAACATTAATGCCTACTTTTAAACTGGACTCTGTTTTTTCATTCTCCAAATGGACTATCAGCCATAACTACCGTATATACTCGCAAGCAAGTCGACCCGCATATAAGCTGACCCCCCAACTTTTAACTGAAAAAACAGGAAAACATGATTGACCCTCATGTAAGCCGGGGGTAGGAAATGCTGGCCGTGTGATTCCCTCCAGTGTGTCCCAGTATAGCTAGTATAGTGTCCAGTATGAGTAGGTAGTGCCTCAGTATAGCTAGTATAGTGCCCAGTATAGCTAATATAGTGCCCTGTATAGCTAGTAAAGTGCCCAGTATAGCTAGTATAGTGCTCAGTATAGCTAGTATAGTGCCCAGTATAGTTAGTATAGTGCCCTAGTATAGTGCTCAGTATAGGTAGGTAGTGCTCAGTATAGCTAGTATAGTGCTCAGTATAGCTAGTATAGTGCCCAGTATAGCTAGTAAAGTGCCCCAGTATAGCTAGTAAAGTGCCCCAGTATAGCTAGTAAAGTGTCCAGTATGAGTAGGTAGTGCCTCAGTATAGCTAGTATAGTGCTCAGTATAGCTAGTATAGTGCCCAATATAGTTAGTATAGTGCCCTAGTATAGTGCTCAGTATAGGTAGGTAGTGCTCAGTATAGCTAGTATAGTGCTCAGTATAGCTAGTATAGTGCCCAGTATAGTTAGTATAGTGCCCTAGTATAGTGCTCAGTATAGGTAGGTAGTGCTCAGTATAGCTAGTATAGTGCTCAGTATAGCTAGTATAGTGCCCAGTATAGCTAGTAAAGTGCCCCAGTATAGCTAGTAAAGTGCCACAGTATAGCTAGTAAAGTGCCCCAGTACAGTGCCCCAGTATAGTGCCCCAGTATAGCTAGCATAGTGCTTAGTATAGCTAGTATAGTGCTCAGTATAGCTAGTATAGTGTTCAGTATAGCTAGTATAGTGCCCAGTATAGCTAATAAAGTGCCCAGTATAGCTAGAATAGTGCCCCAGTATAGCTAGTATAGTGCCCCAGTATAAGTAGATAGTGCCCAGTATAGCTAGTATAGTGCTCAGTATAGGTAGATAGTGTTACCTGATGCGGATCCAAACAAACTGCATCGGTTCTCTGTGTCGTCTGTCCTGTCACATTCATCCTCTGGTATTTGTAGCTTGTTTTCTACTTCCTGGTAATTGGGAAGTAGAGCTTGAGCTACAAACACTAGACTGATGCAAAGGAAGACACAGTGTTGCAGTGCAGTGTATACTGCTCAAGATGTTCTTCCAAAGCCTCCGCAGCCATTACTCTGCAAAGGGACGTTGGAACTGGAGGGAAGGTAGCCAGTAGACCACTTGGGAACACTCTATGGCAGAAGAGGAGACTACTATACACCAGGTACACTGTATGGAGGAGGGAGGTGGGGCATTAGACATCAGGTATGTTTGGGGTAGAGAGGGGGGCCACTAGACACCAAAAGAGTGCTATATGATGGGAGGAGGGGGGGGGGGGGGGGGGACACTGGACAACCAGAGAAGCGATATAGGGATGTTAAAAGTGTGGCCTGGGTTTCTGCCCTGGGCTTATAATTTGTCTGGTGTCTGAAGGAAAAACTAAGTACCTTGGTTTATCCTTTGATCAGTTTTTATTTACATGTATATGGTAATAAAGCTTTACTTGAGGATGCTGCTGTGCTGGATTCTTCTCTTCATATATTGAGCTTATCATTGGTTTTGTGAATTGAGAGCTGCCTGTTAATGAAAATGAAAAAGTAAATTCTTTTCACATTAAATTACAAAAGCTTTTGTTCAAGTACATTCCTACAGTGAAAATTATTGAAAGATTATGTTAAGACTCTCTACAGTGTGATCATACTTTGGACATTTGTAGGAAGGTTGTTATATTAGGTTATACTATACAGTTTTATTCACTGTATTCACTGTATGACAGGACTACAGTAAAGTAGTATTTCATAAAAACAGATGAGTTAAGTAAAACTGAGTAGTTTAACTATCTATTTACTTTGTATATTGGCAGGGCAAATATATGGATATTGAATTTGATTTTAAGGGTGATCCACTTGGCGGTGTCATAAGCAACTGTAAGTACAAAACTTTGGTAAGCATGTAGTATCTGTGATTACATGTATAAAGCATTCTAGTCTCAGTAAAGGCGGCCACATGCTATACAATTTTTTAAAATTCTTTTCCATTCAAGAATTATAGTCATTTTTTTTCTGATTGTAGCATTTGAAAAACCTGAGCAAAATACGTTTACTATGTTTCCTCCGTTATGAAAAAAAAATGATTGAAAACTCGGAAAAAATTGCTTGGGTCTATACATTAAGAAATTGATAATCTACCCTACACCATGCAATTTTCATAAAAATTGATCAGAGAAATCCACCACTCCTAATCGACTTATTTCGGAATAAATGGGAAATTCAATCAGATTTCTTGAACAAATAAAAAAAAGCTTTCATTTTTATCGAATTACTGTAAAATTGCATCATATTATTGTATCGTGTGTGCCCGCCTTAAGGGGGACGCTGGGTGACTGATATAGAGGCTGCCATATTTATTTTCCTTTTAAACAATACTAGTTGCCTGCCTATCCTGCTGATCCTCTGCCTCTAATACTTTAGACATAGACCCTGAAAAAGCATGCAGCAGATCAGGTACTCTGACTCAGGTTTTACTGTATTAGCCATATGCTTGTTCCAGGGTTTTACTCAGGCACTACTTATGCCAGAAGGTTGACAGGGCTGCCAGGCAACTGGCATTGTTTACAAGGAAATAAATATGGCAGCCTCCATTTAGCGCTCACCTCGGGTTCCCTTTAAGGGATCTGGGTTGCCAATTTAGGAACAGTCCATGGTGACTTATTACTATTATGCCCATCGTGCAAATATATTTAATTATTAACCACTTCGCCATATCTGGACGCATATATCCGTCCAGATAGGCAGTGATGCTGCAGCCGTGTGGTGCGCGCGATCGGGCGCGCGCTCCCGCTGCCACCCGCTGCCCCCCGATCAGTGAATGGGAATATAATTCCCATTCACCGATCTAAGTCCCCGGCAAAAATACCGACGCTTTCTCATCAGAGAGCGTGGTATTTCTGCCCCCAGGAAACTTCTTCTCTTCTTTTTAGTTCCTAGATGCGACATCGTTCGCATCTAGGAATTTTTTGAATGTGGCCATCTTGTGGCCAAATAGTAAACTGCACCCACATACCTGTATTGAATAAAAAAATACATTACATTACATCTAAAATTGGCTATTTACCTCCCAAACTAAAATTACCCAAATACATTTTTGTATTAAAAAAAAAAAATAAAAAAAATTACAATTAAAAAAAAAAAAACTACATAAATAGTTACCTAAGGGTCTGAACTTTTTAAATATACATGTCAAGAGAGTATCTTATTAAATTTTTTAAAATTATAAGCTTGTAAATAGTGATGGACGCAAATTGAAAAAATGCACCTTTATTTCTAAATAAAATATCGGCGCCATAAATTGTGATAGGGATGTAATTTAAATGGTGTAATAAGCGGGACAAATGGGCACATAAAATGCATGGGTTTTAATTACTGTAGCATGTATTAATTTTAAACTATAATGGCCAAAAACTGAGAAATAATGATTTTTTTCCATTTCTATCTTAATCTTCCTGTTAAAATGTATTTACAGTAAAGTGGCTCTTAGCAAAATGTACTACCTAAAGAAAGCCTAATTAGTGGCGGAAAAAACGAGATATAGATCAATTAATTTTGATAAGTAGCGATAAAGTTATTAGCGAATGAATGGGAGGTGAACATTGCTCGGATGCATAAGATTTTCGAAGCTGTAGGCTGAAGTGGTTAAAATGAAAAGTGTTTTTATAAAATCAATGTTGGCACTGGCTGGTAAATCTAGAGGAAAATGAGGATTGGGTTTAGGGTCAAAAGGTATTTTTTGTGTGTAATGATGATAATGAAGTCCCAGAGACTAGAGAGGGGAAGGAGGTCATCTTTCTTGTCTGTGTGCTACCAGATGTGCTGGGACTAATCATAAGTAATTGAGTGTATGTTGTGGTAGCACTGTGAATTCTGTATCCCAGCATATAATTGGTCCCCATCTTACAACAGTACACAGCATTACATGTCATTAAATGTTGTCATACAAAAGTAGCCATTGAACTTGTGTGACAGCATTTGTTAATTATGGCTAGCTTTATTAGTGCCAGTGTACTAAACTACTGCAACAAGCATTGCAAAAACACGACTGTTACATGGTGTCACAGTAAATTTTCAATCTTTTGCTGGAGGTGATAAGTCCTGACATTTGGTATTTTATCATTAGAGACACAATAACGTCATATAAGAAAATCCTTTACACATTAAATCACCTGTTCAAGAGATGGTTTGTAATGATCATTAGTAGTGCATGCCAGTATGTTTTACCAATACTCTTCAAGTATATATCTATAAATAACTTTCAGCCAATGTGAAATCCATAAGTGGCTTGCCAAAAAGAGTGACACATTTAACTTTCTCATACATAGGTATGGATTCATGAATATTTAAAAAAAGTAACATTGACGTATGTTACAACCAACACAGAAGGGGACACACAACTGGCTTAAAATTGCATTCAGGTTTATTGCATGTATTGCACAGCGTACATGTTGCAGGACAAGCTCTTCATCAAGTGTGACACATCTGATGTAAGACTTGTCCCACAACATGTAATGTGCGATACATGCAATAAAACTGAGCATGTGTGCAAGCCAGTTACTTGTGTGCTTCCTTCTGCTCTGGTTGTACTTGTGGAAGGCAGGAGTGTGTACCTACCTGGAGGGACAACACCAGCTTTGCTGTCCTAAACAGAAGATTGAGTTTGGAGTGTCAGTGTTAAGTCACACAAACAGACAAGAAGATATTTTTACTTACCTGGGCTTCTTACAGACCCCTGTTTTTTTTAGCTCCCTCTGTATTCTCCTGCTCCAACCCGTTGTGCTCTGCAGCCAGATTAAAGTCCGTGACCCAGGGGCCATTGTGCATGCGCTTGCAGCAGGCCATATTCTTCCTGGGTATCACTTCTGTGGTCAGGTGCATTCTGTGCATGCACGGTTACAAGTCTTTATAAACTGCACAAGTACATAGCACTTCTGGCCTCAGGTGCGCAATTGAGGAGGCACATGCCCGGGACTGCGCATGCACAGTTGTCTCTACCTGAGCCAGATGCTGACTTTACCAGGGCAGACAGCGGTACAACGGATTAGAGCAATAGGACACCGAGGAAGCTGACAGACTGCGGGGTAACATGAATGAGCCCCAGGTAAGTAAAAATACTCTTGTTCTCCCTCGTCTTACTTGCACCTTAAAATGCCTCAAATTGTTTGCAAACTCTGTGGAAGGCATTTTAAAACACTGAGGGCCTATTCACACTAGAAGTGCTTTTATGAGCGTTTTGCGATTGATTAGCGGTTTTTAAAATAGCTCCCATTCATTGTCATTAAAATTGCGGTAAAAATCTCTGAAAAATCGCATATGCGATTGCGAAATAGCAGCAATTTTTCCGCAATTTTAATGAAAGTGAATGGGAGCGATTTAAAAAAAATCTAATCAATCACAAAACGCACAGAAAAGTGCTTCTAGTGTGAATGGGCCCTGAGTGTGTGATCAAGCCTAAAATGTCTAGCATTTTTATAATTTCTTAAAGCACACCTGAAGTGCCATGATGAGGTAAACATAAGCACTTGTAGTACTAGCCCTCCTAATAAATTATCTGAATTCTCTGTTTTTCAGTACAGCATGTTAGAAAAATAGAGTTGTTATCTATGCAAATGAACTTGTTGAACAGCTTGTAGAATTCAGCGGTATCCTGAAAAGTAACTTGAAGCCAAAAGAGTATTATCTGTGTGAGACGTGTACTGCTGTATTCTATCTGGATACGTATATGCGTCCAGTGTTGCAGTGGCGTAAGCCTCACACAGATAACCCAAGTGCGCTCATTCCCAGTGGCATTTACGTGTTTGCAATTGGTGAAGGGGAACAAGTGTTCTTTGAACCAATTGCAGTGCCTGGAATGAATAAACATGACCCTGATCAGGGGCCATATCCACTCATAATAACAGAAGCAGTGTAAAACGTGGGGAAAAAATTGAACACTTCCTGGTAACCCAGGATAGTGTTTTTAGTGGCAGAAAAGTAAAATTACATTCACAACACATTTGTATTAAATAATTTTTTAAATGAATCCCGTCCAAAGCCCCACCCCAGTTACCAAACACACACTTGTTAATTTTTTTTTTTTTTTACTAAAAAAACAGTTAAAAAAATAAATAGTTGGATTAGGGATTCAGCTTTTTCTTTATATGTATGGCCTGAGGGTATATTACTGCTCTTTTAGTAAGTAAAGGCTTGTTATTATCGACCGAACACACACAAAAAAATACACTTTTATTACCAAATAATGCATTGTTGCCATACATTATACTAGGAGCATATTTTAAATGTTGTGATAGCTGGGACTAACGGGAAAATAAAATGGGTGAGTTTTATTTATAGTAGCAATGCTTATTTTGAAACTATAAGGGATGAAATCAAAGAAATAGTGTAGTTTTTAATTTTTTTTCCAGTTTTTCCTTATAAAATGCCTAGAAAAGTTATTGGTGAATGAATGGGAGGAGCGCTGATATAGGAAAGTTGCTTTAGTCCTTGAGGCTGAAACTCCTGTAGGCTGAAGTGTTTAAAAACACATAAAAAAATGAAAAAAAAAAAAGCACCAGAGTTTTATAGGCAAGCATAAATACAAGGTAACTTTTACAAAAAGTTACCTTACAGGTTTGTTGACATTGGTATAAAATGTACATATGTCACATTGGTATATGTAAGTACAATATGCAGCCTAATGCACGTTTCAGAGCTTCAAATTAGCCACTTCTTTAGAGGCATTAAATTGTGGGTCAACATTCATGATGATAGGAAATAAAATGTAGTATCTTATACAATTATGATCACATTCTCTCGGATGCTCAAGGTACTCACTTTCCAATAAAGAATAATGTACACTAGGCGGTACATATTAACCACTTCAGCCTAACTGGACGAAAATCCCCCCCCCCCGTGCGCGCTCCCACTGGGGGCCATTAGCCCAGCGATCAATGAAAGGGATTATAAATCCCTTTCACTGATCGGACACAACCCCCCCCCCCCCCCCCCCCCCCCCGGAGAAAAGCCGACAGCGCCTCTTCAGACGCTGCAGATTTTCTGAGATCAAAAAGTTCCCCTGCTTCTATCTTCTTCCTGGGAGCGAGATCGATCGCTCCCAGGATTTTTTGACTGTGGCCATCTTGTGGCCAAATAGCAAACTACGCCAAAAATCACTTTACATTGAATAAATACATTTTTACACATGTAAAATCCCCTGTTTACCTCCCACACCAAAAAATACCCACATACAAGTTTTAATAAAAAAATAAAATAAAAAATTACAATAATAAAAAAAAAACAAATAGTTACCTAAGGGTTTAAACTTTTTAAATATTCATGTCAAAGGAGTATATCAATATGATTTATTAAATTATGGGCTTCTAAATAGTGATGGACGCAAATTGAAAAAACACACCTTTATTTCCAAATAAAATATTGTCGCCATACATTGTGATAGGGACATAATTTTAATGGTGTAATACCCGGGACATATGGGCAAATACAATACGTGAGTTTTAATTATGGAGGCATGTATTATTTTAAAACTATAATGGCTGAAAACTGAGAAATAATGATTTTTTTCTTCTTCTTCCTGTTAAAATGCATTTACAGTAAAGTGGCTCTTAGCAAAATGTACCACCCACAGAAAGCCTTGGTGGCGGAAAAAACAAGATATAGATCAATTCATTGTGATGAGTAGTGATAAAGTTATTGGCAAATGAATGGGAGGTGAAAGTTGCTCAGATGTAAAAAAATTCTCAACCCTGTAGGCTGAAGTGGTTAAGTATCCTTTCTCACTGTCGTGGTTGGTAAGTGTTTTCCATGACCTTATCAGAGGGTTGGGAGTATAAACATTTTTCACAGTAGCTTAGCTGTTCATGGACAGAGTGCGCCAATATAGTTGCTTGGATTTCTTTGGGCCGCTCTCCCAACGTAGGTGTTACATCCCTGATTAGTCCTCCAATGACTGGAACCACTTTGGCCTTCACTTTATGCTTCCTCTGTAGTTCTTCTTTGAAACTCTGGTACTTCTCCAGTTTCTTGTATGACTTTTTCCTGATGATGCTGTCATTTTGCAGTGCTAGGTCTATCACCTCTCCTCTCTTCTGGTCCTTGTATACAACCGTGATGTCTGGTTAATTGGTCAGAACTGGTCTGTCTGTATTCAGCAGTCCCATGGGATCTAAGAGTGCCCATACATTGATTGACCCCTCTCTGATATTAATCTGATCAGAGAGAGTTATATACCTTCCACACACTGTCCATAAATATTCAGTAGATGGAATCATCATTCATTATGGAATCTATTGAATATCTATTGAACCTCAGCATTGAACTGCTTGATGCACTGCAGCGCACTATGGGCAGTTGATCTACCACCGCTCCTGTCCCTGTTTGATTGAGATTGGCAGGTCTGATTGATAATTTCTATTAATTTTCGAATCAATTGAAATATGATTAGCGGAAGTGTCGGGTGGGCATTTTTTCAAAAGTGTCCACTTTTATTTCATCCGCACTGTCAATGTGAATTGAAGACAGTGGCTCTAGGACACCTGGAAGCTGGAGGGGAAGGGGAGGAGGCACAGGTCAAAGGGGTATACCTCTTTTCAGTTAGTCACTGCTTGTAAACATTGCTACTACATTACTTTATTACTAAAATTACAATTGAGCTGACCCATTGGGGCATAGATTTTTGGCAGATTCTATCACCGTGATCAAATCTGCCAGCAATCGATGGTGAGAATGTAGGCACCTTAAGCCCTGTTGTTCTCCATATCCTTCTGTGCTATTTATTCTGTGTTATTTCCCATGTGGATGTGGGAGATTTTAGCCCATTCACCATGTAGATGCTACTGTACACAACACCAGCTCATTGATTGGGCCATTTGGTGTATGCTGTTTCTGCTTGAATCTTAAGCCCCATCTACACGATACGATTCTTTATACGATTCAATTACGATTCTATTTACGATCCGATTAAATCCAACATGTCCGATCAGGATTCGATTCAATTCAATTCTATTTGCCATTGCAAAACAATGGCAAATCGAATTGAATCGAATCGAATCCCAATCGGACATGTTGGATTTAATCGGATCGTAAATAGAATCGTAATTGAATCGTATAAAGAATCGTATCGTGTAGATGGGGCTTTAGACCCTGTCTGTAGGGGTTGGACTGTAAGGAAGCCTTTTCCTTACAGCCTGTGCCTTTGAGTCCTGTGTGCTGTATAGATCCACACTTAGATCTGGACATAGTGTCTGTTTTTGTGCTGCTGACATCAGCGCCTCAGGGTCTGTCTTGTAGTACAGCTTTTTCCAGCCACTAGAAGGATTTTTAGAAGTCTTCTGTGACGCTCACACAGTTCCCAAGAAAACCGTGTGTACGACATTCAAGTTGCAAACGCAAATTCCCTTGCAAAATAGTAGAAATGTCATTTTCTTTTTAAAACCACTGTTTTTTTCTCTCTCCTTCCTGGCTCTGCTAGCAAGCCCTGACAGTTTTGTGTGAAATTTGTCACCTAGCATTTCTGGGAAGTTATATAGCTCATCCATCAGATGAAGGTTAGATATCAAATGACTGATTCACGGTCCTGGAACTCCCGCAGGGATCTTATCCCTGGTGATGCCGGTGCTACACCTCGCTCAGGTCACCCTCCTGGGTAGTGGTCATGCAATATCAGTGAAGAGGCGGCACACAAAAGGCTTGCTGGTTAAAGCATATATTGGTGGTGAAGCAGCACTACATGTTACGAACCTTCACGGTTCTTCATCAGGTGTAAAATGAATCTCAACATCACACATATATTTATAGTGGCTTAAAGAGGAGCTGTTAGGTATAGGGTCTCAGAGAAAATAAACACATATATCAGTAGCTAAAGATTGGCTGTACTTACATTACATATGCATTTCACTGTCCACGTTTGGATTTCACAGATTTTGTATATAGTATATGCAGAGATAGATGCTCCTGACAGCTCATGGCAGGCTCCATGTTTGTGAAGCCAAATGTGTCGTCATGTCCTGCCTGCTTCTGATCACAGATAAGCTCGTTCTTGAACAACACGGTGTGCAGTGAATATTAATGAGCCATGTGGCTAGGAACAATAGCTGACTCCTGCAGTGTAGTCTGCCCGAGATTTATCAGTGCTTCGCGCGCTGGACTGATTAGAAGCTCCTGTACCGTCTCATTAGCAGCCGAGGGGAGGGCCCCAGAATGCTTTGCAGTTTAGCTGCAGCTTGCGTCTTTATGGGTCTATAACAGACTTTAAGATAAGCACACATCAAAGGTAACTGAAATGTTTATCTTCACTAATGGCTTTTGAGCTTCCTTCTAAACTGTTTAACACAGGAGAATAGAGGTTTAAATTAGCTTCTGCAGCCTGACAGTTACTCTTTAAAGACTAGGAAGGATAGCTATCACCATCCCCACACCATGAGAGCAATACCGAAGGGCCAATTTAATAAGAGCTAAAAGGATATGCTCTACGTCGGATGAATATTCCCGGGCTGGAGTGGATTTGGTATATCTTCACTGATATTGCATGACCACTACCCAGGAAGGTTAGATATCAGCCTGACAGAACCAATTAAAAGCATCCTTCTCCAGACTGATCGGCCCCGATCTCAGCAGGGAATCTGACACTTAGCCCTGCTGTCCGAGCATCAAAGACTTCCGGCTGAGTTTGTCAACTCTTTCTGAAAGAAGCTGACCTACTGTGGCCCAGGAATCCCCAATATTCATATTTTCTGCACATATTCCTCATAATTCATGGCATAGCAAATCTCTATGCCCATCAAATTTGCACAGGTTGTGGTATTCCGCAGAACGCTGGTTCTTAGAGGTTTCTGGACCAATCGGACTCCCAGATCTAGCGTAAGACCGGTTTAAAGTAACCCTTTAATACCCCAAGGGGTTTGACCCCTCAAGTTTGATATTGTTATCAATAAATTCTGATAGACCTAAAAATGTTATTAGATTTAACCACTTCAGCCTACAGGTGTTTCACCTTCAGCACGCAGACACTTTTCCCCTTTCAGCACTCCTCCCATTCATTCCCCAATAACTTTTTCACTACTCATCACACATAAATGATTTATATCTTGTTTTTTTTGCCACAAATCAAGCTTTTTGTGAGCGATACTTGTTTTCAGTAAATACTTTATTTTCTATGCATTTTATAGTGGAAAACCAAGGAAAAAATGAAAAAATACACTATTTCTCAAATTCCATCCCCTATAGTTTTAAAATAAACAATATTACTATAGATAAAATACACACATTTTATTTGCCCATATGTCTTGGTTATCACAACATATAAATTATGTCCCTAGTACAAAGTATAGTGACAGTATATTGTTTGGAAATAAAGGTGTATTTTTTCTATGTTGTGTTTTTTGTTTTCTCATTGTACGCTACCAAGGATTAAAAGTCCTTATTTGCATAACTAACAGGAATACGCCCTCATGGCATACATATTTACAAAGCTGAGTCCCTAAGGTAAAGATTTATGTATTCTTTTTTCAAATCTGTCACTTTTTGGGGGTTTTACAAGTGTTTTATTTTGGTACAGAGTTTATGAAAATACCAATACCAATACCAACATGAAATACGCCTCAACTTTCTTACTACCCAAATTGTATTCTCTTGCTTGTTACGGTTAAAATGATACCCTATATACATAATCACATAGCATTTTGGGCTCACAGCACACTATTAACCGCAAGTAGCGCCAATGGATTTTTCAAAGCCATTTTTTTCAACAAATGCAGCAATGTCATTCTTTCTTAGCAACGCCCATGGAGTGTCAGAACATTCAATACATGTCATAAATGTTACCATTCTGGAAATTAGAGACCCAGGCCTACTCAGATATACATATTTGGTAACATTGGGACGTATGCGGTTTTGCTGAAGTTGCACCATAACTCTGAAAATTGCATTTTTGAACAGTTTTTTCCAGTTTGGCAGTATGAAGAATTCACATGACATAGGCCTCAATCCTAAAACACACCAAATTCTATTCTACAGCTTGTCACGGTTAAAAAGATACCCTATATACATAATCACATAGTGTTTTGGGCTCACAGCACACTATTAACCGCAAGTAGCGCCAATGGATTTTTCAAAGTCATTTTTTTCAACAAATGCAGCAATGTCATTCTTTCTTAGCAACGCCCATGGAGTGTCAGAACATTCAATACATGTCAAAAATGTTACCATTCTGAAAATTAGAGACCCAGACCTACTCAGATATACATATTTGGTAACATTGGGACGTATGCGCTTTTGCTGAAGTTGCACCATAACTCTGAAAATTGCATTTTTGAACAGTTTTTTTCCAGTCTGGCAGTATGAAGAATTCACATGACATAGGCCTCAATCCTAAATCACACCAAATTCTATTCTACAGCTTGTCACGGTTAAAAAGATACCCTATATACATAATCACATAGTGTTTTGGGCTCACAGCACACTATTAACCGCAAGTAGCGCCAATGGATTTTTCAAAGTCATTTTTTTCAACAAATGCAGCAATGTCATTCTTTCTTAGCAACGCCCATGGAGTGTCAGAACATTCAATACATGTCATAAATGTTACCATTCTGAAAATTAGAGACCCAGGCCTACTCAGATATACATATTTGGTAACATTGGGATGTATGCGGTTTTGCTAAAGTTGCACCATAACTCTGAAAATTGCATTTTTGAACAGTTTTTCCAGTTTGGCAGTATGAAGAATTCACATGACATAGGCCTCAATCCTAAATCACACCAAATTCTATTCTACAGCTTGTCACGGTTAAAAAGATACCCTATATACATAATCACATAGTGTTTTGGGCTCACAGCACACTATTAACCGCAAGTAGCGCCAATGGATTTTTCAAAGTCATTTTTTTCAACAAATGCAGCAATGTCATTCTTTCTTAGCAACGCCCATGGAGTGTCAGAACATTCAATACATGTCATAAATGTTACCATTCTGAAAATTAGAGACCCAGGCCTACTCAGATATACATATTTGGTAACATTGGGACGTATGCGGTTTTGCTAAAGTTGCACCATAACTCTGAAAATTGCATTTTTGAACAGTTTTTTCCAGTTTGGCAGTATGAAGAATTCACATGACATAGGCCTCAATCCTAAAACACACCAAAATCTATTCTACAGCTTGTCACGGTTAAAAGAAAACCAAATGACAATGATGACAAATACAATGGAACTTACCATTGGACGTCTAGCAGGATTGGAGAAAAGTCAGAGGTCAGAAGTCAGGTGTCAGAAGCCAAAGCAAATTGCTGGGTCAGAAGAAGGGAGGGGTCAGCATAGTTCATTCCAAGCATGTGGCTAAAGTTCAATTTGGAAGCAGGGTCCAAAGTTCAATTTGGCAGCTTGATTATGTTTCTGGGCTTCTCCCAAGCATCCAGTTTCCTCCAACACCTCAGAAACACATTGGTAGGCCAAATGGGAGCTTCTTAAGGGACAGTAAAAGGCCAGTAAAATATGTCCAGGTTTAAAAAAAATATAGACGCCCCCCCCCCCAAAAAAAAAAGGAAGAAGAAGAAATTAATAATGTGGAAGAGTGTGGTATGTCCTGAAGCAAGTAGCAACGCATAGTGCTGGGGCTGAGGGGCAATCCGGGCAAAAATATCTGGGCTCCCTCCTCATCTTGTGTTTCACACACACTCTGCATCTTCTCATAGGGGTGGCTTTCACTTCATTTGGGGGGATCAGGGCAGGAAAGTGTCTTTCTTTAAGTCTGAGGGTATTCTCCAAATAAATCGGATCGTTTTGCTGAGCGATTTGGGTAGGGCCAAAAATTAGAGACTTGTGGACTTTCTCCTGGAACTGCACAAAGGTGTCCCTTCCGCCTGCTTTTGCATACAAGACAAATGCGTTCTGCATTGACACCTCCAGCAAGTAATAGGCTATCTTCTTATACCATGCCCTCCACCTTCTTCTTAGCATATAAGGAGCCAGTTTTTGCTCTGCCAAGTCCACTGCTCGCATTTTCTTGGTGTACTCCACTACAGCCTGTGGTTTTACAGTTCCCTCCCCTCTTGACGAGGCAGGAACGGTGGCCTCACTGTGGATCGTTGTTAGGATCAACACATCCCTCTTGTCAAAGTATTTTAGTGCGAGGAGTTCGCCACATCTGAGGCTGTAGGACTGTCCTCTATGTAGTTTTTTGTTCAGTACCTGTAGTGGGAGGCCCACACGGTTGGATCTAACCGTCCCACATGCTCCAGTCTTGGCTGAGTACAGGAACTTAAACAAAGGTAAACTTGAATAAAAATTATCTACATAGAGGTGGTACCCCTCGTGGAGATAAGGGGTTAAAAGATCAATAACAATCTTCCCACTGGTGCCAATGTACTGTGGGCACCCAGCTGGCTGTAAAGCGGAGTCCTTGCCTTCGTATACTGTAAAGGCGAAGGTGTAGCCAGTGCCACTCTCACATGCCTTGTACATTTTTACCCCATATCTTGCCCTCTTGCTAGGTATGTACTGTTTAATGGCAAGTCTACCATGAAATGGTACAAGGGACTCGTCCACTGCAATGTCACGGTCTGGGGTGTAGAGATCTCGGAATACTGCAGTAAGGTGGGTCAGCATGGGCCTTAACTTGAATAACCTATCATGGGCAGGGTCAGTCCGTGAAACATGGTTGGTATTATCATTCAAATGAAAAAATTTAGATAGCAAGTCAAATCGCTGCCTTTTAATTGTTGCTGGGTAGAGGGGCGCGCTATGATAGAGGTCCTTGGACCAATACATTCTCAGTTGTGGCTTTGTTGTGACACCCATGCTGAGATTCAAGCCAATGAAAATTTTTAATTCGGGCACGTTGGTGGGCTTCCATTTTGTCACAGTCCAGTGGGTTGGGTTTTCAGCTAAAAATTGTTCAGCATAGAGATTAGTCTGCTCAACCATATGCTGCCAAAAGTCCACCGTAATAAAGAGCTGGTACAGCTCAATGGGTGACAGATTGTCAATAGGCACTGACACACCAGGAGTGGCTGTAAAGGGTGGTATATTGGGCACCTCAAAATTAGGGGGTGACCAAGTGCCATTAAGGATATGATCTGGTACTGGCTGCCTGCAAGGTACCGATGGCCGCTCACCCCGTCTGCTGGCTCCCCTCTGCCCAGTGCTGCTGCTGGCTGCTGTGGTGTTGCCCGCTGAGACCCCAGCTATGGCCTCTGACTGTCCAGTTGGTTCCTGTCTGCTGGCTCCTGTCTGCCCACTGCTGCTGCTGTGGTGTTGCCCGCTGAGACCCCAGCTATGGCCTCTGACTCTCCAGTTGGTTCCTGTCTGCTGGCTCCTGTCTGCCCACTGCTGCTGCTGGCTGCTGTGGTGTTGCCCGCTGAGACCCCAGCTATGGCCTCTGACTGTCCTGATGGTTCCTCATCAGGGGAATCAGGATCATCCCAACACAATTGGTGAGATGGCAGCCCTCCGGACTCTGAGCTTTCAGTACCTGAATCAGAGTCGCTCGGAGGGGACCACTCGCTGCCTGAGTCATCCCCAGATTCCTCACTGCTGCTCTGCTCGCAGAAGGCGACTGCCTCCTGCAAAGAAAAGCGCCTCCTCGCCATACTAAAAAGAAGAGATAGAAATAAAAAGTAAGAAGAAAAAGAAAGAAATAGATTGTGTTTTTTTTTTTGTTTTTTTTTTTTAAAGTGACAGTTTTTTTTTTTATTTTATTGAAATAGATGGATAAAATAGATAAAGAGTAGATAGAAGGTAGATAGAAAGAGTATATAGAAAGAGTAGAGAGGGTGAAAATACCCAAAAGTTAGGAAGGGAGGTTAGAAAGAATAAATGGCAAGGAGAGGGAGGATCAGGAGATAAGGGGGTAGATATGGGGTTAAAATCAAGGAATGGGGGGCAAAATTTTAATAATATAAGTCCTACCACACTGCTGCAGTCTCTCTCTCAGCTCCTGTCAGCACAGATCACTCACAGAATCTGTGATGACAGAGAGCTGTGAGAGAGAGAAAGGGAAACTTTGTTTATAAACATTTAGCAGAATGTACATTGTTACTGGCTGTAACAATGTGCATTCTGCCTGTAAACTCATCTGATTGGTTAAGGGACCTGCTGGTCCCTTGAACCAATTAGCGCTCCGTCGGCTGGGCTGTGAACGAGCGGCGGGTGCGCGCGCATGCGCGCGCACCCTCGGAAATAACGCTGGACGTACTTGTGCGTCCATTTAGCCCGCAATGCGCCTATCTGGATGAGCAGATCCGTCCAGATAGGCTGAAGTGGTTAACATAGCCTGTACGGTTTTGGAGATAGAATACCTATCATGATTCAGATATATTCCTGTGTCCATGAGAAGGGGATGGCACATTTCATGTTCCAAAGAGGTGTGTGATCCCTGCCCCTAACTCCTCCTTGCTGAAGTGAGGGGTATAACCTTAACTGGGCCCAGGTTGTCAAGGGTCCGTCATCTGAAATCTTTGTCTATAACATCGGACAGCCAGCTGGACACTGGCACCTCACTTGAGTTATTTCTCACAAAGGGCCTCTTGGCCTCTATAGCAATCGGCCATCTCGGACTTCCTCCAAAGACTTGCGATTGCCGCACGGTATTTGAACTGTACATTAAAGACATTCTGTTTCTTTTCATCTCTATTCTCTTTCTATCAAACCAATCTGTTCTGCCGGACAGGTATATTTACCTGTGGGCTAAAGTATGCTATGTGTATGTAGTTTAAGAATAAAACTTTTAACGATTTTATCGTTCAGTCTTGTGCCTGTTCTGGTCATCTGATTGTTGCTACAACGAATCTGCCCTCTGAAGAGTCAGTCATTCTACCGCATTGTTTTATTATTTGCTTCTAAATTGTCGTTTTGCTAGTTAGGTTGTAAATAACAGTTTTCTTCCTTTTAGGAATAGCTAGCGGGAGCCTCTTCCCTCCCTACCGAACTGGAAGAGTGGTGGCAGTGAGATTACCCGATTTCCATTGCGAAACCGATATTTTTTAGTTACTGATTGTACATACAATCGGGTTTGTACATGTATGGGCACCTCCAACCAATTTTAACCATTTACTACCCACACAGTGAATTTGCCTCCAGAAGTCTCTAGTGCATGAGACCTGCATGGCAACAGTGGCCTAGTAATACGGGATTGGTGAGTGATTGCCACCTTACATATTGTCGGCAGCTGCATGACCAATCTCTATTGTCAGTCTGCTCACCCTACTTCCTGCGTATGCTAATGGGATCAGATCAGACGGGATCAGGGGGCTGGATTGTCACATCTTCTACCTCAGGTTTGTTTGATAAGAGATGGTCAATGAGATGTTGATACTTTCGGCTTGAATGCAAATATAATGGAGATTGAATGCTGCCTGGAATTAGATCAATCAAAGTCAACAAGAAGGACATTTGAATAGCTCAAAACTAAGCTGCATACAATTTTCATGTTAGCTGGAGTAATTGACATCCCATTGAACATCTCTAATGTCAACAGAAAACCCTACGAATGGCTTATTTTGCCTTTGCACTTCCTTTACTTCCATCCATGTGCTTTACTACCTCAGATACTATGTCAGCAGCTCATATTTCTGTGCTGTTTCACCTGATCACTTGTTTTACTCCTAGATGCCTTCACACCCACACACACATTGCAAGATCTGAAAGGTCACGGGTGGGGATTAATATCTGTAATGCCCAGTTTCCAGTATTCTTCATGTCAAAGTGTTAGCTCATAGATCATGATTTAATTCATAGCTATGCAGAAAGTTTAAAAGGGCTCGCAAAGCTGCAGCTAGCATCACCGGTGTGTGTGTGTGTGTGTGTGTGTGTGTGTGTGTGTGTGTGTGTGTGTGTGTGTGTGTGTGTGTGTGTGTTAGAAAAATGTGTGTTTATTTAATGTGTATATATGTTATACCTAAATGGAATCTGTACAGCAAATGACCCTCTATTATAAGCACTAGCTCCACAATGCCGAATATTATACCTAACATATTGTGTTATGTATATTGGACAGTTTGATTTCTGAATTGTTATGTGTTTTATGTTTAGATCTCCTTGAAAAGTCTCGTGTTGTTAGGCAACCAAGAGGTGAACGAAATTTCCACGTTTTTTATCAGCTCTTGTCTGGTGGCTCTGAGGATCTTCTAAGTAAGTTTTTTTTTTCAATGTATTGATTTAGACAATTTTTTTAAATAGTGCATTTAACCATATCTTAGCTCACATCTTTATATGTACATTTACCCCATAACTCATTAATGCTCGGTTCACACTGTCCCTGATGAAAGACTGATCCTGTAAAAATGGATAAATATTCAGTTTCGGATGGATCAGTTGATTCTGTTGGCTTCAGTGTTAGTCCATTTTCCAATTAGTTTTTGAACAGACAGAAAAGTATGCTAAATAGATTGTGTCCTGCACCCACTGTCTCCTAGTCTGGTATGTGAAAATGTAAATACAGCAGTGCCTAGAAAACCTCCCGTCCACCACAACTGATGCATTATTGGTCCCAAAAGCATGTCGCCTTTCCACAACACATACAAGCTTGCTTGCAGAGCCATCTGCACTTGCAGTGACCGATATCCTTTATTTTCTGCTATCTAAAAATAGACTATGAATAAAAACTATACATTTAAAGTGGTCTAACACCCAGCATTTCAACTTTGCTTTAAAAGATTGCTTACAGCTTATAAACTATTATGCCAGATTTTTTTTTTAGCAGAAATTCACTGAATGGATTAAACATGACATTTTAGTGCTGCATTTATCTAGAAATACTCCTCCGTGCTTGCATGTTTAGTTACAAATGTATCTATCTACAATGTAACAAACAAACACTGCTCTGAGAGAACAAAGAGGGCTTCCCCGGCAGGCTTTTCAAAGGTCTATTTGTATTCCAAATAAAGATACATTTGTAACTACAGATAAGAACGGATGCGGATTCCTAGTTAAATCCAACACTAAAATGTCATGTTTAACCCATTCAGTGAATTTCTGCTTAAAAAAAAATCTGGCATAATAGTTTGTAAGCTGTAAGCAATCTTTTAAAGCAAAGTTGTAATGCTGGGTGTTAAACCGCTTTAAGATGGGAAAGTGACTATAAATATAAAAATGGGAAGGTAAAATAACATCTAAGGAATTGACAGAAAGTATAGCCAATCCATTTTTACACACTTTTCATTTAAATGAGCATCTGCTTAGTATTGGTGCCCCGTAAAAATCTTTTACCACTCAGCCTTCAGTTCCACTCATCAGAACTGAATCCATTCTGATTCACGGGAACTTTTTTATGTTAATGTAAACACAGAACTTGAAATTAGAGGAATACAATACGAAAACTTCCATCTTTATTCCATTGCAAACAATGCCAGTTGCCTGACATCAGTGCTGATGCTCTGCCTCTAATACTTTGTATTATGTATAAGATCTGATAATGAACCAAGCAGACAGCCATCTCCTCCATGTTGAATGGGTTGTGGGGTTCTGGGAAGAACCATTTACCCCTTTGCCTTAAAGATAAATTCCACAAAAAAATAAGGAAAATAATACCCAAATTATATAAGTTATTGCAATTCACTTTTAAACCATTTTCCTTGCTCACTTATAATCCACTTTCCAAGATCATTTAAATATACCTTCTTATTCCACTGAAAAGTTAATGAGCTATGGTTCAAGTTAAAATATCATGTAATCATTTTTAGAATTCTTGCTATGCTAGTCATAAAAAATAGTTCCACCAGGCAAAGTCTATTTTTCATCAAGGTGACCCTTATCTTTGATCTATCAGTCAAGGTTCTAAAGCCGCATCTACACGCGTAGATGCGGCCACGATGTTCCTTATCAATCGAGCGCTGATGCGGCTCGATTAATAAGATCCGACAGGACGGATCTCCCCACCGCCGATTCCCTGCTCGCTCCCCGCGAGGGGACAATGGCTGGGAATCGAGCGGAAGATAAGCGGCGCGGGAATCGAGCGGGTATTGATTCCGGCGCGGGGACGCGGAAGAGGCGATCCGGCGGCTAATCGAGCTGCCGGATCGCCGCCTCATCTACACGTGTAGATGAGCTTAATTCAAAAACATCAGACAGTAGTCTGACTGAAGATTGCCTGAGAACTATTCAGTAGTGTTACTACTGATAACTTCTAAAGTACAAATAATAAGTATAAATTACAAGCCTTATCTCTATATACAGTTAGGGCAATAAATATTTGAATAGAGAAAACTTTTTCTAATTTTGTATTTGTGCATTACCACAATTAATTTTAAATGAAACAACTCAGATGCAGTTGAAGTGCAGACTTTTAGCTTTAATTAAGAGGGGTGAACAAAATGATTGCATAAGAATGTGGCAATAGAAGCATTTTTTTTTTTTATCAGAATCCTTTCATTTCCGGGGCTCAAAAGTAATTGGACAAATTAATTAACTGGAAATAAAATGTTAATTTCTAATACTTGGTTGAAAAACCTTTGCAGGTAATGACAGCCTAAGGTCTTGAACTCTTGGACATGAGCAGATGCTGTGCTTCCTCCTTTTTAATGCTCTGCCAGACCTTTGCTTGAGTGGCTTTTAGTTTGCAGTTTGTTTTTGGGCCTTTCTGTCCGAAATTTAGTCTTCAACAAGTGAAATGTATGCTCAGTTGGGTTCAGATCAGGTGACTCACCTGGCCATCCAAGAATTTTCCACCTCTTTGCTTTACTAAACTCCTTGGTTGCTTTGGCTTTATGTTTCGGGTCAATGTCCATCTTTATCATGAAACGTTGTCTAATAAATTTGACTGCATTTAGCTGGATTTGAGCAGACAGTATGTCTCTGAACATCTCAAAATTAATTTGGCTGCTTCTGCTCTGTCTCACATCATCGATAAACACTAGTGTCCCTGTGTCATTGGCAGTCAGGCACGCCCAAGCCACCACACTACCCCCACCATGCTTTACAGATTATGTGGTATGCCTTTTCCACCCTTTTTTCTTGCCATCATTCTGGTAGAGGTTGGTCTTCGTTTCATCTGTCCTAAGAATGTTTTTCCAGAACTGTGCTGGCTTTTTCTTTAGCCTAAGTGCACCATATTATGGGTGTCAGGTCTGAGCATTCCTAGATGAACAGTTTCCTGGAAAGTGGATTGGTCGTTGTGGGCCAGTTGAATGGCCCCCAAGGTCTCCTGATCTGACCCCCTTAGACTTTTATCTTTGGGGTCATCTGAAGGCAATTGTCTATGCTGTGAAGATACAAGATGTGCATTTCTCCTGCGGTGTTGCTATCAGTGTGTGAAGAGTGGGAGAACAGGGTTGCATTGACAACACAATGGGCAGCACATTGAACATATTTTATAAGTGGTCAGATACTTGTAAATGACTCATGAAAGAATAAAGTTACGTTAAAACCAAGCACACCATTGTTTTTCTTGTGAAATTCCCAATAAGTTTGATGTGTCACATTGCCCTCTTCCTATTGAAAAAACAAAAGTTGGATTCAAAATGTCCGACTTCAAAATGGCCGCCATGGTCACCACCCATCTTGAAAACTTTCCCCCCTAACATATACTAATGTGCCACAAACAGGAAGTTAATATCACCAACCATTCCCATTTTATTAAGGTGTATCCATATAAATGGCCCACCCTGTACATGTAAACACATACAAATAAGTACATTTCTTTTAGAGTAAAATGGGCCATAAATTACTTTTCTCCTATGTTGCTGTCACTTACAGTAGGTAGTAGAAATCTGACAGAACCGACAGGTTTTGGACTAGCCCATCTCCTCATGGGGGAACCTCTGGGTTTCCTTTATTTTCAAAAGTACTTAGGGAATGGCAATTGCTCCAACCAACTGCCAAAAACGTGTACAGCAAGCAGGGGGGCTGGCCAGCATCTTTATATAAATCCTTTTCAAGTAGTATTTTAATAAAAAATAAAAGCCATGCTGAGAATCCCCCATGAAGAGATGGACTACTACTAGACCAAAACCTGCCGATTCTATCAGATTTCTTTTACCTACTGTAAGTGACAGAAACATAGGAGAAAAATAATTTATGGCTCAATTAAATGTGGAAGAAATGTACTTCTCATTTGTACGTGTTTACATGCATTTTAAATTTTGCAATGTTTCGCGATATTGGTCCTGTAAGTGTGTCTGAGTTGTTACATTTAAAATGTAAAATTGTGGTGTTAATGTACAGAACTAAAAATTAGAAAAAAGTTTTCTCTGTCCAAATATTAATTAACCTAACTGTAATTCCCAGTCCATTGACTGTTTGTCCCCTTATGACAGTAGCATACCTAGGGTATTTGACAATTGATGCTAGTAATTTACAGGAATTATTTTGTTTCCTATGAATTGTAATGAAATACAAAGGTAAAAATAAACTGATGAGAAATACAATTACCGTATTTTCCGCCGTATAAGACGCTCCGGAATATAAGACGCACCTAGGTTTAGAGGGCATAAACTCCTGGTATGTCCATATCCAGGAGCGTCATGTACATGTTATCCCTCAATCGGTAACCTCCTGTGTCCCCCATGTGTCCTCCATGTCTTCCCCTGTGTCCCCATGTCTCTGTCGTCCATCAGTCTGCCCCATGCCATCCATCAGTCTGCCCCATGCCGTTCATCAGTCCGCCCCCTACCGTCCATCAGTCCGCCCCATGCCGTCCATCAGTCCGCCCCATGCCGTCCATCAGTCCGCCCAATGCCATCCATCAGTCCGCCCCATGCCGTCCATCAGTCCACCCCATGCCGTCCATCAGTCCGCCCCATGCCGTCCATCAGTCCGCCCCATGCCTTCCATCAGTCCGCCCCATGCCGTCCATCAGTCCGCCCCATGCCGTCCATCAGTCCGCCCCATGCCGTCCATCAGTCCGCCCCATGCCGTCCATCAGTCCGCCCCATGCCGTCTATCAGTCTGCCCCATGCCACCTAATGTCTCCCACTTTCGTCCAGCAGTCCCCCTCATGTCTCCTCCACCATGCCTGTGTGTGTACCTGTGTCCTCCATCAGTCTGCCCCATGCCGTCCATCAGTCTGTCCCATGCCACCAAATGTCTCCCACATTCGTCCAGCTGTCCCCCTCATGTCTCCTCCACCATGCCTGTGTGTGTACCTTTGTCCTCCTTCATGTCTGCGCTGTGTGCATGTCTCCCGCCGCGTGTTGTCTGCCCCCCGCTATGTGCACGGCTCCCCCCCCCCCCCACGTTACTCCAGGTAAGTGAAATTTTTTAATATAGGGTACTGCTCAGGGTCCCTTTAAGGAGGAAGTTTTCCTCACAGTTTGTATATGGCTTCTGGCTTTGAGGAAGATCTATTAAGCTTGAAACAGCGGGCTGTCGGCCACTATAGCCATTTTTATCTTTGACGTCATTTTAATGGCTTTTCAATAAAGAGCTTATAACTTACTGAAGGTGTTGACAGCTTCATTGGATCTACATTGTTTGATCATCGGTACAGTGATCTTAAAGCTACGGCACACCACATGTCCTTTTGCATGGGTGCTCCTCCACTCTTGTTGTTTCTGGAGAGATAGTAGCAGAAATGCTGTACAGAAATGCTTTCCCTTCTTCAACGTAGGGTATGGCTTGGTCAGGGCCATTTCTTTGGCAGTGCGGGTGGGGCGACCACCCTGGGTGCAAACCGGCAAGTAGAAGAAGGGTGCGCAGGAAGAAGGACTTAACTGCTAGGCGGTAGGGAGCCGGTGACGCGCAGTGCAGCCAAATGGAAGAAAAAAAACACCAGCTCAATCACCTTCCTTGACTCGACTCCTCCTGGGCTGCCTGCATCCAGCGGCAAGTCATCATCATGTCACCACCGTGTAATGACACCAGATGTCCTGTTGCGGTACTGCAGGCTGTCAGTGCTCGGCGCCCATGGAGGGGCTCTATTCGCCTGTGTGTTCTGGTCCCTGCTTCCTCCTGGATGAGCGGCTGGTCACTAGTAAGTAGGCATATCTACTTGTGACCTGTGGCTGTGTGGCTGTCCCTAAAGAATATGGGTTCTCGACTCCACAGGGGTGGTGGTGGTGGTGGGGGGGGGGGGGGGGGGTATGTGTGTGTGTGTGTGTGTGTGTGTGCCCGGGCAGGCACGCATGCACGCCCTGGGTGCAATGTAGCCTAGAAACTGCCTTGGGCTTGGTTTAGATGCCTTTATTGTATATTGGGTAACATCTTTTCCTCAGTTACTTTAAAATACAGTTCAGATTTGGGCACCAGTGCACAAATAATAGCTACATGTTAATAAAGGACATAGAGAACCAAGGCTATGAGACAAAAAAAGCTGGTTTAAAAATATCAATGCTTGAGAGCAGAATATTAAGGGTTAAATGGTCACGTTGGATAAATGTATACATGACCTTTTGCAATGATTTCCACAACAGAAAGCTCATACAGCAGGTTTAGACCAGATTTGAAGAATAACTGGGAGACTCAAATTCAGAAATGTGTGGAAAAGATTCACCAAATAGTGTATATATACAAACGAAGAATTGACAAACACTGCAATAAAAAAGTGAAATGAAGAAAGAAATGAAATATAAGACTAAACACAAACTATGTTGGCAGACAATATCACAATACAAATAGTAGCATTTAATTCTACACAAACTATACATAGCAGTAATGGGATAGATAATAGAAGATCAAGCTCAGAACAAAGACACTTATATAAGGAATCAGGTTACAGACAGGTGGCCAGAGCATTGGAGCAACAACGGATTGGAAAACACAACAGAAGGCATGTAAAGGCAACCCTGGGAAGCATCAGCTTATATATAAGGCCTAGTTATCAGCAGTAAAGCTCAGGTGTTGCTTAATGATCAGAGCAAGGGCCCATTCACACTTGCAAAAACAAAATGCTGGCAGTTATGGCCCATACTCACGGGCAACTTTTTGGGCCTGTCGCCAGCACACGTGAGCGTGTGGGCGACAGGCCGGCGACAGCTCCTCGCCAGGTCCCTCCGCGTACACACGCGGAAGAGGGACCAGCGGCGCGACGGAAGCTGTCGCCGACGTTCCTCCTCCCCCCGCCGGAAGCTCCGTATTCCTCAATGGAGGTTGCTGTCGCTAGTCCGCATACTCACACGGACTAGCAACAGTTGCGGCGGAATTACGGCAGCAACTGTCACCAGGCGATTGAGCAGTTCAATCGCCTGGCGACATCAGCGACGAGCGACAGTTCGGGGTGCGTGACCGTGCAACGGCGCATACTCACGGGCGACCTGTCGCCGCAACACGCGCGCGCCGCGTGTTGTGCCGACAATTGTAGCCCGTGAGCATGGGCCATAAGTTTTGGGCGGGTGATTTAACCGTGATTAGCGCAGTAAAATCACTGTACACTCTTGTGTTTCCGAACAATCGCGATCAGCGTTTTTTAAGCATTGTATCGCGATCATTCCAGAATTGCAGTAAAATGCTACAGGGAACACGTCTTGCAATTGCCTCTAATTGCAAAACACCCACGATCTCTGGCAGTAAAGCCCCGTCTACACGGGGAGAGGTTGTAGCGATCCGGCGGCTCGATTAGCCGCCGGATCGCCTCTTCCGCGTGCCCGCCGCGTCCCCGCTCGCCGCGCGTGCGCCGCATTCGATTCCCCGCTCGTGCCCGCTCGTCCCCGCCGGCGCCGCTTATCTCCCGCACGATTCCCTGCCATTGTCCCCTCGCGGGGATTGAGCAGGGGATCGAGCAGGGAATCGGCGGTGCGGAGATCCGTCCTGTCGGATCTTATCAATCGAGCCGCATCAGCGGCTCGATTGATAAGGAGCATCGCGGCCGCATCTACGCGTGTAGATGCGGCTTAAGATCACTGCCATTATGTTTATATTATGCTAGCTAATCACCCAAGTGAGAACAGGCCCAACGAAAGGCAGACCATGGAGTCCCTCTCCCACTCACCCCACATCAGCCCATAGAGTCACCCTCCCACCCACCCCACAGCAGCCCATGGAGTCACCCTCCTACCCACCCCACAGCAGCCCATGGAGTCAGCCTCCTACCCATCTCACTTTGTGATAGACAAGCAACTTTTGGGCTGCTGTTTGGGAGGTTCGCTATTACTGGTATACCAATATGCACAATACAGAATGGGTACAAAATAGAAAATCGGTACAAAATACAGAATTGGTAATTACAGCAACAAAATTAACATGGAAAAAGTATAACTAATTCCAAGACACAAAAGGGTGCGAGATATCTAAAAATACTAATAATCAAACAGTTAAAATGCTACTTTTTTGTGTATGAAAAATATGAGATGTAGGACTACACATTCTAGATTAGCCCAAATCTGTGCTGAATTATTAGTGCCACAAAACTACAGATATGCTAAAGATTTGATTTGGTAATATAAGTTCTGCCCAGTAATATAGATGTCTCACCAGTGGAGTCTCTACAGTAAGCTTTGATTCTTCTCTTACACATGGTCTGCAGCTGTTCCTGCATCCTATGACAGCTTACTAGAGAGTAGTGATGATCTCCAGATGATATCTGAATGGGTTTCATTCGGATTTCATCCTCCTAATTACTGCAACTGAGTGGGTGGGCGAGGGAGGGTTAAACTTACCCAGCAGCCGTCTTCTTTAATCTGTCCCATGCTGTGTTCCAAACTGCGGTCACGTGACTACAAACACTTCCTCCTTCCGGGTTGAAGGTGGAAGCGTAGTAGTCACGTGTTGCAGCGTGGGATGGATTAAAGAAGACGGCTGCTGGGTAAGTTTAACCCCTCCTCACCAAGCCATTCAGGTGCACTAATTAGGAGGATGAAATTCAAATGAAACCCATTCGGATTTCATCCAGATTTAATTCGGAGATCATCACTACTAGAGAGTAAAAGGTTTCCTGCATCCCTTTATATTGCATGCATGCCACTAGAGGGCTCTTATGTGTATCAGTATATAGATCTGTGCGTCTAATGGGTTACAGAATAGCCTCTTTGAATGTCTAGTTCTGCTCTGTGTGTGTTTTTTTCTCTCATGTCCCGCCCATCAGTGCATTGGATCACATAGTGTGAGTAGCAGGAGGGGGATGCTCTTCCTATTGGCTGTCTGCTTTAATCTTTGAATTATACTGTGTGCTGATTGCATAACATGATTGGGATAACAGGTCTGAGCTGGTCTTTATTACCAAGCATTTTTACATTTTTTTACCGAATGCTCTAATCCTTGTTAATAAACATGTTTTAAGCTATTATAGCGCAAGTCGGTAGTTTACCTCAATAGTCTGTAATTTTACATTTCAATGCAGAATCAGCCTCAGCGAATATGTGTTTATTAAGGTTGCAAAGAGAGTTAAAGGGGCACTACAGTGAAAAACTGTAAAATTTAAAATATGTTGCAACATATACAAATAAGAAGTACATTTTTTCCAGAGTAAAATGAGCCATAAATTACTTATCTGCTATGTTTCTGTCACTTACAGTAGGTAGTAGAAATCTGACAGAAGTGACAGGTTTTGGACTAGTCCATCTCTTCATAGGAGATTCTCAGCAAGGTGTTTATTCTTTATAAAGATATTCCCGAAAAAGGATTTAAACAATGATGCTGGCCAGCCTCCCTGCTCACTACACAGTTTTTTGGCAGTTGGACAGAGCAACTGCCATTCACTAAGTGCTTTTGAAAATAAATATATGCCTGAGAATCCACTATAAAGAGATGGATTAGTCCAAAACCTGTCACTTCTGTCAGATTTCTACTACCTACTGTAAGTGACAGCGATATAGGAGATAAGTAATTTATGGCTCATTTTACTCTGGAAAAAAATGTACTTCTCATTTGTATATGTTTGCACATATTTTAAATTTTACAGTTTTTCGCTGTAGTGCCCCTTTAAAGACACTGGCACTAAATGCAACCACACCGGGCTTACCTGCAGTGTGCTCCAATATTGATCCACAGTTCATTCAAGTAGACCTGAAAAGAGATGGGCACAGCTGCTAAAATACCCTTTATTTGTGGCTGGGTAGACACATGCAAGTTACAGCAGTGGGGGATAGCGAAGTCTGACAGCTGTTTCGCAGGGACTAGCCCTGCTTCATCAGACACAGTGTGCCAGTGTACAACAAATGTTTAAATGCAGTAGCCATCACTCTTACCTCCCTCCTCACACTCAGCTGGAACGCACGCCGTGCTTGCCACTCAACCACGCCCCTCTCCTCTGCATGACACATGGAAGGCTTCAGCCAGTAGGCAAGCCGCGGTTCTCACCGCCTCTATTCCAGTCATGACTTGAGACGTCAAGCTGAGCGTGAGGAGGGAGGTAAGAGTGATGGCTACTGTATTTAAACATTTGTTGTACAATGGCACACTGTCTCTGATGAAGCAGGGCTAGTCCCTGCGAAACAGCTGTAGCATGTGTCTACCCAGCCACAAATAAAGGGTATTTTAGCAGCTGTGTTTATTAAGGTGTTGGGAAAAATCTGCATTACCCCATGCGGTAATGCTTAGTGAATTGAAGCCAACAGGGTGCATAGCCACAGATCTACTTTACTCTCAGCAAACATGCAACGGGGGGCGGGGGGGGGGGGGGGGAGGGGGGTACTTGACCTGGCTCTGTTAATAGTTTTTGCTGAATCCTACCATCCACCTAAGTGTACAAACCAAACACAACATAAGGCTGCTGATCATGGTTTTAAACTTGGCTTCAAGGTTTTCTGTATGGCGATGCCTCAGCCATAGCCCCTCACATCTAAAGTAGAGTTTCAAGACTCCTTGCAGGATAAAGGTGGTCACACTAAACACAGTAAAATGATCAAGTCTTACAGCAGTTCACAAGAAATGATTGGTTGTACAGAAAAATGAAAGAAATTCTTGTTTTGTTTCCCCCCCTTCAATATGTTGATTGGGAGTGGTGGAAATTCTGATGAATTTTTATGAAAATTGAAGAGTGGGGTATAGTCAATTAACGCAATTAATTTTTTTAAGAGTAAGCAATCATTTTTTTCATGCTTGGCTAAAAATTTAACACAGTTGTGGTACAGATTTTTTAAATGCTATAACCAATCAGAAAATTGATTGTAATTCTTGAATAATAAAAAAATTGTGTGGTGTGTGGCCACCTTAAGTCTACTCCCTAGCAGGATCTCCCATACCTCAACCGTGTGTGTGTGTGTGTGCAGGATCTCCCATACCTCAACCGTGTGTGTGTGCAGGATCTCCCATACCTCAACCGTGTGTGTGTGCAGGATCTCCCATACCTCAACCGTGTGTGTGTGTGTGCAGGATCTCCCATACCTCAACCGTGTGTGTGTGCAGGATCTCCCATACCTCAACTGTGTGTGTGTGCAGGATCTCCCATACCTCAACCGTGTGTGTGTGCAGGATCTCCCATACCTCAACTGTGTGTGTGTGCAGGATCTCCCATACCTCAACCGTGTGTGTGTGCAGGATCTCCCATACCTCAACTGTGTGTGTGTGCAGGATCTCCCATACCTCAACCGTGTGTGTGTGCAGGATCTCCCATACCTCAACCGTGTGTGTGTGTGTGTGCAGGATCTCCCATACCTCAACCGTGTGTGTGTGCAGGATCTCCCATACCTCAACCGTGTGTGTGTGCAGGATCTCCCATACCTCAACTGTGTGTGTGTGCAGGATCTCCCATACCTCAACTGTGTGTGTGTGTGTGTGTGTGTGTGTGTGTGTGTGTGTGTGTGTGTGTGTGTGTGTGTGTGTGTGTGTGTGTGTGTGTGTGTGTAGGAGGGGTATTGACGTGAGCTGTGCTAACAGTTGTTGCTGAATCCAGCTATCCACCTGAGTGTATAAACCAAACACAACAGCAGGCTGCTGATCATGGTTCTAAATTTGGTTCAAGTTTTTCAGTACAGTAATGCCTCAAACGTAGTCACTAACATTTAATGTTGAGCTCTAAGACTACTTCTAGCAGGATAACCATGGTTAAAAATAATTGCCGGCTATTTGCTGGCAACCACTGTAGTAAATGCCAGGCATAAAAGCCCATAGTTCTGCATTTGTAATGTTTCATTTTTTGTCACGATTGAGCATTGTAATTCACATTTTCATTTCTCAGATAAACTGAAACTTGAACGAGATTTCAGCAAATACAACTATCTCAGCCTGGATTCTGCCAAAGTAAATGGCGTTGACGATGCATCCAACTTCAGAACTGTCAGGGTAAGATTTTTTAGTTTAATGGAACAAAAATGTTTTTTTTTTGTCTGATCATCTGTTTCTTTTTACTTAATTTATCATATTCTAGAATTCAATTCACTGGGGAAGTTTAATCAATCACCCCACACATAAAAGCATTTCAAAGAAGGCAAATGTGCTAAATATTTACCATATATAATCTTGGATAAGCTGATCCACAGATAGGCCATCTAGAAACCCACAACCACCACATTTCCCATAAAAAAAGATGAGAAACAGAATGACCGTCAGATAAGCCCAGTCACAAACTCTAATACTGGGGATACACGGTACGTTTCTGTACCGTGTATCGACCAGCTGATCCGGCCAGCTGATAATATTCAGCTGGCCCGATCAAGCCACTCGACCCCCGCCCACTCGATCCCCGCCGGCGGACAATGGCAGGGAATCGAGCGCTGATAAGGAAGCGCCGGCGGGGACAAGCGGTAATCGATCCGCGCGCACGAGCGGGGTCGCGGCTGGGGTCGATCCGGCAGCTAATCGGCCGCCGGATCGACCCGTGTATTCCTAGCATAAGGGTCAGCAGATGAGGTAAAAAAATTTTTAAAAAAAGATAATAAAAAGATACATGACAGCTAGATGTGTCCTCAAGTAGTATTAGGTAGTCAGTGATACCCTTCCCCCACCCAGTATAGGTAGTCAGTGATAGTCCCCCCTGTACAGGTAACAAAAGGTGTCTCTCCTGTATAAGTAGCCCAAGATGTTCCTCAAGTTTAATGTTTAGTACAATAATGTTGACCATCTAATTGACAAGCCCTATTTATTAGCCACTTTATGAGCTAGTTTTGGCGGCTGAACAGCTACCATAGATAGGCTGAGAAAGTGGACTTAACTGAGTTTTTGAGGGAGCTACTATTCTACAGAATTAATGTGTTGTAATCACAATGCAACGAGAAGTGTCAAAACAAAGAAATAGCCAGTGTTGAAAAACACTAAACATACTTTAACAATTTATCAAAATGTCAGAATTTGAATTTATAAAATGTAATAACACAAAATGTATACTAATACTAAGGTAAATTAAAAGCGCATGGGATGGCCACCCCGCCATGCATCCAGGCATACACAACACACACTGGTGCACCAAAACACACAGCCTAGGGATAATGCAATGTCGGCCAGGATGAGGTAATTATGACTGCAGCAGATCACTTTTAGCCATTGATGACACCGGACAGTCCAAAAAAATACCACAATCCACAAGTCTAGTGAGCCTTGATAAGCAGCAAAAGCAATGCACAGCAGCGGAGGCAGCACTCCGTTTGTGAAACAGCAATATAAGCTCAAGCAGCTGTTAAGATTGCTAAGCAGTAATTGCAGGAATTATCTCACCAAACTTCACCATTAGGCTAAGCATGTGGGTGAAAGTCAGCAGTCCCCCCTGTCTTCACCATACGGTGGTTCGAATAGCCAAGCCTATGGACCCTAAGGCTGCAGTCCAGATTGTAAAGAGAGGCAGTGTGGAGGCAATCTGGGTGCGCTGGAGAGGGACACGGGGAAGTGCAGCGGCGGCCTGGATTGACTCCACAGGTGGCGTGCCAGGCAAGATGTAAAAAACCTTCTTACATTCCCGTGCCACGCTGGACAAACAGGGAGACATGGCGCCCCATGAATGAGTGGCTCCCAACGGTTTTGCCGGCTTCTGCAGGGGGGCATGGCCTCGTTCTCACTCGCACTTTCAAGCGCAATCAAACCAATAGAGAGATGAGTGGGTGGAGGCGGAAAGCTGCATCACCGCGCATCAGAGTGTACAGCTCTGGAAGAGCTCAGCCAGATGGCGGGATGCAACAACGCAGCAAGATCACCGCAATATAGTTGCTATAGATCCCTGCCTCAACCGATAATCTGTACATTAAATCAATCAAAATATTAAATATACAAACAGAAAAAAAGCAGAAAAACAAGCAGTCTTCATAAGAGGGGCCAGCTATAAATACAACTCTAATACATAACACTGTCATCATAGCCAGCACCAATCAGACACAAAGGTGTGCGATGTTGACCAACAGTGAAAAAGGCAGAAAACGACTAAATCAAACTTTATTCGATACAAGATGAAAAAAAGGATGGGGGGGCGCCCAATTGTTCATGTATGTAGGGGTGAGTATGCGTATACACGCCAGTCAGATAGGTAAAAAGTGTGCATAACTGAGTTCATTTAAGCCCAGAGGTTCACAAGCCCGCAAGTTGTAAATCCAACAGGATTCATGCAGTAAAAAAAGGTGGTCATAATTGCCGCCTTGAATGGTAGGGTGTATTCTATCTAACCCAACAAACCGTAGGCCAGACAGACTACCACTGTGTTGTTCTCTAAAATGTGTGGCGACAGGAGAACTCACCTCCCCCGATTCAATATTATTGACATGTTCAGAAATTCGTCGGTTTGTCTTGCCTATATAAAAGTGACAATGACACATCAAAAGATAAATGACTAGCTCAGTTTTACAGATGACATAATAAGGTAAGTTGAATCTCCTGCCGCTAGGTAATACAATTTCCCTACCTACTTGAATATAGCGACAATAGTCACTGTCACCGCAAGTATAAGTTCCCAATACTCTGCAGTGGACTCTAGGGTAGGGACCCGTAAAGTGGCTATGGACAAGTGCGTCCCGCAGCGATCTAGCCCGACGATAACTGATAGTAGGTGATGAGGACACAAATTGGCCCACTTCCATTTATCAAAAGGTACCAGTGTTTAGAACGAATATGTTGGATCGCAGGATGCTGCTCACAAAAACGTGTCGCAGTATGCGCCAGATGATGTGTCATGTCCATGCTGTGTGCACCACAAAAAAATCCTGGTACGATGGCGAATAAAATCCTAAAATCCTAAAATGCACTACTTACTCAAATAACACCAAGGCAAGACAGCACTTGATCAAGTGATAAACAATCTCAATAATTTGTGACAGAAGAAATATAATTTGGTGTTTCAGATCTATGCAACAACCTTTTTTTGAGGTACAGACATCATTGACAGTTATTTTCCATCTTGATTAAGGGTACCTACATAGGTCTAACTTTAATAAATATCACCATGGATTGTTTTATGTGTTTGTTAACCATTAAATGAAATGCAGGCTGGTTTTGGATTTCTGTATGTTTAGTATAATTATTATATTTATTATAATTGACCATCTAATTGACAATCCCTATTTATTAGCCACTTTATGAGATAGTTTTGGCTGAACAGCTACTGTAGATGTGCTGAGAAAGTGGACTTGGCTGATTTTTTGAGGGGGAAATACTACTCTACAGTATTAATATGTGCCATGTAGTATTCCAAAATTATTAATGAATTATGTTCATAAAGATCATTGGTGGGATTACTCTTGCATTATAGCATAAGCATATTTTCAGACAGTTCAAACTTATTAACAAAATAGAAATGCATTAATCTCAGCCACATGTACCAATTTAGTACATAGTGAATACAATTAAGGATGTTGGGCCTGCAGTCCCTGGCATTGTTTGCTATTTTGGCCAGATTCACTTTGCCAACCAGCGTTTCTGATGCAGTGCAATTCGATAATTGCACTGCCAAAAAAAGCCTTCAGGGATTTACGCGTTAATATGCAGTAATCCCTTTTCTGGCTGACAAACAGGAAGTGAGGCTCTCTAGCGCTCACTTCCTGTAGCAGAAACACTAAGCACACATAACCGTATTGAAAAAATACGCTTCTGTGCATGCGCCACAACGTGAACATGAAAACGGTTTAAAAAAATCTGCGTCTCCATAGACTTACATGACTTCCGGTCCTGAATTGCATGCAGAGATTCCAGCAGCTGAGTGACTCACCTTTCCCGGCCGATGCCCTTCTCCATCAGTCTGTGTGCTTCACGTCTTCATCCCCGCTGGCCACATCTTCTCAGTGACCTGGGGACATGTTACATGCGATGGGTCACTTAGAAGAGGCGTGTGGAGATGAAGATGGGGAGCACGTAGACTAGGCCGGAACGATTTATTATTTTTAGATCGAAATCGCGATCTTGGAAACAGTGATTCAGTGATCGTGAAAGCGGCGTTTTTTGGCGATATTATTCTGCACCCTCCCACTGTGCAGCAGTAACAGTCACTCCCGCTCGCTCCTCCGTGTACAAGTTGCGGCGGATCGGCGGGTCTCACTCTCAGTGGCAGCTCACTTCCTCCTTCCTTCCCCCTAGTGCCTCCTCCTCCCACGTCATCAGCCGGCAGACTCCACCCGCAGGCTCTTGCACTTTTTCCCACTCCCTCCCAGGGCTGTGCAGTCAGTACAAAAATCTTCCGACTCCAACTCCGACTCCTTGGTTTATGAAACCGCGACTCCAACTCCGACTCCGGGTACCCAAAATGGCTCCGACTCCTTAGTCTAATACTTACCAGGGCTGTTGATTTTGTACAAAAATCATCCGACTCCCGACTCCGACTCCTCAGTTTATGAAACATCGACTCCGACTCCAGGTGCCCAAGATTGCCCCGACTTTGACACCTCGACTCCAACTCCGACTCCACAGCCCTGCTCCCTCCGCCTAACATATTATCTGCTTGGTGGGCGGCACACTCCGCCCACTGGCCTGTCAGTCAAGAAGGAATGACAGCTCCGCCCCACCTCCTTTGCACAGAGGACGTTTGAATGAATCACACAGCGTGCTCATCTGAGCTGCATCCTGTGCAAAGATGTTGTGCATGCAAAGCTGTTCTGTGCTGGCCTGCTGGGCAATGTGTATTTATGCAAAGGACCTGAGCTGACTGTGACTGACAGCCTACACTGCAGACTCTAGAGCTAAGGGAAGGAATTTCCTGACTTAGGCCCAGTGCACACCGAGCGGTTTTTGGAGCGATCCGCCGGTCGCATCCGCCTCTAAAAACGCTTGTCTAATGTATTGCAATGGGATGGTGCACACCGGCGGTTTGCGGTTTTTGCCAAGCCGCAAACGCGCCTCCTGCTGCACGTTTGCGGTTTTCGGAAGCGTTTCGTCCTCAATGTAAAGTATAGGAAAACCGCAAACCGCTCTGAAAAACGCTAGTTCAGAGCGGTTTGCCAGGCATTTTTGTTACAGTAGCTGTTCTGTAACAGCTTTTACTGTAACAATATGTGTAATCTGCTACACAAAAACGCACGCAAAACCGCTAGGTATGTTTAGAAAACCTCTCTAAACATACCTAGAATCGCTCTGAAATCAGCTCCCAAAACCGCTAGCGTATTGCGGATCTGCTAGCGGTTTTGGTGTGCACTGGGCCTTACTGCTGCTTGCAAAAACTGATCCTTGTGGCCAGGGCAGTGCACAGTGGGAGAAGGACTGTCACTGGATGGTTATTGGCTGCACACAGTGGGGAAGCGCCGTGATATCTAAAAAACCGCCGCTTTGACGATCACGTGACGTTTTTTTTCCGAATTCACCAGCTGTTACTGCAGTTCACAGCGGGCGTCAGATGAAGGGCTGGACTGACCTGCAAGCTGCTCTCACCTCACTAAGGCCTCATTCACATCTAAAATCGCAAACGCAAGCATTTTGCGATTTTGTGCAAATTGTTTTTGCGCTGTGCGTTCTTGCTAAAAGCGCTTTTCTAATCGCTTTTTCAGAGTGGTTTTTGCATTCACTCCCTGACACAAGTCAGGAAGGGAACTTTGACCTGGAAAATAATAAATACAATGAATTTATTCTTAAAAACGCGAACGCAATCGATGCACAAAGTGATTTTGTGAGCGTTTTGCCTATACCTTCTATTGAGGCAAAAATCGCCTCAAAAATGGTACAGGCAGCGCTTTGCTGAGCAAATCAGAAACAAACCGCCCAGATGTGAACTCTCTCATAGGGAATCCTTGCACAAGCGTTTTTAGGGCGATTTTGAAAATCGTCTGCGCTTGAAAAAAAGCCAAAAACGCACTTAGGCTTAGGTTTTTACATCCGATTCCGACTTTTAGGCTCCCTACACACTGCAAATCAATTTTCCGATTCTGTTTCGGATTCCGATTTTCAATTCCGATTTTCCCTGAATACATTCAACAGAAAAACGGATCAAAAAATGCAGCATGCAGTAAAGATTAAAAATCGGAATCGGATGTAAAACCCGATTAAAAAGCGGAATCTGAATTGCATGCAGTGTGCAGGAAGCCTTAATCGTTACTGCGTGCTGCATTTTTTGCTCCGTTTATCTGTTGATTGGATTCAGGGAAAATCGGAATTGCAAATCGGAAACTGAATAGGAAAACGGATTTGCAGTGTGCAGGGAGCCTAAGTGTGAATGAGCCCTGACCCATTGTTTTGATAAATTCACATAATGCAGTAACATTTACAAACATGACAGAAAACGACATTATACTATCAATTTGATAGTATGATGTCATTTTTTGTTAGTACATTTTTGTAAATGTTACTGTATACATTGAGAAATTAGTGCTAAAGCTTTATTTGAAGAAAATCGTGAATCGAATCGAAATTGCAATTTCTGACAGAAATCGTGTAATTCAATCGTTTCCTAAAATCGTTCAGGCCTAACGTAGACTAAGGGCCTGTACACACTGCTGCGCTTGCACTGCGTTTTTAAAAACGTATGCGTTTTTAAAATCGCAAGGTCTTTTGAAAAATAATGAAAATCATGATGACTTGTATACACTGGTTACGATGCGTTTTTAGACAAACGCAATCGCAGTGCCTGCTGCGCTTTTTTAACCACTTAAGGACCGCAGCATTTTTTTACTATCTGTGCTGCGTGGGCTCTCCAGCCCCCAGCACAGATCAGCCTCCAGGCAGGGCGATCAGACTTCCCCCCCTTTTTTTCCCACTAGGGGGATGTCCTGCTGGGGGGGTCTGATCGCCGCCGGCTTGCTGTGTTTAGCGGGGGGGGCTCCTCAAAGCCCCCTCCGCACTGATATTCCCCCCTCCCTCTCCTTCCCTCCCTCTCCTCCTAACTGTGGGCGGCACAGGACGGTGATCCGTCCTGTACCGCCTCTGATAGGCTTCAGCCAATCAGAGGCCGGGGATCGCCGATCTCCTTCATGGCGCTGCTGTGACAGCAGCGCCGTATGATGTAAACACCAGGGATTTCTTCCCCGCGTGTTTACATTTAGCCTGCGAGCCACGATCGGAGGCTCGCAGGCTGTTCCTGGAGACTTCCTCCGTGAACTGAACGTTTCCATGGAAATACGGGGATGACCAGCCACCGCCTAACGGCGGCGGCTGGTCGTTAAGTGGTTAAGCGCAGCACTTGAAAAACGCAATGCAATGCGATTCCATTGCGTTTTTCAGAACTCAGTATCCCAGAAGACTCTGCACTTTCCTGATTCCTGTTGAAATGTAAACTAGAAAAAAAACAAAGGATTCTTTAGCCAATCAGCAATTACAAGAAAAACGCAAACGCATCAAAAATGCAGGCAAAAGTGCATGCGTTGTTAAAAACGCATACGATGCGTTTTTAAAACTACATGCACTTGCGATTTTAAAAACGCATGCGCTTGCGATTTTGCTTGCGTTTTTCAGTGTGTACAGGCCCTAATAGAGGAGCGCACAGGCTGGGACAGGTCAGTTGCTCCGCAGCCGAATTCTCTTCAAGGATGGTTGTGCCTAATAATTGGGACTTGTTCTAAATCTGAAAGGTGTTGTTTGAACCGGCAGCCATCATAGGGAGTTGAGTAAAGCTGCAAGGTCTTCTTTCAAATGAAACTGTAGCTTAATATTGTCTAACAATTATTATAAAGCATTGATAAATATTTTGTATTTCTGTGAATTGTATTTTACTTTTTCAGACCACAATTAATATTAATTGTCTTTTTCTTTTCCCAGAATGCCATGCAAATTGTAGGCTTTATGGACCATGAAACTCAGTCCGTCTTAGAGGTTGTGGCTGCAATATTAAAACTTGGAAATATTGAATTTAAGCCGGAATCTCGTGTTAATGGCTTAGATGAAAGTAAAGTTAAGGACAAAAATGGTAAGGACAAAGAATATGAAATCTTATACTTGGTATTTCCTAATGATCGTGCCAAAGAAAATAATGTTGACCTGTAAATTTCAGTTTGTGCAATAAAAAGTTAATTCCTGAAAATTAACCTCCTTAGCGGTATGCCCGACACTGTGTCGGGCATACCGCTCTGTGGCCCCCAGGAGTCCCCCATAAATAAATAAATGTACCTATTGGCTTTAAATCCTTAAGCTAGTACTAGGCTAGCTAGTAAAAGTGTCGGGCACCGCCTGATCAACGCCGATCCCCCGCGATCACCCGGTTTATACGTTACCCCCCCTGGATCCAGTGATTGCGCAGCCTCCCGGCACAACTCCGGTCTCTCTATGAGGAGGATCGGGTTTGCGCATGACGTCTGCGTACCTCCTCATAGTGAAGACCGGAGCTGTCCCGGGAGGCTGCGCCGATCGCTGGATCCAGGCTGGGTAACGTATAAACAGGGGAGCTGCGGCGATCAAAGGGTGCCGGAGACTTCTTCTAGCTAGCCTAGTGCTAGCTAGAGCATTTATAGCCATTAGGGACAATTATTTTAGAATCGGCCAAAAAACAACACCTCCTGAGCGGCGTAACGCTCAGGAGGTTAAAGAACAGTCTTAAATAAATACTGTAGGGGAGTCCAGGGAAAATAAGTTAAACTTACCAGGGGCTTCGAATGGTCCCCCGTAGACATCCTGTGCCCGCGCAGCCACTCACCGATGCTCCGGGCTTCTGGAATTTCAGACTTTAAAGTCTGAAAACCACTGCGCATGCGTTGCTGTGTCCTCGCTCCCGCTGATGTCACCAGGAGCGTACTGCGCAGGCCTAGTATGGTCTGTGCCTGCGCAGTACGCTCCTGGTGACATCAGCGGGAGCGAGGACACGGCAACGCAGGTGCAGTGGATTTCAGACTTTAAAGTCTGAAATTCCAGAAGTGAGCCGGAGACGGGGCTGGAGCATCGGTGAGTGGCTGCGCAGGCACAGGACGTCTACGGGGGACCATTATAAGCCCCGTGTAAGTTTAACTCATTTTCCCCCGACCCCCTACAGTATTCCTTTAAGTTATTTAACGTGTTCTTTGACTGTGTGTTAAACTTGCAGTCTCTCAGTTAAGCGTTTTCCCTTGTGGTGCTTGCAAACATGTCCACAGAAATAAAGCTTGACCTAGCAGCGTTCACTCTGCTCCCACCTAACTGCTCTCAACCCTCCCCCCTCTAAGACCAATCTCCACCCCCCTCCCATCCCCAAATACCAATGACCGATACCCCCCACACTTACATTCCAAACACTACTACCTATACTAAACCGACGACCTGACACAGTGCTTGGAATGATACGCTTTATTATAGTATCGGCCACATAATAAAGTGACAACAATAACAGTCAAATCCAATAACAAGCATTGTACACCAATACAA
The DNA here is from genome assembly GCF_040937935.1 of Hyperolius riggenbachi. NCBI lineage: Eukaryota > Metazoa > Chordata > Amphibia > Anura > Hyperoliidae > Hyperolius > Hyperolius riggenbachi. The sequence continues at coordinate 168,812,703 of NC_090652.1, read as the reverse complement.
TTTCAAATATCAACATATGAACAAAGTGAAACAGTGCATACATATATATAAAAATTACATACATCTGAAATATATATAAATATACATACATATGCATGAAGATAAATTAACAAACAACAGTATAATACCATCCGACCAAATCTTCGTCCCTTTGCTAGCCGACCACTGAAAAGGAGGGGCAAACCACCTTGCATGAAACCATGAACTCCTAGCCGCAGCCTGGGCTCAGGAGTCCCTTGGGCTAACATGCCACCTTACCCGCTCTATGCAAACACTTGTATAGGATGGCTCCCCCGCAAGAACCATTCCACCAACCAACTTGTATTGCCCCTCCAACGTGCCAAAATCCACCACCTCTAGCAAAGGGACCTCCGCCAAAAGCAAGCCAAAAGTGACTCCTTACTTTTGGCTTGCCCACCACAACGCCACCGCAAATTCAATCTTTTCTTGCAACAAAAGATTGAACATATCCATGCCCACCTCATTTAAGTGAACCCCATCACGCCGAAAGAGTTCCTGATGACCCTCGATGCTCACGTGCCGCGCAACCAAACCTCCCTGCTTCCGCACAAATTTTGCGACGGCCCGGTTGATCTTGATTCGAACTTTATTAATCGCCTTGTGGCTCCGAGCATAACGCCAGTGAAATCGAGGTATGATCTCCGACCAGATCAGCCTGAGCCCTGGGACCGCTTCCCGCTTAACCAATAGGTCGGAAACCATAGCCTTAATCAACGGCCGCATAGGAGTGAAACCTAAGTCATTTCCCCCAACATGGATCACTACAACGTGCGGCTCACACGCTGCAGCATCCAGAAGAAAACGGCCAACAAGGCCTCCCACTGCAAACCTCTCACGCCATTCCACTGCAAAACTGCTTCCCATGCATCAGAATCCAATTTGTTTTCCATTCCTCTGAGCTCCCGCTCTTTGCTCCGCCCAATATATGAAGAAATGACCCAAAAGTCACACCATAGGGTACGTTTCCACTGGCGCGGTGCAATTCCAGTGCGGAAAACGCATGTGCGATTTCGCATGCGGATCCGTTTTTCCATGCATTTTTGTATGCAATTTTGCATGCGTTTTTGGCCAAGCCTTTTTAACCATGTCAATGCTGGTGAGCTTCTTACATTGTTTTTACACAAAAATGCATGTGAAAATGCATAGAAAAACGCATATCAAAAACGCATGCGTTTTTCCTATTAATTACACTGTATGTGATTCTGATGGCTCTGCTGTGCAGATTTTTTCTGCACAGAAAAACGCAAAGAAATCCTGAGAAGTAAAAACAGTCCCATCCTGCTCCCAAAATTCACGTATATCTTTCGTAATTCCCCTGTCTGGATACCAAAAAAATATTTCACTGAATTAAACAAAATTCTTTTACCATTTATATGGTCCAATAAACTTCCACGTATGTCACTTAAAATTATAGAATTACCTACAGAAGAGGGAGGGCTAGCTATGCCTAACTTCTTTTACTACTACTTGGCATCCATATTGGTCAATATACGCTGGTAGTTCTCGCGTAATGAGCTTAACCCTGCAGTGGTGGTGGAAGCAGCCATAATGGGCTCATACGAAGCCCTTTTAAACTTGCCATTTAGAGGCCCCAATTCCTCTCCAAATATCACTACTGTCATGAAAACCCCTATTAAGGCATGGCAGTACCTCCATCGCAAGTTAGCACCTCCTAACCAATGGTCCCCCTATACTCCACTATGGGGTAACCCAAATGCCCCTCAATTCTCTACTATACCTGATCCGGCTGTCTGGGCCAGATATGGTGTTAAAATATTAAAAGATATCGCCCCAGATGGAACCCTGCTATCCTTCTCTGAATTTAAACTAGCAAACGATCTCCCCAATCATATGCGATTTAGATATCACCAGCTATCACACGCAACCAAAGCTCAATTTGGCAGAGGAAGGATCTTGATTAAATCCGACCCAATTGAATCCCTGTTGATAACAGAGCACCTAGACAAACCACTCTCTGCCATTTACGCAGAAATCATGATCCAGTTGGGCCATAACACAGACAAACTCCGCAGTCAATGGGAACAAGACTTAGGGGAAATAGATGGGGAGGTGTGGGAGGAGGTGGTGGCTAAAGGTGCATCGGTTCTGATCTCGTCCAGGGATAAATTAATTCAGTTGAAATATCTTTACAGAGTATACTACACACCGGTTAGGCTACGCAAAATAAACACAACGCACTCGGACCTATGCACTAGGTGTCACTCGGCTGAGGGAAGTTTTATGCATATGTTCTGGTCATGCCCAGCATTGGCTAGATATTGGGATCAAATAGAAAAAACTATTAATAATGTGATGGACTCCCCATTCAAATTAGACACAAAAATGGTGATGTTGGGTATATTTGTTAAAGGTAGCTATAGTAAGTATAAAATAGCAATGATTTACTCACTATGTCATATAGCTAGGAAAGTAATTCTGGTTCACTGGAACCAATCTGTTGTGCCCACCAAGACCAAATGGATTAACATGGTTAATAAAATGCTTCCATTATGTAAGATGACATATAAAAGTAGGAATTGCCCTACTAAATTCGACAATATCTGGTCTGGTTGGTGCGATAAATACTGCAGGAATGTGCTGATTGATGCCTAGAATCAAACTAATAGGCGAGGAACATTAATAAATCTTCACAGGCTCGGATGAGGTGCAGTGAATGGTATAACTAAAAAATAAAAATACTTGCATACATAACTTTGTGCAGAGGCTCTGTGGAGCATGCTCCTGTGATAACTGAAAAGAAATCTACAGTGTAATGGAAGATGCGGGTGGGATCTGGTGGGGGGGAGGTGCATGCCTTTCATAACACACATGGTGACCGGCCTTGATGATTTCTCCTGATTATTACATTCATGACTTGGTAAAATAAATAATCTGACTCAAGAATCTATAAAAAACAGGTTCTTTTATTTTTGTTTTAATAGCCACAAGTTACAACCAACAATGAACTAAGACTCCCCTCCAATCTGATAGACATAAACTTGGACCAGTTAACTAAAGGGCACGTAACGCACCCCTTCAACGGAAACAACTCGACCACCACTCCTTTTTCCGACTGATCCGTTTTCTACATACTAATACGTACCACCAGCGCCTCCCCCTGCCTCCAAATGTCGCCCACCAGCAGGCCTCCCTGGGTTCTGCAATTTCTGCTAACTAACTCCCCAATGTGCAGCGCTGCATAAAAGGCCAACAAAAAGGTGCACTTAAACAAAACCGCCTCATGTACCGAAGAGCAGACCAACTCCAACTAATTGAACAGACCTAACAGAATTTCCCACGAAACCGGATGCCTCTTGTCGCCGCCCCCCTCCCCAACCTTTTTTAGCCCCTTCAAAGTTTGGCGCATCACAATCAATTTAGTAAAGTCCTTCCACTCTCTAACAGCTTTGCCATAAAAGAAAGGGCTGTCAAACGTTTTGCCCCACCTCAATGAGAGTCCCCCGCTTCCAGACATGTACCCATAAGCCATAACATCAGATCCTTCCTTCCCTCTTCCGAATCCAGAACTGACCGATCCCTGCACCATGAAAACCACATGCGCCATACCTTGTTGTAACTTTCCCAAGTAGACCCCGAAACCGAACACTCAATAAAGTGCCATAAACCTTCTAAATGAGACCCCACAAATACTCCGGACACTTCTCTCCCACCTCCTGGGCCTCTGGCGCCAAAACCCGGAACCGATCCCACTGTGAACGAGAAAGGGCATCTGCAACACCATTAGACACCCCTGGGATATGCACCGCAGATACATGCAGATTATTCTTCAAATACAAGAAGACTAAACAACGCAACAATTTTACTACTGGGAGCGATGACGCCGAGATGGAGTTGATTGCCGACACCACCGCCATATTATCCGAACGCAGGTGAATTGACCGGTTACGCAAAGACTCTCCCCATAAATCTACCACCACTACCACCGGGAAAAGCTCTAGAAAGGCCAGGTTCTTGGCCAAAACCGACCCCTTCCAACTGTCCGGCCAGACCGCTGCACACCACCTCCCCTGGAAATAGGCACCAAAACAGACCAAGCCAGATGCGTCTGTAAACAGCTCCAGTTGCTCATTGGTGACCACTGGGTCCATCCAATAAGCGAGACCATTGCAGCCACACAGAAAGTCTGCCCAAACCCTCAAATCATCTCTCAAATCCCGGGTTACTCGGATGAAGTGATGCTGCTCTTTCACACCACTTGTTGCTAAAGCTAAACGCTGACAAAAAACTCTGTCCATCGGTATGACCCAGCAAGCAAAGTTCAGCTTTCCCAGGAGCGACTGCATCTGGTGCAACATAACCTTGTTAGTCCCTTTTACCATCAGCACCAGTTACAGCAGATCCTGCAATTTGTCTGACGGCCACCGACACAGGCCAAGCACCGAATCAATTTCAATGCCAAGAAACTTCATCACTGTACTTGGGCCCTCAGTCTTTTCCGCTGCTAACGGCACCCCAAACTCGTCAAGCGTGCTCTGAATCTCCCGTAGAACTAACTCACACATACAGGAGTTCCCAGGGGCTACCCAAAAGAAATCATCCAAGTAATGCGTGATAGAGGGGAAGCCCGAATTCTCCCTAATCACCCACTCAAGGAATGTACTAAATGCCTCGAACAGCGAACAAGAAATAGAGCACCCCATCGGCAAACATCAATCAACATAAAAGGACCCTTCAAAATAGCATCCGAACAATCCCATGCTCTCTGAATTAACCGGAAGCAGCCGGAATGCAGATTCGATGTCAGTTTTGGCCATAAGTGCTCCCAAACCCGCCTCCCTCACCATTTGCAGGGCCTTATCGAAAGAGGCATAAGACACCGATGACAGCTCCTTGTCAATGCCGTCATTCACTGACTCGCCTTTGGGGAAAGATAAGTGGTGAATTAGTCTAAATTTGCCTTCCTCTTTTTTGGGAACAACCCCCAAAGGGGACACTAATAATACCGGAATGGGCAAGTCAGTGAAGGGGCCAGCCATCCTCCCCAACGAAACTTCTTTTGCCAATTTTTCATGAACTACCCCCGAGTGAAACCTGGCTGATTTTAAGTTTTTATTTTTAAAACCCCGAAACTGAGCCCCAGAGGGAATCTTGAAACCCGACGTAAAACCTTCCCTCAATAATTGGGATACTGTTGAATCTCCATATCTATCTAGCTAGGGTTCCATCACCCCTACTCTCACCGGCGTCATCCCTTTTTCCAAAACGGTCTGTAGCCCGATTGCTGACACCCGACCGTCCCTTTTTGAAGCACTTGCTGACAGGGTGTGACCACCCACAGAAGGAGCACTCATACTTGAACCTACAGGACGCTCCCCATCTGCAGGATGTATCGTTGTAGGACCAACACAGACCCTTTTTTCCTGAGCTTCCAGCCCCCACTCCTGCGGGGGCGCTGCCTGCCTGAAAAGGCAAATTCCCTGAGGCAGAAGCATAAGTGCCACCTTTTCCGCTCATGACCCTGATCCTGATGTCTTTGTGGTGCCAATTCAAATCTGGCTGCACCGACATGCGCTGACAAAAATGCTCGTCATACCTCAGCCACGCTAAACCCCCATAAACCCTGTGAGCTTCCCAAACCAAATCCAGATAACAAAACAAGGGGGTACATTTTTCCGGAAACTTTTCCCCAATAATGCTGCCTAAAATAGTAAATGCCTGAAGCCAGTTCCCAATCGTCCGCGGAATCAGCCGGAACCGTCTTTTATCCTCCTCTCCTTCCTTCCTGTGCTCTTTTCCTTTAACCCAACAGTAAAAATGTCTATATACTCTCTGCGCCAAATTTTTTCCTTCACCTCCACCTTGGGGTGCCCCCCCCCCAGCAGACCTTCAAAACATAGGTATGAATGACCCTTTGCAGCATCAGAAATCGGGACCCGCTTTTCCTCGCTCTTTTCACCCTCTGTATTAACCGGAACCAACTCCTGGCTCGTTGAAGCATTAGTAGCCACAGCAATGCTTGCTTCACCTGCCCCATTACCCGTGTCCGCCGGTGCCCATACCCTTCCGACATCGGCCTCGGTCACTCTTACCCCTCCGGGCTGTAGACTGCAGTTTATCCAGAAACGAACGGGCCCACCCAATAAAACCTTGCCAGTTCCCCTGACCATTATCCAATACAGTTTGCGTGTCAGAAGAAACATTCAGTGGCAAGCACTTACCCGATGGATGCGCAGGGGTATCAAGCCTGCCATCCGGTGCAGCTCCCGCTGCCGACATCCGGTCTGATGAATCCTCCAACGATACCACTTGGCCTGGCTGTGTCATGGTAGCCGAAGAGGTACAAGCTCTCTCGGGACCTGCACCAGCGGTCGTAACCTGTGGAACAAAGGGCAGGCGAGCATCACCAATGCCAGGTATATTCTGCCATCCTGGACCCGTGTAAGGCGGGATCCATCCCGTACTGCTTCCCATGCCCTGCATCTGCATTGGACCAAATGGTGCCCAAAATGGCTGCGGCCCCCACGGACCCAGGTAAAGGTTACCCCAGTGATACCCATGCTTCCACCCCCACTCTTACCTGCCTCTGGAAAGCCACCTGGCCCGAGACCCGCTGCTGAACCCGTGGCCGCTGGGACCTGGTGAACCTACCGCTGCTGCAGGCACCCCAGCTGTGGCTGTGCCAGCCCACCCCCCTGTCTGCACCAATGGAGTGTCCTGGCCGCTTTGAGCAGGCCGTAAGGGGGAAGCTGCTGCCCCATCCCGTGGTGTCTGTCCCCCCGACCGTTTGCTGGCCCTCTTGCCTCCTGCCCTCCCCTTGCCTTTTTCCCTGGTCCCTGGACTCACCGAGCTGGCGCCTCTCCCCCCGTCCGTACCCCCCACCCCCTCCTGGGAATCACCAACCTGATTTGCAGAGCTTGTGCCATCGGGAGGGCCGTCTGGTCCAGAGGCCGCCTCGACCGCCGCATGTCTGCTTCTTGCCACTGGTGGGGATGGGGAGAGCCTATCCACTGCTCTCTTGTTCCGTTTGGGCCTTCCAGTCCCCACCGACCATGCCGCTCTCATGCCCCCACCGCCGCCGCAGGTTGTGGCGAGCAGGCTGCCTCAAGGACTCCCTGCAGCCACTCGCCTCCCCTCCGATCCGCCTCCTCCCGGAGCTGGCGCAATGCGCCCGCAACAACCTCCCCCCCAGAAACCTAAGCCTGCACACAAGTTCCACTGGAACTCGCCAGGTCATGCTGCGCAATGCTGCATGATGCTTTCTATCCAGAGGAAACAGTGTTTTGTGAAGTGCAACTGTAAATTGTCACCTATAACATTCTTCTGAAGGCTGCAACAATAGGTTTGGCTGGGAGTGACATATTGTCATTTCTCAAAAATGCTGACAGTCTTCTGCCACTTGAGACTGGAACTGGACTTTCTGCAAATATTATGTTTATATGGGAAGTATATGTCACTGCAATGTGTCACAGCTGCAGACTCAACCATATGACAATGGTCCCTTGGGTGATTTTCAGTCTCATGGGCTATGTGGCTAAGATGCGTATTTTGTAACTGATGAGGAGTAAAGTTAGGTTTTAATTCCTATTTCTGGTTCACTCGAACTTTCCATTTTTCAACATCATGTATTGGCAATGTAGTCATATTTTGTAGATCACTAGTGGCTGATTGTTCTTCTTATTAAAAGCAGTTTATAAATTGCATGCATATTCTGACTACTCTTTGTACATGCATACTGAGAGCAGCTGTATAAATACTACAACTTAGCTAGGCCAAATTGTTTATTCTATGGAGAATCAGGAAAACAGTACTGCCTCCATCATCAAGAAAGCGCAACAGACCAAGTACCACCTACGGCAGCTGAAAAAGTATGGCCTACAACAAAAATGAATGGTGCAGTTCTACACTGTGTTCATCAAATCAATCATTACATCATCTATGTATGGTTTTGCTCCTGCTCAGTACTAAAAAAGGTGAGACTACAGTGCATCATCCAAACAGTAGAAAGGATAATTAGCTGTAGCTTACCTTCCCTGCAGGATCTTTTCACTAGCAGGTGCAGAAAGAGAGCGACCAAGATTGCCTCTGACCCCTCTCACCCTGCTCACTCCATCTTCCACTGCCATATTGATTTTATTGATTGACTGGCAAACTCTCCCAAATATTCCTCAAGAGCTTGTCAGTTGTAACCATGCCCCTCACAACCCAAAAACATCCTTTGTAGGAGAATTCCTCCAAAGGAAAGTGGTTGAGTGGCAGCACTACCTCTGTGTCCTCATTGGAAGGGTTGGTGAATAGCAGCTCACCCATTTTTCCTGCCCCAGAATGGAAAAGTAAAGGTACTGGCTACTTTAACTTGCTGTATAATTAATTTTTAAACTGTTTTATTGTTTTCAATATCTTTATTCAATAGTTCTATAAGAGATAAACAATATATATACATAAATGAACATGAAAAAGCCAGTTGCTAACATGGCGGTACAGGACACTTTTTCCCACGCAGGGTAACACAATGTCAATTTACATTAGACAGACTGCAGCAGCACATCACTTCTTATGCCTGGCAACAAAAATAACAAAAAACATACCCGGCACAGTTGGCAAACAAGTCCTTCAGGCATAGTACATTCTCAGTTTGCATAGTTGCTAAGTTAGCAAGACATACCTCTGATGTTGTTGCCTGAGTCAGCTGTGGAGGAAGGGACAGGAGTGACCTTGACGGTCATTTTGCAGGCTTCCATTCTTGGAGGAAGTGCGGGCCATCAGGCTCGCTCCTGTTCTTTGCACCCACTGCTGCACCCACTGTAGCGGTATTTCTTGCTAACTTAGCATCTATGCAAACTGAAAATGTACTATGTTTTAAGGACTGCTGTAGTGTCAGCTTACTGTTTTCTGTTCCATGAATTGCAGATTCTTATGCCAGAGGATATTATTTATCTTTGCTGTTCATACAAACAAATTTAACAGAATTCAATGGGCCAAAGGAGGAATTGGCCGCAGAGGCGTTGGTAAATCATCCATGTACTAAGAGAAGTGAAACTATAGTTTCAGACAGGAGATGGGTAGGGAAAATCCTCCATTTCTCACTACCCATTCCAGATTTCAAGAGAGAAGAAAAAGAAGAAATTGGGGGTAAGGGAGGCTAGAAACGAAGAAAAAAGTGGAAGTAGGAATTCAGAGGACCAAATGCTCTACTCCAGATACTGACAGGGCAAGGACATGACCACCATATGTGGTACATGGTGCCTTCATTTCATCAGTCTTTGAAGCACCTGAAATCTGTAGAGTTAGACAATCCGGTATTCCGACTATTGCTTGCTTATCCTTGAGGGCTTCAGAAATACCCCTCCTAAACTGATTCTTCAAAGCGGATTCGTGCCACTGGACGTTACCACTCCAGCAGAGACCTAATTCTTTGTAGGCCACCCTAACTGGCAGAGGAAATGCAGCATGGACGCAGCAGTTTATATCCTTGGATCATTATAGAGCTCATCCAAAGCAGAAAGGAATGCAGAAACAGACAAAACCCATTTGTGATTCTGCTTCAGGTTTTGTTTGTATGAGGGAGATAATCATATTTGCCTTGAGGCGATCATTGAAAAATGCTGTAGGCACCATTGAGCGATGCAAAATACAAGCACCTATAAAAGATTGAAACTGGCTATGGTCTCCAGAGAAAGCGATGTGGAAGAAGCACCCTGGGTTCAGGGCAGTCACAGAGGCTGAAGGGGGTACAGAACTTAAGTGGATTACTAAACTCTTGTGTTCCTCTTACGCTGTGTTCCCACTTGAGCTGAGAATGGACATTTTTTAGTCTGTTTGCCGCTCATCACAAAACTTGACAGTGAACCCAATGTAATGCTGTGGGTGTGATCCCACTTGAGGGATGTGATTTTATAAAAAATCCCCCATAGCATTGCATTAGCAAGAGCTTTTTTTAAAAAAAATCTCTAGCACTTAGAAAAGGCTTCTAATGGGTTTGAGCCCTTACAGAGATAGGAAGTACATGGAGAGGTACCTAACTGGGAAATAGATAGCAAAATGATTAATCTCATGACAGTACTCATTGCTTCATTGCTCTATTCAAACACTTTACTTTGACTCCTTGAAGGTTATACAAAATATATAGAAAAATAGTGTTTTATGTAATATATAGAAAATGAGTAATTAATATACAAATATGTACTAATTAGACACCTTAGCATAAGTACCTTTAGTATACAAAAATCGAGGTTTTAATGGCATATGTTAAATAGAATTTCTCATGTTTTATTACATTAGAATTAAAAGAAATCTGTGAGTTGACTGGTATTGATCAGAGTGTGCTGGAACGAGCCTTCACTTTTCGGACTGTGGAAGCCAAACAAGAAAAAGTCTCCACAACTCTCAATGTTGCTCAGGTTAGTAAATAGCTGGCATGTGTATTTTCAGACCATTGCAAAATATCCATTATGGACTTTGGACAGTTCTAATGACTTTTTCTTCCACAGCAGGACTGGTTGTGCAGAACACTCATAGAAATGATCAATACATTGCAATTTGTCTAGGTTTTTTGCAAATAGCATGCAACTTGAAACTGTGCCAAACTCAATAGCTTCTGTCTATACAAAATATAAAAATTATGTCGATTTCTAAAAGTGTAAAATAATAAATATGTTAAAATTTAAAAAAATTAAGTGTAGCCAGGGCTGCTGGAAGATTGAAATTGGCTACAAGAAACATCATACATTAATCTTCTACATACTGTTAAATAATTCAGCATACACTACAGTGTATTTATTAAAAATGGAAACTCTTCATTGAACAGATTACAATATATGTTCAAAAACTTCATTGAACACATTACAATATATGTTCAAAAACTTCATTGAACAGATTACAATATATGTTCAAACTTCACATTAATTTTACTTCAGGGCAGCTTTGCCTTCATAATACAGATGTTATTTGCAAGTATTCAGCTTTATGTGAGCAAGAAGGTACCTCATAAAGCAGTGTTTCTCAAACCTGTCCTCGTGATTCCCCAACAGTACATGCTTTTCAGGAAACCTCATCTATACACAGGTGGGGTAATTAGTGGTCAGCTTTATGGAATCCACATAGCTGAGACACTAATTACCTCACCTGTGCATAGGTGAAGTTGCCTGCAAACATGCACTGTTGGGGAGTCACACGGACAGGTTTGAGAAACACTGTCATAAAGTATCACTTGAACTGTGTCCTGAAAGGACTATGCCAAGGCTCATGTACCGATCAATGTTGCAGCAGTGGCTAGGGTGGGATGCCAGGGGAGTATTGAGTCTAGATTTTTTAGAAGTAATACCAGGGATTTCACACCAACGTCCAGCAGAGGTGGTGGGTGCAGGACCAAGTAGCCAAAGTCTATACAGGTATCCAAAGAAGGTCTGCATACCATTTTAACAGGAACTTTTTATTGCTCCATCACCATATACACACAATGGATCGTAAAACTAACGATCGTTTCAGAGCCACACAGGGTCCCCTTTGTCAAGACACAGTTACAATGCCTCGACAAAGGGGAATGGCCCAGAAATGATCGTCTGTTTTATGATAGATTTTGTGTATATGGTGATAGAGCAATAGGAAGTGGTATGTGTACCTTCTTTGGATGCATGTATGGATTTTTGTAAGTCCCTAGAGGATTGTAAAGACTAACATGGAACATAAATAAAAACTTTTTAGCTGATTTAAGAAATTCTTAAGGGAAACTGGTCTGTACATAAAACAGGGTCTTTTTAACTCAATCGGCGTGTACACATGCATAATCATTGGTACCCGCAAGGATTGTGCTTATTTCTAAGGGCTGTAGGCAGCAAGTACTTTAGAGACTTGTTGCCAAGCAACATTTACGGTTTCTTTGGAAAGGGAAGGTGGTACTAAGGGGCAGTGCATGATTGAGCAGCTTCCAGCAGGCACAGTGAGCAGGAGAGCAATGCACTTGTTTGTATGTTTTATTTACAGATCTAATGAGTGGGATCTTTAAAGCTGGCCATACACTTAAGTGCGTACACATGTCCTGATTTTCCGCCCAACTTGTCGTCCGACTTGTCGTTTGAACCACAAATTGGGCGTGTGTACGCGCTGACGAGCAGGTTTACTCGATCCGCTTGACCTATCAGTTGGACCAACTGTTGTTCAAACGACTGTCAGGTTCGTACATCTGTATAAATGACTTTTAATAGTTTATCCAACTAATAGACGTTCAAATGTACAGTCGTTTGATCAGACGTTTTATCTAGTCCATTGTTCTATCCAGTCCATTGTCCATTATCAAGTTGGTTAAACGACATGTAAATTAGGATGCCAGCCGCTTTGTTGGTCTGTGTGTACAGGACATTTAAACGACTTGTTGTTTGCACTTCAAGTCGTTCAAATGACAATCAGGGGTAAAGTTGGACGTGTGTACGCACCTTTATAGATTTCCACCCAATGTTCCAAAACGATTGAGTCCTTTCTGAAAAAAAATTGATTCAGGAGGAACACTGCTCATCAATTTCCAATATATTCCAACAGGGAATCTATTGAAAATTGATCTAAACGCAGCATTACAGTGTTCGATGCTGTGCAAAGCTAGGGGCCATCGATCTACCAATGCTCTTGCCCCGCCCATGTTCGACCTAAATTTCGCATCCTGTCCAATCAATCATTCTTTGATCAAAGTCAATCAAGAATTGATTGGTCTGACATTTTGGGGAATCTATTCCCAACAAATAAATCAAAACTGCAGGAAATTGAATGGGAAAATCGACGAGTGTTTGGGCACCTTAAGCAACATGATTGGACTCCTTAGACTCATATACACTTGCTAGATTGTGGTCTGATATGTCCCTGAACAGCAGTCTCAATTAAGTTTCCTTTAGAATGTGTAAAAGTCTAATGTATCTGTTTAATACAATCCTGAAATGTTAGACAAACCAACAAAATACGTAACGCAGAGGCCTATTATTGAACACTGTATCATTCCAGCCCTATGTCCCTCTGAGTGTGAGCGTGGCCTTGGATGAGTGTGGCCAATACTGCTCATGCGTAGGTATGGCTGTGCACACCCAGTAGAATGAAGGCGCTCACGCATGGTGAAAAATGGCTACCAGCTGGTTCGAATATGTTTAGAGGGACGTTGCCCTGGAACGGTACTGTGTATGAAGATACGGGAAGCCTCTTTTTATTTTTTTACTACAGAATTACTTTAAGGGCTAGTTCACAGTGCTCAGTTGCATTGCAGAATAATTCTGCATATCAGCTCACTGCCCATACAATTCTATGGGCATGTTCACAGTACTGCGTTGTAACTGATCGCGTTATTCTAACTCACTGCATGCAGGCTTTGCATTATAGTGTATGTCCAGTCTCCATTGCAGTTCACACACATTATGACGCATGCATTATACAACTGACCACTGTGATCCTTACCTTAAGGATACCCGAGGCGTTTGAATTTGCAGACATGTATGGGCTAAGTCCTTATGCACCTCTGCCCTTTTTCATTGCTTAGCAAAAGCCCCTGTACAACTCGTCTGGTCAGTGAGGTTGCACACTACTGTCCAGGCGCTGGCCCAGAGGCATGTGTCCTTGATCACAGTACTTGGAGTGCTCTGCACATGCACACTATGAATCCACTTGCCGACCAGGCGAGAGGTACAGGGGGCTTTTGCTAAGTAACGAAGGAGAATGGAGATGAATGGGGGGAGTGGTAGGCATGAGGACTGCTACCCATACATGCTTGCGCCCCCTGTTTCAGCAATTTAGCTCTTCTTTAAAAGAATCCAAGGTGTGAGACCTATGGAAGCTGCCATATTTATTTTATTTTAAACAATACCAGTTGCCTGGCAGCCCTGCAGATCTTTATGGTCAGTAGGTCTAAATCACAAACCTGAAACAAGCATGCAGATAATCTTGTCAGATTTGTCATAGGCATCTGATCTGCATGCTTGGTCAGGGTCTATGGGTAAAGCAGGGGTCCCCAAACATTTTCAGTCAAGGACCGGTTTAACATACTTCAGATTGCTGGGGGGCCGTAACATAAATCAAATTATGTTGAAAAACATTACATTGAATCTAGGTATTGATTTCCCCCCAATCATGCCCCGAGTAGACCTCCCAGCAGCAGCCATTCAGTCATGCTGCACCCGAAGAACATCTTTGTGCACCAGACAATGAAACATACCTAGGTGAACCTCCATATCCCTCTTACCTTACCTTTCCTGAGGTTTTCACATTGTAATTAAATATTCTACTAGTGACTTAGCTGACTAGGCTGCCTTTACCCAAAACAGGGATTTTTATCTCAAAACTTCTGCTCAAAAACATGCATTCTTAGTTATATTTACTGCGGTAACTGTGTAAGCTAACTATTAGTAATCTCTTGTATAGTCAGCCTGCTATTTTGCCTGGAGAAAGTTGGTGAGCCCTAGTATGGCTAGTCCTACTTTTTGATTTTTATCTTGCCTGGTTACTTGCCATCCTAAAAGTGTTGTGTAGAGGCAGCCTAGTCGCTATACCAGTAGTAAAATATCTACAGGCATTAGTTTATTAGTTAAAAGTTCCTGTTTTTATGCAAAGGCAACTGTTGGCTAACAAAATTGCAGCAACTGGCTAACAAAATGGTAGTGCGGGGGACTTTTAAAGCATTTGGCTGAGGAGGTCACAACTAGATGGACTTCTTAAGAGGAAGAAACTAAAATTTGGGTGTTTGTGAGCATGGTGGATTTTCGCCTAAAATGATCACTGATGATCATTTTGAACAATGCAAGTCTTATACATTTATGAGGCTTGGGCTAGGTCAATTTAAAAGATATGAAGTAATGCAGGATGCCTCTCAGAATAGTGGTGTGTTACAGAAAAATGTATTGTATTTTGCTTCTTGTCTTGACATAAAGATAGTCAATATGTTGTTGTCTTTATTTCCTGTTCTATTCAGGCCTACTATGCCCGTGATGCCTTGGCTAAAAATATGTACAGCAGACTGTTTTCCTGGCTTGTGAACAGAATAAATGAGAGTATTAAGGTACTGATTTTTGTGTTACTCGGTTATATAATGGATTATCTGCAAACATCTGGAGATACATTTGTTGCTTATCTCAGTTATTGAGATTTTCACAGTTAACTTACTTGCTAATACTCCATACCTACATGGGGGTATTCTGTACATACTGTACATCTGTATATTCATTTGTTAGTGATCTGTTCAAAATTTAATGCATTGCTGACAATAATAATTACATAAAAATTACATAAATTAAGTAGTCATGTTTACGATGAACAAATGCGGATATCCTGTGTGCATATGTGTGGTTATAAATTATCTATCTACCCATTTTAAGACCGAAAGTTGTTCTGCAGCTTGACTTGTATCATAATCTTATTCATATTGCAGGAATGTGTATGAGTTACCAAAGGTAATAGCTGTGGAACTCTGTGATGCACTTAGTAGCTTGGAATGGGGTACTGACCAAATCCTTTCAAAAGTTATTTGGAATTCGCTAATCAGTGAGTTTACACACATGTAAAAACAAGATCTGCCCTGAGTGCATACACAGCAAGTGTGTCTCGAAATGGGCTTAAAGCAGATCCGAGATGAAAAACTAACTATAACAAGTAACTTGTCTATATACTGTATCTTATCTAAAGTATAGATAGTTTACACAGCATATCTAGCTGCAAAAGTTTAAAAAGTGTATGATTATTTATTCCTGTGATGCAATGGGGGCAGCCATGTTCTTTTTGTCATATTGTCACAGGCTAAGTGCTGGAGATGGTATTCGCTTTCTTGTGTGTAAATTCAGTCCCCTCTCCTTCTCCCTCCTTCCCTCTGCCTTTGAAATCAATGGCTAGTACCACCTCCCCCTCCTCCAGCCCAGACTGAGCTCCTGTAAGCCCTTGTTATTGTCTGAAAATGCCTTGGCACTCTGAAAAGCTGTGGGCGAGGCTTGTTTAGTTTATAGGGAATTAAAGTATTAAAACAAAAACAAAAAAGTATTTAGCTTGAGGAATGCCGTATAAACTATAGGAAAGGGACACAATTATGGAATGAGTAAAAGTTTATCTCGGATCCACTTTAACAGTTAGAAGTGTAGTTGCTTACCAAATTAAATACTTAGTATTAGGTGTATTGTACTTGTAATACCAAATACTTGTATTAGGTGTACAAGTTAAAGCTGATGATTGTAAGCTCACAAGGGTGGGGTCCTCCCCCAAGAGTTTCCTGTTTCTACTGTACTGTATCAAATACACATGAACTAGCATTGGTTGTACTTCAAACCACACATCACGTGTGCGTAGGTTGTTTTGATTGAACTGTGTGTTGAACTACTTGTGTATCGATGGTTCCCACTATTGTCTTCTGTAAGAGGGCACTCACCACTTATCCTTTTCCTTTAAGTTTATTACAGGTTTCCTTTAATGGTGTATAACAGAGAAACATGTAATAGAAAGTTCAGTTCTGACAATTGGGGATGGTCAAATGATTAAGTAGGTGCAGAATTAATAAAATTTTGTATGCAAATTCATTCCACTTGAAATTTGACCCATCGTATTTCACCTTGGCGAGATGCGTTTGTTCCATTTTCAAGCTGAATACTTTTGCATAATCCTGCATCAACTCCAAATTACTTGCACCTCACTGACCATCCCTAATGGTATCTGAAACTTATTTTGCACATTTTAAGAATGTTCTTCAAACATGGATTCATGTCTTGTGGTACTTAAATATTTACATGGGAAACAACTAATAGGAAATTAATATGTTATTCTGCATTTTTATAGGCACAAAGTAAAGTCAGAAAGAAGGTTATGGGAGTCTTGGACATTTATGGTTTTGAAATATTTGAGGTAAGTAATTGTGTACTTAAAGAGACACTGAAGCGGAAAAAAAAATATGATATTATGATTTGTATGTGTAGTACAGCTAAGAAAAAAAACATTAAGATCAGATACATCAGTCTAATTGTTTCCAGTACAGGAAGAGTTGAGAAACTCCAGTTGTTATCTCTATGCAAAAAAGCTATTAAGCTCTCAGACTAACTTGGTCGTGGAGAGGGCTGTTATCTGACTTTTATTATCTCAACTGTAATTGAACTGTTTACTTCTCTTCTGGCAGAGGAGATGTCATTACTTCACAGACTGCTCTGAAAGACTCATTTTGAATGCTGAGTGTTGTGTAATCTGCACATATTATAGGATAATGCAATGTTAGAAAAAACACTATATACCGTATTTTTCGGACTATAAGACGCACTTTTTCTTCCCCAAAAGTGGGGGGGAAAAGTCACTGCGTCTTATAGTCCGAATGCTACGAATAAAGTCCCCCTAACACATGCCAAACGTTTTGCAACCATTTGCCGCTACTTGTCCTGTGTTACTCACGGATGTTGCAGAGCGTGCAGCCGCTACTTGTCCGCCTAGTCTGTGTTACTCACGGATGTCAGGGGTGCCCTCAGGCTGTCTCCTCCTGTGACTCCACTCGCTACAAACCGCGCAGCTATTGCCATGCACGCCGCTGCTTATTGATCGGTGCAGAGCGTTCACCGGGTTTAACGGGCTTAAGCAAGCATTCCACCAATCAGGTGGGAGGCGCTGCCCCTGACCGCCTATCATGGCCGCCCACTGCTCCCTGCTTGCTTGATAGGAACTTGGGAAGGCGGGACCAGAGCTCCGTCATTGGGGCCAATTACTGCAGGGAGCAGTGGGCGGCCATGATAGGCGGTCAGGGGCAGCGCCTCCCACCTGATTGGTGGAATGCTTGCTTAAGCCCGTTAAACCCGGTGAACGCTCTGCACCGATCAATAAGCAGCGGCGTGCATGGCAATAGCTGCGCGGTTTGTAGCGAGTGGAGTCACAGGAGGAGACAGCCTGAGGGCACCCCTGACATCCGTGAGTAACACAGACTAGGCGGACAAGTAGCGGCTGCACGCTCTGCAACATCCGTGAGTAACACAGGACAAGTAGCGGCAAATGGTTGCAAAACGTTTGGCATGTGCAATGGCAATAGCTGCGCGGTTTGAAGCGAGTGGAGTCACAGGAGGAGACAGCCTGAGGGCACCCCTGACATCCGTGAGTAACACAGACTGGGCGGACAAGTAGCGGCAGCACGCATAATGTGTGTCTTTCACGCGTTTCCTGTGTCTATGACGGTGGTTCATGCTGTTTAGATGAACCGCTTTGCGCAGCTTCTGTCTGTGGGGTGCTAGTCAATGAGACTAACTTGCCCATCATAATGATGTAAATAGTGCAGGTCAGCGTGCAGGCATTGTCAGTGGGGGCATCTTGTTACCACAGTTACATATGGGATGAGAGCAGCAACGTGGATTGAGTGCAAGCTGGCTGTAATAAGAACCAGTACAGCAGTTATTAAAACTCAAAACTTCCTCTCTGCTCTAAAAAAAAAAAATAAGCAGCAGCATAATAACCTTTAAAGAAAAAAATATTTGTTACAGCTGATACAAATCCTGCAATAAATCTGCAGTGTGTCTACTTCCTGCTTTCATGGAAGCAGACATAGGGTTAAAAGCTTGTGTTTACAAATTAGCTGCTTCATTAGCTGCAGAGGGACACATGGAATGGAGGAGGATACTGAGGTAAGCAGGTGGACAGAGAGGGACACAGAGACCGAGGAGGACACGGGGATGGAGGAGGACACAGTGGAACAGAGGAGCACACAGAGGGACAGGAATAACACAATGGGATGCAGACTGACACAAAAGACACAAGAAAGGCACGCAGGGACATAATTGGTGGTGGAAAGGTCCACAAGACGCCTGCACCACAGACGCACCAGGTTTAGTATATATTATTTTTTTCCCCCTGGTTTTTGACCTCTAAACCTAGGTGCGTCTTATAGTCCGGAGCGTCTTATAGTCCGAAAAATACGGTACCTGAAAATAAAAGTATGAGAATATTTTCTTTGCTGCTAATCTTCTAGTAATTATTCATAGTACACAACCAATTCATTATATCATATTTTTTTTTTCGCTTCAGTGTCTCTTTAATGTGCAGCATTTCTTAAACATTCATTAAGAAATGTAATCCGTGTGAGATATTGTTTGAGGGAGAAGTTATATAGTACTGTAAAATAAAACTCTGGTAATATCATGCAACATATTAAAAGCTGTGCATTCACACAATGTTCTGGTATCCTAAAATTATTTTTCTGTCCCTGACTTACATATCTAGCCGTGAATGTGATTGCGTTGTACAGGTGGTATATCTTCTCATAAGATTATGGGAAAAGAATGGAATCAAACAAGAAATGGAGTCCGCACCCTGGCCTATAAAGCAATAGGGGTTGCAGAAGTTGTGGCCGCCCCGGGGCCCTGTAGGGCCCTCCCTCAACAGCAGTTTTAGCTTTTTATTGGTCATGTGCTTGTAAAAATCACTTCTATAAATGGTTTGAATGGTAGTAATCATTAACAAAGGTTCCTCACCCCCATTCCTGCACCTCTGACACTGTGGTTGTCTTTGGCAGGTTTTGGTGCGCCGTATCAATGGTTATGAATAGAGTGTTTAGGGGGGTGCCCAATGTAGAACTTGCACTGGGGCCTGGAGCTCCTTAGCTACGCCACTGGCTAGGGCTAGAAAGATATATACATTAAGAGAAGAACAGAAAGCCCAAAAAAACAGCACCACTCAGTTAAAGGGAATCTGTAAGATTAAAAAAAAAAAACCTCTTGGGCATACTTCCCTCGGAGAGGGAAGCCTCTGGGTCCTAACAAGGCTTCTTCTGGTGTCCCCGCAATCCAGCGCTTTGATCCCCCGAACAGCAGCAAGGTAAGTATTTGCCTACCATGATTCTGCGCAGTTCGTTTCTGCGATTCTGCGCTCTTCGTTCGGGCTGAGGCGAAAATAGCCGAGCCCGATCGTATTTGCTCTACTGCGCAGTCTTTTGCCCCGCGCATTAGTTGATTGGGCTAGACTATTTCCCCCTTAGTTGGAACTAAAGAGCACAGGATCGCAGTAGGTAAATATTGCCTGCGCACCCTTGTCAAGCCTTGTTGAGAGACTTTCAGGGGAGCCAGCGCTGGATTCCCCCAAGCCTTAGTTGACGGGGAATCCTCATAGGGACTCTGAGGCTTCCCCCTCCCGAGTTAAGTATCCCCCAGAGGGTTTTTTCTTTCTTACAGAGTCTCTTTAAACAGGATCTTTATTAAAACATGATCATTGTTAATTCAATACCTTATGAATAGTACAATACAATCCATGATGCAATCCATCCATCTCTGCCTACACGCCTTGCTCAGTCTGCATCCTGTTAACTTCCTGGGCTAAGTATCCTCCTTCCCTATGAACTTTATACACTTTATGGGCTGCTCCCTGGACATATTCAAGGTTAGGTTTGCACACACTGAGAGATTTATTTATACTGTTTGATACCTTGTTTAGCACATCATTTTTTGGAGTATTATCTCACTACAGTACTTATGCGTTGCATCAGCATTTTTATATCACTGTGAATTTCATCATTACTGAACCTAGGTTCAATCACAGGGGAGGCTGAAGAGTGAAGTCGAATCACACAAGTGGAATTTTCTGTATATAGGTTGAGACCTAGTAGAGGACTGTGTAAGTTCATAGCAAATAGTTTAATGGACAACTGCAAAGAAACCCATTGTACAGGGTGGAATTCTTTTTGATGAGGCATTATGAATGAACTTCTGAAAGGGTAGACAATATTGTGTTATCAAACCTGTTTAACATACCGGTACTTATTGTTGAGTTTGATCTTTGATATTGAACGCAAACATTCATGTCTATGATCAAATGCAAAGAGGGTAGAAAGGACTCTAAAATGTAGAGTAGTGACCATGTAGGAACTGCCGTCTCTGACCATACTGATCTAATTGAAATGGCAAGAAAAAAAAACAGTGATCTGTTCATTGGTGGAAACATTTTCAAGAATTTGGACTGTTTGTTTTACCCAGACTGACCATTTTTAATATAGCATTGCAATGCTTAATTTTCCCAGTGTCATAAACAAGTTCAGCACTTATGATTGTCTTTGTTCTTGAAGTAATCCAGTAAGGACTAAGTGAAAGAGGAGGGCATGTGTCAGCAGTCTCACAAGGTGCCTGGATTCTCTGCGTGATCAGGACATTTATTGATCACAGAACCTGTCTAAACCTCAGGAATTGCTGTGTTGCTGGGGAATTATTCGAAAGTTGGAATAAGGATGCAAATGCACCACATTGATTTGGTAGCTCTTTTTTAATGAACAAATAGAAAGGAAGGAACTGAATTTGCAGCATTTTGTGCTCAAATATTGTACCCCGTGATTTTTTATTTATTTGTTTTTTTAATGGGTTAATATCTATGTATTCTTGATCAGTTTTTCAATTGCAGACCAACTGATTCTCTTTCTTGAACACAGTTTTCCTTTTTAATTAGGCCCTGACTGACTGGCATCCTGACAGCCTGCATGTGCACTTTGTGCAATGAATGTGTGTAGGGTGAAGTGGAGGCAGCAGGCTTAGGTCAGCAGAAACATTCTTTATTTCTGCTGAGCAAGGGAGATGGCATATTTTGTAATACCAGTGGTCCAGCTCTGCATCACAGAATATCTGCTGGGAACAGATTTGGCATACACTCATATTATTCTTTTTTTGACAAACAGTGCATATGACAGCTTAATCATAGCTGCAGTTTTATTGTTATTTCATCCGTATCTAGTCTTTTAATTTTTGATAAAGTTGGAAAGGATTAAACCTCTGCCAGATTTTTCTGATCCTGTTGTAGTTAATTCTTTCCTCCTGTTTCAGTCCCCAAAAAGGCTCAAACATGATTCCTCAAAATATGAATCTACTTCTTTCCCTCTTAAAAAAAAATGTCATTCTCAGTTTAATGAACATATTATCTCCACTTCCTGTGTGGACAGATCATGGTTTTTATAGAGAAAAATCTATTTCAGTTTTGTATAGAGAGCTTTTTGCTCTCTATACAAGACTGAAATAGATTTTGCTAAATTTTTTTAGACGTGAAATGCGAATGTCAGTAAATTTCCAGTATTGTTAAAACTTTTATGACCTCTTATATAACAACCAACTCTATGGGTTCTTTCACACTGCATCAGTTGCATTGAAATAATAACTCTTCATATCAACTCACTGCCTGTACAATTCTATGGGCCTGTTCACGCTTGTAGTGTGGGCATTGGGATGTAGGTTATTCAGTCAAACAAAAATATTACCAAAAATCACATCTGAAGATAAGAAACAAGAGAATTTGAAAATCAGATATGGGGCAAAATGCTGGATGTTAAAGGGAACCTTAACTGAGAGGGATATAGAGGCTTCCTTTTAACCACTTGAGGACCGCCCCCAGCCGATGGGCGGCGGCAAAGTCCGGGCCCAAACGACCGCAATACGCCCATCGGCAGGGGCGGCTGCGGGAGTGACTATGTGGCGATCACGTCATTCGTGACGCGATCAGCCGCCGGGGACTGGCTCCGCCCACCGTTCGCTGTAACCCGCCGGCCGTTCGGAAGCGCCGGCGGGTTACTAGCACCCGGATCGCCGCTGCACGCATGTATAATAGGCTTTGTAATGTATACAAAGCCTATTATACTGGCTGCCTCCTGCCCTGGTGGTCCCAGTGTCCGAGGGACCACCAGGGCAGGCTGCAGCCACCCTAGTCTGCACCCAAGCACACTGATTTCCCCCCCCTGCCCCCTGATCGCCCACAGCACCCCTCAGACCCCCCCCCTGCCCACCCCCCAGACCACTGTTTGCACCCAGTCACCCCCCCTAATCACCCATCAATCACTCCCTGTCACTATCTGTCAACGCTATTTTTTTTTTAGTCCCTAATCTGCCCCCTACTCCCTCCTGATCACCCCCCCCACCCCTCAGATTCTCCCCAGACCCCCCCCCCCCCCAGACCCCCCCTCCCGTGTACTGTATGCATCTACCCCCCCTGCTCACCTGTCAATTACCCATCAATCACCCATCAATCACCCCCTATCACCACCTGTCACTGTTACCCATCAGATTAGACCCTAATCTGCCCCTTGCGGGCACCCAATCACCCGCCCACACGCTCAGATTGCCCTCAGACCCCCCTTATCAATTCGCCAGTGCAATATTTACATCTGTTATTCCCTGTAATAACCCACTAATCACCTGTCAATCACCTATCAATCACCCCCTGTCACTGCCACCCATCAATCACCCCCTGTCACTGCCACCCATCAATCAGCCCCTAACCTGCCCCTTGCGGGCAATCTGATCACCCACCCACACCAATAGATCGCCCGCAGATCCGACATCAGATCACCTCCCAAGTGCAGTGTTTACATCTCTTCTCTCCTCTAAACACCCACTAATTACCCATCAATCACCCCCTATCACCACCTGTCACTGTTACCCATCAGATTAGACCCTAATCTGCCCCTTGCGGGCACCCAATCACCCGCCCACACGCTCAGATTGCCCTCAGACCCCCCCTTATCAATTTGCCAGTGCAATATTTACATCTGTTATTCCCTGTAATAACCCACTGATCACCTGTCAATCACCTATCAATCACCCCCTGTCACTGCCACCCATCAATCACCCCCTGTCACTGCCACCCATCATTCAGCCCCTAACCTGCCCCTTGCGGGCAATCTGATCACCCACCCACACCAATAGATCGCCCGCAGATCCGACATCAGATCACCTCCCAAGTGCAGTGTATACATCTCTTCTCTCCTCTAAACACCCACTAATTACCCATCAGTCACCCCCTATCACCACCTGTCACTGTTACCCATCAGATTAGACCCTAATCTGCCCCTTGCGGGCACCCAATCACCCACCCACACCTCAGAACGCCCTCAGACCCCAGCCCTGATCACCTCGCTAGTGCATTGCTTGCATCTATTTCCCCCCTCTAATCACACCTTGAGACACCCATCAATCACCTCCTGTCACCCCCTAGCACACCTACCCATCAGATCAGGCCCTAATTTGCCCCGTGTGGGCTCCTGATCACTCGGCCAAACCCTCAGATCCCCCTCAGACCCCCTTCCGATCACCTCCCCAGTGCATTGATTGCATCTATTTTCCCCTCTAACCGCCCCCTGAGACACCCATCAATCACCTCCTGTCACCCCCCCTAGCACTCCTATCCATCAGATCAGGCCCAAAACATCCTGTCATCTAAGAGGCCACCCTGCTTATGACCGGTTCCACAAAATTTGCCCCCTCATAGACCACCTGTCATCAAAATTTGCAGATGCTTATACCCCTGAACAGTCATTTTGAGAAATTTGGTTTCCAGACTACTCACAGTTTTGGGCCCGTAAAATGCCAGGGCAGTATAGGAACCCCACAAGTGACCCCATTTTAGAAAGAAGACACCCCAAGGTATTCTGTTAGGTGTATGATTAGTTCATAGAAGATTTTATTTTTGGTCAAAAGTTAGCGGAAATTGGATTTTTATTGTTTTTTTTTCACAAAGTGTCATTTTTCTCTAACTTGTGACAAAAAATAAAATCTTCTATGAACTCACCATACCCCTAACGGAATACCTTGGGGTGTCTTCTTTCTAAAATGGAGTCACTTGTGGGGTTCCTATACTGCCCTGGCATTTTAGGGGCCCTAAACCGTGAGGAGTAGTCTAGAAAACAAATGCCTCAAAATGACCTGTGAATAGGACGTTGGGCCCCTTAGCGCACCTAGGCTGCAAAAAAGTGTCACACATGTGGTATCGCCATACTCAGGAGAAGTAGTATAATGTGTTTTGTGGTGTATTTTTACACATACCCATGCTGGGTGGGAGAAATCTCTCTGTAAATGGACAATTGTGTGTACAAAAAAATCAAAAATGTGTCATTTACAGAGATATTTCTCCCACCCAGCATGGTTATATGTAAAAATACACCACAAAACACATTATACTACTTCTTCTGAGTACGGCGATACCACATGTGTGACACTTTTTTGCAGCCTAACTGTGCTAAGGGGCCCAAAGTCCAATGAGTACCTTTAGGATTTCACAGGTCATTTTGAGACATTTGAGTTCAAGACTACTCCTCACGGTTTAGGGCCCCTAAAATGCCAGGGCAGTATAGGAACCCCACAAGACCCCATTTTAGAAAGAAGACACCCCGAGGTATTCTGTTAGGTGTATGATGAGTTCATAGAAGATTTTAAATAAACATAAAACCTGGCGCTCCTCACTACCTCCTTGCTTTCCTCTCTCCTATATCAATCTGGTTCGCTTACTGCATAAAAAGTGTGTGTAACACTCACAAAAATATTAAAAACATAAAAGCAGAGCGATCAACAGTAACAAGAACTGCAACACTAATGCTGCTAAGTAATCAATGTCCTCTTTGGCGTAAGCCTAATGCTGTCCAAACAAAGTTCATCCACATTTGATAAGTATAGGCTCTTCACAGTAAAACTTCCTCCAAAGAAATTGATAAATTTCTGTCACAGCGCTTATCAATATACGCTCACCAGATCGGTTGGCCAATCTTTTCAGATCAGCAGTCAGCGGTTTTGGCCTTGCCAGCAAGAGGTTCCTCCGATCACTTCACCAGCCTCTCCAGGCATCCGACCATAAGCTCAAAATAGAACAAGGGAAATGCAATAGTGTGATACCATTTGGATAGAGCTTAATATTATCACCAGTGCACCCCTTTTCCAAAACAGTGCCACCAACGTGCTTCCACCATAAACAGATACACAAGGCGCTCACCAGATGCACTGGCCGACCCGCAACAGACCAGCAATATAGCGTGTTGTTATAACTTCAGTTTTTGGGATAAAGGACATCCTAGGACTCAAACAAAGCCGACCATAGCATAATTCCGTTTGATTTTAATTAGTAATAAAAGTAGTGCACTTACAAATTTGCAGTAAAACATGCGCATATAAAAAAACGTAGCACAGGATCCTCCAGCGTCTCCTCAGCTCCTTAGGCTCCGCCCTACTAGTTTCGTCCAATGACTCATCAGGGGCTCGGCCATTCAGAGCTGAGGGACGCTTTAAATA
Organism: Hyperolius riggenbachi; assembly: GCF_040937935.1. Taxonomy (NCBI): domain Eukaryota; kingdom Metazoa; phylum Chordata; class Amphibia; order Anura; family Hyperoliidae; genus Hyperolius; species Hyperolius riggenbachi. The sequence continues at coordinate 168,786,736 of NC_090652.1, read as the reverse complement.
CTTTCCACCTTTATCACATGACCAGCTGTTTCAGCTGGATTCATTCGCTGCTGCCGCTTCTGTCATAATCATGATTATGACAGAAGCGGCAGCAGCGAATGAATCCAGCTGAAACAGCTGGTCATGTGATAAAGGTGGAGAGTATTTAAAGCGTCCCTCAGCTCTGAATGGCCGAGCCCCTGATGAGTCATTGGACGAAACTAGTAGGGCGGAGCCTAAGGAGCTGAGGAGACGCTGGAGGATCCTGTGCTACGTTTTTTTATATGCGCATGTTTCACTGCAAATTTGTAAGTGCACTACTTTTATTACTTATTAAAATCAAACGGAATTATGCTATGGTCGGCTTTGTTTGAGTCCTAGGATGTCCTTTATCCCAAAAACTGAAGTTTTAACAACACGCTATATTGCTGGTCTGTTGCGGGTCGGCCAGTGCATCTGGTGAGCGCCTTGTGTATCTGTTTATGGTGGAAGCACGTTGGTGGCACTGTTTTGGAAAAGGGGTGCACTGGTGATAATATTAAGCTCTATCCAAATGGTATCACACTATTGCATTTCCCTTGTTCTATTTTGAGCTTATGGTCGGATGCCTGGAGAGGCTGGTGAAGTGATCGGAGGAACCTCTTGCTGGCAAGGCCAAAAACGCTGACTGCTGATCTGAAAAGATTGGCCAACCGATCTGGTGAGCGTATATTGATAAGCGCTGTGACAGAAATTTATCAATTTCTTTGGAGGAAGTTTTACAGTGAAGAGCCTATACTTATCAAATGTGGATGAACTTTGTTTGGACAGCATTAGGCTTACGCCAAAGAGGACATTGATTACTTAGCAGCATTAGTGTTGCAGTTCTTGTTACTGTTACTTGTTATTCTGAATGACAAAGGCTATGACATTGTGGGAATAACCGAGACATGGATGGATGAAAGTCATGACTGGATAGCCAATTTAAAAGGATACAATGTGTTCAGGAGGGATAGAACAGGGAAAAAAGGTGGAGGGGTTTGTCTCTTTGTTAAGAATTCTTTTACAGCTGTCCTCAACGATGAGATGGAGGAAGATTGCGAAGATGTGGAGTCCGTTTGGGTAAATATTCATGGTGGAAATAAAAGTTGCCAATTGCTTATTGGGGTATGCTACAGACCACCTCATATTAATGAAGCTGCAGAACTGCAATTACTACAGCAAATTGAAAAAGCGGCAAGTAAAAATGAGGTCATAGTTATGGGCGACTTCAACTTTCCAGACATTGACTGGGGTATTGAGGCTACCCATTCTGGTAAAAGCAGCAGATTTCTGGCAGCACTACAGGACAATTACTTGACTCAAATGGTAACGGAACCAACAAGGGGGAATGCGTTACTGGATCTGATCATTTCGAATAGACCAGATAATGTAACAAATGTGCAGGTTCAAGAACATTTGGGAAATAGTGATCACAACATGATAACGTTTGATCTGGTGACTGATAGGCCACGGGGCAGCGGGACCACTAAAACTATGAATTTTAGAAAAGCAAAGTTCAATCAAATTAGGCAGGCACTAAGTTTGGTGAACTGGGATAATGTACTACAAGGGGACGACACTGAAGGGAAATGGCAAGCTTTTAAACGTATTCTCAATCAATATTGTAGTATGTATATCCCATATGGAAACAAAATGTCTAGGAATAAAAAAAGGCCTCTATGGATGAATAGAAAGGTTAGAGATAAAATGAAGAGGAAAAAGAATGCCTATAAGGTCCTAAAACAGGAGGGGTCCGAGGCTGCACTCAGCAATTACAAGGAGTGCAATAAAAATTGTAAAAAAGAAATTAGGCTGGCAAAGATCGAAGCTGAAAATCAAATCGCTAGGGATATCAAATCTAACCCAAAAAAGTTTTACAAGTACATCAACTCTAAAAAAAGAAAGGTTGACTGTATAGGACTCCTAAAGGATGAAGGTGGAAACTCAATGGTGGATGACCAAGGTAAGGCAGAGTTATTAAATGCTTTCTTTGCTTCTGTCTTTACAAAGGAAACAGCACTGTTGCAAATTACAGAGGCGGAAGAGTCTCAATCTTCTAACTGTAATATTAAATACTTAACGCAGGAAGAAGTAAAGGCAAGACTAAATAAATTAAAAATAGACAAGGCACCTGGCCCGGATGGCATGCATCCTCGGGTCCTAAGGGAATTAAGTTCAGTTATAGATAAACCCCTTTATCTTATCTTTTGTGACTCTCTTGCAACTGGCAGAGTCCCAGTGGATTGGCGTACAGCCCACGTTTTCCCATTATTTAAGAAGGGCAAAAAATCAGATCCAGGAAATTATAGACCTGTAAGCTTAACATCAGTTGTATGCAAACTATTTGAGGGGTTACTAAGAGATACTATACATGACTTCATAGTAGAAAATAATCTTATTTCTCAGCATCAACATGGGTTTACTAAAGACAGGTCCTGTTTGACTAACATGCTCAGCTTTTATGAGGTAGTGAATGCTAATATGGATATTGGGAATGCTGTAGATGTGATATACTTAGACTTTGCTAAGGCCTTCGACACTGTTCCCCACAAAAGTCTGGTGCAAAAGATGAGGATGCAAGGACTGGGGAAGAGTCTGTGTGCTTGGATAGGGAACTGGCTAATGGACAGAAAACAAAGAGTTGTGGTCAATGGATCATACTCAAAATGGGAGACTGTTAGCAGTGGGGTCCCACAGGGGTCTGTACTGGGTCCAGTGCTCTTCAATTTATTTATTAATGACCTAGTGGATACAGTAGTGAGCAATGTTGCTATTTTTGCAGATGATACAAAATTGTGCAGAATCATCAACTCTAAGGAAGATAGTGTTATATTGCAACAGGATCTGGATAGGATGGCTATATGGGCACATACATGGCAGATGAAATTCAATGTTGGCAAATGTAAAGTCATGCATTTTGGTCGTACCAATGGTCTAACACCATACAAAATAAATGGGATACAGTTGGGAACATCAAACTTGGAGAAGGACTTAGGAGTACTCATCGACAACAAGTTAAATAATCGTACTCAATGCCAAGCCGCTGCAGCTAAAGCTAACAAAATTTTGGGATGCATTAAAAGGGAAATAAAAACTCGAGATGCTAGCATAATATTGCCCCTGTTTAACTCTCTAGTAAGGCCACATCTGGAATATGGAATTCAGTTCTGGGCACCACATTACAAAAAAGATATTGCAGTTTTAGAGCAGGTGCAGAGACGAGCAACAAAATTGATACGTGGGATGGAAGGTCTCACTTACCAAGAAAGGTTAGATAAACTGGGTTTATTTAGTCTAGAGAAAAGACGCCTTAGAGGAGATCTAATTAACATGTATAAATACATCAGAGGGCAATATAATAGCTTAGCGGATGAGCTTTTTGTCCCTAGGCCTTCTCAAAGGACTAGAGGACATGATCTGCGCATGGAGGAAAAACGTTTTAGCCATTTATTTAGGAAAGGGTTCTTTACAGTAAGAGTGATTAAGATGTGGAATGCATTGCCACAGGAAGTCGTTATGGCAAACTCTATACCTGCATTTAAAGGGGGCTTAGATGCTTTCCTTGCGTTGAATGACATCCATGGCTACAATTACTAGGTAATGCCAATGATGTTGATCCAGGGATTTTATCTGATTGCCATCTGGAGTCGGGAAGGAATTTTTACCTTGTAAGGGTTTTTTCGCCTTCCTCTGGATCAACAGGGATATGTGAGGGAGCAGGCTGGAGTTGTACTTTGTACTGGTTGAACTCGATGGACGTATGTCTTTTTTCAACCAAAGTAACTATGTAACTATGTTGATCGCTCTGCTTTTATGTTTTTAATTTTATCATAGAAGATTTTATTTTTTGTCACAAGTTAGCGGAAATTGACACTTTGTGAAAAAAAAAAACAATACATATCAATTTCCGCTAACTTGTGACAAAAAAAAAAATCTTCTATGAACTCACCATACTCCTAACAGAATACCTTGGGGTGTCTTCTTTCTAAAATGGGGTCACCTGTGGGGTTCCTATACTGTCCTGGCATTTTAGGGGCCCTAAACCGTGAGCAGTAGTCTAGAATCCAAATGCCTCAAAATGACCTGTGAATAGGACGTTAGGCCCCTTAGCGCACCTAGGTTGCAAAAAAGTGTCACACATGTGGTATCGCCGTACTCAGAAGAAGTAGTATATTGGGTTTTGGGGTGTATTTTTACACATACCCATGCTGGGTGGGAGAAATCTCTCTGTAAATGGACAATTGTGTGTAAAAAAAAATCAAACAATTGTCATTTACAGAGATATTTCTCCCACCCAGCATGGGTATGTGTAAAAATACACCCCAAAACACATTATACTACTTCTCCTGAATACGGCGGTACCACATGTGTGGCACTTTTTTGCACCCTAAGTGCGCTAAGGGGCCCAAAATCCAATGAGTACCTTTAAGATTTCACAGGTCATTTTGCGACATTTGGTTTCAAGACTACTCCTCACGGTTTAGGGCCCCTAAGATGCCAGGGCAGTATAGGAACCCCACAAATGACCCCATTTTAGAAAGAAGACACCCCAAGGTATTCAGTTAGGAGTATGGTGAGTTCATAGAAGATTTTATTTTTTTGTCACAAGTTAGCGGAGAATGACACTTTGTGAAAAAAAAAACAATTAAAATCAATTTCCGCTAACTTGTGACAAAAAAAAAAATCTTCTATGAACTCACCAGGAATACCTTGGGGTGTCTTCTTTCTAAAATGGGGTAATTTGTGGGGTTCCTATACTGTCCTGGCATTTTAGGGGCCCTAAACCGTGAGGAGTAGTCTTGAAACGAAATTTCTCAAAATGACCTGTGAAATCCTAAAGGTACTCATTGAACTTTGGGCCCCTTAGCGCAGTTAGGGTGCAAAAAAGTGCCACACATGTGGTATCGCCGTACTCAGGAGAAGTAGTATAATGTGTTTTGGGGTGTATTTTTACACATACCCATGCTGAGTGGGAGAAATATCTCTATAAATAGACAATTGTGTGTAAAAAAATAAAACAATTGTCATTTACGGAGATATTTCTCCCACCCAGCATGGGTATGTGTAAAAATACACCCCAAAACACATTATACTACTTCTCCTGAGTACGGCAATACCACATGTGGGGCACTTTTTTGCAGCCTAACTGCGCTAAGGGGCCAAAGTCCAATGAGCATCTTTAGGCTTTACAGGGGTGCTTACAATTAGGCACCCCCCAAAATGCCAGGACAGTCGACACACCCCACAAATGACCCCATTTTGGAAAGTAGACACTTCAAGGTATTCAGAGAGGAGCATAGTGAGTCCGTGGCAGATTCAATTTTTTTTTTGTCGCAAGTTAGAAGAAATGGAAACTTTTTTTTTTGTCACAAAGTGTCATTTTCCGCTAACTTGTGACAAAAAATAAAATCTTCTATGAACTCACCATGCCTCTCACTGAATACTTTGGGATGTCTTCTTTCCAAAATGGGGTCATTTGGGGGGTATTTGTACTATCCTGGAATTTTAGCCCCTCATGAAACCTGACAGGTGCGCAGAAAAGTCAGAGATGCTTGAAAATGGGAAAATTCACTTTTGGCACCATAGTTTGTAAAACGCTATAACTTTTACCCAATCCAATAAATATACACTGAATGTTTTTTTTTTTTATCAAAGACATGTAGCACAATAACTTTCGCGCTCAAATGTATAGGAAATTTTACTTTATTTGAAAAATGTCAGCACAGCAAGTTAAAAAAGTCATTTTTTTGCCAAAATTCATGTCTTTTTTGATGAATATAATAAAAACTAAAACTCGCAGAAGCAATCAAATAGCAGCAAAAGAAAGCTGTATTAGTGACAAGAAAAGGAGGTAAAATTCCTTTAGGTGGTAGGTTGTATGAGCGAGCAATAAACCGTGAAAGCTGCAGTGGTCTGCATGGAGAAAAAGGCTCTGGTCCTTAAGGGGCGAAAAGACTGTGGTCCTTAAAGGATACCACAACTGAAATGTGACATAATGAGATAGACATGTGTATGTACAGTGCCTAGCACACAGATAACTATGCTGTGTTCCTTTTTTTCTTTCTCTGCCTGAAAGAGTTAAATATCAGGTATGTAAGTGGCTGACTCAGTCCTGACTCAGACAGGAAGTGACTACAGTGTGACCCTCACTGATAAGAAATTCCAACTATAAAACACTTTCCTAGCAGAAAATGGCTTCTGAGAGCAAGAAAGAGGTAAAAAAGGGGAATTTCTTATCAGTGAGGGTCACACTGTAGTCACTTCCTGTCTGAGTCAGGACTGAGTCAGCCACTTACATACCTGATATTTAACTCTTTCATGCAGATAAAGAAAAAAAGGAACACAGCATAGTTATCTGTGTGCTAGGCACTGTACATACACATGTCTATCTCATTATGTCACATTTCAGTTGTGGTATCCTTTAAGTGGTTAAACAATACCAGTTGTCTGGCAGTCCTGCAGTTCTCTTTGGCAGCAGCAGTGGCTGAATAACACACCTGAAACAAGCATGCAGCTAATCCAGTCTAACTGATCTGCATGCTTGTTGAGGGGCTGTGGCTAAAAGCATTAGAGCAGCCTTTCTCAACCTTTTTACCTTGGAGGAACCCTGTAAATAACTTTTGGATCTCAAGGAACCCCTGCAAACAATTTTTTGGTCTCGAGGAACCCCAGCATTTATTTTTCAGGAGGCATGGTCTTTAAATAGGTTAGGCTGCTAATATCACTATCTCCTATTACACTGCCACTCATTATACTGTCTCCTGACCCCCCCAATTTAGTGCTTCTTGTTACAATACCACCTTTTATAGTGTGCTCTATTATACTTCCCCCAGGATGGGGTAAAATGCCAAGGAACCCCTGCAGAGTCCTCAAGGAACCCTGGGGTTCCAGGGTACCCTGGTTGAGAAATACTGCATTAGAGACACAGTTTCAGCAGGAGAGTCAGGCAACTGGTATTATTTTAAAAAGGAAAAATCCATATTCTTCTCCGTTTAGGTTCCCTTCAAGGAGTTATTGTAAAAGTTGGTATGTGTGATTAAAGTGTACCAGAGATCATGTAAACAACAGATTTGTTGCTTACCCGGGGCTTCCTCCCGCACCATAAACATGTCTGAGTCCCATACCGTCCTCCCGTGTTCAGCCGCGATCAGCCCTGGTAACTGGCTCAGTCAGGTCCCGTCTGGGTCTTCTGCGCATGCGCAGTATACCCCAACTGAAATTCTACCATGTATAAAGTGGACTTGAATCCTTTGGCTTGTCAGCAAGCGATCTGCATGGTGGATAATTTGGCCAAGCGCTGGCCAAGAGAATTGTTTTTTTACTCGCCCTACACACTCTGTGCTGCACTTTTGGCCCTCTTTCCTCCTCCTACATAACAGAACGTGTTGCTAGCCTCCAGCCTGACGGCACGCCTGTACAGCACTGTACCCCAAACTGTTGCTCCAGGGATTGAGTGCTGATCCCTGCCCATATTATATTTATTATATAACTCATTATTTATTATTATTTATTAATTATATATTTATTTTTCCTAAACTACTGGATGATTAACATTTTAGTCCAATCACAAAACATTCCAGGGAAAAATATAAACATACATTTATGCTCTACTGCTTTATAGCCAGTGGTGCTGTATTGTTTGATTAGCTGTTGGTTCACGGTTTTGTTATATTTTACAGGAAAATAGTTTTGAGCAGTTTATAATCAACTACTGCAACGAAAAGCTGCAACAAATTTTCATTGAACTGACTCTGAAGGAGGAGCAAGAAGAATACATTCGAGAGGTAATCTAACCTACTTCTATTTTTCATGATTATGTTTGCAGACAGGAGTACTTCATAAGTGATGGTTTTGCATGAAAGGATAGACTTGAAGATTCTGGGAATGGGACTATAGCTGGGCTCACCAGCTTGGGTCAGTTGATTGGCGGTTTCTTTTCTGTAGCCTTTAAGTTTCATTTTTATCTGCTTCTTTTGTCATTATATTTTTTATTTTTATTGGTACGATCATTTTATCACTGCGACTGTTAATATTACTTTTTTTTTAAGCTAAGTTTAGCCTCCTGTTTTTTAATTCATGTCATAATACATTTGCATTACTTATCAAATAAAGGCACCAGTATAGCATTAAAGGATACCACAGCCCAAAGGCTGTGGTAAAATCAAAGTTGCAATGTGGAGGGAAAGAAAGATACATACTTACCGCTTCCCTCGTTCCCTGCCGATGGGTCCCGCTCATCTGTTACAGCTCCCGGTACCGACCCGACTCTCCTGACCCTTCACCCGGACATACTGTGCTGCGCATGCGCAGTATGTCACTATACTCTTCGCTTCTGCCGTCGTATCGTGACGGCACAAGTACGGACACTCCCCCGCCTCCTCCTCTCCCAGCGTGTGCGCTCCAATCTAAAGCTAGCGTGACATGCTAGCTGGAGTTCGCACTGGGACAATCGATGTGGAGAGAGCGGAGGGGGAATAAGTTAAAAAAAACCACACTGCCGGCTGGAGGGAGGGAGCGAGTGAGGGAGGGAGCGAGTGAGTGGGCGGGCGAGTGGGCGGGCAGGCAGCGAGTGGGCGGCGAGCAGGCAGCGGCAGTACAGCCCAAGCATTCTGTACATAGATGCAATGACATCTATGGTACAGCAAGAAAATTATCCCCACATTTATTTCTGCATATGTGCATGTATATACATGTGTATATATACACATGTACACACATGTATATACATGCACATATGCAGAGATAAATGTGGGGATAATTTTCTTGCTGTACCATAGATGTCATTGCATCTATGTACAGAATGCTTGGGCTGTACTGCCGCTGCCTGCTCGCCGCCCACTCGCTGCCTGCCCGCCCACTCACTCGCTCCCTCCAGCCGGCAGTGTGGTTTTTTTTAACTTATTCCCCCCTCCGCTCTCTCCACATCGATTGTCCCAGTGCGAACTCCAGCTAGCATGTCACGCTAGCTTTAGATTGGAGCGCACACGCTGGGAGAGGAGGAGGCGGGGGAGTGTCCGTACTTCTGCCGTCACGATGTGACGGCAGAAGCGAAGAGTATAGTGACATACTGCGCATGCGCAGCACAGTATGTCCGGGTGAAGGGTCAGGAGAGTCGGGTCGGTACCGGGAGCTTTAACAGATGAGCGGGACCCATCGGCAGGGAACGAGGGAAGCGGTAAGTATGTATCTTTCTTTCCCTCCACATTGCAACTTTGATTTTACCACAGCCTTTGGGCTGTGGTATCCTTTAAGGGCTCAAACCCACTAGCAGCCTTTTCTAAGCGCTAGTGATTTGAAAAGCTCTTGCTAATGCAATGCCATGGGTGATTTTTATAAAATCATATTGCTCAAGTGGGATCACACCCATAGCATTACATTAGCAAGAGCTTTTCAGTGTTTAGAAATGGCTTAGTAATGTACTGCTAGTGGGTTCCAGGTCTAACAGTTCAGTGACCATTGATCATCAGATACAGCAGGGGGAGGTGGAAGCGCTCCCAATACAGGCTGCATCTCATTGACCAGTAGCATGGATGTGCAGAGCCTAATTATAGGCAGGTTACATAACTTGCATTCAAATAGATGCAACAAACCAGGGGATTACTAGTTACAACATAGATTCCTGGAAAAAAATTGTCAAGTTGTGGTTCAGCCACATAATATGGGGCCAATTGCATTCTACGTCCGTTCCATTCTTTCTTAGTGACGGACAGCCAAGAGAGAGGATGTCAGTAACTAAAGAGATGTGGCTTCAGAGGGTACCACAGTTGGCCTTGCCACTCCATGTTGTCACACAACAGCTAAGCAAAATAAAAATCCAAAGTTCAGGCTGCAATCTATATGCACTGACAACTCCCTGCTGCTCCCTCACACTGTCTCTCTCTTCAATTTCCTGGAGTCTGTCTGCTCAGCTGTTCCCGCCACTGATGTGTGACAGCATGGAGTGGCAAGGCCAAATGTGATACCATCTGAAGCCACATCTCTTTAGTTACAGACATCCTCTCTCACTCAGTGCGGACGGCGGACAGGTAAAGTATAAGTGCATGCTCCCGGGGGCACACTAGGGGAGACAGCGCCGAGGCTTCTGTCACGTTAGTTTCTTGTTCTTCTCACGTTAGTTTCTTTGCTGTGCCGTTACTGAAATTACTGCTGCACACCAACTGAGTATGCTGGCCTGAGATTTTCCAGCATGTCCAAGCCCAAAATTGGTTGCATCGTTGTTTGGGCATGCACTTGGCGGCACGATTTTCATCCAATTCTATTATTATTGGATGGTTGATAATCCGCCAAGTCGAGTGATCTATGGGCACCTTTAGGTAAGAGAAGTGAATGAGCTGAAGACCTGAACTGATCGTTAAGTGTCCTGAACCTCTGGCATCCGATGATCATGGCTAGCTGCACCAATTTGTTATTTCAAGTTTGCATTACGTTTTAATCTGAGTTTAGGGTTTAGTGCATAGTTTGCATCTGTCTTGAATACAAGGAGTGCCTCCAGGGGCTCTGCATGCCTCTGTTGGTAGTCATTTCAGATGCAGCCTGATCAGGAGCGCTTCAGTTGTAATATGCCTGCACAGCACTGCATCCACACCGTTCATATTACAACTGCCTTTAAGATATACTGTACATGGCGTGGCTCAGCTGCTGCGCACACATATAACCAACACAGCTGTGCACGCACAGCAGCTGAGTCCATGTCGTGCACACCACACTCGTCCAAGGCCAGAGTAAGCCCACTGCCCACACTAAATCCTCGCTGCTGCCCACTGCTATCAATACGAAAGGCTGTTGTCACCCACCCCGCCAACACTAAAACCTGCACTCACCCACCCACAGCAGCCAAATCCCACCCACTGCTGTTGCTGTCAAAACTAAAGGTTACACCACCCATAGCTGCTGCCCACAACTCTGCACCGTACTGTGACACCGCTCACCTCCACACTCACAGCTGGGGGGGTGCGGAGCATTTGGGGTTACCCACACTGTGATGCCGCTAACAAAGGGGGAGGGAGGTGTGTTACAAAGTCACAGGTTTTCTGGTTTAAACGAATAGCTATCTGGAGCTTTTTCAATGGATGTTCCAAGTACTATGTATTGTACCCTTGTTGAACATATTCTAAAGTAAAACTAACTGTCCATTTAATAACTCCTGATGAAAATTAGCTTCTTTCATGTGAGGCTTTTCCATGATGGTGACAGCAATAATGTTTCCTTCTAGGCCTTAGAGAGTAATTTTCACCTGTTAATATTTGCTTACAGTATGTATCCCACTGTACATAAATAGTTTACATGCTACAGAAAGCTTTACGATCCTGCTCTGTTCCTGGAGAATTACATTGGAAACATTTGCCTAGGCAAAGTTCACTAACAGAGTATCACGCTGGTGCGTGACGAGGTTACATACAAGTAAATACACAGTAACAGTATAAAGCATAGTATTGGTCCGGTCAGAACTTGTGCACCAGTTTTATAATGTCGAGGTACAAAATCGTTAAGCTAAATCAGAGTCGAGTTCGAGCAGGGTCATACACGTGTATCAGATGTCAGTCGTATTGCTAGGATCAGACAGTAACGGTAGTCAGGAACAAAGCCGAGTCGGTAACGGGAATCAGATGACTGCGGCACAGAAGGACAGGACTAGAGCGAGGTCAGGAAACAAGCAGGAGGTCGGTACACAGGAAATATACAATAAGATGTTACTTCAATAATATCAGGAGGATATTACGAATGAATCACAAATATATACAATACATAGCAAAAGACTGACTAACTGGAGTACATATATATTGTGCGTCTACACAATATATAAATGTAGCTCAAAGTAGCTAGCTAGCTAGACCAGGAACCAGCGAACTGATTAGTATCAAGGTCAGCGAGCACTGAACGCTCCTGGCCTTATATCAAAATTCCCCAATCAGTGGCCACTCCCATCTAGAGAGGTCACTCATGACCTCACCTACTGAATCCTCCTCCGGAGCCTATAAGGCTCGGAAGAGCTCGCGCGTGCGCGATGCGACCCTCGGTTCGCACACGAACTGGAAGTCACCGCCAGAGGGAAGCCGGGGATGCCGCCAGAGGATGTCAACGCGGCAGTCCCACCGCTCGTACGGATCACGGCAGAGCCGTCGCGGGACCTGCCGCCGGAAGGTACGAGTATTACACAGAGGCTCCAGGAAAGCTTTTCACTTAAAGTGGACCTGAACTCTTTCAGAGGACAGAAGGAAAGCATAAAGAAATGCACATTGTATGTATGTTGTAATTTGATCTCAGCTGAGTCAGCTGGCTGCCACGGTAGATCAGCTAATTGGTAAACACAGTATGTTAACAATATGTCTGCTTCCATGAAAGCAGGAAGTAGACACATGGGATATTTATTGCAGGATTGCATCAGCTGCAACAAGGAAATGTTTTCCTTTAAAGGTTAGTATGTTGTTGCTTATGTTTTAGAGCAGAGAGGAAGTTCTGAGTTGAGGTCTGTTTTAAACAGATTCTTGGCAAACTAATATTCTTAGGACACGTTATTTAAAAACAGGTTATATTTATTGACTTGGAATGTAGGTCCAATTTAAGAATACTAAATGTATTTGGCATTATTGCTTAATGAGATAAGCAGAGCAGCTCAGCGTTATTTCCTCTACTATTGACTTAAAGGCCTGGTGCACACCAAAAACCGCTAGCAGATCCGCAAAATGCTAGCAGATTTTGAAACGCTTTTTCTTCTTTTTCTGTAGCGTTTCAGCTAGCATTTTGCGGTTTTGGGAAGCGTTTTTGGTGTAGTAGATTTCATATATTGTTACAGTAAAGCTGTTACTGAACAGCTACTGTAACAAAAAACGCCTGGCAAACCGCTCTGAAGTGCCGTTTTTCAGAGCGGTTTGCATTTTTTCTATACTTAATATTGAGGCAGAAACGCATCCGCAATCCAAAATCTGCAGCAGCCCGGGAGTATGCGCTTCTACAAAACGCCTCCCGCTCTGGTATGCACCAGCCCATTGAAATACATTACCCAAGGGGATCCGCACCCGCAAGCGGATTGCAAACCGCAGCAGAACCGCTCTTGTGTGCACTAGGCCAAAGACATTATCTAAATGCTGTTATCACCTGCACACTCGCAATGTAGGTAGTCCAGCTCCTAGCACTGAAAACGGAGTGATAGTCTCCTACAAAACCCAAGGATTAAAGCACACAGATTGTGAAAACATTTCCCTGACTACATATTTCATAGCACCCATCCATTGATCCATTGATCTTAATCCATTGATCCTCACAGAAGACCTTACTTACTATGGCTGCAGTTAGTGGACATCCAGCAAAACACAGCTACAACTCCACTTGGAATATTAACAAAATAATAAACAAAAAATAAGCAGGCATACACTCAAAATAGTGTCTTTTGAATGTATTAACTGTCATTATGGTCAAGGCATCAGCAAATAGCAAGCAGTGCTGCACAACCATCCGTCATTCAGCCATGCAGATTGGGCAGCCTGAAAAAAAGTCCAGCAAGCGTATTGCCCCTCCCCCTAAGCATTAACAACCCGCATAGCTTTCAGTATTTGGGAAGGGGTGGGGTATCTCCCACCCACCACCTCCACCACGCACACACGCATGCATGCACAAACGCAGGCGCACACATACACACACACACACACACGGACCTCTTCCCCAACAACTTGTCCTCCATAAGAGGTTGGGTTAATTTTATAGAGGACACTTATGGTTCTATCTGGTTACCGTGTTGACCACATTGGTTTGCTTAATAAATTGTGATTCTCCAGTGTGCTTTAATAAAGCATTTTCTAAATACCCCGTCATATACAGAAGGAAAGCAATACAGCTCATAAGCAAAGGTGTTGTGAACATAGTCTTCAAACATTAAAGGGTCACTTAAGTCATCCCCAAAAAAATGAGTTTTACTCACCTGGGGCTTCCAATAGCCCCCTGCAGCTGTCCGGTGCCCACGCCATCTCCCTCCGATCCTCCTGTCCCTGCTGGCAGCCACTTCCGGTTTTGGCGACAGGAGCCGGCAGGCTGGGAACGCGAGTGATTCTTCGCGTTCCCGGATGCAATAGCGCCCTGTATGCTGCTATATGATATATGCTATATGGTATATGATATATATAATCCCCAATTGCGAATGTGACAGGCCAGACTTTACAAACTGAAATATATTTTAGCTAAGATCTGAGTTTTACTAGATTTATTGTGTCCTTATTCTGTTAGTGTGTATGGTGGTCCAGGGAATGTACGCATCATTTTATTACAATGTACCAATTTATTACATCTTCAGACACTATATCTAAATGTTTGGAACCTCTGTAGGTTTTTGATTATACCGGGGGCGGCTAATGGCTTGCATATGTCAAAAACATCTAGTCAGTTTGAAGATGTGTATGTGCTGCAGACCATATTCCTTAATTATTGTGTGGTGAGGATATGTTCATTTTATTTTAGCAAAGTTATTTAGAAGAGGGCATTTTGTAGAGGGTTGCAGCAGTTAACTAATGTATGGATTCCAGCATATTGTTCTTTGAATCTTACCAACCTACACAATTGCATGGCATGCATTCTAGGACCAATTTTCAGCAATTAAAAAATAGCCAATACAAGCACTATTTCCATGGAGGTTAGCCTAGTTTTGAAGGAAACACTTTCCCAAGGAATTTACAACTGTCAAATTGCAAACTTAGATGAGAAAAGAACCAGGACCCATTGATTTTACTATGTGGTATTGTAAAACTTTAAGCAATACTTACATTGGAGTCGGCTCAAATGTCCATTAGCATTACTCAGCACATGAGAAAACCATATGAACTCGGTAATGCCTCATATTCTCATTTAAAGCAAAATAAGGCAGACAGGAACTGTAGCTACAGTGCAGGGAGGAGGTGGGCGGAGGCAGGCCATCTGCTCTTTACTGATGATGCAGTTCCCACTTTGCTGGAAGAAGGAAACTACAGGAGCAAATAAGGATCGTGTATTTTACTGTAAATATATTCATTGCACAAAGTACACTTGTGCCATGCATAAAGCTTAATATGATTTTACTATTGTGGATTCAAAATTGAGGCATTGAACTTGGGCTTTTAACAAATTAATGTAAAACATAACATGGACAATATAGTTTGCAAAGGGAGCAGGAAGTAGAAGTGGAGAGACTAGATAGAATTACATCATTAAATCATCTTTTTCAGCCCACATATACAGTGGTGTGAAAAACTATTTGCCCCCTTCCTGATTTCTTTTTCTTTTGCATGTTTGTCACACTTAAATGTTTCTGCTCGTCAAAAACCGTTAACAATTAGTCAAAGATAACATAATTGAACACAAAATGCAGTTTTAAATGATGGTTTTTATTATTTAGTGAGAAAAAAATCTCAAAACCTACATGGCCCTGTGTGAAAAAGAAATTGCCCCCTGAACCTAATAACTGGTTGGGCCACCCTTAGCAGCAATAACTGCAATCAAGCGTTTGCAATAACTTGCAACGAGTCTTTTACAGCGCTCTGGAGGAATTTTGGCCCACTCATCTTTGCAGAATTGTTGTAATTCAGCTTTATTTGAGGGTTTTCTAGCATGAACCACCTTTTTAAGGTCATGCCACAACATCTCAATAGTATTCAGGTCAGGACTTTGACTAGGCCTCTCCAAAGTCTTCATTTTGTTTTTCTTCAACCATTCAGAGGTGAATTTGCTGGTGTGGTTTGGGTCATTGTCCTGCTGCAGCACCCAAGATCGCTTCAGCTTGAGTTGACGAACAGATGGCCGGGCATTCTCCTTCAGGATTTTTTGGCAGACAGTAGAATTCATGGTTCCATCTATCACAGCATGCCGTCCAGGTCCTGAAGCAGCAAAACAACCCCAGACCATCACACTACCACCACCATATTTTACTGTTGGTATGATGTTCTTCTGCTGAAATGCTATGTTACTTCTACGCCAGATGTAACGGAACACGCACCTTCCAAAAAGTTCAACTTTTGTCTCGTCGGTCCACAAGGTATTTTCCCAAAAGTCTTGGCAATCATTTAGATGTTTTTTTTAGCAAAATTGAGACGAGCCTTAATGTTCTTTTTGCTTAAAAGTGGTTTGCGCCTTGGATATCTTCCATGCAGGCCGTTTTTGCCCAGTCTCTTTCTTATGGTGGAGTCGTGAACACTGACCTTAATTGAGGCAAGTGAGGCCTGCAGTTCTTTAGATGTTGTCCTGGGGTCTTTTGTGGCCTCTCGGATGAGTTTTCTCTGCGCTCTTGGGGTAATTTTGGTCGGCCGGCCACTCCTGGGAAGGTTCATCACTGTTCCATGTGTTTGCCATTTGTGGATAATGGCTCTCACTGTGGTTCGCTGGAGTCCCATAGCTTTAGAAATGGCTTTATAACCTTTACCAGACTGATAGATTTCAATTACAGTACTTTTGTTCTCATTTGTTCCTGAATTTCTTTGGATCTTGGCATGATGTCTAGCTTTTGAGGTGCTTTTGGTCTACTTCTCTGTGTCAGATAGCTCCTATTTAAGTGATTTCTTGATTGAAACAGGTGTGGTAGTAATCAGGCCTGGGGGTGACTACAGAAATTGAACTCAGGTGTAATAAACCACCTTTAAGTTATTTTTTAACAAGGGGGGCAATCACTTTTTCACACAGGGCCATGTAGATTTGGAGGTTTTTTTTCTCACTAAATAATAAAAACCATCATTTAAAACTGCATTTTGTGTTCAATTAAGCTATCATTGACTAATAGTTAATGGTTTTTGATGAGCAGAAACATTTAAGTGTGACAAACATGCAAAAGAATAAGAAATCAGGAAGGGGGCAAATAGTTTTTCACACCACTGTATTGCAATGTCCACGTCTTCTGTAGAAGTACAGGAAATTATTAAGTTACATATTTTATTTTTGTTACGAACCCACTCTCCAGCACAGATCTCTGTAATTTAAAAATATTTGTCTCAATTCTGATGGTATCATAAGGCAGCTGGTGGAATGTTGGTTTGGGGAGGAGACTTGGAACACCCAGTGAAATTGATATTAGTTACGTGGAAATGAATAAAATCTCAGTGTACAAAGTCATGACCTTTTTATGAACGCTTTTCACTATTTTAACCCCATTACAATCTAGAAACATTTTCTTTATGAGCAAGTACTATGAACATTTATTTTCATCTGTTAAAAGCTTTCCTGAACTTTTATCTGTGCATAGAGTAGGGAAGTCTGACATCAATAAGTGAAATATTCACTGCTGTATTTTCTGGCTTTCTTCCATTTAAGTACATGGGAATTTGACCCAGATCAGGGAATGGAAAGAAGACCAAGTCTGGAAGCAGTTCAAGGGCACTCAATTGGGTCAAGCAGTTGATGAAAAAGATAATGCGCTGTGACCTCCGAAACGCAGTAACTCTTCCAGTGGCAATGGAGTATTATAGCAATATATGCTTAGAATGCATTAAAAGAGAATTGAAAGAAAGTTAGCTTTCAGGGATCTGGTGATGGTATAAATTCAAAGACATCAAAACGGTCCCTGAAGGGGTGTAATTTGATATACAGCTTTTGTTCAGTATTGTTTGCATCTTCAAAGTGTTACTGATATTTTTTTCTTTTGTAAAATTAGGGCATTGAGTGGACTCATATTGAATATTTCAACAACGCCATCATTTGTGATCTTATTGAAAATGTAAGTGTTGATACATTACATTGATTTAACATGTGTAATAATAAGAAGCATTATACTGTATGGAAGTCTTTGTCATGAAACTTTTCATTGCCTATAATCTTCTACTTACATTGTATTTTTCATGCGAGATTTTTGCTTTGACGTTGCCACTCTGCACTAATATGGCATAGATATATTTTTCACAACCTCTAAATGTATATATGAAGAACCCAATAAAGTGAGGCAAATATTACATTTATTTGAGGAGAGGAATCCAGAGTTAAATATTTGTGTGTTGCATATGTATGTGAACCTTTGCATTTAATAACTAGTGTACCCCCCCCCCCCCCTTAGACAGCAAGAACTTCTGTATTAAGCCTTGCTCAGGAATGTGGTTGATATTGGATGATTACTCCTAGGGATAGTAATAGTGGTGTTGAATTTCCCCTGTTTGTACAAAACCTGCCTTACAGTTCAATGGTTGGATACCAGTTCTTTAAAAGTAGTTTTTTTTATACACTCCCACTGCTTGGTAAGTATAACGTTTTTTTCAGAGAGATTCTCAGAAATGTCCTTTAAGAAAAAAACGACTCACTTCCCCAAACCTCTGTTGTAAAGATCAAACTTGGATAGGGAAGACAAATAAATGTTCTTGAAAGAGAACCCAAGCCTAAACTTGGTTTCTGAAATAAATATTTACCTAGGATCCTAATGAGGCTTCCTTCTGTGTCCTATAGTCCTCCACCCCCCTCTCCTGCTGATTGGGGCCACAATCTTATGCTGGCATGAGCATGGCAGTGCATGTGCAGTAGCTTACTGTGCAGGCACGGCTGTACTCATGCAGGTGAAGTAAGGCCGCACAGGTGCTTTAAGAGAAGCGTGACCTTGATCAGATAACAGACAATCTCTTGTCGATAAATTTTGGAGGGTCAGCGACGGTGGACCAGATGATGCTGAGGGAAGCCTCATAAACTGTTTTATTGTTTTTGCTCAATGACACATTCATTGAAGTATGCCAGAACTAAAATCTATGAATTATTGACCCTTTTTACCTCTTTCCTGCTCTCAAAAACCATTTTCTGCTAGAAAAGTGTTTTACAGTTGGAATTTCTTATCAGTGCGGGTCACACTGTAGTCACTTCCTGTCTGAGTCAGCCACTTACATACCTGATATTTAACTCTTTCAGGCAGACAAGAAAAAAAGGAACACAGCTTAGTTATTTGTGTGCTTGGCACTGTACATATACATGTCCATCTCATCATGTCACATGTCACCTCAGGTATCCTTTAAAGAGAAACTCCAGTGAAAATAATGTAATAAAAAAAGTGCTTGATTTTTAAAAAAAATTATGTATAAATGATTTAGTCAGTGTTTGCCCATTGTAAAATCTTTTAAATCCCTGATTTACATTTTGACATTTATTACCTGGTGACATTTTTACTGTTGGCAGGTGATGTAGCTGCTGTATGTTTTTTTGGCAGTTGGAAACAGCTGTAAACAGCTATTTCCCACAATGCAGCAAGGTTCACAGCCTCTATGCTCACACCAAGACATGCACAAATATGTAACTTTACATTACTTACACAATTAATTAGAATTACATTTGGTTTTCATTATCTAGTTTTAGGACTTGTACGACATGATAGTGAGATAAAATGAACCTACTGATCCACAGGTTGCACACATTTAATCTGTGTGAATATGGAAACTGCACTGTTAAAGTGGGATTAAACTCCATATTAGCTGAAAAGTCAGATTTAAGAGAAATTATATTAAAAATAATATTTCTGCTGTTTCTCTGTGATGCCAAAAGTAACATCACTTCTGCCCCTTTCTTTCTCTCGCTCTTTTATTCTTTAACCCACAGCTCAGTGTTAATTTACTGATTACTGTTTCTACCACAGCAAACATCACCTAGATAACAGACTTACATCACTGTGTAAACTCTTCAAAGGAAGGGGGTACTGAACTACCTTCTGGTCATAGTGTCCTTACCTTATCTGAAATGGGAAGTTTCTGTTGTTTACATTTTGAAATAAGCTTAAAAAAAATTGACTTCCCACAATCCCGTCAGCACTGCACAGTTCGGCACGGTTCAGCAAAGGCACACAGACCAGGTTAAAAAAAAATAGGTTACATATAGGGACCGTTTACATATATATTTGGGGCACTAACTAATTTTTAAAGCAATTTTTTTATTTTTGGATGTTACAACCCCCTTTAACTTTACATGTTTGTGAAATGCAGAATCAAAATGGAATTCTGGCAATGTTGGATGAAGAGTGCTTGAGACCAGGCACTGTTACTGATGACACATTCCTTGAGAAACTGAATCAAATCTGTGCTACTCACCAACATTTTGAAAGTCGAATGAGCAAATCTTCACGCTTCTTGAATGACACCTCTCTACCACACTGCTGCTTCAGAATTCAGCATTATGCTGGCAAGGTATTCAACTTTTTTTTTCTAGTTTAGAAATTGCATTATGCAGAAATGTTGCTACCAATTAAATAATGTATTTGCAGTATTTCCCAATAGTTTAATATCCCATAATAGATTGCTTTAAATGTTCTTGTATGTTCTTGTATTTCAGCAGAGTAGATGGGCAGTATGTAGTGGTTAAAATATGGTACCGTACCTCAGTTTGTAACATTTATAGGGATTACTTCCAGATGTATTCAGGAAAGCCGATAGGTCTGATTGTAGAGTCGTTTAAAAAAGTAAGAACACCCTATGGATGTTTTTGACCATTTAAAATGCATTGTATCAATGTAATTGATGAACAACCACATTAAAATGTTTTGAAAAGAAAGAAAATGCATTGATAGATAATTATAGAACGATTTACATTTTATAGTCCATTGTGTAACTGCAAATAAATACATTTGTATAGTCTAAATTGCCGGTTTAGGATAAAAAAAATGACATGTATTTATGCAAAAAATGGCTCCTAAAGGTTAACACAAACCAAATTGTTTTGGGGCATTTCGACTTAATAGGGATACGTTAAAGGGAACCAGAGATGAACGTTTCACACAAAATAAACATATCAGTTGATAGCTTGTAAAGAATAAATGCTCTACCTGATAATTTTGCCGCTTTGGTGTGCCTTTTTTAGTGTTTTTTATCCATTATTGCTCCAGGAAAAATCAAATATGGCCGCCGGCTCATATCCCTTCTCCTTCCGGGTTATATGAGTTCTGGATGTGCTGTCTAGGCTATATGAGACTAGGCTGCTATCTAGGCTATATGAGAAAGGCTGCTGTGTGCTTTCATTTTGGTATGATGTACTGCCTGTAGGAAGTGTCTCTCATAGGAATGAAACTGCCGTTATTATCAGTATCTAGTGCACACAGAGCACACAGGGATCATATTGCAGCCACAGAGCTTCTCTCTCAGCAGAGCAGCCCCTCCCAGTCATCACAGCTCTCAGTATGCAAAGCAGAAGATCTAAGCCAGGAGAGGGGAAGGCTTGGGCTTGAAAACACTTCACAGAAGAGTGACTCAGCTATAATGATTCCAGGTCAAACCTCGACTGAATAGTCGGTGGATTCTTATCACAGCTGCTAATAGACTAATTAAGCAGATAACAATGAAACTAAAAGCAGGGTAGGTGTTTACTGTCATGTTCCCACTGATAAATGTAATAAAATACATGAGGGTGCTTCATCTCTGGTTCTCTTTAAAAAGGTCTGCTGGGTTTTTATAGATCTACAACTCGAGCAACAGTGGGAGCACGCAGAGGTGATAGAAACGGTCGGCGCTGTTCACAGGAGTGACTATGAAGGAAGAAACACCAGGGGGGGGGGGGGCTGCACACACTGTCAAATTAAAATTGTAACAAGTGGCGCATGTGCAGAGGCCAGAGCGGAAGCATGTATCCCTCCTGAGCTCCGTACAGATCGGGGGACAAACAGGCTTCAAACCGCAGCCTTACTGGCCGGAGCAGCGGCGATCTCACGGGCTTTGAGCCGTGAGATGTCCAGGAGAGGAAGGAGTGAGAAATCAGCTACCAGAAGGCTTCCTCCACCCTCAATTTCACCGCGGCGCAGCAAGGCCTGCTCTACATGCAGGTCCAAGATGGCGGACGGCGTGAACGAGAAGAAAGGGGTAAGCGGCTCTGCTAAGCAAACACCACCACGCTCCCCCACTGCTGAGGTACTGCAGCAGACACCTCCACTCACCTACGCAGCGGCTGTGGGCAGCAACACTCCCACGCAGACCTCCACAGATTCCCACGCTGCTGATAGCCCGCCGCAGCCATCTTCTGCCCCACTTTCTCCTATTCGTGGTTTACAGCGTTCACAGGCCTCTCCCTGTACATCCAGTTCGGGGCCTCCGTCCTATCCTATCTCTCCCCAGCTCTCTCCACATATGGACTCGCATCCTCCAGTGTCTGGTCCCTTCATTGAGGACATGTTTAAACAAATTCAAAGGATCTTTAGAGCCAAACTGCACGAAGCAGTTACAGAATTCACTAAACAACTGCACGATCTGGGCTCCCGAGTAGACGTGCTAGAAGGGCAATCAGATAAAATTGTCACCACTCTCAACAAGGAGAAAACTACTATAGATGACCAATCCCTGGAAATCGAAGCTTTAGAATTAAAATTGGAAGACCTAGAAAACCGCAGTAGGAGAACCAACCTCAGAATACGTGGACTACCTGAATTAATCACAGATCTGCAGCCTGCGGCCCTTAATCTGTTTGCTGCTCTGCTTCCACAGAATGACCCCGCTGCTTTCCGCATGATCTGCATACATCATGCCCTGGGTAAGCCCAGGAATCATGAGCTAACGAGAGATGTAATCTTAAAGTTTCAACAGGAAGATACCAGAGATTTGGTTCTCACAGCTTCGAGAAATCTCACCACGCTGCCAGGGGTCCCAGAATCCATGCAAATCTACCCAGATCTTGCTCCTACTACAATGGCTAAGAGGCGACTACTACGTCCAGCTACAGTGGCCTTATCTAGGGTCGCTATAAAATATAGATGTAACTTTCCGTTCGCCCTCTCCTTCCAGCATAACTCTAAAGCTTTTATGTGCCAATCACTGGATGAGGCTGCCAAAGACCTAGACTCGCTGGGGCTTCAACCGGATTATTCTGTTCTACCATCTTTACCACAAAGACCCCCTAGGTCTAACCATTACAGGAGAATATGGACTGACGTCCCATCCACCAGTTCTTCCACCTCGGGCCAGTAAACTGGACCTGCTGTCTCTACGAGCCCAATAACGGGGAGGACCCCCCCTTGCTACAAAGAAGAGGGACTGTGGGATACCGGTGCCCTTCTCCCCCATTCTGTATTAAACATCCTGTTACAACTAGGTCACCCTCTCCTCCCCTCCTCCCTTAAGCTTTACTGAGATTGGCAGTGCTCCCCAGGACTTAGCAGGCCGATATCGCTGCAATAACTTTGTTTTTTTCTTTTTCAATTTTCTTTTTACATTTTTCTACAGGCCTGACCCCCCGATACTATGTTACTGCCTCAATTGCCCATCCGGATTCCCCACAGCTAATATGTGTGGTCATCCCGATTGGCTTTTCCTTGCTAGCTTATTGCCAGAAGCCTTTTATGTTCTTTCCGGATATTTTCTTGTTTTATTGTTCCTATTTTTATGCACAGGCCTGCCCATATTTCAATTATCTTCATATCAAAATGTTAATGTTTTCTCATCTATATTTTTTTCTATATCCTCAATGCAATTATTTACAATTATATCCCACAATGCCAGGGGTTTGAATAGTCCTACCAAAAGAAAGAAAGCGTTCTTAGATTACATAAGACACTCCCCCGAAGTCATATGTCTCCAAGAGACTCATTTTACCACAAATTCTGCCTCTAAGTTCTTCCACAAGTTCTATAATAGAGTCTTCTTAATCTCAGCTGAAAAAAGCACAGAGTTGTAGCAATCCTTCTTCACAATAATTTTCCCTTCACTGTCACTAGTCACTACGCTGACAACATGGGACATTTTCTCATTCTAGAAGGCATTCTAATGGATAAAAAAATGTGCTTTGTCAATCTATACGCCCCTCCTGAGCAAGTATTTGACACTCTAAAGGTCCTTTCTGACAAACTCCTGGCATTGTCTTCTGATGTTTTGGTTTGGGCTGGTGATTTTAATGCGGTTATGAGCAATATCGTGGACAGATCTAACCCACATTCCAACTCCACCCCTCACAAAACTAGCACACTTCTTAAAGAGATTCTTTCAATTCACTCGCTGGCAGACACTTGGAGAGAATCTAACCATAACAACAGGGGTTACACTTTTTATTCTCCAGCACACAATTCTTATGCCCACATTGATATGGTACCAGCTACTTCCTCACTCCTGCCTCAATTGGCTTATGCCCAGACATGTGACCTGCTCTTGGTCTGATCACGATGTTGCTCTGACTACTTTTATGTCCATCCTCCCTAAGGTCTCTAGACCTCCCTGGAGACTCAATGAATCCCTCCTCCTTAAAGGCGACATAGCTCTGCAGGTTCATGCTGCTATTGCTGAATATTTTGAACTTAATGATAATGATCAAGCAACCTCTGCCTCTGTATGGCTAGCCCACAAGGCTGCCATAAGAGGAATATTAATTAAGATAGCCTCAAAAGACAAACGAGCCAAGTCCCTGGCCATCCAAAACATTGAGCATAAAATTATTTCTCACACTCAGATAAATAGTCAAAGGCCATCCCTTTACCTTAAAAAGTCAATAGCAGATCTCAAACTTAAACTGGATATCAGGATCACGGCCCAAACTGGAAAGGCCCTTCCCTCTTATCTGTTATTAAATCATTTTCCAGCATCTCTGGCCTCAAACTAAACTTGGATAAGTCTGAATTATTACGCCCAAACATTCCCCAAACCACTAGTGAATCTCTCGTACTATCTTTTGGCCTCCAGCATTGTACCACGTACATTAAATACTTAGGCATCAAATTAACAAAAGATCCCTCTCAAATGTATAAATACAACTATCCTCCAGTACTCCAGAAACTACAATCAGACATGAACGAGTGGACCAAATTTCCTATATCCCTCACAGGTAGAATTCATTTGGTAAAGATGAACATACTGCCAAGAATAATGTACCTTTTCCGTGTCCTTTCAATCTCAGTTCGTATGACTGACATATACCACCTCCAAAAGGCCTGTCATAAATGTATCTGGGCAGGTAGAAGACCCAAATTTAAGAATACTATTCTAACCAGCCCCAGAGCCGAAGGTGGGCTGAATTCCCCCATATTCTCTTTATACTACTACTCTTCCCAACTGGCGCAATTAGTTGCTATAAACGCCTACTCGCTAGCCCTACTCTGGGTCCAGCTCGAATCAGATTTATTAAACCCAGTTGACTTGAGAGCACTTATGTGGAGCTCACTAAACCTCAAAAAGCAGCCTCTAAATATGTCACCAGTAACTAAGCACTCCATGTCCATTTGGGCCAGGTTCAGATTCTCTCTACAATTGCAATCAGATCTATGCCTAATGACTGATGTCTTTCAAAACCCTGATTTTGCCCCTGGTCTCAACCCTTGTGCCTTTAAATGGTGGACAGAGCAGGGACTCAATAAAGTGGGTAACCTTATGTCAGCCTTCCGTATCATGTCTTTATCCCAATTCAAGGAGTCTTGCAATCTCCCCCCCCCCCCCCCCCCCACAAAATCCTTTCGATCGTGGCAATTATTTCATTTCCTCGCTACTATCAAATCCAGAGACTCTAATATTGGCTATACTTGGTTTGAAACCTGGTGCAAATCTAATCCTTTGGAAGGAGGCCTCATCTCCCTCTTCAGCAAAAACTCGGTATACAGAGGCGCCAGAGTAGAGTAAGGCGCCTCTGTATACCGAGTTTTTGCTGATCTTCTAGTCCACCCTGGGTGGAGGGGTGCATCCCCATCTACTATCTACAGAGAGCGACTTCTTAACCTGAGTGGGGTCAGGTCCTAATGCTCCCCACCTGCATTTAAAGTGGTTGCCTATTGGTAACCCGTGTTTGTGAGTATATATATACATAAAATTGTATTGAACTCTTCATTTTACCTGACAATACTGCACCATATTGGGCTCTCGATTCTCTTCTTGTTTTTAAGCACACTCATCTCCCTCTTGTATCAATCTCTCCTTCGCCCTCCTTCCACTGAACCTAAAACTCACGGGTTTATTAAAAGATGGGAGGATGACATTGGTTCTACCCTTTTGACCTCTAGGTGGAATAACTACTGCCTCACCCTCACTAAGGGAAGCTTGCAATACTCTAATCTTCGGACTTCGGGCAAAGTACTATACAGGGTTTATTTAACGCCCCTCCGAATGTCCCAGATGGATCCATCACAAAGCCCCTCCTGCTTTAGGGGATGCGGAATGGTGGGATGCATGTGGCACATTTGGTGGTCCTGTCCCATTGCTGCCAGTTTTTGGCAGGAAATTTGGCGTAAGATCCAGTCAGTAATCCAAATTTCCTTACCCCTTAAAGCCGATCCGAGATGAAAAACGAACTATAACAAGTAACTTGTCTATATATCTTATCTAAAGTTTAGCTAGATTTAAATCTAGCTGCAAACAGATTTAATAGAAAATGATTATTTCTTCCTGTGATACAATGACAGCAGCCATGTTATTTGTAAACATTACACAGAGGCAGGCTTATCTGCACCATCAGCACTCAGACTGTGAAAAAAACCTAATCCCCCCTCCTCCCTCCTCCCTTCTGCCTCTGAAATCAATGGCTAATAACACCTCCTCTTCCCCCTGCCCAGACTGAGCTCCCATGAGCCCTTGCTACTGCCAAGGCTCTCTGAAAACCTGTGGGCGTGGTTTATTTAGTTTTTAGGGAACTAGAGTATAAAAAACAAAAACAAAAAAAGTATTTGGCTTGAGGAATGCCCTATAAAACAATAGGAAAGGAACACAAATATGCAATGTGTAAAAGTTCACCTCGGATCCACTTGAACCCTTCTGTGGCCTGTATACTTCCCTCTCTCTCCACAGCAGCTGTATTCTCTAAGATTACAAATATCATGGTATGCGAAAATATTTTACCGAAAGTAGAAGACAAAATGTTACGTTTTCAGTCAACTTGGTCCCATTGGATCACCTCCCTTAACAACAAGGGTCTAGTTTCTCACATTTCCTCTACCCCTGGCATTGTACCATCTGGTACCACAATCTGCTTATGCTCTCACTAATGGCAGACCTGTGCAAGTTACTAAATTTACTGCAGTT
Organism: Hyperolius riggenbachi; assembly: GCF_040937935.1. NCBI lineage: Eukaryota > Metazoa > Chordata > Amphibia > Anura > Hyperoliidae > Hyperolius > Hyperolius riggenbachi. Next base: position 168,759,863 of record NC_090652.1, on the reverse strand, counting down.
ATGCTCCTAGTTATTGTTCACAATAATTATTAAGAGTGTTATTTGGATTTCTTTAAACTCTCAATTGCCGCAATTATTACATATTAGTCTTTATCTAAGAGTTGTTATTCTCTCTCTTATATATAGACATCTGTATTTTTGATTACCTAATGTTTCCATAATACTCCCCTAAGTGGCGCATTTGGTATTGTTTGTATACTCTTTGTATTTTTTATAAATAAATAAAACTTTTTTTGAAACTAAAAGTGTAACAAGTGATTCTCTACAATAAAAAGGTCTCACTGATTAATGCTGGCTAAAAGGAGCTAAAACTAGCATAAACACTTGAATCCCTCTGTGTATCAATGGCTAGGCTGAAAGCTGGGATGAAGATCGAGGCTGAGTTCCCTGGACCTCTAGGACCACTATGCAAGGATACAGAGGCGCCAGTAGGATAAAACAAGATAAAAGGTTTAAAACGGTTTAGGTGGCGGTGGTGGACCGTCCACACACAAACAGACAAAAAAATCGCTGTTGATTGTAGAAAAAAAATTCACAATTTATTCACATACTCCTTGTCACAGGAGCCCTCAGTGGCTGACCGCACTTAGCCTTCTAAACGATGCCAGCGCACAGATCGTGCGAACTCTGGTCGCAGTCAATGCGCAGGAACCGTTAAGAATTAGCCGCAGACAGCTCAGAAGGGAGCCTGTGAGACACGGGTGATTACAACGTCACCTACTGGTTCAGAGTAAACTGCCACCACCGCGGTTACTATGGGACCGTGGGGCCCACTAACTGACTGACTAATCCTGCGAATAAAACGGTTAAACACACGATATTCTGTCTAGCCAACAACAAACAAACAGTAGCGTATCTTCAGAGACCCGGGATCATTTCTGTGTGTGCTGATAAGCAGGGTAGCGGAAAGTGAATGACTTGGAGAAAGTCGTTTATTCACGCAATATAAATAATTAATATATACAGACAATTATGAAAATCAACAATTATGAAAACAGTAATAGCCAGTATGAAAAATAAAAGAAGGGAGAAAAATACTTAGTTGCTGGAAAGATGTCCTTATTGTGGGAAGAATCATAAAGTCCTTGGTTTCAAAGTCCAGAGTTCAGAGTTCAGACCAGGTGGATGCCAGCATATCCTCAAGCTGGCATCTGATGAGTGCAAGATGTTTCAGTGTGGAGGACCCTGAGTTTTGGCTCCTCTCCCATTCTTATGCCCCTGATTCAGTAGGAGGAAGTGAGGGCGGGCCCACACACCCCCTTAGAACATGAGATGAGTCCTGCCCTTGTCCTGGAGACCAGAAATCATGCCTTAACCATATATGGGCTCTATCTCACCGAACCGTACAGGTCAGGGCAGATTTACTAATATTTTCAGATCTGCCTCGATGTACCCAGCAGTCTGATACCAAACATGAGGGGTGGGACCCCTGTGGTACCATTAGGGCACTGTTGGACTGCCTAACGGGCAGTCTTTACCTCAGAAGGTTCTGAAATGTTCTCAGACCCAACGCCAGGCAGGGCCCTACCTGCTCTGTTAGTTTGGAGGGTCTGCCAGCCTGGCAACACAGAAAATATGATACATATAGCCATTTATGGAATATGAGAGACCCCTGGGATTTATACCAGGTCATTCCCAGGCAAAGGTTCTTTGAAGTTGGCAGCAGCAAGCCACATGTCGGCTCCCTGCTGGGAAAAGGAGTCGGAGTGTCTGAGTTCCCTCACTCTAAATTTGGTTCTGTCATGGTGTTTGTCACCTTATACCTGATGGATGGGCCATCAGCACAGCTTGAAGCCAGGGACTCTCTGGGCCCAGGCTCATTAGCATATCAAAAGAGCCATCCTGCAGTTAAGGTGATGCTATTCCTCTGCTAAGAAGGGACTGCAGACCTCCTACACAATAAATCCAGATTCTATCGATTTGAAGCGCAATCGACGCAGAGAATCGAGTGCGATCGCTTTTCTTCACGGGCGGTTACAGGACGCGCCTGCGTCCCCGCAATCGTCCGTGACAGCCCCCCCCCCTTGTCCGTGGCTTAGCCACTCATCCGCAAGATGTGTGGCGGCGCCGCTAACCTGGCTGACGGGCCTCGAGTTGCCGGTACGGCGGGAAAACCTATTGGAGCCTGTGGCTCGGTTCCCCTGGACCGGTCGCGGTCGGCTACCCTCAGGGTTGACCCAACATGGACCGTTCTGGACAGGGCGTTTGCGCCACTGCAGTCGGACGTGGTGTCTGCCGGGACTGCGGACAACGGGCAGTGGGTTGGTTAGGTCAACAGCCAGCCCACGCAGGGTTCCCCTGCTGAGTGGCTGTGGACCTAAGGGAACCCCGCGGGAATCCCTGGACCTTCCCAGCTCCTGACAGACGGCACATGCCCTGCAGTAGTTGGCTACATCCCTGTTCATCCGGGGCCAATAAAACTGTTTCCGAATACCGGCGAGTGTCTTGCGGACACCCGAGTGCCCTGTCAGAGGATTACCATGTGCGGATTTCAGCACATGTCCCCTGAACGCACTCGGGACCACAAGCCACTTGGTATTCGCGTGGGATCTACCTGTAGGGGGCTGTACAGACTCACTGTACAGTCTCCCACCTTCCCTGTACACCTTGAAAGCGGCCCCGTCTGCGAGGGGCTCAGCGGCTTGCTGCCTGAGCACCTCCAGGCTTGGGTCACTTTGTAGTGCAGCGGAGAATACGGCGCTGTCAGTTTCAGCCAACTGGCTCATGTCACACGAGGCCAGCGGCTGAAAGGTCTCATCCCTGTGGTCAGAGGAGGGGGAGGAGGCCGGAACCCCCTCCACCTGTCCTGAGCTCGGGTTCTGAGCAGTGCAGCTGCGCGGTACTGCTAGCACCGGTACACTGTCAGAATGGCACAGACGGACATTACTCAGATCATCATTGCATGCAGTAATGACATTGACAGGTATAGACATTTTTTCATTACAGACAGGTTGTACAGGAGACTCAGGTACAGTTACAGCATCATCACAACAGACAGTCTGTACATCAAACTCAGGTGCCTTTGAAGCAGGCACTATTGAACCTGGTACCCTTGAACTGGGCACATTCAACCCACCTCCCCCTGGTGCTCCCCCAAGTGTATAAAGTACCTGGTGGTGGGTGGAGAGTCCGTCTCCTTCCGTGAGCGACAAGGCGGTCGTGGCAGGTTCATAGTAGGACACAAGCTTGCCCAAATCAGTCCCCAGCAACACAGGGACTGGGAGATCCTTCATAACCCCAACAACCCTTTCGTGGACCCCTCCCACTCCCCAATCCAGCTTCACTCTTGCGTGGGCTATGTGGAAAAGGGTGCCCTCTACTCCAGTAAGGGCAAGGGATCGGCTGGAGCTGATGCTCTCCTTTGGCACAAGATGTGAGTGAACTAACGTGATGTCAGCTCCGGTGTCTCGAAATCCGGTGACAACTTTGCCGTTCACTCTAACAAGTTGCTGCTGGTCGGTTCGGTCGCGGATTTCCTTTCCGCGTGCAAACAGGACAAAATCTGACGATCCAGGCTGTGGTTCGCTGGCGGGTTGCCTCTGCTGTGGGTGAGGTACAGGTGATGCAGATGATCCAGGTGCTGGTGGTGTCTGTCTCCGCTCCGGACAGTCGAATTTCATGTGTCCGGGCTGGCGGCAGTAGTGACAGGTGACCTCTCCAGGCGCTGCAGGCCTGGGTGCAGCAGCTGCGCTGGGTGGCCTCTGTGGCGGACGGCTCACAGGGGCAGGAGGGTCTGCCGAGGTATTGGGCTGACCTCCTCTCCAGCTGGATGGGACAGTTCTGCGGGTATCAGCCACCCGGGTAGTTGCAAAAGTCTCAGCAAGGTCTGCAGCGACAGTGGCTGAAGCCGGCCTGCGTTCTAGCACAAACTGTCGTACATCAGCAGGGCAAATGTTCAGAAATTGTTCGAGGACTATCAAGTCCTCCAGGACGCCATAAGACCCTTTGGTGAGGCCTAGTGTCCACTGGCGGAGTGTGGTGAGCAAGCTGCTGGCCACATCTCGGTACGAATCAGAAGACTTTTTCTGCCAGGCCCTGAACTTCTTCCGATAGGCTTCTGGCGTCAGCTGGTACTTAGTAATGATAGCGTCTTTTATAGCAGCATAATCATTATCCTTCTCTGCAGGCAATTCTGCGAAGGCATCAAGCGCTTTGTAGCGCAGCAAAGGTGTCAGATGTCTGGCCCACTGGTCTTGGGACAGACGATACTGACGGCATGCTTTTTCAAAAGATCGCAAAAACAAGTCAATGTCTGTGTCTTTTTCAATATTAGCAAATTTAAATTTTGCACTTACGGGTGCTGCAGCTCCTTCAGCAGGGAGGCTGGGCGGTGAACTCCGGCTGGCCTGTTGCACTTTTGCCATGTTTAGCTCATGCTGTCGTTGGCGCTCCCGTTCTCGCTCAGCGGCATCCCTCTCCGCGTGGCGTTCAGCAGCAGCAGCAGCAGCAGCTTTGCGTTCTGCAGATTGGCGCTCCCGTTCCTCTCGTGCTTCCATGTACTGCATGTACTTGTCCAGGTCAGTCTCCATCAGCTTTTGTAATGCCTGCTGCATTACCGGGTCAGCACCCATGGACAGTCCAGTACTGGCCAGTTCCGGGCGAGTAATGTCAGAAACTCTGGGATTGGGGTCCATACTGACAGTCTCTGGCGTAACTGTTGCAACAGGGCCCGCAGGATGCTCAACCTCTGTACGCCTAAGATCTTCAGCCTCTGGTTCCCCTTGATTGTCAGATGGGCTGGTATCCACCTCAGCGGACACTCCCGGCTCCCGCAGTTGCTGGGCATCCCATCTGGACAAGTCTGCTATCAGGTCCCGTTTTGTCTTGCGGAGGATGCCAATGCCCCTCTCTTCGCAAAGATTTTCCAGGTCTGCTAGGCACATGTTCTGGTAGTTCCCGGACATTTCCATGCCAAATAAAATAAAACTTTGGGGAAGGGGTACTGGCTACACAGTCTCTCTGTATATATAAAAAATATATTGCCTTCCAGCTACACCAACGAATTAGTTCGTTTCTCGATAGCGCTAGCGCTATCGCAGATACTTTCAGCACAACACAGATCCAACCGCTGCCTAACACTGTCACAGGAGCCCTCAGTGGCTGACCGCACTTAGCCTTCTAAACGATGCCAGCGCACAGATCGTGCGAACTCTGGTCGCAGTCAATGCGCAGGAACCGTTAAGAATTAGCCGCAGACAGCTCAGAAGGGAGCCTGTGAGACACGGGTGATTACAACGTCACCTACTGGTTCAGAGTAAACTGCCACCACCGCGGTTACTATGGGACCGTGGGGCCCACTAACTGACTGACTAATCCTGCGAATAAAACGGTTAAACACACGATATTCTGTCTAGCCAACAACAAACAAACAGTAGCGTATCTTCAGAGACCCGGGATCATTTCTGTGTGTGCTGATAAGCAGGGTAGCGGAAAGTGAATGACTTGGAGAAAGTCGTTTATTCACGCAATATAAATAATTAATATATACAGACAATTATGAAAATCAACAATTATGAAAACAGTAATAGCCAGTATGAAAAATAAAAGAAGGGAGAAAAATACTTAGTTGCTGGAAAGATGTCCTTATTGTGGGAAGAATCATAAAGTCCTTGGTTTCAAAGTCCAGAGTTCAGAGTTCAGACCAGGTGGATGCCAGCATATCCTCAAGCTGGCATCTGATGAGTGCAAGATGTTTCAGTGTGGAGGACCCTGAGTTTTGGCTCCTCTCCCATTCCTATGCCCCTGATTCAGTAGGAGGAAGTGAGGGCGGGCCCACACACCCCCTTAGAACATGAGATGAGTCCTGCCCTTGTCCTGGAGACCAGAAATCATGCCTTAACCATATATGGGCTCTATCTCACCGAACCGTACAGGTCAGGGCAGATTTACTAATATTTTCAGATCTGCCTCGATGTACCCAGCAGTCTGATACCAAACATGAGGGGTGGGACCCCTGTGGTACCATTAGGGCACTGTTGGACTGCCTAACAGGCAGTCTTTACCTCAGAAGGTTCTGAAATGTTCTCAGACCCAACGCCAGGCAGGGCCCTACCTGCTCTGTTAGTTTGGAGGGTCTGCCAGCCTGGCAACACAGAAAATATGATACATATAGCCATTTATGGAATATGAGAGACCCCTGGGATTTATACCAGGTCATTCCCAGGCAAAGGTTCTTTGAAGTTGGCAGCAGCAAGCCACATGTCGGCTCCCTGCTGGGAAAAGGAGTCGGAGTGTCTGAGTTCCCTCACTCTAAATTTGGTTCTGTCATGGTGTTTGTCACCTTATACCTGATGGATGGGCCATCAGCACAGCTTGAAGCCAGGGACTCTCTGGGCCCAGGCTCATTAGCATATCAAAAGAGCCATCCTGCAGTTAAGGTGATGCTATTCCTCTGCTAAGAAGGGACTGCAGACCTCCTACACAATAAATCCAGATTCTATCGATTTGAAGCGCAATCGACGCAGAGAATCGAGTGCGATCGCTTTTCTTCACGGGCGGTTACAGGACGCGCCTGCGTCCCCGCAATCGTCCGTGACACTCCTACATAAAAGTGCAACGCGTTTCACGGGCAAACATCCCGCTTCATCAGGCAATAAACGAACGGAGTATCTCACTGCAAAATGACAGAGATGTAAAGCATGTCAGGGAGCTGTATACAGACGTAGAAACTGTCAAAGAAAAAAAAAAAAACATCTCTTTTCTTGTTGGTGCAAAGTATGTCAACTATTATAATAGTATCTGTGGGGTAGTGGAAAGAATGAGGGGGGGAAAATACTATATGTGGGGGAATGTGAGCAGGGAGGGCAGGGTGGTGGGTTGTGACCAGGGGATGGAAAGTACTGGCAGGGATAGGTAAATATAGCTGAATTGAGAACAAGCTATTGGGGATGTGTGTCCTGTGATATAATGAACTATGTGGACACATAGTTCATTATATCACAGGACACACATCCCCAATAGCTTGTTCTCAATTCAGCTATATTTACCTATCCCTGCCAGTACTTTCCATCCCCTGGTCACAACCCACCACCCTGCCCTCCCTGCTCACATTCCCCCACATATAGTATTTCCCCCCCCTCATTCTTTCCACTACCCCACAGATACTATTATAATAGTTGACATACTTTGCACCAACAAGAAAAGAGATGTTTTTTTTTTTCTTTGACAGTTTCTACGTCTGTATACAGCTCCCTGACATGCTTTACATCTCTGTCATTTTGCAGTGAGATACTCCGTTCGTTTATTGCCTGATGAAGCGGGATGTTTGCCCGTGAAACGCGTTGCACTTTTATGTAGGAGTATGTGAATAAATTGTGAATTTTTTTTCTACAATCAACAGCGATTTTTTTGTCTGTTTGTGTGTGGACGGTCCACCACCGCCACCTAAACCGTTTTAAACCTTTTATCTTGTTTTATCCTACTGGCGCCTCTGTATCCTTGCATATTAAGTTGTCCACCCTTGGTGGAAGGGTGATATACCCTCTTTTCCTATCTACAGAGAGCGACATCTTAGTCCTGAGTGGGGTCAGGCTTAATCTCCCCACCTGCGTATACAGTGGTTGCCTTAGAGCAACCCAGGTTTGTAAGTATAATACTTACTTTTAACATTTTTCTCTATTTATACAACATACTACACTATATTGGGCTCTCGGTCTCCCTTTTCTCATCTTTTCTTCTCTAGGACCACTAGGTGTCTCATATCGTGCTGCTCTGGCTATTAGTGAAGGATATTGTTATGGGAATATTATTATATAAAAATGGTAAAATTGTATTATATATTATATTAAAAATTGTATTATATACAAATATAAAAATGGCACTTAAAGGTTGACTCAAACTGAGATGTTCTGGGGCATTTTGACTGAACATGGATAGGTTAAAAAAATGTCTGTCATGTTTTTATTGTTGTCAGTGTCCATGCTGGGGAGTATTTAACGTATATACTTTTGCTCTCATGGACACCATAAAGTACATGAAGTGGAGGAATGTCTCATCAACTCTAACCAAGACCACAATGAATATATTTTTGAGTTCTATAATGATGGGCTAGAACCTCTGACATGTTAAAAGTATGTTTCTGCCTTCCTGGGGAATTTTCGATGATTTTATATCCTCAGTTGACAAAAGGATGTGAGGTATGAGGAGAACTGCCCATTGGAAGCAACAGATATTAATTTGAAAACATGACACTGGTTCCCATTCCCCGTCACTGTATCTGAAAATAATTAAAAGTTTAGGGTGTGTTTGGCCTTAAGGTCATAGTTCATGGTTCCTATGAGAACTAGCAGCAGTTTCTTTGAAGTACAGCTGTCAGACAGGTATAAGCTAATAAAAGTTTATAGCAAGATATTCCTCATGGTGTTTTCATATTGCACCTTCTCTTGTACTTTTGCCATGCCAAGAGATTACATCACTACCTCCTCAAGCTACTTACGTTGACTTGCAAAATTATTTACCCAAGAGGGAAAATAATGTCACTGGCAGCCAGCCAATCAACAAGTGCCACAAGGTCATTTGGTACTTTAGACTGCAAATGCTCCATCACAGTACATGAACTCTCCGCAATCAAGACCACAGTAGACCTCTTGGGGAACTAAAAAGCACATGCCCAAACTTTACTAAAACACTAATGTAGATCAAAACACAATCAAAATGTTTTATAGAGTGCAAAGTAATTTTCCAGTTCTATTTGTGAACATAAGAATCTGGGTGAATGAGATTACTTGGACCCCAGGCTCCTACAAGCCCTAGGGGCCATATTGTAACCACTTTCTTTTCTGTGCTACATGTTAATCTTAATGCAGATTTTACAATGCTTTTTTTCTGTTATTGTCCCTTTGCAGAGTTCCCCAGCCACTTTGAGTTTCCATTATATAAACTCAAATATTATTATTCAATTACAGTATTTACATCTTATCTGTGTCTTAATTGTCATTTTATTTTCTTGCAGATCATTTGTTGTTTCTTGAATATAATATTATGTAATTGTTTTGTATTTTAGGTGATGTATCAGGTAGATGGTTTTGTTGATAAAAACAATGACTTGTTATATCGTGACCTCTCTCAAGCTATGTGGAAAGCAAACCATGCCTTTATCAAAGATATGTTCCCAGAAGGCAACCCAGTCAAGATTAACCTGAAGAGGCCACCAACTGCTGGCTCACAGTTCAAGGCTTCTGTATCAACTCTGATGAAAAACTTACAAACTAAGAATCCAAACTACATCCGGTGGGTCGCTCACTTATTAAGCAGTACACAAATACCGGTACATTACTTATTTTGGCAGTGGAGAAACATTTACCTCAGAGATCTCTACTTTGTGATATACGCATTGTACTAATTCTTGCTTTCCTTCTTTGTTATGTTAAGTAATTGTTAAAGTGGATCCGAGATGAACTTTTATTCATTGCATAATCGTGTTCCTTACTTATAGTTTATAGGGCATTCCTCAAGCCAAATACTTTTTTGTTTTTGTTTTAATACTCTAATTCCCTATAAACTAAACAAGCCTCGCCCACAGCTTCTCCAAAACGCCAAGGCACTCAGACCCATGTAGCAAGGGCTTATGGTAGCAGGGCAGGAGGAGGAGGTGGTTACTAGCCAGAGATTTAAGAGCCAGAGGGGAGGAGGGATTGAATTTTTCACAGGCTAAGAGGGTGGAGATGCAGTTGATGATTACCTGTGTAATGATGACAAAAAGAACATGGCTGCTCTCATTGTATTAAAGGAATAAATAAACATCAAACTGTTGAAGCTGTATGCAGCCAGATTTGCAGTGTAAACTGTCTAAACTTTAGATAAGATATATAGACAAGTTACTTGTTATAGCTAGTTTTTCATCTCGGATCCGCTTTAAAGGAGCAAATAGGTACTTGGTTTTTCACTGAAATGCAGCTACAGACAATTCAAAGAAACAGGTAAAATGTTGTCCCAATTACTCTTGCAAGGAAACATTTACAGCCTTCATTACTTTAAAGCTCTATTTGATAATTACACCATTTCTTTTATTGGTGACACTCTTGCACATGCATATTAGAGATGATTTATGAGAAGTTAATTTTCTGATATTATGACATTTTTGATGCAATGTGTATGTAGCTTACAGTTGAGCAAATCTAGATTGGAAGCAGCTGCATTTGACTGTCCCCAGTTCCTGCAAACTAATTGCAAAAAAAAAAAAAGAATAAAAATAGCATCAGCTTAATAAAACAAACATATTTTTCATCATCTCCAGTGCCAACATTAGCTGTCAAGAGAAATGGCATTTTTACATAGAAAAATAGAATGTGTCTTAATTATATTGGGATTCTGTTTGTGTTCACATGTATATCAATGCATTTATAAAAGCAGTTTGAATGCAACATACCTTGACACGCCGAAAGCAATTGCAAACACAGATGTAGACAGTTTCATAAAATCCCACAGACATTTCAAACTGGTTCAGTAACCATTCTGAATGCTTCAGAAAGTAATCATCAGTGGAATGCTTGTACATACTATCCTGTTGTTATTTGTGAAAGGGTATGACCTTGTTGGTAGGCAGACCTCATTTGCAGGACCTTTGTACATCTGTATCTTGTTATAACTCTGTATATACCAAATCAGTTATTTAATGTGTTGATAGTGGTGTAGACCTCAAGTAGTTCTTACTCAAGGGTGGTGTGTGACCATCAAGATGTTGATGTATTTTGCCATATGGGAGAATGTAAAATTCTGAATGATGGTTTTGTTTTAGCTCTCTTTTAATTTATCCTTTATCTTCTAGGTGTATAAAGCCAAATGACAAGAAGGCACCTCATATTTTCAGTGATGCACTTGTGCGCCACCAAGTCAGTTATCTTGGTCTGCTTGAAAATGTTCGGGTTAGAAGAGCAGGATATGCATTCAGACAACCATATGAACCTTGCCTGGAAAGATACAAAATGCTTAGTAAACAAACGTGGCCCCACTGGAAAGGACCGGCAAGGTAGAAATTTATATGTACTATATCCTACCCAACTAATCATTATTACCCCTGACAACTGTGGAAGGTCAAAACTAATCGGGTTGAGAGTAGGCAAGTTTCTTGTCGCTAGCAGTAGCACTTTGGATGTACAAAGGTTCTAAAAGCACGATTTTATGCAAAAGGATCCTGTGTGTAGGGGCCCACAATGTGAGTTTTTTATTGTTTCAACCTTTTTATTGTATTCAAAAAATGCTTGGAATTAAATTTTGACCAGTATTTGATGCCATTTCATTGTGGTGTGAGTGGTGGCAGACACCTGTGAATTTAGCGCCTTTGAGCACTGGGTGGCTACAGGCAGTCAGAAATTCTGGTTGGATACAACGCTAGTGAAGCGCCGAGGAAATACTATATGTGTATAGTGCTGTCTATTGGTATGTTACACCATCCTCCCTTTTACACTTAACATGGGCTGTGATATCAATGTATCAATTGAACCTCCTCCTAAAGGAAGATCGTACCCATGTGGGATACATAGCTGCTCTGTTTACTTTAACAACCTATAAACATCCCACAGTGATGTACTTTGCCACCAGTAAAGTTGTGGGTATCTGTGAAAAATTTAAGATTAAAGCAGATGAAGAAAGACTTTACAATGGACAAATACTGACTAGGTGATTTATAAAGTAATACTGTAAAAATAAGTTTATTCAATATACTCTATAAGTTGTCTCTTTTCCAAGCTAAATAAGCTCAGTTTGTCTAGCCGCTCTTGACAAGTGAAACCTTCAATCCCTCTAATTTATACAGTTGCCCATTTTTATGTCATTCCGGTAGTGTATAGCCAAAGACAATCTCATACTCCAGACAAGGACTCACAAGTGATTTATGCAGACTCAGTGTTATAGTTGTATCTTGTGTTTTTATTTGAAGTTGCTTTGTTTATTGTAGTATCTTGTGCCCATTGTAAAATCGTTCCTCTCCCTTATTTGTATTCTGAAATGTATCACTGTTGGTGACATCTATAGTTCTACCAGGTGATTTGTACGGAATGTTCGTTTCTGAGCGTTTTATGCATTGAGGGAGATAGTGCTTGCTTGGCAGTTGGAAAAAAACATTTATTTTATTATTAATTGAGGTTCACAAACAGCAAACTGTCAGGACCATGGTCATGACAACACACTGTGGGAGGGGTTTCACCACAATATTAGCCATACAGACCCCCCTGATGATCTATTAGAGAAAAGGTAAAGATTTCTCATGAGAAAAGGGGTAACAGCTTCTGATTGGAATGAAGTTCAATCCTTGGTTAAAGTTCCTCTTTAACCTAATATCAACCACACACACTAGTGACGTGTATGCGGCTATGGAAGAATGGCAGATTAGGACAACAGACGGGCACTGCGACACAGGACACGTAATGTATAAACGCACACAGCACACATGTACCTTTATACACTGAGGACACAGCGGTGAGGTTTTGCGTGCAGCGGACTCGGCCAATTCCCGAAAGATTTCATACTAACACAGCGACAGACCACCGTTTTGAGCTCTCTAGCTCTTTTTTAACATGTTGTACTGAGAGCTATTTATGAATGCTAGCGGTGCCTGTCCTGCACTTGTGACATTCCGTTCCTTGGTGAGGTGGAGACTGGCGACTTGGGTACCCTACTTCTCGAATACATGGGTGCTTCTTTAACCACCTGTTGACTGAAAATGGGAAGTTACACATGCAAGAGGGGAGTTGCTTTCCACGGGAACATTAAAGAGAGGGGCTTCACATGGAATGGGAGGGAGTGGCTGCACATAGAAGGGGAGCCACTAGAAAGTTGACATGGGGGCAGCAAAGGTAGGTCTAGCCTTTTGCATGACCTCTACCATGGTTCTTTCTGATTATATTTTACCAATACATTATCAATTTTCTGCTGCTCGTCACTGTACCTACCGTATTGTTCTTTCTTCTTGTTCTTACAGAGTTGGTGTAGAAGTACTGCTCAATGACTTGGAAATTCCTAAAGAAGAATTTTCTTTTGGAAAGTCAAAAATCTTTATACGCAATCCACGAACGGTATTACTGCTTTTTGTTTTATTATAATAAAGGCTTATTAAGTGTATATAATTACAAATTACCTACCATATATTTAGGTGGAGAATGCTTCACATTTTTGTGCCCAAAGGAAATTCCTTTTTTTAATATAGTCAGCCTGCAAGTGGACACATTTTCCCCTTTTCTTTTTAAATACATTGTGCTACGGGAAGAATAACTGCTCTTAAAGCTAAGGTAAAGATCAGCCTTTTTCTCATGTTTCTTTGTTCTCCACTGTACATGCAGCGACCTCACAGCTTATGTCCTGCATTTACAGTGTGTGTCCATCCGCCCTGCTTTTACAGTGTGTGTGTTTGTGTGTGTGTCCTCCTATTACAGTATGTGTGTGTGTGTGTCCCCTGCCATTACAGTATGTGTGTGTGTGTGTGTGTGTGTGTGTGTGTGTGTGTGTGTGTGTGTGTGTGTGTGTGTGTGTGTGTGTGTGTGTGTGTGTGTGTGTGTGTGTGTGTGTGTGTGTGTGTGTGTGTGTCCTGCCATTACAGTATGTGTGTGTGTGTGTCCTGCCATTACAGTATGTGTGTGTGTGTCCTGCCATTACAGTGTGTGAGTCCTGCTTTTACAGTGTGTGTGTGAGAATATGTGTGTGTCCTGCTTTTACAAATTGTGTGTGCGTATGTACGTCCTGCTTTTTAAACATGGTGCACACATAAAAAGGTGTCCAGTCCTGTCCTGTCGGTTGTTGACAGTTATTTGTATGTGTTTCTATGGCTGTGTTCACATATAAAAGGAGTACATTTCCGGCCGGGTCCAATCCTGTTAGTTTTGTATCAGTTTTCTATGGGTGTGTTCACACATAAAAGGTGTACATTTCTGGTCCAGTCAGGTAAAACGGATAGAAAACTGACAGGACTGGACCGGACCAGCAATGTGCAGATGAATGAACATAAATAGCAATATTTCTTCTTTTCTTTTTCTACAGCTATTCAAATTAGAAGAATTGCGGAAAGAAAGGCTAGAAGATCTGGCCACACTTATCCAGAAAATCTACAGAGGCTGGAAGTGTCGCACTCAGTTTCTCCTGATGAAGAAGAGCCAGATTGTGGTGGCTGCTTGGGTTAGGCGTTATTTTGTAAGTTTGCTTTTTCATATAATTTATGCCTCCCTGTTTGGCTTTTTCCTACAGAGTCATGTCCATAGGAGGCAAAACAAACTTAAAAAGAGTGATCCAATTTGCCTTAAAAGGAATTACAATTCTTAGAAAAACTTCCAGTTCCTGTTGGAAATATTTCATCTTTGTCACAGCAGGTTGTAGCTTTGAATTTACAATGTTATGACCATATGTTTAAAGAGAAAACGTATCGGGCTGAGTTCAATGTAAATTAATTGCACAGTTATTAATGGAAACCTAAACTGAGAAGGAAATTGATTTTTTTTTTTAACAAAGGATAATTTGCACATTCAGCAGTGATGCATTGTGAGAGACATCATATGCTCACTCCAACCTAAATTATCACAACTACCTTATGTTTTAGGAAGGCAAACTTTAGTTTTGCTAAACATTTTAGTAAGAGGGCTTTTTGGTCTTTTGTAGCATTTACACACTTCAGTGAGTTCTAGTTCACCATAAGCTTGCTGGGTAGTCTGTAACTCTTAATGCAAAGTAAACAGAGAGGTAGCCATTGCCAGCGACAGACACTGTTTTGGAAGAGGATAGCTTTCTCAAGATGTGTTGGCTATCTCTAAATGTAACAATTACCATATCCACTTATATACTCTTTCTATAAGGTCACATGAACCAATAAACAAAGATTAAAAAATGACTACCAATTACTGAACGGTATGGGCCCGGAGGACCTTATGGGAGACTACATAGTACTCAACACTCAGAAACCGCCACATCACTGGCCCGCCCCTTAAAACATACCTAGGCACCATCTGTATGTTATCACGCTACAAAGAGAGACATATTTCCTCAGACTGTTTCAGAAGGTACCAGTTGACCGCCTCTACACTCCCATCATGCGGGATGGAGGTGTAGAGGCTCTTGATATTACTTGTACCAACAATTCATCCAAAGAGTCAACACTCAGGGTTCTCAGTCTGTGCAAAAACATGGATGCATCTATGAAGTACGAAATCTCCTAGGATTCTCATTAATAGTCCCTCTAGCATAGGCATCACCTAAGATGGTTTATATCCTTTTATGCATGCCCTGTATCGGATCTCCATTCAACTTCCTGTACACATCCCATTGATCAAGTTGTGTCAGTATCCCATCACTATAATAGCTAGAGTTTAAGACCACCACTGCTCCCCGCTTATCAGCTGCCCTAATGGTAATGACAAGGTTGCTCTGCAGTTCCAAAAGAGCTTCCTTTTTTCAACGGCTTAAGTTCTATTTCATCCTCAAGCATTCCTTATTAAAGTCATGCTCCATCTGTTTGATACCATCCATCAACTTAAAGGCAAACATGTCAATAGTCGGGTGACTGGGAGGAATGAAACAACTCCTGCTTCGGAGTTAGTATTTTGTTAACGAAAAAAATTCCCTTCGATCAGCCCTAAGTCTATCCCAAAAAATACTTACTTGAAAATAAGACTTTCAACTCGATGTTGCATATGAAACTGTAACACTCCTTTTCCATGAGAAAGAAGTCAGGCGGGTTGGTCGAGCAGAAACCCAAGCCATGGTTTAAAACCTTGGCCTCTGCATTTGTGAGCTGGTGTTAAAGCGGATCCGAGATGAAAAACTAACTATAACAAGTAACTTGTCTATATATCTTATCTAAAGCTTAAAAAGTTTACACAGCACATCTAGCTGCAAACAGCTTTAATAGAATAAGAATATTTCTTCCTGTGATACAATGACAGCAGCCATGTTGTAAACATTACACAGAGGCAGGCTTATCTGCATCTTGAGCAAAGAAAACTAATCCCCCAGTCTCCTCCCTCCACCCCTCTGCCTCTGAAATCTCTGGCTAGTAATACCTCCCCCTCCTCCTGCCCAGACTGAACTCCCATGAGCCCTTGCTACTGTCTGAAAGTGCCTTGGCTCTCTGAAAACCTGTGGGAGTGGCTTATTTAGTTTATAGGGAATTAGAGCATTAAAACAAAAACAGAAAAGTATTTGGCTTGAGGAATGCCCTATAAACAATAGGAAAGGAACACAATTATGCAATGAGTAAATGTTCATCTCGGATCCACTTTAAGAAATATTTACAGCTAATGATGTGTCTGATCCCTTATCTGTCTCAGATTAATTTTGTTGATTTTTAGAGTGCCTTTGCCACTGTTGCCACTTTCGCTTGAACGGCTTGGCCCCACACAGTTTTTTTGATTGCGAGTTAGTTATTTTGGTTGCGAGTTAGTGAACCTTCACCAGGCGAAGGTTCCAGACATCTTGCAGGTCATTTAACACAGCTTGAAAAAGGAACCCTCGTCCAAAACAGCATCTGTCGCTGGCTATAGCTACCTCTGTCTACTATGCATTAAGGCAGTTTTACTTCACTGATGTTGTGCTGCTGGATTCTTAGCTCTAAGAAAACTTAATGCCAGTTTGGGGGGAGGTGTGTGTGTGTGTGTGTGTGTGTGTGTGTGTGTGTGTGTGTGTGTGTGTGTGTACAATTAGCTTATCAGTATTAGAGGAAACCAGCAGTGTGATCAGCGAAAATTCATGGAAACGCAGACAAGTCTATACTCAAATGAAAAAAGAAAAATAGGAAAAGCCACGAATCCTGTTCAGTTTGAAATTAATTATATCTCATATGATTATGATTATTCATTAGACATAAGATTCAAAGGAGTAGAAGGATTAGGTTTGGTATATGTGAAGAACTATGGGTAGAAGCTTTCCAGGAAGAAGTACTAACAATATTCCAAAGAGAGAGATAATTATAAAGGCAAAAGAACTGTCCACTGAGACTTTAAAAGTTGCTGATTCAATTAACTTTTCTCCTAAGTTTTCCCATTTTCTTATGTTATGTACAACATACGTTTGTAGCACTTTACAAATAAAAATGAACTAAAAGTAGTTAAAGGATAACCAAGGCAACAGAGCTGAATAAATGTTTTACCTTATTTGCAGCTTAACCCATTCGCGTTCCATCGTTTTCACTTGAGAAATGTTCACCTCCCATTGATTAGCCTATATCTTTATCACTACTTATCACAATGAACTGATCTATATCTTGTTTTTTCGCCACCAATTAGGCTTTCTTTGGGGGGGGGGGGGTACATTTTGCTAAGAGCCACTTTACTGTAAATGCATTTTAACTGGAAGAATAAGAAAAAAACGGAAAAAATCATTATTTCTCAGTTTTCAGCCATTATAGATTTAAAATAATACATGCCTCCATAATTAAAACTCACGTATTGTATTTGCCCATATGTCCCGGTTATTACACCGTTAAAATTATGTCCCTATCACAATGTATGGCGACAATATTTTATTTGGAAATAAAGGTGCATTTTTTCCATTTTGCATCTATCACTATTTACAAGTTTAAAATAAAAAAAATATAGAAATATATCATCTTTACATTGATATTTAAAAAGTTTAGACCCTTAGGTAAATATTTACGTTTTTTTTTTTTATTGTAATGGTTTTGTTTTTTTTTATATTAAACATTTTATTTGGGTAGTTTTGGGAGGGTGGGATGTAAACAATAGGTTTATAATGTAAATGTGTGTTGATTTTTATTTTTTTTACTTTTAGTTGTAGTATTACTTTTTGGCCACAAGATGGCAGCCATGAGTTTACATGATGTCACTCTAAGCGTAACATACGCTTAGAGCGACGCATGGGGGAGGTAACAGCCAGAAAAGGCGCAGCTTCCGAGAGAAGCTGTTGCTTTTTCAGCGGGGGAGAGGAATCAGTGATCGGGCACCATAGCCCGATTCACTGATTGCCTGGCTTACGAACCACGGGCCGGGAGCGCACGGGAGTCGGGAGCGTCCAGGAACCAAAATAGGTTAAATTATCTGGGATGCAGAATGCGTCCTATTTATCCCCCCGATTTCCTCCATCTGTCCGGATTGGCCCCGACCCTCCCTTTGGTTGCCATCCTTGAACTGGAAGCAGTACTGCACATTACACGCCGCAACTGCACAGTTTGGCAGGCTGCACATTTGTCTGCACATTTAGAAATCTTTGATCGCTGTATCCGCGATCTCGGGGGGATCTCTAGGACTCCATGGGCATGTTCACATCCTTGAGACCACCGAAGGTTTGTAAGTGTGCAGGTGCACACACAGTCTGCCAGACTGTGTAATGCACAGTACTGCTTTTGGGTCAAGGATGGAGACCCAGGGGAGGGTTGGGGCCTGCTTTGGGCAATTGGAGGCTATCAGGGTGGGGAAGGATACAGTCCATGTCCCAGATACTTTATGCAGCTAATAAGGTAAACACTTTTATTCAGCTCTGTCACCTTGGTTATGCTTCAAGAAAAGTAATGTCGAACTGAAGTAAATTCGGGTAATTTATTTTGAGTCGTTTTTTTGCCCATTGTCAGCAGAAAAGGTGTCTATCAGGATTGTAGAGAGTTAGAGGCATATTTAAATGAGCATTCTATGGAAGTTGATGAAGACTAAAGAAGGGTAGCGAAAAGTTGATTTAAATAGCTTGGAAATATCAGAAGCAGATACAGAGACAAAAAATATAGAGAACTAGTAGAAATAAACAAAACAAATTGCACAATAAGAACCTAGACATAGAACTTTTTACAGATACTTACAGTATATGTTCTTGGAATAAGAACCTGACATCTATTCAAAAATAAGGAAAAGAGCTTCCCACTAATATGATTATAAATAGGTTGTAATCTATAAAGATAAAACCTAGACCAATTAACCTTTTTCCGACCGCGTCACGCCGATCAGCGTGGCCGCGGCGGCAGCCCCAGGACCGACTAACGCCGATTGGCGTAAAGTCCTGGGGCTGTAATTTGCATGAGATCGTGCGCATGCTGCGCGCGCATCTCATGCTCGGAGGGCGGAGCTCCGCCCCCTCTTCAGTCTCCGAGCGGCTATTGCCGCTCGGGAGACTGTTAGACGGCGGTCACGCCGTCTATTTACACTGTGCAGCGCTGCGATCAGCAGCAGTGCTGCACTGGGGACAGCCGTGTGACATGGCTGTCCCCCTGGGAGACAAGAGAGCAATCGGCTCTCATAGGCAGAAGCCTATGACAGCCGATCGCCGTAATTGGCTGGCTGTGGGGAGGGAGGGAGGGAAGGGTTTTAAAGAAACAGGGATTTTTATAAAAAAAAACAAAACAATAATATTTATTATAAAGAAAACAAACATGGGGGGAGCGATCAGACCCCACCAACAGGGAGCTCTGTTGGTGGGGAGAAAAGGGGGGGGGGGAATCACTTGTGTGCAGTGTTGTGCGGCCCTGCATCTTGGCCTTAAAGCTGCAGTGGCCAATTTTACTAAAAATGGCCTGGTCACTAGGGGGGTTTAGCCCTGCAGTCCTCAAGAGGTTAAGGAATATAAATGTTTTATTTGAACAATTTCTTAGAGGGAACAATGATTAAAAACTAAATATGGCCAACATGCCTCCCCTTGGTCGGTACACATAGTATCAATTTTTACATGTAGCAAAAAAGCCTCAGAAATAATCAAAGTAGGGTTCTCTAACCGGTTCAGCGCCGCAGTGCCGAAAATCTCATGCGTCCGAGCAACGTTCACCTCCCATTCATTCGCCTATAACTTTATTGCTACTTATCACAATTAATTCATCTATATCTTGTTTTTTCCACCAGCAATTAGGCTTTCTTTGGGGGGTACATTTTGCTAAGAGCCACTTTACTGTAAATGCATTTTAACAGGAAGAATAAGAAAAAAACGGAAAAAAATCATTATTTCTCAGTTTTTGGCCATTATAGTTTGAAATTAATATATGCTACCGTAATTAAAACGCATGTATTTTATTTGCCCATATGTCCCGGTTCTTACACCGTTTAAACGATGTCCCTATCACAATTTATGGTGCCGATATTTCATTTAGAAATAAAGGTGCATTTTTTCAATTTGCGTCCATCCCTATTTATAAGCTTATAATTTTAAATAATATAATAACCTATTCTCTTGACATGCATAATTAAAAAGTTCAGACCCTTGGGTAACTATTTATGTTGTTTTTGTATTTTTTTAATTGTTTTTTTTTTTTTTTTTTTATAAAAAAAGTGTATGTGGGTAATTTTTGGTGTGGGAGGGAAACTGCTAATTTTAAATGTAAAATTATATTTTTTTTAATCAAAAATGTATGTGGGTGCAGTTTACTATTTGGCCACAAAGATGGCCACAGTGAAAAAAGTCCTGGATGCGAACGATCTCGCATCCATGAACTAAAATGCTGGGGAAAAGGTTCCTGGGGGCAGAAATACCGCGCTCTCTGGAGAGAAAGCGTCGGTATTTCTGTGGGGAAGTTAGATCGGTGAATGGGAATTATATTCCCATTCACTGATCGGGGGGCTAGCGGTGGGCGGCAGGTGCGCCCTATCGCGCGCACCACGCAGGGAAAACAGCAGTGCCTATCTGGACGAGGAAACTCGTCCAGATAGGCCGAATCGGTTAAACATAATCTGGCACCTTGCCCAAGTAAAATATCGCCCGATCTAAATTGTAATCAGTAGTGTATGGCAATATGGGCAAAGTAGATGTCAGATATAAAACCTAAATGTTAATCAATTGGATCATACTGCTGGCGTAAACCTGTAAATTATAATCCAATTGCCATCAAATGGTGGCTAATAAGGCCAGACAGTGTATATGACTGTCTATAGATGCTTAAAATAGTAGTAATCATTAACAAACTGTTCCCCATCCCCTACTTGTACCTCTGACACTGTGGAAATCCTTGGCAGGTTTAAATGCGCCGTATCAGATGTTATGTATGGAGTGCTTGGGGGGCCCCATGTAAAACTTGCACCAGGGCCCATAGCTCCTTAGCTACGCCACTGATCTTGGCATTCATTCCTGCACACTTGAATACACTTTAGCACGCAGTGCACTTTTGGTGTGATCTTTCACGGGATTTTATTATCAGTCCTTTAGCTTTCCTAAGTATTGTCTACCTCTATCACTATCTACCTCAAGCACAAGCACTTTCAGGCGGACTTCTGTCTTAGTCCGATTTTTTTAATCACTTTTTTTTTCTGCACGTTTAACGATTGATTGAGCACAAATTTTACAGGATTTTTATATGCCATATAGATTACTCTTTTTTTGTATGCCATATAGATTACTTGTTTTTCTGTGATTCATTGTGCCAATTTTGGTATGCACACCGCACAATTTTTTTTTATGATTTGATATCTTTATTTACATCCTCCTTGATCTTTATAGTATATTGGGTCATATACACTGTCTGGCCTTATTAGCCACCATTTGATGGCAATTGGATTATAATTTACAGGTTTACGCCAGCAGTATGATCCAATTGATTAACATTTAGGTTTTATATCTGACAGCTACTTTGCCCATATTGCTATACACTACCGATTACTATTTTTCACTTTCTTCCTGTTCTGTCTCAGCATCTGTTGCACCTGCCACAAGCTCCCTGTAGACACAGTCTGTATGGATGTGGGCAGCAGGTTAATAACACTTAAACAGGCAGCTTACTCAATGAATAAAGACTCCTGAGGTGATTCCACTGCTTATTTATGCTTCAAGGTAACAAAGGGTACAAACATCAGGCTTTTTCATAGTCTTTCTCATAGGTAAATTTTCAATTCAGTTACACAGCTCCCTAACTCTGCAGTCTCTACATAACAAATATGCAAAATTGAGTTACAGCAGGAAGAGAAGGGGTAGGAGCAACCAACTAGCAAGAAACAGCAGGGGTGTATGGATGATACCAAATAACACTGTAACTTAGCATGAAATAACAACTGCTAGACACTAAAAGGCTGCGTGGCAGCACACTCCCCGCTTGGTATCGTGAGATACCACTACTCAATAATTTTCCTTCTTAACAACACTGCTTGCAGTAAAATGCTATCTAGCATTTTTAATCTGGCTTTCTCATGTCTATTGGCTATCTATGTTAGGGGCTTGAGTGACTCCCTCACATAAGACTGGATCAGAACTTTTAGAAGCAGGCATAATAAGGACAGTCTCTGACTGGTCTGAGGAAGGGTTTTGAGTCCCCGTCCTTCACGATCCTGACTTCCACACTTCAGACCCTTCCATCATCACTGGCAATGGCGTTTGTAATAAATCCAACTGGCCACTGGATCCGGTGAGTTTGCTGGTCTTTTAGCAGGACCAAATCCCTTTCCTTTAAGTTGGGTTTCTGGGTTTGCCACTTTTTATGTCCTTGAAAAAGTGTGAGGTATTCCTTCCTCCATCTGTCCCAGAACCGATCCGCAAGGTATTGAGCGTGTCTCCACTGACACTTATACATGTCCTTTTCATCAAAGATACCCTTTGGTGCTGGAATCTGTCCAATCTTCCGGCTCAATAATGTAGCTGGAGTTAAGATAATTGGAAATTCTGGATCTGTAGATACGGCAGTCAGTGGTCTTGAGTTTATTATTGCTGCAACCTCAGCAAGGAATGTGGTGAGCACCTCATGGTTAAGGCGTGCAGAACTCACATCAAGCAACATTATGCCTGCTCTGATGAGTTGCTGGTGCCAGATCTAAAGGTGATTTATTACAGAATCCAGTATGCGTCTTGCCATACCAATCATGCGTTCCCATAATCCGCCCATGTGTGAAGAGTGTGGTGGGTTGAGCTTCAACACGCAGCCTTGATCACTCAAATATTTTCCAACTTGTTGTCGTTCTATCTGTAACTCTCTGCACGCATTAATGAAGTTAGTGTCACAGTCCGATCTCAACATCTTCACAGGACCTCTTAGAGCGAGAAATCTCCTAAGAGCATTGATGAAACTTGAAGTGTCCATAGACTCGATCACGTCAATATGCACGGCTCTTACACTTAAGCAAGTGAACATTACAGCCCATCTTTTGCTGTTGACTTGACCACCACGGGTTCTTCTGGCTGTTACTATCCATGGTACAAATACATTGATCCCGACATATGAAAAGGGTGCATCTTCACTCAGTCTGTCCGTAGGTTAGCCATCTGCTGATACTGCTATCTACCTCTTAACTTCTGACATTTGACACAGTTGTGAATGATCGTGGCTATTCGTCTTTTCACTGCAACTATCCAGAACCCTGCAACTCTGATGGCACCTTCTGTGTAATGTCTTCCTTGATGTCTGACTGTCTCATGGTAATGCCGGATAATCAAAGTTGCCAGATGGTGGTTTCCTGGTACTATAAACGGGTTCTGCTCTCCTCTTAGCAGGTTGGACTTATTCAGCCGTCCACCGACTCTAAGCATACCCTCATTGTCAATTACTGGGTTCAGTGTGAATAGCGGACTATTCTTTGAGACTAGTCTATTGCCTCTCAAACACTTGATCTCATCTGCAAAGACCTCTTCTTGCACACGACGTATGATGAATAACTCTACCTTTTCATACTCTAATGCATTGGGTAACTCTTTGCAGGTGTGCCATGTATGGCAGGATGATGTCTGATTGGGCTTGCGGAAAGTCTGTGCAATATGACTTAATCTTGCTATAGTCCTCACCAATCTTTTCCAGGAAGAGAAACGTTCAAAACGTCTCACCTCGAAGTTTCTTCTTGCGCAGATGCTGGAACTCAATGTTATAACTTCAGGCTGGATTTCTGGATCAGTATCTGGATCCACCAGGTGGAAATCAATATCTTCTTCTGAGTTTGTGGAAGACTGATCTGTTAAAAACTTGGGCCCTGAAAACCAAATGGTTTGCATGAGGGCAGATGCTGGCACTGACCTTGTGGCGATGTCTGCCGGATTCAAATCAGTCGGGACATAGTTCAATTGTTCAAGTCTACTGATTCTTCTTATCCGTTCCACCCTGTTAGCCACATACACGTAGAATCTTCTTACGCTGTTGCATATGTAGCCAAGTACCATCTTGCTGTTAGTGTAGTACTTAATCTGATCAATTTCATTGTCCTTTTCATTTTGCAGGGATTCGGCAACTGCGACTGCTAGGGTTGCACCATACAATTCCAATCTTGGAATAGTATGAGCAGGTTTTGGAGCTAACTTGTCTTTTCCTAGTAGGAAACCAACATGGGATCTTCTGGAGGTATCAATGATCTTGAGATAAGCCACAGCCTCTATAGCTTTGGTGGACGCATCACAGAAGATGTGAATCTCTTTCCTCTGACCTTTTGAAAGTGAAGTGGGTGAATAGCAGCGTGGGATATTAAGTTCTTCCAAAACCTTCAAGGAGTTTCTCCATTTCTCCCATTTAGGCAGTAGGTCTGCTGGCAAAGGGGCATCCTAATCTGTGACTCTCTCAGTAAGCTGACGAAGTATGGATCTCCATTGAACAGTAACTGGTATCACAAAGCCTAGGAGATCATAAAGGCTATTGACAGTTGACAGAACTCCTCGTCTGGTGAATGGCTTCTCTGTATCAGAGACCTGAAAGGTGAATGTGTCTGAATTTACATTCCATAGAAGACCGAGACTCCTTTGCGTGGGTAGGGCATCTACTCCCAAGTCCAAATCCTTCAAATCCTTAGCATGATCTTCTGGATTGAAAGCCTTCATTACTTCACTGCTATTAGATGCAATCTTGTGAAGCCTTAAATTAGCAGTCAACATGAGCTGTTGAGTTCGTTTTATGAGACTGACAGCTTCTTCAGATGTTGAGAAGGATTTGAGGCCATCATCTACATAAAAATCTCTCTCAATGAACTGCCTGACGTCAAATCCAAATTCATTTTCTCCTTCCTGCGCTGTTCTTCTCAGTCCGTAATTTGCCACTGCAGGAAACGGACTATTTCCAAAGACATGGACTCTCATACGATAATCTATTACCTGATCCTTAATGTCATTGTTGCGGTGCCACAAGAATCGGAGGTAATTTCTGTGGTCCTCTCTGACTATGAAATAGAGGAACATTTGTTGGATGTCAGCTGTCACGGCAATGGGTTCCTTCCTGAACCGCATCAACACTTCTACAAGGTTGTCTGTTAAATTTGGACCTGTTAGAAGAACGTTGTTTAAGGAGGTTCCCTTGAATTGAGCACTTGAGTCAAAGACAATTCTGATTTGTCCCGGTTTACGAGGATGGTAGACTCCAAAGGATGGAAGGTACCAGCATTCTTCACCTTCCTTAAAGGACTTACGAGGCGAATTGCTTAAAAAATGTTATGTACCTCATTGCTAAAGCAGACCTCAGGGCAGACGAACAGCACCTTCCTTTTCACGATCAGGTGCTTTATCAGGCTAATCCAGGTTACATTGCAGCTCCCGACCCTCCACAGGGTCGCCCTAGCAGAATCGCCGCTTTAAAAATCCAACTCCTGCGCAGCTCGCATAGCCGTGGCCGCGCAGGATTACAGCCCCGCTCGTGTCCGCCCTCACTCCGTGCGCTCTACTATACGTCATGTGGGCGGCTCCACATGACCACCCACATGACTAACTACACTGCCAGCCAGCCGCGCCCCCTCAGCAGCGAATACAAGCGCTGAACGAGTGAGTACCTGCTCGTTCAGAGCTTGTATTCTCTGCTGAGGGGGCGCGGCTGGCTGGCAGTGTAGTTCGTCATGTGGGTGGTCATGTGGAGCCGCCCACATGACGTATAGTAGAGCGCACGGAGTGAGGGCGGACACGAGCGGGGCTGTAATCCTGCGCGGCCACGGCTATGCGAGCTGCGCAGGAGTTGGATTTTTAAAGCGGCGATTCTGCTAGGGCGACCCTGTGGAGGTTCGGGAGCTGCAATGTAACCTGGATTAGCCTGATAAAGCACCTGATCGTGAAAAGGAAGGTGCTGTTCGTCTGCCCTGAGGTCTGCTTTAGCAATGAGGTACATAACTTTTTTTAAGCATTTCGCCTCGTAAGTCCTTTAAGGTCTGGTGCTGGCTCAGTATGATGGTTATCTAGAATCTTCTGCATGAATGCTAGAAAGTGCTCTTGCATCTTAGGCTTGCTACGGAGAGTTCTCTTAAGTGCAGCAAATCTGGCTAAAGCTTGTTCTCGATTGTTAGGGAGAGTAAGCCTTGGTAAACGGAAGGGTAATGGAGCTACCCAACTGTTGGAGTTGTTCTTGAAGAACTCTTCATTCATAATCTTGATGAACTCCTTGTCTTCAATTGAAGGGGCAATCTTGTTGTCATCACAAGTAGTCTGGTACACTGAATCACCAAGGTCCTTGTGAGAAGTGAGCTTGCAAGTAATACTTTGGAGGGCTTGATATGGAACTTCAGATTTGAAATCCAGTCTTTCCTTCACATGATAGTGCAATGGATGTTTCATCAATTGATAGGTACAGAATTCCTCCACATTCGTTTTGTAGGAAGCTACGTCCAAGAGCTTGTGCTATTTATCTAAACAGACTTCTCCTATTATCACCCATCCAAGATCAAGTTTTTGAGCATGAGGCACCAAGAGGAGCATCATCTGGACTGTTGAATAACTCTCTTATTTTATGAACTCTGGGAATGTCTCTCCCAAGAAGAATCAAGATCTTTGCATCCTTGTTAAGTGGTGGAATGTAGTCAGCAATGAAGTTCAAATGAGGGTGATATCGTGCAACCTCAGGTGTTGGTATCTCTTCTCTGTTGTTCGGTAGCTGATCACATTCAATTAGGGTTGGAAGAGGAAACTCTATGTTCTCATATTCTGATGCCACTATGAAGCCGTGGGCTATTCTTCCAGAAGTATTAACTTGTCCTGCTCATGTCTGCAAGGTATAGGGCCAAGTCTCTCCATGAATGTTGAATAAGTCAAAGAATTCTGTACTTGCTAATAAGCTATTGTTTTGATTGTCAAGTATGGCATACATTTTTATGGAATTTTGTGGACATCCTTCAGGAAAAACTCTTACGAGACATATTTTGCTGCAAGACTTGTTATAACGCCCTTCTCTTAACACCTCGGTACACCTTGTAGTTACGGTGTTGGCATGTTGCTCAGTGCACTCCCCACCATCATCTGATGTAGTCTTGGTTTGCTGTCGGGTGAAGATTTATTTTTGAACAGGTCTGAATGAAGAGCATCCATGTGTTTGGCACTGTTATACAGGAAACATCTGATGGCGATCTTACAGTCTCTAGCTAAATGGTCGGAGGGTGCACAACACTTGAAACAGATATTATGTTCCTTGAGAAATGTCTTGCATTCTTCAATAGGCTTGTCCTTAAATGCACGACATATGGCGAGGGAATGTGGTGCATTATGAATGGGACACCGTTGATCAAGATTGCTTGCCTTGGTATCTTCTAATTTAGTGTCTGTGGCCAAGACGATGGATGTGATTGCAGTTTTCCTCACGGCAGTAGGATGCCTTAAGTCCTTCAGTTTATTGTTGGTGTCAAAACCATTTGAAGTAGTAGAAGGAAGGGTGGTTGTGTCTGGATACAAGAAGCTTGGGTAATTCTTGGATCTTGCGATCTTCCTTATGAACTCAGAATAATAAGAAAATGGGGGAAGGAAACATGGTGTTCATATTTATACTTTGATCCTACACTCGTCCACTTTCCTTGGAGATGAATAGGCAACTTTGCAACAATAGGATTTACGCCCTGAGCAGTGTCTAAATAGCTAAGTCCTGGCAAACTAGGATCTGACTTAGCAATTTCAAGTTCATGAAGAAGGTCACCTAACTCTAAGCTTATGATTGTCTTTAACAGAGATCTTAGGAAAGTCTTTTAGTTTCTGGAGTAAGGCAGATTCAATGATTTCAGGGCCCCCATAGTCTTGTTCCAGACGTTCCCAGGCAGCCTGAAGGCCTGCTTCAAAGTTATAAATGTAGACAGATTTAAGTCTCTTAACTTGTTCTGAAGATTCACGGCCCAACCACTTTATTAGTAAGCCAAGTTCTGCTTGAGGTTCAATGTACAAGTTCTAGGTTACCACCTTAAATGTAGATCTCACACTCCTATAGTTCTCTGGGCGGTCATCAAATCTAGACAGTCCAGTAGTAATCAACTCTTGTTGAATCATATACTTGCTGAACTCTGCAATGTCAACAGTTTCAGTTTTTACATCCACGGGTGATAGTGATGGTGCACCATCTTGGATCACAGTTGGTATCTGATGATGGGTGATAGGTGGAGAGAAAGGTTTTGCAGATGGGTTCAATCCAGGTATGGGTCTGGCATCTGAAGATCTCTGTGCATTTGAAGTTGAAGTGAGCTGTATTACAGGATGTATAGAGTTCACTCGGTTGTCTTCTGCTGTGCCCTTTTAATCTCTATTCACATAGGGTTGTGGTGGCACATGAGGTGGATAGGTTGGTACACTTGATCTTGTGGTATGCGGTAGTTGTGGAGTGTCTCTGTTGGAAGATGCATCTAGTTTTGGTTGCTTCCAAGATGTGTTGCCCTTTGATTGACTTGCTGAATGATTATGAAAAGAATCTCCAACTGTAGCTGGGACTGTATATTCATGGTTCTGGGTCAAGACAAACTGTAGGGTCCTTTCAACAGGGTCTTGATGGGCAGCCAAGCTAGGACAAGATGTTTCTTCCTCTTCCAATAAAGCTTGTTCCAAGACAGATAGCTCCGCTAAGGCTACTTCCTTCTCTCTCTTTTTTTGAAGGATTTCTAGCTGGGCCTATGTTTCAGCTTGTATTCTTGCTTGAATGCGTTTAGCCTCTGCCTGTGCTTCAGCTTCCTTGCGTTAAGCTTCTGCCTGTGCTTCAGCTTCCCTGCGTTTAGCTTCTGCCTGTGCTTCAGCTTTCTTGCATTTAGCTTCTGCGTCTGAAGATCTCTGTGCATTTGAAGTTGAAGTGAGCTGTATTACAGGAGGTATAGAGTTCACTCGGTTGTCTTCTGCTGTGCCCTTTTAATCTCTATTCACATAGGGTTGTGGTGGCACATGAGGTGGATAGGTTGGTACACTTGATCTTGTGGTATGCGGTAGTTGTGGAGTGTCTCTGTTGGAAGATGCATCTAGTTTTGGTTGCTTCGAAGATGTGTTGCCCTTTGATTGACTTGCTGAATGATTATGAAAAGAATCTCCAACTGTAGCTGGGACTGTATATTCATGGTTCTGGGTCAAGACAAACTGTAGGGTCCTTTCAACAGGGTCTTGATGGGCAGCCAAGCTAGGACAAGATGTTTCTTCCTCTTCCAATAAAGCTTGTTCCAAGACAGATAGCTCCGCTAAGGCTACTTCCTTCTCTCTCTTTTTTTGAAGGATTTCTAGCTGGGCCTATGTTTCAGCTTGTATTCTTGCTTGAATGCGTTTAGCCTCTGCCTGTGCTTCAGCTTCCTCGCGTTAAGCTTCTGCCTGTGCTTCAGCTTCCCTGCGTTTAGCTTCTGCCTGTGCTTCAGCTTTCTTGCATTTAGCTTCTGCCTTAAAGGCTGCTTCTCTTTCAGAACAGGTGGCTTGAACCTGGGCTACTGCAACCTTTGGGCAAGCTTTGAGTATCTGGTCGCTGAGTGTTGACCTAACAGAGCAGGATCTCAATGACTTAGAAGATGCTTTATAATGTGAGTGGGCAGACCTAGATGATTTTCCTGAGTGTCTGGAAGAAGCAGATATACAGGATGTAGTTTTATGTAGCTGTGCTAATCTACCCTCTATCTGTGTCTTTGCTTCAAGATATGGGCTATATCTCTGCTGGTCAGTAGAAGAAAAGTCCTTTAATTCTAGTGAAGCTTCCTCTATGCTGGAACGTGACAAAAGGGAAAAGTACTTTTCAGAAGTTTTTTATAGTTCTCAAATGCCTTCTTAATCCTTGAGAGAGCAGTGTTCAATTCAGCCTTGTTGCTGGTTTCATTAGCGGCTGTTATACAACTTAAAGTTTTGTCCCATAACGCAATCAAGTTGCTAGAAGTTTCTTCCTTACTTGACTCATAAGCCTCTCTTGCCTTCAAGGATGGATGAGGAGCTCTAACTGGATGGTTAGAATGAAGCAA
This sequence comes from Hyperolius riggenbachi, assembly GCF_040937935.1. NCBI lineage: Eukaryota > Metazoa > Chordata > Amphibia > Anura > Hyperoliidae > Hyperolius > Hyperolius riggenbachi. The sequence continues at coordinate 168,729,924 of NC_090652.1, read as the reverse complement.
GGTGTCTGCTTCATCTGGATTAAATGCAGGCAACTCATAAGTGGAATCTCTGTCAGATATAATGACAAGTGCTGTAGTTTTAGAGTATTGTTGGAAATCTGCCAGTGCTGTGTGAATTGATACTTTTTGTTTACAAACAGGCTAAGCTGAGCTGGGCTGGGTGGAGCTGAATGTTTGTTACAATGAGCCAGCTAGGGCTGCAGACTCGTTCTAACTGGATTTCTCAGCAGTGCACACAGAAACAGTTCAGAATCACAGAGTTCAAAATCACTTTGGAAGGCAGAAATACACAGTTCATTCAACAAATGCAGGCATTAAATTCACAGTCCAAACAGCTTGACAATAATAAATCCTTGTGACTTGTATAGTAATGAATCCTTGTGACTTGTATAGGAATGATACACAGTCTTTGCACAGTTGAGAAAGTGCTTATGGCTCACCAAGAAAACAAATTTGTGTAAGCTGGTATTCCTAGAGAGATGAGCCCATAGCACAGAGCAGCAATCCCTGGTAGTGATAGCTTGGCACTGTAGGGGAATATTCAGTGGGTAGCTGTAATCTAATGCAGTGCAATGCTTCTGGTGACTTGTAACACACAGGCAAGTGTCTTTCAGTGCACAGCATGAAGAATTCCTGTCTTAGGGCCTTTGTTCTTCACACAGGCAATGGTTACTCACGGTTCTGAAGCTGCAGAGATAGCCATGCGATTGGATTCTTCTGGAAATGTACTGTTCTGACTCAGCATTTGTTGCACCTGCCACAAGCTCCTTGTAGACCCAGTCTGTATGGATGTGTGCAGCAGGTTAATAACGCTTAAACAGGCAGCTTACTCCATGAATAAAGTCTCCTGAGGTGATTCCAATGCTTCTTTATGCTTCAAGGTAACACAGGGTACAAACATCAGGCTTTTTTATAGTATTTCTCATAGATAAATTTCCAATGAAGTTACACAGCTCCCTAACTCTGCAGTCTCTACTTAACAAATATGCAAAATGGAGTTACAGCAGAAAGAGAAGGGGTGGGAGCTACCAACTAGCGAGAAATAGCAGGGGTGTATGGATGATACCAAATAACTCTGTAACATAACATGAAATAACAACTGCTAGACACTAAAAGGCTGCGTGGCAGAACACTTCCCATAAGGTACCTCCTAGAAAACTCTATAAAGGGGGTCCCTATCTATGCTCGACCCTGTTTATTCTTATAATAACAACCTGACATCTTGAAGAATGACACTAAAGGGTCCTTTAAAAGTTCTGCTAACAGCGAGCCTGGAGGAATTGGTTGCAATCCCAGACAAATTATTGAAAATTCTACATGATACTGCTGCTGATGTTTTTGGCAATCTGCCAGCAACTATGGGAAACACAAGAGTTGCTACTGGACAAATCATTATATATTTCAGGTTCAAAAAGGGGTAATATCAAAGAACTATCAACTTAACAATTTCACTTACCTTGCATGCCAGCAACGTAATTCTCAAAATTCTGTAATTAGAGACCCGAGCCATATATGTAGGAAGAACTGGCAGACAGAAGTGTTAGCGGCATCAGATAAAATTACTAATATCTCCTGGACAATGAAGAAAGCAAACGTGTTCTAGAAAAAGCATTTGCTTTAATGACTACACAAATGACTGTAATGGGTGTACCATAACAAGCTGTGGCAAAGAGTAATCGGGTTACCAGGACATCTCGTTTGTCTCTTAAGGAATTTCTGTGAAAAGAAAACCTAAAAGCAACATTTAGAACTGAGTATGGAAGAACTGACTGGTTCAAAGTTAGGAAAGGAGTGAGACCATGCTACATTTTGTCACGTGTGTTATTTAACTTGTAAACTGACAGAATAATGGGGAAAACCTGGTTTAGGTGAGACAAATTCTGGAGGTAAAAATTGTTGGAAGAAATATTAATAACAACAGACATAGAAGGAACAAATCTTATTGCTGAAAGTAAAGAAGAGTATAAGAGCTTGGTAAGTGCAAAATGGCTTGCTGCTAACCATCATAGTGGGTAAAATAATGTGAACTACTCCGATTAATAATTTCCTAATAGATGTGACAGTAGAGAAAGAGTCTGTTTTCCTGGGCTGAATTTCTCCCCAAATGGTAACTACAGCTATAAAATCAAGATGGCTGCTGCTTGGTATTGAACGCTATAACACACCTGGACAGGATACTGTAAATCCTGGTGGCTTATCTTGCTGACATTAGTGTGGAGATGTCTTTGCTGCCTTTTGTGATGGGACTACTTAGGGATCACTCTGATCTTGCTCCGTACCAGTGAAAGTATTGTCAGTCTATGTTATGAGCAGATAAGGAATATGTTAATGCAATGGGTGGCTAGTTAAAATTAACTAATGCCAGTGTGTGAAGTGAGTACATCTCCAAGACTTTTTGTATTGAGCTTTGGTGTGGAGATAGAAGTTGGTAATGCATAAATTGTAGCAAGAGAGGAACTCTTGCTGGCCATTCTCATTCAACTTGCTTACATCAGAGTGTACCCTTGTGTTAGAGCAATGGGCCGTTGTCTGTGCCAACTCTTGCTCTAAAGAGGACAAGAGTAATGACTTGATCTTGGCAAAGGATGCCACTGATAGGTGAAATCTGTCATAGAACTTGTCCTTGGTCTCAAATGCTGATCACAATATGTAGGTATATGCACTAACCAAGGTGACAGGTGTTGTTGCAGTGGAGAATAAGGCACACTGATTAGTTCCATCATTCTCAGCAATGCACTCATCAGGGTCCTACTTCTGCAAGAAAAATGTGTTATCCCTCTCTCTTCTTACACCTGATTCTGGTATTGCCAATTATAGTACACTGATCTCATTGTTTATCATGGCAGTTTTCCTGCTGTCACTAATGCTGGGAATACACCATGAGGTTTTTTTCGGCAAATAGATGGCTCAGTAGATAATTTCTGACAGGTCCAATCTGATTTTGATCTGCCAGTAAATCTGCCAAAAAAACCTCAATGTGTATTCCCAGCATAATACTTTGGAAATTGTCAGATATTCCAGGAAAGAGTGTACACATATTTTAAGTGAACCATAAGTAAAAATAAACTGATGAGATAAACAATTGTATATATCCTACTCATAAAAATAACTTTTATATATCCCGCAGTTTTAAAACTTTGAAAAAAGAAAGTAGATTTATTGTTTTGTCTCAGCTCAATGGCCTTTTTTTATCTATCCTATGCTCTAAGAAGCATTTCTCTGCCAGGAAAGTTTTATGGCTGTAATATTTTATCAGTTCTCAGTTGCATACATGAATGGTGGAATTCTTTAGTTACAATTTACAATACAGGAGAACAGGTACATAGAACTGCATAAACCCAGGCGGCAATGTCAGTGTCTACGTCAAAAGGTCAAGTGTGGATGTGTTGAGCAGCAAAGTTCAGGAGTTCAAGTTGCGCTTACATTTTTTGATTTGCCATAGAGGAGGATATTTACTACAATCTATTTAAAATATATTTATGATATGCAGCATTTCATCTGCTTTGTGTCAGTAAGTAGCAGATGTGTTTGATGTTTTTATAACCATTTTAAAAGAAATTAGCTTCTCTGTAACATGGGATAATGTTTTTGTTATCTGAGTATTTGCTTTCTAATATATCAGTGTTTTTTTTCCATAATATAGCAACAGAACAAATACAAGAGGATTAAAAGCTCTACTATCGTGATGCAATCCTACACCAGGGGATGGAAGGTGAGGGTTTTTGTTTTTTTTACTTAGTACAATAACACTTGTTAATTAGAAGTACCTGAGTTGCAGTTACGACAGAGTTCGGGAGCAGAACTATATGTGAATAGTACCCTGTTTGGTGGCTTTGTATACTAGGTCAGTTATGTGCAGAGAAGTTACTGATTTCTTGCACTTCTGTGCAATTGGTATTAACTGGCCAGATGGGCACTGTGATGCTTACGCGGTCCCCGAGAAAACTGCAAATGCATCATTTGAGTCGCAAGCGCACATTCCATTGCAATACAAAAATGACATTTTAAATCAACTTTGTTTCTACTTCACCAAATGACTGGAGGAAAATTTTCATGCAAAGGTAATTAGAAATCCATTAGCAGAAGTTCCTCCAAGCACCCAGGAGTGAAAAACTTTCTCCTAGCCCCACAACACCCCCTAGAAGGTTTATAGCCCCATCCATTAGAGATGAGTTTGACTAAATCTCATAAACTGAGTCTAAAAGAGAGCAGAGCGGTCTCCAGCTTTGTCACCTCCAAAGACCTTCAAAAGAAAGCTGAGTGACCTCACTGTAACCTCCAAATTCATATCTCTTCATTATTTAGGTTCAGTCTAACTCACATTTCTTTGAAATTACCAGAATTTTGCAACCTAAAATAACGGAGCAATACAGGTTTGAAGTGCCACTGTGTGACTACTCCTGACACACCCCTCATATTTGATATTTGGGGATTTGTAACGTTGCACTGAATGTGGATATGCATTCTTTTTCTTGATGTGACCTATGGGCACAGAGAGACTGGGCAAAACAGGAATTGTGCCAAAATTTCTCTCTGTGCAAGGGAAACTGCCCCTATTCAAATTACACTGGGCTGGACGTGTCATAACCCCTCCCAACTACAGTGAGGGTTAAAACACAATGGCACACTGAGCTCAGGGTCCTATACCTTTCATCTGACGTCAAAATACCATAAATTGACGGCCAGATGGACACTGTCGCTTTGGATTACTTCTCACAAAGGCCTCTGGCCGATTGGCAATTGGTCATCTTGGACTTTTCTCCAAAGACTTATAAGACATTCTGTTTCCTTTTCATCTCTACCCTTTTTCTATCAACCCTTTCTGTTCTGACTGACAGGTATATTTACCTGTTGGTTGTAAAGTATATTTGTGTGAATAGTTTTAGAATAAAACTAATGATTCAATCATTCAGTCTTGTGCCTGTTCTGGTAATCTGATTGTTGCTACAAATAATCTGCCCTCCAGAGAGTCAGCCTACCACATTGTTTTCTTATATTTGGTTGATTGGCTAGTTAGATTGCAAATAACTGTTTCTTCTTCCTAGGAATAGCTACAGGGGTCTCTTCACCCCTTCAAATTTGGTGGTGGTGGCAGTGAAAATACCCGATTTACAGTCTGAAATCAATTATTTTATTTTACCAATTGTACATATAATTGAGATTGTACATGTATGAGCACCATCAATCAATCTTAACCATTTACTGAGCACACAGTGCATTCACCCCCAGAAGTCTCTAGTGCATGAGACCTGCATGGCAACTGTTGTCTAGTAATACGGGATTGGTGGGTGGTTGTCACATTGTCGGCAGGGGTGCGACCAATCTTTAACATCAGTCTGCTCACCTTATTTAAAGCCACCTGATGTGACTATTTCCCGAATGGTAATGGTAGCAGATAAGACAAAATTGGCGTGTTTTGTCAAGTTATAATCTGCAATTCAGCAACCGGTCTTTTTAACGTCATTTAGACGGGACTGCGGTGCTGAATTGTCACAGCACAGTGCATGAAATGTTAGCAGCCGTGTTCAGACTGTAATGTTGGCAGACTTGCTTTTCTGACCATCCACCTCAAAACATGTTGACAAGGCAACAGCTTTGGTATTCTTTGGCACATGAATGGTAGGACAAGGTAAAGTAGTATCTGGAGAATGGTAAAGCTGCATCCAATGCACAACTGGTATGCAATTTCATGCAAATTTTAATTTAAAGTGCCCAATAAAAGCTTTCTGTTATTGTAATCGAAGGACTACTTATTCAAGGAAGGGCTGATCTATTACTAACCATAGAGTTACTACTATTATATATCTATATTGGCACACACCTCATTGTTTGGAATATTTCAGGTACCTCCTACCCTACTTTGTCTGGTATGCAATTTGCTTTGCCCACCAGGATCAAACCCCTGTCAGCGACTCTGCAAGGCTCCAATGCTGTACAGTCCTGCTAGATTCTCAGCAGAGGCACTTTTGAGAGACATCTAGCATGTGTAGAATGCTTATCAAGGGCCTATTAGGCATGTTAAGTTGTTTACAGACACAAAAGTTACTAGCAATTGTATAAATAAAGGAAGGAACACTGCTCACCGCACTACCACGCCAGCCAGAAGCAGGACCAAGCACAGCCAGGCCAAACAGATGTAGAAAGTCACAGCTTAGTCACAGCTATGACTAAGGAGTGACCACAAGCTCCGATACGTATGAGCAGATATGCCTTTTGTCCAGTATTGAGGATTTCTAAATAAAAGTCAAACTTATAATCATCCAGTTGAGCGGACCTTCCATCTTTATACATTTGTATAAATAGACTGAACTACTGGTTCCTTGAAGAACAAACGTTCTCTTTTGGATTTTGGACCTAACCCATTGCTTGTACAACTATATGCCCGGCTCTTGCTGGTGGTCAGGATCTTACTTTGAGTGCCAAATCTAGGGGTTTATTCATTACAGTTCACCATGATAAACGTGTTAAAACAGCGAGTGCATGCCACTGTTAGCTTAGCATGCACTCCTTGAAACTACGAGTGCTCCTTTGAAGTACTGCACGAAGGTATGTAGTAGACCGTGGTACTGTACTAGTGTGGCCACATTAATTAATGTGGAAGCAGCCATGCTAGTGAAGTATCGCAGTCGCGCTACATACCATCGCACAACACTTCAAAGGAGCGTGCATAGCTTCAAGCGCACTTAGTTTAAAAGAGCACGCTACACTGACAGAAGCATGCGCTCACTGATTTACCCATGCTGCTTAGTGCGGTAAACTAATGAATCAACCCCATAAAGAGAAGGATGCTGGACAAAGCCTCTTTGAGTAAATTGGTGGAAGATTGCACACAAGAAGATATGGTCATGAGATGTAAACAATTCCAAGTTGATGCAGAATTATGCACATTTTTTATGCATTTTTTTATGCAAACATATACAGTTTTAAAATGGGCCAATCAAATGAAGCTCTTTAACTACTACTCTTTCCCTTCTGTCATTAAAGGGAACCGAGCATCATTTTTAACTCCCAGGGCAGCTCTATAACAAATTAAAAATACAGGCTAAAAATATGATTCATTATTAAAAAAAACAACTTTCATTTGACCTCATCTTTTTAAATTTAAGGGTTAATTCTACTTCTTCTGCAACAGAAGAAGGGAGGCAGATAAGAAGTCACCTAATTAGACTTAATTATCCACAAACAAACCCATTAAGCAATAGGGAGGGAGATGACTCTTCCCCACTGTACTTCAAACAGAAAACATTAGCCACACTTGAAGAATTTTACACCAAACCCTGGATAATGGCAGTGAAAAGGTAGCAGGGGGGTTAACTTCTCAAACATGGCAGCCTTTTCAGCTATTTGAAGCCCAGATCCTGCGCCCATTAATGGAATGGGGAAGATGACTTGTTTTATATATTTCATTAAAGTAATGCTGGGTTGCCTTTAAAGGGAACCTAAACTGAGAAGGATATGGATTTTTCCTTTTTAAATAATACCAGTTGCCTGACTCTCCAGCTGATCCTGTGTCTCTAATACTTTTAGCCATAGCCCTGAACAAGCATGCAGACCAGGTGCTCTGACTGAAGTCAGACTGGATTAGCTGCATGCTTGTTTCAGGTGTTTGATTCAGCCACTGCTACAGCCAAAGAGCTCAGCAGGACTGCCAGGCAACTGGTATTGTTTAAAAGGAAACCTCAATATCCCTCTCAGTTTAGGTTCCCTTTAAAGTACATAGATTTGGCACAGTTGGACAAGATTATAAATCAGGCGCCCGAGACAGGACAAATTTTCTATTAGGCACAGTACTTGACCTGATGAAGTGGTTCACATCGCAAAACATGTTGTCATTTTAAAGTGCCCAATACATGCCTTTTTTATGCAAAATTGAGTGACTACTGCATAAGGTAGGCTATCATCCTATATTTTATTATATATATATGCTATTAATAAGGTCAAAAAGAGCCTATGTGTATTTTACATTTTTGGCACACAATTTACTGCCTGAATACTCCAAGGGTGCCTCCTACCTTCCTTCTTTAAGATTATAAATCAAGATAGTATTATGTTTGGTCAGCTTTAGATATGAAAGTTTTTACCCACAATGATTACATTGATTGACTATGTAAGTTTAATATAATTAAATGGAGGATCTGATTGGTTTGAATGTTGCAACAAGAACAAAAATGTTCTTTCTTTTGGACAGCTTGATAGAGCAGCCCAATGGGAATAGGTTAACCAAATATAACACTCTTTTTATCATTGCATTTATTTTGATGCACAACTAATGACTTTGTGTTGTAGCACTATTATCTTATTTCTTATTGTTTGCAGGCAAGAAAGATCCTTAGGGAGCTTAAGTACCAGAAACTCTGCAATGAAGCAGCAACAACAATTGCAGCATATTGGCATGGAACACAGGTAAAACTCACTTTGCTGTGTTTAATGGCACATATTGTCCTATGGAAGATGTTACATGCTTATTAAATAAAAAAGCACCAACTGTAACAGGTGTTTCTCTCCTACCAGTCACCTCACTGCTTGTGTTCCTTTGTACACATTAATCTGGATCCCTTCCGCTAACAGTTTATGCTTTTTAGGCTTTTCTTTGACTTCATTTTCAAATGCACTACAGGCACGAAGGGAGCTGAGACGACTGAAAGAAGAAGCTAGGAATAAACTTGCTATTGCTCTAATATGGGCTTACTGGCTTGGATTTAAGGTACTCCATGCTCACATCCAACCCTTCTTCATCATTTTCATTTAGTGCTTGTAATCACTAACACTGCTATTTATTTGAGGTAGTGCATGTTAGCTTGCTTAACTGTTTCACCGGAAATATCAGGTTTGTAAAATGACAGCATCGCATGCTTTCCTAATCTTGAAAACATAAACAACAAACTTAATTTAAACTTGACAGTAAATTAGATATAATTAATAATGGTATGTTTCATACGTGTAAAGTCATAATGCATGTGTAAAAAAGACCTTGAAATTTGCATAAATTGTGCATTTCATGGTAAACCGGTTTGAAGTGGATTACTGAGACCTAACTGTTTTTGGTAGTAATTTTTATTTTCAGATGAATCGAGCCAATGTGGGAAATTAAGGAAATCATTGATTAAAAATGTCTCAAACTTGTATGCATTTCATTTAGTGGCAAGAAGTTATTAATGGTCCTGGATAAGACTTGTCTTGCACCCTTGCTGAATTAAAGTGGAACCGCAGGCAGCTAAATAAATTGTTAAAATACATAAGAGAATTTGTATTTTTCTTTAGGTGGGAAGTTTACAATCAGGAATGTACCATTTATTGGCTAACTTTAAACATTTTAAACAAAATGCTATTTTGTTTAGTAAGACTTTGTGACTTACACTCCTCTGCTAGACTGCATTGCCAAGAAGACAAATACATAATTTCCTGTTTTGCCGCTATCTACAGATTATGTTGATCTGTTGTGTAATGAGCAGCCAGGTTTATACAGAGAGCTGCTTAAAAAGAACCAGGAAATACTGATGTCTTTGGTCTTTCAATCCCAAGACTGGCTGGATTAATGACACCTTTAGCAGATACAAGAATTCAGAGACAGGACATGTATTTAAACTGTAATCTGTCTTTTTAGTTCCTCTTTCAAAAGCACTGAGTACAAAGCACATCATTAGTAAATTGACAGAAATCAGAGAGATATTTGGTAACTGCAAAACCAAATAACCATGCAGGACCATAAAAGCAGCCAATTACACATCCTATTTTAACTTTGTCCAGACAAAATACAATGATAATAATACAAAATGTATTAATGCATTGTAACATGTATCAATAAATACATTTTATTGAATAAGGCATTTATGTGCCTGTTTATTAAAGCATAGTGAATGTTGTTTATGATGTTCAGTGTGATGGAACTTATAATACCTAGTCAAAATGAACAGTTCTTGTACTATAGCACACCAAAATTACAAAACGTTCTGCACTTTGTGCATTGTTTACCGCTTTGCTGTAACACTGGATACACATGTAGGCGTGCAGATTTTGCCAGCCAAAATTATTGTTCATGTCTGGTTCTGTCAACCGCTTCCAGAATTTTACAGTTCATGAATGTTTGAACTGTCTAAATGGCCTGTGGTGTCAAAGCGAGTGGAGGAGATGAAAGAAACATCCAAGGACAAAGCGATTGGCTTAATATATGTAGCTTAAAGTGGTCCTGAACTCTTGCACAGAAGGAAAACATAGAAAAATGCACCCTGTATGTATTTAGTGAGTTAAGCCTGTTTAATTTCCCCTCATTTGTGTCTAATCACAAATTGTAATCTGATCTCTCCCTTGTGTCACATGACTGCCATGACAGATAAGGCAGATAAGCTCATTTGAAAGCACAGGATGTTAACAATATGTCTGCTTCCATGGATCAGGATGTATAAACAGTTTAGATTTATTTTAGGATTTGTATCAGCTTTAACAAAGAAATGTTTCTTGTTTAAAGGTTATTGTGCTGTTACATATCTTTTAGAGCAGAGAGGGCGTTCAGAGTTCAGGTATGATTTAACCAATTGGTTGCTGGGTGTAGAAGATGAGATGCCTGTGCAGACATCGCACTGATGGCTGAAACCTTTACAATCATTTTGACCATCAAAAGATGGATTTTGGTACGTCTTAAGGGCTTGTTCACACTATGAGCTTTTTCTATTGTTTTTATAAGCACTGGCGATTTTTAAAATCGCTTTAAAAGCTCTTGTGCAATGTTGCTCTGTGTGAGTGTTCTCACATGAGTGATGAGCTTTCTTTCCAAGCACAAACGCGGGTCCTGCACCCTTTTCTGAGCATTTGCGCTTCAATGCAAAGTATAGGGAAATGCTTGAAAAGCACTTTGAAAAGTGATTTGGTGAGTGCTTTAAAAAAAAAAAAAAATACATTGTAATTATTCAGTTCCAGGTCAAAGAGTTCACTTATTGATTATAGTCAGGAAGTAAAGAAAAAAAATCACCAAACAAAAGTGCATAGAGAAGCACTTAACAAAGCACAAATTGCTCGAAAAGCGCAGGGAAAAGCGCTCAGCGCTTGCGATTTTTAATGGGAACTAGGCCTTAGGCAGGATTTATGGTTTCTGCATTTTGCACAAAACGCAAATATTACAAAGGCTTATAAAAACCACACAGCTAAAAACGAATACAAAAATAACGTAGAGATGGGTCAGCACCACTCTGCTAAAGTATCAAGCTCTTTTATTGCTTTATTAGAGTGGTGCCAACCCTACTCCACATTTGTATTTGGCATGCCTCTCGAGACAAAGGGATAGGAGTTGTGGCACACTGACTGTTCCTTTTTATGGTGCTCCTCCACACTGCCTTGTGACTGAGAAAAAAATGATTGGCAAATTTGGCTACTGTTGTGAAATTAAACGGATTGTACAAGATGGCAGCATTTGACCATAGCTTTCTTTTGTTTCTGTCTGCTTATAGTAACTAGTGCTCTGACTTCCCTAATGGCATCCTCTTAGTAATAGATGTCAATGGTGGTATATGAGCAATTGACTAATAGTCACCAGGCATACTGTATAAAATAGTTTATTTATTTATTTATAAATAGTAAATAAATAGTTTATTTATTTAATCACAAGTTTAGTGATTTTGTGGAATTGTGATTCTTGATTCCTATGAAAAAGGGAAGATGGGAACATTACTCATTTTAAATGTTGATCTTATATTACATCTAGTTAGTAAAATATTACATTTTTGCATCATTTTTGCATCGTTGCATGGTGCTTTTCAATTCATCATCCAGGGCCTTTAATTTTATTGTCTTCTTCAGGATCTCAAATTAAGCTTTCCCTTATTTTGGAGAAGATCTTTTCTAGTGTTTTTATGTTTTGCCTATGGCTTTATATCCAATCATGTAAACATTTTAGGCCCGAAGGGAGCTGAAACGCTTGAAGGAGGAGGCTAGGCGTAAACATGCGGTTGCAGTCATTTGGGCTTTCTGGCTTGGACTAAAGGTACTTTCTCTTGCACTTTTCTATTGTAAATCAATTTACAACTAACCATGATTTTGTTGATTATTGGTTTCTGTCTCTATTTACGTTGGTTGCTATTTAGTCCTTAGCTAGCTCAGTCCACAAATGTATTATTGGATATTTCTCAGTCATAAATATGAACAATTCTTATTGCCTTTCATCATTTGCTTAACTTTATAATACTTTATGGAAAGAGTACTATATTTTGGTTTTCCAATATTCTAGGTTTAAGTGTAGTGGAGGTTAATTGAAATACAAAAGGACACATTTTCCAGGACATTGTAGGCCATTGCGCTCCAGAGTTGGTGACCCACCTGCACAGTTATAGCCTTGTACACACGTATGAGGCATGTCAGCCAGCAGGGATACCTGGCTAAGTGGCTGAGGCAGGGTCAGGGGCTGCTGTACACATGCTGGATTCTCAACAGAGGCGGTTATCGGTAGCCTTGGCCAGGTTTCATCTAGTGTATGTACACAGCGTATTTAATAAATGTGCAATGGTCATGCAAGTGAGATGGCTATGACTACACTTTTTCATGGTCGATTTCTGTACAGACGCATCTGTAGCCTAGCCTACAGGTTAGTGATGTGTTCTGTTGCTGTGGAGGTGTAGGATCATGTCATATAATGGAGCAGCACACTGCAGGCAGGGTGAATGGGAAAATAATAAGCTTGGCCTGTACTTAGCCAATATGATCTGACAATCTGGATCTCTTACAGATGCATTGGGGGGATACGGGTCTGTGATACATATGCTAGATTTCTAGCAGAGGTGGCCCTGATTGTTCGCCCCTGGCCAAGAACCATCTAGTGTGTGTACAAAGCTTTAGATTTAATGGTTATTTTCCCACAGAATGTAGACCTATTTGAAAAGGCATAGCCTGAAACAATCATTGCATTTTTAAAATTACCTAGCTTCAGTAAAATGAAAGGTGGAGGGTTGCTTTACACACAACCATTCTTGCAGATTTTAACTTAGCTGCTCTAGCTAGTCATAGATTAAAAATCCAAACAATATCAGCACACCAATTATGCAAATCAAACAGCACGCTTTATTGTGCTTCCACTGTACAAATCTTACAAACCGACAATTGTTTCGGGGGCCAAGCAGGGTCCCCCTTTATCAAGGCGTGTGGATGAAGGGGGACCCTGCTTGGCCCCTGAAACAGTTGTCCGTTTGTACGATTTATACAGTGGAAGCACAATTAAGCATGCTGTTTGATTTGCAAAATTGGTGTGCCGATATCGTTTGTATTTTTAATCTATGACTAGTTAGAACAGCTCCGTAAAAAACTGCAAGAATGGTTGTGTGTAAAGAAACCCTCCCCCTTTCACTTTACTGAAGCTAGGTAATTAAAAAAAATGCAATGATTGTTGCAGACTATGCCTTGTTGGTTTGTACAATTTGTACAGTGGAAGCACAATTAAGTGTGCCGTTTGATTTGCAAAATTGGTGTGCTGATATCGTTTGGATTTTGAATACTTGGTGACATTACCTATGCCACCGTATCAAGCACCCAGCTGATTGTAGGAGTGCCCACTCAAAATACTTTTCATGCTAGTCATAGATTAAGCAACTTATTCAGTATAGAAGTGATTGTATATGGGCTGTAAAATGATCAATCAGACGATTTTTTAAACAGACCTATTATCTCTCAGTTAGAATTATTCTGCTTTGCTAAAAATTATTTGTACTAATTTTACTAATATGCAGTACATCAACTGATGTCTTTTACTGTTCAAATTGCCTGTGTATCTAATTGTTTTATGTAGCCAATCATTTTAAATTGATTGTATGTAGTGAGCTAAGTCTGCATGTGAACAGAATGGATTTGTGTCCTCAAAGCAGAACTACATTCACTGAAATGGTTCAGAATAGGTTTAAAGGTTGCATGAAGGAAACCTAAAACAAAAAAGTTTTACCCACCTAGTGCTTCCCCTAAAAGTGTATTAGGTCCCATGCCAAAGTTACGCTATTCCCCAGGCTGCCGCCGTCTCCTCCGTAAGCTCACAACCCACTGCTGTGTGTGGCCTCTGTGCATCTCTGGTGATTGCACTCCTATTGTTGGGAGCACTCTGCGCTTGCGCAATTCACCAAGACTTGAACTGCCCAAGTGCAGAGCACTCCCAGCCACGGGGTGCAGGGGTTCAATGATAGGAGGTGTGTAGTGCGTATGCGCAAAGACCAGGACCAAGCCACGGGTCACGATTTTACAGAGTGGACTCTTCACAGAGCTTCGGTGTGGGACCTGATAGACTTCTAGTGGCTGAAACAGTAGCCCCAGGTGAGTAAAACTTTTCTGTTTTAGGTTTGCCTCATGTAAACTTTTAAAATGTTTGTGTACCTATACTTAGACACTGTATAACTTAAAATAAAAATATGAGACTTTTCTTTGCTACTAATGTTCTATGAATTATCCCTACTACACATACAATTCATTATATCACATTTTTTTTCCACTTCCGGTTTGCTTTAAGTACACTAACTCTTATGGTGGCAGGTGAAAATCCAAAAGCGTAATAATTTGTTATTTTATCTTGAGATTTTGGTATTTTCTTCCCTTGTGTGATCTTGGTTCCTGTTTGTGTAGCTTCTAAATGAAGCAAAAAATAAGTCTTAATTAATCCATCAGTGAAATAACTCTTGAATGCAATTGTTATGCTGCCAGGAATTTCTTTCAATTTGTATTTTGCACTTTGCAATGCACTGTCATCATTATGTTATGTGTGTCAAATGTTTTGTTTCTTATTTGTATTATGTTGTGTATAGTAGCTAACCTAATTGATTTTTTTTAATCCATTCTAAAACGTTTTAGGTTGCCAATGTCAGACTGCTGTTAAGATTGTTTATGACATAGTCATTAATATAAATGTTGTCCTTGTGGCCTAGGTCCGTAGAGAGTACAGGAAGTTTTTCCGTGCAAATGCTGGAAAGAAGATTTATGAATTCACAATGCAGAGAATTGTAAGTACAGGTGCATGTGATCTCCTTCGAGTCCTTGTCTAATGTTATAAACTGTTCTTATATCACCTTGCTTCGACACCAGTAACTTCTTACAGTTACGTCTCACAGACTGTGAGATCACTTGACTCTCCACACCGCAAACAGGATATAGACTTTCTCAGGCTTCTCCAATGTTTCCGTTATTTATTCAAGTCACAGAAAGACAGATAGATACAGTCATCATATCCTAGCTATGCAAATCTTCATGTTGCATTACAAGCTCTTGATTAGACTCCCTACCGAAGTCTATCAGGTACCTTCTTCCTACCTACGTTACACTAAACTACCTATGTACATAGCATACATTATATCAGCTTACATAAAGGAATAACATGCTTAGAGGTCCAAGTCGGCCTTGCGAGCTAGTGCAGAAGGAAGAAGCAGAAGTGAGTTCCCCATCGCTCGCTCCAGATTTAATACCGACTAGGAAAGAGTTAAATCTGACATCATCTTCGCCACCCCCTATATCAGTCTATTGGTGGACCCACTCGTGGCGTCATCATACCCGCCTACTCGATTAATAATCAATGAGACACTTGACCCAGATGCAGGACCGTGGATGTTTAATAAACATGGCCAATGTTTTCTGTTCCTGTTGAGGTCAGAGTGGCCGATGGCCTTCTGTTAGGAACATGTTCTCAGTATCTGCGTGTATCTTCTGCTACACGCAGACCCTGAGATGCCTCTGCCTGCATCACCAACCCTCTATCTATTTTAAAGGCATACACTGCGGACAAGCCTTTTACATAAAACTCAGGCCAAGTAACTGAGGCCTACTTAAATTATAACAATCCCCCCTAAAACGGCTTGACCCGCAGATCCCAGCGTCTGAACCTCCCAGTACCTGGTTTCTTTCTTGTATGTTTCACTTTTCGATGTTCGTGCTCACACAACTTCTCTGCTCTAGGCGATTACCCCTGGAAGAGAGAGAGCAAGACCTCTTGGTCTTCCTGTAACCAGGCTCTCTGGGGAGGCCCTACTTCTAAGTCCCTCAATACCACATGCTCAGCATTTGCGTCACTTGCGTATCACTCACAAACTTGCATGACCACAGAAAAGTGAAACTCGTTTGGTTGTTACAAAATGGAGCAGTGCCAGGTGCCTTCTAAAAGAGCGCCTTTATACAATCAGCTCCTAGGTACTACTAAACCTATACCCGTAACCCTGTATATCCCTTAATTTAAACTATTGGTTCCGGAGATTGTTTATGAGGCACCAATCTCTGGACCAGGTTAATTTATTTTACGTAATTTTAACCCGCAACCTCACCTGGATAATGATGCCTAAAGTTGTCATCCCCATCCAGACGACCAGTGGGTGTAGAAAGAACTTTGGAACTGCAGATGCCCCGTCCGAGTGTCCCTGGAACATCACCGGAACCTTTGTCCACCAGGGCAGACTGGAACTCACCTGCTCATTTTTGTGTTCTACCTCGTTAAGATCACCTGTATCATGGTGAAATCTTACCTCTAACTTAGTGTACTGTTTGTTTAACCTTTGTAACAAAATGTGGTCGTCTTGGATCAAACCCTGTTCCCCTTTGTCCCATGTCGTGTTCTCTTTCAGGATGGGAACTACCCGTGAAACTTTGACCTTTAGAGTTCTCTTAACAATTTGAGAAACAACGTCATCAAACCTGGATGACAGGATCCATATGGGATCTCCACTCACACAATATGTTCCCCTTGGAAACTCCCCCTTATCAGAACAATTATGAGAATATACCTTGAATGTATCATTAGACCTTATGTTAAAAAACCAAACCTTTCCTTCTGCCACCGGAACTATCGGTTGGGCTTCAGGGTGGATCTTTTGAATGGTAGCCTCGCCTTCTGCGTTATTGAGCCTGCAGGCTTCTTCACTAAATTTGACTTGCCCCGGCCAACGCAGGAACTTCTGCAAGAATTGCCCACCTGAGGACAACTCTACTTGCTTCACCTCCCCGTCTAGCACCAAAAAAGGTTGACCTCTCAGGTCCTGGTGTAAGACACGGGTTGAGGTGGGAACTAAGGAAGTAGCGGTGCCTAAAGGAATGTTGCACCGTTTCCATTTGTTCACCCAAACATCTCGAAGCTGCCATGCAAAAGATCCTTCTCCAGAAAAATTAATATACCTCCCCTTGTCCAATCTCTCGCTGACAAAATATGTCCCCAGCTGTCCTGATTGGACCTCTTCCCCCCTTACGTCCTGAGGCACAATATGTACCTGAGGTCGGGAAGACTGTACTCTCTGCAATCTTTCGATTAAGAGTACCTCTTCACTTACCCAACTATCATGAGGATAAGCTGCTGCATATGGACTGTGTAATATCGTCCCCTGTTGTGACCCGTGTGGTGTGAATGGGGTTCCCTGTGTGGGCTTTCCCTCCCCCGGGACCGCTCTCCCCACCCTCTTTGTCACCTGGAAATGTGGCTTGATCTCGATTGTTACTTCTTGTTTCGAGAACCACACACCCTCGGCTTTCCAGCCTTTACGTGTGTATAGTTGTTTCAGAGGCACTCTCTGTTGGTAGCTCCAGAGTGTGATGTTGTCCCCTGCGTCTCTCTGGTAAGAGAATTGACACCTCCTGCTCGTTCCTCTCCAATCTGGACCCATCTCACTCTGCATAACCAAGACAAGGTACCCCTGAATCACACACTCCACCTTTTGCATGTACCCATTGTACTGCAATGTACCTTTTAACAAACCTTTGGATCGGTGCATCGATTCTGGGAGTGTGGCATTCAATAGCAGATTTACACTGCCGTTAAATTCCCACTGCCCGCACACTTGACCCTTCAGACCTTTCACCCACATTGTGCCATGAAATTTGTTTTCTCCTGGCACAAGTGCTCTTTCCCTCCATCCCTGCTTGGTCCATCTGTGCCAATCAGAGGGAGGTGTGAAAGGATCAGTACCTTTGTCACCCAACATTAACATGCTTGGGCCTTGCATTCTCATTAACCCCTTATTATACATGAGAATGTCCTCTCTTCGTTCTCCTAGGACGAAATGGCAACCTAGGATCACCATCAGCACAGTACTCCTCATTATAAAAGCACCACCTTGGGAAAGAAAAACATTAGCAATTTGCACTATGCTTTGCTCAGACAGTTTTTTTAGACGTTTTCCGATCTCAGGAATCTCGTGTTTTAGTCTCTTTCCCATTTCAGGAATCTCGTGTTTTAGTCTCTTTCCAATCTCAGGAATCTCGTGTTTTAGTCTCTTTCCAATCTCAGGAATCTCGCTGTTCTCCAAGCTTAGATTGGCATCTGGAACCTTTCGCGTATCCGACTGACATCTCCAGCTTTGCTGCCAGCACGGCATCTGTCTCAAATCCATATTGCCAAACACCTGAAATCGAAATACAAACAAATCAATTCTTATTAATGATTTGGGATTCGCCCTGCGGCTTGTACTCTTTACACTTTAAATTGATCAATATATATCGTAATTGATCTCGTTGCTTTATGGTTCTCATGAACTCTGTTTACTCTTATTGGTAGATTGGAGTTAAACTTCACCCCTGTACCTCAGTACTATCCTGAGTACTTACCTGTTTAAAATATGCTCCCGCGGACTTCACCTATGGAAGCTCGCTTCACCTTTGGAAGCTCTCACCCCATTGCAGCTCACTCCACATCCCCCCTTATCTGTCCATGCGCGGCCGTCGCATGCACAGATTACGGATGCCACACCTGATGCTGCTTTGCAGGTGAGCCTGCAATGCTCTTACTCATTATCGCATTTACTTGTCTAGAACTTCATCGCGATACCAGCTCTGCTAGAAGTTCTGTGTGTTGTACCCTCTGATCAATGTTTGCCGTGCCACCACCTAAACTACCAAAAAAAACTGGCTGCCTCCCTGTAGGAAGGAGCACTTTGCACTTAAACTACACAGGGTGCAGGGCTAAGCATACCAGCGTCACATGCCTGTATGCAGATCCCTGAATGCCCACTTGGTAGGTAGCCACATGGCAAACACTGTACTGATACACTGTCACTCTGTAAACGGCAATTCTATCATCTGTATAATTGCCCCATGAACTGCTGTCAGTCCTTGTTCTTTGTGCTACAATTGATAGGAGCTGGAAAAAACATATTTGACCAATCAGTGGACGAAAAAAAAAACGCACACAAAAACGGCTCCAGCCCAGCATAGACCTCTCAGTCCAGCTCTGGCCCTGTTCACGACAAAACCGGAAAAAACGTTACCGCTCTGCAGAAGCGGCGACGGAAACCCGAATTGGTCAACCCCCTTTTTTCCAACTCCGGCACCCCCTTTGATGCGCTGTCCCCCTTTCCTTCTATTGGGAACTCATGCTGCACCACCCATTAAGGTGCCTCACTTACAGGAATAATCCCATAAGCAACACAGTACAGACCCATTTCCGATCTGTACTGCTCCGTGTGTCCCTGCACCGAGCTGGGAAACACTTCCTATTCTGGCATTCCTGTCCATGGACCCAGGGAAAAGCTCTGGGGAAATACTTTGAGAACCGAGACACACAGGAGAATGTCTCTGTATTTGTACCCCCCTTCCTTTCAGCTGCTCTGCCCGGAGCCGCGAGCACAGCCTGACGTGACGTGGATCCCCCAGCCCCTCCTCCCCCCTGCCATGACGTGTGGGGGCCATGACTCACGGGGGCGGGCTCTCTCCACTGCCGCCATTTTGAGTCCTGGACTGCCAGACAAGATGGCTGCTCCCATAGCAGCCTCTCGTTCCTATAGACCTAGGAGAGAGAGCAAACTCAAATAGAACATACATTTTTTTATGCATCGTTACACACAGCATCTATCCACAGTGCACAAAAATCAGCCTCAGCATTCCTTCACGTCTCAGCTGTAATCCGAACTGCAATCAGACATACGGATCCCCAGAGACGTAGGAATCTTTCTCACTCTATCACAGACATAACTAAGAACCAAACTAACTGTTTTAACTGTTAACATCCCAGCTAGAACTTCAACACAATACAGACATTGAAAAAACATGTTAGCAGCAGCACCGACTGGAAATGCGAGAAACGTGCAGAACATCTCACAAACAGAAAGACACTCGCTTTCCTCTTCTCTCCCTCTATCCCCTCTCTCCACAACTCATCTGCAGCTTATCTCAGCCATAACTCAGAACTATTACAGCACTATTACTGAGACGAACAACATTTATCAGTCTGACATGACTACAACATTAAACCTATATAACTTTTAGAACATTTATCAGCCCTGACTGGAACTAGATAAGCTTTACCTCTCACTACACTTTTCCACTACGCTCCTCTCTATCCCCTCCTGCTGCAGGGGACCCCCCCCCCCTGCTCTATCTGGACATTTTTCCCAGCCTCTGTAGAGACGGGGAGAGAAGAGAAGAGAGGAGAGAGAAAAAAACCCAATCGACTTCTTTCCAGCAAACACATGCCTGAGACAAATGCAGAGATAACCACCACATAAATATGCAACACAGAAAACTTGAATCCGAAGAAAAAAAAACAAAGCACATAAACTCTGACAACACTTTCTGTATTTACATCGGAGCTGCACCTCTCCTCACCCCTCCCACCACGCACAGGAGAGATGAGAAGCCCGCAGCCTCCCCACTGCAATTAACACAGAATATACACATTAACACATTAACCTCCTCTCATACAATAAAGATAATGCAACACAACAACGTAAAACATACTTGCCTGAGCAGAAGACTTTGTAAGCCTGCGAATTCGACCAGCTTTTGGCAACTTTCCACGACACTGAGTGGATCTCTGGAACTACTGAGCGTCAGCTCTGTGTACCCACACTGGCTCAGCGGATCAATCTCCAGCGGCAGCTGCCAGACGCCCTCGGAGCTTCCAGACACCTGCGATCCGGTTTAGGCTAGGACTGATGTGCACTTTCAGTCTAAGTTTAACATCCACGAGTGTCGCCGCCGGTTTTCTCGAATTGCAGCTGTGTGCTTGGCTCCCGCACACTCCCACTTATCAGTATCAGCTTGATAAGCTTTACCGTCTGCGTCCGTCTATTCCGCTTGTTTTGCTCGGCTGTAATCCGAACTGTAATCCGAACTGCAATCAGACATACGGATCCCCAGAGACGTAGGAATCTTTCTCACTCTATCACAGACATAACTAAGAACCAAACTAACTGTTTTAACTGTTAACATCCCAGCTAGAACTTCAACACAATACAGACATTGAAAAAACATGTTAGCAGCAGCACCGACTGGAAATGCGAGAAACGTGCAGAACATCTCACAAACAGAAAGACACTCGCTTTCCTCTTCTCTCCCTCTATCCCCTCTCTCCACAACTCATCTGCAGCTTATCTCAGCCATAACTCAGAACTATTACAGCACTATTACTGAGACGAACAACATTTATCAGTCTGACATGACTACAACATTAAACCTATATAACTTTTAGAACATTTATCAGCCCTGACTGGAACTAGATAAGCTTTACCTCTCACTACACTTTTCCACTACGCTCCTCTCTATCCCCTCCTGCTGCAGGGGACCCCCCCCCCCCCTGCTCTATCTGGACATTTTTCCCAGCCTCTGTAGAGACGGGGAGAGAAGAGAAGAGAGGAGAGAGAAAAAAACCCAATCGACTTCTTTCCAGCAAACACATGCCTGAGACAAATGCAGAGATAACCACCACATAAATATGCAACACAGAAAACTTGAATCCGAAGAAAAAAAAACAAAGCACATAAACTCTGACAACACTTTCTGTATTTACATCGGAGCTGCACCTCTCCTCACCCCTCCCACCACGCACAGGAGAGATGAGAAGCCCGCAGCCTCCCCACTGCAATTAACACAGAATATACACATTAACACATTAACCTCCTCTCATACAATAAAGATAATGCAACACAACAACGTAAAACATACTTGCCTGAGCAGAAGACTTTGTAAGCCTGCGAATTCGACCAGCTTTTGGCAACTTTCCACGACACTGAGTGGATCTCTGGAACTACTGAGCGTCAGCTCTGTGTACCCACACTGGCTCAGCGGATCAATCTCCAGCGGCAGCTGCCAGACGCCCTCGGAGCTTCCAGACACCTGCGATCCGGTTTAGGCTAGGACTGATGTGCACTTTCAGTCTAAGTTTAACATCCACGAGTGTCGCCGCCGGTTTTCTCGAATTGCAGCTGTGTGCTTGGCTCCCGCACACTCCCACTTATCAGTATCAGCTTGATAAGCTTTACCGTCTGCGTCCGTCTATTCCGCTTGTTTTGCTGTGGAATATCTTGAAACCATTTTTGGCCCCCGGCCCCGTCTGCCTGTATTGCTAGGCAGGGAAGGATTTCAGGCACCACTGTTATAAACTGTTCTTATATCACCTTGCTTCGACACCAGTAACTTCTTACAGTTACGTCTCACAGACTGTGAGATTACTTGACTCTCCACACCGCAAACAGGATATAGACTTTCTCAGGCTTCTCCAATGTTTCCGTTATTTATTCAAGTCACAGAAAGACAGATAGATACAGTCATCATATCCTAGCTATGCAAATCTTCATGTTGCATTACAAGCTCTTGATTAGACTCCCTACCGAAGTCTATCAGGTACCTTCTTCCTACCTACGTTACACTAAACTACCTATGTACATAGCATACATTATATCAGCTTACATAAAGGAATAACATGCTTAGAGGTCCAAGTCGGCCTTGCGAGCTAGTGCAGAAGGAAGAAGCAGAAGTGAGTTCCCCATCGCTCGCTCCAGATTTAATACCGACTAGGAAAGAGTTAAATCTGACATCATCTTCGCCACCCCCTATATCAGTCTATTGGTGGACCCACTCGTGGCGTCATCATACCCGCCTACTCGATTAATAATCAATGAGACACTTGACCCAGATGCAGGACCGTGGATGTTTAGTAAACATGGCCAATGTTTTCTGTTCCTGTTGAGGTCAGAGTGGCCGATGGCCTTCTGTTAGGAACATGTTCTCAGTATCTGCGTGTATCTTCTGCTACACGCAGACCCTGAGATGCCTCTGCCTGCATCACCAACCCTCTATCTATTTTAAAGGCATACACTGCGGACAAGCCTTTTACATAAAACTCAGGCCAAGTAACTGAGGCCTACTTAAATTATAACATCTAATCCATATGAAAGTTATGTCAGCTGGATAGCGTACTGGCAAGGCTGCTACCTTTGATGTAGGATTTGGACCCTTGACCAGGGTTCAAATCCTGGCTCAAGCCAGTATGTAAAATGGCAAGGAGTCTTTGGGCAAGGCTCCCTTATGATCCTGCTTGCCCCTGGAGTGCTTTGAGTCCTCCAGGAGAAAAGCTTGATATAAATGTTTTGTGTTGAATGGTTTAAGATTGGGGGCTTAATTTTCTAGATTAGAATGATGACTTCATTTTAGGTTGGTTTCTATAGTGTCTGATTAAAAGGCTGAGGGGGGTCATTACAAGGCAATACTGATCAAGAGCTTATGGGGACAGGTCAATTAGGAGACAGAGCTAGTTACATACTTAACCACTTCCCGACCGCCTAACGCACAGAGGCGGCCGGGAAGCGGACCCTACAAGGACCAGCTCATGCCCAAAGGCGGCGGTCCTTGTAGGGGCATGGGCGGAGCGATCACGTCATCCGTGACGCGATCCTCCGCCCGGGATCGATAGCCCGGCATTTTGTCTCCGCTCGCCGGCCACTTAGCAGCGCCGGCGAGCGGAGGAATCCGCAAATACAGCCAATCAGGTAGTATAAGGCACTTTGTTAGATAAACAAAGTGCCTTATACGTGCTTCCTCCTCGCCTCGTGGTCTCATTGTTGCAGAGACCATCAGCGAGGAGGAACCACTTTGTGAGTATACAGCACACATTGGTTTTTTTTTTGCTCAGGGTCCCTGATCTCCCACCCCAGCCTTCATACCCTCCCTGATCACCCCAGCAAGACCCCTGCCAGCACCCTTGCACCCCTATATAACCCCCCCCCCCCTCCCCACCTGCCACTAACTAGCGACGCTGTACCTTAGTTTAGGTCCCTAACTGCCTCCTAGACAGCCCTGATCCCCCCCCCACCTTTAGATCACCCCCAGACCCCATCCCAGACTACCCCCCTGTATACTGTATACATCTGTATACAGCCAGCTACCTTACCCCCTGATCCCCCTCTGATCACCTGTCTATCACCTGTCCATCACCCCTCAGCACCCCCACCCATCAGAGCAGACCCTAACTGCCCCGCGGGGGTAACCGATCACCTGCCCAGGCCCTCGATTGCCCTCAAACCCCCCTCCTGATTACATCCCCTGCTCTTTGTTTACATCTGTCCTCCCCAGCAATCACTAACTGATCTGCGATCAGTAACCCCCTGTGTCTGCCTCTCATCAGATCAGGACTCAGTCTGCCCCGTGCGGGCTCCTGATCAACCCCCCACCCCCTCAAATCGCCCTCAGACCCCCCCCAATCACCGTCCAAGTGCATTGTATTTGACTATGCTGTGATTGTATCGATTGTGCTGCGCTTGTATTCGATTGTGCTGCGATTGTATTTGATTGTCCCGTGATCTGCTTCGATTGTCCCGTGATTGTTTGATTGCCTCTGAGACCCCACTTCCCAACAACCCCCCCCCCCCCCCCCCATCACCTTCCGAGTGCATCAGATTTGATTGAGCGGTGATTGGATTCGATTGTGCTGTAATTGTATTTGATTGTCTCGTGATCGGCTTCGATTGCCCCGTGATTGTTTGATTGCCTCTGAGACCCCACTTCCTGCCACAACCAACCCCACCCTCCCCCCATCACCTTCCAAGTGCATCAGATTTGATTGTGCTGTGATTGGATTCAATTGTGCTGTAATTGTATTTGATTGTCCCGTGATCGGCTTCGATTGCCCCGTGATTGTTTGATTGCCTAAGACCCCACTTCCCGCTACACCCAACCCCCCCTCCCCCCACCACACCCAACACCACCCTCCCCCCCAACACACCCAACCCCACCACACCCAACCCCACCCTCCCCCCACCACCTCCAACCACCACCTTCCGAGTGCATCAGATTTGCTTGTGCTGTGATTGGAGTCGATTGTGCTGTAATTGTATTTGATTGTCCCGTGATTGTTTGATTGCCTCTGAGACCCCACTTCCCACCAACCCCAATACCTCTCAAATACTCCCTTTTGCTAGGTAGGTGCTCTTTTTTTCTGGGTAGTCTCGGAGGAAAACCCCATAAATTTAGCAATCCACAATGACAAGAAGGGGGCTTTCCGATGAGGAGGTATACAGGTATATGGACCAGTCGGATGAGTTCTTTTGGGAAGAATCATCCGTCGAATCATTCATCCGGGTCCGAATTTGAACCTGTGGAAAGCAGTGGGTCCCTGACCGAAAGTGATGACGAGGCTTTGGTCCCGGCTAGAGCCAGGCGTACCAGACCCCATATCATTAGACCGCAAGTGGCGCAGGATCCGCCTCAAGGGCAGCAGGGTGGTGCTAGCGCTGATGATAGTTTTCTTGGTGAGGCAGGCACCAGCAGCGCAGCATCTCCTGGACTTGGTACCAGTACTTCCGTAGACCCTGGTGAAGTGGTGAGCGCCAGCATGGAAGTTGAAACTGGTACGGTGGCAAGTGCAGTTGTACCCCCGTCGCAGCCACCAAGAAGAAGACGGGCCCGTAGTACCCATAGACTCCCAGAGGTGCTGGCACATCCAGATTGGCAATCCCCTGATTCCGCCGCACCCGTAGTGCCCCCTTTCACCGCCCAGTCTGGAGTCCAGGTGGCGACAGCTCATCTAGGAACGACCCTAGACTTTTTGCAGCTGTTCATCACCCAGGTTCTCTTGGACTTAAAGAGGCTCCGTAACAAAAATTGCATCCTGTTTTTTATCATCCTACAAGTTCCAAAAGCTATTCTAATGTGTTCTGGCTTACTGCAGCACTTTCTACTAGCACAGTCTCTGTAATAAATTAATGTATCTTTCCCCTGTCAGACTTGTCGGCCTGTGTCTGGAAGGCTGCCAAGTTCTTCAGTGTTGTGGTTCTGCTATGAACTCCCCCTTCCAGGCCCCTCTAAGCACACTGCCTGTGTGCTATTTAGATTAGGGCAGCTTCTCTCTTATCTTTTACAAGCTGGATACATCGTCCTCTGAGCTGGCTGGGCTTTCACATACTGAGGAGTTACAGAGCTGTTTGCAGGAAGAAAAGAGCAGCCTGAAACTTCAGTGCATGAGAACTGCAGGGGGAAAGAAACACACAAATGATCTCTTGAGATTCAAAAGGAAGGGTGTATACAGCCTGCTTGTGTATGAATGTATTTTCTATGTGTGGACATACTGTACATCAACCTACTTCCTGTTTTGGCGGCCATTTTGTTTGTTTATAAACAAACTTTTTAAAACTGTTTTTAACCACTTTTAATGCGGCGAGGAGCGGCGAAATTGTGACAGAGGGTAATAGGAGAAGTCCCCTAACGCACTGGTATGTTTACTTTTGTGCGATTTTAACAATACAGATTCTCTTTAATTGTGGTTGAGACCAACCGTAAAGCCACACAATTCATCACCGAGCACCCGGAGAGCATCTATGCCCAGCCTTTCCGGTGGAAACCAGTCCAAGTTTCCGACATTAAAATCTTTTTGGCCCTTATCCTTCACTTGGGACTAATGAAACAGAATGTATTGCGGTCGTATTGGTCTACGAACCCAGTACATCATGTTCCCTTGTACCCTGCTGCCATGTCCAGGACACGATTTGAGTCCATCCTGCGCTTCCTGCACTTCAACGACGACGAAACCTGTCATGAAAAGGGCCACCCTGCTTATGACCGGCTCCACAAAATACGGCCCCTCATAGACCACCTGTCATCAACATTTGCAGATGCTTATATCCCTGAACAGAACATCTGCGTAGACGGGTCCCTCTTACGCTTTACCGGGCGCCTTGGCATCAAACAGTACATCCCAAGCAAGCGCGCCCGGTATGGGGTGAAACTGTATAAGCTCTGTGAAAGGGCCACAGGCTATACATGTCGTTTTAGGGTCTATGAGGGAAAAGACTCAAAATTGGAGCCGGTCGGATGCCCTGACTACCTGGGGAGCAGTGGAAAGGTTGTGTGGGACTTGGTGTCACCCTTGTTCCAGAAGGGGTACCATCTTTTTGTGGACAATTATTACACAAGTGTGGCCCTCTTTCAGCACTTAAAGTTAGAAGGAATCCGATGCTGTGGCACTGCACGGCCTAGTCGCCAGGGCTTCCCCCAACGGCTCGTTACCACCAGACTTGAACGGGGGCAGAGGTCCGCCTTGCGTACTGACGACCTGCTCGTTGATTTTTATTGTTTTTTTTCACAAAGTGTCATTTTCCGCTAACTTGTGACAAAAAATAAAATCTTCTATGAACTCACCATACTCCTAACGGAATACCTTGGGGTGTCTTCTTTCTAAAATGGGGTCATTTGTGGGGTTCCTATACTGCCCTGGCATTTTAGGGGCCCTAAACCGTGAGGAGTAGTCTTGAAACCAAATGTCGCAAAATGACCTGTGAAATCCTAAAGGTACTCATTGGACTTTGGGTCCCTTAGCGCAGTTAGGGTGCAAAAAAGTGCCACACATGTGGTATCGCCGTACTCAGGAGAAGTAGTATAATGTGTTTTGGGGTGTATTTTTACCCATGCTGAGTGGGAGAAAGATCTCTGTAAATGGACAATTGTGTGTAAAAAAATAAAATAAAAAATTGTCATTTACAGAGATATTTCTCCCACCCAGCATGGGTATGTGTAAAAATACACCCCAAAACACATTGTACTACTTCTCCTGAGTACGGCAATACCACATGTGTGGCACTTTTTTGCAGCCTAACTGCGCTAAGGGGCCCATAGTCCAATGAGCACCTTTAGGCTTTACAGGGGTGCTTACAATTTAGCACCCCCCAAAATGTCAGGACAGTAAACACACCCCACAAATGACCCCATTTTGGAAAGTAGACACTTCAAGGTATTCAGAGAGGGGCATGGTGAGTCCGTGGCAGATTTCATTTTTTTTGTCGCAAGTTAGAAGAAATGGAAACTTTTTTTTTTTTTTTTGTCACAAAGTGTCATTTTCCGCTTACTTGTGACAGAAAATAATATCTTCTATGAACTCACTATGCCTCTCAGTGAATACTTTGGGATGTCTTCTTTCCAAAATGGGGTCATTTGGGGGGTATTTATACTATCCTGGAATTCTAGCCCCTCATGAAACATGACAGGGGGTCAGAAAAGTCATAGATGCTTGAAAATGGGAAAATTCACTTTTTGCACCATAGTTTGTAAGCGCTATAACTTTTACCCAAACCAATAAATATCAGCTGAATGGGTTTTTTTTTTATCAAAAACATGTTTGTCCACATTTTTCGCGCTGCATGTATACAGAAATTTTATTTTATTTGAAAAATGTCAGCACAGAAAGTTAAAAAAATCTTTTTTTTGCCAAAATTCATGTCTTTTTTGATGAATATAATAAAAAGTAAAAATCGCAGCAGCAATGAAATAGCACCAAAAGAAAGCTTTATTAGTGACAAGAAAAGGAGGCAAAATTCATTTAGGTGGTAGGTTGTATGAGCGAGCAATAAACCGTGAAAGCTGCAGTGGTCTGAATGGTAAAAAAGGGCCTGGTCCTTAAGGGGGTTAAAGCCCAGGGTCCTCAAGTGGTTAAAAAAAAAAAAAAATATATATATATATATATATATATATATATATATATATATATATACAAAAAAGGAAACAATTGGGAATAGTAAGGGGGGAATGACGCTGGGTATATATTAACTCCCCTAACATATATACAATCCATTAAACTAAGAAAATAATTCTAACAATGGGAGCATATGTACAGTGATGTGAAAAACTATTTGCCCCCTTCCTGATTTCTTATTCTTTTGCATGTTTGTCACACTTAAATGTTTCTGCTCATCAAAAAACGTTAACTGTTAGTCAAAGATAACATAATTGAACACAAAATGCAGTTTTAAATGATGGTTTTTATTATTTAGTGAGAAAAAAAACTCAAAATCTACATGGCCCTGTGTGAAAAAGTGATTGCCCCCCTTGTTAAAAAATAACTTAAAGGGGCACTATAGCAAAAAAACTGTAAAATGTAAAATATGTGCAAACATATACAAATAAGAAGTACATTTTTTCCAGAGTAAAATGAGCCATAAATTACTTTTCTCCTATGCTGATGTCACTTACAGTAGGTAGTAGAAATCTGACAGAAGTGACAGGTTTTTGAATAGTCCATCTCTGTATAGGGCATTCTCAGGGATATATTTATTTTCAAAAGCACTTAGAGAATGGCAGTTGCTCTGTCCAACTGCCAAAAAACTGTGTAGTGAGCAGGGAAGCTGGCCAACATCATTGTTTAAATCCTTTTTAGGGAATATCTTTATAAAGAATAAAAGCCTTGCTAAGAATCCCCTATGAAGAGATGGACTCGTCCAAAACCTGTCACTTCTGTCAGATTTCTACTACCTACTGTAAGTGACAGCATTATAGGAGAAAAGTAATTTATGGCTCATTTTACTCTGAAAAAATGTACTTCTTATTTGTATAAGTTTGCACATATTTTACATTTTACAGTTTTTCGCTGTAGTGCCCCTTTAACTGTGATTTATCACACCTGGGTTTAATTTCTGTAGTCACCCCCAGGCCTGATTACTGCCACACCTGTTTCAATCAAGAAATCACTTAAATAGGAGCTATATGACACAGAGAAGTAGACCAAAAGCACCTCAAAAGCTAGACATCATGCCAAGATCCAAAGAAATTCAGGAACAAATGAGAACAAAAGTAATTGAGATCTATCAGTCTGGTAAAGGTTATAAAGCCATTTCTAAAGCTTTGGGACTCCAGCGAACCACAGTGAGAGCCATTATCCACAAATGGCAAAAACATGGAACAGTGATGAACCTTCCCACGAGTGGCCGGCCGACCAAAATTACCCCAAGAGCGCAGAGAAAACTCATCCGAGAGGCCACAAAAGACCCCAGGACAACATCTAAAGAACTGCAGGCCTCACTTGCCTCAATTAAGGTCAGTGTTCACGACTCCACCATAAGAAAGGGACTGGGCAAAAATTGCCTGCATGGCAGATATCCAAGGCGCAAACCACTTTTAAGCAAAAAGAACATTAAGGCTTTTCTCAATTTTGCTAAAAAAACATCTCAATGATTGCCAAGACTTTTGGGAAAATACCTTGTGGACCGACGAGACAAAAGTTGAACTTTTTGGAAGGTGCGTGTTCCGTTACATCTGGCATAGAAGTAACACAGCATTTCAGCAAAAGAACATCATACCAACAGTAAAATATGGTGGTGGTAGTGTGATGGTCTGGGGTTGTTTTGCTGGAAGGCTTGCTGTGATAGATGGAACCATGAATTCTACTGTCTACCAAAAAATTCTGAAGGAGAATGTCCGGCCATCTGTTCGTCAACTCAAGCTGAAGCGATCTTGGGTGCTGCAGCAGGACAATGACCCAAAACACATCAGCAAATCCACCTCTGAATGGCTGAAGAAAAACAAAATGAAGACTTTGGAGTGGCCTAGTCAAAGTCCTGACCTGAATCCTATTGAGATGTTGTGGCATGACCTTAAAAAGGCGGTTCATGCTAGAAACCCCTCAAATAAAGCTGATTTACAACAATTTTGCAAAGATGAGTTGGCCAAAATTCCTCCAGAGCGCTGTAAAAGACTCGTTGCAAGTTATCGCAAACGCTTGATTGCAGTTATTGCTGCTAAGGGTGGCCCAACCAGTTATTAGGTTCAGGGGGCAATTTCTTTTTCACACAGGGCCATGTAGGTTTTGAGTTTTTTTCCTCACTAAATAATAAAAACCATCATTTAAAACTGCATTTTGTGTTCAATTATGTTATCTTTGACTAATAGTTAAAGGGGAACTGAAGAGAGAGGTATATGGAGGCTGTCATGTTTATTTCCTTTTAGACAATACCAGTTGCCTTGCAGCCCTGCTGATCCTCTGCCTCTAATACTATTAGCCATAGCCCCTGAACAAGCATGCAGCAGATCAGGTGTTTTAGTGGTTCAGACTTATAAGTCTGATCTGACAAGACTAGCTGCATGCTTGTTTCCTGTTTTAATCAGATACTACTGCAGAGAAATAGACCAGCAGGGCTGCCAGGCAACTGGTATTGATTAAAAGGAAATAAACATGACAGCCTCCATATACCTCTCTCTTCAGTTCCCCTTTAACGGTTTTTGATGAGCAGAAACATTTAAGTGTTACAAACATGCAAAAGAATACGAAATCAGTAAGGGGGCAAATAGTTTTTCACATCACTGTAATATATCAGTATTGTTATTGGTGTCTAGTCAGATCTATTTAAAAGGTATAAAACATACCAAAAAAAGATTAAAATTAATTAAAACCATTATCTTGAAAACTCATAGTATAAACTAGTAAAGAACAGTGTAGTAATTTACAGATGTTGCAAACAGCGAATGGATCATGTGATCCAGATCACACAGCTCCAGAGCCCGCATATGCTGGGGATGCTCAGAAAGTCAGTGAAAGCCTATGGAAATGGATGGTGTTTTTTACCCCTCCGTTCTGGATCTACACACTTGCCTTCTGTGTCTTAAAGGGAACCTTAACTGAGAGGGATAAGGATGTTTCCTTATAAACAATACCAATTGCCTGGCAGTCCTGCTGATCTCTTTGGGGCAGTAGTGGCTGAATCACACACCTGAAACAAGCATGCAGCTAATCCAGTCTGACTTCAGTCAGAGCACCTGATGCGCATGCTTGTTGAGGGGCTGTGACTAAAAGTAATAAAGACACAGGATCAGCAGGAGAGTCAGGTAACCGGTATTTTAAAAGGAAAAATCCATATCCTTCTCAGTTTAGTTTCCCTTTAAGTCACCATTCGGGTCCTCCACACACTGACTTCTGCTGGGCTCGGGGACAATCGCTGATAGTCCTGGCAGAGCCATAGCGCCATCATTAGTTTGCAAAAGGCCAATGTACCAGCCAGGATTTTTATTGGTTCACTGAGTGGTGGACCAATGAGAATCATCCCTGTTGCTAGGTAGCATTCCCCTTGACCTAGCCAGTGGTAGCGCTTTGTTTCTGATAGGGGTCTGAGCTTACTACTGATTGTCCCTGATCCCAGAAGCAGTGTCAGACAGTGAGAGGACTTAAATGGTGGTGATGGCTGCGGCAGTGGTGGGCTGGATACACAACGGTGATTAATGTGAACATACTCACTAGACGCTGCAATAAGGCACAACCGATCCACTAAGGATAAGCTGAATTGCATGAGTTTGAACCTAGCCTTAGGCTGGTTTCACAGTAGGACGTTAAAGTTCCACATTACAGCAGCCAGTAACGCAGCCTAACTCACAGCACTGTAAAATCAATGTGCGGTTCACAGTGCACACGTTGCGTTACATAGTAACGCAGCACGTTTAAACAAAGTGCTGCATGCTGTACTTCATACTAGGCTAAGCCACGTTAGACTGTTTGCACATGCTCAGTAATGTTGGCCGAGGAGGTCTCCCCTCCTCCTCCTCCTCCTCCAGTGGCCAGCCAAATGGCTAATTAATATTCACTGCACTGTGGTGACTCAGTTGGAACTGTAGTGTTGTCTGGATCATGAACGAATCGTACATTTGATCCGGATCTTTTTTGTGAGTCGAATCATCCAGATCATCACAATGAAAGATTTGGTTCACAGTGGATGTCTGTCTGGAAGAAACAGGAACATACAGAATGTACAGTGCAGGGAAAGTCCTGTCCTGCTAGTCATTTCACCCCCAGTCTGCTTCCCTAGTAAAATGATTCAGTTCAAAGATCCAGATGTTTTCAATGATCCGATTCAAATGATCCGAATCCTTCAAAAGATCCAGACTTCCTATCACTAACCTGGAGCGGCTGCTTTAAGAGCTGCATAACGCAGCTCAATCTGACGTCCAACTTCAACACCACCATGCGTTGCATTAGGGGCACGTTATGCGACCATAACGTCCCCTAAAACGCAACGTCTTGGTGGGAAAGTAGCCTTACTCTTTACTCCTCTTTCAGGTCTGATGTGCCGATCTATGTGAATATATATGTTACAGGCAAAGTTTGAAAGCAGGCATTTTATAGAATGCCTAGGCAATGTATACAATGCCTAAAGTGTTTAGGCAAAGTATGAAATAGCTGTGCCGTTACAAACATTTCCTAGGCATTCTATACAATGTCAGAAGGTAAACTGGTAGAGTATAGAATACGGTAGTCTTGTTAGTGATTGCCTAGGCATTCTATAGAATTTACGATGAAGAAAGCCAAAATGTCGGTGAAGACATGGATATTGAAGAGTCTTCCTTTTCTGCCATGTGTTGTGTCTGTTTAAAGGAAAGCAGCGGCGCCCATGTATGTAGAGAGTGTGGGCGGATCATTCACACTATCTGTGGGCATGCTACTAAAGACGATGGAGCTGAGGAAATGGAAGGTTATGGGGTTCATGTTTTGTGAAACATTTGCTTCAACATTGAGAATGCTGTCGAAGGTAGAAGACAATCGACATTGAATCTGGAAGTACAGGCCAAAAAAATGAAGAAGAACTCTGACAAAAAAAATCACTCCTGCATGTTTGGGAGACACTGTGCGAGTTCCCATCCCTGACGACGACAAGGGACGCGACGACTCGCGCAATCTGTTGGCAGTTGTTATGAATGGGACAGAAGACTGCTTTTACCGACTTGGGACAGCACAAGGAATTATAAAGCAACTATATGCAAGATCAGAATTCGCATTTTGTCCAAAGAGCTTACTGACACAAAATACCTCTTTGATCTGTTGCTACCGCTCACTCCACGGGAAGCGGCCAAGGGTTCCTGAGGTGTTCAAGACTAAGTGCCAAAATATGAAATACATTTGTGTAAAGAAGAAAATTAAGTGCATTTCAAAATTCATTCTCGCAAACATGTTTTTTTTTAAATGTTCTTTCATTCTCAGGCATTTTGTTGGGGGGAAAATACCTTGCCGATATCCCATTTCACACTTTGCCAAATTAGTACTTTGTACATTGTATAGAATGCCTAGGAAATGTATGTAACAACACATCTATTTCATACCTTGCCAAAAAACTCCAGGCATTGTATATATTGCCTAGGCATTCTATAAAATACTTGCTTTTCACACATTGCCTGTAACATATACATTTTGCTGCTTAAAATATGCTTATATGATTCTACACTTTTTTTCCCATATCCTCTGAATTGAAATATTGCTTATATTCTACTGTTAATAGAAAGGAAAATTACTGGTAATAGAAAAAGAACAGAGTGGATGAAATAATGAAAATATACCTTTGTCTTGGGAATTGTTTTTAGCATGTTTGTCTTTGTAGAAGTGGGTTTGTAGAAGCGGGGCAGACACAACCCTAAGCAGTGTATATATACGGATTTATCTAGTTAGATTGTATCACACAAAAGTTTTAGGCTCTTGTGAAAAATTCAGTAAAGTAAGGATTCTTTCAAAAATAAGGCAATGAATAGTTATTTATGAAATGCCAAAACTCGTATTGTGTATTAATGGGGACAACCTAATGTTTGTGTGTATATTACATTTCTTTCAGATCTTTTTCAGTGATCAATTGTAGTTGTTATACTTATCCCCTCTCTTATAGATATTGCTTTCTGGTCTTGTTTTTACTTTTTCTTGTGCCACCTTGGATTTTTTTCTTTTTTTTACCGGTGTCTCAAAGTAGACTGCTTCTTTTCTCTTAGCTATAAGTTCACCTATTCATAGCTTTTATTTATGTTGCAAGAATCTATGCAATATCCTACAATTACTGTCAACATCTTATGTTGATTAACCTTGGCAAACATAATGTCTTCCCTGTTTTTCTCAGCCCCCCATCCTTCTAATGGACTTGGTTAGAGTACTGAAGGAAGGCTCATGGCTTATTTTTATGTAGTTTACATCATAATTCTATGTTCCACTGCACAAGTGGTTTGTTGGTGTAGGACTGAAATCACCATTGCCGAAAGAGACCACATGTATTTCCAATGTTCACTATTTTCTTGACTGTATTTGTGCCACGTGACTGGAACAGCATTACTGGGTTTATTTGTATTTTGATTCTGGTTTTGCATTCATATTATAAAGTACTAATATAAAGTAACTTTGCTACAGATGCACAAGTACTTTCTGGAGATGAAGAAAAATGTTCCTTCCATGTCACCCACGGACAACAATTGGCCAGCAAGACCATACTTCTTTTTGGATACCACACACAAGGAAATGAAGAGGATTTTCCATCTGTGGAGAGTAAGAATTTGAAAACTAAAGCATTACAATGTTCTAATGAAATCAATTTCTTAACTTCTAATATTTGAGAGATCTCTTTCCAGCATTGCACACTGGATTTCCTCAAGTTGTGGTCTGGCTGGAAAAGCCAATAATGATGCACAAGGGAGAAAATGTACTGCTGACATGCTTTTCTTCTACACATACTTCAGACAGAAGCTGTTATAATTTTTATATTGCTTTTACAGTTTTTAATACAGGGGAAATAAAGAGAAAAGAAATCCCTTTCTTAAGAGGTTTTAAAAGTGCTTCATTCTGAATATCATTAGTCAGAAATATACTAGAATACATCAAAATTAATTTATTTCAGTAATTCAATTAAAAAACGGAAATTAATATACAATATAGATTAATTACACACAGAGCATTTATTTCTCTCCATTTTTTGATGATTGCCTATAAGCAATGAAAACCCCAAATTCAGTACTGTATCTCAAAAACTAAGAATATTACATAAGACCAATTAAAAAAAAAGATTTTTACTACGGAAATTTTGGCTTACAAGTATGTCCGTGTATGCACTCAATACTTGGTCGGGGCTTTTTCTGTATGAATTGCTGCTTCAATGCAATACTGTATATGTGTGTGTAATTCATACCTCAGCCTATGGCACTGCTGAGGTGTTATTGAAGCCCACGATCCTTTGATAGCAGCCTTCAGCTTGTCTGCTTTGTGTTTGGTGTCTCTTATATTCCTCTTGACAATACCCCATATATCTCTGGGATTTATGTCTAGCGAGGTTTCCAGCCAATCAAGCACAGTGATACCATGGTCATTAAACCAGGTATCTGTGTTTTTGGCAGTGTGGGCAGGTGCCAAGTCCTGATGAAAAATGAAATCAGCATCTCCATAAAGTTTGTCAGTAGAGGGAAGAATACAATGCTCTAAAATTTCCTGGTAGACTGCTTCGCTGACTTTGGACTTGATAAAACCTTGTGGCCTAACACCAGCAGATGACATGGCTCCCCAAATCATCGCTGACTTTGCAAACTTCACACTGGACCTCATACAACTTGGATTATGCGCCTGTCCACTCTTCCTCCAGATTTTAGTACCGTGCTTTCCAAATAAATTGCTAAATTTAGTTTCATTTGAAAAGAGAACTTTGTACCACTGAGCAGCAGTCCAGTCGATTTCCTCCTAGCTCAGGTAAGATGATTATGACGTTGTCTATGGTTCGAGAGTGGCTTGACACAAGGACTGTGACAGTTATAGCCCATCAGAAACAAAAAACAAAAGACCGAGAGCCCAAATGGTGCGGTATTTCAAGACAATTGAAGCTGAATTAATTAGAAAAAATTATACTCACAAACACGGGTTGCCCCTAGGCAACCGCTCCATATGCCGGTGGGGAGAATTAGCACCTGACCCCACTCAGGTATAAGATGTCGCTCTCTGTAGAAAGAAAAATAGGAAAATTCCTTGCCACCATAGGTGGATTATGTGTTCAGGACAAGGTCCAGAGGCGCCAAAAAGAGTAAAAACAAAGCTAAGATTAAAAATTGGGGGGAGACGTACTCACCACCCATCCAACAGACCAAGAACCAATATAAAACACAATGTTCAGTCGAAAGATCAGCAATTTATTGGTGCGCCTAGGTGCTACGCGTTTCGCGGGATTATCCCGCTTCCTCAGGCAATCAAAACAGGAGCACAAGCTAAAAATACAAAACAATGATATACATAAATAACTGACCCCAAGTACCTGTGATGAATTAAACAGAAGTCGGCGCTTCACAGAAAAAAGTGCAAACAATAGTACAGGCATATAACAGCACAGGCATATACTTTGTATAATATCCATAAATAATCGATCGCTATGATTTATTTTGGTATCTATCTCTGCAGATGTTCAAGGGAAAAAGCCTCTAAAGCTGATGAAGATATGCTATAGACTACTATATTTAATGTCATAACCATCATGGCAATCACAACCCATTGTAAATTGACATCATATAATTGTGATAGTGTGTCAAATGTCAGACCAGGTCTGTAATGACATAGCCTGAAACAGAGTGGCCACAAGTTAAGTTAAATTATTAAAGTATAGTGCTCACATATTAATATAAAAAGGAGGATCAGGCATAGTGAGGATGAAATAATATAGTAGGAGGACTTACCAATTGGGGGTCTGGAACGAACTCAGCGCCTCAGTGAGGAAAGAGGCGAACTGAGCACTATAAATAGATTGAGTGAGCGGAGAACGGACGTGGGGGTGAGCGCGCATGCGCCAGACGGTGTGAGCGCCATTTTGGAAATGGTGAGGTATTGGCACGCTGTGTACCGCTCGTATGCGGCTTTTCATCAGTCAAGGCGTCAATTATGACGCATACAAGTACGGTATTAGTTATAGCCCATGTATCCAATATGTCTGTGTGTGGCGTCTCATGAAGCATAGACTTTTCACAATATTCTGATTTTCTGAAATGCTAAATTTGGAGTTTTCATTGTCTGTAAGCCATAATTGGCAAGATAAAAAGAAATACTCGCTTAACCACTTCAGGACCACAGTCTTTTCGCCCCTTAAGGACCAGAGCCTTTTTCTCCATTCAGACCACTGCAGCTTTCACGGTTTATTGCTCGGTCATACAACCTACCACCTACATGAATTTTACCTCCTTTTCTTGTCACTAATACAGCTTTCTTTTGCTGCTATTTGATTGCTGCTGCGAGTTTTAGTTTTTATTATATTCATCAAAAAAGACATGAATTTTGGCAAAAAAATGACTTTTTTAACTTGCTGTGCTGACATTTTTCAAATAAGGTAAAATTTCCTATACATTTGAGCGCGAAAGTTATTCTGCTACATGTCTTTGATAAAAAAAAAACCATTCAGTGTATATTTATTGGATTTGGTAAAAGTTATAGCGTTTACAAACTATGGTGCCAAAAGTGAATTTTCCCATTTTCAAGCATCTCTGACTTTTCTGCGCACCTGTCAGGTTTCATGAGGGGCTAAAATTCCAGGATAGTACAAATACCCCCCAAATGACCCCATTTTGGAAAGAAGACATCCCAAAGTATTCAGTGAGAGGCATGGTGAGTTCATAGAAGATTTTATTTTTTGTCACAAGTTAGCGGAAAATGACACTTTCTGACAAAAAAAAGAAAAAACAAAAGTTTCCATTTCTTCTAACTTGCGACAAAAAAAAATGAAATCTGCCACAGACTCACTATGCTCCTCTCTGAATACCTTGAAGTGTCTACTTTCCAAAATGGGGTCATTTGTGGGGTGTGTTCACTGTCCTGGCATTTTGGGGGGTGCCTAATTGTAAGCACCCCTGTAAAGCCTAAAGATGCTCATTGGACTTTTGGCCCCTTAGCGCAGTTAGGCTGCAAAAAAGTGCCACACATGTGGTATTGCCGTACTCAGGAGAAGTAGTATAATGTGTTTTGGGGTGTATTTTTACACATACCCATGCTGGGTGGGAGAAATATCTCCGTAAATGACAATTGTTTAATTTTTTTTTACACACAATTGTCTATTTATAGAGATATTTCTCCCACTCAGCATGGGTATGTGTAAAAATACACCCCAAAACACATTATACTACTTCTCCTGAGTACGGCGATACCACATGTGTGGCACTTTTTTGCACCCTAACTGCGCTAAGGGGCCCAAAGTTCAATGAGTACCTTTAGGATTTACAGGGGTGCTTACAATTAGGCACCCCCCAAAATGCCAGGACAGTTTAGGATTTCACAGGTCATTTTGAGAAATTTCGTTTCAAGACTACTCCTCACGGTTTAGGGCCCCTAAAATGCCAGGACAGTATAGGAACCCCACAAATTACCCCATTTTAGAAAGAAGACACCCCAAGGTATTCCGTTAGGAGGATGGTGAGTTCATAGAAGATTTTTTTTTTTTGTCACAAGTTAGCGGAAATTGATTTTAATTGTTTTTTTTCACAAAGTGTCATTTTCCGCTAACTTGTGACAAAAAATAAAAACTTCTATGAACTCACCATACTCCTAACGGAATACCTTGGGGTGTCTTCTTTCTAAAATGGGGTCATTTGTGGGGTTCCTATACTGCCCTGGCATTTTAGGGGCCCTAAACCGTGAGGAGTAGTCTTGAAACCAAATGTCGCAAAATGACCTGTGAAATCCTAAAGGTACTCATTGGACTTTGGGCCTCTTAGCGCACTTAGGGTGCAAAAAAGTGCCACACATGTGGTACCGCCGTACTCAGGAGAAGTAGTATAATGTGTTTTGGGGTGTATTTTTACACATACCTATGCTGGGTGGGAGAAATATCTCTGTAAATGACAATTGTTTGATTTTTTTTACACACAATTGTCCATTTACAGAGAGATTTCTCCCACCCAGCATGGGTATGTGTAAAAATACACCCCAAAACACAATATACTACTTCTTCTGAGTACGGCGATACCACATGTGTGACACTTTTTTGCAACCTAGGTGCGCTGAGGGGCCTAACGTCCTAAAAACAATACATATCAATTTCCGCTAACTTGTGACAAAAAATAAAATCTTCTATGAACTCATCATACACCTAACAGAATACCTTGGGTGTCTTCTTTCTAAAATGGGGTCACTTGTGGGGTTCCTATACTGCCCTGGCATTTTAGGGGCCCTAAACCGTGAGGAGTAGTCTTGAACCCAAATGTCTCAAAATGACCTGTGAAATCCTAAAGGTACTCATTGGACTTTGGGCCCCTTAGCACAGTTAGGCTGTGTCACACATGTGGTATCGCCGTACTCAGAAGAAGTAGTATAATGTGTTTTGTGGTGTATTTTTACATATAACCATGCTGGGTGGGAGAAATATCTCTGTAAATGACACATTTTTGATTTTTTTTTACACACAATTGTCCATTTACAGAGAGATTTCTCCCACCCAGCATGGGTATGTGTAAAAATACACCACAAAACACATTATACTACTTCTCCTGAGTATGGCGATACCACATGTGTGACACTTTTTTGCAGCCTAGGTGCGCTAAGGGGCCCAACGTCCTATTCACAGGTCATTTTGAGGCATTTGTTTTCTAGACTACTCCTCACGGTTTAGGGCCCCTAAAATGCCAGGGCAGTATAGGAACCCCACAAGTGACCCCATTTTAGAAATAAGACACCCCAAGGTATTCCGTTAGGGGTATGGTGAGTTCATAGAAGATTTTATTTTTTGTCACAAGTTAGTGAAAAATGACACTTTGTGAAAAAAACAATAAAAATCCAATTTCCGCTAACTTTTGACAAAAAATAAAATCTTCTATGAACTCATCATACACCTAACAGAATACCTTGGGGTGTCTTCTTTCTAAAATGGGGTCACTTGTGGGGTTCCTATACTGCCCTGGCATTTTACGGGCCCAAAACTGTGAGTAGTCTGGAAACCAAATTTCTCAAAATGACTGTTCAGGGGTATAAGCATCTGCAAATTTTGATGACAGGTGGTCTATGAGGGGGCAAATTTTGTGGAACCTTTCATAAGCAGGGTGGCCTCTTAGATGACAGGATGTTTTGGGCCTGATCTGATGGATAGGAGTGCTAGGGGGGTGACAGGAGGTGATTGATGGGTGTCTCAGGGGGCGGTTAGAGGGGAAAATAGATGC
Organism: Hyperolius riggenbachi; assembly: GCF_040937935.1. Lineage (NCBI taxonomy): Eukaryota > Metazoa > Chordata > Amphibia > Anura > Hyperoliidae > Hyperolius > Hyperolius riggenbachi. Next base: position 168,689,070 of record NC_090652.1, on the reverse strand, counting down.
AATCAATGCACTGGGGAGGTGATCGGAAGGGGGTCTGAGGGGGATCTGAGGGTTTGGCCGAGTGATCAGGAGCCCACACAGGGCAAATTAGGGCCTGATCTGATGGGTAGGTGTGCTAGGGGGTGACAGGAGGTGATTGATGGGTGTCTCAAGGTGTGATTAGAGGGGGGAAATAGATGCAAGCAATGCACTAGCGAGGTGATCAGGGCTGGGGTCTGAGGACGTTCTGAGGTGTGGGCGGGTGATTGGGTGCCCGCAAGGGGCAGATTAGGGTCTAATCTGATGGGTAACCGTGACAGGTGGTGATAGGGGGTGATTGATGGGTAATTAGTGGGTGTTTAGAGGAGAGAAGAGATGTAAACACTGCACTTGGGAGGTGATCTGATGTCGGATCTGCGGGCGATCTATTGGTGTGGGTGGGTGATCAGATTGCCCGCAAGGGGCAGGTTAGGGGCTGATTGATGGGTGGCAGTGACAGGGGGTGATTGATATGTGGCAGTGACAGGGGGTGATTGATGGGTGGCAGTGACAGGGGGTGATTGATAGGTGATTGACAGGTGATCAGTGGGTTATTACGGGGAATAACAGATGTAAATATTGCACTGGCGAATTGATAAGGGGGGGTCTGAGGGCAATCTGAGCGTGTGGGCGGGTGATTGGGTGCCCGCAAGGGGCAGATTAGGGTCTAATCTGATGGGTAACAGTGACAGGTGGTGATAGGGGGTGATTGATGGGTAATTAGTGGGTGTTTAGAGGAGAGAAGAGAGGTAAACACTGCACTTGGGAGGTGATCTGATGTCGGATCTGCGGGCGATCTATTGGTGTGGGTGGGTGATCAGATTGCCCGCAAGGGGCAGGTTAGGGGCTGATTGATGGGTGGCAGTGACAGGGGGTGATTGATGGGTGGCAGTGACAGGGGGTGATTGATAGGTGATTGACAGGTGATCAGTGGGTTATTACAGGGAATAACAGATGTAAATATTGCACTGGCGAATTGATAAGGGGGGGGTCTGAGGGCAATCTGAGCGTGTGGGCGGGTGATTGGGTGCCCGCAAGGGGCAGATTAGGGTCTAATCTGATGGGTAACAGTGACAGGTGGTGATAGGGGGTGATTGATGGGTAATTAGTGGGTGTTTAGAGGAGAGAAGAGATGTATACACTGCACTTGGGAGGTGATCTGATGTCGGATCTGCGGGCGATCTATTGGTGTGGGTGGGTGATCAGATTGCCCGCAAGGGGCAGGTTAGGGGCTGATTGATGGGTGGCAGTGACAGGGGGTGATTGATAGGTGATTGACAGGTGATCAGTGGGTTATTACAGGGAATAACAGATGTAAATATTGCACTGGCGAATTGATAAGGGGGGGTCTGAGGGCAATCTGAGCGTGTGGGCGGGTGATTGGGTGCCCGCAAGGGGTAGATTAGGGTCTAATCTGATGGGTAACAGTGACAGGTGGTGATAGGGGGTGATTGATGGGTGATTGATGGGTAATTAGTGGGTGTTTAGAGGAGAGAATAGATGTAAACAATGGATTTGGGAGGTGATCTGATGTCGGATCTGCGGGCGATCTATTGGGGTGGGGGGGTGATCAGATTGCCCGCAAGGGGCAGGTTAGGGGCTGATTGATGGGTGGCAGTGACAGGGGGTGATTGACGGGTGATTGACAGGTGATTGACAGGTGATCAGGGGGGATAGATGCATATAGTACACGGGGGGGGGTCTGGGGAGAATCTGAGGGGTGGGGGGTGATCAGGAGGGGGCAGTGGGCAGGGGGGGGGGGATAAAAAAAAAATAGCGTTGACAGATAGTGACAGGGAGTGATTGATGGGTGATTAGGGGGGTGACTGGGTGCAAACAGTGGTCTGGGGGGTGGGCAGGGGGGGGTCTGAGGGGTGCTGTGGGCGATCAGGGGGCAGGGGGGGGGAAATCAGTGTGCTTGGGTGCAGACTAGGGTGGCTGCAGCCTGCCCTGGTGGTCCCTCGGACACTGGGACCACCAGGGCAGGAGGCAGCCAGTATAATAGGCTTTGTATACATTACAAAGCCTATTATACATATGTGCAGCGGCGATCCGGGTGCTAGTAACCCGCCGGCGCTTCCGAACGGCCGGCGGGTTACTACGAGCGGTGGGCGGAGCCAGTCCCCGGCGGCTGATCGCGTCACGAATGACGCGATCGCCGCATAGCCACTCCCGCAGCCGCCCCCGCCGATGGGCGTATTGCGGTCGTTTGGGCCCGGACTTTGCCGCCGCCCATCGGCTGGGGGCGGTCCTCAAGTGGTTAAAATATATTTATGTAATGAATCTAAAATATAAATGAGTTTCACTTTTCAAATTCAATCACTGAAATAAAATAACTTTTTAAAGATATTCTTATTTATTGAGATGTACTAATAAGTTGAAAAAAGCTTTCTTTGTAAAAGAAAAATCTCATTATGGTTTTTGTTTCCATGATTAAAGTGCACCTCCAACCAACTAGTAAGGATATTTTGGGTAAATGTTAGCATATATATGTGTGTATATGTGTATATATACTGTGTGTGTGTGTATATAAACAGGTATATATATATATATATATATATATATATATATATATATATATATATATACAGTATATATATATATATATATATATATATATACACAGTATATAGATATTCTGTGTGAGGTTCGCCCTGCCTTCTGTTCTTGTGGAGAAATATGAATCAAAAATTATATAGTTTCCACGGAATTAGAGTTGGAGCTAAATATCAGACACCTGTTGTGGGGACAAGTTGTGGGACTAGCACCATTGAATTCTCTCTAACTTCATGCTGTGTTTCTAAGACAAGAATGGAATGGAAATTTTATACAGTGGGACAGAACTAAAAAAAGATGCTTAGAGTCCCACTTTAATGGCATACTAATATAACAATAACTGAAGGAGGATTTGAAACCTTGGGGCCTTGTCTTAGTTTTTGTACATTTAAAAAGTGAACCTGTTACCTTTACAAAATAAAAGTATATATAATATATAGCCGTATTTTTCGGACTATAAGACGCTCCTGACCATGAGACGCACCTAGGTTTATAGGGCAAAAACAAGGGGGAAAAAAATATAAACTAAACCTGGTGCATTTATGGTGAAGGGGAATCTTGTGGATAATGTCCCCTTTGTACCTCATCTCCCCTTGTACCTCATGTCCTCCTGTGTCCTCCTCTGTCCCCCTTGTGTCCTCCTCTATACCCCTTTGTGTCCCCCTTGTATCCTCCTCTATGCCCCTTTGTGTCCCCCTGTGTCCTCCTCTGCATGGGAACAGTACAGGGAGTCCCCGACATTGCGGCGAGTTGGAGATTCATATTGGCAGGTGTTCACAAGTCAGGAACTCCCTGCATTTGGACTATAAGATGCAGCAACTTTTTCCCCCACTTTTGGGGGCGAAAAAGTGAGTCTTATAGTCCAAAAAATACAGTAACTATAACTAAAATTAAAAAAAAAAGTTACATGTTTACTCTAAATGTAGTTTTTTTGAAAGGGAAATAATGGGCTTGTTTTTGTATGAGCAGCAATATGTTATATTAATTTGTATGAAATTCTCTGTATTTTTTTGTTGTAAACCTAAACGTTTATACCACGGTTGGTGTGGCACGTTGTGACATGTAGTCCAAAGTTACCAATTCCTGAACATGTTTAGTATATAAAATTAGATTGTCATACAATGTTTGACTATAACACCAGATAGACTTGACACGTCTCTGAGCAGTCGTACTTTTTGGTGGTTCTTTTTTAATGCGAGAAGGAGTTAGACAGTGATGGGCTCAGTTTAGGGTCTTTTACTTTTCCAGCTGAAATTACCAAGCATCATTTTTTGCAATAGCGTATGGGGACCCTGCTTATCAATGTTAGTGCTTTCCTTTACCATCAAAATAAAACCTGTGACGTATAGCCTTTTACCAAACACATAAATTCAATATACAGTATAAAAGAAAGTTCGAGGGCGAGGCTGGAGCAGAGGGCTTGCCTGTGCCTCCCCGGCAATATCTATAAAGGACATGGGGCAGGGGAAAAAAACACAAAAAGAGCGCACTCAGAAAACTGATGATAAAAGGGAGACCAGCCGGTCGTAGACAGATCTCACCTGATGTGGTGGCTGATATGCCCTTATGGGTATTATCAGCTTGCAGGCTTTTGTCCCTCTCAGACCAGGGACCAGGTCAGAAGCAGGCTCTTTGTCCAAAGGGATTCTGTGGCTTGAAGCAGGATATCAGGAGCAGCTGTCTGGTTTGTAGCCGTTGGTGTCCCAGCACTGGCTGTAACACCAGAGCTGCAGGCACCTGTGGGCTGTATGAGACTCAATCCCTTAGCAGGGAGAGTCTCCTTCCTGAAAAGTTAGCAATCCACACACTGCTCTGTTCAGATACACCACAGCAGTGGCTGGGTGGTGAGCAGTAGCACTGAGGTGGCTGAAAGAAAGCACAGGAGACCCGTGCTGGAAGTAACTGATTCTTTAATTAATGTAACAAGTACAACTAGTTTCAGGAGGCCATTCCAACTTTCTTCAGGCAAACAGTTGCTACATTGTGATGATCCAATTTAATTGAAATTCAAAAATCAATTAGTTAAAGACGACCCAATCAGTGCGTGTATGTAAATGTAACCAGAGACCATGAGCCTCTGCTGTAGGTCAGGGTTTTCTCTCCCTAAGTGGGTTAAGAAAGTTAGTATTAGGCTATAAAAGGATTGAAAGCGAACATAATATTAGACTGCCACTAGGGGGCAGCCTCTGTGCTGATATTCAGATCAGGAGGCTGCAGTACCACCTCAAACCAACAGGTGGCACCACACTATTTTCTATCTGTAGGTGTAATATCATTTCAGCTCAACAGGTTATTTTACATTGTAAATTAATTTCCGAACAATAGAGGGTACTATAGCACACTCCTCTATTGGGGAAGTGGGGATTGCATGGTTAATAGTTTCCATAATCATATGCAAATTTGATATATTTATTTAAAAGGCTCATTAAGGATTTTTTTTTTTTTTTTTTTGGTGATTGAATTTGAGGCTGTTTGATATAAATATTTAGGACACAAGACCAACATTGTAAATTATCAATTGAGGATGTTAAAATAAAGAGCAATTTAAGTTTGCTTCAATTATATGGCATTGCACACCAAAAGGCGCACAAAAGATTTGTTAGCTAGCTGTTCAAAGGGGTATACTTAGAGTATCTGGATTTCAACTTATGGTGAGAAATTTTTATTTTTATTTTTCATAATTTAATAATCTCTAGATCTTATTACGCTGTTTGAATGTGGAGATTTTTTTCCGATTGGATCAAACCTCTATTATGTTTTATATTAGAACTTAATGACCCTGAAAGCCAAAAGCATAAAATATGCACATTTTTTTTTTCTCCTCCCTTCCTATAGAAACAAATGCAGTTTCCATTGTATTAATAAAAATCAACAACTATAAATATGGGGATAATGTCATATCAATTGGCTATAACATATAAATATGTATAAAAGGTACTAATACCGTGACATAAATATATAGATATTAATAACCATTACAAAATATGTATATTTCAAGAGGACAGATGTAAAAAATACATTGTGCAGTTCAATAAATAATGCTCTAAGGTGCAATTTTAATCATAGTTCTTTCTGTTTTAGTTCGCCATGGTTTCCAAGGCTATATTTAGACCATTAGGACTTAAAGTTTCCATTTGTAAAATCCAGAAAGTCTCTTTATTGCACAGTGCCCTAAACCTATTGAATTTATTTGTATCTAAAAACTGTTCCATAATGGTAATCCTTATTTGTCCAAAGTCTCTGTTGTGTACTTGGTCGAAATGTTTTGAGACACTATGTTTTGCGTATCCTTTTTGAATGTTCTCTCTATGCTTATTTATGCGCTTGTGAACCGGTTGTTTGGTGCCGCCTATATATTGTAGGCCGCACGGGCACTCTAACAGGTAAACTACATAGTTGCTTTTACATGTAAGGTATTGGTAAATAGGCCAAGTTTTGTTATTCACTCTGGAGTTAAAACTTTTTTGGTCTTTTTGTATGCTTTTGCAACATAAGCATTTCCTTTGGTTGCATGGGAAGTTTCCGAGTAGACTTTGGGAAGTGTTTTTGGTGGGGTGTGGTACTGGCATGTTTTTGAGTCTGCTGGGTGCTAAAATGTTACGAATTGTCTTTCCTCTTCTAAAAGTGATCTTGGGTTTGGATGGTAAAATAGTTTTTAAAATTGAGTCATTGAGTAAAAGATTCCAATGTTTCTCCAGTATAGATCTGCATTCCTTGTGTTGGCTTGAAAAATTAATTATGATGTTGAGATTTTTATTGTTACTGTTAGGGTCATTTTCATCACATTTTTGTTTAGGTAATAAACAATCCTCTTGTGTAAGGCTCATTGCTTTTAACCAAGCGTCGTTGATAATTTTGTTCGGGTACCTTTTGTGAAGGAATCTTTTCTTTAAAATCTCTGATTGTTCCTCAAAGTCCGTAGACTGTGTACAATTTCTTCTAATCCTTTTAAACTGGCCATAGGGTACGTTTTTTAGCCAAGGCTTGTAATGTTCGCTGGTGTAATTGAGGTAGCCATTACAGTCAGTTTTTAAAAAAAACGTTTTTGTAGCAATTTTATTTGTATTCTCTTCAATATAAATAGTTCAATCTAAAAAATGTATAGTTTTTGGGTGGATATTTGCTGTAAATGTAAGCCCAAATTGATTTTCATTTAAATAAGCTATATATTCTTGTAACTTTTCTTCTGGGCCTTGCCATATACAAATAATATCATCTATGAATCTTTTATGGAGGACCAGGTTCACACTGTATGGGTTGTTGGGTGACCAGACCAGTGTGTCTTCCAACCAGCCCATATACAGATTCGCAAAACTTGGTGCGAACCTGGTCCCCATAGCTGTACCCCTCATTTGCAAATAAATATCATCTAAAAATGTAAAATAGTTGGTCTTTAAAATAAAATCAATGGCTTCAATTATAAAATCTTTTTGGCTTTCAGGCATAAGGGGATCGCCATTTAAAAAGTAGGCTACCCCTTGCAGTCCCTTGTCTTGTGGAATATTGCTATATAGGGAACATACATCCAAAGTAGCCCATATATAGTTAGATTGCCATTCGATTTTTTTTCCAAAGTTGTTATAGTATGTGTAGTGTCTTTTAAATATGCTGGCAATGACTGTACAAATTTTTGGAGGTGAAGGTCTATGAGATGTGATAAATTACATGATATTGAGTGAATTCCTGAAATGATAGGGCGTCCTGGTGGATTTAATGGGTCTTTATGGATTTTTGGTAAATGATAAAAGAAAGGGGTTTGTGGTGTTTTGACTGTTAAATTTTTTTTTTCATCTTTGTTTAAAATGTTTTTTCTAAAAGCTTCCAATATGAGTGAGTTGTATTTGGTCAAAAATATATCGGTGGGGTCTTTAGCTAATTTCCTGTAGTAGTTGTCATCATTTAACCACTTCGCCCTATCTGGACGGATATATCCGTCCAGATGGGCACTGCTGCTGCAGCCGTGTGGTGCGCGCGATCGGGCGCGCACCCGCGCGCGCTCCTGCTGCCTCCCGCTGCCCCCCCGATCAGTGAATGGGAATATAATTCCCATTCACCGATCTAAGTCTCCGGCAGAAATGCCGACGCTTTCTCATCAGAGAGCGCGGTATTTCTGCCCCCAGGAAACATCACCTTCTTCTTATAGTTCCTAGATGCGAGATCGTTCGCATCTAGGAATTTTTTTAATGTGGCCATCTTGTGGCCAAATAGTAAACTGCACCCACATACCTAAATTAAATAAAAAAATACATTATATTACATCTAAAATTAGCTATTTACCTCCCAAACTAAAATTACCCAAATACATTTTTGTATTTAAAAAAAAATAAAAAAAATTACAATTAAAAATGCATAAATAGTTACCTAAGGGTCTGAACTTTTTAAATATACATGTCAAGAGAGTATCTTATTAATTTTTTTTAAAATTATAAGCTTATAAATAGTGATGGACGCAAATTGAAAAAAATGCACCTTTATTTCTAAATAAAATATCGGCGCCATAAATTGTGATAGGGACGTAATTTAAATGGTGTAATAAGCGGGACAAATGGGCACATAAAATGCATGGGTTTTAATTACTGTAGCATGTATTAATTTTAAACTATAATGGCCAAAAACTGAGGAATAATGATTTTTTTCCATTTCTATCTTAATCTTCCTGGTAAAATGCATTTACAGTAAAGTGGCTCTTAGCAAAATGTACTACCCAAAGAAAGCCTAATTAGTGGCGGAAAAAACAAGATATAGATCAATTAATTGTGATAAGTAACGATAAAGTTATTGGCGAATGAATGGGAGGTGAACATTGCTCGGATGCTTAAGATTTTCGACGCTGTAGGCTGAAGTGGTTAAAATGCGACGAGCCTCTTCTGTTTTAAGCTCCTCTGTTTTGCAGTACCACACCTCCCCCCTTGTCCGCTTCTCTAATAACAATGGTTTTATTGGCTTTAAAGTTTTTTAGTGCCAGTCTTTCTTGTCTACTTAGATTGGTTTTCAACAGGGGTTTTTCCTTTAGTTTATTAATATCTTTGGTAACCAGTGCAGCAAATGTTTCTACGAAATTTCCTCTATAGTTTGTGGGGTTAAAATTAGATTTCCAACGGCTACAAACCAGACAGCTGCTCCTGATATCCTGCTTCAAGCCACAGGATCCCTTTGGACAAAGAGCCTGCTTCTGACCTGGTCCCTGGTCTGAGAGGGACAAAAGCCTGCAAGCTGATAATACCCATAAGGGCATATCAGCCACCACATCAGGTGAGATCTGTCTACGACCGGCTGGTCTCCCTTTTATCATCAGTTTTCTGAGTGCGCTCTTTTTGTGTTTTTTTCCCCTACCCCATGTCCTTTATAGATTTCTCTGCCACTGCAAGTGGACCACACAGAGCAGCACCGACTTCCATCACCCAACACATCCTCTACATATAGAAGACTAATTTTATCCAGCTCGCTCCCCCTGTTCTCATTTCAGCACGGGGGTTATTTAAGTTTACCTATCTGTCTCCCCGGCAATATGCAGAATGATGCAAGCAAAAGCTGCAGGCACAACTCGCCTGTCAGTGTCGGAAAACACAGTATTTCTTCTCCACATCGCACAGTTCACTGTCTCCTCTCTGACGACATCTAGTTGTGCCTCTCATTACTGTGAGATATGTAGAAGTTCCTGGTGGTGCTGACAGGTGAGTTGTACCCTGGCACCGCTCTGCATGGGGGGAGGGGAGGAGAAGGCTACCTGGGAGCACATCTGGCTATCTATACTGGAGGGTTACCGAGTTACCTAATTGTGGGGGACACATCTAACTATACTGGGAGGGTTACCTAATCCTGGCAGGCACATCTGGGTATTTATACTGGGGGGACGCTACTTAACACTGGGTGGCACATCTGGCTATCTATCCCAGGGTAGAGGCTACCTAACACTGGAGGGCATGTCTCACTATTTCCGGGAGGAAGGCTACCTAATAGTGGATACACATCTTGCTTTCTATACTGGGGGGACCTACCTAATACTGGGGACACGTCTGGATAGATAAACTGGGAAGGGGTCTTCCTAATCAGCACAATTTATTTTCTTTTGGGGGAGCACACTTGTCTCATCCTTGCTCTATTCTATTGCTCTGATTTCTCTACCAGCAGAACCGAGGTGAACAATTAAAAGGAACCCAAGATGTGAGACCTATGAAAGCTTCCATATTTATTTCCTTAAAAGCGATACCAGTCACCTGGCAGTCCTGTTGATCTTTTATGTCAGTAGGGTCTAAATCTCACACCTGAAACAAGCATGCAGGTAATCTTGTCAGATTTGTTATAGTCATCTGCTCTGCATGTTTGTTCAGGGTCTATAGCTTAAAGTATTAAACGCATAGGATCAGCAGGGCAGCCAGGCAATGTGCTTTGTTTCAATGGAAACAAACATGTCCGTTTCTATATGCCTCTCACCTCGGGATCCCTTTGAAGTCGGATTGTCAGCCATAAAATCAAATTCCCACTGCTTCTTTGTGTTTATTATGCAGCATGCCACCTGACCCTGCATTGCAAGCACTCAAATCTAATCAGAAATGTTTCTACTGTAATAAATCTATTTGGCTCTATCTGGCTCTATTTGGTACATTGCCAACAAGAAGGAAGCTTGTCATCACTCCTTCCACATTTTTGCTCCTCACTGATTGGCTGAGGGCAATTCAGTGAGCTGCTGAAATATGATCTATGCAGTCCTTACATGAGTTTACAAAACAAGTTAGATATGACAGTGAAGTTTCTAGGAGTAGTTGCAATGGATAACTCCTACAGTACCTAATATTCAATTCAGGACAAGATTATGTGTGTCTAATAAGCAAGCCAGGTTCTACATCCAGCGCATGTCAAGAGGAAGGACAATGTCAATGTCCCATACGCTGGAGAGACTATAACCACTCCAACTTGTATGCGTACAAAATTACCACACCACGCTGTGGTGGCCACTCTGTATTCAAATCATGCAGTCACTAGCATAAACCAATTAAATCAGAGGTGGTATCAACAGAACCATGCTGCTCAGCCGCAACTTGCAATTATACACCAATTACCACCTACCTGCATACACTGCTAGATCAATAACTTTCGCCACCGGATGGAAATCCAGAGTTGTCCCCGTCCTCAGCTTGGTCACCTGACGTGCAGTCCAACTGAAGTTGCGTCGCGCAGCACTCACTTAGGTCTTTGCGCTGTCTGCTTCACCAATTAATCTCCTCACAGACCTCAGTTAGCAGACCGAACACTGTTATAGGAATGAGAGTAAAGATAATGCAGACTGCGCCTGAATTTATGTGATTTATGAGGGATTGAAGAGTGCAGGGGGACCTTAGGGGGGTTTGGGATAGCAACAGAGGCTGGGCTGTATAGGCAGATCCAGCCTCTGTATGCAGATAATATTCTTCAAACCCACCTCGGGTTCTCTTTAACAAACGAGATAGGCCCTGTAGGTTCGTTCTTAACCTGAATCTGTTCTTAAGTCGGAACATTGTGCCATCTCTGTCCCCTGTACCTCCTCTGTGCCTCCAGTGTCCCCTCTGCGTCACATCTGCCCCCTGTAACTGCTTATACACGTTTAAAGCCACTTTTTCTTTGAATTTTTTTAAATCTATTTTCCCAAATTTTTTTTACTTTTTCCCGTGGAAACACAGAATTCATGCGTTTCGTATCGACGGGTCTGGCATTCAGAAGTCGGGGACTACCTGTATTTATCTACTATATGTGTTTTTCTTGGGATAGTATGGCCATCCCTGATGCTTTAAAAGGGAATGTTCGAGGATTACAAAAAATATATATATATATATATACTTACCCGGGGCTTCCACCAGGCCCTGGCAGTGGTCCTGTGCCCTCGCCGCAGCTCCGGCATCCCGGGATCCCCTCCGTTGGAGATGCCGACCTCGCCAGGTCGGCATCTACTATTGTGCCTGCGCGAGTCCCGCTGGTGAACACACTCATGTGGTATGAAGCATACTGCGCAAAAGTATTGCGTCTGCGCAGACACTCCAGACCACGTGAGCGCGGTTACCAGCGGGGCTCGCGCAGGCACGGTAGATGCCGACCTAGCTAGGTCGGCATCTCCAGTGGAAGGGATCCCGGGACACCTGAGCTGCGGAGAGGGCACAGGACAGCTGCCAGGGGTTGGAGGAAGCCCTGGGTAAGTAGATCTTTTTTATTTTGTAATCCTCTGACATTTCCTTTAAGGAATGCAAACGACTCAGAATTTTTAAATGTTTGTGCCTACCCAGACTGAGCTACCTAGGTCAAAAGAATGCAATAAACTGCAGAACAGAGTAAAAATAACTAGAAATCAAGGAGAACATAGTGAGCACCATAGCTGGAGTGTCAGAATAACTCAAAGGCAGCTTTAAAATGGTGGTGTACCTCTAACATGCGTTAAAATAGCATACGTTGGGACCCTGATCAGTAATGCAGTATATTTGCATTTCTTATTTTTGTCCCATTTTAGGATATAAACAAAAAATCATTGCAGTGTGCAAGAGCAAAGCCCATCTGTCTGGATACAATATTGAATGGTTGAATGATATCCAAACCATTACTCCTGGTATCCAAACTGTTCCTAGAGATATATAAAGTATGATATTGTGCTGTCTTTTCTCCCTCAGTAGTTCACTCTACTTTAGAGAATGGGAAAAGCTGTAATCTCTCTTGGTTGTTTTGTAACCTTTTTACTTTCATTGAAGCTGGTAGTGGATTTATTGATTCACAAGTAAGACAGCTGCTCCTGGCCTCCCTACATTCAAACAGCACAGAGAGAAGAGACAGAAAAGAAACCATTTATATTTCCCTATGGACAGTGTCGATGGATCTGATATAACATAATGGACAACATACAATGTACCGTATGTATACCTGGCATGGAGATGGAATCTGCTTTGGACATGGATGTTCTTCTCTGGTACTATCTTAAAATGGAGCACAACTTAAGGACTACTGTAGGGGGTAGGCGTGAAAAAGAGTTGAACTTACCTGGGGCTTCTAACGGTCCCCTGTAGATGTCCTGTGCCCGCGCAGCCAGTCACCGATGCTCGGGTCCCCGCCTCTGGTTCACTTCCAGAATTTGCTACTTTAAAGTCGGAAAACCACTGCGCTGCCCGGCCGCGTCCTCCATCACTCACTTCGCAGTAGACTCCTGGTGATGTCAGCAGGAGCGAAAACGTGGCTGCGCAGACGCAGTGGTTATCCGCCGTTAAAGTGGCAAATTTCGGAAGTGAGGCGGGGACCCGAGCATCGGTGACTGGCTGCGCGTGCACAGGACGTCTGCGGGGGAACATTAGAAGCCCCAGGTAAGTTAAACTCTTTTTTTTCCCCCACCCCACTACAGTATTCCTTTAGTAATGCACATATTGTGCATTATGAATCATGGCCAAATTTTAAGTTAAGTATAAGTACATCACTCACCACTTTTTTTAAACCTCATATAACTGCTTTTTGTACACCTCATATCTCTTTTTTCTGGAAACACCATACAATCTTGATTGTACAACCTTACCACATTTAAGTAACCAACTGATTGAAAATACTTTTAAAAGATTGTTTTGATAAACTGACATACTACATACAAAATGGTGGGATTATAGAACTAAGTGGTATGATGCAGGGAAAGCAAACTTTTTTTTTGTTGTAGTTCTTATTGTTCTGTACTATTGCCGAAAGCAGACTGGATTGGAATTCCGAAAGGGGTGGGCTCCAAAGTGTAGTTTTACTCAGGGTGTTGTGAAAGCTAAGGCCAGCTCTGTATATTATTCACATGTATACATGTATATCTCTGTATACACACACATTTGAGTCCTGGTTTTGACGGTTGGGAAAGAAATTCCTTTATACAGGAAATGGGAAAATTCCATCGATGTGGTAATTATAAACTTCCTGTCTGGCTTTGCAGCTGTGAACATGTGTAATTAATGTCACTTTAAAAAAATAAGCTAGCCGTCTTCTCTACAACTATAATTATACATTTTTGTTCACAAATGAAACATTATTTAATACGCAAATAGTGGAAATCCTGTCACAAGCAGGGATTTACTAATGTATGCTATTTAGTTGCAAAATTCTACATCAGATTGTTCAGGGATAGTCACTGTGTTAGATGAAAAACTGTGTATGACTCACTTTCTTAAATTCTGTATGGACAAAACATAAATTGTTTTTCTCCCTTCCCTGCCTGATTTAATGATTAACATTGATAATGCACCAGTAATACTAGTTCCTCAAGCTTTTTATTTGGTTGCTTGGCTGCAACATTTCGTTCTGCATTTTTATTCAGATTTCATCAATGATATAACAATAACCATGACAAATTCTGGGTGGTCTGTTACGAAAAACTGGGGTGAAAGGCGTTCACTGTGATTTTCCTATGCTCATGCATGCCATACTTTTAAATCTCTGCCCATGTTCTGTATGCACTGTACAATGCCTTATCAACTCAGGGCCAGGGAAGTTGTCATGGTTCGAGTGTTGTGTGAGGGCCTCATCAAAATTTTGCTATAGGACCCCAAATGTTCAATTGTTACTACCAAAATGTTCAATTGTTACTATTTTGCTATAGGACCCCAAAATGTTAAATTGTTACTAAACATCAAAATGAAATGGTCCTGTCACATGGAATAGTATATGATTTAATTATAACAGATATTTGCAAATGTACCTGTAATGTTCAACTTAAAAATGAATGGAGAATGTTTTTACATAAAGAAAAATTAAATTATATGGATATGTTGTACACACTATGTTTAATAGTGCCTGTAGTGTGCACTAGACATTCTGTGAAAGGGGGCAGGAGCATTAACCCTTTCCTTCCATCAGTGGACAGTCTCTCCTGATGTCAGACTATGCCGCTGCTGCCACTGAAGGGTATATAATAAATATTATCCAACAGGCAGGCTAAGTCTGACACTTTAATTACCGCTGGCACCCCACTGCGCTGCTTCTCCATCTAATGTACATATTATGTGGGTGCATTTGGGCTTCCCCTGCATGCACCGCTATCAGACTTAGTCTGACATGGCATCGGGGTAATGATGTATTAGGCTGGCACATGTGCATTGCCGGGCAGCGCTAGAGTGCACGCACGGTGGCAGCTCCGCGCAACCCCCCCACTAGTGCAAGGAAATAGACCCCACTGGCACCCAGCAGCACCTTTTTTAGATATTTTATTTACTTTGAACACCTTCTGGTATTTTAAGTACCTTATATCTACCTCCTTTCAAAGGTTTAGATTTTGGAGAGTGACTGGCATCACAGAATACCCACAGACCCGAGTGGGGATAGACACAAACTTTGTGCACTTACAGTGGTTGATAACTTGGGCAACCAGGTTTTGTGAGTGCCCTTTCTACTTGCCCTTCTTGACCCAGTGTGCATCAATTACTCACTATATAGTGGCTGAATAGTGTACTGGTTAAAGTGGACCTGAACTCTTGCACAGGACATACGGAAAACATAACAGAAATACACCCTGTATGTATTTAAAGAGTTTAGCCTGTGTAATTCCCACTCATTTGTGCCTAATCACTAGTTGTAATTTGAGGTCCCCCCGTGTCACATGGCTGCCTATAGCAGATAAGCCCATTTAAAAGTACAGGCTGTAAACAATATGCCTGCTTCCATGAATCAGGAAGTAGAAACTGTGCAGATTTATTTTAGGTTTTGTACCAGCTGTAACAAAGAAAATGTTTTTTTTTTAAAGATTATTATGCTGTTGTGTATCTTTTAGAGTGGGATTCTGAGTTCAGGTCCACTTTAAGGGCTGTGACTTTGACATGGGAGACCAGGGTTTGAATCCTGGCTAGGGTCAGTAAGAAGTCCTTGGTCAAGACTTCCGAACACTGCAGGGTGGCCCCTTCAGTGCACCCTTAGTGGCTGCAGCTGTTGAGCGCTTTGAGTCCAATAGGAGAAAAGCACTATACAAATGTTAGGATTATTTTTTTTTATTATATTGTGTCCTTGTGTGTTTTTTTCCTTCTTGATGGTTATTGGTAACCTATGGTCTACTATAATGCTTTCCTTTCAGAAATGTAAATGTAAAGCAAATATTAGAAGGTTATTGGTAACCTATGGTCTACTATAATGATTGCCTTTTAGAAATTCAAATGTAAAGCAAATATTGGGACAATATTGCAGGAACTTTTTTATTTTAAATTACTGTATGAAAATAACTGCAAATTGCTTAATTCTTTAATTTTAAACTGAGCACCAGAAAACATGGCCTCTAAGTTCTGCAAATAAGTGACAGACAGGCAAGAATACAAAGAAAGCACTAGTTGTATAGTATTAGTGCCCTCAAAAAAAAATTACATATTTGATCATTGTTCTGTGGTGAGCAGCTAATTAGTGTTAATACTGGTTGATTACAAGCTGTGAAGAAAAACTTTATTTTCTTTTATTTTGTAGTGTAAAAAGTATAGGGATCAGTTCACTGAACAGAAAAAGTTCACGTATGATGAGAAACTCGAAGCCAGTAAACTCTTCAAGGACAAGAAATCTCTATATCCTGCCAGGTATGCATACTTTCGTTAGCAAAACCAAAGGTGATCAAGTATGTTCTCCCTGTGTCTGCATGGGTTTCCTCTGGGCATTCTGGTTCCCTGCCACATCCCCAAAATTTACAGATAAGTTAATTGGTTACCCCTAAAATTGGAGACAACAATGGACATATGACTATGGTAAAGTCAGTAACCCTTTTGTTTATTGCTCGGTCATACAACTGACTATTTAAATGAATTTTACCTCCTTTTCTTGTCACTAATACAGCTTTCTTTTGGTGCTATTTAATTGCTGCTGTGATTTTTAGTTTTTATTATATTCATCAAAAAAGACATGAATTTTGTCAAAAAAATGTTTTTTTTTAACTTTCTGTGCTGACATTTTTCAAGTAAAGTAAAATTTGTATATACATTTGTCTAAATTTATTGTGCTACATGTCTTTGATCAATAAATAGACACTTATTGGATTTTTTTTGTTTGGGTAAAAGTTATAGCGTTTACAAACTATGGTGCAAAAAGTGAATTTCCCCAGTTTGAAGCATCTCTGACTTCTCTGAGCACCTGTCATGTTTCATGAGGTGCTAGAATTCCAGGATAGTATAAATACCCCCCAAATGGCCCCTATTTTGGAAAGAAGACATCCCAAAGTATTCACTAAGAGGCATAATGAGTTCATAGAAGATTTAATTTTTTTGTTACAAGTTAGCGGAAAATGACACTTTGTGCCAAAAAAAAAAAAAAAACCTAAAAAAAAGTTTCCATTTCTGCTAACTTGTGACAAAAAAAATGAAATCTGCCATGAACTCACCATGCCCCTCTCTGAAAACTTTTGGGTGTCTACTTTCCAAAATGGGGTCATTTGTGGGGTGTGTTTACTGTCCTGGCATTTTGGGGGTGCTAAATTGTAAGCACCCCTGTAAAGCCTAAAGGTGCTCATAGGACTTTGGGCCCCTTAGCGCACCTAGACTGCAAATAAGTGTCACACATGTGGAATCGCCATACTCAGGAGAAATAGTATAATGTGTTTTGGGGTGTATTTTTACACATACCCATGCTGGGTGGGAGAAATATCTCTGTAAATGAGAATTTTTTTTATTTTTTTTACACACAATTGTCCATTTACAGAGATATTTCTCCCACCCAGCATGGGTATGTGTAAAAATACACCCAAAAACACATTATACTACTTCTCCTGAGTACAGCGATACCACATGTGTGACACTTTTTTGCAGCCTAGGTGCTCTAAGGGGCCCAAAGTCCTATGAGTACCTTTAGCATTTCACAGGTCATTTTGAGGCATTTGATTTCCAGACTACTCCTCACGGTTTAGGGCCCCTAAAATGCCAGGGCAGTATAGGAACAACCCCACAAGTGACCCCATTTCAGAAAGACGACGCCTCAAGGTATTCCATTAGGAGTATGGTGAGTTCATAGAAGATTTTATTTTTTGTCAAAAGTTAGCAGAAATTGATTTTTATTGTTGTATTTTTTCACAAAGTGTCATTTTCCACTAACTTGTGACAAAAAATAAAATCTTCTATGAACTCATCATACACCTAACAGAATACCTTGGGGTGTCTTCTTTCTAAAATGGGGTCACTTGTGGGGTTCCTACACTGCCCTGGCATTTTAGGGGCCCTAAACTGTGAGGAGGAGTCTAGAAACCAAATGCCTCAAAATGACCTGTAAAATCCTAAAGGTACTGATAGGACGTTGGGCCCCTTAGCACACCTAGGCTGCAAAAAAGTGTCACACATGTGGTATCGCCGTACTCAGGAGAAGTAGTATAATGTGTTTTGGGGTGTATTTTTACACATACCCATGCTGAGTGGGAGAAATATCTCTGTAAATGTGATTTTTTTAGATTTTTTTTACACACAATTGTCCATTTACAGAGATATTTCTCCCACCCAGCATGGGTATGTGTAAAAATACATCCCAAAACACATTATACTACGTCTCCTGAGTAGTGTTGGGCGAACACCTGGATGTTCGGGTTCGGGAAAGTTCGCCGAACATGGCCGCGATGTTCGGCATGTTCGGGCCGAACTCCCCGAACATACGGTACTACTGCTGAACCGCCCGCTGCCCGGCCTCCCTCAATGCGTCACTCTCCGGACTCCTCCTCCTCAGTCACTCACTTCACAGTGCCGCCCACTGCCAGCCACCCACTACCACCGGTACTGTTTTACTTCCTTAAACTTTTGTATGGGGAAGCGGGCAGAGGGGGGAGCGCTAGCGGAGGGGGTGGGGGGAATTTCCGACCCCCCCCCGCGATCGGGGCATGCTCCCCCCTTATGCCTGCGACCCCATAGGGGGGCAGTATTCTGTCGAACAGGGCCCTGTTCGGCCGAACAGGGGCCCTGTTCGGCTGGCCATTCAGCAGTTCGGGCGAACCCCGAACAGTTTGGCCGAACACCACCAGGTGTTCGGCCGAACTCGAACATCACCCGAACAGGGTGATGTTCTGCAGAACCCGAACAGTGGCGAACACTGTTCGCCCAACACTACTCCTGAGTACGGCGATACCACGTGTAACACTTTTTTGCAGCCAAGGTGCGCTAAGGGGCCCAAAGTCCTATGAGTACCTTTAGGATTTCACAGGTCATTTTGAGACATTTGATTTCCAGACTACTCCTCACGGTTTAGTGGCCCTAAAATGCCAGGGCAGTTTAGGAACCCCACAAGTGACCCCATTTTAGAAAGACAACATCCCAAGGTATTCCGTTAGGAGTATGGTGAGTTCATAGAAGATTTTATCATTTGTCACAAGTTAGCGGAAATTGATTTTTATAGTTTTTTTTTCACAAAGTGTCATTTTCCACTAACTTGTGACAAAAAATAAAATCTTCTATGAACTCATCATACACCTAACGGAATACCTTGGGGTGTCTTCTTTCTAAAATGGGGTCACTTGTGGGCAGGGCCAGTTCAAGTAACAATTGGGCCCTAGGGCAAAATTAGCCTGGGGGCCCCCAACAGATACCCCCGACCAAGAAGCATCATTAGAGGCCCTTTGTTGCAGCCAAATTTCCCTCCTGGGCCCCTGAGCTGGCTGCTGACCCTCCCCCAATCACCTTCCAACTTAACAGACTCTGCAGAGTCCCTGGGGAACAACAGCTAAGATGGGGGAGGGACACCTTGGGGGCCCCTACAGGCTCTGGGGTCCTGGGGCAATTGCCTATGTTTTCCTATGGTAGCTCCGGCCCTGCTTGTGGGGTTCCTATACTGCCCTGGCATTTTAGGGGCCCAAAACTGTGAGGAGTAGTCGGGAAACCAAATGCCTGAAATGACTGTTCAGGGGTATAGGTATCTGCAAATTTTTATGACAGGTGGTCTATGAGGGGCCGAATTGTGTGGAACCGGTCATAAGCAGGGTGGCCTCTTAGATGACATGTTGTATTGGCACTGAAGTGCAGGACGTTCTCAAATCGTGACCTGGACATGGCAGCAGAGAACATGGGCATGTGATGGATTGGGTCGGATCAGCTAAAAATAGCGCTAATAGATTTGGGCGCGGCTATATTTCTAATGTTAATTATCGTTTTTGTAAATTTACACTCAATTTTGCATATGTTTGGGCGCAAGTGCCTAAAATCGATATTTTACGTAAATCGATAAAGTAAACTCGGTAATATTCCTAATTTTGTTGGGAAATCGGTAATATCGGTAATTTAAAGTTTATGATAATATATCAGAACGAATATCATAACACTAAATAAAGAAAAAGATGTCAGTCATAACGATAACTTAAAAAGTCTTTTGGTGTAATAACGATAAATGAACATGTTTAACCACTTTACCCCCGCGCGTACGTATTTCTCCGCCCCTTTTTCCATCCTTTAAAAACCAGGGACGGAGAAACACGTACTTTCCGCGTTCCCGACGCTGTCCGCGCTCCCGCTCGTAAACACGCCGCCCGCCGCTAGTAAAACCGCCGCCGCCCGCTCGCCCGGAGATCAATGAACGGGAAAATCCATTCCCGTTCGTTGATCTAAGCCCCACAATGACCCGCTGCTCTCCTATGGGCAGCGCGATCATTGTGAGAAGAAACTCACGTGTCCAGCCTCCTTATTCTTCCTCCAAGCTTCCGGAAGGAGGCTTGGAGGTCGCAATAAAGCAAAAAGTTACTGTGGCCATCTTGTGGCCAAATAGTAAACTACACCCTACACATTTTTCACATACAAATAAATGACTTTTACACAAAAAATTAACTCATTACCTCCCACACTCCCCATTTTTTTTTTTTTTGTAATTAAAAAAAAATTCAAAAATTTACAATTAAAAAAAATACATAATTAGTTACCTTAGGGACTGAACTTTTTAAATATTTAAGTCAAGAAGGTATAACACTGTTACTTTATAAACTATGGGCTTGTAATTAGGGATGGACGCAAAACTGAAAAAAATGCACCTTTATTTCCAAATGAAATATTGGCGCCAAACATTGTGATAGGGACATAATTTAAACGGTTTTATAACCGGGACAAAAGGGCACATAAATTTCATGGGTTTTAATTACAGTAGCATGCATTATTTAAAAACTATAATGGCCGAAAACTGAAAAATAATTTTTTTTTCCCCACATTTTTCCTATTTTCCCATTAAAACACATTTAGAAAAAAATAATTCTTGGCATAATGTCCCACCTAAAGAGAGCCTAATTGGTGGCGGAAAAAACAAGATATAGTTCATTTCATTGCGATAAGTAATGATAAAGTTATAGACGAATGAATGGAAGGAGCGCTGAAAGGTGAAAATTGCTCTGGTGGTCAGGGGGTAAAACCCCTCAGTGGTGAAGTGGTTAATGATGGAATGTAAGCAAATTCTGTCCAAATACATATAATTTTGTAATTACGAAAATATAACATTCACTGTACAGATGTAATAACGATATCTGACATTTCTATTTACGATAATATATGAAGTATTTACGATAATTTATGTTTAGACACCACCAGGAGGGTGGTTAGGGTTACGCACCACCAGGTGAGTTTTAGGGTTAGGCACCACCAGGGGGTGGTTAGGGTTAGGCACCACCAAGGGAGGGTTCTGTGTGAGAGTAGGGTTGGGTTAAGCTGTGTTGTTGAATTACATTACGATATTTAACGTTATTATATTTTCGTTTTCATCTCACATCTGTTTTATACCTGTAATAATATTAATCAAAATTATCGATTTTACATTACAAATACCGTTAAATTACCGATATTTCTAAATTACGATATTTTTCTTTTCCCGGTAAATCGCGCCTAAATTTGACCGCGACTTTTTTAAATGTACGCGATTGGGTGCGTAGACCAATAAGACAATATATATTCTTTTTGACTAGACCCATGTTAAGGAGAAGGCCCCAAAAAATGTTACGTTCTGAAACTTGGAGTGGTTTCCACCGAAAAGGCTGGGCATGGTAGCTTCTTGGAGTGGCGGTTGCGTATTGTGTGGCATAATGGTTGGTCTCAGCCACAATTAAGTCGTAGAGACCAGCTGTGATTAGAAAAAAAAATTCTGTCATTGTGGTGGGGCGGGTGAGGGTTTGGCCAGGTGATCAGAAGTCCGCAGGGGGCAGATTAGGGCCTGATCTGATGGATAGGAGTGCTAGGGGGTGACAGGAGGTGATTGATGGGTGTCTCAGGGTGTGATTAGAGGGGGGAATAGATGCAAGCAATGCACTGGGGAGGTGATCAGGGGGGTTCTGAGGGTGATCTGAGGGTGTGGGCGGGTAATTGGGTGCCCGCAAGGGTCAGATAAGGGTCTGATCTGATGGGTAGCAGTGACAGGTGGTGACAGGGGGTGACGGGGTGATTGATAGGTGATCAGGGTGTGATTAGAGGGGAGAATAGATGCAAGCAATGCACTGGCGAGGTGATCAGGGGGGGGGGGTGTGCGAGCAATTGGGTGCCCGCAAGGGGCAGATTAGGGTCTGATCTGATGGGTAGCAGTGACAGGTGGTGACAGGGGGTGATTGATGGGTGATTAGTGAGTGATTAGAGGGGAGAACAGATGTAAATAATGCACTGGGGAGGTGATCAGAGGGGGTCTGAGGGTGATCTGAGGGTGTGGGCGGGTGTTTGGGGCAGAGTAGGGTCTGATCTGATAGGTAGCAGTGGCAGGTGGTGACAGGGGGTGACGGGGTGATTGATAGGTGATCAGGGTGTGATTAGAGGGGAGAATAGATGCAAGCAATGCACTGGCGAGTTGATCGGGGGGGTCTGAGGGTGATCTGAGGGTGTGGGCGGGTAATTGGGTGACCGCAAGGGGCAGATGCGGGTCTGATCTGATAGGTAGCAGTGACGGGTGGTGACGGGGTGATTGATGGGTGATCAATGGGTGATTAGAGGGGAGAACAGATGTAAATAATGCACTTGGGAGGTGATTGGGGGGGGGGGGGTCTGAGGGCGATCTGAGGGTGTAGGCGGGTGTTTGGTTACCAGCAAGGGGCAGATTAGGGTCTGATCTGATGGGTAGCAGTGACAGGGGGTGACGGGGTGATTGATATGTGATCAGGGTGAGATTAGAGGGGAGAATAGATGCAAGCAATGCACTGGCGAGGTGATCGGGGGGGGGGGGGGGGGGGTCTGAGGGCGACCTGAGGGTGTGGGCGGGTAATTGAGTGCCCGCAAGGGGCAGATTAGGGTCTGATCTGATGGGTAGCAGTGACACAGGAGTTATTGATGGGTAATCAGTGGGTGATTAGAGGGGAGAACAGATGTAAACAATGCACTTGGGAGGTGATCTGAGGGTGGGTCTGCGGGCGATCTGAGGGTCAGGGGTGCTCGGATGTGCCTCATCCACGAATTCGGCAATCCGCGTGGTTGCAAAAAAAAAATCCGCATTCGGCCCCGCCGCATGCGGATTTTCGTCCGCGTCCACGCAACCACACGGATTTTCTGCCGTGAATGGCGTAATCACGCGTGGATTCCCGCCCGGAGACGAAATTTCTTTTAACGTTAATAACAAAGCCCCCATACATGCTACAATCCCCCAATTTTTTTTTTAATGGCTTTTAAAGACAAATTGGGCTATTAATTGGTAATACGTGGTTTTAAAAAGGGATATACGCGTTAAGCAATCAAAGAGGTGAAGGCGAGTTCCAATGGCACTTGGCGGCGAAGGTACCGCTGGAGGAGGATAAGTGGCTGACGCCAAAAAGGCCCCAGAGAGGTTTTCGTAATTTGTATTTTTTTTTTTTTTGCAGCAATTAGCAATGACATCGCAGCAGAATTGTCAGTGGACACGGGCAGTGTGAACGCAGAGTGCAGTGGTGGTAGCGACTGAGTAAGGAGAAGGACTATGCGGGCGGTCAGTTCAGCAGCACAGAAGGACCACGGCAACATACTGGTAGTAGTAGTAGCAGCACAGCGTCATAGTGCTGGCCAAAAAATTAAATGCACCCGGTGACCCGGGCAGTGTGAACGCAGACAGAGTACATTGGTGGAAGCGAGTGAGTCAGGAGGAGGAGGACAATGCGGGCGGTCAGTTCAGCAGCAGCAGCACAGAAGGACCATGCCAACATACTGGTGGTAGTAGTAGTAGCACAGTGTCATAGTGCTGGCCAAAAAATTAAATGCACCCGGTGACCCGGGCAGTGATAACGCAGACAGAGTGCATTGGTGGTACCATAGTAGCGACTGAGTCAGGAGGAGGAGGAGGAGGACAAAGTGGGCGTTCAGTTCAGCAGCAGCAGCAGCACAGAAGGACCATGCCAACATACTGGTGGTAGTAGTAGCAGCACAGCGTCATAGTGCTGGCCAAAAAATTAAATGCACCCAGTGACCCGGGCAGTGTGAACGCAGAGTGCAGCAGCGGGAAGCGACTGAGTCAGGAGGAGGAGGACAATGCGGGCGGTCAGTTCAGCAGCAGCAGCACAGAAGGACCATGCCAACATACTGGTGGTAGTAGTAGTAGCACAGTGTCATAGTGCTGGCCAAAAAATTAAATGCACCCGGTGACCCGGGCAGTGATAACGCAGACAGAGTGCATTGGTGGTACCGTGGTAGCGACTGAGTCAGGAGGAGGAGGAGGACAAAGCGGGCGTTCAGTTCAGCAGCAGCAGCAGCACAGAAGGACCATGCCAACAAACTGGTGGTAGTAGTAGCAGGACAGCGTCATAGTGCTGGCCAAAAAATTAAATGCACCCGGTGACCCGGGCAGTGTGAACGCAGACAGAGTACATTGGTGGAAGCGACTGAGTCAGGAGGAGGAGGACAATGCGGGCGGTCAGTTCAGCAGCACAGAAGGACCATGGCAACATACTGGTGGTAGTAGTAGTAGCACAGTGTCATAGTGCTGGCCAAAAAATTAAATGCACCCAGTGACCCGGGCAGTGTGAACGCAGAGTGTAGTAGCGACTGAGTCAGGAGGACAAAGCGGGCGGTCAGTTCAGCAGCTCAGAAGGAGGACCATGGCAACTTACTGGTAGTAGTACCATAACACCAAAAAATTAACCAAGGTAGGCACTAGGCAGGTAGTAACTGTCTTTATAAAGGCAGGCATAGTTAACAACAGCACATGCAGCAGCCACTTCATGTCCCCCTGTGTCCGACAATAGGGGCCAGGAACTCACCTTCCACCCAAGCCTGGTTGATTTTCAGGAAGGTGAGTTTGTCCACAGAGGCGTGGGAGAGCCGAGAGCGCTTCTCTGTGACCACGCCACCGGCCGCACTAAAGCATCTCTCTGAGAGGACACTGGAAGGAGGGCAGGATAGGAGTTCCAGGGCGTACTGGGAAAGCTTGCTCCAGATGTCCAGTCTCTTGACCCAGTACTTCAAGGGGTCCACGGGGCTGTCGGTGTCATTGAGCCCGCTGGATGACCCCATATAGTCAGACACCATGGTGGTCAGTTGTTGCTTGTGCTGGTTACTGGTGGATGCTGTGGCGGGCACCTCTGTTCTGGGCTGCTGCACTGCATACAGGCTCTTGCTTAGGCTCTTCAGGTCTCCGGGGCGCCAGTTGCTGCTGCTGCTGCTGGTGGTTGTTGTTGTGCTGCTAGTGGCAATGGCAGGCACCTCTTGCTGGCTTGGCAGAGCAGTTACAGTGGGGGTGGAAGGCTGGGGGAATGCTTCCAGTAGTCTGCGCACAAGGGCCTCCTTCAACTCCCTTGTGCGTTGCTCGGTGGTGGATGGCGTCATGAAGTCTCCCAGCTTCCCCTTCAGACGGGGATCAAGCATCAAGGTAATCCAGATGTCCTCCCTTGAACGCATCTGGATCACCCGGGGGTCCCTGCAAAGGCAGCGCAACATGTGCACAGCCATGGGAAACAAGTGGGCCCTGCCAGCAAGATCTTCCTCGTCCTCGCCATTGTCCCATAACGCATGCCTGTCCTCTTCCTGTGCTATGTCGTTGTCCTCCTCAAACCGCCATCCACGTACAATGCCTGCTGCACTCTGCTCCTCCTCCTCCTCCTCATTCAGGTTAGGTACCTCCAACTCTTCCACTACCTGCTGTGAGCCCTCCTCTGAGCAGGACTGTGCTGCCATCTGCTCCTGTTCTTCCAACTGCCTCAGGGCTTCATCCCCACACTCAATTAAATTGTCCATTGCCTGCTCCAGTAGACAAACCAAGGGCACCCACTGGCACACAGAGGCCCGCTCCTCACTGACCATCTTGGTTGCCTCCAGGAAGGGACTCAGCACCAGGCATACTTGCTGCATCAGTGTCCACTGAGTGGCAGTAATCATGGGGACTTGCTGGTTGCTGGGGACACTTGGGTCTAGCATGTAGGCCCTAAGAGCCAGCCTGTGCTGACACAGCCGCTCCAACATGGCCAGAGTCGAATTCCAGCGAACTGGCATGTCGATGATCAGCCGGTGTTGTGGCCTTCCATACTGCTGCTGTAAGGTGGACAAGAGTGCAGAGGCAGTGGCTGAGAGGCGGAAAAAGCGTACCACCGCCCGGGCATCCTGCAGCAGCTCGCTCATCCCCTGGTAGGTGCACAAGAAGCGCTGCACCACAAGATTGAGCACGTGGGCCAAGCAGGGGATGTGCTGGAGGTTTCCCTGCTGCACTGCTGCCACCAGGTTGGCCCCGTTATCGGCTGCCACATAACCCACTTCCAGGCCTCTGGGGGTCAGCCACCTCCGCTCCTGTTTCCTGAGGGCGGCCAGGACGTTCGTGGCCGTAAGCCTCTCCTTCTCCAGGGTCACCAATTTTAAAAGGGCTTGGCAGTGCCGAG
Organism: Hyperolius riggenbachi; assembly: GCF_040937935.1. NCBI lineage: Eukaryota > Metazoa > Chordata > Amphibia > Anura > Hyperoliidae > Hyperolius > Hyperolius riggenbachi. The sequence goes on along the minus strand of NC_090652.1, from coordinate 168,662,810 downwards.
GCTTGGCGCTGCTGCTGCCGAGGCGGGCTTGCTTTACGGGTGCAGAGGGAGTGTCGTGACAGGACCCTTCTGCATCCCCCCTGATCCCGCGTGGTGGCACCACTAGCTGGGCTGATGCACTCTTGTCCTCCCTCCCTTCCATCAGTGTCACCCAGTGGGCTGTAAAGGACAGGTAGCGACCTGTCCCAAATCTGCTACTCCACGAGTCGATGGTCACGTGGACCCGCTTGCCCACAGAGTAGTCCAGGAAACGGGCCACGTTTTCCAACGCAAACTTGTGGCGTGCTGGGATCGCGCTCCTGCTGAAATAGTGGCGACTGGGGACTTGCCACTCGGGGATGCCAAATTGGAGCAGCGTCCGCATGGCGCTCCCCTCCTGCACCAGGGAGTAGGGAAGCAGCTGTGATGCCATGGCCCGGGCCAGCAAGCCATTTAGTTTGCGGATCCGCCTGTGGCTTGGAGGCAGAGGCTTGGTCAGACCCTGAAAGGTGTCGCTCAGCAGGGTCTGACGATGCTGGGATGCAGGGGAGACAGAGGAGAGAGATAACCACTGGCTGCCAGCCTCAATGTCTGTGTCCTGAGTAGCCGAGGTGGAAGAGCACTTGCGTGCTACTACTGCTGCTGCTGTGGGGGATTCACGACCCTGAGGGAGGGATGATGCTGCTGCGCTGGTGGGCCTTGTGCTCTCAGGAACCCCTGCCAGCAGTGCCTGCTTCCTCTTAAACTCCGCATACTCGTGGCAGTGGCGGCTTCTCAGGTGGCCCTGGAGGGATGAGGTACCCATCTTGCTCAGACTTTTCCCACGGCTCAATCTTTTGCTGCATAACCTGCACACCGCATACCTTTTGTCATCAGTACATTCGTCAAAGCAATCCCACACTGGTGACTTTCATTTACTGCGGCCCCCACTAGCAGAGGGTGCAGTGGAACAATGTGTGGTAGTAGTTGCCGGGGGTTGCATGGTGGTGGTGCCGGCTGATGCAGTGTCCGGTCTACTTCCTCCACGCCCACTGCTGCCGATGCCCCTGCCTGACATATGGCGATATCCCTGCCTAGGCCGAGGTGACTCGTCATCCTGCTCTGACCATTCTTCCCCGGACTCAGCAGGTTGCGCATAGTTAGGGTCCACAACGTCGTCATCATCAGCAGCATCATCATAATCCAGCTCTTCCTCTGACTCCCCCGCCTCCTCTTCTGTCCCTACATCCCCAGACACAGACCCTTCTTCTTCATCACCAGAACTCAACAACGCTTGTGATTGTGGCCCGATCTCAATCTCTGCCACATCAGTCCCCAGTAAGTCCTGAGCTTCTTGCATCAGCAGGTTCCTAGATGCCGGACTGAGGGACAGAACGCTGTCATCCTGGGAGGGCTGCTGACCAGTGGGTGCTGGGGTGGATGTCACAACAAGCATGGGACGTTGGCTGCTGCTGCTTGGAGTGGTGCTCACAGTAGAGGTCTGGGAGGAAGTCATGATGTCCATGAGTACGTCAGGTTCCATTTGCTCAACCACCACACGGGGACCAGAAACTTTAAAATATTTGGACAATGGCGTCCGCTGACTCGGCCCAGGCTTTGCTGCCCCCCTTTCTGCTGCATCACGACCACGTACAGCTGGGCGTCCTCTCCCTGGACGTGGAGCAGTCCCAGAAGTGGCTGAGGCAATTGAACTCCCTTTCCTCTCACCCCGCGAAACCCTACCAGACATGTTGCTAGTAATGAATCACTGGATGCAGTGGGCACAGTACAAGGTCACTGAAGGATGCACCAGGCACAGTACAACGGCACTGAAGGATGCAGTGGGCACAGTACAAGGTCACTGAAGGATGCAGTGGGCACTGGATATACAACTAGGTCACTGAAGGATGCAGTGGGCACAGTACAAGGTCACTGAAGGATGCAGTGGGCACAGCAGTGGGCACTGGATATACAACTAGGTCACTGAAGGATGCAGTGGGCACAGTACAAGGTCACTGAAGGATGCAGTGGGCACAGCAGTGGGCACTGGATATACAACTAGGTCACTGAAGGATGCAGTGGGCACAGCAGTGGGCACTGGATCTACAACTAGGTCACTGAAGGATGCAGTGGGCACAGTACAAGGTCACTGAAGGATGCAGTGGGCACAGCAGTGGGCACTGAATATACAACTAGGTCACTGAAGGATGCAGTGGGCACAGTACAACGTCACGGAAGGATGCAGTGGGCACAGCAGTGGGCACTGGATATACAACTAGGTCACTGAAGGATGCAGTGGGCACAGTACAAGGTCACTGAAGGATGCAGTGGGCACTGGATATACAACTAGGTCACTGAAGGATGCAGTGGGCACGGTACAAGGTCACTGAAGGATGCAGTGGGCACTGGATATACAACTAGGTCACTGAAGGATGCAGTGGGCACAGTACAAGGTCACTGAAGGATGCAGTGGGCACAGCAGTGGGCACTGGATATACAACTAGGTCACTGAAGGATGCAGTGGGCACACAAGGATGTCACACTGTGTAATGAGATGCTTATATGCCAGCGAGCGAGCAGTGGGCACTGGGCATGGCACAAGGTCACTGACAGAATGAATGAACAGCGCTGGCAGAGAGTGGCGGCGCCGGCGGTGTGACTGGCTGCCTGCAAATAGTACAAGTGTATAACTGTCACTGGAATATACAAGTGAACACTGCAGCTGCACTAACCTGCCTGCCTGCACTACACACAGATAATCCCCACTCCCACTACACTGACTACACTGCAGCACTGAACCTGCCTGCACTACACACAGTTAAATAATCACTAGACTCCCACACTCCCACTACACTACACTGACTACAACTAACTACAGCAATCACTCACTGACTAGCTAACTGTGTACAGTATAAGAGCAGTGTTAGCAAAAAAAAAACGCTTTGTTTTTAACACAATAAATGCACTTGCTCAAACAACAATGGCCTGGAGATAATCCTCTCAGCACCACAGTCTAGCAAGGACAGAGCTTTTCCATCATGGCCGCCGCTTTATATTCAGGAGGGGAGGGCATAGCTCTCCTCCTGTGATTGGTTGCTAGGGCCTGGCTGGGGCCCTCTGATTGGCCTGCAATGTGTCACTTCCGCATAGTTTGACGCATTTCCGCTAACCACGACTTCAGCGCCGGGTTTCACGAGCGTGAATGCGGATTTCTGTCTGCATTCACGCGAAGCCGAAGCAGATTTTCGTGGTTTAAAATCTATTCACGGCTTAGCGTGTCTGAGGCGGAATGCGTCAAAATGGTCGTGAATCCACGCGTAAGCGTGATCACGACCTGGCGGTGAGCACCACTGCTGAGGGTGTGGGTGGGTGATTAGGTGCCCGCAAGGGGCAGGTTAGGGTCTGATCTGATGGGTGGCAGTGGCAGGTGGTGACAGGGGGTGATTGATGGGTGATTGACAGGTGATCAGTGTTTGATTACAGGGGAGAATAGGTGTATACAGTACACAGGGGGTGGGGGGGGGGTATGGGGAGGATCTGAGGGTGTGGCGAGGTGATCAGGAGCGCCCAAGGGGCAGTTTAGGACCTAATCTAAAATATAGCATTGACAGATTGTGAGAGGGAGTGATTGATGGGTGATTAGGGGGGTGAGTGGGTGCAAACAGTGGTCTGAGGGGGTGATCGGGGGGGGGGGGGGGGGGGTCTGAGGGATGCTGTGGGCGATCAAAGGGCAGGGGGGGCAGGATCAGTGTGCTGGTGTGTTTACATGCACAGCTGCCTCCTCCGCTGGTGGTCCCTCAATCACTGGGACCACAAGGGGAGGAGGCAGCCTGTATAATACACTTTGTATACATTACAAAGTGTATTATACACTTTGTATGCGGCAATCGCAGGGTTAACAACCTGCCGGCGCTGCTAATTGGCCAGCTCGTTGATGCCACGGGTGGGCGGTGCCTAATGCCAGCGGATGTTCGCGCATCTATGCGCGCAATCCCCAGCTAATCAGTCCCCCAGGTGCCGCTGCTGATCGGCGTTACGCGGTCCTGGGGGTGCCACTTTGCCGCCGCCTATTCGTAGTGGACGGTCGGCAAGTGGCTAAAAATGTCCTAACTTGTACAACAGCCCTCAATGTGTCTGTGGATTGACCTGGCCTAGTGTAAGCAGAGGGCATTGTTGTCCTTCTCAACCCACCCGCACCATGCCGATGTGTCGTGCACCATACTATTGGGTATTTTGAGTTTAGCACTTTTAAGATACCCACACATCTAGCAATTTTGGCAGCCGTTTGACCAATAGACAGATCTCTCTAATAAGAGAGAGATCTGTTGGCTGCCATCAACCGCAGGCTGATTCCCAATTAATTTCAGTATGAAATCTTTTGGGCATCAGCCTTGTGATGTCACCTCACCGCCCTCGACCATGTCTCCCTAAATGTGCATGTACCTGGCAGTGCCCCTGCATTAATACTTTACCTGTCTGGTGTCTGCCACTGTGTCCGCACTCCTCTTCCAGATTCGCGCCCCATGTGGTTGCCGCTGAATTGCACGTGACGTCAATTGTGTGACGTCACACGTGTCCCTCGTGCAAAGCAGTGGCAACCACGTGGGGCGCAAATCCGGAAGAGAAGGGCAGACAGTGTCAGATACTGGACAGGTAAAGTCTTAATGCAGGGGCACCAAGGGGGTACATGTACATTTGGGTAGAAGTGGCCGGGGATTTCAGTTGTGTTCATTGTTCACAATTATTGCACCCCGTTACCACCGCATACCCGATCGAGCATGTCGGCTCAAGTCGGTTCATGTCGAGCATGTCGGTTCCAGCTTGTCTGATCAATACATGCGACCAGTTTCGGCTAACTTTAGTTTATCTTATGAAAGCATAACTCTACAATATTAAAATTTACCAGTGGGGAGAAAAGTTTACACTCACCTCCCCAAAGTTGTCCCTCTGCACCCTACTTGTCTTTGCTGCTTCTATTTAAAGATCAGGTCCTCTCTTTTCCCCGTACGTTGATGAATCCTCCAGCAAGATCTTAACCTTTGCCAGTGAAAAGATGGCTGCCACATCCCACCCATAGCTTTTGCATTATGTGATGTTAATGTAAGCCTCCTTGAGTGTGTGGCAACTAGCCATTAACTTTAATTTTTTACCATACCGATGGTGTTACAGTAGAATCCCTTTATAGTAAACTCCAAGAGACTGGGCAAAGTGGTTTTTAGTATTTAAGAAGTTTACTTTATCAGAAATTGTCAAACGCAAGCACATAAAGTATACTGTAGTACTGTATCCTATTTCAGTCAATAATTGGGAGTATTTTTTTTATTGCTTCAGTAAGTAAATTCAGACAATGTTAAGCTAGATCAAAATGCACATTTTGCAAGATGCAGGGATTTGCATGCAATAATCATGCAACAGCTTGCACAGGAAGCATAGATCTCACGAGTTAACACAGGTACAATACTTATAGCGTTCTCTTCTGTCCACATTTCTGTGTAGCTTGGATGATGCTGTAAGGTTGCAGCCATGCACAAGCAAATCACAGATGAGGCAATTCCATAAGTAATCAGGCTGCAGCTTACACAGTATGCACAGGTCTCAACGGCTGGTGCATTTGCGGTAATCGGCGTACACCGACCTCGGCTCATGGGTCTCCAATTGACATTTGACGCATGTGCCCACCCACTTTCCACTATAGTTGGTTACAGAATACCACAGAGGCCAAAAACCAGGTATAGTAAAACCTGATATAATAGGTCAGAATACAGGTAGTACCCGGTTAACGAACGAGGAACACTGTTCCACCTCTATCCCCTGTGTCTCCTATGTGCCCCCCTCTGCCTCCAGTGTTCCCCTCTGTGTCTCTCTGTCCCCTTCAATGCGTGTTTGAACCCTTCAGTGCTTTTGTTTCCCCTCTGTGTCTCCTTGTCTCCTGTGCCTCTTTGTCCCCTCTATGCCTCTGCCCCTCTTTGTCCCCTCAGTGTTTCTGTCCCCCTTTGTTCCCCAAGTACCCCTGTCCCTTCTGTGTCTGTTGTCCCCTCTGTGTGTCTTTGTCCCTTTTGTGCATGTGCCCCCCCCCCCCCCCAGTGCTTCCTGTCCCTTCTGCATCTGTGTCCCTCTTTGTCGCCTCAGTGCCTATGTCCGTTCTGTGTCTGTTGTCCCCTCTGTGAGTTTTTTTGTCCCTTCTGTGCATGTGTCACCTCAGTGCCTCTGTCCATTCTGCAACTATCTCCCCTCTATCCCTCTTTGTCCCCTCAGTGCCTATGTCCCTACTGTGTATGTTGTCCCCTCTGTGCGTCTTTCTCCCTTCTGTGCACGTGTTCCCTCAGTGCCTCTGTCCCTTCTGCATCTGTGTCCCCTCTATCCCTCTCTGTCCACTCTGTGCCTCTGCCCCTCTTTGTCCCCTCTGTGTTTCTGTCCCCCTTTGTTCTCTCAGTGCCCCTGTCCCTTCTGTGTCTGTTGTCCCCTCTGTCCCTCTTTGTCGCCTCAGTGCCTATGTCTGTTCTGTGTCTGTTGTCCCCTCTGTTTTTTCCCCCTTCTGTGCATGTGTCACCTCAGTGCCTCTGTCCCTTCTGCATCTATGTCCCCTCTATCCGTCTTTGTCCCCTCAGTGCCTATGTCCCTACTGTGTATATTGTCCCCTCTGTGTGTCTTTCTCCCTTCTGTGCACGTGTTCCCTCAGTGCCTCTGTGCCTTCTGCATCTGTGTCGCCTCTATCCCTCTTTGTCCACTCTGTGCCTCTGTCCCCCCTCTGGCCCTGTACCACTTTCTCCATACAGCAGCAGTGCTGTACTTCCAGTTTCAGTTCAGCGCTGTCGGCCTAGCCACTCCGCCTCCTACTCCCTCAAGCGTACAACACCGCTTTCTGTCACATGGCATCCAGTAAGAGAAGCTATGCCATTTACTAGAGCTGGCTGGTGGCGGAGAGAGGAGGATGGACAGCATTAGACTTGGTTTGGAGGTGAGTCCAACACTGCTGCTGCTGCAGGGGACATGCCCGGGTCTAAGGGGAAGTTTGAAGCTGCTTCTTGAAACATCCCCTGTGTGGAAATGATGTAATTGCGATGGGATCGGGCCGTTCGTATTGACGGGTTGTTCGTAAGCCGCAGAACAGCCGTTCTATTATATCAGGGTTTACGTTACCAGCTGTTATTCCCATATTTATTCCCATACTTATAATGGTGCTTTGCTGGGACCTGAACATTTAGTTTAATAAACTCTAATGTTTACTATATCAGAGTTTACTATAATGAGATTATACTGTAGAAGCAAATGGGGAGAAGTCTGGTCCAGATCCTGGAGCAACAAGGTAATTCATTAGGGAGGGGAGTATCAACTTTTCTCCCCGAAGAAGCCCAATAAGAATTCACATTAAGCAGGAATGTTATAATCTCACAGTTTACATAGTTACATAGTTATTTTGGTTGAAAAAAGACATACGTCCATCGAGTTCAACCAGTATAAAGTACAACACCAGCCTGCTCCCTCACATATCCCTGTTGATCCAGAGGAAGGCGAAAAAACCCTTACAAGGCATGGTCCAATTAGCCCCTAAAGGGAAAAATTCCTTCCCGACTCCAGATGGCAATCAGATAAAATCCCTGGATCAACATCATTAGGCATTACCTAGTAATTGTAGCCATGGATGTCTTTCAACGCAAGGAAAGCATCTAAGCCCCCTTTAAATGCAGGTATAGAGTTTGCCATAACGACTTCCTGTGGCAATGCATTCCACATCTTAATCACGCTTACTGTAAAGAACCCTTTCCTAAATAAATGGCTAAAACGTTTTTCCTCCATGCGCAGATCATGTCCTCTAGTCCTTTGAGAAGGCCTAGGGACAAAAAGCTCATCCGCCAAGCTATTATATTGCCCTCTGATGTATTTATACATGTTAATTAGATCCCCTCTAAGGCGTCTTTTCTCTAGACTAAATAAAAACAGTTTATCTAACCTTTCTTGATAAGTGAGACCTTCCATCCCACGTATCAATTTTGTTGCTCGTCTCTGCACCTGCTCTAAAACTGCAATATCTTTTTTGTAATGTAGTGCCAAGAACTGAATTCCATATTCCAGATGTGGCCTTACTAGAGAGTTAAAGAAGGGCAATATTATGCTAGCATCTCGAGTTTTTATTTCCCTTTTAATGCATCCCAAAATTTTGTTAGCTTTAGCTGCAGCTGCTTGGCATTGAGTACGATTATTTAACTTGTTGTCAATGAGTACTCCTAAGTTCTTCTCCAAGTTTGATGTCCCCAACTGTATCCCATTTATTTTGTATGGTGCTAGACCATTAGTACGTCCAAAATGCATGACTTTACATTTGTCAACATTGAATTTCATCTGCCATGTATGTGCCCATATAGCCATCCTATCCAGATCCTGTTGCAATATGACACTATCTTCCTGAGAGTTGATGATTCTGCACAATTTTGTATCATCTGCAAAAATAGCAACATTGCTCACTACTGCATCTACTAGGTCATTAATAAATAAATTGAAGAGCACTGGACCCAGAACAGACCCCTGTGGGACCCCACTGCTAACAGTCTCCCATTTTGAGTACGATCCATTGACCACAACTCTTTGTTTTCTGTCCATTAGCCAGTTCCCTATCCATGAACACAGACTCTTCCACAGTCTTTGCATCCTCAACTTTTGCACCAAACTTTTGTGGGGAACAGTGTCGAAGGCCTTTGCAAAGTCCAAGTATATCACATCTACAGCATTCCCAATATCCATATTAGCATTCACTACCTCATAAAAGCTGAGCATGTTAGTCAAACAGGACCTGTCTTTAGTAAACCCATGTTGATGCTGAGAAATAAGATTATTTTCTACTATGAAGTCATGTATAGTATCTCTTAGTAACCCCTCAAATAGTTTGCATACAACTGATGTTAAGCTTACAGGTCTATAATTTCCTGGATCTGATTTATTGCCCTTCTAATGCTGAATACACACGGTGCGTTCGCGCACTCGATTTCCCGCTCCATTCCCGTCGATTTGTTTATTTCCAACATGTCCGATTTGGATTTCGATGGCTCATTAGGTCGATTCGCATGCAAAGTATGCCGAATCGACCTAACGATCCATCGAAATCCAAATTGGACATGTTGGAAATAAACGAATCGACGGGAATCGAGCGGGAAATCGAGTGCGCGAACACACCGTGTGTATTCAGCATTAAATAATGGGAAAACGTGGGCTGTACGCCAATCCACTGGGGCTCTGCCAGTTGCAAGAGAGTCACAAAAGATAAGATAAAGGGGTTTATCTATAACTAAACTTAATTCCCTTAGGACCCGAGGATGCATGCCATCCGGACCAGGTGCCTTGTCTATTTTTAATTTATTTAGTCTTGCCTTCACTTCTTCCTGCGTTAAGTATTTAATATTACAGTTAGAAGATTGAGACTCTTCCGCCTCTGTAGTTTGCAACAGTGCTGTTTCTTTTGTGAAGACAGAAGCAAAGAAAGCATTTAATAACTCTGCCTTACCTTGGTCATCCACCATTGAGTTCCCCCCCTCATCCTTTAGGAGTCCTATACAGTCAACCTTTCTTTTTTTAGAGTTAATGTACTTTTACAACTTTTTTGGGTTAGATTTGATATCCTTAGCGATTTGTTTTTCAGCTTCAATCTTTGCCTGCCTAATTTCTTTTTTACAATTTTTATTGCACTCCTTATAATTGCTTAGTGCAGCCTCGGCCCCCTCCTGTTTTAAGACCTTATAGGCATTCGTTTTCCTCTTCATTTTATCTTTCATTATTCTTTGTTTTTTATTTTGTACAAAAAAGTCTAATGTATGGAAAACTGCAGGCAATTATAACTTGACTCGAAAAGAAAATGTATTTAAAATGCATTTAAATGAATCAATATTTTATATAAATGGAAACATTTTATAATATGGAAAATTTGTTGTATAATAAGCAATTAATATCAAATGTATTATTTCAGTGTCGGACTGCCATTCCAAGGGGATTATTTGGAAATAAGCAAGAACCCAAAATACAAGAAGTTGAGTGATAGCATTGAAGATAAAGTAATTATTGCTGACACCGTCAGTAAAATCAACAGAGCCAATGGGAAGGTAAGATTTAATTAGTTTATATTAAATGTAGGTGTGGTCTAAAGTTTCAATAACGTAAATGAAGCAGGACAGAGTTGGTTATGGCAACCAGCAAGTAAGCTTGCATGTTTCTAGAAAAAAAACATGCATGCCGGTAGTAGAATATTGATATTCTACTACTTAATTCCCATAGTAAAATATTGGTAATCTTTACCAATATTTTACTATGACCTAACCCTACTCACACACAGAACCTTTCCTATACCTATGCCTAGCCTAGCCCTAAGACTCCTGGTGCTGCCTAATCTTAATAGCCTCCCCTTTATTGCTATGCTGCAGCTATGAGACACTTACGATGATGTGAAGTTGCTGCAAAATCTGTGCAGCTCTATTTTCCAGAACTTGCACTATGCAGTTCATGTCATTCAGTTGATGTTTGATGGTTTTGTTGTTTCTTTTTTAGGATTACTTATTTTTTGGGAGTTTTGTCTGGCATTGGTCTATGCCCCATATCACTTGACAACCTTGCCTCAGAAAAAAATGAACCCTGTTCTTACAAGTAGTGGTTCCCTACTATGTTGGGTTGACTTCTGATTTCCTTTTTTTTCCTACCATGAATGTCTTTTGGGATAATAAAGCTCAATTCTAAAACTTAATGCTTCGGTCTGGGCTCCAGTAAATTTGTTTTTAAAGGTGGCCATACACTGGTCGATTTGCCATCAGATTCGACCAACAGATAGATCCCTCTCTGATCGAATCTGATCAGAGAGGGATCGTATGGCCACCTTACTGCAAACAGATTGTGAATCGTTTTCAGCCTGAAACCGATCACAATCCCCCCCCCCCCCCCCCCCGCGCGCACAATACCTGCCCCGCCGGCGCGACTCCCCTGGTCTCTGCTGTCTTCTTCTCCGCTCTGGTCTGGCCTCCGGCATGCTTCACTTCTTCCTGCCCGGCAGGAAGTTTAAACAGTAGAGCGCCCTCCGGAACAGGTAATGTATACCCGCTGCATTGTGTCGGTCGTCGGGCATTCGAACGCCGCTATCGGCGCACTCCCGACCCACTGGCGAACGAGAAAAATCTTCCGCACGGATGGATTGGCGGGAAACGACGGAAACGATCGATTTCGGACGGAAATCGATCATTCTGCCAGCGGTGTGCGCGGCGATTTCACAGCCGATTTGATCACTGTGATCAAATCGGCCGTATATCGGCGGTAAAAACGTTAGGTGTATGGGCCCCTTAAGAGTGTCCAAGAGTTTAGAATAATGGATTGTAGTAGTACTGTGTATGTACAGGGTTATTTAAAGAGACTCTGTAACAAAAAAGTGCCCTGGGGGGAGTGCTTACCTCGGGTGGGGGAAGCCTCTAGATCCTATCGAGGCTTCACCATCCTCTTCTATCCCACAGTGGTCTCGCTGGGCCCCTCCGAAGCCACAGCCGACAACTTGTCAAGCTGTGGCACAGGCGCAGTAGCGGCCTGCAATATTTGCCTTCCCCGGCTCCAGCGCAGGCGCAGTAGCGGCTCTCGGCTCGGGATCAGGCAGAAATGCCTGCACAGTAGAGTGGACCCAACTTGGATCTGATCCTGAGCCGAGAGCCGCTACTGCGCTGGAGCCAGAGAGGTAAATATTGACATGGCCGCCATTCTGAGGTGCCCAGCGAGACCACCATGGGACTGAGGAGGACGGGGGAAGCTTCGATAGGTTTCAGAGGGTTCCCCCTTCCGAGTTATGTACCCCCCTGGGGCACTTTTTTATGTTACAGGTTTTCTTTAAGGCCCATCTCCATTTTTAGTTAGTAACTACTGGTAGTGACTTTGATGAGTCAGTAGGAAGGCTCATTAGCAGGCTCAAAAGGAAATGTGGGGTTAATTGAAGACATAGTAGATATACACTGTGTATTGAGTCTTTACTGAGTTAGGGGAATTTGGAACCATGGCAGACCAGTAGCATATTTGACCATTTTTAAATAATTTGATTAGGAAGATTTCTATTTATTTTTTTCACAAGGTGAAGGATTAGACTCATTCCACAAAAAAAAATATTTTATCTGCCCAGAATGATTAAGAGTATGCACTGAATGGTGCATAAATAGTTACTTTTTATATTTGTATAATGTATATTATTTAGTACCAAAAATAGTTTTAAATTCTTTTCTACATTTATTGATTTTGGAATGTAGTACAGATTAAAATGTTATATTTAATATGTTGTCTGCTAATTTAATGTTGTAAACATTCAAGAAAGCCCCAATTTTTACTGTAGATAAGTTAAGATAAGATAGCTTTATACAGAGCATTAGGGCCCAGTTATCAATCACCAAGTCTACACACTATGCTATCTATTAAAGTGGACCTGAACTCCTGCTCAGGACAGAAGGAAAACATAGAAATGCACCCTGTATGTATTTAGAGCATTTAGCCTGTCTAATCCCCCCACCCCATATGTGACTAAGCACAAGTTGCAGTTTGATTCCTCAGCTGTGTCAGCAATTTGGCAATTTCTTATTGGTAAACGCAGGATGTTAACAATATGTCTGCTTCCGTGAAATGAAATGAAAATTATGGCTAATTAACTTTAGCCTCACCCACACTGGAGTCACAGTACTGTGTTCCTTTGCCTCCTACTGTGCCCAGTGTAATGGGGTATGGGTACAGACAGAAAAGTACAATATGGATTAAATGCTCACCCCTCCTCCAACACAGATAGAAGTACGGTATTTAAAAGGCTTTTTATGTTACACACAATTCATTTTTTATTTTGGGTACAGCTGCAATAAATAAATAAATAAGCTTCTGAAATTCAGCTTTAACATGCACATGCAGCTCTCCATATGAGAATATATTGGTACAGTCCACATGCTTTCCTCCATTATCTTTAAAGAGAACCTGAACTGAAAATAAAAAATTAAAATAACCATACACAGGTCATACTTACCTCCCGTGTAGTCTACTACTCAATCTCTTTCTCCTCTCCTGCTTCCTGTTTGTCCACTGTGATCAATGTAATTCTCCGTCCTCTATTTAAAAAATGGCCACTACCTCATAACAGCTTCCTGGTCAGCACACTGTTAAACTGTAATACTACCCACTTGAGCCATAGGGAAACATAGACATTACCTTGCACATTCAGTTGTAACTGACAGCAACTGGTATATTTCAGTTCTGACAAAATATTGTCAGAACTGGAAGGGCTCACTAAGAAGAAAATGGTGAGCTGCTGAGAGGAAATGACAGTGAGGTTAGTATGTAATATTCATTTTCAGCTATGTTATGTGTTTATTTTAAATAATTTTGCTTGCTTCAGGTTCCCTTTAAACAACTAGTAACTGGTAATATTGTCGCTGAATCACATAATGAATTTGACTAAATAAAGTAATGACCAGACTACTACAGTAACCAGTACATCAGACATAATGCATTCACTGTATAAAGTATACATGAAAATCATGTGTACTGTACATCACCTGGCTAGTCTAGGGGCTTTACACGTATTCCCAGGCGGGACAGGCCCGTAGCGCACTAAAACGTAACTTTAATTTGATACAATTAAAATACAAATGTAAAAGGGCGAGCAACCATATACGCAGCATAGAAGGGTTCAATTGTAGTTGTGTCAAGGTTATCGCACAAACTAGTGTGTGTCATTAAATAATGTTAGAATAGGGAGGAAGCATAGCATAAGGCAAGAGAACCAAAGGCCAGAGACCACTAATATCAAGGGCTCCCTGTCCTATAGGGGATTGGTCTGGGTTCAAGTTGCATCTATGCTGCTGTACAGTCCCTATCGATCCACAAACATAAGCAGACATTATGGGGGTACATAAACACCTGGTGCACTAACTAAACATACTCGACATGTTTCAGTCCTGCGACCCTGGAGGGAATCATATATACAGTGCAAGTGTAAGAACACACACACGCACACACACACATTCAAACTGTCAACATTTTAGCCCATATCAGAGTTGAGTGCTGTTCACAATGACCAGGCTTATATACTGTGTGAGTACACCCTGCCATAGGGTCAGCCCATTGGGTGTGTATCCCTGACTCCACCCTCCTTATCAATATTCATGGAGTCTTTTTCCTGTTAATGTTTTACTCCATGAAGGATAGTACTCAGTCAATGGCAGTACAGACCCAGATTCAGACTGTGGAACAGCCGCAAACGTCACAGACACTGACACAGGAGCAAGCACAGGCTGTTCAAGCTTTACCCCCCTATTTTGGGCCCTGTAGAACCTGATTCCCCTCATGAATCTTTTGAGGATATTTCTGAGGAGTCACTTGAGGAAGGGGAGGCTAGAGACTTAGATTCCCAGTATATGATTCGGAGCAGATTCCGGAGTCAACTCCTGAGGCATCGGCTCAGGATGATATATATAGGGATCTGAAAGACTTAGGTAGCAGCACTTTTCCTGTGCATATATCCATTAAAAGTGTTATATCTTCTCAGTAGAAACAGCCTGAAAAGAGGTTATTCATTCCAAGATCGTTTAAAAGAAGGTTTCCTTTTAAACAAGAGGATCAGGACTGGTCAAAGTGTCCTAGACTATATGCATCACTAACACAATATTCCAAGTCAGCGGATTTATCCTTTAACCTCCTTGGCGGTAATCCCGAGCTGAGCTCGGGGTATGCCGCCGGAGGTCGCCGCTCAGGCCCTGCTGGGCCGATTTTCATTCTGAAAAAAGCAGCACACGCAGCCGGCACTTTGCCAGCCGCGTGTGCTGCCCGATCGCCGCCGCTCCGCGGCGATCCGCCGCGTGCAGCGGCGAAAGAGGGTCCCCCCAGCCGCCCGAGCCCAGCGCAGCCGGAACAAACAGTTCCGGCCGGCGCTAGGGGCTGGATCGGGCGGCTCTGACGTCAGGACGTCGACTGACGTCCATGACGTCACTCCGCTCGTCGCCATGGCGACGAGGAAAGCGAAACAAGATAGGCCGCTCATTGCGGCCTATCTTGTTACTTTCGATTGCCGGAGGCGATCGAAAGTACGCTTCCGGAGCGCCCTCTAGTGGGCTTTCATGCAGCCAACTTTCAGTTGGCTGCATGAAATATTTTTTTTTTTAATTAAAAAAAAACCCTCCCGCAGCCTCCCTGGCAAAATAAATAAACCGCCAGGGAGGTTAAAGATGCAGGTAGTTTAAAGAATCCTATGGACCGAAAGGCAGAGAATCTCCTAAAGAGGGCGTGGCAGGCAGCTGCGTTTGCTTTAAAGCGGAACTGTATATATAAAATAAACACATTGTTTCACTTACCTGGGGCTTCCCTAAGCCCCCAGCAGCCGTCCTGTCCCGCGCCGCTTCTCAATGAGCCTCCGTTCTTCCATGGCCAGCTACTTTTGGTTTCGCCGCCGGGTCACTGCGCCTGCGCGGCTCTGGCCGCGCGTATCCTTTCTTCGCGTTCCCCGCTATTGCAGAGGAGAACGCGAAGAAAGGATACGCTTGGCAGGGCTGCGCTGGCCTCGACTTACAGGTCGAGGTACGGGACCGAGCGGCGGCGGGGGACTGGAGACTCGTGGAGATTCGGCGCGGAACAGGACAGCTGTTGGGGGCTTGGGGAAGCCCCAGGTAAGTGAAGCAATGTGTTTATTTTATATCTACAGTTCCACTTTTAAAACTGGCTATTGCAGCTATCTGCTTTACCCGTAATTTAGAGAAGTGGATGCGGGGCTTAAAGGCCCATCTTATAGCAGGTACACCACACAGAAAGATACTGGAATCCCTACCAGTTATGTCAAAAACAGTGGCTTTCTTGGCAGATGGTGCCACAGAATCTTTAAAGAGACTCTGTAACAATTTTTTCAGCCTTAGTTCTTCTATCCTATGAGTTCCTATGCCTGTTCTAATGTGCTGGGGCTTACTGCAGCTCTTCCTAATTACACTGTCTCTGTAATAAATCAATGTATCTTTCCTCTGTCCTGTTTGTCGGGCTAAGGCTTTGATTATGTGGAATGTGCAGGGCTGCTTGTGATTGGTAGAAGCGATACACACCCTCTGCAGGCCCCCTGCATACTCACACACTATGCTTAGCTGAGCCTACTAGAAGCTGGTTAGTTTGTTTGTAAACACTGCCTAAAACTGTTAATTACAAGCCAGGATTGCAGCAGAGAGTGGCAGAAACAGCACAGAGGGGCACAGGAGAAAATAAGGAATAGAATGGTATGCTTTTTAGTGTAAGAATATTAGAGTACAGATTCTCTTTAAGGTCTGCAGCCAAAACAACCGCTCTGATAAATTCCTCTAGATGAGCAATATGGATAAATACTTGGGAGGACGATGTATCGTCCAATAATCGTTTATGCGCCATGGAATTTCAGGGCGAGTTGTTGTTTGGCAAGGACTTAGATTCCATTTTGGAAAAGTCGTCAGACAAGGCCAGAAAATTTCCAGACAAAAGGAAGAAGATGGGGAATAAAACTTTTCAGGGGAAGCAAAATTTTCCCAGGCAAGACCGGGGGTAGGCAGCAGCGGCAGAGATCCAGAAAATTGACTTAAAATGCACTTTGAATAGAAAGGAACTTGACGTAAACATAAAACGCTGCTAAGCTGCTTTGCTGGCAACAAAGAATTACTTTCCCAGCCTTAGAGGAGGAAGGTGGGAAAGTCAGGTGATAGCTCTGTGCAAAATGCTGTTTAGTAGTAGAGATGGCCCGAACAGTTCGCCGGCGAGCAGTATTATGCAGTTTTCACATACCGTATATACTCGCATATAAGCCGACCCGCATATAAGCCGACCCCCCAACTTTTCCAAGAAAAAACAGGGGAAAATGATTGACCCCCATATAAGCCGGGGGTAGGAAATGCTGGATTGGTGCAGGCCGCGTAATCCCCCCAGTGTGTCCCAGTATAGCTAGTATAGTGCCCAGTATGGGTAGGTAGTGCCCCAGTATAGCTAGTATAGTGCCCAGTTTAGCTAGTATAGTGCCCAGTTTAGCCAGTATAGGGCCCAGTATAGGTAGGTAGTGCCCCAGTAAAGCTAGTATAGTGCCCAGTATAGCTAGTATAGTGCCCAGTACAGCTAGTATAGTGCGCAGTATAGCTAGTAGAGTGCCCCAGTATAGCTAGTAGAGTGCCCCAGTATAGCTAGTAGAGTGCCCCAGTATAGCTAGTAGAGTGCCCCAGTATAGCTAGTAGAGTGCCCCAGTATAGCTAGTAGAGTGCCCCAGTATAGCTAGTAGAGTGCCCCAGTATAGCCAGTATAGTGCCCTAGTATAGCTAGTATAGTGCCCAGTTTAGCTAGTAAAGTGTCCAGTTTAGCTAGTATAGTTCCCAGTATAGCTAGTATAGTGCCCAGTATAGGTAGGTAGTGCCCCAGTATAGGTAGGTAGTGCCCCAGTATAGCTAGTATAGTGCCCCAGTATAGCTAGTAAAGTGCCCAGGTTAGCTAGTATAGTGCCCAGTTTAGCTAGTATAGTACCCAGTATAGGTAGGTAGTGCCCCAGTATAGCTAGTATAGTACCTAGTATAGTGCCCCAGTATAGCTAGTATAGTGCCCAGTTTAGCTAGTATAGTGCCCAGTATAGGTAGGTAGTGCCCCAGTATAGCTAGTATAGTACCCAGTGTAGGTAGGTAGTGGCCGGTATAGTGCCCTGCTCCCTCCGCTGCTATTACCTGCAGCGGCTTCCTGGTCCCCGGCGGCGCTTCCTCTTCTCCGCTCTCATGCCTCTATGAAGAGATCACAGCAGCGCGCCCGGCGCTGCTGCTCTGATGATGCAGGGGGCAGGAAAGAGCGCGGCTCCCTGTAGCGGCGATCTGTATCGCCGTTACCATGGGAACCGCTCTTTCCTGCCCCCTGCATCATCAGAGCAGCAGCGCCGGGCGCGCTGCTGTGATCTCTTCATAGAGGCATGAGAGCGGGGAAGAGGAAGCGCCGCCGGGGACCAGGAAGCCGCTGCGAAACAAGTAATAGCAGCGGCGGGGGCCGCGGACCACGGACCACCAGGGAAGACTCGCATACAAGCCGACCCCCCAACTTTTGACCCCCTTTTTGGGGGTCAAAAATTCGGCTTGTATGCGAGTATATACGGTAGACTTTAATGGAAGGCGAGCGGCTGCCGCATTAAGTGGTTAATAGCAAAGCCCCCTTACATGCTAGAAACACGAAATTTGGAGGAGATGTGGACATGGACAGTGGGTACAAGTGGAAAAAAACATTTTCAAAAAGACCTTATGGTTTTTGAGAAAATCATATAATCTAAACAGTATACATTGAAATGCGGTAATTGACAGATAATGTAGCAAACCTAACGGTAGTGTAAATTTACATATATCAAAAGAAAGAGCAATTCATTTTCTGATGGGGTTTCCAGGGGGTCCATATGCAGTGCATACGGGCTCCTATGTAAATCCCCCCCGGAACTTTTTTTTTTTTTAATGTTCAGAGGGTGGGAAATTAAAAAAATACAACAAAATGGGGTACCCTACCAAACCCTTTTACCGACCCCTTGTCCCTCATAAAAGCTCGGATAGCCAGAATGCGGAACCCCCGGCCGAGTGGGGCTTCGCACCCTCAGCTATACTAACCCGCATGGCCCATGGTATTGGGGAGGGCGGGGGAGAGGGGCGGCCAAGCCTTCCCCCCCGGAGCCCTTGTCCAATCCATGGACAAGGGGCTCTTCCAGTGCCCAAGGAGGAGGTGGGGGTTTTGAGAAGCCTCGCAAAGCTGTTCACGAATAGCAAATTCTATGCTTGTGACATCTCTATTTAGTAGCTAGGAAACCCACCCTCCTGGCAACTGTCTATTTTCTAAAGGGATTTCCATATTTACATTACTTATTTTTCCAAAGGGAATATTTCTGAAGTGGTTGAATCAAATATGAAAATTGTGTAATTACTTCCATAGTGCTCTATTCACCACTTCTATAATAATATAAAGGAGGGGGTAATGTAGAGGTTTTTAAAAACATTTTTAAATAGCTAAATATATATTGATGGCTTCTTTAAAAATCTATTTTTACTGTTTCCCAATATATTATTTAATTTAAAAACAAATAATCCCGAAATTCCATTTTAGCATACAGTTTTCCTTTTGTTTATCTTGATATTTAGTTTGAAATCTTCAAAGTTTTCATTGTAGGGTTAAAGTAAATTGTTATCTTCAGGAAGAAACTGTTCCTGCTTATTCTTACATTGTAATACCACTTAATATGTTTTAGGGATCAACTCGAATTTTCTTATTGACAAAAAGCAATTTAATTATTGCTGACCAGAAATCAGGACAGACCAAGCTGGAAGTTCCTCTTGGAGACATTACAAAAGTGAGCATGAGCTCCCAAAATGATAGCTTCTTTGCAGTCCATCTAAAGGAGGTAAGTTCATTACAAGCGTATTAAATATAATGAACATAAATCTAAAAATATTGTCAGTTGATCTGTCTTCAGCTCACATTGGTGTACTACAACCAACAGATAAGTAGTATTGATACAATGGCAAATTGTTTTTGTATTATTGTTCTTCTCAAGTCTTTAAAGGGAACCAGAGATGAACGATTCACACAAAATAAACATATCAGTTGATAGCTTGTAAAGAATAAATGCTCTACCTGATAATTTCGCCACTCTGGTGTGCCTTTTTGAGTGTTTTTTATCCATTATTGCTCCAGGAAATATCCAATATGGCCGCCGGCTCATATCTCTTCTGCTTCCAGGTTATAAACTGTTCTGGATGTGCTGTCTAGCCTCTATGAGACTATAGACAAGCAGGGCTGCTGCAGCCTTTCATCTGTCTGCTTTCAACTTTATTATTCTGGTATGCTGTGTGGCTGCCTGTAGGAAGTGTCTCTCATAGAAATGAAACTGCATACAGTAGATAATGACTGGCTGCACACTGCACACAGATACACTTGTCTGTTTCAGAGCTTCTTTCTCGGCAGCAGCAGCCCCACCCATGTCAACAGCTCTGAGTAGGAAATTTGAGCCAGGAGGGGGCAGGCTTGGGCTTGAAAAGACTCCACAGAAGAGTAACTCAGCTATAATGATTCCAGGTCAAACCTAGACTGAATCAGTCGGTGGATTCTTATTTCAGTTGATAACAGATAGATTAGACTGAGAAGAATAAAACTAAAAGCATGATAGGTGTTTACTGTCATGTTCCCACTGATAAATGTAATAAAATACATGAGGGTGCTTCGTCTCTGGTTCTCTTTAAAGAGAATCTGTACTGTCTGATTTGTACAATAAAAAACATACCAATCGAGTCTCTGTGATCTCCTGGATCCCTCTTTGCCATTTCCGCCGCTTCCTGCCGAGATCCTGGCTTTTAATTGCCAGTTTTAGGCAGTGTTTACAAACAAAAAACATGGCCACTAACCTGGAAGTGATGTTTGTATATATATATATATATATATATATATATATATATATATATATATATATATATATATAATGTTACATTATACTACAAGTTTTTATTACATATTGAACTCCAGTCAGGGATTCTCACAGTTTCTCAGCATGGGCAGCTCCCTTCCCCCTCAGACAAGCTTAAAGGGAACTGAGCACATTCTCTTTCACTGGAATCTCTCCTGGCATAGGAGCTGCCATGTTCCCCCCTCCCCTTCTCACATTCCTTATTTACAGAAATCAGAGATGCTATCTTGGCACATTGACACACACAATGGCTTTGAAGAAACAGTCCTAATTACTCACCCGCTATGCTGATGAAAAGGCATTGTTTACCTCTTGGTAATTAGCTCAATAAAACAATTAGGTTCCTGAAGTCTCTGCGGTTGGGGACGGTCGGGCAGGCCTGCTGAAACAGGCTACTAACACTACTTTGAATGTAAAATACAAGGTAAAATGAAAGTTTATTTTAATAATGAAACAGATTGTCGGCATGCATTTTTCATGTGCTATAGAAGTGTCCTGAGTGATAAAAAAGGTGCTCGGTTCACTTTAAATTGAGAGCAGAGAGCTGTCTGTGAGTAATAAATAAAGCACACACACAGAGCCTGCAGGGGGCGTGGAGGAGGCATGCTTAACTTCTCCCTATCACAGCAGAGGCAGTGCATTCCTATCTGGCTCGACGAAGCTTGACAAAGAAAAGAAGATTAGATATATTACAGAGACAGTGCAACTAGAAAAGGCTGCAGTAAGCCAGACCACATAAGAACAGTATAGGAACTTATAGGATGGAAGAAATAAGGCTGAAAATTTTGTTACAGTCTTTATAAGGTAAATCTAAAAACAAAAATTGCTTAAGACATGGAAGAACATCATGCTGTTATAATACAGCTGTAAAAAAAGAAAGAAAATGAAGAATGAAAAACAGAATATCCTTTCACAGAAATAAATTATGTGTCAGAGTCACAGTTTCATGAAAGTGTGTAATAAGTCCCTGTAAACCAAACTGTGTAATTCACTTTAGTTTTTAATTACTACAGCAACATTGAAGGACCACTATCACAAAAAAATTAAATTTAAAGCAAACCTAAAGCGAAAAAAAAATGTATCTCTCTAGTCGGTAATTTTACTTTTGAGTTCAATAATAGGTTTAGAGAATTGGAAGGGATGGCAGAAACAGAGGGGACAGCTGTCTCATTATAATCCGAACATTGACGCTGAGGAGCCTGTATAACCGAAATGGATTGGCTAATGGAGGCAGATAATGCAAGTCGGTCTGGATCCTAATATTGGTGCCAATATGCTAATGAGTAGCCTCATGGAGGTACCCAGGCGTAATAAAACAGCTGTCCCTTCTGTTTACCCTCTCCACCAGTCAAAACAAGCACGCTACGCAGCACTACTGCGCGCACATGGATTTATAACTTGCACTGCTAAATTTAAGTTGCGCTGCTTTAGCAGCACAGCTTAACCACTTCACAACTGAGGGGTTTTACCCCTGAAACACCAGAGCAATTTTCACCTTTCAGCGCTCCTTCCATTCATTCGTCTATAACTTTATCATTACTTATCACAATGAAATGAACTATATCTTGTTTTTTTGCCACCAATTAGGCTTTCTTTAGGTGGGACATTATGCCAAGAATTATTTTATTCTAAATGTGTTTTAATGGGAAAATAGGAAAAAATGTGGGAAAAATTCATTATTTTTCAGTTTTTGGCCATTATAGTTTTTAAATAATGCATGCCACTGTAATTAAAACCCATGAAATGTATTTGCCCATTTGTCCAGGTTATAAAACTGATTAAATTATGTCCCTATCACAATGTTTGGCACCAATATTTTATTTAGAAATAAAGGTGCGTTTTTTTCAGTTTTGCGTCCATCCCTAATTACAAGCCCATAGTTTATAAAGTAACAGTGTTATACCCTCATGACATAAATATTTAAAAAGTTCAGTCCGTAAGGTAACTATTTATGTATTTTTTCTTATTGTAATTTTTTTTTTAAATTGGGGAGTGTGGGAGGTAATGAGTTAATTTATAGTGTAAAACTAATGTATTTGTATATGAAAAATGCTTTAGGGTGTAGTTTTACTATTTGGCCACAAGATGGCCACAGTAACTTTTTGCTCATGTGACCTGCAAGCGTAGGACGTACGCTTGCAGGAAATGTTATGAGGCTGGGAAACTTTTTTTTTTTTCCACAATGATCACGCTGCTGCTGCGGGGGGCTTAGATCAATGAACAGGAACAGTTTTTCCCGTTCATTGATCTCTGGGTGAGCGGCCGGCGGCGTGCACGGGAGCGCACGCACGAGCGAGCGGGAGCGCAAACAGCGGCGGTAGCGGGCGGGAGGTGCGGATATCTCCGTCCCTGGTGATGACGGGGTGGAAAAAGATACCATCAAAAGATAGAGCAATTTACACATTTCCATGTCCATGGAAAATATAACACAATATCAAACAAAAAAAGTATCCATGGTCATCAAAACCAAGCAACAACTGACTTCATATGGAAAAAATGTATACATTTTTATTCAATGACGTATCCAAACAATTAAAAACAAACAAATCTCCAGTGTTGCTGAGGGGGATGTATAAATAATCAAATAATGAATTAATACTAAACACGCAAATGGAGGTGAGGAAGTGTAAGACAATTCACATGTATATGCAATAATAAACTGAACAGCACCTACTCCTGAATGCAATAATCCTAAACACATATGTATAAAGCTGTCAGTATCGTAGAAATAATGGCCTCACCGTTCCAATTGCACTGACCCTCACAGCTCCGCCGGAGACAAGAGACCTCACATGTATCGCACCTCCTACGGTGCTTCCTCGGAGATAAAAAGATAAAAAATGGTCCGTCTTAAATACACGCTGTGTAGCCGCCGAATGCTGCAGGAGGCGTGGCCACACCTCCTATGCGTCACTCCGCTACGCGACCTCGCGGTCGCATAGACTGAGCGGCGCACACCCGATGATGCTGTATGCGGAGGGTCAATGCAAAAAGCGGCTCAAGCGAATTTAATTATAAATAACTACCCGCATGTCAGAAAGCAGTTGCTAATATATTAGAATAATCATTATAATAAACAAACATAATTAATACTTGGGAAACATGTGGAAATGTCAATAATTATATATATATTCCACATAACGCCATCATGTGGCCAAAATTCATATAAACACATAAAAAGTTAAAAATTGAGTTGAAACAATCATGACAATGGGACAACAATGACACCTGGAAAAAGAGACGGAGATATCCGCACCTGTTCGGGGTAAAGTGGTTAATGAATCAAGCCCAATAGTCTTTTACCTTACCTAGCCATTATTAGCTATTTCAGTAGTCCGGTGTAGTGTTCCTACATTTTCTGATTGACAAGTTCACCTGGCTATAAGCTCTTGCCTTTTGTCCTTCCCCTTTTAGCATGCTTGTGTGCAGTGGGTATGTCCACCAACACTGACATCATAAGGATGTGCCTGTATAAAGCTGGTCATACTTTTATAGATTTCCACCCAATGTTCCAAAATGATTGATTCCTTTCTGAAAAAAATAGATTCAGAAGGAATCCATTCCTACCACACACTGCACATCAATTTCCATCATTTCAACAGGGAATATACTGAAAATCAGTTCAACCGCAGCAATGCACTGTTTGATGCACTACAAAGCTATGCACCATTGATCTACCAATGCTTTCGCCTGCCCTTGATTGACCTAAATTTTTCACCCTTTCCGATCTAAACTTTTGATAAATTTTGTTCAAAATCTATTCGATCTTCAATTCGAATTCAGCGATCTATCTATCTATCTATCTATCTATCTATCTATCTATCTATCTATCTATCAGTGATCTATCTGATGTGTGCTACACACAAGGAACAGATTTCCAATAGATTTCAGAATGAATTCTATTGGAAATGTATTGGAAATTGAACTAAATGCATTATTGGACCATTAGGTCCAATGCAACTCCATGGGCCATTGATCTGCTGCCAGCAGCAGATCGACCAAGACTTTCCATCCTGTCAGATAGATCAAATCAATTGAAATCAGCCACAAATCAATCGATAGATTTGATAGAATCGATTTCCAATCAATCGATTCTGTAGGATGGATGGCTAAAATCGACCAGTATATGGGTCCTTTAAGTGTGTCATGCCAGCTCATTGTAGATGGCTGCTAGATTATAATTATAATAGGATCAGGGTGTAGCATTGTTTGAGAGATTAGTGTGGTGCTGATGCACAGAGCACCATCCACAATGACTGTAGATTATGTTTGTATCTCAATCTCTTCCAAAGGGTCAGAGTGTGAGCAGTAATGGGAGATTTCTGTCTAAGAACAGATAAACTAGGATTGGAGGATCAAAGAATTGAAGCAGGTGCTTTGAGTGCAGTGCGTGGGCTGTGTGTCACCTAAATTGGACACCACTATACCAGTAATGCTATAATCGACAGCCCATGGACAGATAATTTGGGGTTCCGGCAATTGCCAGACCCTGAATTACTTCTCCCTCAGAGTTACTATGACTCAGAGGGGGAATAATATTTAATGCTGCCAGGAATTTTAGCCGCAATAAGATAAGCTGTCATCTGGCTCACCCTGCACCCAACTCACCAGCGGCGTTACAATTAGTATGCCAAATAATGGCTCCCCATGACAGGGACTTTAGGCGTTTATTTCCCATAAAAAAACAGAGGTGGGCATGTGGTCCTGATTACATCATAGGGACAGGAGCAAGCTGAGAATCATAGTAATACTTTATAAAATTAAGGACAGAAAGTTCTCCTAGTTTCCCATTCCAGTACATAACTCCAGTCTAAATACAGTGACTTTTATTGGACCATATAAATCTAGACTCTTCCCAATGGAGAGCTTGGATGTCTGTAGTCAAAAAATGTAGCAGGGTCATTTGTATGTCATGTGTATGACCTGTCCAGGAAAGTGATAGAAACACTTTTTTTTTTTTAACGTGTACTGGGAAAGCTGAATTCGCCATCACATAATGGCAACCTTGGCATTTGCAGATATTTTCTTGTATTTGTTTTGCCAAATACATTTCTTATTTTTCTTTAAATAAGTTCTCCCTATGGTACATGGTTCTTAGACAGTGTGATAGATACTCTAGATATTAAAGGAATAGCTTAATTTTAAATACACAGATTCTGCTACAATGATCTAGTGAGTTGACCACTATTTAAGTAAAGTCCCCAATAATTTATGGGTTGAAAATTATTATGAACATAATCTATAGCTAGGGTCGAAATTGATCACTCCTAAGTATATAACTCTAGAAACAATAGGCAGTTAAACACTGGATTGCAAAGTAGTTCAACACGTATACCTAAAAAGAGAAAAAAAAACAAATCTGTTCTGGTTTATTTTTCAACTGGTTTAGTAGCAATCAATCACCATCATAAGTTTCTGTAGAAATGCTCATGGTTCCTCTAAATACACCAGCAAAATTCCTGTGTATAGTGAAAGGTGATATGTCGGACATATGTTTGCTAGGAGAGGATGCCAGATTTCCAGTAGGCATGCTTTCACAAAGACTTCAAAGGCATAAAATCTTTGTTTGGAAATAAATGAACATGGACTTGCCTGGTTATACAGTTCGCCACCACTGAGCATGGCAAAGGCCACCACAGGCTTACATAATGACGGGATTTAATGTTGGGTGCCTGTGTATGTAAAAGAAGGAAAGAAAAGAAGATAGAGGAGGCCCTTTCTCTTCTAGAGTCAATTCTACTTTATTTACCAGAGATATAGCCAGGATTACTTAGACATGCAGTTTATAAAGCTTGTTGGCCAAAAGAAAAAATGGCAGCTAATCATGCTCTACATATATTGTTACCATCTTATGTCTGTTGACGTCTTAGAGTTTTCTATTGTATACTCTGAAAAAAGCCAAATAGTATGTTTAAATTAGTAATTCATGAACATTTCCCTTGGAATAGTGTGTTTTCTGTAGACGATGAAGACATCATAACCACTCCAAGAATAATTATCCTTTGGAACTCTTATCTTTTCAGTTTTACATGTGTTGTACATTTATGAAAGATATTTTTTTTTACAACAAAAATGTATTGTAGTATCCTTGCAGTCATTCCATACTTAAATTTTCTTTTTTTGTTGATTTCATGCATCTCATTATTGACTTGTTTTTGCTGATGTGTCATATTCATAATGTTTCTAATTATGTCTATATTTCTAAAGTAATTTATAGCAATATGACGGTAACAGCCTTCCATATTTCATCAATTAGGGCTCTGCAGCAGCTTCCAAGGGTGATTTCCTCTTCAGCAGTGATCGTCTTATAGAGGTGGCTACAAAGCTGTACCGTACTACACTGATGCAGACAAAACAAAAGATATACATTGAGATCGCAGATGAGTAAGTTGTAAAATGTCATTTTTAGCATTTCAGGTTTGTAAGTGATTTACTTCAAACAATGCATATTTAATCAAATGAACTTGAACTTTCATGATAAACCTCCTATACTTTGATTACGTGGCTTCCCTAGTTAACATTTTAAGACACAGTGATGCAAAACATTTATTAATGCTACATAAAGAGATACAAATTGAACTTGTAAAGGGGCACTATGGCTAAATTATGTTTATATTATCATTTAATATAAAATATGTGCAATTATAGCAATGTGTAAGACTTGTATTATGGCTGAATAAAACTCTGTTTCAATATTGCTTTACCCTAAATCAGTGCTGGAGTCCCGTCGCCAGAGAAAGCTAAGCGACGCTGAACCAGCACATTCCATTCTGCAGGAGGAGGCTGCCTT
Organism: Hyperolius riggenbachi; assembly: GCF_040937935.1. Lineage (NCBI taxonomy): Eukaryota > Metazoa > Chordata > Amphibia > Anura > Hyperoliidae > Hyperolius > Hyperolius riggenbachi. The sequence continues at coordinate 168,635,622 of NC_090652.1, read as the reverse complement.
ATCAGTCGTTTCATCTGAAGTTGTAATCTCCCCCTTTGATGTATGGGAGAGGTTTCACCCAACGTCTAACTGCACATTAGTGCTGTTACAGCTCCTCTGATCTGCCGTACGTCTGAGGACAATGACGTATGGCTCTAATGAAAAACATGCTCCCCGCTGAGGCCCCCCTTCAGAGACACACGCAGGACACTGGCCACACAGCACTTGCGTGTGCTGAATCAAGACGCTGGAATCCTGTGCATAAGAAGAGAAGCTGGTCTCCATCGCAACTGACAACAAGTGGTGACCCTGCCTGTGCCAGCTTCTCTGAAGGGGGGCCTCAGCGGGGAGCATGTTTTTCATTAGAGCCATACGTCATTGTCCTCAGACGTACGGCAGATCAGAGGAGCTGTAACCGCACTAATGTGCAGTTAGACGTTGGGTGAAACCTCTCCCATACATCAAAGGGGGAGATTACAACTTCAGATGAAACGACTGATAAGGCAGCCTCCTCCTGCAGAATGGAATGTGCTGGTTCAGCGTCGCTTAGCTTTCTCTGGCGACGGGACTCCAGCACTGATTTAGGGTAAAGCAATATTGAAACAGAGTTTTATTCAGCCATAATACAAGTCTTACACATTGCTATAATTGCACATATTTTATATTAAATGATAATATAAACATAATTTAGCCATAGTGCCCCTTTAAGGTGGGACCCTCCATAATTAGTTGTGATTTGCCAGTTGAGTAATGCTAGACTATAGTAAGAGATCAGCGCTACAATCACACTAGCAGTATCTCCTTACCCTACTGTTTTCTCGCCTTTCCAATTTCCAATACCAACCAAATAAGACTTTCTGGATTTAAAGAGGAATAGCAATGAATGCTCTTAGAGCCTGTGCTTTAAGAACTCTTAGAGCCTGTGTTTATGTGAATTTTTCATCAACACATTAATGTTACGAACTGATACGCATTACTGAAAAATGCACAGAAGGGCACAAGTGTGCTCAGCCTCTCTTTGTTCACCTATGGAATTGTCAACACTGTACTTCATTGGGCCATCAAATCCCTCTACCTAATAATTCATTTTAGATTTAAATGTAAAGAGGCATTTTGCTAATGGTCTTTGCTAATTTACTTTTCTTCCTCAATTTTGCCTTCTTTATTTTGTTAGAATTGTGGATGTAGTCCAAGTCAGGCAAGCACAGCTGACAGGGTCAAAATTACATTTTATACAGTATTTTTTGTAAGGATTACTGTAAGATATATTTTGTTGATTCTCTTAACTATTGTGGAGGCCAAGTGCACACTTAGCTTACACACCGCATTCAGGATTTAGCGTTTCCTGATGCTGTATTGAGAGAGAAGTTTTACCAACATCATTAAAAGATCAAAATCGGAATCAATATTTTTCATTTGGATTTAAACAAAATCATAAAAATATATGACAGACAACAGATAACTAATAAAATAAATCAAATAGAAAGATTGTTATTCAAATGTTGATTTTTATCTGCTTCAAAGAAATTATTAAATTGACTTTAAAATCAAAAGTTTCAAATTGCTGTATGTGGATACCATAAGCTTAAGTCCCAGGAAGAGTTTTTTTTAGTTTTTTTTACAGTATATAACTGCTGTATTAGCACAAAAAAATAGCTTGTCTCATACAAAAAGCGCCACTCAATTGTATAGTCAAAAAAATAAAACCATACTTTTTTTTTACAAAAATGTTCACGTATACTATATCTTCACATTAAAACGTAATGAAATTGCACATGAAAGATATATATATAGAGAGAGAAAGAGAGGGAGGGGGTGAGCTTAAAAAATAAATGAACACAAAAAAATAAGACTTCCTACATGTGAATTAATGAAATATTCTTGTTAAATACTTAGGTACATAGTTGAATGTGCTGACAACAAAATCACACAAAAATTATTAATGGAAATCAATCACATTTATCAACTCACAGAGCTCTGGATTTGGAGTCACACTTTATTCTCGCTTCAGACTCTCTTTAAAGGACTTACGAGCTGAAATAAAAAAAAAAAGTTAATTACCTTAGTGCACTATTAGACCTCCGTGTAGATGAGCTGTGCCTCCCTTGTACTTTGCAGACCCTCTGTTATCTTAATCCTGTTATCATTACAGGCCCCGACCCAGCCCAGGGTCGCCTTATCTCTGGGGACTACAATCGCCGCTTTAAAATCCCTCTGCCTGCTTAGCTCAAACAGACGTTGCTGCATGGGATTCCAGCCCTGCTCGCAGCCCATCGTCACTCCGTACACTGACTCATACGTCATGTGGGCGTCACCACATGACTGCCCACATGACTGACTTTACTTCAAGCCAGCCGCCCCCCTCAGCACAGAATAGGAACGCTGAGAGAGCAAGGAAGTAACCTAGTAACAGCATTTGTTTACAGGACATTTGCAATGTAAGTAATTGAATTCAAAATCATTTATAATTGATGGGGGACACTTTTATAATCATGTAAAATAGCGTGGCAACATTTATTTATGGAAAAAAAAGAAAAAAAAAAAAAAAGATGCAGTGATTAATTTAAAGGGGCCAACACCCTAATGTAAATAAATGAATGAATAGCACTATTTTTTTTTTTTTTTTTAAACAGTAAAAAGCAGCATGCCTTGGTTATTTAAATTAATCATGAACATAGAAACTGCACAGTAATGGGAAATTGATCTTTCGCAAAATGATTTTGCTGAATTATAATCACAAATATTTCTATTGATGCCTGCAATGATATATATTTCTTGTATGTATAGTAGTCAATTAGCTTTTCTCTCATCACGCTGCATAAAGGCTAATCTTTTTTAGTGCAGATGTGATAAGATGATAAGATAAGATGAGATAATTTTAATATTCACAGTGGTTCAACAATTGCGTATTTACGATTTTTCTTATATTTCTTTTGTATGTTTTCATTCCTATGCAATTATCATAAAGGGAAACAATATTTGAAAAATACTCATATTTACAGAGAAGCATAGCATTTGGAACACTCCCCTACATGCCATCGCCGTCACATGGATACCAACTGGTAGCTATACTCACCTACATGCCAGCTCCCAGGAGCTGCAGGCCACCACTGTTAGCTATACTCACCCACATGCTATACTCACCTACATGCTATCTCGCAAGAGCTGCAGGCCACTACTGCCAAATGGTCACCCACTGGTAGCTATACTCACCTACATGTCATCTCGCCAGAGCTGCAGAGCTACATTGCCACATGGTCACTCACTGGTAGCTATACTCACCTACATGCAATCTCACCAGAGCTGCAGCCCTTGACTGCCACATGGTAACCCACTGGTAGCTATACTCACCTTCATGCCACCTCGCCAGAGCTGCAGGCTCAATCAGTAAAGAAATTAATTCCAGCAAGCTATTCAGTCAACTAATCAGACATTTAAATTTTTTTTATCAGGATTGCACTTTTATTTAGCTTTCCTGTAGGACAAGAAGACACAGACACCCTAGGGGAAGAGGGAGATAAAGGTGAAAGGGCTGGTGTCAACCAAGAGGGCTTCTGAGCGTTTTTCAAATCAACAGTGATTTGAAAAGCGATTGGCTAATGTTACCCTATGACTGTGTTCTCACCGCAGTGTCGTGAATTTTTTCAAAATTGCAAACACACTGCATGTAGCATTTTTTTGGAGCGATTCGTTCAAAAATCGCTTCACAAAATCGCACTCATAAATTGCTAGTGATTGCTATTGTAATTTTGGTGTGCACTAGCCCAGAGAGAGGAGGAGGGGAGAGAAATCGAGAATAGCCTGAGATAGAGCAGATAGCTCATCTGTATTGCAGTCCCACATCACACAGAGGCTACTTGCTTGTAATAGGACTCCTGTCCCTGCCAGTCTCTCACACAAGTCAGTAAGCAGCCTTCCTGGAGTCTAGGGACTGTCAAAAACTTTTCAACTTGTACAATGCCTTATCTACACATGCAGTCATTATAACAATGGGAAGAGACCAGACAGATGTTTTCCCACAGACCCTCCAGGCAAGCTCTGCATCATGCTGTGTATATTTACCAGCTTGCCTGTCCTCTAATTGCACTTTTATCAGCTAGCCCAGTGTTTGACATTGCCTTACAACAACAAACCTGAATACACCAGACTGGCCCTAAATCACTGAATGAAAGGTGGCCTGGGGGAGCAGAGGACAAAGGCCCTGGGGAAATTGACCCATTTGCCTCTATGGTAGAGCTGTCCATGTGGTCACCCACTGGTAGCTATACTCACCTACATGCCGTCTCACCAGAGCTGCCGGCCTACATTGCCACATGGTCACCCATCGGCAGCTATACTCTCCTACATGCCATCTCGCCAGAGCTGCAAACCTACATTGCCACATGGTCACTCACTGGTAGCTATACTCGCCTACATGCAATCTCGCCAGAGCTGCAGCCCTTGACTGCCACATGGTAACCCACTGGTAGCTATACTCACCTTCATGCCATCTCGCCAGACCTGCAGACCTACATTGCTACATGGTCACACACTGGTAGCTATACTCACCTATATGCAATCTCGTCAGAGCTGCAGGCCTACATTGCCACATGGTCACCTACTGGTAGCTTTACTCACCTACATTCCATCTCGCCAGAGCTGCAGGCCTACATTGCCACATGCTCACCTACTGGTAGCTTTACTCACCTACATTCCATCTCGCCAGACCTGCAGACCTACATTGCTACATGGTCACACACTGGTAGCTATACTCACCTATACGCAATCTCGTCAGAGCTGCAGGCCTACATTGCCACATGGTCACCTACTGGTAGCTTTACTCACCTACATTCCATCTCGCCAGACCTGCAGACCTACATTGCTACATGGTCACACACTGGTAGCTATTCTCACCTATATGCAATCTCGTCAGAGCTGCAGGCCTACATTGCCACATGGTCACCTACTGGTAGCTTTACTCACCTACATTCCATCTCGCCAGAGCTGCAGGCCTACATTTCCACATGCTCACCTACTGGTAGCTATACTCACCTACATTCCATCTCGCCAGACCTGCAGACCTACATTGCTACATGGTCACACACTGGTAGCTATACTCAACTATATGCAATCTCGTCAGAGCTGCAGGCCTACATTGCCACATGGTCACTTACTGGTAGCTTTACTCACCTACATTCCATCTCGCCAGACCTACATTGCTACATGGTCACACACTGGTAGCTATACTCACCTACATGCCATCTCGCCAGAGCTGCCGGCCTACATTGCCACAGGGTCACCTACTGGTAGCTATACTCACCTACATGCCATCTCGCCAGAGCTGCAGGTCTACATTGCCACATGGCCACACACTGGTAGCTATACTTACCTACATGCCATCTCGCCAGAGCTGCAAGCCTACATTGCCACATGGTCACCTACTGGTAGCTATACTCACCTACATGCCATCTCGCCAGAGCTGCAGGCGTACATTGCCACATGGTCACCTACTGGTAGCTATACTCACCTACATGCCATCTCGCCAGAGCTGCAGGTCTACATTGCCACATGGCCACACACTGGTAGCTATACTCACCTACATGCCATCTCGCCAGAGCTGCAGGTCTACATTGCCACATGGCCACACACTGGTAGCTATACTCACCTACATGCCATCTCGCCAGAGCTGCAGGCCTACATTGCCACATGGTCACCTACTGGTAGCTATACTCACCTGCATGCAATCTCGCCAGAGCTGCAGGCCTACATTGCCACATGGTCACACACTGGTAGCTATACTCACCTATATGCAATCTCGTCAGAGCTGCAGGCCTACATTGCCACATGGTCAGCTACTGGTAGCTATACTCACCTACATGCCATCTCGCTAGAGCTGCAGGCCTACATTGCCACATGGTCAGCTACTGGTAGTTATACTCACCTACATGCCATCTCGCCAGAGCTGCAGGCCTACATTGCCACATGGTCAGCTACTGGTAGCTATACTCACCTACATGCCATCTCGCCAGAGCTGCAGGCCTACATTGCTACATTGTCACACACTGGTAGCTATACTCACCTACGTGCCAACTCGCCAGAGCTGCAGGCCTACATTGCCACATGGTCACCTACTGGTAGCTATACTCACCTACATGCAATCTCGCCAGAGCTGCAGGTCTACATTGCCACATGGCCACACACTGGTAGCTATACTTACCTAGATGCCATCTCGCCAGAGCTGCAAGCCTACATTGCCACATGGTCACACACTGGTAGCTATACTCACCTACATGCCATCTCACCAGAGCTGCAGACCTACATTGCTACATGGTCACACACTGGTAGCTATACTCACCTACATGCCAACTCGCCAGAGCTGCAGGCCTACATTGCCACATGGTCACCTACTGGTAGCTATACTCACCTACATACCATCTCGCCAGAGCTGCAGGCCTACATTGCCACATGGCCACACACTGGTAGCTATACTTACCTACATGCCATCTCGCCAGAGCTGCAGGCCTACATTGCCACATGGTCACCTACTGGTAGCTATACTCACCTCCATGCCATCTCGCCAGAGCTGCAGGTGTACATTGCCACATGGCCACACACTGGTAGCTATACTCACCTATATGCAATCTCGTCAGAGCTGCAGGCCTACATTGCCACATGGTCAGCTACTGGTAGCTATACTCACCTACATGCCATCTCGCCAGAGCTGCAGGCCTACATTGACACATGGTCAGCTACTGGTAGCTATACTCAGCTACATGCCAACTCGCCAGAGTATAGTGAGGTGAGTATAGCTACCAGAGTGTGACCATGTAGCAATGTAGGTCTGCAGGTCTGGCGAGATGGAATGTAGGTGAGTAAAGCTACCAGTAGGTGACCATGTGGCAATGTAGGCCTGCAGATCTGGCGAGATGGCATGAAGGTGAGTATAGCTACCAGTGGGTTACCATGTGGCAGTCAAGGGCTGCAGCTCTGGCGAGATTGCATTTAGGCGAGTATAGCTACCAGTGAGTGACCATGTGGCAATGTAGGTTTGCAGCTCTGGCGAGATGGCATGTAGGAGAGTATAGCTGCCGGTGGGTGACCATGTGGCAATGTAGGCCGGCAGCTCTGGTGAGACGGCATGTAGGTGAGTATAGCTACCAGTGGGTGACCACATGGACAGCTCTACCATAGAGGCAAATGGGTCGATTGCCCCAGGGCCTTTGTCCTTTGCTCCCCCAGGCCACCTTTCATTCAGTGATTTAGGGCCAGTCTGGTGTCTGGGGTATTCAGGTTTGTTGTTGTAAGGCAATGTCAAACACTGGGCTAGCTGATAAAAATGCAATTAGAGAACAGGCAAGCTGGTAAATACACACAGCATGATGCAGAGCTTGCCTGGAGGGTCTGTGGGAAAACATCTGTCTGGTCTCTTCCCATTGTTATAATGACTGCATGTGTAGATAAGGAATTGTACAAGTTGAAAAGTTTTTGACAGTCCCTAGACTCCAGGAAGGCTGCTTACTGACTTGTGTGAGAGACTGGCAGGGACAGGAGTCCTATTACAAGCAAGTAGCCTCTGTGTGATGTGGGACTGCAATACAGATGAGCTATCTGCTCTATCTCAGGCTATTCTCGATTTCTCTCCCCTCCTCCTCTCTCTGGGCTACCAGTGGGTTACCATGTGGCAGTCAAGGGCTGCAGCTCTGGTGAGATTGCATGTAGGTGAGTATAGCTACCAGTGAGTGACCATGGGCAATGTAGCTCTGCAGCTCTGGCGAGATGACATGTAGGTGAGTATAGCTACCAGTGGGTGACCATTTGGCAGTAGTGGCCTGCAGCTCTTGCGAGATAGCATGTAGGTGAGTATAGCATGTGGGTGAGTATAGCTAACAGTGGTGGCCTGCAGCTCCTGGGAGCTGGCATGTAGGTGAGTATAGCTACCAGTTGGTGTCCATGTGACGGCGATGGCATGTAGGGGAGTGTTCCAAATGCTATGCTTCTCTGTAAATATGAGTATTTTTCAAATATTGTTTCCCTTTATGATAATTGCATAGGAATGAAAACATACAAAAGAAATATAAGAAAAATCGTAAATACGCAATTGTTGAACCACTGTGAATATTAAAATTATCTCATCTTATCTTATCATCTTATCACATCTGCACTAAAAAAGATTAGCCTTTATGCAGCGTGATGAGAGAAAAGCTAATTGACTACTATACATACAAGAAATATATATCATTGCAGGCATCAATAGAAATATTTGTGATTATAATTCAGCAAAATCATTTTGCGAAAGATCAATTTCCCATTACTGTGCAGTTTCTATGTTCATGATTAATTTAAATAACCAAGGCATGCTGCTTTTTACTGTTTAAAAAAAAAAAAATAGTGCTATTCATTCATTTATTTACATTAGGGTGTTGGCCCCTTTAAATTAATCACTGCATCTTTTTTTTTTTTTTCCATAAATAAATGTTGCCACGCTATTTTACATGATTATAAAAGTGTCCTCCATCAATTATAAATGATTTTGAATTCAATTACTTACATTGCAAATGTCCTGTAAACAAATGCTGTTACTAGGTTACTTCCTTGCTCTCTCAGCGTTCCTATTCTGTGCTGAGGGGGGCGGCTGGCTTGAAGTAAAGTCAGTCATGTGGGCAGTCATGTGGTGACGCCCACATGACGTATGAGTCAGTGTACGGAGTGACGATGGGCTGCGAGCAGGGCTGGAATCCTACGCAGCAACGTCTGTTTGAGCTAAGCAGGCAGAGGGATTTTAAAGCGGCGATTGTAGTCCCCAGAGATAAGGCGACCCTGGGCTGGGTCGGGGCCTGTAATGATAACAGGATTAAGATAACAGAGGGTCTGCAAAGTACAAGGGAGGCACAGCTCATCTACACGGAGGTCTAATAGTGCACTAAGGTAATTAACTTTTTTTTTTTATTTCAGCTCGTAAGTCCTTTAAAGAGAGTCTGAAGCGAGAATAAATCTCGCTTCAGACCTCATAGCTATCGCGCCGCTAAACGGGGGTCCCTTCACCCCCAAATCCCCCTCCGTGCAGCGCATCCCCTCTTCCTTGTTGGGGCAGGGCTAATCGTCGCAGCCCTGCCCCACACGCGTCTGTCAGCGCGTATCTCCGCCTCTCTCCCGCCCCTCTCAGTCTTCCTTCACTGAGAGGGGCGGGGGAGAGGTGGCGATGCGCCGCTGATAGACGCGACTGGAGGCAGGGCTGCAGCCGTTAGCCCTGCCTCCAGGAACGACCAATTCCATGACCAAGTGTTGCGGGGATGGGTTTGGGGGTGAAGGGACCCCCGTTTAGCGGCGCGATAGCGGCGGTTTAGCAGGGGCACACATGCCCCTGCTAACTATGAGCTCTGAAGCGAGATTTATTCTTGCTTCAGAGTCTCTTTAAAATTAAAGTGGAAAGAAAACACTACAGGCTGATCCAGCTTTGATGTAATGTCCTTAAACAAGACAAAATAAGTCTCAGTATGTGCATGGTCTTTTACGTGCCTGTATGACCTCCCTACAATGCCTGGGCATGCTTCTGATGAGGTTGCGGATGGGCTCCAGAGGAATCTCCTCCCAGACCTGTACAAAAGCGTCCACCAACTCCTGGCCAGTCTGTGGTGCAACGTGCGGTTGGTGGATGGATGGAGACACGATGTCACAGATATGCTCAAATGGATTCAGATCTGGGGAACTGGCGGACCAGTCCATAGCTTCATCTTGCAGGAACTGCTGACACATTCCAGCCACATGAGGTCTAGCATTGTCTTTCATTAGGAAGAAACCAAGGCCAACTTCACCAGCATAAGGTCTCACAAGGGGTCTGAGGATCTCATCTCAGTACCTAATGGCGCTCAGGCTACCTTTGGCAAGCACATGTAGGGCTGTGCAGCCGTCCAAAGAAGTGCCACCCCACACCATTACTGACTCACTGCCAAACTGGTAATGCTGGAGGATGTTGCAGGCAGCAGAACATTCTCCACAGCCTCTCCAGACTCTTTCACGTCTGTCACATATACTCAGTGGGAATCTGCTTTCATCTGTAAAGAGCACAGGGTGCTAGTGGCGAATTTGCCAATCTTGGTGTTCTCTGACAAATGCCAAACGCCCTGCACTGTGTTGGGCTGTAACACAACCCCCACCTGTGGATGTTGGGCCCTCATGGGTCTGTTTCTGTCCATTTGAGCAGACACATGCACATGTGTGGCCCATTGGAGGTCATTTTGCAGGGCTCTGGCAGTGCGCCTCCTGTTCCTTCTTGCAAAAAGACAGAGGTAGTGGTCCTGCTGCTGGGTTGTTGCCCTCCTACGTCCTCTTCCACATCTCCTGATGTACTAGCCTGTCTCCTGGTAGCGCCTCCATGCTCTGAACATTACGCTGACAGACACAGCAAGCCTTCTTGCCACAGCTTGCATTGATGTGCCATCCTGAATTAGCTGTACTATCTGAGCCACTTGTGTGGGTATAAACTTCATCTCATGCTGCCACCAGAATGAAAGCACCCCCAGCATTCAAAAGTATCTAAAACACCAGCCAGAAGGCATGGAAACTGAGGAGTGGTCTGTGGTCACCACCTGCAGAACCACTACTTTACTGTGGATGTCTTGCTAAGTGCTTATAATTTGTACCTGTTGGCTATTCAATTTGCACAACTGCATGTGAAACTGATTGTCAATCAGTGTTGCAACCTAAGTGGACAGTTTGATTTCACAGAAGAGTGATTGACTTGGAGTTACATTGTGTTGCTGTAAGTGTTCTCATTATATATATATATATATATATATATATTTTTTTTTTTTTCATTAATTCATTTTTTCATTAACCACTTGAGGACCACAGTCTTTCTACCCCTTAAGGACCAGGCACTTTTTTTCCATTCAGACCACTGCAGCTTTCACGGTTTATTGCTCGCTCATACAACCTACCACCTAAATGAATTTTGGCTCCTTTTCTTGTCACTAATAAAGCTTTCTTTTGGTGCTATTTGATTGCTCCTGCGATTTTTACTTTTTATTATATTCATCAAAAAAGACATGAATTTTGGCAAAAAAATGATTTTTTTAACTTTCTGTGCTGACATTTTTCAAATAAAGTAAAATTTCTGTATACATGCAGCGCGAAAAATGTGGACAAACATGTTTTTGATAAAAAAAAACCCATTCAGTGTATATTTATTGGTTTGGGTAAAAGTTATAGCGTTTACAAACTATGGTGCAAAAAGTGAATTTTCCCATTTTCAAGCATCTATGACTTTTCTGACCCCCTGTCATGTTTCATGAGGGGCTAGAATTCCAGGATAGTATAAATACCCCCCAAATGACCCCATTTTGGAAAGAAGACATCCCAAAGTATTCACTGAGAGGCATAGTGAGTTCATAGAAGATATTATTTTTTGTCACAAGTAAGCGGAAAATGACACTTTGTGACAAAAAAAAAAAAAAAAAGTTTCCATTTCTGCTAACTTGCGACAAAAAAAAAATGAAATCTGCCACGAACTCACCATGCCCCTCTCTGAATACCTTGAAGTGTCTACTTTCCAAAATGGGGTCATTTGTGGGGGGTGTTCACTGTCCTGGCATTTTTGGGGGTGCTAAATTGTAAGCACCCCTGTAAAGCCTAAAGGTGCTCATTGGACTTTGGACCCCTTAGCGCAGTTAGGCTGCAAAAAAGTGCCACACATGTGGTATTGCCATACTCAGTAGAAGTACTATAATGTGTTTTGGGGTGTATTTTTACACATACCTATGCTGGGTGGGAGAAATTATCTCTGTGAATGACAATGTTTTCATTTTTTTTACACACAATTGTCCATTTACAGAGTTATTTCTCCCACCCAGCATGGGTATGTGTAAAAATACACCACAAAACACATTATACTACTTCTCCTGAGTACGGCGATACCACATGTGTGGCACTTTTTTGCACCCTAACTGCGCTAAAGGGCCCAAAGTCCAATGAGTACCTTTAGGATTTCACAGGTCATTTTGCGACATTTGGTTTCAAGACTACTCCTCATGGTTTAGGGCCCCTAAAATGCCAGGGCAGTATAGGAACCCCACAAATGACCCCATTTTAGAAAGAAGACCCCCCCCAAGGTATTCCGTTAGGAGTATGGTGAGTTCATAGAAGATTTTATTTTTTGTCACAAGTTAGCGGAACATGACACTTTGTGAAAAAAAACAATTAAAATCAATTTCCGCTAACTTGTGATCACAATCAGTGTGATCGGCTTTCATAGGCGTCAGCCTATGACATCCGATCACTTCTCTGCCTCTGGAGGGGACAGCCGTGTCACACGGCTGTCCAGAGTACAGCGCTGCCTTAGATCGCAGCGCTGTACAGGGTAATTAGACGGTAGGTAATATAGTTACCCCCAGTGTAGGTAGTATAGTTGCCCCCAGTGTAGGTAGTATAGTTGCCCCCAGTGTAGGTAGTATAGTTGCCCCCAGTGTATGTAGTATAGTTGCCCCCAGTGTAGGTAGTATAGTTGCCCCCAGTGTAGGTGGTATAGTTGCCCCCAGTGTAGCTGGTATAGTTGCCCCCAGTATAGCTAGTATAGTTGCCCCCAGTGTAGCTAGTATAGTTGCCCCCCAGTGTAGCTAGTATACTTGCTCCAGTATTAGTATAGTTGCCCCCAGTATTAGTATAGTTGCCCCCTGTGCCCCCAAATTCCCGTGAATGGAAGGGAGGCACAGTGGAGCACTAAATACAGAGAAAGGGCGTGCAGAGAAACCATTTAGTTACACAGTCAGTTGAAAAACAACATCTGTCCATCAAGTTCAACCAGGAACAAAAATCAAAAACAAAACACCATCCTGAAACTGCACATATCCCAGTTGATCGAGGTGTAGCCTTAAATGGGAAATTTTCCTTCACCACTCCAGATGGCAGATAAATCACTGAATCAAATCTCCCAGGCATTACCTAGTAATTATAGCCATTGATGTCTTCATTGCAAGGAAAGCATCCAAGCCCTCTTTAACCTCCTTGCCAGTAATCCTGAGCTAGGATCGGGGCGGAAAACCGCAACTAAAAGCGGTAATCCCGACCTCTGCTCAGGGTAGCTGCCGGAGGCTGTGTGCAGAGTATAACGCGCAGTTTTACATACGGTACCTCCCGGGGGATCCCAACGTTGGCCACCATTCTTCTTCCTCTCTTCCGGGGCTCTGCTTCCTGCTGGTGAGATCACTGGTTGTCGTCATGACGACAGCCGGCAATTTCACTTTAGAATTGCAGTGCCACCCGGAGGATGGAGGCATAACTGCAGCGCTGGAGCCAGGGAGGTGAGTGACTGCAGAACTGCTGCAGATCTCCCTGGCAGCATGATTTTTTTCTAGGTTTTAGGGTCTGAAATGGTGCAAAAAAAATGGCACCACTTTTAGACCCTAAAGTCCAGAACGAATCATAACGTCAAGGGGGTTAAATGCAGATATAGAGTTTGCCATAACTAGTTCCTGAGGTAAGATATTGCAGATTTTAACCAATGTCACTGTGAAGGACTCCTTTCTAAATAGACGGCAAAAACTTTCTTTCTCCATACGCAGATCATATCCCTTTGTGCGTTGTACATTGCTAGGGACTAAAAGCTCATCTGCTAAGCTTTTATATTGCCCTCTGATGTATTTATACATGTTAATCAGGTCAACTCTCATTTGCCTTTTTCCCAAGCTAATTAAGCCCAGTTTGTCCAACCTTTCTTGGTAAGTGAGATCTTTCATCCCTCAGATTAATTTAATTGCCTGTCTTTGTACCTGTTCTAGAAGGTCAATGTCCTTTCTATAGTGTGGTGCCCAAAATTGTATCGTTTTTTCTAGATGTAGGCTCACAGTGATTTATACAGAGGGAGTAGTATACTAGCATCTTGAGGTGGCTCACTCCCCTGCCCAAGTGCCTCCATCCCGCCTGCCCTACCAATGCAAAGTCCCGAGCATAGCGTAACTCACCCAGCTCTCAGCATTCCACTGACCAGACCTCCCTTCAGTTGAAAGCATCTCTAGTTGCCTAATACTTGGGGGCCACCTCTAGCTACTAAATACTGAAAAAAGCTCTGGCTACTTAATACTAAGGGGCACCTGTAGCTATCTATGACTGGCAAGGTAAGTAAGGGAGAAGTGACAGCGGAGCCTGCCAGCACACTTGCAGTGCGGTCCGGCTGTGGTTTGTAGGTTCAAGGAGGGCGAAGTCTAGGGTGCCAGGACATCTGTACCTAAAGGCTCCGGTGATGTAAATCCGGGCCTGCCCTGTATCCTAGCATTAATTACAATGAATGGTGTGAGTATAACACCACAAATACAGGAGATATGAAGGTACATCAACTGCAGGGAAGGTATGCGGAACACATGGTGTACAGACTGGAAGAGGATAAAGACCATTGAGTACTGTAATGCCTTTAGTGATAGAAAAGCATTTATTGAAGCAAAGTGCATGCAGCAGTAAAAGTATTCTACCTAATAATCCTCAAGTGTCCCTGCGTCTTGTCTATGTGTCAGTGCTTTTGCGCTACTGCGCATGTCAAGCACTGACAGCCGTTGGGACAGGACGCAGGGCGGGCTGGCCGGTGGAGCAGGTGGGCAGGTGCGCGTGACGTGCGTGGTGATGACAGACCTACAGCCTGTTTTCAAACAGGCTTAGGTCACTAGTATTTAATATTGTGGAAGACAGAAATTCTGCACGGCATATGGGTACATACCATGTACAGCCCTTTGTCAGTTAGCAATTACCGGTCAAATATGATGCCCCCAAGGTTTGCTATTTTCTCCAAAGTAACAGCAGATTATTTTTAGTTAATCAGGCTATAGATGTGCATGCTCGGTTTTTATTATATTTTATTAAATTGCTTTTAGTAACAACTGTAAATCTACTTTTGTCTTCTTTCACAGATTTTTAGTACAGTTCAAACAGGACAAAGTTTGTGTAAAGTTCGTCCAAGGAAGTCAAAAGAATGGCAATATCCCAACTTGCAAGCGGAAAAACAATCGTCTTCTGGAGGTTATGGTGCCATAACAGTACCATTTTATATGTAAAGACCTGCTCATTTATAACTTTTCAAATTTTAGTGGGGAACATGATTTTTATAATTTTGAATGTGCCAAATACAGATGGTAATGTGGTGCCTTCAGCAAGTGAAATCTGACAATCTCATGATGAACATTTTAAGTTTTTACATAATTGCACTTTTTTATGCAACTGTTTTATCTCCTACTCCTAAGTTCACCAAAGCATATTATTTGTAACCATTTGGATGTAAACAAGTTCAGACAACATAAGAAAGTATGTATTATTTAAGCATTCTGCCACCTTTTACAGTCCATATAATTCTCAAAACTGACATCAAGTATTTGTTTTCCATTATACTGTCTACCATGGAAAACAGCTATTTTATTAAGTCTTTGTGAAATACAGATAACCACTAGTTATCTTCCACATAAAGAATACAAGGAACCCTCATTTCAGATAAATATGGATGGAGCCATTGCAGTCCTGCTGATAGATTTGGCTGCAGTAGTGTCTGAATACCAGAAGCATACATGCAATTTATCTTGTCAGATCTGACAATAATGTCAGAAACACCTGATCGGCTGCATGCTTGTTCAGGGTCTGTGGCTAAAAGTGTAAGAGGCAGAGGATCAGCAGGATAGCCAGGAAACTGGCATTGGTTAAATAGAAATACATATGGCAGCCTCCATATCCCTCTTGCTTCAGTTGTCATTTAAAGAACAAAAAAAACATAATTAATAAAATTGCTTATTTTTTAAGAACAAAATAACCTTGTTAATCGTCATGCTTTTCCTGTATAAATCGTTGGTTGTTACGATAAAAAAGTCAGTTTAATATATCACATAGGAGACACACACAGTGATATCTGAGAAGTGAAATGAAGTTTATTGGATTTACAGAAAGTGTACAATAAGTTTTTAAACAAAATTAGGCAGGTGTATACATTTGGGCACTGTTGTCATTTTATTGATTCCAAAACCTTTAGAACTAATTATTGGAACTCAAATTGGCTTGGTAAGCTCAGTGACCCCTGACCTACATACACAGGTGAATCCAATTATGAGAAAGAGTATTTTCAAGTGTAAGTTTCCCTCCTCTTTTAATTTTCTCTGAAGAGTAGCAACATGGGGGTCTCAAAACAACTCTCAAATGGCCTGAAGACAAAGATTGTTCACCATCATGGTTTAGAGGAAGGATACAGAAAGCTGTCTCAGAGATTTCAGCTGTCTGTTTCCACAGTTAGGAACATATTGAGGAAATGGAAGACACAGTTCAAGTTAAGGCTCGAAGTGGCAGACCAAGAAAGATATCGGATAGACAGAAGCGACAAATGGTGAGAACAGTCAGAGTCAACCCACAGACCGTCACCAAAGACCTACATCATCTTGCTGCAGATGGAGTCACTGTGCATCGTTCAACTATTTAGCGCACTTTACACAAGGAGATGCTGTATGCAAGAGTGATGCAGAGGAAGCCTTTTCTATGCCCACAGCAAAACAGAGCCGCTTGAGGTATGCTACAGCACATTTGGACAAGCCAGCTTCATTTTGGAATAAGGTGCTGTGGACTGATAAAACTAAAATTGTTATTTGGGCATAACAAGGGGCGTTATACATGGAGGAAAAAGAACACAGCATTACAAGAAAAACACCTGCTTCCTACAGTAAAATATGGTGGTGGTTCCATTATGCTGTGGGGCTGTGTGGCCAGTGCAGGTACTGGGAATCTTGTCAAAGTTGAGGGACGCATGAATTCCACTCAGTATCAGCAGATTCTGGAGACCAATGTCCAGGAATCAGTGACAAAGCTGAAGCTGCGCCGAGACTGGATCTTTCAACAAGACAACAACCCTAAACAATGCTCAAAATCCACTAACGCATTCATGCAGAGGAACAAGTACAACATTCTAGAATGGCTGTCTCAGTCCCCTGAGACCTGAATATAATTGAAAATCTGTGGTGTAAGTTAAAGAGAGCTGTCCATGCTTGGAAGCCATCAAACCTGAATGAACTAGAGATGTTTTGTAAAGAGGAATGGTCCAAAATACCTTCAACCAGAATCCAGACACTCATTGGAACAGGAAGCATTTAGAGGCTATAATTTCTGCAAAAGGAGGATCAACTAAATATTGATTTCATTTATTTTTTGTCTAATTTTGTTTAAACAATTATTGCACACTGTCTGTAAATCCAATAAACTTCATTTCACTTCTCAAATATCACTGTATGTGTCTTTTATATGATATATTTAACTGATTTTTTTATCGTAACAACCAACGATTCTATACAGGAAAATCATGACGATTAACAAGGTTGCCCAAACTTTCGCATCCCACTGTATATAGATTTACTCAGTGTTTGCTCATTGTAAAAAATGTATTCACCCTGATTTACATTTTGAAATATATCACTGGTGGTGACCTCTTCTGCCAGGTGATCTGTATGGAATGTTTGTTTACTGATAGATCTATGCACAGAGGGAAATATTTCTTGCTTGGCAGTTGGCCGTTTCCCACAATGCAACAAGGTTCACAGAAAGCAAACTGTCAGCACCATGGTCATGACAACACACTGTGGGAGGGGTTTCACCACAATATTAGCCATACAGACCCCCCTGATGATCTATTTGAGAAAAGGTAAACATTTCTCTTAGTAAATGGGGTATCGGCTACTGATTGGAATGAAGTTCAATCCTAGGTTAAAATTCCTCTTTAAAGCAGAACTGTAGATGTAAAATAAACACATTGTTTCACTTACCTGGGGCTTCCCCAAGCCCCCAGCAGCTGTCCTGTCCCGCTCCTCAACGAGCCTCCGTTGTCCCGCGGCCAGCTACTTTCGGTTTTGCCGCCTGGCCACTGCGCCTGCGCGGCTCTGGCCACGCGTACCCTTTCTTCGCGTTCCCCGCTATTGCAGAGGGGAACACGAAGAAAGGATACACTTGGCAGGGCTGCGCTGGCCTCGACTTACAATTTGAGGTACGGGACCAAGCGGTGGCGGGGGAACGGAGACTTGTGGAGATTCGGCGCGGGACAGGATGGCTGCTGGGGGCTTGGGGAAGCCCCAGGTAAGTGAAACAATGTGTTTATTTTATATCTACAGTTCCGCTTTAAAGACTTTAAAATTGTATTTTATTTTTTTTTTAGTTTAAGTATAGTTGGAAATGTTTAGCATACAGTTGGTCTGTAATAAGTGTCTGTGTTCACTTTGTGTGTTTTGTGACACCCATTAGATTGACAAGAAGTGAGCAAAATGTCTACAGTAGGAACACATAGAACATTATTTCTACCATATTCTACACTCTTTAAAAGAAAAGCTTCTTTACTGCTGCTATTGTGTAGGACCCCCCCCTTCCTTCGTACACACACGTTTTAGTCTTTGTGATACCTGTATAAGCAAGAGGAAGTGAGTGAAATTCTTTCCAATGTGCGCCTAAGTAGAAACTTGGAAAGAAATTCTTATTCTTCCTTGCATTATTCAAACTCCCAAGAAGAAGAAAAAAAAGCTTAAAAGCTTTAGGTAGGTTTGGTCATTGAATTTGTGCATTTCAGTGCATGGGATGACTAAGCAAAGTTTGCGTGTATGGAACAGTTGACATACCATTATGTACTGTATATTACACCTGTAAAACAAAACAAAACAGTACTTCTACATACCTCCCAACATTTTGAGATGAGAAAGAGGGACACTTAAGCCACACCCATGCCACACCCCTAGCCACGCCCCAACACACCCCTAGTCACACATTCCAAACAGATTTCATAAGAAAAATATTTTGTTTTATTATTCAAACCACACTGATCCTTTCTATCCTAGTTCATTTTACTTCAGGTTTACATTTGAAAATAAATATATCAAATTGGAAGAAGGATGGGAATAAAGTTAAGAGCCAATGAAACACATTTTTTTCTGTAGAAACTAGAAAACTACATAGAATTACATTACAACAGTCCTGAAAGAGGGACAAATAAGAAGGAAAGAGGGACAGACTGAGTGACAGGGCTCCTAGACAGGCACAGTTGGGAGCTAAGTCATGAGTGCACAGAAATAAACTGTGCAATACAATCACACAGGAAAAAAGCATGTGTGCAAAGAACCAATGACCAGGAAACAATCTGCAACAAGTTTCAGTGTCCAGAAACAGAAGCAGCAATCTGTGAACACAGTGGAGACATGACAGGCTGCCCACGGAAGAGGATCAAAGAGATGAAAGACAGCTCCCCGGAGATCAGAGGCTCAGTGAGGCAGTGACAGAGATAAGGCTGATAAGGACAACACTAGTTAAAAGACCAGAGAGAGCTGTGGTGTCACAAACAAATAGAAACTCACCAGCTCTGCTACGCTCTATCTGATCTGCTCTCCCGGGAAGCTGCAGCACTTCAGGTTTGCCGCTCTCTCCAGCACAGGCACACCTCCTTCTCCACTGGTTAGCATTAAGGAGGAGGAGCTATAGACGGATCCCCCTGTGAGTGCTTTACAGCCAATTAAAGCATGAAACGTCATGCACAGGCGCAGTAGTTTTTTCACGAAGAGATGGGATTTTTCACTTATCGGCACTGTACTTTAATTATGGGCATTGCAGACAGCTTAAACTGCCCGACTTCTTCACAGGCAGCCTGTAAATATACTGGGGACACACAGGAAGGTGACAAGCAGGCTGCACAGTGTTGGTGTCTGTATGGAGAAGGGGAGACAGTCGGGCAGGGAGGAGGAAAGCGGGATTTGACAGGCAGAAGGCGGGAGGCGGGATCAGGGGGCGTAAACCGGGTAAGTCCCGCCCAAATCGGGACTGTTGTGAACTATGCTTCTACTATATTTTGTGTGAGGTTGCACACAATTATAGATGTCTTTCACTGTTTAGGGCTCTTTAACACTAAGACGTTGCGTTTGATGCGACGTTAAGGTCACATAACGCGCCCCTAACGCAACGCATGTTAGTTTTGGTTGGACGTTATATTGAACTGCGTTATGCATCTCTTGATGCGTACTTTTTTACGCATACTGATAGAACGAAAATGCGCACCCGTCACATTTTTTTAAAAAGCGAAAACATTACTGAGCATGTATAAACATTGTAACAGCAGTATAATAGCAGCTAAATACGAGTATAACGCACAGCATGCTGCACTTTCATTTAACGTGCAGCGTTATACTCTAACGCAACGTGGGCACTGTGAACAGCCCATTGATTTTTCATTACTGTGCGTTAGGAGCTGCTGTAACGTGTGACTTTAACGTCCTAATGTGAAAGCAGCCTTCATGTTCTTTTAACCAGAATATTGACTAAAGGTGCCCTTACATCTAGTAGTTTGGCGGGCGATCAACCATAATTTAACCACACCTGCTGGGAAATATCAGGCCGGCATGGTCAATCACGTGTGCGGAAGTAACGGCGTGGTATATTAGGACGAGCAACGCAAGCGATGGAACCCCTGGAGCTATCCCTCCAAATGTAAATTGTGCCCCCCTGCCTATGCATTAAAATACTTTACCTGCCCGCTGTCACCCGCTGAGGATGTTCATCCATATTCTGCCTCTGCATTGCAGCCACCATGTGGCTACCGGCATATAGCATGTGGAGCACATGTGCAGGTGCGTACCTACAAATCATGGGGATCCCCAGCAAACTTTTTGATGGGACCCCCAATATTCATACCTTTTCTCTTTCCTACTCCTGACCCTTACAGTCTGGAGGTCCCATCTTGCAAGGGTCATTAAAGAAGTGTGGACATCATAATCTTTACACCCATAACAAATGTAGCCACAAAAACACCTGATCTGAAGGATGGACCCCTTTATCAGAGGGAGTAAAGTAATAATTGGGCCCCCTTATAGCTCTGGGCCCCCCTGCAGTTGCAGTGGTTGCTCCCCTGTAGTTACACCCCTGCACATGTGTGACGTCACACGTGCTATATGCCGGTAGCCATGTGGGGCCAGCAGTGCGGCAGATGGATGACAGCTGACAGGTAAGGTGTTTTAATGTGGGGGGGCTGCACATTTACATTAGGGGGGCAGCAACAGAAGTGGTGGATGCAGCATCAGAAGGGCAATTCCCAAGAGATTTCATGTTGAAATCGAGAACCGGCCTGCGGTGTATGGGCAGCCATCAGATTTCTCTCTGATTTGATTCAATCAGCGAGAGATCTGTCTCTTGGTTGACTCTGTCCATACATTGCTAGATATATGGGCACCTCAATAGTGTAGCTGGGATAGATCTTTAATTAAAGTAGAAGGCCAAGTGCATTGTGCTGATTTTTTTGTTTTGTTTTAGTGGACAGATTTGACTAAAGAATGTGACTATTAGTATTTGTGAATTTATAGCAGTTTTTGGATGCATCCTGGCCCTACCATAACATGTGCTCACACTCACGGTACTTTAGATACATAATGGCGCACAGCTGGCGCTGCCATAGAGGGAAATAGGGCAATTGCCCCAGGGCCCCAACCTCTGCAGAGGCCCCAGTGCTGTCAGACCCTGACAGCTGTTCTCCCCTCCCGCAGATTATATGTCTTCATGCCTTCCCTATGCTTTCCATTCCTGTCCTCCTCTCCCTCCCTCCCATGAAAGATTCAGTCACTCACTCTCTGCCCTGTTGATAGCTGACAGCGGCTGAGTTCCACATTACAGAGATGGCATTCTCCTGTATCTTTAAGGGCCCCCGCTTGATGGGGTCATCAAGCAAGGACCTTTACTACATAGAAGAATGCCGTTGTAATGTCTGATCGCGCTGCCCGGAAGCTCCCCTCCACACTGAGTAGCACACATGCGCAGTGTGAAGTTAATTATGCTGCTGATGGTAACATAATAAATATCTCTGCTTCCACACATCCTCCGCTCCTCACATTTTCAGGGAAGGGAGAGGATCCCCCGAACTACCTATATGCCAAATTGCAGCCCCCGAGCCTCGCTGGTTCAGGAGATAGATTAGAGAAACCTATGTCCTGAACCAGCAGGGCTCGGGGGATGCAATTTGGTATAGAGGTAGTTCGGGGGATCCCCTCCCTACCCTGATAATTTGAGAAGTGTAGGATGTGTGGAAGCGGAGAGATTTATTATGTTGCCATCAGCAGCATTGTGAAATAGGAAATGTGCTGCGGGGCAGCGCAAATCCACAGGCAGCGTAATCAGACACAACACCGTCACTGAAATGTGGAACTCAGCCGCTGTCAGCTATCAACAGGGCAGAGAGTGAGTGACTGAATCTTTCATGGAAGGGAGGGAGGGAGGGAGAGGAGTACAGGAGGGTGAAACGTCACGGAGAGAGGAAGAAAGAAGTAGGGCACGGGACATCTACATCAAAGGGAGGAAGGCATTCAGGCACCCCACATAGATCACTCTGAAAGGAGAACACATGATATATGTGCAGCAGTGAGCAGCATTCTTTCTAAAGAATGAATGACCAAAGAAGGGCGATTGGGTCTACTTAGCAAATGTGTCTGTCTCTGTTCAACTGTGTGTGTTGAAGTGTGTATGCATTAAAACGTTTGTGTGTGTACTGTGTTTGTATGTACTGTGTGTGTTTGTGTGTGTTTAACTGTATGTGTGTGTTCAAATGTGTATTTGTGTGGGTAAATTGAACGTGTGTGTGCCTGTGTATTGGCGGGGGTGTATGGAGCCCCCCCGCTTAAGCTTTCCCAGGACCCTGAGGCCCCTTAAACTGGCCCTGTAAATGCGAAATATCAAGTAACCACTTACAAGCTTTCTCTGTTGCTATTCTCTTTTGAGTGAACTTGTGCTATCATTTAAAACAACTAGTCTCAACACAACCAGAGTCAGTTTCAAAGACCCAGGCAGCACAGACCCCAGTGAGCACGCCTTCTGCCTGCCTGGGCTAGGATTCGTTTTTTTTTTCTTTCCAAAGGATTCATACATACAAGCTGTGGGACTAAAGCTTTCAGCTGCAATGTTTTCAGATAAATGTGGACTTATGCATCTGGGCCCTTTTCATACAGCAGTTTGTTCTGTCTACTGCCTTACAAAGGTAGCATCTGATCGTAAGTGGAACATGGGCCTAAAAAAAACAGTTAAACATGTAACTCCAATTTTCTTTGTCCGTGAGCTACTAAGATGACTTTATACTTTTTGCATGACTAAAGCAACATAGTTTACAAAATTACAGATGTAGTATTACACCAACCCTGTTTCCGTTTAATTGCCAGTATTTGCAAGAAACACTGGTCCCTTAGGCTCCTGATTAAGTCAGTTTTAGAAAAGGAGGGGGGGTGGGGGGTTACATTTCTTAAACTATAAAGTGCTGTTTATGGCTTGTGCATTAGAATGTTAATTCAATGTTTAAAAAAAACAGATATGCTACTAAAAAATATAAGAGAATGGACCAGTAAATTGAATTTTGTAAATGTCATTATAATGTTTCCTCTCAAAGACACTAGCACAACGTCATTTTTTTGTTTTTGTTTTTTGTTTTTCTAACTACAGTATATAATTATATTCTGCTTTTAAATCATGAGCAAACAAACCTTTGTAGACATGGTTATATTTTTTCAAAGCTGCACAATATGTTCTTGTTTAGTTACACTACCACACCTTAGAATTATAGACTAAATACAAGAACTGCTATGTTGTTAAAATTAGAAAAAAAATATATATAACCTCCCACAAATGGTCATTTTTAATAACATGCCTTTATTTCCCCTTGCTCCTGATGCTTTCTATACGTACAGCATCATTTGGAATTTGCAGCCTAGGCAAAATACTGATACAAGATAATCATATAAGTGTCAGATAGCAAAGCCATCTGATATGTCCATTATCACCATCATCACTCAGGTATCATCATTTTATTTTTGGCAATTAGCCTCTTAATATAATTACGTATAGTTGTATTTGGTTCATAATATGGAAGATGCTAGAGATCTCTGATTTCTGAGGTATTCTACATTTTGGTTTCCCATGCATGCTTTTCAGTTTCTATCAAAGAGAAGAAAAGCATTTCTTTGTATATTGTGATATATCGTATACAATGTGCAATAATCATTCACTTTTGCTATTTATGTTCCTTAATGTTTTGTAATAAAAAAAAATGTAAGTACTTTGCAATTATTGTTAATTGGTGTTGATCGTTAATGTCCATTACTAGGAATGACCTTTGTTTTTCTTTTAGGGAGTGAATAAATGGTACAAAAAATAAATTCCAATATGGGTTTTTATCAATTTATTGTGCTGTGCTCAATGAAAAATTAACTGTTTGTAGCTTTAATTGTTTTGTATTAATCATTTACCTATTGTAAACTGCACATGAAAATATCCAGTCTAGCTCTCCATTATAAGACCTTCTCTGTAACTGACTGCTATTCATATTTTCTATTAATGACTTGAAATATGATCTCAAACCTGTAGTGGCGTTTTTATTTTCTCTCAAATATATATTTGACTATTCTGTCATCATTACGCATTAATTATTAAGAACATCCTGAGAATCCCTCATGAGTAGAGGGATTAATTCAAAACCTGTCAGATATGTCAGATTTTTACCGTTTTACTGTAATAAACAAGACATTAGGAGAAAAGTAATTTATAGTGCATTTTAATCTGGGAAAAAATGAACACCTTGTTTAAATGCATTTCACATGTTCTATGACAGTGTACCTTTAAATACTTACATTCATTTACAATCATTAGGTGACTGTAGGATTCTGGGATTCTGACAGATTGGACAAGTTCATTTCTCTCTTTTCCAAATATTCAGGTATTTTTTTAGCAAGGACCCTGTCTTACATGTTAAAGGACAACTGACCTGAGAGGGATTTGGAGGCTGCCATATTTATTTTCTTTTTAACAATACCATTTGCCTGGCATCCTGCTGATCTTTCATTCATCAGTAGTGTCTGAATCACACACCTGAAACAAGCATGTAGCAAATGCATTCAAACATAAGTCAAACATCTGATCTCCATGCTTGTTTAGGATCAGTGACTAAACAGTAGAGGCAGAGGATCAGCAGGACAGACAGGCAATAATTGTTTAAAAGGAAATAAATATTGCAGCCTCCATATCCTTCTCGTGTCAGTTGTCCTTTAAAGCAAAACTATGAGGTTTGCAAAGGAAGACGTTACATACTTACCTCGGGAGAAGGAAGCCTCTTCCAGAGTTTTCCCCGTCTCCCTCCACCTCACTATTCTAGCGCTGTATCCTCCCGAAGCTCGTGACCATGATCCTGCACAAGCGTGGCCCCGCTGCACCTGTGCAGTAGCATGGACCCGCTCGGGCTTCAGAGGAAAAAGCCAAGCCTGATTAGGTCCATGCTAGTGTGCAGGCGTGAGCCGACAAAAATGCTTGACGATGGTTTTTGGCTGGATTTGGCAGAAGAATGGTGAGGAGGTGGAGGGTAAGGCCTCTATGCAAAGGCTTTACTCTACCTAAGTAAGTACCTCAATTGGGCACCGTTTTCACTACAGGGTTTCTTTAAATCTTCATTTACCAGCCTAAAATGTTTACTTGACAAAGATGAGACTCTGGTGGGATGTTGCTAAGTTAGTAAATAAAAGGTCTTACAGGAAAGGGCTCCTGACTGAGCCTCTGTGCTCAGTGTGCCTTTTAGAACTATAGAACATACGGACTTCTTTGAAGGTTATACAAGACGAAGAAGGAAAGCACACTGCAGTCTCAGGTGACAATTCAAAACTAGGGCAAATTAGACATACACTGCTAAAAAAAAGGGAACTCAAAAATATCTGAATGAATGAGATATTCTTATTAAATACTTTGTTCCTTACATAGTTGAATGTACTGACAACAAAATCACACACAAATGATCAGTGGAAATCAAATTTATCAACCCATGGAGGTCTGGATTTGGAATCACACTCAAAACTAAAGTGGAAAAAAAACACTACAGGCTGATCCAACTTTAATATAATGTCTTTAAAACAAGTCAAAATGAGGCTCAGTAGTGTTTGTGGCTCAGTAGTGTGTGTGGCCTCCACATGCCTGTATGACCTCCCTTCAACGCTGATAAGGTTGCAGATGGACTCCTGAGGGATCTCCTCCCAGACCTGGACTAAAGCATGCTCCAACTCCTGCACTGTCTGTGGCGCAACGTGCATTAGTGGATGGAGCGAGACATGATGTCCCAGATGTACTCAATTGGATTCAGGTCTGGGAAAAAGGCAGGCCAATCCATAGTATCAATGCTTTCATCTTGCAAGAACAGCTGACACACTTCAGCCACTTGAGGTCTAGCATTGTCTTGCATTGAAGGAACCAAGGGCCAACTGCACCAGCATAAGGTCTCACAAGGAGTCTGAGAATCTCATCTCGGTACCCACTGCCAAACCGGTCATTATTATTATTATTATTTAGTATTTATATAGCGCCGACATATTCCGCAACGCTGTACAGTATATATATATATCTTGTCCCTAACTGTCCCTCAAAGGAGCTCACAATCTAATCCCTACCATTGCCATATGTCTATATTATGTAGTGTAAATACTGTAGTCTAGGGCCAATTTTAGAGGGAGCCAATTAACTTATCTGTATGTTTTTGGAATGTGGGAGGAAACCGGAGTGCCCGGAGGAAACCCAAGCAGACACGGAGAGAACATACAAACTCTTTGCAGATAGTGCCCTGGCTGGGATTCGAACCAGGTACCCAGCGTTGCAAGGCGAGAGAGCTAACCACTACGCCACCGTGCTGCCCCATGTTGGAGGATGTTGCAGGCATCAGAATGATATCCACGCATATCCAGACTCTTTCACGTCTGTCACATGTACTCAGTGTGAACCTGCTTTCTTCTCTGAAGAGCACATGGTGCCAGTGGCGAATTTGCCAATCTTGGTGTTCTCTGGCAAATGCCAAACGTCCTGCACGGTGTTGGGCAGTAAGCACAACCCCCACCTGTGGTAGTCGGGCCCTCATACCATCCTCATGGAGTCTGTTTCTGACCATTTGAGCAGATTTGTGGCCCACTGAAGGTCATTTTGCAGGGCTCTGGCAGTGCACCTCCTGTTCCTCCTTGCACAAAGGCGCAGGTAGTGGTCCTACTGCTGGTCTGTTGCCCTCCTAAAGTTTCCGCCACATCTCCTGATGTACTGGACTGTCACCTGGTAGCTCCTTCTTGCTCTGAACACTACGCTGACAGACACAGCAAACCTTCTTGCCACAGCTCGCACTGATGTGCCATCCTGAATGAGCTGCACTACCTGAGCCTACTTGTGTAGGTTGTAGACTCTGTCTCCTGCTACCACTAGAGTGAAAGCAGCCAGCATTCAAAAGTGACCAAAACATCAGCCAGAAAACATAGGAACAGATAAGCGGTCTGTAGTAACCACCTGCAGAACCTCTCGTTTTTGGGGATGTATTGCTAATTGCCTATAATTTCCACCTGCAGAACAGCATTTGCAGAACAGCATGTGAAACTGATCGTTAGTCAGTGTTGCTACCTAAGTGGACAGTTTGATTTCACAGAAGAGTGATTGACTTGGAGTTACATTGTGTTGTTTAAGTGTTCCCTTTATTTATTTTTTTGAGCAGTGTATATAAGTGTGAGGCTTTGTTCACATCTAAAATCGAAATCACAGACGGCCACGTTTTGCGATTTTGTGAATTAATTTTTTTCCCCTCCCAGCGCTTACCGGCGCTCTATGATTTTATGTACAGTGCTTTGCAAAGCGATTTTGCAGAGCCATTCTATATTTTCACTTCCTGACACAAGTCAGGAAGTGAACTCTTTGACCCGGAAAAGAATAAATACAATGTATTTATTCTTAAAAGTGCAAATGCAATTGCACTTTTCCAATACCTTCCATTGTAGCAAAATCCCCCTAACAATGGCAGCGCGTTGCTGAGCGGAAAGCTGATGAAACGCTCACATATGAAGTATCCCATTAGGATTCATTGCACAAGCGCTTTTAGAGCGATTTTGAAATTCGCCGGCGCTTAAAAAAAATGCAAAATGCCCTAGGTGTGAACAAGCCCTTACTGATGAGCCACATAATTTTATGATTCATATTTAGGTGAAATTGTGCAAGTCATATTCATACCTCAACATCACCCAAGACTTTTCTGCAATAAACTGTTATGATTTTGCTTCACCCTTTCAAGCCCCAGAAGTCTGGAATAAAGGAGGCACTTTTTCAAGTCCTTTCCTGTCAGATAACTAACTGGTACTGAAATCTGAATGAAAATAGCACAAACATTTTACATTAATACTATGCTGCAATCAACTTTTGCATCGCTTCAGTTTTATGGGCGTACATGCAAGTGGGTACCCAAAATATCGGCTAGAAGGATATCAGTAAATTTACTGATATTCTACTACTGTGAAGTGCAAATTACGATAGTAAAATGTAACGATCGGTGTAGCACAGAGAGGATCTGATTACCGGTGATCTGCAGTATCACTGGAAATAATGATATATATACCAGATTATAGATGATCTGCAGTATCACCCATAATCCGATATACAAGCTAACCTCTGGACACCTAAGCAGAGTGTTTGGTGCAAACAGTAGTAATGAGAGGACTGAGCCTCAGAGCAGTAAGGAGTACTGCCCAATTCCTTCTGGACTCTCCCGGCAGGAGGAGTCAGGCTGAGAGAAGGAACGACAGAACGAGAGTGACACTCAAGAGGGAGTGTCACCATCAGGACTGGGAACCGCCTCTAACAGTAAGGTCGGTTCTCGAGGTCGGACAAGCCAGGTAGTAAACACACGGACAGATAAAGTACAGATTCAGAAGGCAGAGGCGAAAGTCTGAAGTACAGGCAGGATTCGGCAACCGGGTATCAGAAATATCGAGGTACGAAATCAGAAGGCAGATGCAGAGTCTAAGGACGAGCCGGGGTTCGGCAACAGAGTATCAGAAAGACAAAGTACAGGATCAGAATTCAGGAGAATGGTCAGGCAGGCAGAAGGTCATAACAGATAATCACAATCAAACTAGTACTTTAAACTATCAACAAATCTAGCTAAGTGTAGGATTACAGCTCCAGCTGGTCCCGGCACACTTTCGGATCTGACTCAGGTCTGCGTGCTACCATGTAATGATCGCAACGCCAGACAACCAGCAACTGAACAGCCAGCAGTATATATACACAGCCACTCCCTAAGTGCTGGACCAATGAGAGGGCTCAGAATTGTCAGCTGACCAGCTTGGTCAGCTGACCTACTTCTGGCTACTATATAAGCTTTGCCTCAGTGCGCGCGCGCGTGTCACTCTGAATCTTGGAGGACTATCAGTCCCAGCCACACCAGTACTGCCTTGCAATATATCCAGTGAAGCGAGCGTGGGAGCCGCCTCTAATGCGGATTCCGCCGCTTCCAATGCGGATTCCGCCGTCCCCAATGCGGATTCCGCCGCTCTGCCTATGCGGCATGCGGCGGTTTTTCCGCGTTGTGACGTCATGCTGGACGCGGAAACAGCCGCTTCACCCTGAGAGACGGCGGCTTTTCCGCGTTTCCTCACAGTACCCCACCCCCCGAGGAGTGGACTCCGGACAACTCCTACCAGGTTTCTCGGGATGTAGGGCGTGAAACTCCTTCCTTAATTCGTCCGCATGCATGCGACTCCCAGGTACCCATTGTCTCTCCTCAATGCCATACCATTTCCAGTGCACCAGATATTGTACTGAGTTCTGTACAATGCGTGAATCTAATATTTTCTCTACCTCATATTCAGGTCGTTCATCTACCATCACAGGAGGAGGAGGAGTGGAGCCCACATGGACTGCTGGTTTGAGCAGGGATACGTGAAAGGACCTTACCCCACGCATGCTGGCGGGAAGATCAACAGAATATGTAACGTTGTTGATCTTCTTAGCTACCGGGAACGGACCCACAAACCTGGGACCTAGCTTATCTGAGGGCTGTCTCAGAGTCAAGTGACGTGTGGACACCCAGACCAAGTCTCTTGGCTGGAACCTCCACTCTAACGAGCGTCTCTTGTCAGCCTGACCCTTTTGACTCTGGAATGCCCTTTCCAAATTACTCTTCACCATCCACCAGATGTCTTTAAATGCCCTTTGCCAAGCTTCCAGGGTTGGAAACGGAGAAGAGGCAACTGGCAAAGGGGAGAATTTGGGCGACCTCCCTGTCACAATCTGGAACAGAGAAAAACCAGAAGAAGAACTCTTTAAATTATTCTGTGCAAATTCTGCGAAGGCCAGAAATTTTACCCAGTCATCTTGTGCCTCCGCAACGTAACATCTTAAAAACTGCTCCAAAGACTTATTAATCCGTTCAGTCTGCCCATTAGTCTGTGGGTGGTAGCCTGACGAGAAAGACAACTTCATGCCCATTTGGTGGCAAAATGCCCTCCAGAATCTAGAGATGAATTGGACTCCCCGATCCGACACTATGTTTTCCGGAATGCCGTGCAGCCGGAAAATGTGGATGATGAATAGGTCAGCCAATGCCTGGGCCGAGGGGAGTCCTTTCAAGGGCACGAAATGGGCCATCTTGCTGAAGCGTTCGACTACCACCCAAATGACCGACATGCCTTCAGACCTGGGGAGCTCACCCACAAAATCCATGGACAAGTGGGTCCATGGTTCACTCGGGGTGGGCAAAGGCTGTAAGGTACCGACATGTGCCAGCCGGGAGGGCTTACTTTTTGCACAAATTGCACATTCCCTAACAAACTCCTTGCAATCAGCTGACAGGGAGGGCCACCAGGCACACCTGGCTGCTCCGGGATGTCCAGCATTTTTATGCGCATGGAACATCTCTAGGATCTGGAGACGGAAGGGCAGGGGAATGAACATAACCCTATCAGGCTTCCCTTCCGGGATGTCCTGCTGGAAGGGGCTTAATGTCTCCTTCCAGTCTTCCCAAGTATCGGTTGCAGCCAGCACCAATTTCTGCGGAACAATAGACTCAGGGATGGAGGGCTGTGCTGTCTCTGGCTCAAAGCACCTGGACAAAGCGTCTGCTTTAACGTTTTTGCTGCCTGGAGTGTAAGTGATTATGAATCTGAACCTTGTAAAGAATAACGACCATCGGGCCTGACGGGGACTTAATCTCTTAGCTCCCTCGATGTATTCTAAATTCTTGTGGTCCGTGAAGACCGTAATCGTGTGCTCTGCTCCTTCGAGCCAGTGACGCCACTCTTCAAAGGCCAGTTTAATGGCCAGGAGCTCTCTGTTGCCTATGTCGTAGTTCTTCTCTGCCGGAGAGAACCTACAAGAAAAGTAAGCACAGGGATGTAGTCTTCCCTGTAACCCTGACCGCTGAGACAGATCAGCGCCTACCCCGACCTCCGAGGCGTCAACCTCAACAATGAAAGGATAAGAGGTGTCAACATGTCTTAGGATCGGTGCGGAACAAAACAATTCCTTCAAAGTGGAGAATGCATTCTGAGTTTCAGGAGACCAGTGGGTAGTATCTGCCCCCTTTTTTGTGAGACTGGTAATGGGTGCAATGATCGTGGAGTACCCTTTTATAAACCTCCTATAGTAATTCGCAAAACCCAGGTATCGCTGGAGGGCTTTCAACCCCACAGGTTTCTGCCATTCCAGGACAGCTGTGACTTTAGCAGGGTCCATTGACAGACCTGAGGTAGAAATCACATACCCCAGAAACGTGACGGATGTCACCTCAAAAATACATTTTTCCAACTTGGCGAACAGCATATTTTGTCTCAGCTTGTCTAGCACAATTTTGACATGGCTCCTGTGTTCAGAGAGATTGTCAGAGTAGATCAGTATATCATCGAGATATAGCAGAACAAATCTGCCCAACACCTCTCTGAATTAGAGATGTCGCGAACCTCCGATTTTCGGTTCGCGAACCGGGTTCGCGAACTTCCGCGGAAGGTTCGGTTCGCGGAAAAGTTTGCGAACCGCAATAGACTTCAATGGGGAGGCGAACTTTGAAAAATTGAAAAAATTGTACTGGCCACAAAAGTGATGGAAAAGATGTTTCAAGGGGTCTAACACCTGGAGGGGGGCATGGCGGAGTGGGATACATGCCAAAAGTCCCGGGGAAAAATCTGGATGTGATGCAAAGCAGCGTTTTAAGGGCAGAAATCACATTGAATGCTAAATTGCAGGCCTAACGTGCTTTCAAACATCTTGCATGTGTATACATCAATCAGGGAGTGTAATTAGAGTACTGCTTCACACTGACACACCAAACTCACTGTGTAACGCACCGCAAACAGCTGTTTGTGTAGTGACGGCCATGCTGGACTACTGCACAACATGGCGAGATTGCTCTTCCTCACTCAGTGATGTCAGGTAATGTGACTTCCTTCTCAACTTTCCATGGCATTGTTAAAAAGCTTACGTTTTGTTTTTAAATTACATTTTCTACTTGCTGTGTACTTGTTCAGTACCGCTACAATGAGAATCCTGTGGAGGCGGGCAAGTCTGCCATTGTGACCCCGGCTAATGGCCGGGGAATGAGGGGATTGAATCCGGTGTGGAGCCTGAGCAACGGCTACCACTACACATCCAAGGAGGGCAGCGGGCAGGCATGCACGCCCGCCCGCCCCGAGGTAGTGACCAAATATAACAATACAGGAGGAGGACTTTCGAGGCCCTGCTGTGTATTTGAAATGAATGTACTTTAAATCCTTTAACGAGAACCAGTTATGGCGGGCAAAGATGATACCACATTCCTTTCACGAGAATCATATGGAGGCGGGCAAGTCTGCCATTTGTGACCCCAGGTAATGGCCAGGGAATGAGGGATGGAATCCGGTGTGGAGCCTGAGAAACGGCTACCACTACACATCCAAGGAGGGCAGCAGGTAGGCATGCACGCCCGCCCCGAGGTAGTGACCAAAAATAACAATACAGGAGGCGGACTTTCGAGGCCCTGCTGTATATTTGAAATGAATTAACTTTAAATCCTTTAACGGGAATCCGTTATGGAGGGCAAGTCTGCCATTGTCACCGCGGGGAATGAAGGTGGATTCCGGCCCGAAGTGGGAGCCTGCTGAGACCCATGCTGTAGCTGCCCTGACCGTGCTTTGCAGACCAGGCATCTGTGGTCAGATGGACCCTTGAGCCAGCGGAAGACAAACCAAGTCGAAAGCATTTGCCAAGAATGTTTTACGGAGGGCAAGTTTTTTTGCCTTTTTTTAAATTTTTTGAAAATGATAGATGGTTGTATTTTTAAATTGTTTGAAAGTTTAGATGGTTGTATTTTTAAATTGTTTGAAAGTTTAGATAATTGTATTTTTAAATTGTTTAAAAGTGTATCCATTTTTCCTCCGCCCAGCCGCGAACAATACCATGGGAACGTGGAGCAGCAGAAGCCCCCTGTGACGGCTGCCACGGTTGTTCTCCGTGGCTTGTCTTTTGAGGGGTGTTGCTTTTCCTCAGGTGTTCTTGCCATAGCTGTTTGGGCCTTCTCTCCAGGTGCCTTCGTAAAGCAATTGTTCCTACGTGACAGTTGGCCTTTCCACGGCTCAATTTTTGCTGGCAGAGACAACAGATGGCTTTGCTCCGATCTGAGACACACACGTTAAAAAATTTCCAAACCGCTGAGCCCCCCTGGGCTGATGGCGCTACGGTGGCATCAGCAGCTGAGGTTGAAGGGCATGTTGGCTGTCTGGCCATAGCGGGTGATACATGGCGCCGGACACTGCCCCCAGCTGTTTCTGACTGAGGACGAGCTCCCTCTTGTATTGCGTTCCGGAGTTGGAGCCTGATCAACGTCTACCACCACACATCCAGGCAAGGAGGGAGGCAGGCAGGCATGCACGCCCGCCCCGAGGTAGTGACCAAAAATAACAATACAGGACTCAGGAGGACCTTTTGCGGCCCTAATTGAAATGAATTAACTTTAAATCCTTTAACGGGAATCCGTTATGGAGGGCAAGTCTGCCATTGTCACCGCGGGGAATGAAGGTTGGATTCCGGCCCGAAGTGGGAACCTGCTGAGACCCATGCTGTAGCTGCCCTGACCGTGCTTTGCAGACCAGGCATCTGTGGTCAGATGGACCCTTGAGCCAGCGGAAGACAAACCAAGTCGAAAGCATTTGCCAACAATGTTTTACGGAGGGCAAGTTTTTTTGCCCTTTTTTTAATTTTTTTGAAAATGATAGATGGTTGTATTTTTAAATTGTTTGAAAGTTTAGATGGTTGTATTTTTAAATTGTTTAAAAGTGTATCCATTCAAGTGCAAGTTATGCACTGACTGCCAGGTATTATGTGCAGTCACAGATGCAGTGAAAGGTATGCAGTGACTGCAAACAGCCGTTTGTGTAGTGACAGCCGTGCTGGACTGGTGCGCACCATGACGAGAGTGCAGGTGATGGTGGCTTTTCAGCCCATATGCTTGCCCGGCTGATGTAGCTGAATGACAGAACAGTGACTGTGCAGCTGATCAAATTTGGTCTGACCACAATGAAGCAACGACCTTATTATCTTTTGTGTGCCACCCCCACCCGACACACTCAAATAGCCGGCGGTCATTGCTTCATTGTGATGTGCAAGCCCATTCACCACGGCAAGGTAATGATCACAAAGGGGGATGGGCACTTGTACACGCACCGGAAAAATTAGTGTAGCGGCCGCTGCTAGCAGCGGCCTTAAAACTTCAGGAATCCGCCTAGAGTACTGGACCCTGTTGGTAGTGGCGGAGAAGGCAGTCAAGCGACCTGCAGGCAGAGATGCTGTGTGTGGGGACTGACTTAGTCTTCGGTCGTGCAGTAGCCCTCCGTGATCCATTCCTCATTCATTTTGCTAAAAGTCAGGTACTGAACACTGTCGTGACTTAGGCGACTTCTCTTCTCAGTAACTATGCCTTCAGCTGCACTGAAGGTCCTTTCTGACAGGACGCTTGCGGCAGGGCAAGAGAGAAGTTGTATGGCAAATTGGGACAGCTCTGGCCACAGGTCAAGCCTGCGCAACCAGTAGTCCAAGGGTTCATTGTCGCTTTTCGCAGAGTCTACATCCACACTTAAGGCCAGGTAGTCGGCTACCTGCCAGTCCAGGCATTGGTGGAGGGTGGATCCGGAAGGACTATGGCGAGGAGTTGGACTAAAGAATGTCCGCATGTCCGACATCACCCTGAGATCGCTGGAGCATCCTGTTCTTGCCTGCGTGGACTTGGGAGGAGGAGGGTTGCTGCCAGTGGTACCTTGATTGTGTTGTGCAGCCACATCACCCTTAAATGCATTGTAAAGCATCATCGACAGCTTGTTCTGCAAGTGCTGCATCCTTTCCGCCTTTTGTTGAGTTGGTAAGAGGTCCGCCACTTTGTGCCTGTACCGAGGGTCTAGTAGCGTGGCCAACCAGTACAGGTCATTTGTCTTGAGTTTTTTGATACAGGGGTCCCTCAACAGGCTGGACAACATGAAAGAGGACATCTGCACAAAGCTGGATGCAGACGTACTCTCCATCTCCTCTTGCTCTTCCTCAGTGACGGGACGCAACTCCTCTTCCTCCCCCCAGCCACGAACAATACCACGGGAGCGTGGAGCAGCAGAAGCCCCCTGTGATGGCTGCCGCGGTTGTTCTCCTTCCGCCGCCTCTTCCTCCTCCACAGAAACACCTTCCTCATCATCATTAGAGTCTGACTCCTCTCCTTCCCCACACGACTCCTCTTCTTCCTCTTCCTCCCCCCTCTGTGCTGCCGCCGGTGTTGTGAAAACATCGGGTTCGTGTGTAAATGGCTCCCACGACTCCTGTTGCCCTAACTCTTCTTGTTCACGCTCCTCCACAGCTGTATCCACCACTCTACGCACGGCACGCTCCAGGAAGTAGGTGTAGGGGATCAAGTCGCTGATGGTGCCCTCATCGCGACTCACCAGTTTGGTCACCTCATCAAATGGCTCCATGACCCTGCATGCATTTTGCATCAGTGTCCAGTTGTTGGGCCACAACATCCCCATCCTCCCAGATTGTGTCCTTGTACTGTAATGATACAGGCACTGGGTGACGGCTTCCTCCTGGTCTAGCAGGCGAGAGAACATCAGCAGGGTGGAATTCCAGCGAGTTGGGCTATCGCAAATCAGGCGTCTCACCGGCAAGTTGTTTCTACGCTGAATGTCCGCAAAGCGTGCCATGGCCTTGTAAGAGCGCCTGAAATGCCCACACAACTTCCTGGCCTGCTTCAGGACGTCCTCTAAGCCTGGGTACTTGGACACAAATCTTTGCACGACCAGATTAAGCACATGTGCCATGCAAGGTATGTGTGTCAGCTTTCCCAAATTCAACGCAGCAATGAGATTGCTGCCGTTGTCACACACCACGTTGCCGATATCAAGCTTGTGCGGGGTCAGCCATTGCTCCACCTGTTTGTTAAGAGCAGCCAGGAGAGCTGCTCCAGTGTGACTCTCCGCTTTCAGGCAAGACATGTCTAACACTGCATGACACCGTCGCACCTGGCATGCAGCATAGGCCCTGGGGTGCTGGGGCTGTGTAGCTGGAGAGGAGATGGCATCACCAGGTTGACCCAATGGGCTGTGTATGTAATGTAGTGGCCCTGCCCGTGCTTGGCAGACCAGGCATCCGTGGTCAGGTGGACCCTTGACCCAACGCTGTGTGCCAGAGATGACACCACTTGCCTCTCAACTGCACGGTACAGTTTGGGTATGGCCTTTTGTGAAAAATAATTGCGGCCTGGTATCTTCCACTGCGGTGTACCAATGGCCACAAACTTACGGAAAGCCTCCGACTCCACCAGCTTGTATGGTAATAGCTGGCGAGCTAATAGTTCCGCCACGCCAGCTGTCAGACGCCGGGCAAGAGGGTGACTGGCAGACATTTGCTTCTTCTGCTCAAATACTTCCTTCACGGACAGCTGGGTACTGCTGTGGGCAGAGGAGAAGGGAAGAGGCGGTGTGGAGGAGGGTGGCTGTGAAGGTGCAAGGGAGAAAGTGGATGAAGACGATGCACCTGAAGGAGGAAGAGGAGAAGGAGGGTGGCTTGTCTTTTGAGGGGTGCTGCTTTTCCTCAGGTGTTCTTGCCATAGCTGTTTGTGCCTTCTCTCCAGGTGCCTTCGTAAGGCACTTGTCCCTACGTGAGAGTTGGCCTTTCCACGGCTCAATTTTTGCTGGCAGAGACAACAGATGGCTTTGCTCCGATCTGAGACACACACGTGAAAAAATTTCCAAACCGCTGAACCCCCCTGGGGTGATGGCGCTACGGTGGCATCAGCAGCTGACGTTGAAGGGCATGTTTCCTGGCTGGCCATAGCTGGTGATACATGGCGCCGGACACTGCCCCCAGCTGTTTCTGAGGACGAGCTCCCTCTGCTTCTATCATGGAGTCGTCTCCTCCTACTCCTCTCTGACTCCTCCTCTGAACTGTCCACCTGGTCATCTCCTCTACCGGGAACATATGTGGTATCCGTATAATCGTCATCATAATCCTCCTGGCCAGCTGCGCTTTCCTCAGACACCTCCTCAAGTGCACCAACTTCAGGTGGTCCACCCTCATCCCCATCCACACATGTTACGTCCATACTATCGCCACCTAACTCAGACGTATGAGGTGGTGTACCTGCGCCTTCTTGTTGTTGTTGCAGTAGTGGCTGGGAATCAGTGATTTCACCACCACCACCAAATAACTCCTGCGAAGTGTCAAATGCAGCGGATGTGGTGCTTGTTGTAGCGCTGGTGGCTGCGGGAGATGAGGTGTTCTGTGTTAAATACTCAATCACCTCCTCACAATTTTGGGAAGTGATGGCACGTGCCTTCTTCTGAGCACTGTATTTTGGGGCAGGTCCGCACAGCAACACCACCTCGCACAGCCACAGACCTGCCGGTGCCTGGTGGCCTTCCTCTGGGTCTGCCTCTACCTCTTCCTCTACCTGGTTTGTCCATTTTGTCCATCTCGGGGGTATGCTAGCTATATGCAGTGAGGAGGGTTCTCACTCAACACAACAGGTAGTTAGATGCAGTGAGCTGGGTTCACTCAACAGTAAAGGTACTTAAGATGCAGTGACTGAGGTGGGTTCTCACTCAACACAACAGGTAGTTAGATGCAGCGAGGTGGCCAGGTGGGTTCACACTCAACACAATAGGTAGTTAGATGCAGTGAGCTGGGTTCACTCAACACAACGCTAGGTATATGCAGTGATGAGGTGGGTTAAGTAAACACAACAGGTACTGGGTAGTTAGATGCAGTGAGCTGGGTTCACTCAACAGTAAAGGTACTTAAGATGCAGTGACTGAGGTGGGTTCTCACTCAACACAACAGGTAGTTAGATGCAGCGAGGTGGCCAGGTGGGTTCACACTCAACACAACAGGTAGTTATATGCAGTGAGCTGGGTTCACTCAACACAACGCTAGGTATATGCAGTGATGAGGTGGGTTAAGTAAACACAACAGGTACTGGGTAGTTAGATGCAGTGAGCTGGGTTCACTCAACAGTAAAGGTACTTAAGATGCAGTGACTGAGGTGGGTTCTCACTCAACACAACAGGCAGTTAGATGCAGTGAGTTGGCCAGGTGGGTTCTCACTCAACACAACAGGTAGTTAGATGCAGTGAGCTGGGTTCACTCAACACAACGCTAGGTATATGCAGTGATGAGGTGGGTTAAGTAAACACAACAGGCACTGGGTAGTTAGATGCAGTGAGCTGGGTTCAGTCAACAGTAAAGGTACTTAAGATGCAGTGAGGTGGGTTCTCACTCAACACAACAGGTAGTTAGATGCAGTGAGGTGGCCAGGTGGGTTCTCACTCAACACAACAGGTAGTTAGATGAAGTGAGCTGGGTTCACTCAACACAACGCTAGGTATATGCAGTGATGAGGTGGGTTAAGTAAACACAACAGATACTGGGTAGTTAGATGCAGTGAGCTGGGTTCACTCAACACAAAGCTAGGTATATGCAGTGATGAGGTGGGTTAAGTAAACACAACAGGTACTGGGGTATATGCAGTACTGGGTAGTACAATGTGCAGCTCCCTGTCACACACACAGGTAGTCACTGAATGTGCTGGGCTGCTGGCAGTGGCACACACAATATCAATTAGCAAGGCTGTGCATGCAACAAAAGTGTCAGTTTGACACACAGAAAAAAAAAATGTACAGGTTGAGCTCTGAAAAGAGCTGTTGCTGGGTGCTTTAAAAGCAATAATAATCAGTCAGGAGCAAGCAAAGCAGCCTAGAACCTAACTAATCTGTCCCTAGGAGAAAAAGTCTGCAGCAGCTGTCCCTTTCCTCTCTCTAGCAGGCACACGAGTGAGGCTGATTGCCACCGGACCCTGCCTTATATAAGGGGGGGGGGGGGGCTCCAGGGCTTAGTGTAGCCTGAATGGCTACAATGTGCCTGCTGACTGTGATGCAGAGGGTCAAAGTTGACCCTCATAGTGCATTATGGGGCGAATCGAACTTCCGCAAAGGTTCGCCTGGCGCAGGCGAACGCGAACCCCCAATGTTCGCCTGGGACCGTTCGCCGGCGAACCGTTCGCTACATCTCTACTCTGAATACCTCATTCATTAATTCTTGGAAGACGGCTGGCGCATTACACAACCCGAAGGGCATCACTAAGTATTCGTAATGCCCGTCGGGAGTGTTGAAGGCCGTCTTCCATTCATCGCCCTTTCTAATGCGGATCAGGTTGTATGCACCCCTCAGATCTAACTTTGAGAAGATCTTAGCGTTAGTGACCTGTGTGAACAAATCGTCTATCAATGGTAGCGGATAACGATTCTTCACCGTGATTTTATTCAGGCCTCGGTAATCTATGCAAGGTCGAAGACCTCCATCTTTTTTCTTAACAAAAAAGAAACCGGCCCCTGCAGGCGACCGGGAGGGGCGAATGAACCCTTTGGCTAGATTGTCACGGATGTATTCCTGCATGGCCATTTTCTCCGGTCCAGACAAATTATACAGATGACCTCGGGGAGGCATACAACCGGCACGGAGATCGATGGGGCAATCGAAAGGGCGATGAGGAGGTAACTTATCAGCAGTCTTGGGACAGAATACATCCGAGAATTCAGAGTATTGCTCGGGAACCCCCTCCACTTGAATCTTGGTCTGACTTAATTTCACTTTCCCTAGATACTGCTGGGAACAAAAGTCTGACCAACTGGTTAATTGTCCTGCAGCCCAATTAATCTGTGGCGAGTGAAGCTGCAGCCAGGGCATACCTAAGACAATTGTGGAGGTGATCATGTGTAAAACAAAAAAACTCAATCTCTCCCCATGCAATACCCCAATAGTGACTTCCACCCCTGGTGTCTGAGACAACGGACAGTCCCTTTGAAGCGGAGAGTCGTCCACGGCAGTAACCTGGATTGGTGGTTCTACTGGGGTGAGCGGAATGCCCAACTTCATTGCAAATTCGGAACTCATAAAATTAGCCGCTGAGCCTGAATCAACAAAGGCTTCTGTGGCTTCAGATTTGTCCCCCCATGTAATCGTACATGGAAGGAGCAAACGTTTTTCTTTTAGGGGTATAAAACAGGCGCCTAGGGCGTTACCCCCTACAACTCCTAGGCGGTAGCGTTTCCTGGCTTATTAGGACAGTTTCGTACCCTATGCCCCCGCTCAGCGCAATACAGGCACAACTGTTCCGTCATCCTCCGTCTTCGCTCCACCTGGGACAATTTTGATCGACCTATCTGCATAGGCTCGGGTGGAGGTAAGACCGGAGCAGATGAGACTGAAGAAGATGATGCTGCCTGAGGTGTAGCATAAGACACTACACTGACGCGTTGACTACCCCTGGTCTGTTTTGGTAGCACAGCCTACGGTCAATTCGGATGGCCGCTGAGATGGCCTCATCGACTGTTCTGGGCTCGGGCTGACTTAGCATCAGGTCAGAGACCTCATCGGACAGCCCTGACAAAAAACAATCTAGCAGAGCGTAAGTGTCCCACCTGGCCGTAACTGACCACCTCCTAAATTCGGCCGCGTAATCTTCGACCGGACCCTTGCCTTGACGTAAAAACTTGAACTTCCGCTCAGAAGTCGAGGCAAGGTCTGGGTCGTCGTAAATTACCGCCATGGCTTTAAAGAATTCCTCCACCGAGGTAAGAGCTAAGTCACCGACAGGCAAGTTGTACGCCCAGGTCTGGGAGTCACCAGATAACAAGGTTTTAATAAATATGACCCGTTGGGTCTCAGTCCCCGAGGATCGGGGTCTCAACTCGAAATATGATAAAACTCTACTCTTAAAATTCCGAAAGTCAGACTTGTGGCCGGAAAATTTATCAGGTACGGGCATACGTATGTCATTACTATGAGGGGATCGCACCGAATCAACTGACGTCTGGAGGGTTCGCACAGAGCCTGATAAGGCATCAATTAATGCTTTGTGCTGGCCCAGTGCTTGATGGATGTTATCCACCGAAGTGGCAAGCACACCCAGAGGGTCAGCGCATGCGTCCATCTGTTTCTTGGGTCTGGCGTTCTGTAACGATCGGTGTAGCACAGAGAGGATCTGATTACCGGTGATCTGCAGTATCACTGGAAATACAGATATATATATACCAGATTATAGATGATCTGCAGTATCACTGATAATCCGATATACAAGCTAACCTCTGGACACCTAAGCAGAGTGTTTGGTGCAAACAGTAGTAATGAGAGGACTGAGCCTCAGAGCAGTAAGGAGTACTGCCCAATTCCTTCTGGACTCTCCCGGCGGGAGGATTCAGGCTGAGAGAAGGAACGACAGAACGAGAGTGACACTCAAGAGGGAGTGTCACTATCAGGACTAGGAACCGCCTCTAACAGTAAGGTCGGTTCTCGAGGTCGGACAAGCCAGGTAGTAAACACACAGACAGATAAAGTACAGATTCAGAAGGCAGAGGCGAAAGTCTGAAGTACAGGCAGGATTCGGCAACCGGGTATCAGAAATATCGAGGTACGAAATCAGAAGGCAGATGCAGAGTCTAAGGATGAGTCGGGGTTCGGCAACAGAGTATCAGAAAGACAAAGTACAGGATCAGAATTCAGGAGAATGGTCAGGCAGGCAGAAGGTCATAACAGATAATCACAATCAAACTAGTACTTTAAACTATCAACAAATCTAGCTAAGTGTAGGATTACAGCTCCAGCTGGTCCCGGCACACTTTCGGATCTGACTCAGGTCTGCGTGCTACCACGTAATGATCGCAACGCCAGACAACCAGCAACTGAACAGCCAGCAGTATATATACACAGCCACTCTCCAGCCCCTCCCTAAGTGCTGGACCAATGAGAGGGCTCAGAATTGTCAGCTGACCAGCTTGGTCAGCTGACCTACTTCTGGCTACTATATAAGCTTTGCCTCAGTGCGCGTGCGCGTGTCACTCTGAATCTTGGAGGACTATCAGTCCCAGCCACACCAGTACTGCCTTGCAATGTATCCAGTGAAGCGAGCGTGGGAGCCGCCTCTAATGCGGATTCCGCCGCTTCCAATGCAGATTCCGCCGTCCTCAATGTGGATTCCGCCGCTCTGCCTATGCGGCATGCGTCGTTTTTTCCGCGTTGTGACGTCATGCTGGACGCGGAAACAGCCGCCTCACCCTGAGAGACGGCGGCTGTTCCGCGTTTCCTCACATAAAATATTTATATTTTACAACAGTTAAAACTAACCCTATTCTCTTATAGAACCCTAACCAACCCCCCTGCTGATGCCTAATCTCAACCGCTCCCCAAGCCTAACCTCAAAACCCCCTCACCCACGTCTAACCTAAAACCCCAACCCCACAGATACTTAGGCCCCCACCCTCTGCCACAAAAAAACCCTACTATTGCTTGTAGCAAAAACTATATTTTTGCTAAAAACTTTGATTTTATGGGGGCCTATGTAGGTGCCCAAATTTCCATGGCTGTCCAGGCGCCCAAAATTTCCTTTTTCCGTTTTTTATGGTCCCAGTGCTTACTTTTTATACACACACTCACCAGCAATTTTTACCCTAAGGACCTTCAACACAGCTTCCTTGTCTCACAGAACCTGCTTACCTTGGAAATCCCTGTATAGAGAAGACTGGGTTCAGAGCATGGTACAGTTTGTTTACCCTTTGCCTGCCCAGTACGTTTCTAGAACGTTCTGGCAGGCACGGGCTCCTACTGACACGAACGTACCTTGTACGTTTTTTGGCACTTCCTGGTTTGTTGTCTTCTTGCTGTTTGCAGTAAAAATCCACAGCTGAAAGAAAACATGTTAAAGCCCTAGCGGAACAGGCTCCTCAGATCTGATTTTAAGTAGAGGCTCTCTTTTCGATCACCCTGCCACGTGACCCCAAGCACAGTGGGAGAGAGAGAGCTGTAATCCTTGCATTTAGCAGCTGTAACGGTGTAAAAAATAAAACATCCTTAACATTCAACATCCCTTTTGACAGGCTGCCTTCTACAGTCCTCTGATTCTCCGTGTATTCTCCATTCCTTGCATCTATCTACAGTGGTGTGAAAAACTATTTGCCCCCTTCCTGATTTCTTATTCTTTTGCATGTTTGTCACACTTAAATGTTTCTGCTCATCAAAAACCATTAACTATTAGTCAAAGATAACATAATTGAACACAAAATGCAGTTTTAAATG
Source organism: Hyperolius riggenbachi (assembly GCF_040937935.1). Taxonomy (NCBI): domain Eukaryota; kingdom Metazoa; phylum Chordata; class Amphibia; order Anura; family Hyperoliidae; genus Hyperolius; species Hyperolius riggenbachi. The sequence goes on along the minus strand of NC_090652.1, from coordinate 168,592,257 downwards.
ATGGTTTTTATTATTTAGTGAGAATAAAACTCCAAATCTACATGGCCCTGTGTGAAAAATAAATTGCCCCCTAAACCTAATAACTGGTTGGGCCACCCTTAGCAGCAATAACTGCAATCAAGTATTTGCGATAATTTGCAACGAGTCTTTTACAGCGCTCTGGAGGAATTTTGGCCCACTAATCTCTGCAGAATTGTTGTAAGTTAGCTTTATTTGAGGCTTTTCTAGCATGAACCGCCTTTTAAAGGTCATGCCTCAACATCTCAATAGGTTTCAGGTCAGGACTTTGACTAGGCCACTCCAATGTCTTCATTTTGTTTTTCTTAGCTATTCAGAGGTGGATTTGCTGGTGTGTTTTGGGTCATTGTCCTGCTGCAGCACCCAAGATCGCTTCAGCTTGAGTTGACGAACAGATGGCCGGACATTCTCCTTCAGAATTTTTTGGTAGACAGTAGAATTCATGGTTCCATCTATCACAGCAAGCCTTCCAGGTCCTGAAGCAGCAAAAAAAAACCAGACCATCACACTACCACCACCATATTTAACTGTTGGTATGATGTTCTTTTGCTGAAATGCTGTGTTACTTCTACGCCAGATGTAACGGGACACGCACCTTCCAAAAAGTTCAACTTTTGTCTCGTCGGTCCACAAGGTATTTTCCCAAAAGTCTTGGCAATCATTGAGATGTTTTTTAGCAAAATTGAGACGAGCCTTAATGTTCTTTTTGCTTAAAAATTGGTTTGCGCCTTGGATATCTGCCATGCAGGCCGTTTTTGCCCAGTCTCTTTCTTATGGTGGAGTCATAAACACTGACCTTAATTGAGGCAAGTGAGGCCTGCAGTTCTTTAGATGTTGTCCTGGGGTCTTTTGTGGCCTCTCGGATGAGTTTTCTCTGCGCTCTTGGGGTAATTTTGGTCGGCCGGCCACTCCTGGGAAGGTTCATCACTGTTCCATGTTTTTGCCATTTGTGGATAATGGCTCTTACTGTGGTTCGCTGGAGTCCCAAAGCTTTACAAATGGCTTTATAACCTTTACCAGACTGATAGATCTCAATTACTTTTGTTCTCATTTGTTCCTGAATTTCTTTGGATCTTGGCATGATGTCTAGCTTTTGAGGTGCTTTTTGTCTACTTCTCTGTGTCAGATAGCTCCTATTTAAGTGATTTCTTGATTGAAACAGGTGTGGCAGTAATCAGGCCTGGGGGTGACTACAGAAATTGAACTCAGGTGTGATAAACCACAGTAAAGTTATTTTTTTAATAAGGGGGGCAATCACTTTTTCACACAGGGCCATGTAGATTTGGAGATTTTTTTTCTCACTAAATAATAAAAACCATCATTTAAAACTGCATTTTGTGTTTGATTATGTGATCTTTGACTAATAGTTAATGGTTTTTGATGAGCAGAAACATTTAAGTGTGACAAACCTGCAAAAGAATAAGAAATCCCACCGTTCTAGGCTCTTCTTATTGACTATCTGCTACTGCCTGTCATTCGGCACACTCATAGGAGTCCTGGGTTTTACTTTGAGTTCGCTGGGGAATCTGTTCCACTGCATGTCTCAAGTAAGTTACAGGCAGCTCAAAGCTGGTCTTAAAAATTCTGTTTTATTATTGGGTTGTGTTGTAGACAGGAAAAGTGGGATACCAATATACATCTGGTATCATACGATTCAGCAGAATCAGGGCTTTTACAAACAGAAACATTTTTGTCAGTAAATATAATTGTTCTTTGAAAAACAAAAAAAAACGCAACAGAAAATGTTTATTTTTTTATTTCACTTTTGTTTTACATATTTCACTCAAAATGTTGTTATATCTCCAGAAAAAGTAAAAACAATTGTTTCAATGTTCAAGCCTAGATCATTACGTAAAAAACAATATATAATATGTCCCATTTTATGTAGGTTTTCTTGTAAAAGTCCTAAGTAAACCTAATGAGTGCATAATGTCTAAAAACTGCTTGGCATTAGATGTTCGCGTTTAGGACAAATCGGCTGGCAGGGAAAGGGTTAACAATAACCACTAGGAAAGTTACACATTGTAGCAGTTATCATCCCTATAACACAAGTAAATAACCACTGCAATGGATAATGCAGGGTCCCACATGGGCCCTTTGGAAGGAGCTTGTAGTTTATGTCACAATGCCTACTTTAACACTAAAGACAATAGTGACGCAACCCACCAAATTTACAAGGTGAAAGGGGGTTAATAAGTTTTAAAAAAATGAAATTGGGTGACGTATATTACTAAGAAAATGCTAAAAATAAATGGCAGATATGACAGAGAAAAAAAGTCAAACAAAGTAATAAAATCCCATCACATTAATTGTTTTGTCAAAACCCAGAAGACAGAAGAAATGCCGGCCTGAGCTTCTGCTACAGTAAGTGACACGTCAAAATATATTCTTGTTAGACATTCACACAGTGCGATGTTAAAGTCGCACGTTAGAAAATTTTATAACGTAGACTAACGCACAGCAATACTAAGTCTGTGCGACATTCACAGTGCACACGTTGCGTTTGTGTGTAACGTGAGGCGTTATTAGAAAGTGCTGCATGCTGTGTGTTTAGCAATGAAACTGCTGCGTTAGTTGTGTTGCAAATGCTCAGTAATGTATTTTTTTTTTATATATGTAATGCATGCGCCGTTTTCGTTCCATCACTGTGCGATGAAAACGGCGCACCAAATGCAGGGCTAAAGAATGCACTATAACGTCCACGTTATAGTGCACAATGTGTTGCGTTAGGAGCACGTTGTGCGACCTTAACGTCGCATCAAACGCAACGTCCTGATGGGAAAGTAACCTTAAAGCTTAGCTCATGTGTAAGTTAAATACCAGAAGTAAATTAAATGCTGGTAAGTTATGAGTACTGTATGTGGCGCGCTGTCTGTGTAACAATCTTTACCAAAACCCTAAATTTGGCAGGTTCAGGCACATAGCTCCGATGCCTTGAAGGTCTCTTTGTGAGATACAGGAAGATTAAGGGCTCGTTTCCACTATCGCGAATCTGCATGCGTCCAACGCATGCAGATCCGCACATGTAATACAAGTGGATGGGCCTGTTTCCACTGTAGCGTTGTTGAGGTGCGTTTTTTTCAGCGTGAAAAAAACGCACAAAAGAGCCAACGATTTCGCCTGCGTCGGGAATCCGTGCGAATCGCCGCTAATGTATTTAATAGTAAAAACGCATGCGTTTGTTACATGCGTTTTTACCCGCGATTTCGCGTGCGATTTCGCACCTTTTTCAATTTTATTTAGCCCTGGCAGTGTCATGGTTAATTTCGCATGGCACCCTGCCATGCGAAATCGCAGGCGAAATCGCGGGTAAAAACGCATGTGGAAACGCATCCGCATGCGTTTTTACAAGCGTCGGAATGCGGCCGAAATCGCGTCGCAACAGTGGAAACAAGCCCTGAGACTATTCTAGGCCAGGGGGTGGAGCTGCACAGCGGAACTTGTCTGATTCGGGGCTTTGCTGAAGATTGTTGCATAGCTAGCATGCTAGGTAGTTATAACTTTCCAGCATTAGCTTACCTTTATGTATTGTAGTTACACCAAAAGGACACTTTAAGTGAATATTTTATTTTTTTTATTCATTATACAGTTATAAATGTTAGTATTCTGGAACAATTTGAATTCACAAATTACTGAATTTATTTTTATAGCTTTTATAAATACCTAACATTTTGTCTTTTATCTCTTATTCATATGTACAACAAAACTAAGACAGAGAATGGGAAGTTCTCATTGGTAAACCCCACACTTCACTTAATGGGCTTGATTCACTAAACTGTGATAACTCATATCACGGCCGCACTAGCGTTTTCATGCACAATCACGAATTTCCGCCTGCGACTGCGTGAAAATTCGCGATTGCGCATGAAATCGCACACAAAACATGAAATTGCGCACGAAAATGCTAGCGTGGCTGTGATGAGTTATCACGGTTTAGTGAATCAAGCCCAATGTGTTGCTGCCACAGCCACTCGGTCCTGAAATAGAAAAAGACAGCCAGAAACATTGTAATATTACCACAGTGGTTTTGTTCTGAACACATGTTTAATCAACTTTGTGGGACATGAGCTAAAAATTCTCCTGAAGGCCAGATGTTCCAGATCACATGTGGAGAAATGTTTGTGGTTAGAATATGCTTGAAAGTGATTGTTGAAAGTCTCCTGAGACAGTGCTGTGACAAATTGTATAATAAAAAAGCTAAAAATAGCTCCTATTCCCAGGACAAGCCATGTTCCCACAAACCAGGAAGCTGGGAAAATTGCTGAAATTTCTCTAGTTGCTCTAGGCGTATTTCATTTTTTTCGACTTTTCATTTTAAACTTTTCTTGCTGGTAAACCTTTTCTGACAGTTACAGAAAACTAAGCTTTCTAATGTGAAAACAAAAGAATTATAGCATTGTGGATGTAGGTGCACTTACAAGGGTCATTTGTCTGGAATGCCTGATTCTTGTCTCATATTTTAAACTTTCTTGCACTATATTGCAGAGCTATTCTTTAAAATGTTTTTCGTTTTGTCATTTCTAAGAGGCAACATTGCCAGGACAGCACTGAACACTACACTCCCCTGGAGAATTTGATGCATGTGTCCTGCTTTTTTATGTTAACACTGATTGTGGAAAATATCCTGATGATGTATTTATTTGGGTGTGGCCAAATGCACCACAGTTGTAGAGTAGAGCCAGAGAGTACGGGGTTAATCGAGGCATGTGCTTTAGCTTCGTAATGAGACTTTACATGGTGGAAACAGATTTCAAGCCCAGGTTCAGGTTCTCATTTGTTATTGCAAATGAAAGAAAATTTGTATTAACGAGCAAACAATTGCCTATTATAGGGGCAGGAACTCAATGGGGGTTGGAAGAGGGGCGGGCAAAGAAAAGAGGCAATGTTTTTGAGAGGGATCTACAGAGCATCATACAAGTTGGGAGATATTTAATATACCCATATTATATATGGGTAAAAGCATAGATCATGTTTTGTTTTAGACCACGTACACCGTGACCATTGCGTTCCCTGTGACAGCAGGAATGCATCAGGAAAGCGGCGCTGCATGTTACATGCTCATTGTGTGGCATACATTTGATGAAGTATTAAAATGTAAGTCCCATCTTTCTTGTGGGCTTCTCTCAAAGATTTACAAAACTCCATCTTTAAATGTATAGCCAATAATAAAAAAGTAGGATTAAGCAACAAATGATGTGCCCTAACAGGGAGAGAGGGGGACTTGGAGTCCCTGATCTTTTTAGCTGAGCACAATCATCCTCTGTGGGTTAATATTGAGAACGACTTGCTTGCTCCCTCCTCTCTATCAGCCTTGCAGTGGTCGGATTTAGAGTTGAGCAGAACGGTTCGCCTGCGAACGGTTCCATGCGAACTTCAGTGGTTCGTGTTCGGGTCCCGCAGGCGAACTTTTGCGGAAGTTCGGTTCGCCCCATAATGCACCATGAGGGTCAACTTTGACCCTCTACATCACAGTCAGCAGGCCCAGTGTAGCCAATTAGGCTACACTAGCCCCTGGAGCCACTCCCCCCCTAATAAAAGGCAGCCAGCGGCGGCCATTACGCTCACTCGTGTGCCTTGCGTTAGTGAAAGTAGGGCGAGCTGCTGCAGACTGTCTCTCATAGGGAAAGATTAGTTAGGCTTAGCTTGTTCCTGGCTGCATACCTGTTCTGTTCAGTGAGCCCACCATACCTGTTCTGTTCAGTGAGCCCACTGGATACCTGCATACCTGTTCAGTGAACATGCCACTGCATACCTGTTCTGTGAACCCACCTCTGCATACCTGTACTGTGAACCCACCACTGCATACCTGTTCAGTGAACCCACCACTGCATACCTGTTCAGTGAACCCACCACTGCATACCTGTTCAGTGAACCTGCCACTGCATACCTGTTCTGTGAACCCACCACTGCATACCTGTTCTGTGAACCCACCACTGCATACCTGTTCAGTGAACCCACCACTGCATACCTGTTTAGTGAATCTGCCACTGCATACCTGTACTGTTCAGTGAACCCGCCACTGCATACCTGTTCTGTTCAGTGAACCCGCCACTGTATTCCTGTTCATTGAACCCGCCACTGCATACCTGTTGTGTGATTTGTGATTTCTGCCCTTAAAACGCTGCTTTGCGTCAAATCCAGATTTTTCCCGGGGACTTTTGGCATGTATCCCACTCCTCCACCTGGGGGTCCAGGTGTTAGACCCCTTGAAACATCTTTTCCATCACTTTTGTGGCCAGCATAATTTTTTTTCTTCAAAGTTCGCATCCCCATTGAAGTCTATTGCGGTTCGCAAACTTTTACGCGAACCAAACCTTACGCGTAAGTTCGCGACCCTAAAATCGGAGGTTCGGCCCCCCTCTAGTCGGATTATGTCTCACCAGCCAAATATTACCAACTATCCCCTCTCACAACTCATTCACTAACCCTCTGAAATCGTATTAAAGGGACTTTTCCTTTTAAAAATAATACCAGGTGCCTGACTCTCCTGCTGATCATGTGTCTCTAATACTTTTAGCCACAGCCCCTCAACAAGCATGCAGATCAGGTGCTCTGACTGAAGTCAGATTGGATTAGCTGCATGCTTGTTTCAAGTGTGTGATTCAGCCACTACTGCAGCCAAAGAGATCAGTAGTAAGTTAGTAGTAACAAGTAATTGGTATTGTTTAACTACTTGCCGACCGTGTCATGCCGATGGGCGTGGCCGTGGCGGCAGCCCCAGGACCGCCTATTGCTGATTGGCGTAAGGTCCTGCTGGCCTGCTTTGCAGGAGATCCCGTGTGCTGATGCGCATGCATCCCTGCTTGTATGGCGAAGCTCCACTCTGCCTTCAGTCTCCCAGCAGCAATCACCGTCTATTAACAGTACAGTGCTGCGATCTAAGGCAGTGTTGTACTGGGGACAGCCGTGTGACATGCCTGTCCCCCTGGGACACAGGAGAGTGATCAACTGCCATAGGCTGAAGCCTATGACAGCCGATTGCCGTGATTGGCTGGCTGGGGGGAGGGAGGTTTTTTTAAAAATTAAAGAAATAGTGCCATTTATTACAAAAATAAAGACAAATATTTATAAAAAAATAAAATAAACACTGGGGGAGCGATCAGACCCCACCAACAGAAAGCTTGGAATTGAGATCATTTTGGTGGATATCACATGGCCATCTTACTCTTAAACACTATTTAATGAACAATAGATTTCCTACTTGGGACCAATTAAAATTACATATCTCCTTCCCACCATCGGAATTTTTCCAAGCACCACAGATTTATTACTTTTTGAAAATTTTCTTTCCCGTTTCATATATGCTTCAGTCTAGAACCCCCTATGAGGCCTGGTGTGCCTTAAGACCCCTTGAAGGTGGCCTAATTTCTTACCTCTACTCAGTTATCTCGTAACCCTTTAAAGCGGAATGAAACTCAGCATTTCTACTTTGCTCTAATAGATTATTTACAGCATATTATATACAACCAGCATTTTTTTTTCTAGAACTGCATTCAAAGGGTTAACACAGGCTTTAGAAGCTTCCCTGCCTGCAGAGCTGGCTGGCCTTCTGAAATTTACATAATGTTATCTTGTGTTTACTTGTATCAAGTGAGAAATGTAAACAAAGCCTTTTCTCACACTGCTGGGTCCCCTGAACAAAGTCAGACTAGCATAAATGCTTTCTGATTAAGTTAGAGGATAAATAAAGCAGTTATAAATAAAATGCAATGTCCGCTCTCAGAGTAAAATAAGTGTACTTTAGGAATGTATAATTTCTAAATGAATAATAATACTTATGCACAAAAGCAAATATGCTAACCGTATGGCATATACAGTACAAAGTAGGAAAACATGTTTTTATTGAATATTATGTCAGGGTTTTATACCGCTTTAACTTTATTAAAACTTGTTCAGTGGAGGCTTGGGAAGATGATTTGGGCCATTCACTATCCACCAAAAGATGGTCACAATGCTGTCTCACTTAAAGGAATACTTAAGTGAAACTGAAAAAATGACTTTTACTCACCTGGGGCATCCCTCAGCCCCCCGAAGCTGGATGGTGCCCTCGCAGCCCCGCTCCGACCGTCCTGTCCCCGCCGGCGGCTATTTCCGGGTTCGGCGACAGCCGCCGACAGGCTGGGAACGCGGCTGATTTTCCGCGTTCCCTGCCGCTATTATCACCCTCTATGCTGCTATAGCGTGTGTATATATATATATATATATATATATATATACATATATATATATATATATATATATACGCTATAGCAGCATAGAGGGTGATAATAGCGGCAGGGAACGTGGAAAATCAGCCGCGTTCCCAGCCTGTCGGCGGCTGTCGCCGAACCCGGAAATAGCCGCCGGCGGGGACAGGACGATCGGAGCGGGGCTGCGAGGGCACCACCCAGTTTCAGGGGGCTGAGGGATGCCCCAGGTGAGTAAAAGTCATTTTTTCAGTTTGACTTAAGTATTCCTTTAAGCTAAAGGCAGCAGGTACTTTTAACATATAGAGATAAATCATAAAATTTTACATTGCACGTATATTACGCCTGACAAAACTACATGCAATCTCCCACTCTAATTCTCCTCCTTTTTAGAGAAGGTGGGCACCCTGGGATTTTTTTTTTCACATTTGGTGGTTTTGTCTGGTGGTGAAGAGATATTAGGCCCAGGCCACCTCCCTTATAAGCACTGCATTAGAAATCCGCCTCCCACCTGATCCTTTCCTCTTGCACCTGGGAAATAAGCCACATGGCTGTAAACATCCGCAACATACGGTAGGTTGTCACAACATATCGCAAAAGCAGCTAGGCTCCATATTGCCTGCCAATGGCTCCAACCCTTGTTATCCGTAGATCTTACAGACCTCATTATAATGGATATTTTGATTTCTGAGTGCATCCTAGCTATGGTCAATGACACCTTCGAAGTTTTCACCAAGACATTGCAACTGTAGTTGTTCTGTTCACCATCTCTAGGTCTATGTTCATTTGCGCTTACTATTTAATTCAACATCTGTTTTATAACTGTGCTCTAGTACAATGTACTTGTCTCCTAGACATACTATGGCATTATCTCTCTTAGGATTGCTCCATTCTCCTCTTCGTTATATCCTGTTAAAACTAAGCTACTTTTTATGTATTTGCTATGATATTGTGATGATCCGCTCAGCTGGCTGCACAGGCAGACAGCTGTTTGTCCATTCCTCTAGTCTGTGGGCTGCAGGTCTCTGGAACAGAGACCTGTCTTTCCATTGCAAGTTTCTGGTCTGTTCTCTTGCTGGGGAGTTTGCATACATTCGTTATGCAAATCCCCTACCTGCCTTCTTTGATGACTGGCACTATAAGAGCTTTATGTTTCCCAGAAGGCTTTGCTGGTAATTTCCTTTCCATGGTCTGTTCCTGATGGACACTGCTGGAGTGTCAGCCATTGCTATCTAGTATAGTTAATTCCTGGGGGTTGCTTTAGGCTCCCCTTCTAGCCCAGTCAGGTTGTATTATCTGTATTGCCTGTTCTGTCTTGTCTTGTCTGTTGCCATTGTCCTGCCCCAAAGGTGGTCGACAGGAAATGGTTCTGATCTCTGTTCTTGGAGTATAGCTGGTGCAGCGGTTGCTACCAGCTATCTCTTCTGTTCTGTCTTCTGGGATCGCGCTAGCTACTTTTCGGTAGCGCTGGGGATCCTTCTGTTCTGCTACTCTGTACCTGGATCGCGCTAGCCAGTTTTCGCTAGTGCTGTGGATCCTATCTCTCGCTTGTCCCTGTTTTCGTGTGTCTGTCTTGTCTGCTACGCTTGCTGGAGGCCCGGTGAGGTAACCGTTAAGCAAGCGCTCGCGTCCTCTGTTTCATGTCTGTCTGTCAATGGTTAGTTAGACGTGCTTGTCTCTATTGTGCTTATCACGTGGAGACCGCGCATAACCGCGTGCACTGTTGCGAATGAGTGCGGTGTTCGCGGTTAGTTAGCGTTTGTTATTTTCCGTATCTCCTTATTGTATTATTTGCTGTGCCTTTGCTACCTTCGTATTCTATTCTGATCTGCCTTGTGTCACGTCTGGCGATCGCACCTCTCGCGATCGCGTTCCTATTTCATATCTGCTGTTGTGTGTGTGCGCGGTCGCGGGGTGGCGACTGGATTGGCGCACACACATACAACCTGTTCCTTTGCTCAATCTCATTCGCAATCGTATCACTTGCGATTGCGTTCTGCGCTTCGTACAACTCCTGTCTGGCACTTGTGGAGGTACAGAGGATTGGTTCCTCTGCACTCCCCAGCGCCATCTGCCGACAGGAATTTCCCTCTACAGGTGCGTAGCACCTTTTGCTGGGTGCCTGCAAATATACGCTTGTGGAGGATTTCCGCCGTGTCAGCGCACGCGTTGTGCGCTGATCACGGAGAAAGTTCCACAATCGTTACAGATATAATGCCCTTTGCTAACATTGCTTGACTGTTTTTTCTTGTGATAATCTCTGAATAAAAACATTTAAAACTAAAATTTAAGTCTCCTCTTGCTGGACTTTTAAATCAGAATCAGAATTTATTTCGCCAAGTACAACAAGAGTTGTACCCGGAATTGATTTTGGCACAACAGGGTCGGTGATGGTACAGTAGCAAAAATTTTAGTTGGCATACAGTAGATATACAGTATATACCTAAAGTGCATACAGATACATACAGTAGGTTCAGTGCTTATACAGGCATAAAATATAAAGCATAGAGAGAGAGATGCGTAGAGGATGGACCAGGGGAAGGACCAGGGGTGAATCTGCTGCCGTATATGGCACTCAAAACGCTTCTGCAGCGATACTTTGAATCGGATGCCCCGCAGTCCGACCTGGAAAGAGAGAGAAAGGAGAGGAAAGAAAGAAGGGTGAAGGTGAAAAGAAAAATAAAAGAACAGTGAGATGTGAGCCAATTAAATGTTTAATTGATTAAATGTTAATAAGCAGAGGACACTTTTATGTAAATTGAGCACACAGGCGATTGGTGGATGGAGGGGTTTATTCTGTTGTCGCATAGCTATGTACTGCATTGAGTAGTACAAAGTTAACAGGGACAGTGTTTTGATTGATGTAAATAGTGTTAAGCTACGTTCACAGTGAGGATTGTGGTGCATAGCTTGTAAAAGCAGGATTGCAATGCAACGGAGGGGAAAAGTTACATCATGCATTATGCATGCGTGTGAAGCATATAGTACATACAAAGTATGCTTTACTGCTACTGTAAATACTTGTGTTATGTGGTAACAAACTGCATGCTCTGAGTTGGGGTACCGGAGTCCGTTGGATCGCATTGCAACTGTTGTGAAGTTAAATGCTCAATGTTTCAATTGCAGTGCGATACTCAGGGCTGAATTTGTGGGAAGGCACCACAGGCCCAGGACTAGGGCCCAGCCAAAGAAGGTGTGGGTTAACAAACAAGCATTTAACCTGCCAGCTTTCCAACGGCCACCCACGTCATTCCCCACAATAGTCCTGTGCCGTGTTTGTCCACAATAGCATGTCTGTGTGCAACAGCAGCATAAAACAGGACAGAGTGGACAGCTTTGCTGATATGACAGGAACAGGCCAGCGATGCCACATCATTGCAGTGGTAATCCCTCTGCCCCCCTCTTCAGGTATATCCAATAAACTGTGGATGCAGCATGAGGAAATGTGCCGCAATTGGTGGGGGGCTAATGCTGGGAGCTGAGCAGTGATTGGTGGAGACTGCAAGGGGGTTTTCTTATTGCAGACTGTTCATGGACAAGAGTTTAAAGAGAAGGTACTGGATGGCAGGGAATGGTAGAGAGGGTGACACTTGCATAAGGATCCCCCTAGGTAAGCCTGGTCCTGTCTGCTTTTTTTTTTTTTTTTTTAACTACAAGGAAACCTCTATTTGAACCTCAGCGCTGTCCCCACCCCCGCTCAACCCAGGTGACGCCAAGCATCATTGTTTCCATGGCAACAGAACACAGAAGCTGTGATGTTGCTGCAGTGCCTGGTGTAGAGATGCTGACAAAATGGCTTTTGGGGAAAGAGTGTGTTTGTATGTGTGCGCATGCGGTTTGTCCATCATTGTTCCGGCGGGCTGCAGCCATGGATTTATAGCAGGCTGCTTGTAATGCTTTGTCCCTGTTTCAACTCCTTCCAAAATGGCCTCCAACACCTTCTCCTTTTATACCATGCTACTTATTCCTGATTCCCAAGCCTCTATACTGCTCCTAATGCTTTTCCCCATGCTTTGACCCCACTTTATGGATGGTTCCCTTTATCATACGGTGCCCCTGTTCTCTCCCCCCTCATACTCTGTCCCCATGCTCTTGATCCCTGTGAGATAGTATGCCCCCCTATTCTATCCTGGTTTTCTTACCCAAATGTGTCAAACTCAAATACAAAGTGGGCCATAACTGAACACTGAGACCAAGACACAGGCCAACTTCAATGTTTAGTAACCACCTTCCTCCCTTAGAAAGTTCCCTGGTGTCTAATGATTCTCCCTCCACTAATCAGTTCCCTATTGTTTCTGGTGTTTTGTGGTCCTCCCTCCCTCCCCTATACAGTTCCCTAGTGTTTAGTGGCTCCTCCCTCCCCTATATAGTTTCTTGGTGTCTAGTGACCCCAGCTCCCTCCCCTATACAGTTCCCTAGTGTCTAGTGCTTCCCCCTCCCTCACCCATATGGCCTCCCTGGTGATCTAAGGCTTCACCTCCAATACAGCTTCCCTGGTGTACTAGAGTGTTCCCCGGTGTACTGGTGTACTAGAACATAATGCAAAGTAGGAAACCTCTTGGAGGTCAAATTTGATGGCTCTTGCGGGACGGAGTTTGACATGTATGCTCTAACCCATATTGTGGTTCCCAGTTATGCTGCACCTGTCCCCTACTGCATGAGTGTGATTTTGGGGATCTTCTGGCTACCTTTACTGCAGAAGGGGGGGTTATCTGGGTACCCTTACTAGGGGGTACATGACCATATTAAGATCTCTCCAGTGCTGCCTGGGGCCCTCCTCTTCCGTGTGGCTGCGCTCCCTTCTGTGTACCAGCACAACCGTACTGGGCATGCGTGAGTACGGTTTGTGCATGTCCAGTATCATGAAGCTGCTTGTGTGAGGACAAAGCCATACATAAATGGCTTTGTTCTACTGGGCATGTGCAGACCATACTTGTGCATGCCCAGTACAATTGCACTTGTACACAGGAGGGCTGGACAGGAGTGATGGGGTCTGAATATGTTCAGTGGTGACTGGATCCTGCACAGTATGCCGTGGACAACATGGCCATGATTGACAGCGGCGCTTCACACAGCCGCAGTAAGGACGACGGAGCATTCAGCGTGGGACAGTCAGCTGCAAGGGGCTGGAGAAAGCCCCAGGTGAGTAAAGCTGGTTTTACCTTTTCTGCCTGATGTTTCCTTTAACCACTTCCCGACCGCCTAACGCACAGCGGTGGCCGGGAAGTGGAGCCCTTAAGGACCGGCTCACCCACAGAGGCGGCGGTCCATTTAAGGGCATGGGCGGAGCGATCGCGTCATCCGTGACGCGATCCTCCGCCGGCGCCTGTCACCGCTCGCTCGCCGCAACATCCCGCCGGCTATACGGAAGCGCCGGCGGGATGTTAACCCCGCGATCGCCGCATACAAAGTGTATAATACACTTTGTAATGTTTACAAAGTGTATTATACAGGCTGCCTCCTGCCCTGGTGGTCCCAGTGTCCGAGGGACCACCAGGGCAGGCTGCAGCCACCCTAGTCTGCACCCAAGCACACTGATTTCTCCCCCCCCTGCCCCAGATCGCCCACAGCACCCATCAGACCCCCCCCTGCCCACCCCCCAGACCCCTGTTTGCACCCAATCACCCCCCTAATCACCCATCAATCACTCCCTGTCACTATCTGTCAACGCTATTTTTTTAATCCCCCCCCCTGCTCCCTGCCCCCTCCTGATCACCCCCCACCCCTCAGATTCTCCCCAGACCCCCCCCCAGACCACCCCCCCCTGTTTACTGTATGCATCTATCCCCCTGATCACCTGTCAATCACCTGTCAATCACCCGTCAATCACCCATCAATCACCCGTCAATCACCCCCTGTCACTGCCACCCATCAATCAGCCCCTAATAGTGTTGGGCGAACATCTAGATGTTCGGGTTCGGGCCGAACAGGCCGAACATGGCCGCGATGTTCGGGTGTTTCGACCCGAACTCCGAACATAATGGAAGTCAATGGGGACCCGAACTTTTGTGGTTTGTAAAGCCTCCTTACATGCTACATACCCCAAATTTACAGGGTATGTGCACCTTGGGAGTGGGTACAAGAGGAAAAAAAATTTAGCAAAAAGAGCTTATAGTTTTTGAGAAAATCGATTTTAAAGTTTCAAAGGGAAAACTGTCTTTTAAATGCGGGAAATGTCTGTTTTCTTTGCACAGGTAACATGTTTTTTGTCGGCATGCAGTCATAAATGTAATACATATAAGAGGTTCCAGGAAAAGGGACCGGTAACGCTAACCCAGCAGCAGCACACGTGATGGAACAGGAGGAGGGTGGCGCAGGAGGAGAAGAAGGCCACGCTTTGTGAGACACAACAACCCCGGCCTTGCATGAGGGCAAGAAGCGTGCGGATAGCATGCTTTGTACCGCCATGCAGTCATAAATGTAATAAAGATAAGTGGTTCAATAAACAGGGACCACGCGGCAACGCTAACCCAGCAGCAGCAGACGTGATGGAACAGGAGCAGGCGCAGGAGGAGAAGGCCACGCTTTGTGAGACACAACAACCCAGGCCTTGCATGAGGGCAAGAAGCGTGCGGATAGCATGCTTTGTACCGCCATGCAGTCATAAATGTAATAAAGATAAGTGGTTCAATAAACAGGGACCACGCGGCAACGCTAACCCAGCAGCAGCAGACGTGATGGAACAGGAGCAGGCGCAGGAGGAGAAGGCCACGCTTTGTGAGACACAACAACCCAGGCCTTGCATGTGGACAAAAAGCGTGCGGATATAGCAGCAATGCTTTTTGCCGCCATGCAGTCATAAATGTAATACAGATGAGAGGTTCAATAAACAGGGCCCGGAAACGCAACACCATCCCAGATGTTCATTGGTCATGTTACTTGGTTGGGGTCCTGGAGTGTTGCGTAGTCATTTCCAATCCAGGATTGATTCATTTTAATTTGAGTCAGACGGTCTGCATTTTCTGTAGAGAGGCGGATACGCCGATCTGTGACGATGCCTCCGGCAGCACTGAAACAGCGTTCCGACATAACGCTGGCTGCCGGGCAAGCCAGCACCTCTATTGCGTACATTGCCAGTTCGTGCCAGGTGTCTAGCTTCGATACCCAATAGTTGAAGGGTGCAGATGGATGGTTCGACACAGCTACGCCATCTGACATGTAGTCCTTGACCATCTTCTCCAGGCGATCGGTGTTGGAGGTGGATCTGCACGCTTGCTGTTCAGTGGGCTGCGGCTGCATGGGTGTCAGAAAATTTTCCCACTCCAAGGACACTGCCGATACCATTCCCTTTTGGGTACTAGCTGCGGCTTGCGTTGTTTGCTGCCCTCCTGGTCGTCCTGGGTTTGCGGAAGTCAGTCTGTCTGCGTACAACTGGCTAGAGGAGGGGGAGGATGTCAATCTCCTCTCTAAAGTCTCCACAAGGGCCTGCTGGTATTCTTCCATTTTGACCTGTCTGACTCTTTCTTCAAGCAGTTTTGGAACATTGTGTTTGTACCGTGGATCCAGAAGGGTATAAACCCAGTAATTGGTGTTGTCCAGAATGCGCACAATGCGTGGGTCACGTTCAATGCAGTCTAGCATGAATTGAGCCATGTGTGCCAGAGTCCTACCAGAATCCTCATCATCCTCTTGTGAGCGTTGTGATAGTTGTTGTGATGCATCATAGTCGTCACCTTCCTCCTGGTCTGCTTCTGCTGACCATTCGCGTTGAATTGTGGAAGTCCAACGTGCACCGCTCTGGCCCTCGTCAGTGGTGGCATGAAATTCCTGCTCCAACTCCAGCTGTTCCTCCTCCTCTTCTTCGTCATAGCTGCTGGGGCCAGCGTTCCCTGAGGCGGATGGCCTGATGTTGGTACCATCACGCTGATCGTTTTCTCCTTCAGATTCCCCCAGTTGCATCATGACAGCTGTTTCCTTGATTTTTAACATCGACCTCTTCAGTAAACACAGCAGTGGTATGGTAATGCTGACTGAAGAGTTGTCACTGCTCACAAGCAACGTGGATTGCTCAAAATTTTGGAGGACTTGGCAGAGGTCCAACATGTTGGCCCAATCGGATCCACAGAAGCTTGGCAGCTGGCCGGATGCGCCTCGGTACTGCGCCGTCATGTACTGGACCACTGCACTCTTCTGCTCGCAAAAGCGGGCTAGCATGTGCAGCGTAGAATTCCAGCGCGTAGGGACATCACACAGCAAGCGATGGTGGGGGAGATTGAAGCGCTCCTGCATCTTGGCGAGTGCCCCCGAAGCAGTACTGGAATTTCTACAATGTTTGGACACTCGACGCACCTTCAACAGCAGATCGGGCACGCCTGGGTATGTCCTCAGGAACCGCTGAACTACTAGGTTCATCACGTGCGCCAGGCAAGGGATGTGTGTCAGCTTAGCCAACCTTAAAGCGCGAATGAGATTACTCCCATTATCACACACAACCATGCCCGGTTTCAGGTCCAGCGGTGCCAGCCACAAATCCGTCTGTTCCTTTATTCCCCTCCAAATTTCCTCCCCTGTGTGCTGCTTATCCCCAAGGCAGATGAGCTTCAGCAACGCTTGCTGACGCATGCCAACAGCTGTGCTGCACTGCTTCCACGATCCTACTGCTGCTGGGTTAGCGTTTCCGGATGAGGTACAGCTTTGAGATGCGTTGGAGGAGAAGGAGTCAGAGAGGTAGGTGCTGCTGTTATCCAGTGGGAGGGACGGCGGTGCAGCTGTTTGTGGCGTGGGCAACACCCGTGCCGTAGCAGGTGAGGAATCGCTGCCAGGCTCCACAAGGTTCACCCAGTGCGCGGTAAGGGAGATGTATCGACCCTGGCCGAACGCACTCGTCCAGGTGTCAGTGGTGAGGTGAACCTTGCAGGCAACGGCATTCTTCAAGCTTCGGGTTATTTTGCTGACCACGTGCTCATGCAACTCAGGCACTGCAGAGCGTGCAAAGTGGTAGCGGCTGGGAACCACGTAACGTGGGATGGCCACTGACATCATGCCCTTGAAGCTGTTTGTCTCCACCAATCGATATGGCAGCATTTCGCAGGCCAGAAGCTTGGCTATGCTGGCTGTTACTGCCACGGCCCGGGGGTCATTTGCTGGCAATTTCCTCTTGCGCTCAAACATCTCCGACACAGACAACTGAACCGTAGCGCTGCACACGGAAGGGCTGTTGGTTGTTGTGTTTGATGAACACTGGGAGACCTCAAGAGCACTACTCCGGAAAGTGACAGTGTCAGCGTCGTCTGATGTTTGTGAATGTTGTGAACCACGCAATGGCTGGGCTACTGCTGCTGCTGAGGCGGGTCTGGTGAACCCAAGGGAGGCAGTGTTGTTTCTGGTACCCTGTCCTGACGCGTTTGCCCAAAGAGTGGGATGTTTGGATAGCATGTGACGGCTCATGCTGGTGGTGGAGAGGTTGTTAATATTTTTCCCCCTGCTCAGGCGGGTCTTGCACACCTTGCAAATCGCCATGGTAACATCCTCAGTGCAGTCTTCAAAGAAAGCCCAGACTTTGGAGCACCTGCCTCCTTGCTGGCGATTTCTGTTTGCTCCTCTTTTGCCTCTCACTTGAACTTCCACGCTTGTGGTGCCTGAAATTGCGCGCCGCCTACCTTGTGGCACAAGGCGAACTCGTGCAGCAGTGGGTTCTTCAACAGACTCATCTGTGCTGCTGCTACGACGGCGATGTTCTCGTTCACAAACAAAATCTGGGTCTCTGTCCACATTGTCCATACCCTCCTCTTCCATCTCCTCAAACTCGTCATATGTCATTGTGGGCCACCGCCGTGGAGTAGAGCTCCCCACAACAACCTCTGCGCAGCACACTCCAACGTCGTCTTCCAGATCTTGTCGGCCGACCTCCTGCAATTGCAACCCCTCCTGCCCAAATTGCTCTGGGATTTGGGTTTCCGAGTCCTCTTCGGACTCGCCTTGTATTTCAGTGCGCGGTGCATTTCCCACAGTTAACGGTTGTGAATCCAGGCACAACATTTCTGGCTGTTCCTCCATTGACCTTTGAAAGGTGGAAGTTTGTTGGGCTGGGAATAGCTCCTGCAAATACCCCATTGTGTCCTGAGGTAATTCATCGGACTGGTTATCTGGCAGTTGTGTGCGTGGTGTCGCTGCCGGTTGTGTCAGCTTTGTGCCCACTGGCTCCTTGTAACTGGCTGAGGACTCGGACCTCGTGCGTGATGTGCTGGTGCTGCTTAACCCACTGCTGGACGCTTGAGAGGTCATCCAAGTAATTATCTGGTCCTGTTCTTTTGGATTTGTGAGGGTTGTTGTCCTGGACAACATGGGCGGTATTGAGTGGGTTTTCTTGGGTGCTCCCCTGTGGCCTGTACGTGAACCGTCAGGGGAAACACCTCTTCCCTTGCCCCTCCCTCTTTCACCGGATTTCTTCCTCATTTCACTTATCCTTACAGTACACGCTGACTGGCAGCAGTACAGTGGCAGTACAGAAATGCTATACAGTACCACTATTCCCAGCAGCGACACAGAGCACAATGCTATACAGTGACGGGTGAGCGGTGTACCACTATTCCCAGCAGCGACACAGAGCACAATGCTATACAGTGACGGGTGAGCGGTGTACCACTATTCCCAGCAGTGACACAGAGCACAATGCTATACAGTGACGGGTGAGCGGTGTACCACTATTCCCAGAAGCGACACA
Source organism: Hyperolius riggenbachi (assembly GCF_040937935.1). Taxonomy (NCBI): domain Eukaryota; kingdom Metazoa; phylum Chordata; class Amphibia; order Anura; family Hyperoliidae; genus Hyperolius; species Hyperolius riggenbachi. The sequence goes on along the minus strand of NC_090652.1, from coordinate 168,573,390 downwards.
GAGCACAATGCTATACAGTGGCGAACGAGCGGTGTACCACTATTCCCAGCAGACACAGAACAGTACACAGAATGCTATATAGTGTGGCTGAACGAGCGGTGTACCACTATTCCCAGCAGACACAGAACAGTACACAGAATGCTATATAGTGTGGCTGAACGAGCGGTGTACTACTGTTCCCAGCAGACACAGAACAGTACACAGAATGCTATATAGTGTGGCTGAACGAGCGGTGTACTACTGTTCCCAGCAGACACAGAACAGTACACAGAATGCTATATAGTGTGGCTGAACGAGCGGTGTACCACTGTTCCCAGCAGACACAGAACAGTACACAGAATGCTATATAGTGTGGCTGAACGAGCGGTGTACTACTGTTCCCAGCAGACACAGAACAGTACACAGAATGCTATATAGTGTGGCTGAACGAGCGGTGTACTACTGTTCCCAGCAGACACAGAACAGTACACAGAATGCTTTATAGTGTGGCTGAACGAGCGGTGTACTACTGTTCCCAGCAGACACAGAACAGTACACAGAATGCTATATAGTGTGGCTGAACGAGCGGTGTACTACTGTTCCCAGCAGACACAGAACAGTACACAGAATGCTATATAGTGTGGCTGAACGAGCGGTGTACCACTGTTCCCAGCAGACACAGAACAGTACACAGAATGCTATATAGTGTGGCTGAACGAGCGGTGTACCACTATTCCCAGCAGACACAGAACAGTACACAGAATGCTATATAGTGTGGCTGAACGAGCGGTGTACTACTGTTCCCAGCAGACACAGAACAGTACACAGAATGCTATATAGTGTGGCTGAACGAGCGGTGTACCACTATTCCCAGCAGACACAGAACAGTACACAGAATGCTATATAGTGTGGCTGAACGAGCGGTGTACTACTGTTCCCAGCAGACACAGAACAGTACACAGAATGCTATATAGTGTGGCTGAACGAGCGGTGTACCACTGTTCCCAGCAGACACAGAACAGTACACAGAATGCTATATAGTGTGGCTGAACGAGCGGTGTACCACTATTCCCAGCAGACACAGAACAGTACACAGAATGCTATATAGTGTGGCTGAACGAGCGGTGTACTACTGTTCCCAGCAGACACAGAACAGTACACAGAATGCTTTATAGTGTGGCTGAACGAGCGGTGTACTACTGTTCCCAGCAGACACAGAACAGTACACAGAATGCTATATAGTGTGGCTGAACGAGCGGTGTACCACTGTTCCCAGCAGACACAGAACAGTACACAGAATGCTATATAGTGTGGCTGAACGAGCGGTGTACTACTGTTCCCAGCAGTGACACACAATGACTGGGGGGGACCCTGGCTAGCGTGGCTGGAGCGCGAACTACCCTGCCTGCCTACCCAAAGCTAAACCCACAGACAAATGGCGGAGATATGACGTGGTTCGGGTATTTATTTACCCGAACCACGTGACAGTTCGGCCAATCAGAGCGCGTTTGGGTCCGAACCACGTGACCCGTTCGGCCAATCACAGCGCTAGCCGAACGTTCGGGGAACGTTCGGCCATGCGCTCTTAGTTCGGCCATATGGCCGAACGGTTTGGCCGAGCACCGTCAGGTGTTCGGCCGAACTCGAACATCACCCGAACAGGGTGATGTTCTGCAGAACCCGAACAGTGGCGAACACTGTTCGCCCAACACTAGCCCCTAACCTGCCCCTTGCGGGCAATCTGATCACCCCCCCACACCAATAGATCGCCCACAGATCCGACATCAGATCACCTCCCAAATCCATTGTTTACATCTATTCTCTCCTCTAAACACCCACTAATTACCCATCAATCACCCATCAATCACCCCCTATCACCACTTGTCACTTTTACCTATCAGATCAGACCCTAATCTGCCCCTTGCGGGCACCCAATCACCCGCCCACACGCTCAGATTGCCCTCTGACCCCCCCCTTATCAATTCACCAGTGCATTAATTACATCTGTTCTTCCCTGTAATAACCCACTGATCACCTGTCAATCACCTGCCAATCACCTATCACCCATCAATCACCCCCTGTCACCCCCTGTCACTGATAACAACACTTAAGTAGATACACAGAACCGGCACTGCAACTGTCAATCAACATGCACTGGGACTGAAGTAGGGTGCCTCTTAGAGGATTAGTAACGGGTCATGCTACAAATAGCGTGCTCAGACTTGAAAACAGCAGGTCATGGTAAGCAGAATGCAAGAGGAAAGTCGGCACATGCAAATGCGTAGCAGTAAAAAAGCTTTATTCTTGCGGCTTCATGCGATTAGCATAACGACACACAGTTGATAAAAATTGTCCTACCCGTTACTCCATGTGGCTGTGGGGTGAGGTGGGAGCAGTGGGGGCCGCCTTACGACCGTTTCGCTCTCTTGAGCGTCTTCAGAGGCAATGCGCACGCCATGTTGTGGGCTCTCGCCGTATATATTCTGTGGGAAACTACCCATGGTGCTAGGCGTGCGGGTCCCCGCCGTACGTCCTCACTTCCGGGAGGTTGCCGTCATCTGACGTCTTCCGCCCGGAAGCTCGGGCGTTCCACGCTGGCTGCAGCACCTGCGCACATAGCTCTGTGCGTCTAACAGTGCTGCAGCCACAAGATGGCAGCAAAGCGTAGGAAAAAGTTAAACTGCGTTCCCGTGTGGCTTGCCAAGCAAACACGGAAAACCACAGCCTTACCAGCTCTAAAAAGATAAAAAATGTTACATGGCATATGTTGCGACGCAATAATGTCCTTCAAAATGGCCAGGATAATTGGTGATACTCTCATTAGTAGTGCATAGATACTAAGCACTACCCATTTAGTATTGGATATATTAAAAATATTAAAAATGGACACCAAAAGGGAGGGAACAAAAGGATCTAGGGGAGGGAATAGATTGTATAATCATAACTAGGTGGGGGCACAAGAATTTATGGCCCTAACCCCAAAGCCCCAACGGGTGCGTAAAAACCTCCCAATCCAAATTAGAACCCTACTCACCCCTCATACCACTGGTTTTTAACAGGCAATCAACGAGGACAATTGCGTACAACATATTATAAAAGCAACACATAAACATTAGGGAAGGACCACCTAACTATCCAAGCCTGCAGTCCAGCACGTGGGTACACTAACTAGGGATCCAAGAAACAGGCCATATCGATATGGTCGTTCAGACCCAATGCTCCAATCGCATCGGTCTGGATAATCCAGCGAGATTCTTTTCTTAGTAGCAGTTGTTCTCTGTTGCCTCCTCTGGAAGGTAAATTGATTTGCTCTAACCCTACGAATCTTAAACAATTTGGGTTGCTTTGATGGTCTGCCCTTACGTGTTCTATCAATCGGGGCGAGCCCTTACCTGAACCAATAGATCTCACATGGTCCTGAATCCTTTCTTTTAACTTTCTAGTAGTCATGCCTATGTAGAATCGGTGACAGGGGCACCAGATAACATAAACTACATATTTTGTTTGACAGGTAATTAGGGTGCTAAATTTCTTATCTATTGGACCTATTTGTATACGGGGACATTGCTTCATGAGAGGACAGACCGAGCAGCGCCCACACCTATAGTTACCCTTGGGTTGCATTTCCTCTAACCAATTTCTACCTCTTGGCGTTTTGTACTCATTTCTTGTAATTTTGTCTCCTATCGTGGGGGCCCTCTTGAATGAAATCAACGGTGGCTGTTTGTAAATGGCTCCTAAGATGGGGTCTCTTTTAATGATCTTCCAATTATTCAGGATGCTATTTCTAACCTCTTTGTGCATGGGAGTGTACTCAAAAGTGAATGATGCTCTTTCATCTTTACTCCTATCATCCTTTCTACCTCTCTTCCTTTGTAGAAGATTAGCCCTGTCGATGTGTCTAGCTTTATTCAGAGCTTGTTCAAGTTCTTTCTCGTCATAGCCCCTCTTTTCCAGGTATATTTTCAATTCCTGTGCTTGTTGCTCAAAATCTTCGTCTCTCATATTGTTCCTTCTCAATCTTAAGAATTGGCCATATGGTAAAGATCTGAATGTATGTTCCGGGTGGTAACTTTGGCGATGTAGGAGGGAATTGCCCGATACTGGCTTTTTGTAGCCCCTAGAGATTAACTTTCCCTCCTGTATGTCTAAAATTAGATCTAGGTAGGGTACCTGTTTATTACTAAATTCATATGTGAACTGCATATTATGCTTTCCACTATTTAGGTAGTTAAAAAACTCTAAGAAGGCGTCCCTTGTCCCGCTCCAGAACACCAGGACATCGTCCACATATCTGGACCATCTCCTGAGGCAGTTGCCATGGGGAACGGCGGGGCCACACACGTATTGGCTCTCCCACCACGCCAAAAAAAGATTGGCATACGTGCATGATACCGACGTCCCCATGGCTGTGCCCGACACCTGCCAGTACCACCTCCCGTCAAAAGTAAAAGCATTGTGTTCAAGGACAAATTTCAGGCATTCGCATATATAATCTACATACGCAGTATCATGATTATTTTTCTCCAAGAAAAATCTTACGGCTGCTACCCCATCTTCATGGGGAATTCTGTTGTAAAGGTTGACCACGTCAATCGTGACAATGGAGTCCCCCTCATTCCAGGACAGGCCTTCAACACTGGTAAGTATGTCCAGCGTGTCCTGGAGGTGGGACGGAACGTGCACGAGCAGTGGCCTCAGGAGATGGTCCAGGAACCTTGACAGTCTCTCGGTAAGGGAACCTATACCGGAGACTATCGGGCGTCCCGGTGGTCTAGAGCGGGACTTATGGACTTTAGGTAGATGATACCATATTGGTTTTCTGGGGTATTCTGGTAATAAATCTTCCGCCATTTTTTGTTTAAGATAGCCTAACTCTACTCCTTTTCTTAGGAGGGATTGCATGGCCCGCTTGAATTTCATAGTTGGATTAGTACTCAATACTTTATAAGTTTGCTGGTCCTGCAATTGACGCAAAGCTTCTTCATTATAATATGCTGATGTCATCACCACAATAGCTCCTCCCTTATCCGCTTTCTTTACAATAAGATCAGTTCTTGCTTGAAACCATGCCATTGCTTTTTCTTCTTCTTTACTAAGGTTGGGCTGCACTTTTTTATATTGTAATGCTTTAAGCTCCTCTTCTACCTGCAGCTGAAAGATGTCTACTGCTGAACCTTGTGTTACAGGAAATGGTTTAGTTGATCTACAGGGTCTAAAGGGGAAGGGGTGATTGACTTCAGCCTCATTCAAATCTAATTTGTCATCCTGATGGCTTTCCTGCCAGAGTTCCTCCAGATTTTTTAACGTGTCCATATCTGTTTGTGTCCATTCAGTTCCCGGTATAAATCCCAATGAACCTATCTCCTCAACAGAGCTAGTCATTGTTTGATACTGTTCTTTTTTCGTGAAAAAAAAAGTGTCAAACAAAATATGTAGTTTATGTTATCTGGTGCCCCTGTCACCGATTCTACATAGGCATGACTACTAGAAAGTTAAAAGAAAGGATTCAGGACCATGTGAGATCTATTGGTTCAGGTAAGGGCTCGCCCCGATTGATAGAACACGTAAGGGCAGACCATCAAAGCAACCCAAATTGTTTAAGATTCGTAGGGTTAGACCAAATCAATTTACCTTCCAGAGGAGGCAACAGAGAACAACTGCTACTAAGAAAAGAATCTCGCTGGATTATCCAGACCGATGCGATGGGAGCATTGGGTCTGAACGACCATATCGATATGGCCTGTTTCTTGGATCCCTAGTTAGTGTACCCACGTGCTGGACTGCAGGCTTGGATAGTTAGGTGGTCCTTCCCTAATGTTTATGTGTTGCTTTTATAATATGTTGTACGCAATTGTCCTCGTTGATTGCCTGTTAAAAACCAGTGGTATGAGGGATGAGTAGGGTTCTAATTTGGATTGGGAGGTTTTTACGCACCCGTTGGGGCTTTGGGGTTAGGGCCATAAATTCTTGTGCCCCCACCTAGTTATGATTATACAATCTATTCCCTCCCCTAGATCCTTTTGTTCCCTCCCTTTTGGTGTCCATTTTTAATATTTTTAATATATCCAATACTAAATGGGTAGTGCTTAGTATCTATGCACTACTAATGAGAGTATCACCAATTATCCTGGCCATTTTGAAGGACATTATTGCGTCGCAACATATGCCATGTAACATTTTTTATCTTTTTAGAGCTGGTAAGGCTGTGGTTTTCCGTGTTTGCTTGGCAAGCCACACGGGAACGCAGTTTAACTTTTTCCTACGCTTTGCTGCCATCTTGTGGCTGCAGCACTGTTAGACGCACAGAGCTATGTGCGCAGGTGCTGCAGCCAGCGTGGAACGCCCGAGCTTCCGGGCGGAAGACGTCAGATGACGGCAACCTCCCGGAAGTGAGGACGTACGGCGGGGACCCGCACGCCTAGCACCATGGGTAGTTTCCCACAGAATATATACGGCGAGAGCCCACAACATGGCGTGCGCATTGCCTCTGAAGACGCTCAAGAGAGCGAAACGGTCGTAAGGCGGCCCCCACTGCTCCCACCTCACCCCACAGCCACATGGAGTAACGGGTAGGACAATTTTTATCAACTGTGTGTCGTTATGCTAATCGCATGAAGCCGCAAGAATAAAGCTTTTTTACTGCTACGCATTTGCATGTGCCGACTTTCCTCTTGCATTCTGTGCACCCCCTGTCACTGCCACCCATCAATCAGCCCCTAACCTGCCCCTTGCGGGCAATCTGATCACCCACCCACACCATTAGATCGCCCGCAAACCCGCCGTCAGATTACCTCCCAAATGTATCGTTTACATCTGTTATCTTCTCTAAACACCCACTAATTACCCATCAATCACCCCCTATCACCACCTGTCACTGTTACCTATCAGATCAGACCCTAATCTGCCCCTTGCGGGCACCCAATCACCCGCCCACACGCTCAGATTGCCCTCTGACCCCCCCTTATCAATTCACCAGTGCATTAATTACATCTGTTCTTCCCTGTAATAACCCACTGATCACCTGTCAATCACCTGCCAATCACCTATCACCCATCAATCACCCCCTGTCACCCGCTGTCACTGCCACTCATCAATCAGCCCCTAACCTGCCCCTTGCGGGCAATCTGATCACCCACCCACACCATTAGATCGCCCGCAAACCCGCCGTCAGATTACCTCCCAAATGTATCGTTTACATCTGTTATCTTCTCTAAACACCCACTAATTACCCATCAATCACCCCCTATCACCACCTGTCACTGTTACCTATCAGATCAGACCCTAATCTGCCCCTTGCGGGCACCCAATCACCCGCCCACACGCTCAGATTGCCCTCAGACCCCCCCCCTTATCAATTCGCCAGTGCATTAATTACATCTGTCCTTCCCTGTAATAACCCACTGATCACCTGTCAATCACCTGCCAATCACCTATCACCCATCAATCACCCCCTGTCACTGCCACCCAACAATCAGCCCCTAACCTGCCCCTTGCGGGCAATCTGATCACCCACCCACACCAATAGATCGCCCGCAGATCCGACATCAGATCACCACCCAAGCGCAGTGTTTCCATCTATTCTCTCCTCTAAACACCCACTAATTACCCATCAATCACCCATCAATCACTCCCTATCACCACCTGTCACTGTTACCTATCAGATCAGACCCTAATCTGCCCCTTGCGGGCACCCAATCGCCCGCCTACACGCTCAGATTGCCCTCAGACCCCCCCTTATCAATTTGCCAGTGCAATATTTACATCTGTTCTCCCCTGTAATAACCCACTGATTACCTGTCAATCACCTATCAATCACCCATCAATCACCCCCTGTCACTGCCACCCATCAATCACCCCCTGTCACTGCCACCCATCAATCACCCGCTGTCACTGCCACCCATCAATCAGCCCCTAACCTGCCCCTTGCGGGCAAACTGATCACCCACCCACACCAATAGATCGCCCGCAGATCCGACATCAGATCACCACCCAAGCGCAGTGTTTCCATCTATTCTCTACCCTAAACACCCACTAATTACCCATCAATCACCCCCTGTCACTGCTACCTATCAGATTAGACCCCTATCTGCCCCTAGGGCACTCAATCACCCGCCCACACCCTCAGAATGCCCTCAGACCCCAGCCCTGATCACCTCGCCAGTGCATTGCTTGCATCCATTCCCCCCTCTAATCACACCTTGAGACACCCATCAATCACCTCCTGTCACCCCCTAGCACACCTACCCATCAGATCAGGCCCCAATTTGCCCCGTGTGGGCTCCTGATCACTCGGCCAAACCCTCAGACCCCCTTCCGATCACCTCCCCAGTGCATGGATTGCATCTATTTTCCCCTCTAACCACCCCCTGAGACACCCATCAATCACCTCCTGTCACCCCCTTAGCACTCCTATCCATCAGATCAGGCCCAATACAACCTGTCATCTAAAAGGCCACCCTGCTTATGACCGGTTCCACAAAATTCGCCCCCTCATAGACCACCTGTCATCAAAATTTGCAGATGCTTATACCCCTGAACAGTCATTTTGAGACATTTGGTTTCCAGACTACTCACGGTTTTGGGCCTGTAAAATGCCAGGGCGGTATAGGAACCCCACAAGTGACCCCATTTTAGAAAAAAAAGACACCCCAAGGTATTATGTTAGGTGTATGACGGGTTCATAGAAGATTTAATTTTTTGTCAAAAGTTAGCGGAAATTAATTTTTATTGGTTTTTTTTCACAAAGTGTCATTTTTCACTAACTTGTGACAAAAAATAAAATCTTCTATGAACTCGCCATACACCTAACGGAATACCTTGGGGTGTCTTCTTTCTAAAATGGGGTCACTTGTGGGGTTCCTATACTGCCCTGGCATTTTAGGGGCCCTAAACCGCGAGGAGTAGTCTAGAAAACAAATGCTTCAAAATGACCTGTGAATAGGACGTTGGGCCCCTTAGCGCACCTAGGCTGCAAAAAAGTGTCACACATGTGGTACCGCCGTACTCAGGAAAAGTAGTATAATGTGTTTTGGGGTGTATTTTTACACATACCCATGCTGGGTGGGAGAAATTTCTATGTAAATGGACAATTGTGTGTAAAAAAATCAAACAATTGTCATTTACAGAGATATTTCTCCCACTTAGCATGGGTATGTGTAAAAATACACCCCAAAACGCATTATACTACTTCTCCTGAGTACAGCGGTACCACATGTGTGGCACTTTTTTACACCCTAAGTGCGCTAAGGGGCCCAAAGTCCAATGAGTACCTTTAGGATTTCACAGGTCATTTTGCGACATTTGGTTTCAAGACTACTCCTCACGGTTTAGGGCCCCTAAAATGCCAGGGCAGTATAGGAACCCCACAAATGACCCCATTCTAGAAAGAAGACACCCAAAGGTATTCCGTACGGAGTATGGTGAGTTCATAGAAGATTTTATTTTTTGTCACAAGTTAGCGGAAAATGACACTTTGTGAAAAAAAACTATTAAAATCAATTTCCGCTAACTTGTGACAAAAAAATAAAAACTTCTATGAACTCACCATACTCCTAACGGAATACCTTGGGGTGTCTTCTTTCTAAAATGGGGTCATTAGTGGGGTTCCTATACTGCACTGGCATTTTAGGGGCCTTAAACCGTGAGGAGTAGTCTTGAAACAAAAATGACCTGTGAAATCCTAAAGGTACTCATTGGACTTTGGGCCCCTTAGTGCAGTTAGGGTGCAAAAAAGTGCCACACATGTGGTATCGCCGTATTTGGGAGAAGTAGTACAATGTGTTTTGGGGTGTATTTTTACACATACCCATGCTGGGTGGGAGAAATACCTCTGTAAATGACAATCTTTTGATTTTTTTACACACAATTGTCCATTTACAGAGGTATTTCTCCCACCCAGCATGGGTATGTGTAAAAATACACCCCAAAACACATTGTACTACTTCTCCCGAGTATGGCGATACCACATGTGTGGCACTTTTTTGCACCCTAACTGCGCTAAAGGGCCCAAAGTCCAATGAGTACCTTTAGGATTTCACAGGTCATTTTGAGAAATTTCGTTTCAAGACTACTCCTCACGGTTTAGGGCCCCTAAAATGCCAGGGCAGTATAGGAACCCCACAAATGACCCCATTTTAGAAAGAAGACACCCCAAGGTATTCCGTTAGGAGTATGGTGAGTTCATAGAAGATTTTATTTTTTGTCAAAAGTTAGCGGAAATTGATTTTAATTGTGTTTTTTCACAAAGTGTCATTTTCCGCTAACTTGTGACAAAAAATAAAATCTTCTATGAACTCACCATACTACTAACGGAATACCTTGGGATGTCTTCTTTCTAAAATGGGGTCATTTGTGGGGTTCCTATACTGCCCTGGCATTTTAGGGGCCCTAAACCGTGAGGAGTAGTCTTGAAATGAAATTTCTCAAAATGACCTCTGAAATCCTAAAGGTACTCATTGGACTTTGGGCCCTTTAGCGCAGTTAGGGTGCAAAAAAGTGCCACACATGTGGTATCGCCGTACTCAGGAGAAGTAGTATAATGTGTTTTGTGGTGTATTTTTACACATACCCATGCTGAGTGGGAGAAATATCTCTGTAAATGGACAATTGTGTGTAAAAAAAATTAACAAATTGTCATTTACAGAGATATTTCTCCCACCCAGCATGGGTATGTGTAAAAATACACCCCAAAACACATTATACTACTTCTCCTGAGTACGGCAATACCACATGTGTGGCACTTTTTTGCAGCCTAACTGCGCTAAGGGGTCCAAAGTCCAATGAGCACCTTTAGGCTTTATAGGGGTGCTTACAATTTAGCACCCCCCAAAATGTCAGGACAGTAAACACACCCCACAAATGATCCCATTTTGGAAAGTAGACCCTTCAAGGTATTCAGAGAGGGGCATGGTGAGTCCGTGGCAGATTTCATTTTTTTTTGTCGCAAGTTAGAAGAAATGGAAACTTTTTTTTTTTTTTTTTTCTCACAAAGTGTCATTTTCCGCTTACTTGTGACAAAAAATAATATCTTCTATGAACTCACTATGCCTCTCAGTGAATACTTTGGGATGTCTTCTTTCCAAAATGGGGTCATTTGGGGGGTATTTATACTATCCTGGAATTCTAGCCCCTCATGAAACATGACAGGGGGTCAGAAAAGTCAGAGATGCTTGAAAATGGGAAAATTCACTTTTGGCACCATAGTTTGTAAACGCTATAACTTTTACCCAAACCAATAAATATACACTGAATGGGTTTTTTTTTTTTATCAAAAACATGTTTGTCCACATTTTTCGCGCTGCATGTATACAGAAATTTTACTTTATTTGAAAAATGTCAGCACAGAAAGTTAAAAAAATCATTTTTTTGCCAAAATTCATGTCTTTTTTGATGAATATAATAAAAAGTAAAAATCGCAGGAGCAATCAAATAGCATCAAAAGAAAGCTTTATTAGTGACAAGAAAAGGAGCCAAAATTCATTTAGGTGGTAGGTTGTATGAGCGAGCAATAAACCGTGAAAGCTGCAGTGGTCTGAATGGAAAAAAAGTGGCCGGTCCTTAAGGGGTAGAAAGCCCTAGGTCCTCAAGTGGTTAACCTCCCTGGCGGTCTATTAAAACTGCCAGGATGGCGGCGCAACACCTTTTTTTTTTTTTAAATCATGTAGCTAGCCTAGCGCTAGCTACATGATAGTCGCTGTGCAGCGGCATCCCCCCACCCCTTCCGATCACCTGCGGCGATCAGAGCAAACAGGAAATATCCTGTTCAGAACGGGATTTCCTATTTGGCTTCCTTGTCGCCATGGCGACGATCGGGATGACGTCATCCACATCATGGCGTCTGGGGGAGTCCCAATCCACCCCTTAGCGCAGCCTGACGGTGACTGGCCGGGCTGCACAAGGGAACCTGGGGGGGGGTGGGGAGGGCCCTCTAATGCAGCGAATCAGCGCAGAGCGGCGGCGATCGGCTTGTACACGCAGCTAGCAAAGTGCTAGCTGCGTGTAACAAAGCAAAAAGCGTGAAAATCGGCCCACCAGGGGCTAAGAAATCCTCCACGGCAGCTTAGTGCGAGCTCAGCTCGGGCTTACCGCTGAGGAGGTTAAGGGCTCTGCCTCTGACACAGGAGACCAGGGTTCAAATCTTGGTTCTGCCTGTTCAGACCTTGGGCTCCTGAACACTGCTACTGTCTATAGAGCATGTCCTAGTGGCTGCAGCTCTGGGACTTTGAGTTCACCAGGAGAAAAGCGTGATATAAATGTTCTCTGTGTGTGTTCAGAGGGCCCCAGCGCTAGAACAGTGGGCACCAGGAGGATCTGCTAAGGTAAGTATTAATTATTATTTTGCTTCGGGTTCACTTTAAGACTGTTTGGGGAATAGGGTGGTGGAGGACATTGGTTGAGATGTTGTTAATCAGGTGGCAGCTGGTGACAATGGGCCTAGGGTGGTAAAAAGTACAAAACCGGCCCTGGCCACACTACATGTTTAAATAGACTCTGTTAGAATGCACAGCAATGCCCCACAGTGAACGTAGCTTAACATTTGTCAATCCAAACCCGGTACGGTACTGTGCAATCTGTGCATACCTGAGCATACATATATAAAGAAGATCAAGAAGGTATATTGTACTTCTGTGAGGAAACAAATGTATTCAAAGTAAATGGTTAACGTGTGCTTATTCGTAAAAGTTAACTATATGTAAACATAAGGTCCCTATGAGAGAAACTATGCCGATAAAAAGGTCAACAGAGCTGTATACTATAAGTAGTGTTGGGCGAACACCTGGATGTTCGGGTTCGGGCTGAACAGGCCGAACATGGGCCAGATGTTCGGCATGTTCGGTCCGAACACCGAACTCAATGCAAGTCAATGGGGACCCGAACATGCCGCAATACGGCCCCCCTATGGGGTCGCAGGCATAAGGGGGGAGCATGCCCCGATCGCGGGGGGGGGGGTCGGAAATTCAACCCACCCCCTCCGCTAGCGCTCCCCCCTCTGCCCGCTTCCCCATAAAAAAGTTTGCGTAAAGTTAAATAGTACCGGTGGTGGCTGCTGCAGTGGCTGGCTGGCCTGGCAGTGGTGTGAGTGAGGAGGAGGAGTCCGAGTAGGACGCGTTGAGGCCGGGCAGCGGGCGGTTCAGCGGTAGTACCCTTGTGGTACTTCCGCCCTTTCTCTGACCTCACGTCCTCTACGTGATGATGCATACGAGGGTACGCGTGACGCTCGGGCATGCTCCCCCCTTATGCCAGCGACCCCATAGGGGGGCCGTATTCGGCCGAACAGGCGAACGCGAACTAAACCCGAACTAAAAGGCCGAACACCATCAGGTGTTCGGCTGAACTCGAACATCACCCGAACAGGGTGATGTTCTGCAGAACCCGAACAGTGGCGAACACTGTTCGCCCAACACTAACTATAAGCTATAAGCCTAAAAATTTCTCCAAAATGCCAAACCTTTCCTTCCTACACCAATTTCTCAGGCACTTATTTAACTTCCTAAGCTCCTGCCTCTCCTGCCCCTGTGTAGAATTTGACACTGACAGTATTTCTAAAACCACAACAGTGAGAATGGGCATTGCTAGGAGATCAGAGGCTCCCCTTGGCACAAGGTTATCATTAACAAAAAATGACAAAATGAGCATGGCCATGTAGCGACGGTGTGGGCATGGTCATGGGTGGAGCCAAATGCAGCACCTGTGTAACTTAAAAAACAACGGATAAGTAGAAGAGTACAGAGCGGCACACTTGTCCTTGTAGTCCTCCGGGTGCATGACCTCGGGTGTTAAGCCACACCCCAACGTAATCAAAGTAGTAGAGATGATCGATCAGCACACCAGCTTCTCAATGAGCATAGTTTATTCCCATGTGTTGACATGTGATTTGGGAATAAACTATGCTCATTGAGAAGCTGGTGTGCTGATCGATCATCTCTACTACTTTAAAAAACAACGGGTCTGCCCAAAAAAAATATTGGCTGAACCCCACTACTCTTTAATCAGACAGCGTGCACCCATCTCACACCACACACATAGAAATTTCATAACAAGGTAGCATTTCACCTTAATAGGCAGAGTGCCATCTAAGCATAAGGCAGAGTCATCTCGCTTGGCTTTTGTGTTGTCCTCGGCTGGGTGGGGTGGCTGCTGTGCTTAGCTGGCCTGGTGATGCTGTGCTGAAGCCGTTGTTGAAGAGCAGTGATATCTGTATGTTATCCTTGCCACTGTGCGCACACACAGTTTACTGGCATCTGCAATCTACCTAGCACTAGGTTTAACGCACTGTATGCATTGCTGGTTTGTGTCATGTGATTTGGCTGTGTGGTGTGTGTTAGACCAGTCTCCATTGTAGAGCTTAGCTTTTAGGTCATGGGGTCCCCCGACTCATGTGGTAATATACTGATGCTGTGTTTGGCTAATACATTTTCCTTTTACTTCACATGAAGTTGGGCACTGTATTTTTTGGATGCTGATTACAACTGAGTAATATTACGGTAGCTGGTGCTTTGCAGTTCTGTGTGTGTTTATCAGGCTAGTGCCTCTTCTCACACATATTTCTCTGATGCCACTATCCTCCACTGGGGAATGGGAACATACAGGATGGCTAGGGAAAAATAGGAATGGTACAACTCTTCACAGGGAGCAATATAAATGGAGGCCTCCATAATTTAGCCACCTCTTCACCTACCCATCACAGACAAACGTACACAATATATTTTGGTGTCTACAATTATTATGCTTTGATTAGCTCCTCTAGGAACCCATAGACCTGAACAGTAAGTGCTACAGTGGTGATCCTCTGGATTGTAAGCCTTCGGCAGGGTCCTCCTTGTGTCTCCTACCCGTTCTTGCACCTCCATTACCATACACCCGTACTATGGATCTGAGTGAACTGAGTGAACTAGACTTGCCTAATCTCCATGCTCCCATCCGGTGACTGACTAAGAATTACCTTGTACTCCTACTGTGCTGCTTGATCTGGTCTGCATGTATTCCTGTATTGTCTTATTGCTGTATGTCACCCCTAAATATTGTCTGCAACCTTAACTAATCTCCAGTGCTGCGTAATATGTTGGCGCTTTATAAATACAATAAATAATAATAAGAGATGATCATGTGTGTTATATAAGAGTAGTCTACCGTTGATTTGTTTCTCTATTGTCATAATCATTACAAAACTACAGCATGTGTTTAAATGTTGGTACACAAAATTACCTCAGTGCAAAAAGCAATCAGTTATCTCCCAGGCAGAGCCTGCCCGTGGGCAGTGGTGATAGATCCAGCAATACAGTACCTTATCCTGCAACTCTGTTTGGATGGTCAGTGCTCAAACCGTACTTCTGCGGTGTCGAAAACTTTCTTTAAACTTCCTGTAATCCCGACATCCCAGGGTAAGAACAGCATCAAATAGCACATCAAAGAACGTAGCCTCCACTTCCCGACTTGAGTTTCGGCCAATGTTCAAATGTTGGAATACACTAGCAACAATATACCAAATTCATGCGCTGTCATGATAGGCTGTCTTAATACTGCAGGAGTTCAGGAGTGTCATGGTGAAAAACTTACATGATACAATCTAATCAGGACACAGGTGTCGCTCTGCAACCTTTCTCGGAAACGCTGTCACACCCATGTTTGCCAACTCAGGCAAAAGTCTTTCAAAATCCACCTGCATTGCCACAGAAAAGCTGCAGCTCGACAGGCAAAAATTAGGTAACGCCTAGTGACCTGGGGTGAGATCACAGCAATGCTGATAGGTGTGATTAGTGTGTCATCAAAGCTAAATTCAAAACCGCAGCCAAGCCCACAATTACAAAGTGGACACAGCACTCACCTGGATGGCTGAATTAGGTAGGATCAGGTAAGTGGTTGACCCTGACACACCCCAGTCCTGTGTCATTAAAGGGAATCTGAAGTGAAAATAAACTTATGATATAATGATTTGTATGTGTAGTACAGCTAAATAGAACATTAGTAGCAAAGATATGAGTCTTATATTGATTCCAGTACAGAAAGAAATAAGAAACTTCAGTTGTTATCTATGCAAAAGAGCTTCTCTGAGCTCTCCAACTAAGTTTGGTCGGCTACAGTGCTGTTTTCTGAAGCACTTATTTTAACCTGTCTCTCACTGTTTCTTGTTTGTTTAAGGTTTTACTGCAGGAAAGTTCAAAGGATCATTAGCTCTGCTCTGTTTCATAGTTTAAAATACAGAGTATAGTTTGTAAACTGCAAATATTGGAGAATGATGCAATATTTAAAAAAAAAAAAAAAAGCTATACGCTTTAAGACAGAACCTGGGATGACAATGTAAAGTTTAAATAGACATCAAACAAGTGACAGCACTCCCTGCTGCAAACTGAAATGTAAGCTAACACGGGCTAAATACATGCCTTGAATGCAAATCAGATGCAAATTATGTACTAATTCCTAATTTAAAAATTTGAATGCTGGTTGAAGTACATGAATGCAGCTGGCCAAAAAGTACAGTATACTTATGTTAATTTTGTACAGCAGGAGAAATTGGCAGCGCTTTCAGGCAGAAGCTGTACCTGAATTAGCTATTTGCAAATATGTGCAGAGCTCCACAATATGGACAATATTATACAACAGGCATTCAAAACAGGTACAGCAAATGAGGGCGTTAGCTTCAGTATAAATAATATGTGCACAAATTATTCCCTACTAGACTTCCCCACGGCAATGAAGGGTAGAGATGGCCCGAACGATTCGCCAGCGAACGGGAACCGGTGAACTACCGGGGTTCGCGATCGCGGAGAACCGCACACTTTTCCGGAAGTTCGATTCACCCCCATAGTGCATCATTAGGGTCAACTTTGACCCTCTACATCCCAGTCAGCAGGCACATTGTAGCCAATCAGGCTACACTCCCTCCTGGAGCCCCACCCCCCCTTATAAAAGGCAGGCAGCGTCAGGCATTGGACTCATATGCCTGCAATAATTAGAGAAGGGAAAGCTGCTGCAGAGAGAGCTATAGGGAAAGATTAGTTAGGCTCTTGTAGGCTTATTAGCTTGCTCCTTGCTGATTCTTATTGCTAAAAAAAAGCACCCCTCAACAGCTCTTTTGAGAGCTAATGTTGTTCTTGTGATCTTATTTTTTTGTGTGTGTGTGGCCCACTTGCATTATATACAGCCCTGTCAGTCAGTCAGTCGCAGCTGGCCTTTGGCACCTTAATTCCTACTGTGCCACTACCAGGCCCAGCACATTCAGTGACTACCCGTGTGTGTGACAGGCAGCTGCACATTTGTAATCCCAATCACTGCACCTGTTCACCCTTCAGTGCACCTACCTACCTATACCTACGTGAGCACACGCATTGTTAATACCACCAGTCATTACACCTGTCATTGCAGTCCATGTGTGTGTGTGACAGGCAGCTGAACATTTGTAATCCCAATCACTGCACCTGTTCACTGTTCAGTGCACCTACCTATACTTACGTGAGTGCACGCATTGTTAATACCACCAGTCATTGCACCTGTTCAGGGTACCTGTGTGTGTGTGTGACAGGCAGCTGCACATTTGTAATACCAGTCACTGCAACCTGTTCACTGCACCTGTGTAACCGCATATTGTTGTACCAGCAGTCACTGCATACACTCAGTCGGCCGCCACCACCAAAGTGCCATCACCCCAGGGCTCATGTGAGCGCACGCATTGTTAATACCACCAGTCATTGCACCTGTCATTGCAGTCCATGTGTGTGTGTGTGTTACAGGCAACAGCACATTTGTAATCCCAATCACTGCACCTGTTCACTGTTCAGTGCACCTACCTACCTACCTATACCTACGTGAGCGCACGCATTGTTAATACCACCAGTCATTGCACCTGTCATTGCAGTCCGTGTGTATGTGTGACAGGCAGCTGCACATTTGTAATCCCAATCACTGCACATGTTCACTGTTTAGTGCACCTACATACCTATACCTACGTGAGCGCACGCATTGTTAATACCACCAGTCAATGCACCTGTCATTGCAGTCCATGTGTGTGTGTGACAGGCAGCTGCACATTTGTAATCCCAATCACTGCACCTGTTCACTGTTCAGTGCACCTACCTATACTTACGTGAGTGCACGCATTGTTAATACCACCAGTCATTGCACCTGTTCAGGGTACCTGTGTGTGTGTGTGACAGGCAGCTGCACATTTGTAATACCAGTCACTGCAACCTGTTCACTGCACCTGTGTAACCGCATATTGTTGTACCAGCAGTCACTGCATACACTCAGTCGGCCGCCACCACCAAAGTGCCATCACCCCAGGGCTCAGCGGTGTGGAAATTTTTGTGTGTGTCTGCCTTCAGATGAGAGCACTGCCATCTGTACTCTCTGCCACCGAAAATTGAGCCGTGGAAAGACCAAGACCCGCATAGGGAAAACTACCTTATGAAGGCACATAATTACAAAGCACAAACTGCAATGGGATGACCACCTGAGAAAAAGCAGCATACAAAAGCAAAGCCACACACCGCAGTGGAAGATACCAGGCTGCAATTTTTTCTCAAAAAAGGTGATACCTAAACTGTACCGTGATGTTGAAAGGCAAGTGGTGACATCTCTGGCACACAGCGTTGGGTCAAGGGTCCATCTGACCACGGATGCCTGGTCTGCAAAGCACGCTCAGGCCTGCTCGAAGACTAAGTCAGTCCCCACACACAGCATCTCTGCCTGCACGCCATGTGACTGCCTGCCTCAAGACTAAGTCGGTCCCCACACAGCATCTCTGCCTGCAGACCACTTGACTGCCACCACTAACAGGGTCCATCCAGGCCCGCCCCTGGGCGGGTGCTGCGGATGCATTGCACCCAGGCGCCTCTCTCTGACAGGTGCTGCCCGGCCGCCACTCACCCCCTCTGGCCGCCGCTCACCCCCTCTGGCCGCCGCTCCCCCCCCAGCACATCAGACCTCGATCAGGCGGCGACCAATAGTGCGGGCGCTAGGACCTAGCACACCGCACTAATATACGGAAGTGACATCACTTCCGCATATAGAGGGGGTGCGTCCGGCGCCCGCTCTTACTGGTCGGGTCGCCCGCTGATTGAGGTTTGACTAACTGCAAGGTGAGGGCGGAGTGGCGGCTAGAGGGGGGGTTCCTGTCACTCACTGCCTAAACAGGGGTCCCTGTCTGTCACTCACTAGCTAAACGGGGCTCCCTGTCACTCACTGCCTAAACGGGGGTCCCTGTCTGTCACTCACTAGCTAAACGGGGCTCCCTATCACTCACTAGCTAAACGGGGCTCCCTGTCACTCACTAGCTAAACGGGGCTCTCTGTCACTCATTAGCTAAACGGGGCTCCCTGTCACTCATTAGCTAAATGGGGCTCCCTGTCACTCACTAGCTAAACAAGGCTCCCTGTCACTCACTAGCTAAATGGGGCTCCCTGTCACTCACTAGCTAAACGGGGCTAACTGTCACTCACTAGCTAAACGGGGCTCCCTGTCACTCACTAGCTAAACAGGGCTCCCTGTCACTCACTAGCTAAACGGGGCTCCCTGTCTCTCACTGCCTAAATGGGGGTCCCTGTCTCTCACTGCCTAAATGGGGGTCCCTGTCTCTCACTGCCTAAACAGGGGTCCCTGTCAGTATACTGCTTGGCTTGCCCAAAGTACAGATGCATCCCCCACAGTCAAATGAATGAGCTGCCTTTTATGGAAAGGATAACACAGTAGTATGTGGCTGTGTGAGTGTGACAGGCTGACAGACAGTGCTTGACATTGCCACATACTACTGTTATCCTTTCCGTGAAAGGCAGCTCATTCATTTGACTGTCTGTGGCCCATTTGACTGACTGTTTGTGAGGATATCTGCTGACAATCTGGTTGCATTGTGTGGGGGACATCCACTAGAACTGATGAGTAGGGATGGATCAGCATCACCTCACAATGTTGGTATATGCTTTTCGTTTAAAATTTTTGTTATGAAAAAAGTTTTCTTTGTTTTGAATATGGTAATGTCTGTCTACTCAGTTTGATTGGAAAATGGATTGAGTCATTGCTATGCATGGAAGAGGGGTAGGAATGGGGTATCACATGCATGCGTAAAGAGGTGGAAGGTGTGGGTGTGATTAGGCAGGACATGGGTGTGGTTATGTGGTTGGGCGTGGTTAATTTAACCACTCCCATAGGCACCAGAGAAAATCTTGCACCCAGGTGCCAGGCACCCCAGGCTCACCCCTGGGTCCACCAGGACTTCAGGCAGATTCCTGAATTTTTAGCAGCGGCCGCTATAATAATTTTTCTGGTGCGTGTACATGCCTGCCTAATTTTTCTGGCTGCACTGCAGCTGCAACAACAAAACAAAAGGCATGTACATGTGTCAATTCCCCTTCGTGATCATTACCTTGCCGGGGTGAAGGGGCTTGGGTATCACAATAAAGCAATGACCACCGGCTATATGATTGTCTCGGGGGTGGCACACCAAAGATAATAAGGTCGTTGCTTCATTGTGCACAGACCAAACTCAATCAGCTGGACAATCACTGTTGTTCTGTCATTGGGCTACCTTAGCCTGGTGACCATATGGGCTTGAAAACCGATATCGCCTCCACTCTCGCCATGGTGCGCACCAGTCCAGCACGGCCGTCACAACACAAACAGCTGTTTTTGGTGCATTACACAGTGAGATTGGTGTGTCAGTGTGAAACAGTACTCTAATTACACTTCCTGATTGATGTATACACATGCAAGATTTTTTAAAGCACTTTAGGCCTCCAATTTAGCATGCAATGTGATTTCTGCCCTTGAAACGCTGCTTTGCGTCAAATCCAGATTTTTCCCCAGGACTTTTTGCGTCTATCCCACTCATCCATGCAAAAATTCAGGAGTTAGACCCCTTGACACATCTTTTCCATCCCTTTTGTGGCCAGCATAAATGTTTCTAGTTTTCAAAGTTAGCCTCCCCATTAAAGTCTATTGCGGTTCGCGAAAGTTCGCAAGTTCGCGAACGTTTGCGGAGGTTCGCGAGCCTAAAATCAGAGGTTCGGGCCATTTCTATCTAAGTATCTACAGTACGTCCTAAAGCAGTCCAGGAAGGTGTGTAGGCATTTCAGGTGGTCTTACACGGCCATGGCATGCTTTGACGATATTCAGTGGAGAAACAACTTGCCGGTGGGACACTTGATTTGCGATAGCCCCGACTCGCTGAAATTCGACCCTCCTGATGTTTGACCGCCTGCCACAACAGGAGAAAGCCATCAAACAGTATCTCTACAACTACAGTCAAAGGACACAGTCTGGGGAGATGGGGGATCTTCTGGCCGAAGTACTGGACACCAGTGGTGCTCAGCAGAGCTCGAATATTCGAGTAGCTCGAATATTCGAGCTCTTTTCCAGCTATTCGAGCTCGGTATTCGAGCTCCGAATAGCTGTAGCTATTCGAATGGGCTATTCGCGTACACTCGAATAGCACATTCACTATTCGAGCTATTCGAGCAAACAGCGCTATTCGAGCTCGGTACCGAGCTCGAATAGCGTCATAGCCCAGATTGATGTCCTTAGAGCCAATCAGAGGGCTCCCAGGCCCTCTGATGGCAGCCAATCACAGAGGGGGACCCTGGCCAGCCCCTACCCTATAAATAGCGGCCGCCATGTTACGTTTCTCCGTCCTTGCCTGAGACTTGCATAGAGAGAGAGTTGCTCCTTTGTGCTTTGGCTTAGCAAGAGCTTTATTGTGGTCATTTACCTAGCGTTTTTGCTCACATACACCTCCTATACACACCTATATTGTTGTTAGTTAGTTAGACATTGTATTTTAGTTAGTAGCTTTTGTGTTACATAGAGACAGGCCAGCTGCTGCAGGCTTACAGCTTTAGGCCTCAGGGCCTGCCTGTGTGGGCAGCTGTCCTCCTGTCCTCTGTTTATTTCTCTCTATTCTATACCAGTATTTCTGCTGTCCTTTACTACTGATTGTATTAGTATTGTAGTTATATACTGTAACTGTACTAGGACACTCATTGTCACTGTTCATAGGCTACTAGCTGCTCCTGCGTGTGTGCACTCACTGTCTGTGTACACACTACACACACTCTATTTCCAAGTTCTGATAACTGATTGATTATTGTAATTGAATATTGTAATTAGTTAGTTGTACTCACTGTTACTACTTACTGTACTAGGAGTCTAGGACACTCAGTCACTGTTCATAGGCTAATAGCTCCTGCGTGTGTGCACTCACTGTCTGTGTACACACACTACACACACTCTATTTCCTTCTGATAACTGATTGCTTATTGTAATTAGTTAGTTGTACTTACTGTTACTACTTACTGTACTAGGAGTCTAGGACACTCAGTCACTGTTCATAGGCTACTAGCTCCTGCGTGTGTGCACTCACTGTCTGTGTACACACTACACACACTCTATTTCCTTCTGATAACTGATTGATTATTGTAATTAGTTAGTTGTACTTACTGTTACTACTTACTGTACTAGGAGTCTAGGACACTCAGTCACTGTTCATAGGCTACTAGCTCCTGCGTGTGTGCACTCACTGTCTGTGTACACACTACACACACTCTATTTCCTTCTGATAACTGATTGATTATTGTAATTAGTTAGTTGTACTTACTGACTGTTACTACTTACTTACTTACTGTACTAGGGACACTCACTCAGTCACTGTTCATAGGCTAGCTCCTGCGCGTGTTTGCGCGTGCGTGCACTCACTGTCTGTAGTGTACACACACTAAATTTACTTGTGATTACTACTGATTATTGTAACTGCTAGTTGTACTTCCTGACTGTTACTACTTACTTACTGTACTAGGGACACTCACTCAGTCACCTCACCCACCAACCCACTCCATTAAAGTACCCCACTTTTCACCCGCCCTTTTAAAAAACTTTTGTCTATACGCCCAAAACATCGAAGATGTCTGGAAGTGGCAGCCAGCGCGGTTTGGGCAAGGGGAAGGGCAGCAAGGGAATCAGGAGGAGAGGGAGCAGCATTGTGGCAAGCCACGGGCGCGGGCGCGCCACCATGCACAGTTCCGCAGCAGCAGCAGCAGCGTCAGTGGCTAACATTCCTCCCATAGCCACTGGCCGTGGACGCCTTGGGCGCCACCCAGCAGGAGCATCTGCAACTCATGCTGCAGAGACACAGCAGCAGCAGCGTGTAGCACCTGCTCCGATTTTCCTCCAGCCGGGTCGGAAACGTCCCATTGAGGAAAAGCATGCAGACACTGTGGTGCAACTCATGACGGAGGATGAGCAGCCCGCCATCAGCTCTGCATCTGAGGCCTCCACCCTCACCACCACCACCACCACCCCTGTTCGCAGCAGCCGCCCAGCAGGGTCTGGGGAGGAGGCCAGTTCACCGTCACTCGCCGACCTGTCATTCAGCAGTCTTTTGACCCCAGGCATCATGAGTAAATTGTCTGCTGTTGTTGGCGATCTTGAGGAGGAGATGCTGATGGGCACTTTGGGGGATGAGGGATTGGACAGCAAGACTGTGGCGACAGTCAAGCAGCCCATCCATGCATCAGGAGAGGAGTTTGGGGGGTCCTCATCCCAGCAGGACATGTTTCAGGAGGGGGAGGATGTTGATGACCCGGTGACAGACAGAGACTGGGTGCCACCACCTCCAGGGGATGTCGTCCTCAGCAGCTCTGAGGAGGAGGAGGAGGATGCTCTTGTGGGCCTTGCAAGGAGGCGCATCATTGCAAGCATTGGCAGCAGCAGTAGGCAGGTCCCACAGCCTGCTGGTGTCTCAGGCTCAGCAGCAGCAGCAGCAGCATCTGCCAGTACCACCACCAGCCGTACCCAAGCCCCCCAAGCCCCACCCCCAACCACCACAGGGAGACAGGCAGCAGCGCTTCCATGCCGTAGGGGGATGTTTCTGTCACCAATCTGGCGCTTTTTCACCATGCCCACAGTGTACAGCAAGTACGCCACTTGCAACCACTGTCAGCGGAAGTTGAGCAGAGGTGCAGACCCCTTAAAGTTCTGCACCAGCTCGCTCATCAACCACCTTGCTGCGAAACATTTCCACCAGCATCAAGAGTTCCAGAGGCTGAAGGCATCTGGTGCTGGCAGTGGCACCACACCCATCACTGCACAGCCTTCAGCAGCAGCAGCAACAGCAGCCACCCGCCCTCCTGCTCCTCCAGCAGCACCAGCAGGAGTGCGGAAACGCACTGCTCCTCCCCCCTCTGCAACTCCTGCCGCCGACACTGAGGCCTGTTCTGGCAGCCAGTCCTCAGTGGCCTCCTCCGCTGTGTCTGCTGATTCCCGTGCCAGCAAAAGGCCACGCCAGAGCCTTTTGAGCGAGTCCTTCCAGGGGGTGGTTAGGGCTCTGCCTCCCAGCAGCCGTCACGTGCGGCAGCTGAACGGCTTGCTGGCACGGGCCATGTGCTCCCAACTCCTGCCGTACACGCTCGTGCAGGAGGGGAGCGACATTCGTGCGCTGCTTGCTTGCGCAGCCCCAGACTGGCAGCTCCCCAGCAGACACTTTTTCTCCCGCAAGGCCATTCCTGCACTGCACCGCTTTGTGATGGCTAATGTGGAGCGAGGGCTGGAGCACGCGGTTGGTGAAAGGGTCCACGTCACCATGGACTCCTGGAGCAGCCGCTTCGGGACAGGCCGCTACCTGTCCTTCACTGTCCACTGGGTCAGCTTGGTGGAAGGGGGTGAGGATGGGAGAGCAGCAGCGGGCACAGCAGCAGCAGCAACACAGTGGGTGGTGCCACCCCGCAGGGTCAGGGGAACTGCAGCAGGTTCCTCCGATCCTCTGCCATCCTCCGGCACACCTGGCCAAACCCCCCGCCTCAGCAGCAGCGTGAAGGCCCGCCACTGCCAAGCGCTGCTGCACTTGGTCAGCCTTGGGAAGACCAAGCTGACGGCAACCCATGTGTTGGCCAAACTCCAGGAGCAGGAGAGGATTTGGCTGACCCCCAGAGGCCTCAGAGTCGGAGAGGTGGTGGCCGACAATGGGGCCAATCTGGTTGCCGCAATAGACAGGGGAAACCTGACCCACATCCCCTGTCTTGCCCACGTGCTGAACCTGGTGGTGCAGAAGTTCTTGCGCACCTACCAGGGGATGGGCGAACTGCTGGAAACGGCAAGGAACGTTGTGCGTCACTTCCGGCGCTCGGCTGCAGCCTGTGCGAGCCTGGAAGACGTGCAAAAGGAGCTGGATCTGCCACGCCATCGGCTGATCCTTGACGTTCCGACTCGCTGGAACTCCACCCTGGCGATGTTGGAGCGTCTGGTTGAACAGAAGCGCGCTGTCAAACAGTACCTTGCCCTGGCCACTGTTTCCGCCGCTCAGAGAAGGGACAAGACCAGCAACATCCCGTCCATCGTCCCCGATGATGACTGGAGGCACATGCAGCAGGTGTGCTTAGTGCTGGCTCCCTTTCTGCAGGCCACTAACATGGTGAGCAGGGACCATGCTATGGTCTGCGAGTGGGTGCCCCTGGTTTGTCTGCTGAACAGGGCCCTCGATGCTTTGCTGGAACAGGGAGCGGCAGCCTTGGACCAGCAGGAGCGGCAAGCAGCTGCACAGTCCACCTCTGAGGGGGAGGAGGAGGAGGACTTGGTGGAGGTCCCTGACCTTGCTGCTGATGAGGGGGATCAGCACAGTGCAGCTGAGTTGGTGCGGGGGTGGAGAGAGGATGAGGCTGACGAGGCAGAGGAGGAGGATGAGGACAGCAGCACTGCCGTCGATGTGCCAGCAGACGTGGCCTGCCTCTTCCCAATGGCAGCGCACATGCTGACGTGCCTGCGCAGAGACCCCAGGGTGATCCAGATGAAGCAGAGGGAGGACATCTGGATCAGCATGATGTTGGACCCACGCCTCAAGGGGAAGTTGAGCCAGTTCCTGCCGCCTGCAGGAGGAGACCCAGCGCAACAAATAAGGAGCTTGCAGCAGGCCCTTGTTGAGCGCTTGGAGGAAGCCTTCCCCCAGCCTTCCACCCCCACTGTCCAGCAGCCAGCACAGAGGCAGCAGCAGGTGCCTGCATCCAGCAGCAAGCGCCCCACAGACCTGCTGTCTCTCAGCCACGAGCTCTACAGGACTGTAGAGGCTCCGGCAGCAGTGACTAGAGAGGAGGTGCATGCAGCAGCATCCTCCACCGGTCACAGCCAGCGCCTGACCCGCATGGTGGCTGACTACATGGGGTCCTACAGCGGGCTTGACAGCGATGCCCCTGTTGATCCCATGGAGTATTGGGTCAAGCGCCTGGAGATCTTGAGCGAGCTGGCGCAGTACGCCCTGGAAGTGCTGTCCTGCCCCCCTTCCAGCGTGCTGTCCGAGCGCTGCTTCAGTGCAGCTGGTGGTGTGGTCACCGAGAAACGCTCACGTCTGTCTCACAAGTCTGTGGACAGACTGACGTTTCTCAAGATGAACCAGGCGTGGGTGGAAGGCGAGTTCCTGGCCCCTGTTGTCGGCGAGAGGGGGACATGAACTGGCTAAGAACCATCGTTAATGTGCCTTACCACCCTTTACCACCTCCTGGCTCCTGCTCACTAAGCCAGCCTGGTTCACTTTGACTATTACGTCGCCTGCAGCCACACATTTTACACCTACAGTGGGCTGCTGTGTACTGCCCTTCTGCTGTCTGTCTGTGTTTCCCACTGCCAGGGTACACAGATTTACCTTCTGCTGCCACTCTGCCACCAGCTATTACGTCAAACAATAGCTATATATCTGTGTAATTTGTTTTACAAACAAAACCAAAAAACCATAAAAAAAAAAAAAAAAAGGTTTAATTTTTCTGAGGTGCCCGGGTTGAAAACTGTGTTGTCCCAGTTGTGTATTGGACACGATGTGGGCTGCACGACCGCTGTCTGGGACCTCCTGTTGTGTTCATTTACGGCTTGGTATCACCGCTAGGTACCAGGGCTATTATGTCACGCTGCCTGCCTGCTGCCACACTCACACTACTCCTCCATTCCTCCTGCTGATGCTGCTGTCTGTCTGTGTTTCCAACGCCAGGGTACACAGATTTACCTTCTGCTGCCACTCTGCCACCAGCTATTACGTCAAACAATAGCTATATCTGTGTAATTGGTTGTAAAACCAAAACTACAAAACCATAAAAAAAAAACAAAGGTTTAATTTTTCTGAGGTGCCCGGGTTGAAAACTGTGTTGTCCCAGTTGTGTATTGGACACAATGTGGGCTACACGACCGCTGTCTGGGACCTCCTGCCTGCTGTGTTTATTTACAGCCCTGGTATCACCGCTAGGTACCAGGGCTATTATGTCACGCTGCCTGCCTGCTGCCACACTCACACTACTCCTCCATTCCTCCTGCTGATGCTGCTGTCTGTCTGTGTTTCCCAACGCCAGGGTACACAGATTTACCTTCTTCTGCCACTCTGCCACCAGCTATTACGTCAAACAATAGCTGCTCACATTACTCCTCCATTCCTCCTGCTGCTGCTGCTGCTGTCTGTGTGTCTGTGTTTCCCAACGCCAGGGTACACAGATTTACCTTCTGCTGCCACTCTGCCACCAGCTATTACGTCAAAAAATAGCTATATCTGTCTGTGTAATTTGTTGTAAAAACAAAACTACAAAACCATAAAAAAAAAAAAAAAGGTTTAATTTTTCTGAGGTGCCCGGGTTGAAAACTGTGTTGTCCCAGTTGTGTATTGGACACAATGTGGGCTACACGACCGCTGTCTGGGACCTCCTGCCTGCTGTGTTTATTTACAGCCCTGGTATCACCGCTAGGTACCAGGGCTATTATGTCACGCTGCCTGCCTGCTGCCACACTCACACTACTCCTCCATTCCTCCTGCTGATGCTGCTGTCTGTCTGTGTTTCCCAACGCCAGGGTACACAGATTTACCTTCTTCTGCCACTCTGCCACCAGCTATTACGTCAAACAATAGCTGCTCACATTACTCCTCCATTCCTCCTGCTGCTGCTGCTGTCTGTCTGTCTGTGTTTCCCAACGCCAGGGTACACAGATTTACCTTCTGCTGCCACTCTGCCACCAGCTATTACGTCAAAAAATAGCTATATCTGTCTGTGTAATTTGTTGTAAAAACAAAACTACAAAACCATAAAAAAAAAAAAAAAGGTTTAATTTTTCTGAGGTGCCCGGGTTGAAAACTGTGTTGTCCCAGTTGTGTATTGGACACAATGTGGGCTACACGACCGCTGTCTGGGACCTCCTGCCTGCTGTGTTTATTTACAGCCCTGGTATCACCGCTAGGTACCAGGGCTATTATGTCACGCTGCCTGCCTGCTGCCACACTCACACTACTCCTCCATTCCTCCTGCTGATGCTGCTGTCTGTCTGTGTTTCCCAACGCCAGGGTACACAGATTTACCTTCTGCTGCCACTCTGCCACCAGCTATTACGTCAAACAATAGCTGCTCACATTACTCCTCCATTCCTCCTGCTGCTGCTGCTGCTGTCTGTCTGTCTGTGTTTCCCAACGCCAGGGTACACAGATTTAACTTTCTGCTGCCACTCTGCCACCAGCTATTACGTCAAAAAATAGCTATATCTGTCTGTGTAATTTGTTGTAAAAACAAAACTACAAAACCATAAAAAAAAAAAAGGTTTAATTTTTCTGAGGTGCCCGGGTTGAAAACTGTGTTGTCCCAGTTGTGTATTGGACACAATGTGGGCTGCACGACCGCTGTCTGGGACCTCCTGCCTGCTGTGTTTATTTACAGCCCTGGTATCACCGCTAGGTACCAGGGCTATTATGTCACGCTGCCTGCCTCATTGACTGCCTGCTGCCACACACTCATCCTCCTCCTCCTGCTGCTGAATTTACCTCCTGCTGTCTGTGTGTTTCCACTGCCAGGGAGCACATACAATGGCGCTTCCAACATGCGTGCGCCACCAGCTATTTGTTACGCTCAAAAATAGCTGCATTTCTTTAAAAAAAAAAATTGAAAAGAGAAATAAGTGAAGAAGAAGACGATATAGAAGAAGATGAAGAAGATGAAGAAGAAGAAGATGAAGAAGAAGAAGAAGAAGATGAAGAAGAAGAAGAAGAAGATGAAGAAGAAGAAGAAGAAGAAGAAGAAGAAGAAGAAGAAGAAGAAGGAGAAGAAGATGAAGATGAAGATGAAGAAGATGAAGATGAAGAAGATGAAGAAGAAGAAGATGAAGAAGAAGAAGATGAAGAAGATGAAGATGAAGATGATGAAGAAGAAGAAGATGAAGAAGATGAAGAAGATGAAGATGAAGAAGATGAAGAAGATGAAGAAGAAGAAGATGATGAAGAAGAAGAAGATGAAGAAGAAGAAGAAGATGAAGAAGATGAAGAAGAAGAAGAAGAAATGAAGAAGATGAAGATGATGAAGAAGATGAAGAAGAAGAAGATGAAGATGATGAAGAAGAAGAAGATGAAGAAGAAGATGAAGATGATGAAGATGATGAAGAAGAAGAAGAAGATGAAGAAGAAGATGAAGAAGATGAAGAAGATGAAGAAGATGATGAAGAAGAAGAAGATGAAGAAGTTGAAGATGAAGAAGATGAAGAAGAAGAAGAAGAAGAAGAAGAAGAAGAAGATGAAGAAGATGAAGAAGAAGAAGAAGATGAAGAAGTTGAAGATGAAGAAGATGAAGAAGAAGAAGAAGAAGAAGATGAAGAAGATGAAGAAGATGAAGAAGAAGATGAAGAAGATGAAGAAGAAGATGAAGAAGATGAAGAAAAAGAAGATGAAGAAGAAGAAGATGATGATGAAGAAGATGAAGAAGAAGAAGAAGACAATATAAAAGAAGAAGAAGATATAGAAGAAGATATAGAAGAAGAAGATATAGAAGAAGAAGATATAGAAGAAGAAGAAGAAGAAGAAGATATAGAAGATAAAGAAGAAGAAGAAGAAGTATATACAGTACTGAACAAATTTCTGGACACAACTTCTCTTTTCAACTTTTTTTTTTTAAAGGAACATCCCCACATAATCACTTGCTGTTGTTACTTGGAAAAAAAGAGGTTTCTTGCATCATTCACCCTCAAAACAAGTGTTGGAAGCTATTTAAGGCCATTTCGAATAGTCAGCTCGAATAATGAGCTCGAATACCGACTCGAATAGTGAGCTCGAATTCCGAGGTCGAATCGAATAGTAAAAATTATTCGACTCGAATATTCGACTGATCTCGAATAATTTACTATTCGAATTCGACCTAACTCGAATTTTGAAAAGGGGTATTTGAGCACCACTACTGGACACTCATGCGAAATGCCTGCAGGCTCATGTGGCCGTTTGAGGAGGTGACAAACCTGGTGAGTCGCAGTGAATCGCCATCAGCGACTTGATCCCATATGCTTTCTTCCTGGAGCGTGCCGTGTGTAGAGTGGTGGATCAAGCTGTGGAGGAGCGTGAACAGGAACAGGAACAGGAGGAAGAGTTGTGGGATCAATTCTCAGCAGAAGCAGATGATTCCTCAACACCTTCGGCAGTACAGAGGGGGGGAGGAGGAGGAGGAGGAAGAGTCGTGTGGGGAAGAGGAGTCAGATGATGAGGAAGGTGTTGTTTTGGAGAAGGAGGGGGCAGAAGAACAACCACAGCAGGTGTCGCAGTGGGCTTGTGTTGCTCAACTTTCCCATGGTATTGTTCGTGGCTGGGGGGAGGAGGAGAACTTAGCTGACATCACTGAGGAAAACCAAGAGGAGATGGATAGTACGTCTGCATCCAACTTTGTGCAGATGGCATCTTTCATGCTGTCCAGCCTGTTGAGGGAACCCCATATAAAAAAAACTCAAGGGGAATGAGCTGTACTGGGTGGCCACGCTACTACTAGACCCTCGGTATAGGCACAAAGTGGCGGAGATGTTTCCAAATCACCAGAAGGCAGAAAGGATGCAGCACTTGCAGAACAAGCTGGCAACTATGCTTTACACTGCGTTTAAGGGTGATGTCACAACACAAAGGAATAAAGGTACCACTGCCAGTAATCCTTCTCCCATGTCCACGCAGGCAAATACAGGACGCTCCAGAGATCTCATGGTGATGTTGGACATGCGGACATTCTTTAGTCCAACGCTTCACCTTAGCGCTTCCGGATTCACCCTCCACCAACGCCTCGACCGGCAGATGGCTGACTTCCTGGCCTTAAGTGTGGATGTAGACACTGTGAGCAGCGATGAACCCTTGGACTACTGGTTGCGCAGGCTTGACCTGTGGCCAGAGTTGTCACAATTTGCCATCCAACTTCTGTCTTGCCCTGCCTCAAGCGTCCTGTCAGAAAGGACCTTCAGCGCAGCTGGAGGCATTGTCACTGAGAAGAGAAGTCGCCTAAGTCAAAAAAGTGTTCAGTACCTCACCTTTATCAAAATGAATGAGGCATGGGTCCCGGAGGGCTACTGCCGCCCGAAGACTAAGTCAGTCCCCTCACACAGCATCTCTGCCTGCACGCCGTGTGACTGCCTGCCCCATGACTAAGTCGCTCCCCACACAGCATCTCTGCCTGCAGGACGCTTGACTGCCTTCTCCGCCGCCACCAACAGGGTCCACCAGGACTCCAGGCGGATTCCTGAATTTTTAAGGCTGCTAGCAGCGGCCGCCATAATAATTTTTCTGTTGCGTGTACATGCCTGCCTAATTTTTCTGGCTGCACTGCAGCTGCAATAACAAAACAAAAGGCATGTACATGTGTCAATTCTGCTTCGTGCTCATTACCTTGCCACGGTGAAGGGGCTTGCGTATCACAATTAAGCAATGACCGCCGGTTATATGAGCGCGTTGGGGTTGGGGGGCACACCTGACCCAAGAAGATAGATAATAAGGTCGTTGCTTCATTGTGGACAGACCAAATTCGTCTGCACTCTGGCCATGGTGCGCACCAGTCCAGCACGGCCGTCACAACACAAACAGCTGTTTGCGGTGCGTTACGCAGTGAGTTTGGTCTGTCAGTGTGAAACAGTACTCTAATTACACTCCCTGATTGATGAATACACATGCAAGATGTTTTAAAGCACTTTAGGCCTCCAATTTAGCATGCAATGTGATTTCTGCCCTTAAAACGCTGCTTTGCATCAAATCCAGATTTTTCCCTGGGACTTTTGGCGTCTATCCCACTCCGCCATGCAAAAACTCAGATGTTAGACCCCTTGAAACATCTTTTCCATCACTTTTGTGGCCAGCATAAATGTTTCTAGTTTTCAAAGTTCGCCTCCCCATTGAAGTCTATTGCGGTTTCCGGAAGTTCGCATGCACCTCAACAAACGTTCGCAAACCGAAAATCGGAGGTTCGGGCCATCTCTAATGACGGGCTCTCAGGGGGAAGACCTACCCCTAGTCTAACAATAAAAACATAATTTTCCTAGTGCTGCAGAGTAGAAGTACTTCCTTGGTCGTGGCTTAGCTTCTGATTGGAGGAAGCTCACGAAGGTGGGCAGCGAGGGTCAGAGGTGGGGGAGCCCTGCAATAGAGGAGGAGGGGAGCGATCATGAGTGACATTTACAGGTAAATAGAAGGCTAGCAACAAGCACATTGTCGCTGCCCTGGCGCGATTTGTCATGGAAGACAGCAGTGCCCGGGGGGGGGGGGCCTAATGGCAGCAACAAGAGGAGACAGAGGCATGTAATTATGCACAGAATGTGCCTCTGTGTCCTATTAAGATTTAAAAAAAAATGCCTTGGGTTCTCTTTAACTCACCCTTGTTGCTGCCTCTGTGTGCTGCACTGCAGTCACCTTCCAACTCTCTCATACTTTCTCCTGACATACTTCCTCAATGTCTTATGTAGTCTACATAAATACATACACTAAAAGCAATTATTACGTTTGCTGATTGGCCAGAGATAAGCTTGCTTGTACTGCTCTCTGCAGTAAAAGTAAAGGTTTTTACACACAGGGAATACTTGGGAATGTTTTCAAATGTTTTTTTTTAACCTAAGAGTAGTTCCTGAAATTTTTATAGTATACTATTTTAAAGAATACTTGTGGGTTTCCAGTCCTGCTCAAATATTGTAAGTTGTACAGTAATTATCTATATGCTATTGTCCATTGTTAGAATTTCTACATAATATACGTAAATTAGGTATCAAATGCAAGCTAAAACAATCAATGTAGCCTTCTACCAGGGGCGTCGCTAGCCCTATTTTGGGGGGGCACATGCCCCCAATCTGTCCTGGGGTGCCACGGATCTCCGCCCGGCCGCCCTCTCTGTCAGCGGCTCCCTCCAGCCGCCGCCGCGTCACTCAGACCTCAGGATCAGGCGGCGAGCTGGCGGCCAATCGTGCGGGCGCTAGGACCTAGCGCCCGCACTGATATGCGGAAGTGACATCACTTCCGCATATTGAGCGGGTGCATCTGGCGCCCGCTGGTACTGGTCGGGTCGCCCGCTGATTGAGGTCTGACTAACTGCAAGGTGAGGGCGGAGTGGCGGCTAGAGGGGGGGTTCCTGTCACTCACTGCCTAAACAGGGGTCCCTGTCTGTCACTCACTAGCTAAACGGGGCTCCCTGTCACTCACTCACTGCCTAAAGGGACTCCCTGGCACTCACTCACTGCCTAAAGGGGCTCCCTGTCACTCACTCACTGCCTAAAGGGGCTCCCTGTCACTCACTCACTGCCTAAAGGGGCTCCCTGTAACTCACTCACTGCCTGAAGGGGCTCCCTGGCACTCACTCACTACCTAAAGGGCCTCCCTGTCACTCACTCACTGCCTGAAGGGGCTCCCTGGCACTCACTCACTGCCTGAAGGGGCTCCCTGGCACTCACTCACTGCCTGAAAGGGCTCCCTGGCACTCACTCACTGCCTGAAGGGGCTCCCTGGCACTCACTCACTGCCTGAAGGGGCTCTCTGGCACTCACTCACTGCCTAAAGGGGCTCCCTGGCACTCACTCACTGCCTGAAGGGGCTCCCTGGCACTCACTCACTACCTAAAGGGGCTCCCTGGCACTCACTCACTACCTAAAGGGGCTCCCTGTCACTCACTATCGGGGTCCCTGTCACTCACTACCTAACTGGAGGTGCCTGTCACTCACTAGCTAACCTGGGGGTCCCTGTCACTCACTACCTAACTTGGTGGGCTACCATATTAAGGGGGCATTCTGCCTATTTATGTGAAATGCTGTCTATTTATGTGCCTCATGACTGCTGAATTTGTCTTGTTGCGAGCCTTATGATTTGTTGGGGGCCTCAAGATTGCTGAATTTGTCTTGTTGGGGGCCTCATGATTTGTTGGGGGCCTCATGATTGCTGAATTTGTCTTGTTGGGGGTCACATGATTGCTAACTGCGAGACTATGGGAAAAGCTGAATCCTTATCGTATGAGACAATAGCATTAAACCTACTTTTTTAGCTTTTTAAAACAGAAAATAAAACTGGGAGGTTCTAAAAAATTGAATACATTTTTCAGGAGTAGGATGGATGAAATTGTTTATCTTCACAGTTTATTTTCAACTTGGATTTTCCATAATGTTCATGTATGAGTTAAAATGTTTGTACAGTATTTAGTTTAAATTGCTGTTGCCACTTTGCGATAGATAAGTGACTTTTGGGTTGCAGTTTGGGCACTCGGCCTCCATTAGATTCGCCACCACTGTCATAATCTAATGTCCCACCATTGCTAGGTTCATGTAAATTTGTCTCCACCCGTTACCACACCTATATTCTGGTCCATGGCCCACCCATTTTTCGGTGCGGCACGATAAGCACGCCGCACAACGTGATCCTCATATTTTTGGCACGCTAGCTGCAGTGTGCTGAATTCTGCTGCCTACAGTATGTACAGTATACGCTGTTCTCTAGTGCCTGCACTGTGTGCTGATTTACCTCCAGTGTGTACAGTGTAAGGTGTTACTCTGTGCCTTTAATGATTGTAAACCAGCTATATTGTATGCTGATCCCTGCTACTTTCAGTATGTAAGTATTAGCTGTAATGCCTGGTACACACATACAATTTTGATTAGCCAATTTTAGCTCTGTTCATAAAATTCATTGTCTGTTGGCCCACTTACTGCACGGGGGTGGTACAATTGGGGGTCAGTGATTGACCAATCAAAATTGTATGTGCGTATACATCTTTGATCTATGCCTATACTGATTGTAAATGATCCAAATAAAGGACAGGGGGCAACATCCAATATTTTGATGGGCAGGCCCGTTATCTGTTGCTTACACCGCTGCTAAGTTCATGTACATTTGGCCCCACCCATGGCCACGCCCACTCACCTCATGGCCACGCCCATTTTTTTGCCACGGCGCACGCCTCCCCGCCTGGTGCCCACAGGTGCCCCCAATCTCCAAGGACCCTGGAAACGCCCCTGCCTTCTACTACAACTATATGTAAAAGTTGAACAAGCAACATGTATCATTAGTGGCCACCATATCTGTAGTACTAATTTAATAACACATTTGAAAATAATGCATACATTATGCTATCTGTAACTAATTTCAAGGTCTACCCCAAATAGCCATATTAACCTCCTTGCCGGTTATCCCGAGCTCAGCTCGGGGTAACCTGCGCAGGAGGATATCTCAGGCCCCGCTGGGCCGATTTGCATAATTTTTTTTTTGTTACAAGCAGCTAGCACTTTGCTAGCTGCTTGTAACTTCCGATCGCCGCCGCTCGCCGCCGATCCGCCACAATCCGCCGCGCCGAGTCGCTCCCCCCCGCCCCAGAGCCCTGCGCTGCCTGGCCAATCAGTGCCAGGCAGCGTTGAGGGGCGGATCGGGATTCCCTATGACGTCCATGACGTCGGTGACGTCATCCCGCCCCGTCGCCATGGCGACCGGGGAAGCCCTGCAGGAAATCCCGTTCTCAACGGGATTCCCTGCATACTCTGATCGCCGAAGGCGATCGGAGTGGGTGGGGGGATGCCGCCGCTTAGCGGCTATCATGTAGCGAGCCCTTGGCTCGCTACATGATTTAAAAAAAAATAAAAAAAAAATGTGCGGCGCTGCCTCCTTGCCGGATTTTTTAGACCGGCAAGGAGGTTAATCCATGCCATGCACTGATGAGGATCCACCAATCTTAAACAGTCTGTATGCATGCTGGATAAGTTTGGCGCTGTAATATTAACAAGTTGACACATCATTGCATTCCAGCAGTTCTTGAGGCATATTTAGCTATCAGGGACAACAAAGGGATGTTTTGCATATTCAGCAGTGATGCACTGTGGCACATCTCAGATGCTCACTCCAACCTGGATAATCGCAAATACCTTCTGTTTTAAAAAGGCAACAATTTGTTTTACCTAGGCTGAGTTCACACACAAATCTGTATGGTTCAGTTCTAGTCCTGTCTTGTCAGTGTTGTATCAGTTTTCTATCAGTTTAACTTGACAAGAATGGAACTGTACACTTTTTATGTGTGAACCTAGCTATAGAAAACTGATACAAAACAGACACAAAACTAGCAGGACAGGACTGGAACAGAACTGTACAGATTGAGGGCTCTTTTCCGCTATGAAATGCGATCGCGATTCAATTTCTACCATGCGATTGCGATTGAGCTTTTATACTCGGTATAGTAAAGCTCAATCGCATCCCAAACGCGGCAGGACGACGATCACGCTTTGACCAAAATCGCATCGCAATCGGATCGCACTAATGGAAATTGCTGCTGCAGTTTCCATTCGTTTAATGTACCTTGCGATTTGCGATCACAATCAAGTCGCAAATCACAGGGTAGTGGAAAAAGGCCCTTATGTGTGAACCCAGTCATTGAAAACTGATACAAAACTGATAAAAACTGACAGGACTGGAACAGAACTGTATGCCTTTTATTTGTGAGCCAAGCTTAACTCTTATCACCATCACCACCAAGGAAGGGCGCATACACACATCTATTTTTTATTGGCAAATTTTACCACTTCTATGTACTATGGGAGCTTACCTACACAATCTTTTCATAGTATTCAAATTCTGTTGGCCCTCATTCTACATGGAGCTGATAAAATTGGACAGTTATTGGCCAATCAAAATTGCATGTGTATGCACCCTTAGTGGCAGAAGAGAACTTTGCACTTTTGTGGCAGAAGTCAAGAGGACCACATTTTACAGCAGATATGTATTTTAGACGGCAGCCTAATGGCGGCCACTAATGATCCAATCATTTTCATTCAATCTTACCATATCTATGTAATATAAGGGCCTGCCTATAGTATCCATTCATTATATTCACTCATTTTACTCTTCTACTACATATATTTGGTAAGATTGGATGAAAAAGATTGGATCATTAGTGGCCACCATTATTCTCTCTAAAATCAGTTGCCCGACTTCCGGTTCCGGCGCCCGTGCATGAGGAGCTAGGAGAAAGAGCTCCGGCTAGCCGAGACCCACACAAGCCGCTACATTACATCAAACGCCTGACCAGACACCTGGAACGCATCCCCGGAACACCGGGAAGCTAGGACACGCTTCAGCGCCGCTGAATGGAACGCTTCCTCACTCGCCCTGACAATCGCACAGTGGGAAGCGCGGTGTCCAAGATGGCGGGCGGCAGTACAAAGAACAGGCCTGACGGCCCCTCCAAGCCAGACAAGCGCAGCCAGGGACAGCGGCCACCAGAACCAGAGTGTGACTCTGACGATGACAGCCAGTCTGCGGAGGGTAAGACATGTAACCCAGAAATAAATTACAAAAAACTAGCAGCTGAAATGAAGCGTGTACTGCTCCCAGACATAAATGAAACTATACAGGAAGCCATTACCATCTCTCTTAAAAGAATACATAAAGAGCAGCAAGCACAGGGCAAAAGAATATCTGAGGCAGAAAAGAGAATCACAGAATGCGAACAAGCACTAGACACTGCTAATGACCGCATCGAGAATCTCACTAAAGAAAACGCAGAAGCATATGACAGAATTGAGGATCTGGAAAACAGATCGAGACGCAGCAACATTCGCGTTGTGGGTCTTCCTGAGGATTTCAATCAGGCCCAGCTCCATGACATCTGCGCAACAGAGATCCCCGCTCTGCTAGGCCTCACCACTCCAATGAAAGTAGAAAGGGCGCATAGAGTCGGTCCCTTAAAACCTAAACAGCAAGCAAAAATGCCTCGCATGATCATGGCAAAATACTTAGACTTTGCAGATAAAGCGGCCATTATGACAGCTTACAGAGCGCTAAAACAAGATCTAATTCTGCAGTCTCACCCCATCAGACTGTTTAATGATTACTCTGCAGAAGTATCACGTAAAAGGCAAGCTTTTAGCAAAGTCTGCAGCGCGCTGTTCAACAAAAAGCTCAAATTTACACTGGCATACCCTGCAATACTTAGAGTCACAGATATGAATAACAAAACGCACATATTCCGTGCCCCGGATCAAGCACTTTCATTTCTAAAATCTTTAACTGCAGAAGAAAATGAGGGTAGACTTTCACAAAATGATTGAAGGGTTGAATCTGCCAGGTTTTAATACATGTGTATGAAAAATGAAAATTGGGCAATTAACCAAAAGGCATGAAGATTGACTGTTATTTTATGTCTTGGAGAGAACCAATGTTATTGCAGCACTTAAAAATGCTTTTACACCTGTTCCATATAGAAAAGTTAATATAGCGGTAGTGGGGTTTTGTGGCTATCGGAGAGTAAGGAGATGAAGGTACGGGGAAGAAGTGAAGTCCTGTACGTAAGTTCAGGGGATCTGAAGATAGGGGGTGGGGCAGGGGGGTATGGGGAAGGGGGTTTAAATAGTTGGGAAGGGTTGTTTGGTCTCTCGGCTCTATGGAAAAGGGTAACATTTTCTGCATATTTTGAATGTAATATCCTGCTATCCAAATGCTATCTGATCACAGTTGATAGAATAACATGAAAATAATCTCGTGGAATGTAAAGGGACTAAGGTCACCCAATAAACGGTCTAGAGTATTAAAACACTTACAAAAATTAGGTGCAGACATTGGCCTGCTTCAGGAAACGCATTTATCCACGGACCAATTCCAGTACATGAAAAAACGGTGGGTGGGGACAGTTTATGGCTCTCCTGCAATCCACAGGAAAGCTGGGGTCATAATTTTAATAGGGAAACAAATACAACATCAAGTTGTATCGACTGAATGTGATCAGGATGGCAGATGGATCAGGATGGAAATTCAGGTGATGGGAGAAAAGCTAGTGATATACAATATATATGGCCCAAATGGGGAAAATAGACTCTTTTTTGACTCATTACTTAAGCAAATTAACAAAGAATCCTCAAATGCACTAATAGTGGCGGGAGACATGAACTCAGTGATAAATACCATAGAAGATAGAAAGCCAGCCATTTTACATCCCAGGCGCTCAGACACTAGACTTATATCTATACTGGAAGCCACAGCTTTAGTTGACATATGGAAACACTTCCACCCATTGGACCGACAGTTTAGTTTTTATTCTCCACCGACAAAATCCTTTTCACGCATAGACCTATTCTTAGTCCACGAGTCCCTAATAAACAAAATAGAAGAAACATCCGTAGGGGACATATTGATATCCGACCACGCGCCAGTTTCCCTAATAGTCACAGATTCAAGGCCCAGAGCCTCGCAGACTTTATGGCGCTTCCCGTCTCAACTCTATGGAGATGAAGCTTTTGAAGCATCAATACTTAGCTGGTGGCAAGAATATGCATACGACAATAGACAACATAAAGACAACCCCTTTCTCTTCTGGGAAACTGCCAAAGCAGTGCTTAGGGGCAGAATCACGATATGATTTTAAAAGCTAGATCAGCCTACCTACAATTCTCTAAATCCCCGACTGAGGTAAATAGAAAGCTGTGGCTAAGGGAAAAACTGATAGCGGACGTGTGGTTCAAAGCAAAAGCGGATATCGGTATGTCCTATATGGAACTCAAGTGGTTCAGGCATGGGGAAAAGAGTGGAAAAATACTGGCTAACATAGCAAAAGCACAAGACAGCAGGAATCGAAAGCCAATTATACTTAAAAATGCCCAAGGCCAGACAACAATGAACCCCAAGGAAGTCTTAGAGATATTCTCAACCTATTTTCAGAAAATATACTCAAAAACGAGACAGACGTCTGAAGGCCTAGATGCTTTTCTAAAAAAAATGAACCTCCCCAAAATTAATCAATCTGATAGAGACTTTTTAAATGCCCCTATCACAGAAGGAGAAGTCCTGAATACTATCAAAAATTTAAAAAATTTTAAATCACCGGGGCCTGATGGATATACGGCAGAATTCTTTAAAATCCTCAAAGGCGAGATTGGCCAATCTTTAGCTGGGGTCTTTAATAGAATCCTAACAAATAAACAGTATCTACCTACGGGTACCCTAGCCTATATCAGACTTATACCTAAAGAGGGTAAGGAGCCTACAGCACCTTCATCCTATAGACCTATCTCTCTGCTAAACCAGGACGCAAAAATCTTCTCAAAAATTCTTGCAGAGAGGCTGGCTACACTACTCCCTGCATTAATTCATCCCAATCAAGTTGGCTTTATCAAAGGAAGGGCGGCAGTCACAAACATTAGAAAAGTGATGGTTCTGCTGGAGCATGTTCGGGCCTACCCCAAATCCAATAAAACTACAGCTGTACTCTCATTGGATGCTGAAAAAGCTTTTGACAATGTAGAGTGGGATTGGCTTGACATGCTCCTGCAGAATCAAGGGTTCCAGGGGCCTTTTTTAAATGCCATTAAAGCCATATATGACTCCCCCAGGGCCCAAATATTAGGTCAAAATCACATCTCCGACTCCATCTCACTTGAAAAGGGAACAAGACAGGGGTGCCCTCTCTCCCCCCTTCTTTTTAATTTAGCGATAGAGCCCCTAGCCAGAATACTGAGAAAAGAAATTGATGGAGTAGGAGTGGGTGAAAAGAAGGTGCAGCAATGCCTCTTTG
The DNA here is from genome assembly GCF_040937935.1 of Hyperolius riggenbachi. Lineage (NCBI taxonomy): Eukaryota > Metazoa > Chordata > Amphibia > Anura > Hyperoliidae > Hyperolius > Hyperolius riggenbachi. The sequence continues at coordinate 168,532,678 of NC_090652.1, read as the reverse complement.
CAGACGACATCATAATCTTTCTCTCCGATCCCATAGCCCAGGTACCTAAGATTTTTAAAACAATCCAGGACATAGGTTATTGGTCAGGGTTCAAAGTAAATATAGGTAAAAGTATTCTGATGCCACTATCAAAAATAGCAGATACCAAAAACTGGGAGTCCCTGGGGATTAATATAAATAAAACCAGCTTCAAGTACCTCGGCATCAACATAACTAGAGATCCCACATTAATATATAAAGCCAATTTTACTCCACTTATTAAAGATGTTCTTGCCCAACTAAACAGATGGAATAATCTTCCACTGGGACTGGCTGGCAGAGCGGCTCTAATTAAAATGTTCTCGATGGGTAGACTACTGTACCCACTACAAACACTTCCGATCCTCCTCAAACACAAAGATGTACAAGACATAAACTCAGCCTTTAGAAAATTTATTTGGAAAAACAAAAAGAACAGGGTATCATTACAAAAACTAAAAGTGGGTAAGGAATTGGGAGGACTAAATCTACCTGACATAAGACTATACAATCTAGCCGCTCTGCTACGCCATGTCCAAGATTGGATTTTCCAAACACACGCTTTTTCAAATTAGGCACTTGAAGCTGAGATGGCTTTACCATGGAGCCCGGTGGGATTGATTCACTCAAAATACAACACCATTCCAGTACGCCTCAAACAAAACATTATTTTCAGGGACACAATACAAACATGGAGAGCCGCTAGAAAATTATTTAAATTACCATGCCTAGTATCAAAATATATGCCCATATGGGGGAACCCAAACTACCCTCCAAGTATACAACAGGAGACTTTCCATGCTTGGGATAGCAAAGGCCTATCAAGCCTAGGGGGAATGTTTCATTTAGACAAGGGTACTTGGCTAACATTTCCTGAATTACAGCATAAATGTGGAATCTCTAAACGGGACTTCTTGGCCTATCTGCAAATAAAGTCTATGACTGGGGCCCTAGTATCTGACAAATCAAAAATAGCCACCCCCAATGCCTTAGACCGAATTATTGGCCCTTGCACCCCGCCGAGATCATTGGCTGATATCTATAGAGGACTCAAAGCCTATACAACCTCAAACGCAAAGGAATTACTATGCAAACCCTGGAGAAAGGAATGGCCGGAAGACAACCCAGCAGAGACACTATTGAGGGGCCATGAAAAGTTCTGCTTACTCATCACAGCTGAAACTTGGAGGACTGCAAATCTCCTACTAATCCACAAGGCTAAGTACGCATACAACATAAAATACAAGACTCCTCCGCCGCATTACAACCCCTGGTGCCCTAAATGTAGAGAGCCGGAAGCTAATATGATGCATTGTTTATGGCAATGCCCGTACATAGGCCACTTTTGGGAAAAAGTATGCAGGTATGCCAACAGAGTGTGCAACAAAGACATCACTAAGCACAAAGACTTATGCGTCTTCAATCACTTTGAACCCAAAGATGCAACCCCCAAGTCAATTCCATCAGACTTATACCATCTAATACTAATAGTAGCGATGAGAGCCATCTTCCAACAATGGATTAACCCACATCCTCCCACGATCAATAAGGTCAAGGAAGAACTTCTCAAACTATTCCTGTTGGAGAAACTACATACGCTGCAAAGCAAAGAAAAAAGATCTAATAAGTTCTTCAAAACATGGAGACGGTTTATCCAATTAAACTTTAGCCAACAGGAAATAGACGCTCTCATGGAAAACTTCAAATACTCCACATGGTATTGTAATCAACAGCTACTAGGCACATTAGGAACTCTTCAGATCTCGAGCGGGCTAAGGGTCCAAGAGCCAACTGTTTAGATATCAGTCAGTACTCTCAAACTATCAACCTATTTTATTACATAAGAAGCAGTGATATAAAGTTTTATATACCCATTTTCCACTGGTGGTAGGGCTGAGAGACCAAGGGAGGGTTAGGGCGGGGATGGGAGGGGGAGGGGGGAGAGATTGGCACTACTTATGAAACCCATGCAAATTTTACACTGTTGTAACAAATCTCGCTCTTATTCTTATATCTGATTGTACAGAAATTGATGCAGGGTTGTGTCGCCTATGAGCAGAGCATTTGGCACACCCTGCATAGTATGTCAACTATTTTTTGAAAATTTTCAATAAAACATTTATAAAAAAAAAATCAGTTGCCCAATACTGAATGAAATTCAACATGCATTGCAAAACTTGTTTGTTCAGGGACATGTAATTTGATATTTTTTCATGTATAAAATCATTGATATGTGTAAAAACATAAAGGGCTTCAGTTATCGCATTTGAACAGCAGATTTTTGTGGTGTGAAAATGGTCATAATAAAAACTACCACAAGATGGCAGCAGCACACTAAAAATACAAAGCAAAACAAAATCATTAATATCACCAAAGCCTTTTAAAAAAAAATGTAAATGTTACATGGTTATAAAGTCGCTAGGAGATACAGAGTCTAGGCATGAAACATTTTTTTTCTGGGATAGTCTTCTAAATTGGCCCAACCTCGATAGCTAAGATAACATAAGCTTTATTGATAAATGTGATATTAGTCTTATTTGCATAGTAGTCTGTTGCCTAAATGGTTGGCAGTCAAGCCCACTAAGGATGTTATTTGCAAAGCAAAATACTTTTTATGAAATTCCAGCTATTTTATATTCTTTATAAAGTTGTATATTAAGACAAGCACTCCTGCTCTCCGATGTCAATGGCTACAATATCCCGCACACATCGCCACAGTATGCTATGCAAATGCTGCCAGACCAAAATAGTAGTCCCAAAGTGACTTCAATGGAACATTTGAATGTTTTGAGGTGTGTGAATGCATTTGGAAAGGGGGTGGAGCGTGCATGGACTATTTAAAAAAGAGTAGATAAGCTGTAAAGAATTTAAAGCGGACCTGAACTCAGAACATCCTCTGCTCTAAAACATAAGTAACAGCATAATAACCTTTACAGAAAAACATTTATTTGTTGCAGCTAATAGAAACCCTGCAATAAATCTGCAGTGTGTCTAGTTCCTGCTTTGCTTTTGTATTGCCCTCTGATGTATTTATACATGTTAGCCACTCTGCAACTGCCTAACGCAGATGGACAGTCTCAGAGTGGCTCTCCTGGGACCGCCAAATGCCGATTGGCGTCATCGCGGTCCTCCTGAGATTAGCAGGGAACAAGCTGCCGCGAACAGCCTGCCAGTCACGATCAGAGCTGGCAAGCTGATTTAAAAAATAAAAAAGGTAAAAACAAGTGTACAGCGATGTGGTCTAGCACAGCGCTGTACAGAAACCGGTTTTGCCACTTAACTGTCACTCTGCTCGTCCCACAATCTACTCCCTATCGCAAGCACATGCCTATATACAGTATGTATAGTGTAGTGTATGAATGGCAGAGTAAGGCCAATTTAGGGGGGGAGGGAGGGATAAAAAAAAAATACAAAAATGTTGCTCTCTTTTTTTAATAAAAAAAAAAAAATACACATCGCAGCAGAAAACAGATACCACCAAAAGAAAGCTCTATTGGTGGGAAGAAAAGGAAGTAATATTCATTTGGGTGCTAAGTAGTATGGCCGAGCAATAAACTAAAGTGGCGCAGTGCTAAATTGTAAAAAAGTCGCCTGGTCACCAGGGGGTGTAAACCTGTGTTCCTCAAGAGGTTAATCAGGTCACTTCTCAGTTGCCTTTTTTTCAAAGCTATATAAGCCCAATTTGTCCAACCTTACTTAGTAAGTAAGCTTCCATACCTTTGATTAATTAAGTTCCCTGTCTTTGTACCCATTCTAATGCTGGAAATACACGGCTCGATTCTGCGCCATTTGATCATTTCCGACATGTCCGATCTCCGGCCCGATTGTTTTGCCGCTCGATTCCGCATTGAAGACAATGCAGAAAGATAAGAAAAACGAGCAGAAGATAAGAGAATCGCCTGCGGAATCGAGCGTGGAATCGATCGAGTGGGAGAATCGAGTAGCAATTTGAAAGTCCATGCTAAAGCAACACAGCTTAATGAGAGGATCGCGAGTTATACGCATGCTACATGCGGTATTGCAGAGAAGCATGCGCTGCTAACTTACGAGTGCTATCTCTAAGTAACGGACACTCAGGGGCTTAACTAGAAATCTCTGGCCCCCCAGCGAAAATGTGGACGCCCCTCCCCCCCTTTATGAGGAAGTAGTGTGTGGCACTTAGAGATCGCACCTCAGTGGTGGAACACAGAGGTATGCCTGTGTTCCTGCCGCCGCTGCTGACACCTATTTAAAGCATGAGGGGTGCACGCTGAGGGGAGAACCCATCAATGTGGGGGCCAATGCTCTCCCCTCATGCTGCAACCTCTCGTGCCCCCAAACGGCCCTGAACGGGCACCAGAGCAGCCTCATGCCCCTCGCGGATGCAAGGGCTGCATCCCCTATTGTTACACCACTGTGGACACTCCACTGAACCCACCCTGAGCCCCGGCAGGTCCAGTGGCTTAAATTGACGTCATCCCCACACTTTCTCTATAGATCAAGCATTTTTTGAAATAGGTAAATAAATCAACCATTTGAAAGAGTAACTGTTACGCATAAAAAAAAAATCAATTCTCTATTTTTATCTGCAATACTGATATAAAGAATTCTAAAAAGGCAATGCCTAACTTCAAAACTAATCTTACTTTTTTTTATTGCTGATGAATCCTCATGTCCCCAGCTCTAAGGTATGCAGCAATTAGCCGCAAAAGAAAAGTTGCAGTGCAGGCTGGGGTGAGGGGGAGTTCTCCTTTACTTTTCTCCCCAGACACAGCTAGTTCAGCCTGATTGGCTGCAGCCTGTGTCACTCACGCCTATCCCTCTCTCATTGGCAGCCTCACATCTGCCACTGTCCGCCCCCTCCCCGCACTCCAGCCCGACAGGCATCTCCGCCGCTTTATTCGGGGGGCAGTGGGCACCTCCGCATCCATGGGGACCCCCGGCCCTGCTACCATTTACAAAGGGATTCCCCCTGCATTTACCCTCAACCCTGTAGCATCCCCGCTTGGCACGCAGCATTATAGAGCTTAGCGGGGAAGAATATATGCAGTGCACACAAATTTGCCTCAACATGGTTCCAGGCGATGGAGCTGCATTTATTCTTCCCTGCTAAGCGCTGTTATGCTGCGAGACGAGATGGATGCTGCAGGGTTGAGGGTAAATGCAGGGGGAGTCCCTATTGATATGGTAGCAGGGCTAAGTGGTTCTGATGGATGCGGGGGTGCCACTAATGTAGCGCTGGCTACTGCTGTGGGGAGGGGGAGGGGGGGGGGGTAAGGGAGGAAATGACCTCAGCATTGGTTTCGCTGGAGGGACTAAAAATGGCCCCAGCCAGGGAACAGGATTCTCTGCAGTTCTTTTTCTTTGTACTATAAAATTCACTGAAATCAAATCGTGGACAATGCAATACATCTGTCATGTAAGTAGAGCTAGTATTTATCTACTTATATGTGTGTTTTTTTATCCTGGCATAGTATGGCTGACAGCTCCTCTTTAAATGTAGATGACAGCTTGGTTAGGGTTAAAATATCTGATTTATTTGGAGATGATTTGCCTAACAAAGGGGACATTACTAGATGGAGAGTCTCCATAGACTTGCATGGACCTTGCGGCAAGGATGCGACAGGGAAGAGCAGTGTGATGCAGTGTGCAAGGCACCTAATAATTTTGTATGAATTATTGCATAAATGGTTCATGTTATGGAGTTTATGGTTAAGGAGTGCAAAGGGAGCGTTCTTATTTACCAAGGCACTGTATTTTTTGGACTATAAGACTCACTTTTTCTCCCCCAAAAGTTGTGTAAAAAAGTCACTGCGTCTTATAGTCCAAATGCCGGGAGTTCCAGACTTGTGAATGCCTGCCATGCAGAGGATGACACAGGGAAAAATGGAGGACACAAAGGAGCACAGAGGAGGACATAGGCAGACACACGGGGGACACAGGAGCACACAAGAGGGACAGAGGAGGACACAGGAAAACACAAGAGGTACAAGGGGGCATGAGGTACAAAGGGGGCATAAACTACAAGATGCCCCTTTACCATGGATGCACCAGGTATAGTATATATTTTTTCCCCTGGTTTTTTTTCCTCAAAACCTTGGTGCATCTTATGGTCAGGCGCGTCTTATAGTCCGAAAAATACGGTATTTGTTGCCAAAATTTTACTACCCATCAGATTTCAATGAGTATACATATACAGAATGTTGGTTATTGGCTCTCAGATGGTCAAAGACAGATTACCTTTTTTATTTTGGAATTTAACACATGAACATTCCACAAAATAACCTTGAATGTACCAACATAAGCAGACAGAAGCTTTGAGTGGGCAGTTGGTAATTGAGAGTAATCAGAGAGGGGGTGGAACTATTGAGAGTTGTACACTAACCTGGCTGGTTTTCCACCACTGAGCATATAACACTCATATACTGTACATCACGGCACAAAGCATATCGCTCCTAAAAGGGATAACCCTCTAGTTACATTCCAAGTGAAATATTGCCTAGAGGTCGAAGCTATAGGGAAGAAAAAAGTTCAAAAGTTTTCTCTCTCTCCAAACACCCTCCTCCCCCCCCCCATCTACCTATAATTAGTTCATCGTGAAGATGGGGGACTACTATGTGGACAAGAGGAGTGATCGGGAAGGCTATAGATCGGGATAGAGAGTGTATGTGCTGCTCTTTAATTAAATCTGTGCAGATAAAGAGACAAAGGGGGAGAGTGCACAAATTGGGCCATATGCAATTCACTTTTTCACCTGAGTTTTCTACTAGCTGAAATTTTGAAACTTGTCAATAAAATGCCTTTTAAAACACCAGCAAGCAAATAATACTCAAAATAATGTTGAAAGTACTTTTTTCACCTGCGTTTTGGTACTTTCCCTATTGCAAAGTGCTACAACGTTATTATAAATTGAAGATGAAAAATTAACTCCTAGGGGAAAACTCAGGAAAAAAAGTGAATTGCACATGGCCCTTTGGGCTCTATTCACAAAACTTCTCATAAATGACTTATTTATCACCTAAGTGATAAAAATTATCTTTCCGCGCATTTACAACCAAAATGCTGTATATATTCACTTATAAGCCGACCCGTGTATAAGCCGAGGTAACCACTTTTCCCTCAAAAACCAGGAAAAAGTGATTGACTCGCATATAAGCCCCATCCCCAATATAGCCCCCTCCACAGTAGCCAGAAGTCCTCCTAGTACAAGTTAACCCCCTCCCTATACCCAGATGTGCCCCAGGATCATGCAGCTGTGTCTCAAGAAGCCACTAGATGGCGTCACAGATATGAGAAACAGCGATTGCCACACAGAAAGAATCCCCGATCATTGCACCACTGACAAGCTGCTTGCACGCTCAGCTCCACAAGCCAAGGGACACAGGTAGTCTTAAGCAGCGCACTCTGCATACCATTTTGCAGGGACTGGGGGACACGGACACAGCAGGGCACAAGCTGGTAGGAGCAGGATCACTAGTACACAATCCTTACGCTCCTCTGCCATTAACAAAACCTGCTCCACTGTTTTGCTCCACTGACTCGCATATAAACCGAGGGGTAACTTATCAGCACATTTTTTATGCTGAGAAATTAGGCTTATTCACAAGTATATACAGTAATCACCCAAAGTAAGTTGTTTCTGATTAACTTAATTTCAATATTCCTTTTCTTACCTTAATTATATTATACAGTGGGACAGTTTGGGCAACCTTGTTAATTGTCGTGATTTACAGAAAGTGTGCAATAATTGTTTAAACAAAATTAGGCAGGTAGATACATTTGGGCACTGTTGTTATTTTATTGATTGCAAAACCTTTAGAACTAATTATTGGAACTCAAATTGGCTTGGTAAGCTCAGTGACCCCTGACCTACATACACAGGTGAATCCAATTATGAGAAAAAGGGGGTCAATTGCAAGTTTCTCTCCTCTTTTAATTTTCTTTATAACATTAGTCTCAAAACAACTCTCAAATGACCTGAAGACTGGTATAATTTAAGTAGGCCTCAGTTATTTGGCCTGAGTTTTAGGTAAAAGGCTTGTTCACAGAGTATATCTTTAAATAGAGTTTCTCGTGATGCAGGCAGAAGCATCTCAGTGTCTGCTTGAAGCAGATGATACAAGCAGATACTGAGAACATGTTCCTGAAGGAAGGCCACAGGCCTACACTGCCCCAGACAAATGGACAACGAGAACAATCAACATAGGCCATATTTACAAAATATCACATTCTTGCAACTGGAACAAGGGGGCTCATATAATATTAATCGAGTAGGTGTGTGTTTTGACATCACAAGGGATCTGAACCAATCATAGACGTCTCAGATGATGTCACATTTAACTCTTTCTGGTTCATATAAAACCCACAGCCGGAGTATGGGGTAGCACTTTCTGTCTTGCTACCTGTCCCTGCTGGCTTAAACCTTTATATACGGTAATCCATTTCTGTTCTGATATGATGTATGCTGTACATAGGTAGTCTAGATGATGTAACATAGGGTAGACATAAGAGGACCTGAGTACCTTCAGCAGGAAGGTAATCACAAAGCTGTAACGCAACGCAAGAATCTGCTTGGCTAAGATATGGCGAACTGTATCTGTATATCTGTGTAGTGAATAAATTCCTTGTATTTTGATTTCAGGAGTTTGGCAATATGGAACTGTTATAAATCACCTTTTTGCTTCAACACCAGCAACTTCTTAGAGTTGCGCCTCACAGACTGTGAGATAACTTGACTCTCAACACAGCAAGCATTATTGGAGATAGACCGTTCTCAGGCATCTTCAAAATACAAGGAGTTTATTCACTACACAGATATACAGATACAGTTCGTGATTTATAACAAAGACAAAGATTGTTCACCATCATGGTTTATGGGAAGGATACAGAAAGCTACCTCAGAGATTTCAGCCTTTTTCCACAGTTAGGAAAATATTGAGGAAATGGAAGGCTTAGTTCAAAGGCTCAAAGTGGCAGACCAAGAAAAATCTCAGATAGACAGAAGCGACGAATGGTGAGAACAGTCAGAGTCAACCCACAGACTAGCACCAAAGACCTACAACATCATCTTGCTGCAGATGGAGTCACTGTGCATCGTTCAACCATTTGGCGCACTTTACACAAGGAGATGCTGTATGCAAGAGTGATACAGAGGAAGCCCACAACACAAACAAAGCCACTTTATGGTATGCTAAAGCACATTTGGACAAGCCAGCTAAATTTTGGAATAAGGTGCTGTGGACTGATGAGTTATTTGGGCTTAAGAAGGGGTGTTGTGCATGGAGGAAAAAGAACACAGCATTCCAAGAAAAACACCTGCTACCTACAGTAAAATATGGTGGTGTGCTGTGTGGCCAGTGCAGGGATTGGGAATCTTGTCAAAGTTGAGGGACGCATGGATTCCACTCAGTATCAGCAGATTCTGGAGACCAATGTCCAGGAATCAGTGACAAAGCTGAAGCTGCGTCAAGGCTGGATCTTTCAACAAGACAACAACCCTAAACACTGCTCAAAATTTACGGCATTCATGTAGAGGAGCAAATACAACGTTCTGGAATGGCCATCTCAATTCCCAGACCTGAATATATTTGAAAATCTGTGGTGTGAGTTAAAGAGAGCTGTCCATGCTCAGAAGCCATCAAACCTGAATGAACTAGAAATGTTTTCTAAAGAGGAATGGTCCAAAATACCTTCAACCAGAATCCAGACTCTCATTGGAACCTACAGGAAGCGTTTAGAGGCTGTAATTTCTGCAAAAGGAGGATCTACTAAATATTGATCTCATTTATTTTTTGTGATGCCCAAACTTATGCACCTGTCTAATTTTGTTTAAACAATTATTGCACACTTTCTGTAAATCCAATAAACTTAATTTCACTTCACACTGTGTGTGTCTCCTATATGATATATTTAACTGACATTTATTATCGTAACAACCAACGATTTATACAGGAAAATCACGATGATTAACAAGGTTGCCCAAACTTTCACATCCCACTGTATTTTTGCTCTTTGGAAGCTTAAACATGTAACATAGATAAGGGGAAAACAGAGGAAAACAGGTGAAAAAGCTTTGTGAATCATGCCCATTGTGCGTAAAAAATGATCTCACCTTTAGGGCTTGTTCACCCTTCAAGAGCTTTTCTTATCCTATGTGTGTGTTCACATTGGAGCAATGTGATTTTGTAAAAGCGTTTAAAAATCTCTTGTAGTGTGAATCAGCCCGGTCACGTGGTTACAATCTAGCCTATGTAAATGAGCAGAGCTCATGGTTACATTTGGACCAATCCAGTTAATCTTTATAACGGAGAGAGGGCCAGTTAATTTCACTTCAACAGTAAATTATAAAACTAAGCCTATACATCAAAGTTTGAACTGTAAAATGACTGTCATTTATGTGTGAAAATGACCCTGTAACCTACAATATGTAGGCCGAATGATGCAATCATTTAATACGGGCTCTTTCACACTAGGAGCTGTTCTGTCCGTTTTGACAGAACACACTTATGATACGTAAAGAAAGGTAACATGAAAGTCTATTGACTTTCAAGTTACCTTCCACATTAGACAAAGCAGGGATGTCAAACCGGTCCTTTGAGGGCAGAGGTCCTCACATATTTTTGACACAGCTCAAATTAATTGATGGGTCTGAATCAGGAAAGGTGTGGTCCATCAGGTAGAACACATTACTCACTTTCTCAGTCTATCCTAAACACTGGCATGGATCTGGCCCTCCAGGCCTGGAGTTTGACACCTGTGAGACAAAGCATTACAGAGTGTTACGTTGTAATGCATCTGGGATGTTTTAATTGTCCGGCGCAAGCGTTTTGCAGTCGGGTGAATTAGAACTAGCTCCACTGATATGCATCGAACCACAACTTTCCAATGTCATTCATAACGCGTGCACGAAATCGGGTTCATGCATGCGTTAGCTAGTGTGAAAGAGCCCTAAGAGATTAAATAAACACAGAGAAAACAAGAGCATAAGGCTGCCATAACCACAGTGTTTCCAACATTCTGATTTGATACACAAAAGGAAATTTGAACTTATACAGGTAGTTTTAATAGAACAAATTCTAAACTCAAATAAATACAACTGATATAGAACACTATGCAACGGAGAAGCGTACTCGATTTTTACAGCTGAAGACATTAACCACCAGTGGTCTCAACATAGCAATAGAAAGCATGAACTAATCATTATTTATTTGAATTGAAACATTCCCAGTTATAATTCATCATCATTTAACATGAATTTTTATTCATATTTTTACACTCAATTTAGCACCACTCACTGATATTTTCACAATCATGTTCAGGACCGGATTCTCCATAAGGCACTGTAGGCACGTGCCTACAGGCACATTATTTGACAAAGGCTTCCCCTCACCGGCTCTGCTGTTCAGTGTAATGCCGATGTGTTCAGTGGCAGCCACACCACTGATCGTTCTCCACTCGTTCTCCACTCAGCGGATCCTTCAGAAACAACCTTATCAGTCTGCCGACAGACTGTACACACGCTCTGCTGTCGGCAGAACGCCCGCCCAGCGGGAGGGTCTGAGGGACCCGTCGTTTCGTTACAGTAGTGCGTGTGTACGCACCTTTAGGGTTGCAATCCATCAGTTGTTCTTTTTACAAGGTAGTCCTTGCACGGCTTTTCTGTAAGTTGCCTGGTTACTTTTGGTTACTCTTGCTGTGAATGTAATCAAAGCACAGCAGGAAGAGAGGTGCTCTGCTTTTTGTCTTTCTCCCATGCTTCCGTACAGAGGATTCAGCGAAGCAGGACCGCAGCTCCAGGAAGTGCTGATCTAGGAGGAGATAAGCAGCATGTGCAGTATGCTGGGCTTGGATTACATTCACAGGAGAAGTAAGCAGGCAATTTACAGACTGTCCATGCCAGGACTACCTCCACAGCCAACAGAACTGCTAAATGCTTGCAGAAATAGTAAGAAAACATGGAGTGTGTAGTGCAATTATGCAGTGTTTTTGACTGTCACTGTCTGTACTGTTGTACTGAACAGTGAATAGTATAGTGGAGGCGCCTCACGTAATATCAGCCAGTATTCTTTGACAAAGTCACACACTGCAGCCACTGTAGAGGTAAATCCTTATCCTCCAATACAACAGATATAATGCAAATGCAGCAGCGCTGTGTAGTCAACCTTAGAACGATACAGTTCCACCTCCAGAGATCCCAATAAGTGATTCTTCCACTCCTAAAAAGTGTACGATTTATCTATTCCACTGAGAGAGTCCCTATCTTCCTTTTTCATTGTGCACTGAGCGGCACTTTTTAGGAGTGGAAGAATCACTTACTGGGATCTATGTATTGTTGTCCTGGCCAGGGAAGCCACTGGATGTTGTCAGGAACCGGCCCGCAGCATGCCTGCGTATACGGTTCCCGACTGCGGGTTTGACCAGATCGAGAGGGGAAGCAGCCTTAGTCACGCTAAAACAAGGCTGTGACCCCTCAGAACACTTCTCACTGCCACCACTAGCTGCTGCTAGACCCTTCCACTCTGCTGTCGAGTGCTCAGCGCACAATCCACGTTTTCGTATTCGGGTCAGCTTTGCGCTTTAGGCCGAATACGGGAACGTCACGCACACACACACACACAGTTGCAATCTTACACTGTAAATAAAAAAATACAACGATACACACAAAGCGATTTGCTTACCCAATAAAACAGGGATCAGGATAGAAGAACCTTGGACTTGGGTTTTGTGGACGAACACAGTTCTGGTTGGACCAGGAGTCAACTTAGCTTGGGCCGGGAGTCCAGCTTCAGCTACCGTCAGGAGGGGACTGATTTTAGGTATCTGCCCCCTGCTTTTTATGCTGGAATATTTGCCTTGAGGCTGAAAGTCTGTTTGGACGGGGGGAACTAGTTTTAATTACATCCCCAGACATAATTTGATTACCAGAGATCTACTTCCACATGTAAAGAGTGTATTATAGCACACACACAACAAAATACTTGCTTACTCCTGGTTAAAGGTGACAATTGATTAAGGCTTTCACATTGCAGCAGGATGTCATATGTAAAGTCCTGGCTCAGGCTGGTGTGAGCTGCTTCAAAGCATACTGCAGCCAGTCCAGGTGACAATTGCTCCCAAGCACAATACACCTCTGAGACAGTATTCAGACAACAGGGTCTGACCACCTGTATAGGCTTCACAGCAACTGTCTGTTTAAGGGTTTCCTAATTAGAAGCAGACAATGATAGTTAATTTACATTATATAAGGAATTCCAGGAAGCTAGCTGCCAGCCTTCAAAGCCGAACTGGCTAACAGACAATCCCATGTGATACAGTCAGAAAAATAAAAGAAATATGTTCCTGTATTATCCTTACATCATAAGCACCTCAATATATCACCACACCTCCCCTTTTTAGAATGGTGCTGGGAGGTGACTCCCATGAACCATGAATCACCTTGCCAGCGCCTACATTGCTGGCCGGGCCTGGGGGGGGGGGTATCCCCTTAGCATCCTGTTGAGGATTCCCCACCTGGCAGTTAGCTCCAAGCTACACTACTTGAAAGCTAGGTTAGGTTGCTGCAATGTGTCGTTGCCCCTGGCAACCTGACGTAACCAACCAGGGGAATGAGGGTCAGTGACGACCGTGAATTCGTGACCATAGAGACAGTGCTGCAGCTGGGGAAGGGTTCCAACCGTCGCTACATGCACTTTCTCTATGGTGGCAGGGGCTATCTCTCGGTCCCTTTGGGGAACGATTATCTGCTGGTCTACCTCCTCCACTTCTGACAGCTTCGAGGGAATGACTTCCCAGAACCCTCTCAGCCTGCCCCTCCCTGTCGGTGACCCGCTGGCCAGTCCTCTGAGCGCTTCCAGGCTGCTGTCAAATTGAACAGCCCCAAAGAGCTCAGTGCTGCCTGTCATACACGCCAGGAAGGCTGCAGACGGAGAGGCTCCCGGGCCCTCAGGGCCAGGTTCCGAATTGGATGTGGCTGACCCAGCAACATTTGCCACTTTGGTGGACAGTCCCTCTGCTGTAGACCCGCTAGCGCTGCGGGTTACCACTGCAGCTGAGGGAGTGCCCACATTACACACATCATAAATCACATCACATTTAGTCTTAGAAACATCTGAAGGGGAAAGATCTGGCCTGGTGCCGTCTGCCCCTTCAGTGGGCAGTTCATCTGCTACAGGCCAGCGAACACTGCTGGTTACTCTTGCAGCCGATGGAGTGTCCACAGGACAAGAATCATTATGTAGCACAACACATATGATATCAACATTATCCGTCTTACACATATTGACATTTAGAACATCACATTCAACATCAACATTATCTGCAGCATTATACACAGTGCTACTCAGCACTTCACAAGCAGCATCAACAGTTCTTGCATTGATCGCCTCGATAGTCCGTGCATCATAAATGACATCATCAGTTTCTGCATTATCCGTATCAACATGTCCCACTCCAGGCCTAGACACTGGAGAATCACTAGGGCTGGCTCCTAGTATACAGTCCGTAGCCCCGGGAGGCCCACTAGCACCCCCCACTTGCACAGAGTTATCAAACAGTACCTTGCAAGAGTCCTGAACTTCTGCTGGGAAGGCGGGCTCCACGGGGGTTGGATTAGGCTCATACCGGGCTACTAACCGTCCCAGGTCAGTACCCAGTAAAACGTTGGTGGGGATTTTGTCGGTTACCCCAAATTCTTTCAGTCCGCTGCCGGCCCCCAATCCAGGTGGACCAAGGCGGTGGGTATGGCTGGGGTGACACCCCCAACCCTTCTGACAGCAATCATTTTCCCAGGTATGTACTGCTCCGGGTTCACAAGTTGAGGATGTATGAGAGCCACTTCTGCTCCAGTGTCTCTCAGCCCAGTGGCAACTTTACCCCGAAACCGTGACAAGCTACAGATTCTCTGCATAGCCAGTGGCATTCCTGGTAGCACACAAAGCAGTTGGGACTTCACTGGGGTTTGAGGCCTCACTGGATTTTGGGGCCTCCCTCTTCCTCTCTGGGCAAGTCGTGCTGATATGACCCACCCTGTCACATACAAAGCATTTCCGAGTGTCAGTGGTTGGTTGCTTGAATCCAGGAGACAGCGGTGCTTGCCTCCTCTGGGTGCTGGGTGAAACAGGTTTAGCAATCTGTTCTCCCCTCCAGCTGGATGGAGTAGTCCTCCGGGACTCGGGTGCTCTATGGGCCGTGTAGGAAGCGGCCATTTCCGCAGCCTCATCCACTGTCTTTGGTTCTCGATCCAGCACAAACAGCCGGACATCAACAGAACAAGTGTGGAGGAACTGGTCTTTTATCATCAGTTCCTGCAGGGCATCCAAGGTTTCAACTGACAGTCCTTTTAGCCACTGCTGGAAGGCAGTGCGCAGGTTGCACGCATGATCCAGGTAACTGTCATTAGGACCTCGCTGCACTGTCCTGAAACGTTTTCGATACACCTCTGGCGTGAGGTGGTATCGCGCAATGATGGCTTTCTTAATTGCCTCAAAGTCAGTTTCTTCCTCCTGGGGGAGACTCACAAACGCCTCCAGTGCCTTGCCTCTCAGCCCTGGTGTGAGGTATCTTGCCCACTGCTCACGGGGCACCCCATACTGCCGACAAGTCCTTTCAAACCCTTGTAGGAAAGTGTCTATGTCAGAGTCCTTGTCCATAGCGGGGAACTTATCCAGGGGGATTCTGTGGACTCGCTCACCTTCGCGTTCTGCGGGTCCAGCAGACCGGTTCTGCTGCTGAAGTTTAGCCAGCTCCAGCTGGTGTAGCCATTCAGCTCTCCCCTCCTCTGCCTGGAGTCTTTCATTCTCGGCATGGCGTCTTTCCCTCTTGGCCTGGTGTCGCCGTTCAGCTTGTGCCCACTGGGCTTGTCGTATTTACCTTTCTGCTTGCCGATGTTCCTGAATCAGCTTTAGGCACAGTTCGGGCTCAGCTGAACCTAGTAGCTGTAGGTCAGCTTCCAGAGATGTCATCTCTGTGTTCGGTGGATCATCCAGGACATCGTCTCCACTCGCATCCTGTGGCGGGAGTGATTTCTCCTCGGCTGTGTTGTGAGCTACATACGCTGGCGTTGGAGCACGAGCTTGCTCTGCCTCATCATAGTCCTGGAGGGCACGAACTAACTGCTCCTTAGTCTGGCCGCTTGCCATCTCGATGCCTTTGTGCTCACACAGGTTGAGTAGTATCTCTTTGCTTTGCCTTGCATAGCTGGATGCTTTCTGAGCCATCGTGTTGCAAAAAAAAGAAAAAGAAAAAGAAAAAGGAGGAGGAGAGTAAAATGCCAAGTGTGTATCTTTGAACCAAAAAAAAGTATATAAATTCTGCACTGAGTAGACTTCTGTAGGCTAGTTGCTTCTTTCAAGCTTTCAGCCTTTAGTACTCAGAATAGCGAGCTAAACTGCGTACTAATGTACTAAACGTTCCCACCACTGCCGGCCAATTACGTCAGGAACCGGTCCGCGGCACGCCTGCGTATACGGTTCCTGACTGCGGGTTTGACCAGATCGAGAGGGGAAGCAGCCTTAGTCACGCTAAAACAAGGCTGTGACCCCTCAGAACACTTCTCACTGCCACCACTAGCTGCTGCTAGACACTTCCACTCTGCTGTCGAGTGCTCAGCGCGCAATCCGCGTTTTCGTATTCGGGTCAGCTTTGCGCTTTAGGCCGAATATGGGAACGCCACGCACACACACACACAGTTGCAATCTTACACTGTAGTGAAGCAAAACCACTAACAGTCGTTCTGAACGATACTGTTAGCCACTCTGCTGTCGAGCTACTCGCACTGGCGTTTTCGTACGTTGGGTCAGCTGCGCGCTTTAGGCCAACGTATGACAAACGCCCCACACACAATGCAATTACAATCTTATATGGTAGTGTCGCTCAATCATACAATCAGGCATGATCTTAGTTACACTTCAGTCTCTTCTAGGCTATGAGTGTTAGTTTAGTACAGCAGAAGTCAAACTTATTAAATAAGAATTTAATATTCCAGGAAAAAAGTAGAACAATGCAGAAAATAATATATACAAGAGATTTACAAAAAACAAGTAAAAAGTCACAAAATAAAAAGTTACAACGATACACACAAAGCGATTTGCTTACCCAATAAAACAGGGATCAGGATAGAAGAACCTTGGACTTGGGTTTTGTGGACGGACACAGTTCTGGTTGGACCAGGAGACAACTTATCTTGGGCCGGGAGTCCAGCTTCAGCTACCGTCAGGAGGGGACTGATTTTAGCTATCTGCCCCCTGCTTTTTATGCCGGAATATTTGCCTTGAGGCTGCAAGTCTGTTTGGACGGGTGGAACTAGTTTTAATTACATCCTCAGACATAATTTGATTCCCAGAGATCTACTTCCACATGTAAAGAGTGTATTATAGCACACACACACAACAAAATACTTGCTTACTCCCGGTTAAAGGTGACAATTGATTAAGGCTTTCACATTGCAGCAGGATGTCATATGTAAAGTCCTGGCTCAGGCTGGTGTGAGCTGCTTCAAAGCATACTGCAGCCAGTCCAGTTGACAATTGCTCCCAAGCACAATACACCTCTGAGACAGTATTCAGACAACAGGGTCTGACCACCTGTATAGGCTTCACAGCAACTGTCTTATTAAGGGTTTCCTAGATAGAAGCAGACAATGATAGTTAATTTACATTATATAAGGAATTCCAGGAAGCTAGCTGCCAGCCTTCGAAGCCGAACTGGCTAACAGACAATCCCATGTGATACAGTCAGAAAAATGAAAGAAATATGTTCCTGTATTATCCTTACATCATAAGCACCTCAATATATCACCACAGATGTATTGACACTAGTGTGGTGAGAAAGCACCAGGACTTTTATTTTTTTCCATTGATGCTGAATTTTAAAACACTCCTGGCAAAGGGTGCCAGATGTACTAGGCTCTGTTAGTGAAACGGGAGTGCCTAAAGGAGTGATTTGTCTGATCTCTAGCCACCCCTTCAACTGCTGTTGACCACAGGAATTGGGACTCAAAACAGTTTTGTGCTTGATGCTGCAATGATGCATCAATAGTCTCCTGGCTAGTAATGTGTTCTGTAGCTTTGGAGAAGGGTGTAGGGATGATTCATGACGTATGAGGGAGAAGCACAGAGCAGGATGGGTGGGGAGAGAGAACAACCAGAGGTTAAGGCTTAGACAGGATGAACCAGCAGTCTGGATTGCTCCCCAACATATCAGGAAGGATCAGGAGCTGCTGTACACACACTAGGTTCTTGGTAGAGGTGGGCCCAAATGGCTGCATTGGCTGAGAACCACCCAAGATGTGTATAAGGCTTACATTGGAAAGACGTTGCTCCTCTAACCTCCAGTGCATGCAGACAAGATTCAAAGTTGGGAAGGTGCTGGAGAGACGCTATTCCATGTTGCAATGCAACAAGAAATCAGCACTCTTCCAGGTGTATAACTATAAACTGCCTTATTGGATCATTCTTAAATTCACACAAGTGGTCCCATAGCGCCAACTGTTTTGATGGCACTTCCTATGTTACTCCTTGTGTGAGTTTAAGGATAATCCAATAAAGCAGTTTATAGTTAGACTAGAGGAGAGCAGATTTTTTTGTATATTGTATAAGGCTTAAAGAGAACCTGAAATGATGAACACCTAATAATTTTTAATTATTAATGTGCATGTGCAGTCCTGGCTGCACTCACCCCTCGATTTTGATCCCGTGGGTGGGATCGTTCTGTGCATGTGCTGTTTACTCCTGGTCATGTGAGTGTGATCGTCCGTGAAGGTCTGCGGAGTAGGAGTAAAGGAGTCGGAGCAATTTAAGCTAACTGGAGTTGGAGTCGGTGATTTCATAAACTGAGGAGTCTGAGTTGGAGTCAGATAATTTTTCTACCGACTCCACAGCCCTGGGTGCAACAGAGGGGACCAGATGGACTACAGGGGCCTGGACAAAGCCCCCAGTAAGTATAAATCCTGAGGTATTTTTCATCTCAGGTTCTCTTTAAAGTGAACCTGAGATGAAAGTGATATGGAGGCTGCCATATTTTATTTCCTTTTAAACAATGCTAGTTGCCTGGCAGCCCTGCTCGTCTATTGTGCTGCAGTATTGTCTGAATAACACCAGAAACAAGCATGCAGATAATCTTGTCAAATTCCTGATCTGCTGCATGCTTGTTCAGGGTCTATGGTGAAAAGTATTAGAGGCAGAGGATCAGCAGGACAGCCAGGCAACCGTTATTGCTTAAAAGGAAATACAATTAGCAGCTTCCATATAACTCTCACATCAGGTTCACTTTTAATCAATGAGTCTACTCCAGACTCTGCACAAGCATGTACACCGAATCTGAAGAAGACCTATTTGTTGGAAGCTTACTCTTTATATCTTTTAAAGTTATCCAAAAAAATGATATCATCCAAATTCTAAAGGTCTTTTCTTTCTTTATTATGGAACAGGTAAATTCTGCATGGCATTGGTAACATCTGCATACAGTTGGTATTCTGTTCTAGTTCTTGGTAATATCTACATTAACTTGCATGGTTTTGTTCACTAAGAAAAATGGGGTGTGACTTGGGGGCATGGCCTGAGCAGAGCAGCAGAGTTGAGGGCACCTGGACTTCTGTGCCTATAGGCTCCTCAACTGTAAATCAATCCCTGATCGTGTTATCAGTTTTATATATAAAATTAGTATTTTGTGGTTTCATTTTTACTTACTAATTCATAGTTTATATTGATATGTATTTTTTAGCTATTAATGTTCAGCCATCCATGAATAGATGCTAGGGTAGTGCGGGAGTCCATTGTATGTTTTACACAGAATGGACTTTCTTATACCCTTATGCTAACTTGTAATATAATTTCAGAGCAATTTTATTTAAAATTGATTAAAGTGGATCGGAGGTGAACTTTTATGTATTTTTTTTTTTCCAAAAATATTTTATTTCAGTTTTTCCAACATTTTTATACAGAACAAACTACAGTGGTTGGCTCGCAGAGACCAACCGTTCCACGCAGGGAACACAGTCGAACATATTCTGGTTATATAGAGACAGCCATTGTATGGTCATTTATGGTTGTTGATAAACCTTAGAGGAAGGCCTTCCCATCCCCCCTCCCCCCTCCTTAAACCCTTAGCTTCATACGACCCTCCCCTTCCCCCTCTCCCATCCCCTTCTCTCTTGGTGCGAATTTTTTTCAAGCTGCAGAATACTTAAAGCATTCCTGGATCCTAAAGTAGAATAAAATAAAGTAAAGTAAAGGTCTACATAGAACATTAAGCATTTTCATGTTGGGCTATTTTGCTGAAACCTGTCATTCTCAGCATTTTCTTGCTGTGACCGGGAGGCATGGCCTGGTTCTCCTGGTTTAAACTCCAGGCTTCCTAGAGTTCCTCCTATCTGCTCTAGTAGATACCACTTGGTCCAAACAAAAGATCCCATAAGCAGATTAATTTCAGGTTGCGTAAAGGTTCCCTGGATGTATTTCTTCCAAACTTTAAAGAAACTTTTAGTCCTTTTGTCTTTTGCTTGAAATGTGTGCAGTTTTTCAATCAAGAAGAGTTGTGTTAGTTCCTTTTTTAGCAATGAGATGGAGGGGTGTTGTGGAGTTATCCAGACTTGGAAGATAACTCTTCTAGCTGCTGCTAGGATGATATGATATAGTGCAGATGGTTTGGTGTTGCCATTATCTCCTTCTCCGCTATGATAGTTGAACAAGCATAGTTTCGCATCTTTGAGTATGGTTTTCTCGCAGATGGCATTCGCATACGAGATAACTCTAGTCCAGAAATGATCCACCACAAAACACTCCCACACACAATGAATCAAACCTGCATCTGGGAATTTGCACTTTGGACAGGCAGGAACATAGTAGCTAGGGGGATTACGATACTTGATGTTAAAAGCATATTTTGCTCTGTGTATAAACATTAGGTGTGAGGTTCTATGTACTTCATTTTTGATATTATCTCTAAAAGTATTAAACCCCTGGATAATATGTTCCTCAATAGTTTCCTCATTAAAATCCTTTCTCCATGCCTTGTAGGTGGATTTAGTGTCCCTGGCCTCATCATTTCTGCTTAAATTCACGTTGAATTCTGCTAGTGAGCGTATCGGGCCTCCTGGGTTAATTAAGTTGTCAAATGCATCTGGCAAGGCTACGTTTTCTATATGTGTTATATGGGACCGAACCAGCGATTTGATTTGCATGTATGGGAGAAAATCATTTTTATTTATGCCATATTTGGCTCTAAGTTCACTGAATGTGAACCATTTTCCCTTCTTTATGTTTAATAAATTTCCTAGTTTGGACACCCCCTTTTGATCCCAATCTGAAAATTGCTTTTGGGAAGTGCTAGCAGGATAATGGGGATTTCCCCAGATGGGCATATATTTTGATACGCGGTAAGGGAGTTTTAGCAGTTTGCGTACACTCTTCCAGGTTATCATTGTATCGCGGAATATTACATTTTGTTTTAGTCGTACGGGTATTTCAGCTAGTTTTGAGTGTAGGAGGCCAAGTAGGGACCAGGGCTTGGCTATTTCTGTCTCTAGTGTGGTGTTTGAAAACCTACTCGTCCCCTTAACCCAATCTTGGACATGTCTCATTAAGGCTGACAGGTTGTATCTCCGCAGATTTGGTAGGTTTAGACCACCCAAGTCTTTAGGAAGTTGCAATTTTGTTAGTGCTACCCTGGGCTTTTTTCCTCTCCAGATGAATTTTTTGAACGCTATCTCAATGAGTTTGACATCCTTATGGCGCAAGAGGAGCGGGATTGTCTGCAGGGGGTACAGGAGTCTCCCCATCGTGGACATTTTTATAAGAGCTACTCTACCTGCTATTCCCAGGGGCAGTGTGTTCCATTTTTCTAGTTGTGCTATAATCTGGCTAAAAAGCGGGGTATAGTTTAGGGTATAGAGTTGGGTGGGATCCCTTGGTATCTTGATTCCCAGGTATTTGATGTAAGTGGTGGATAGTTTTACCCCTAGCCCTGCCCAGGTTTGCACATTTGCTCGTTTAGATAGTGGCATGAGTTCGCATTTTTCTTTGTTTATTTTGAGGCCTGATAGTCTCTCAAACTCTTGAAGAATCTGAAAGACCTGGGACATCTGCGAACGAGGGTCCCTTAAGAACAACAGTAGGTCATCTGCGAAAATTGCCTGTTGTACCTGCACTTCCTCTATTTTGATGCCAGATATATGTGCTCGTAAGGTCATTGCCAAGGGCTCTAGGGCAATATTAAATAGTAAGGGGGATAATGGGCATCCTTGCCTTACGCCTTTCTGTATTAAAAAAGGGGCTGATATAAATCCTGTGGTTGCTATGCATGCTTTTGGTTCTTTGTACATTGCTCTAATTGCATTCATAAAGGTACCCTTAAAGCCCATATTGTCCATAACCCCCTGCAGCCAATCCCACTCCACGTTGTCAAAGGCCTTCTCGGCATCTAACATCAAAATTGCTGATGATTTGAAGGTATCTGGGTAGGCTCGGGCATGTTCCAACAAGGTCAGAACTCTTCGTATATTAGTGACTCCGGATCTCCCTTTCATGAAACCCACTTGGCTTTCGTGTATTAAGCCGGGCAATACGCAGGACAACCTGTCAGCCAAAATTTTAGACAGTATTTTAATGTCTTGGTTTAGCAGTGAAATAGGTCTATATGCCCCTACATCACTCAAGTCTTTTCCTTCTTTTGGTAGGAGTTTTATGTACGCCATGTTCCCCGTTTCGGGGTAACTAGACTCAGTTAAGATTTTGTTATATACTTTTGTGAGAGGTTCACCTATTTCCAGCTGAAGGATCTTGAAAAATTCGGCTGTTAAGCCGTCTGGCCCTGGCGTTTTCTGATTTGAAAGGTTTTTTATAGCCTCTTTGACTTCCTGTGTGGTTATAGTTCTATTTAAATCTTCAATTTGTTCCGGGGTCAATCTGCACAGCGGTAATTCTGCCAGTGCATTTGCGATGTTAGAAGGGTTAGTTAATTTTGATTTGTAGAAATCCGCGAAGTGGTCCCGGAACAATTTATTTATGTCTGCTCTGTCGCTAGTTTACGTCCCTTGTTTATTTTTCATTTGTCGTGGCTCCTGTGCTAGTCTCTTCTGTCTGGCAATATAAGCTAGCAATTTTCCTGATTTTTCGCCAAACTTATGGAAAGTAAGTGCTGTGTATGGTTTCTGAAGATCTGCTTGCAGCTTAAACCACAGATCGCCCTTACGCTTAGTGTCTAGCCATGCTTCCCTATTTAGATTGTTAGGGTGTCGTAGGTATGTTTTATATTTTTCTCTGATTCTGGTCATTTCTGCCTGGTATTTCTCATGGGCTGTTCTCTTTCTGGCAGCCACATATGATGTGATCCTGCCACGGAGAACCGCTTTCGCTGCTTCCCAATATAAGATCGGGTTGGTCGAATGTTCCTTGTTGTCACTAGCATATTCCTGCCACCACATTCTCATTTTCTCTTCAAAGTCTTCGTTGCCATAAAATTTAATGGGAAAGCGCCATAGAAAACCTGTGCCTCTTTGTTGGTAGTCTTCCAGCTCTAATAAGACTGGGGAATGGTCAGATATCACTAGGTCTTCTATTGAAGTTTTTACTATCCTATATTTAAGGGAGATGTGAGTTAAGAAGACATCAAGTCTTGAAAAGGTTTTATGTTTTGGAGAATAAAAGGTGTATTCGTGGTCAAGAGGGTGGGTGTGTCTCCATGTGTCTATTAAGCCACAGGAGTCTAGTAGTGGTTGTAGAAATCTGTCTCTATTACGTAATGAACGTTTTGGGTGGCTTCTATCTTCCCAAAAGTCTGGCACTGTATTCATGTCACCTCCCAAGATTATGGCAGCGGAGTCTTCTCGTAGGATTTGGTTCTGTAATGCTACATAGAAAGGCCCTTGGTCTTGGTTTGGGGCATAAACGTTATAGATTACAATCTTTTCACCCTGTAACTGGAGCTGCAGCACTGATCTTCTACCCTCAGTGTCATGCCACTGTTTTAGCACTTTATGCTCTAAGCGTCGGCTGATTAGAATTAATACGCCCGCCTTTCTGTCCACTGCAGAGGAGCCATAAACTGCTCCTACCCAAAATTTCTGCATTAGTTTAAATTGTTCAGCTTTCAGATGGGTTTCTTGCAGTAAGCAGAGATCAGGCTTGAATTTGCCCAGGTGCCTTATTACCTGAGATCTTTTTTCAGGAGTCTGTAGACCCTTAACATTCCATGAAAGAATTTTCATATTATGTAATTCCACTCATCGGGAGAAATCGTGATGCAGCTCCGTTTTTTACAACGTTACAGACAAGCGTAACACACCAAGAGAGAAGTTCCCCTGTCCTATCCCCTCCCTTACCCTTCCCCCCTATAGCATTTCCCCAACCCATTTCTACCCTTAGCAAATAATTGCAGCAAAGACTTCTCTTCTTCCCCGCACCAAACTCTAAACCGGCCGCTCCGAAGACCTATGCGTGGGTCCTGTTTCCCCCGGAGGACCATTGCTATACTTACAATTATGCGGCTGTAACTGTTAAATTATGGCTAACTAATAAACATGTAATCGTTAGAGAGAAAACATTCACCCCCAACCCGGGAACATGGGTAGAGTATAAACAGTAAAGACAGACAGTCAGCATGTATTGTAACTCTTATATGAAAGGAAAGAAGAACCATTCTGAGTATCTCTGCCTTTTAAGGGGAGAAGTTCCTGAGGTTCTTGAATTCCGAAAAAAGGTAGTAATAAATGGAAAAGATAAAGTAAGAAATGGGATCTTTATATGTCTTTGCCCATAGTAATTCCGTTGCGGTTGCGACTCAGGTGATCAGGCCACATCTTTGGGGCTAGGTGGAGCTTCTTCTGATCTTGGAGTATAGTGCTTTAAAAAGGACTGCACTTCGCCTGGCGTCTGAAAGGTGTGGATTTTATTTTCATGGTCAGTTACCTTGAGCACTGCTGGGTACATGAGAGCGAACTTCAGGCTCTTGCTATACAGTGAGTTACAGACCATGGAGAACGCCTTTCGTTTCTGCGATACTTCAGCAGAAAAATCATTGAATAAACGAACTGTAGAGTCAAGGATCGTTAGATCTTGTGCTTGTGCTCTGTAGGCTGCCAGGAGAGAGACTTTATCTGCGTAATCTAGATAGCGCGCCATCACCATGCGGGGGGTGTTTTGTTTACCCTTGGGTTTTGGTGGGCCCACACGGTGTGCTCTTTCCACTTTTAATGGGCTAGGCAGGCCCAGCAGTGAAGGTATTTCGGCTGCGCATAGGGCTTGTAGCTGCTCTGGTTTAATCTCCTCTGGTATCCCCACAATGCGTAGATTGTTTCTGCGCGATCTATTTTCTAGATCCTCTATTCTGGAGTAAGCTACTGAATTATCGTGCTGTAGACTTTCAATTCGCTTGTTAGCGGTATTCAGGTCGTCCTCACAAGTGCTCAGTCTCTTTTCCGCCTCTGTCAGTCGCCCTTTTTGGTCAGCCAGGTCTTTCCTGAGAGCTCTAAGGGAGTTGGCCATAGCTTTTTCAATGGTGGCTTGTATGTCAGGGGCGAGGGCCTTCCCTACCTCGGCTGCCAGTTTCTTGTAATTTATGTTAAAGTTTGCGTCCTTACCCCTGTATGTGGATCTGCTTCCGTCCGAGTCGCAGTCTGAATACTCCCGTTGTGGGGATGGCGTATGTCTCCTCTCCCTTTGGTGAGCTGGTGTGCTGCCGCTTGCTGACTTGCCGCCCGCCATCTTAGTTTTTCTTAGGCCTGCTTCGCTTTGTCCTGCGGTGGTGGAGCGCGTCAGGTACCGGTCCATGCGACTTGTGGAAGACCCGCAAGACTGCGGCGATGCTGTTCGCCTAGTTTAGGGGCACTGGCGGGCGATTAGTTGGTCCTATCGGGGGTTGCGGGCTCACAGTCAGCCGGAGCTCTTCTCCTCCATTGCTTCCATGCGGGCGCCGGAACCGGAAGTCACCAACTTTTATGTATTTTTATGTATTTTTTACCAATTGCGCTCCCCTCCTCTCACCCTCCCCTCTATGCAAAGGCTTGCTGCAACTCAAATTAGACGCCACATGAACATCTCATCAGTTAAATTATTGCTTATGGAGTGCGCTACCCTTTCCCAACAATTCAATTTCTGCAAACAGTTCTCTTTGAGTGCATCCTCCAATGTCCACCATTCAAATCCAGAAGCTCCAAACGAATCCTCCAGTTAATGGCACAGTTCACATGCAGAAAAGGAAAGAAAAACACACGATCATAGTACGATCCGTTAGTTCAACCGTATGGGGGCCAGCACCCTATGGGGTCCAATTGTGCAGCTTCTACTATGGGGTCACCTCTATTTCCGTGATAAATGACCAACAAATGGCACGCTCACCTTGCTGCAAGGCTGCCCAGCCCTACAGACAGCAACCGCACTTTAGAGAGTTGACCAACTTCTTTTCAACGGTTTATGATGCATCCAATCTCAAACAAAAACAGTGAAAAACTATCATAGTGCAATCCTGCTTACATAACGGCTGAATACACAGAGCACCAACACCTATCAATGTCCTGCTCACCCTTTTAGCACGCTGCCCACACTCACAGACAGCTGTATTCGTTTCAATGGGTGTGCAGTCTCAGCCTCAATCCTCTGGGTTATGGTCCACCTCCACAACTTGATAGCAGGGTAGGGACATATATCTACGAACTGAAAGGCTTCCAATAGTGTAAAATCCACGATTTATTGTATAAAAGTTAAGAGTTATACTCACAAACATCAAAGTAAAAAGCGCATATATAATTAAAACACTCAGAGGACGTCTCCTCCTGCTGCTGGTCGCTTCCCTTCCAGGCTCCGAACTTTTACTCATTGCATAATTGTGTTCCTTTCCTATTGTTTATAGGGCATTCCTCAAGCCAAATACTTTTTTGTTTGGTTTAAATACTCTAATTCCCTATAAACTAAATAAACCATGCCCACAGGTTTTCAGAGAGCCTTGGCAGTAGCAAGGGCTCATGGGAACTGGGCAGGAGGAGGAGGAGGTGTTACTAGCCATTGATTTCAGAGGGAGAGGGGAGGAGGGAGGAGGGGGATTAGGTTTTTTTTCACAGGCTGAGTGCTCAAGATACAGATAAGCCTGCCTCTGTGTAATGTTTAAAAACAACATGGCTGCTGTCATTGTATCACAGGAAGAAATAATCCTTTTCTATTAAAGTTGTTTGCAGCTAGATTTGCTGTGTAAACTAAACTTTTGATAATATATATAGATAAGATATATAGACAAGTTACTTGTTATAGTTAGTTTTTCATCTCAGATCCGCTTTAAGTAATGATTTTTACTTAATATACGGTACATATTTTATCATGTCCCGGAAATCTTACCGGTAATCATAAACATAACTAACGTTTATTTACACTTTTTAATAATACAGGAAATGCTCCTTGTGTAAAGCAGAGGATTCTGGTCCTCCCTTATTTACATAGACTAACTTGATTGGTCCAAATGTAACTATGCGACCTGCTCATTTACATAGGCTCTGTAAAGCAGAGAATTCTGGTCCTCACTTATTTACATTGACTAGCTGGATTGGTCCAAATGTAACCATGTGGCTTGCTTATTGACATAGATTAACTAGATTGGTCCAAATGCAACCACGTGACCTTTTCATTTACATAGGCTGTGTAATGCAGAGGATTCTGGTCCTCTCTCATTTACATAGATTAACTAGGATTGGTCCAAATGAAACCATGTGACCTGGTTATTTACATACACTAACTGGATTGGTCTAAATGTGACCATATAACCTGTTTTGTAATAGATCCCTTATTGTATTTAAATGTACCTCATTGTGTGTTTGCCTGATAAAGAGGGGATGGCTTTCTCATTGAAATGCATTGAATCCATGAGCCAATAAACTACAATTTAGCCTATACATGGAGCCGCCATGTTCTTACTGCATACTACAGAAAAGCTCCCGAGTGTGAATGGGCCTGATGCAATGCAATTTGTGTGGGTCATAGCACTGTACCTTTACACACACTGTATTGACAGGGAAATTGAAGGCAACCTGCCTGCAAAAAGTCTCACTCTTTAGTCACGTGTAGCTGATCAGAAAGAACATCATCTGAAAATCTGCACATGCGCAACGCACTAGGAATTAAAAGTTTGCATGTAACTGTTGACTTTTATTGCTTCCACTACCACGTGAGGTGCGCAATAACGCACTGCAGCTTCTGCGTGCATTGCAGGAAGTGTATCCTGTTCCATTGACTTTAATGGCCAGGTTCGTTAGAAGGAAACAACAAAACTTGATGCACTGTGGTAAGCGTAAAAGGGACCTTACAGTCATTTAGCAGAAATTAGGTCTTGATATAAGTAGAGATACAGACTCAATTTGCACAGAATGTGGGGAGAGAGGTGGAGGGAGATAGTTTTTTTTTCTATTTCCGTTTTTACTAAAAAGGCCTCTGGAATGATGTACCTGTGGCCTGTGGGGAACCTAGGTCCCCTTTATTGTTTGTGGGCTGACTAAGTTGGGGCACCTGAACATGATTGAAAAGTTAACAATGCGGCATATCAATAATAAAAAAAAAATTGTGCGTTCTGACGTTTTTCATGCATTTTTATGATGCATTAATGTTTTTCAATATTTTACCCTTTTTCATTGGAGTAAAATATAGTATTATATTTATTTTATAATAAATGCATCAAAAACACATGTACAAATGCACTAAAATGCACATCCTCTGTGTCTCCATTGAAATACATTATGTGCGTTTTACATGCGTTTTAGAAAAATATGCAGCAAGTTGTGTATTTTGAAAATGTGTATTTTGAAATTAAACACATTGTAAAATGCAGAGATATGTGTGTTTTTTGTGCATCTGCCCTAGCGATAACCGAGCCTCAAACAGGAACTGTAGTGAAAATAACTTTAACTACCTGGGGACCGCCTAACCCAAGTGGGCGTGGCCTAGGCGGCATCCCCAGGACCTCCTAACGCCGATGGGCATCAAATCCTGGGGCTGCAGTTCCCCAGGGAACGGCTGTGCGCATGCGCGATGGTTCCCAGCCACTTGGATCGCGGCTAGCAGGCTGTTTGTAAATGAAAGGGGAAAGAATCCCCTTTGTCCCCGGCAGCGCTGTACGAGATCGGCGATCCCCGGCCTGATTGGCCGGAGAGCGCCGTCCTCTCATAGGCTGATGTCTATGAGAGGTGGAACAGGACGGATCGCAGTCCTGTTTAATTCTGTAGGCGGAGGGGAGGGAGGAAGGAGAGGGAAGGGGACAGGGAGAGAGAGCCTCAATGAGGCTGAAGAAAAAAAAATAAACAAACTGCCGCAGCGATTGGACCCCTCCGGCGGCATCTCTCCTTAGGGACAAAAAAAGGAGTTGAGTCCGATCGCTGGGCTCCATAGCTGGGCTGTGCAGGAGGCTGAAAAGCTTGCACAGCCCAGTTCTGCAAAAAACAGCCTGGTCGTTAGGGGGGTTAGCACTGTGGTCGTCAAGTGGTTAAGGGGGGAAAAAGCATCCGGAATTGTCCTTTCAATATGTCCATGAAAAACATGGTGGATAAGGTGGCCACACACCATACAATTTTTTTCATAAAAATTTATCGGCAAAATCCACCACTCACCTCTCAATCTTTAATCAAACAAATTTGGAAATTTGATCTTGAATGGATAAAAAAAAGCTTTTAATTCTCCTGTATAGCAGATCATTTTTATCAAATTGCCATAAAATTGGATAATTTATTGTATCGTGGAATGCAGCAAACCAACTCAGGCCATGTTCACAGTGGGACATTATGTTGTGTTTCCTTTGTAACAGGAATGCAACGCAACAGAATAAAAAAGTCGTACTGCACATTACGGCCGCATTGCGTCGGGTACAGTGAAGCATACAGTTAATGAAAAGTATGCCTCACTTTTACTGTTAATGAGCGTGTTTAGTGATAACACACTGCATCAGTGGTGCTCGGATACCATTTTTCACTATCTGGAACTAATTCGGATCTGGATACCCCTCTATCCGATGCGGGTCGGATATCCAAGTTCAAAATTTTCTGGCTGTAATTGGGATATCTGGATAGAAAAACCAGAAGTGCCCTTTAACATGCTTTCAAAAGGGTTTTTAGGGTCAATGAGGCATGTATCATCATTATTTTGCAAAGGGGAACACTAATTGATGATGTGGGGACTTAAAATCCCCCCTCCCCCCAAAAAATGGCTGTCAATTAACATCAGGCCTAGGTTCCAGACAGCGGTCATGCAGCCCACATTGTGTCCAAAGTCCAAAGTGCAAAGTGCCAAGTGCCACGTGCAAACACGTGCAAAGTGCCACGTGCAAACACGTGCAAAGTGGCATGTGCAAAGTGCCACGTGCAAACACGTGCCATGTGCAAAGTGCCACGTGCAAACACGTGCCATGTGCAAAGTGCCCCGTGCAAACACGTGCAAAGTGTGAAGAGCCATGTGCAAAGTGCCAAGTGCCACGTGCAAACACGTGCAAAGTGCCACGTGCAAACACGTGCAAAGTGGCATGTGCAAAGTGCCACGTGCAAACACGTGCCATGTGCAAAGTGCCCCGTGCAAACACGTGCAAAGTGCCACGTTTAAACACGTGCAAAGTGCCATGTGCAAAGTGCAAAGTGCCACGTGCAAACACGTGCAAAGTGCCAAGTGCAAAGTGTCACGTGCAAAGTGCCACGTGCAAACACATACAAAGTGCAAAGTGCCACGTGCAAAGTGCAAACACGTGCAAAGTGCCACGTGCAAACACATGCAAAGTGCAAAGTGCCATGTGCAAAGTGCCAAGTGCAAAGTGCCACGTGCAAACACGTGCCATGTGCCATGTGCAAAGTGCCAAGTGCAAAGTGCCACGTGCAAACACGTGCAAAGTGCCACGTGCAAACACATGCAAAGTGCCATGTGCAAAGTGCCACATGCAAACATGTGCCATGTGCAAAGTGCAAAGTGCCACGTGCAAACACGTGCAAAGTGCCAAGTGCAAACACGTGCAAATTGCCATGTGCAAAGTGCAAAGTGCCACGTGCAAACACGTGCAAAGTGCCAAGTGCAGAGTGCCAAGTGCAGAGTGCAAAGTGCCATGAGCTAACACATACAAAGTGCAAAGTGCCACGTGCAAAGTGCAAAGACGTGCAAAGTGCCACGTGCAAACACATGCAAAGTGCAAAGTGCCACGTGGCATTTTCCACATGGCACTTTGTACGTGTTTGCACGTGTTTGCACTTTGCACGTGTTTGCACTTTGCACGTGTTTGCACTTTGCACGTGGCACTTTGCACGTGGCACTTTGCACGTGTTTGCACTTTGCACGTGGCACTTTGTACGTGGCACTTTGCACGTGTTTGCACATGGCACTTTGCACGTGTTTGCACTTCGCACGTGGCACTTTGCACTTTGCATGTGTTTGCCCTTTGCACGTGTTTGCACTTTGCACATGTTTGCACTTCGCACGTGGCACTTTGCACTTTGTACGTGTTTGCACATGGCGCTTTGCACTTGTTTGCATGTGGCACTTAGCACGTGTTTGCACGTGGCACTTTGCACGTGTTTTCACGTGGCAGGCAGCAGCTGGCCTGGTGTGTGCATAGCACACATACAGACACATACCAGCTGCAGCAGCACTGCAGCACACACTCTAAATGTCACACTATGGGCTCGATTCACAAAGCGGTGATAACTCAGTTATCACGCCTAAAACACTTTAGGCGTGATAACCTTTGCACCAGCAAAGTTATCACCGCTTTGTGCTCTAAATCGCGCGAAGTTTCCGCGCGTACGCGCAAAGTCCCATAGAGCTTAATGGGAGCTTCGCGCAAAGCGGGGGCCGCAAAACTTTGCGCGCGGAAAATTCGCGCGAGTTTCTTCTTATCATGCCTAAACTGAGTTTAGGCGTGATAAAGGGGTTTTCACAGGCGTGCAAAGTGTTTGCACCGCTTTGTGAATCGAGCCCTATGACATCAATCAATCTAATGAATGATTTAACTATAGTGTAGTGATAGTGAAGGGGTTAATCACTGAACAGCTTATCACTGTGTACAGCCCTTGGCCCAGCAGCACACATTCTAACTGTCACACTATGAGACATCAATCAAGCTAATTAATGATTTAACTATAGAGTAATGATAGTAGTGAAGGGGTTACTCAATGAACATCTTTAGGTTTATAACTTTGTAGGGCACCAGCACTGAAGCATGTCTCTCAGTGTGCATTCAGCAAGCCAGGACGATCTGTCTCATCATGGCAGCCCTCCTTATTATACAGGGGGGCTGGCTAGTGTTCCTTTCTGTGATTGGGTGCCAGGGCTTAGGCTGGGAGGCCTCTGATTGGCTCAATGAGGTCAGGTGGTGCCAGCCAGGGTTCCCCTCTGTGATTGGTTTCTAGGGCTTCTGCTGGGAGCTCTCTGGCTCCAGGACGTCATCACCTTAGTTACAGCATTTCAGATCCGGATACCCACAGATATCCGCGGATATCCGGATTATGCACCCAACTATCCGCAGATAGCTATCCGGATTTGGGCCCAGCTATCTGGAATCTGGATCCGGTCGGATAGGCCTAAAAAATTTGGAATCCGGATGAGCAGCCCTGCACTGCATGCAGTGCGATAGCATACCTCGACCTGTTTTACCGCAATGCACCAGCTGCACTGTGAATGTCGCATAGCTAGTCCATTGCAGTGTGGTAAACTGCATTACAAAGCGACCGTTACTACGCAATGCAATGCACCATTGTGAACGGTGCTTTAGGTCCCTTTCACACTGGTGTGTTGCGTTATCCTGTTTTTACCGCAGGGGCTTACCAGGCATCCTTCTTCCATCCGTAGCCCCGCCCCCTAGAGGTAGAGGTCACATGTGCTTCTCTATGACCAATCAGAGAAGCACCTGTGACCTCTCTTTTAGGGGGTGGGGCTACGGATGGAAGAAGGTAACATAGCGACCCGGTAAGTATAATAAAGTTTTATTTAAAGGTAATCGTGTGGCCCCCGAAGGCGCTGCATATTCTGTGATTGCGATTACCCCAATCGCAATTGCACTAATGGGTTTACCCCCATTCATTTTCATCTGCAAAGTGTTTTTCGGAATTGCTGGCGATCCCAAAATGCTGCCAAAAATGCCCTAGTGGGTTTCTACCCTTAATGTTACATCTGGAAGTCTATCCTGCTTTGTTTAGTATTTTTGCTCAATGAACATATGTCTGTACCTGGCCCGGACCTGGCCCGGATGGCATGCATCCTCGGGTCCTAAGGGAATTAAGTTCAGTTATAGATAAACCCCTTTATCTTATCTTTTGTGACTTTCTTGCAACTGGCAGAGTCCCAGTGGATTGGCGTACAGCCCACGTTTTCCCATTATTTAAGAAGGGCAAAAAATCAGATCTAGGAAATTATAGACCTGTAAGCTTAACATCAGTTGTATGCAAACTATTTGAGGGGTTACTAAGAGATACTATACATGACTTCATAGTAGAAAATAATCTTATTTCTCAGCATCAACATGGGTTTACTAAAGACAGGTCCTGTTTGACTAACATGCTCAGCTTTTATGAGGTAGTGAATGCTAATATGGATATTGGGAATGCTGTAGATGTGATATACTTGGACTTTGCAAAGGCCTTCGACACTGTTCCCCACAAAAGTCTGGTGCAAAAGTTGAGGATGCAAGGACTGGGGAAGAGTCTGTGTGCATGGATAGGGAACTGGCTAATGGACAGAAAACAAAGAGTTGTGGTCAATGGATCGTACTCAAAATGGGAGACTGTTAGCAGTGGGGTCCCACAGGGGTCTGTTCTGGGTCCAGTGCTCTTCAATTTATTTATTAATGACCTAGTAGATGCAGTAGTGAGCAATGTTGCTATTTTTGCAGATGATACAAAATTGTGCAGAATCATCAACTCTCAGGAAGATAGTGTCATATTGCAACAGGATCTGGATAGGATGGCTATATGGGCACATACATGGCAGATGGAATTCAATGTTGACAAATGTAAAGTCATGCATTTTGGACGTACTAATGGTCTAGCACCATACAAAATAAATGGGATACAGTTGGGGACATCAAACTTGGAGAAGGACTTAGGAGTACTCATCGACAACAAGTTAAATAATCGTACTCAATGCCAAGCAGCTGCAGCTAAAGCTAACAAAATTTTGGGATGCATTAAAAGGGAAATAAAAATGCTAGCATAATATTGCCCCTGTTTAACTCTCTAGTAAGGCCACATCTGGAATATGGAATTCAGTTCTGGGCACCACATTACAAAAAAGATATTGCAGTTTTAGAGCAGGTGCAGAGACGAGCAACAAAATTGATACATGGGATGGAAGGTCTCACTTATCAAGAAAGGTTAGATAAACTGGGTTTATTTAGTCTAGAGAAAAGATGCCTTAGAGGGGATCTAATTAACATGTATAAATACATCAGAGGGCAATATAATAGCTTGGCGGACTAGCTTTTTGTCCCTATGCCTTCTCAAAGGACTAGAGGACATAATCTGCGCATGGAGGAAAAAAGTTTTAGCCATTTATTTAGCAAAGGGTTCTTTACAGTTAGAGTGATTAAGATGTGGAATGCATTGCCACAGGAAGTCGTTATGGCAAACTCTATACCTGCATTTAAAGGGGGCTTAGATGCTTTCCTTGCATTGAAAGACATCGATGGCTACAATTACTAGGTAATGCCTAATGATGTTGATCCAGGGATTTTATCTGATTGCCAACTGGAGTCGGGAAGGAATTTTTCCCTTTAGGGGCTAATTGGACCATGCCTTGTAAGGGTTTTTTCGCCTTCCTCTGGATCAACAGGGATATGTGAGGGAGCAGGCTGGTGTTGTACTTTATACTGGTTGAACTCGATGGACGTATGTCTTTTTTCAACCAAAATAACTATGTAACTATGTAACTATGTATGAGATATTATGATCTGTCAGGGCTAAACTGCTAATCCTCTGTTTACTCACAGGACTGGTACAGCTCAGATTGCTGCAATGTAAGCTACCACTAATGTTGGGCGAACATCCAGATGTTCGGGTTCGGGCCGAACAGGCCGAACATGGCCGCGATGTTCGGGTGTTCGACCCGAACTCCGAACATAATGGAAGTCAATGGGGACCCGAACTTTTGTGCTTTGTAAAGCCTCCTTACATGCTACATACCCCAAATTTACAGGGTATGTGCACCTTGGGAGTGGGTACAAGAGGAAAAAAAATTTAGCAAAAAGAGCTTATAGTTTTTGAGAAAATCGATTTTAAAGTTTCAAAGGGAAAACTGTCTTTTAAATGCGGGAAATGTCTGTTTTCTTTGCACAGGTAACATGCTTTTTGTCGGCATGCAGTCATAAATGTAATACATATAAGAGGTTCCAGGAAAAGGGACCGGTAATGCTAACCCAGCAGCAGCACACGTGATGGAACAGGAGGAGGGTGGCGCAGGAGGAGAAGGCCACGCTTTGAGACACAACAACCCAGGCCTTGCATGAGGACAAGAAGCGTGCGGATAGCATGCTTTGTACCACCATGCAGTCATAAATGTAATAAAGATAAGAGGTTCCATAAACAGGGACCGGCAACGCTAACCCAGCAGCAGCAGCAGCAGCAACACACGTGATGGAACAGGAGGAGGCGCAGGAGGAGAAGGCCACGCTTTGTGAGACACAACCACCCAGGCCTTGCATGAGGACAAAAAGCGTGCGGATAGCATGCTTTGTACCGCCATGCAGTCATAAATGTAATAAAGATAAGAGGTTCCATAAACAGGGACCGGCAACGGTAACCCAGCAGCAGCAGCAGCAGCAGCAGCACACGTGATGGAACAGGAGGAGGCGCAGGAGGAGAAGGCCACGCTTTGTGAGACACAACAACCCAGGCCTTGCATGAGGACAAAAAGCGTGCGGATAGCATGCTTTGTACCGCCATGCAGTCATAAATGTAATAAAGATAAGAGGTTCCATAAACAGGGACCGGCAACGGTAACCCAGCAGCAGCAGCAGCAGCAGCACACGTGATGGAACAGGAGGAGGCGCAGGAGGAGAAGGCCACGCTTTGTGAGACACAACAACCCAGGCCTTGCATGAGGACAAAAAGCGTGCGGATAGCATGCTTTGTACCGCCATGCAGTCATAAATGTAATAAAGATAAGAGGTTCCATAAACAGGGACCGGCAACGCTAACCCAGCAGCAGCAGCAGCAGCACACGTGATGGAACAGGAGGAGGCGCAGGAGGAGAAGGCCACGCTTTGTGAGACACAACAACCCAGGCCTTGCATGAGGACAAAAAGCGTGCGGATATAGCAGCAATGCTTTTTGCCGCCATGCAGTCATAAATGTAATACAGATGAGAGGTTCAATAAAC
Source organism: Hyperolius riggenbachi (assembly GCF_040937935.1). Classification (NCBI taxonomy): domain Eukaryota; kingdom Metazoa; phylum Chordata; class Amphibia; order Anura; family Hyperoliidae; genus Hyperolius; species Hyperolius riggenbachi. The sequence goes on along the minus strand of NC_090652.1, from coordinate 168,496,376 downwards.
AGGGACCGGAAACGCTAAACCATCCCAGATGTTCATCGGTCATGTTACTTGGTTGGGGTCCTGGAGTGTTGCGTAGTCGTTTCCAATCCAGGATTGATTCATTTTAATTTGAGTCAGACGGTCTGCATTTTCTGTGGAGAGGCGGATACGCCGATCTGTGACGATGCCTCCGGCAGCACTGAAACAGCGTTCCGACATAACGCTGGCTGCCGGGCAAGCCAGCACCTCTATTGCGTACATTGCCAGTTCGTGCCAGGTGTCTAGCTTCATGCCCGGTTTCAGGTCCAGCGGTGCCAGCCACAAATCCGTCTGTTCCTTTATTCCCCTCCAAATTTCCTCCCCTGTGTGCTGCTTATCCCCAAGGCAGATCAGCTTCAGCAACGCTTGCTGACGCATGCCAACAGCTGTGCTGCACTGCTTCCACGATCCTACTGCTGCTGGTGCTGGGTTAGCATTTCCGGATGAGGTACAGCTTTGAGATGCGTTGGAGGAGAAGGAGTCAGAGAGGTAGGTGCTGCTGTTGTTATCCAGTGGGAGGGACGGCGGTGCAGCTGTTTGCGGCGTGGGCAACACTCGCGCCGTAGCAGGTGAGGAATCGCTGCCAGGCTCCACAAGGTTCACCCAGTGCGCGGTAAGGGAGATGTATCGACCCTGGCCGAACGCACTCGTCCAGGTGTCAGTGGTGAGGTGAACCTTGCAGGCAACGGCATTCTTCAAGCTACGGGTTATTTAGCTGACCACGTGCTCATGCAACTCAGGCACTGCAGAGCGCGCAAAGTGGTAGCGGCTGGGAACCACGTAACGTGGGATGGCCACTGACATCATGCCCTTGAAGCTGTTTGTCTCCACCACTCGATATGGCAGCATTTCGCAGGCCAGAAGCTTGGCTATGCTGGCTGGCTGTTACTGCCACGGCCCGGGGGTCATTTGCTGGCAATTTCCTCTTGCGCTCAAACATCTCAGAGACAGACAACTCAACCGTAGGGCTGCACACCGAAGGGCTGTTGGTTGTTGTGTTTGATGAACACTGGGAGACCTCAAGAGCACTAGTCCGGAAAGTGACAGTGTCAGCATCGTCTGATGTTTGTGAATGTTGTGAACCACGCAATGGCTGGGCTACTGCTGCTGCTGAGGCGGGTCTGGTGGTGAGTCTGGTGAACCCAAGGGAGGCAGTGTTGCTGGTGGTACCCTGTCCTGCCGCGTTTGCCCACAGAGTGGGATGTTTGGATAGAATGTGGCGGCTCATGCTGGTGGTGGAGAGGTTGTTAATACTTTTCCCCCTGCTCAGGCGGGTCTTGCACACCTTGCAAATCGCCATGGTAACATCCTCAGTGCAGTCTTCAAAGAAAGCCCAGACTTTAACTGGCTGAGGACTCGGACCTCGTGCGTGATGTGCTGGTGCTGCTTAACCCACTGCTGGACGCTTGAGAGGTCATCCAAGTAATTATCTGGTCCTGTTCTTTTGGATCTGTGAGGGTTGTTGTCCTGGACAACATGGGCGGTATTGAGTGGGTTTTCTTGGGTGCTCCCCTGTGGCCTGTACGTGAACCGTCAGGGGAAACACCTCTTCCCTTGCCCCTCCCTCTTTCACTGGATTTCTTCCTCATTTCACTTATCCTTAAAGTACACGCTGACTGGCAGCAGTACAGTGGCAGTACAGAAATGCTATACAGTGGTGGGTGAGCGGTGTACCACTATTGTCAGCAGCGACACAGAGCACAATGCTATACAGTGGCGGGTGAGCGGTGTACTACTGTTCCCAGCAGACACAGAGTGGAAGTAAACACAATGCTATATAGTCTGCTATATAGTCACCCCGAACAGGGTGATGTTCTGCAGAACCCGAACAGTGGCAAACACTGTTCGCCCAACACTACTGGGAGGGAACGCAGATTTTAGTACCTAAACACACGATACAACATGTTTTCCGGGGTCGGACTCTGAGGCACATACAGATGGTCCCGATCATCATCCTCATCATACAACTCTTCTCCTGAGTCTGACCTACCCACCACCTCTGCCACCCCAACATCCCCAGACACAGACCCCTCATCGTTCTCAACATTAACTTGGGATGCTGGCCTGAGCCAGACCTCCTCCTCCACATCAGGCCCCATCATCTCCTCAATGGCAGCCCTCATTAATCGCTCTGGCGACGGACCGATGGACACAACGTTCTCCTCCGGGGAGGGCTGCTGCTGACCACTGGCTGCGTGGGGCGTTGGCTGTTGCTGTTGTTGGGAGTGCTGCTCACAGCGGAGGTCTCTGGGGAACTCATGTTGAGCTCATATAGTGGTTGACGGTGAGTGGAGTATTACTGATCCCAGCAATATACACACTGACTGGCAGAGTACGCAATGCTATATAGTGTGGCTGAGCGGTGTACACAGAGTGGCAGTAAACACAATGCTATATAGTCTGGCTGAGCGAGCGGTGTACTACTGTTCCCAGCAAAATCAGAGTGGCAGTAAACAATGGTATATAGTCTGGCTGAGCAGTGTACACAGAGTGTCAGTAAACAATGCTATATAGTCTGGCTGAGCCGTGTACACAGAGTGTCAGTAAACAATGCAATATAGTCTGGCTGAGCGGTGTACACAGAGTGTCAGTAATCAATGGTATATAGTCTGGCTGAGCGGTGTACACAGAGTGTCAGTAAACAATGGTATATAGTCTGGCTGAGCGGTGTACACAGAGTGTCAGTAAACAATGGTATATAGTCTGGCTGAGCGGTGTACACAGAGTGTCAGTAATCAATGGTATATAGTCTGGCTGAGTGGTGTACACAGAGTGTCAGTAAACAATGGTATATAGTCTGGCTGAGTGGTGTACACAGAGTGTCAGTAAACAATGGTATATAGTCTGGCTGAGCGGTGTACACAGAGTGTCAGTAAACAATGGTATATAGTCTGGCTGAGCGGTGTACACAGAGTGTCAGTAAACAATGGTATATAGTCTGGCTGAGCGGTGTACACAGAGTGGCAGTAAACACAATGCTATATAGTCTGGCTGAGCGAGCGGTGTACTACTGTTCCCAGCAGAATCAGAGTGGCAGTAAACAATGGTATATAGTCTGGCTGAGCGGTGTACACAGAGTGTCAGTAAACAATGGTATATAGTCTGGCTGAGCGGTGTACACAGAGTGGCAGTAAACAATGGTATATAGTCTGGCTGAGCGGTGTACACAGAGTGTCAGTAATCAATGGTATATAGTCTGGCTGAGCGGTGTACACAGAGTGGCAGTAAACACAATGCTATATATAGCGTGGCTGAGCGAGGTGCACAGTGGCAGTACACACAATGCTATATAGTCAGGCTAAGCCGTGTACACAGAGTGTCAGAAAACACAATGCTATATATAGCGTGGCTGAGCGAGGTGCACAGTGGCAGTACACACAATGCTATATAGTCAGGCTAAGCCGTGTACACAGAGTGTCAGAAAACACAATGCTATATATAGCGTGGCTGAGCGAGGTACACAGTGGCAGTACACACAATGCTATATAGTCTGGCTGAGCCGTGTACACAGAGTGGCAGTAAACACAATGCTATATATAGCGTGGCTGAGCGAGGTGCACAGTGGCAGTACACACAATGCTATATAGTCAGGCTAAGCCGTGTACACAGAGTGTCAGAAAACACAATGCTATATATAGCGTGGCTGAGCGAGGTACACAGTGGCAGTACACACAATGCTATATAGTCTGGCTAAGCCGTGTACACAGAGTGTCAGAAAACACAATGCTATATATAGCGTGGCTGAGCGAGGTACACAGTGGCAGTACACACAATGCTATATAGTCTGGCTGAGCCGTGTACACAGAGTGGCAGTAAACACAATGCTATATATAGCGTGGCTGAGCGAGGTACACAGTGGCAGTACACACAATGCTATATAGTCTGGCTGAGCCGTGTACACAGAGTGTCAGAAAACACAATGCTATATATAGCGTGGCTGAGCGAGGTACACAGTGGCAGTAAACAATGCTATATATAGTGTGGCTGAGCGAGCGGTGTACTACTATTCCCAGCAGCGACACACAATGACTGGGGGGGACCCTGGCTAGCGTGGCTGGAGAGCGAACTACCCTGCCTGCCTACCCAAAGCTAAACCCACAGACAAATGGCGGAGATATGACGTGGTTCGGGTATTTATTTACCCGAACCACGTGACCGTTCGGCCAATCAGAGCGCGTTCGGGCCCGAACCACGTGACCCGTTCGGCCAATCACAGCGCTAGCCGAACGTTCGGGGAACGTTCGGCCATGCGCTCTTAGTTCGGCCATGTGGCCGAACGGTTTGGCCGAGCACCGTCAGGTGTTCGGCCGAACTCGAACATCACCCGAACAGGGTGATGTTCTGCAGAACCCGAACAGTGGCGAACACTGTTCGCCCAACACTAGCTACCACACAATAATGTGACCGGAGGGCTATACTCTAGTACTACAAAAGGTAAAGAAACTGCCATGCTCTGTCTTGTTCTTTCTGCAAAGTAGGGATGATCAATAAGGTGAAAATAATTTCAAGTTGATGCAAGATTATGCAAATTTTGTGTGCGCATTTATGCAGCTTGAAAATGGACAAATCAAATCCCACCAGTTGGAATTTGGTCCATCTTCAAGTTGCAAACATTTTACACAAACAAATAGATATTTGCATCTCATTGACAATCCTTGCTGCTGTTGCAGAAACATTCACAGGGCAAGATTTGTACTTTCCAGTGCCCTAGCCTGCTGTCACCTACCACCCCATCCCCTCCACCACCACCACCAAAAAACGTTCTGTCCAACACTCTGACTAGCGAACATTGGTTTGAATGGGCTAATTTCAGTTGTGCTGCTCTGCCTCCCATTCAGCCAAGAATCAGAGGATGCTCTGGCTGCTCAATAATTCCTGCAATTTGCGCTCCTGCCCGAATGTGCACAGCAGCCAATAGTGTTCTGGGCATGCATACTTGAGAAATGACGCTAATCAGGGTTGCCAACCGTCCGTCTGTGGACGGACAGTCCGTACAAATCACTTCAAATTAATCATGTCCGTACTGTCCGTATTTACAAGGTTGCTGTCCGTCAAAAGAAGTAAATTTCACAGTTTTCGGTTCATTCCTAGAGAGCCAGCACAGCTCCCACTGTAAAAGCAAAGTTCAGCGAGCCTGAACAGTTACAGCAGGGATAGAAGTCTGCTGCCGCCTGCTCCTCCTCCCGCCCTCCAATCAGAAGCCTTCTTTTCCGGCTGCTGGCTCTCTCCAGCCAATAGAAGCGAGAGAGACAGCCATGTGCGCCTCGCCCCCACAACCCCGGAGTCCTGGTCTCGGCCATGCGGAGGTAACTGTGATCCCTGAAGTCCTTCTCCAATCTCCAGGTATCACTGTCTGCAATCCTCCTTATCTCTGCTGCTCAAAGCCTGTCAGAATTAGCTCTCCTGCAAGCCAGGAGGAAGCTGATCAGTGTGGCATGCTGCGGGACTTCAGATGGAAGAATCCTCCGTGCTCTGCACGGTTATCTGCTGGGCAGCATTCTTCAGAAATCTGAATGGGGGTCACAGGAGGGATGGGGGCAGTTCTATAGACAGGGCATGGGGGTTATTTACATTGACAAGGAGTGAAGGAGAGCCAGGGTGATTCACAGCTGAAACCTGAGCCAAGCTTTGTACAGATAAAATCACTAGAATCCTGCTCTGAAAGGGAAATACATGGTGTCACTTTATAATGGCTTGTGAGCTGCTCTGATTAGGCAGGCAGCGTTCCCCTCTATTTGCTATAGAAGCTAGGGTCTATAGATTTTGAGCTAGTCTGAGGACAGTAAAGTGCTGCAGAAGATGTCAGTGCTATATAACTACATAATAATATGGCAGGACATTAGACTATGACTGGATTAGAATGTGAGCTCCTCTGAGGACAGTCAGTGACATGACTATGTACTCTGTAATGTGCTGCAGATGATGCCTGTGCTATATAAATGCATAATTCCTTCAGTTCCTTTCTTTGTTTGTATAGCGCTTTTATCCTGTCGGACTCAAAGCGCTTGCGAGGCAGCCACTAGTGCGCACTCAGTAGGCAGTAGCAGTGGTAGGGAGTCTTGCCCAAAACTCCTTACTGAATAGGTGCTGGCTAACTGAATAGGAAGAGCCCTTAACCATTACACTATCCAGCCAATAATTATTTGGTGGGACATTAGACTATGGTAGGATTAAATTGTGAACTCCTCTGAGGACAGTCAGTGACATGACTATGTACTCTGTAATGTGCTGCAGAAGATGTCAGTGCTATATAAATACATAATATTAATAATATGGTAGGACATTAGACTATGACTATAATAGGATTAGATTGTGAGCTCCTCTGAGGACAGTCAGTGACATGACTATGTACTCTGTAATGTGCTGCAGAAGATGTCAGTGCTATATAAATACATAATAATAATAATAATATGGTAGGACATTGGACTAGGACTATGGTAGGATTAGATTGTGAGCGCCTCTGAGGACAGTCAGTGACATGACTATGTACTCTGTATAGTTCTGCAGAAGGTGTCAGTGCTGTATAAGTACATAATAATAATAATATAGTAGGGCATTAGACTATGACTATGGTAGGATTAGATTGTGAGCTCCTCTGAGGAAAGTCAGTGAGATAACTATGTACTCTGTAAAGTGCTGCAGGGGATGTCAGTGCAATATAATACAGCAGGAATTGCATTTTGACTGTGGTACGGATTAGATTGTGAGTTCTGCTGAGGACAGTGAGTGACCTGACTATGTTAAATGCTGTGGAAGATCATGTCAATATTAACAATAATGCCCAGAGCTTTGCGCTACCCACAACTCTACTTGAAGTGAACCTAAACTGAGAAGGATATGGATTTTTCCTTTTAAAACAATACCAGTTGCCTGACTCTCCTCCTGATCCTGTGTCTCTAATACTTTTAGCCACAGCTCCTCAACAAGCATGCAGATCAGGTGCTCTGACTGAAGTCAGACTGCATTACCTGCATGCTTGTTTCAGGTCTGTGATTCAGCTGCTAATGCAGCTGAAGAGATCAGTACAACTGCCAAGCAACTGGTATTGTTTAAAAGGAAACCTCCAAATCCCTCTCAGTTCAGGTGCACTTTAAAAGTGCGCTTTTGACTCCGCCCCCTGTCCGTCCAAAATTTTGGGTGTCCTGCTTTTTTAGGCCTTTTGTCCGTCAAAACTTAGAAATTAGGTTGGCAACCCTGACGCTAATGTATGTACTTGTCAAGAATGCATAACACTATACTGGCGTTGGTTGCTGTGCACATCTGGGCACGAGCGGAAAACTTGCGCAAGTCGCTAGTGGCCAGAGCATGCTCTGCTTCTTTGTCTTCTGTGCGACTCGCTGCAGTCAGAGCTACAAACAGGTGACAGGACAGCTCAATGGAGAGAAGCCCATCCAAAACAGAGAACAGGTATGTAGCAAACATCCTGTCAAGACCCACTATGGATGTTTGGTTGTAATTATAGAGGACCTGAACTCAGAACTTCATCTCTGCTTCAAAAGATACACAACAACATAATAACTTTTAAAGAAAAACATTTAACAGCTGATACAAATCCTGCAATAAATCGGCAGTGTCTACTTCCTGCTTTCATGGAAGCAGACATATTGTTAACATCCTGTGCTTTCAAATGAGCTTAGATGTTGTGGCAGTCAGGGGACACAGGGGAGAGATCAAATTACAACTTCAGATTAGACACAGATGAGGGGGAATTACACAGGCTCTCTAAAAACATACAAGGTGGATTTTACTGTTTTCCTTCTGTCCTGTGCAAGAGTTCAGCTCCACTTTAAAGCATCTGAATGATATTTATTTATATTTGCTAAAAAAATCTATGTATCTCTTTTGAATGTTGAAAGTACATATGGTGGTGTGATCTAACATATTGACAGTATACGGGAACAAAGTCTGAAGAAGGCTTATTCGCAGAAAGATTACTTTTTTCTTTTAAGCCAATAAATGGTATCATCCTGATTCAAAACTCTCTGCTTTCGCTGATGGCTAAGATGGTACAATGCTCTACTGCTACAGGAAAGGAGAAGGATGCCAAACCATACACACCCGCATAGAGGTAGTAACAGCTCAGGTGACAGTGACAGCAATGAAAGGAAAGCAAACAGCATTTTTATTTCTGCAGTTCTCATAGATGGTAGGAACTGAAGGACAGAAAATGAGTCAGGAAAGAGTTAACTGAGACCACTGCTGGCTAGGAAGAAAAAAAACCTAAAGCCATAAATTTAGGTAGACTAGAGATAAGAGTGTAATTAACAGCTGCTGGGGTCAGTCTGACAGCTGTAAAGGAGAAAGTGAAGAAACTAGCAGAGCTCACTGATGTTTGTGAATGCCTGCATTAAAACTCAGCAGAACTTAGTTCTATCTTTGTGGCCTTCCCAGAAATCCGGCCCTGACTGCAAGGTGAGAATGCTACCCATTTCCCCACCATGTTGCCCAGTTAGAACAGCTGTTTACACCATAGCCAGGTTTGCTACCCAAAAGAGGAGTGCCTATTAAAATCAAACAGATTTTTTTTCTGTATGGGTGTAACATACAGCTTTCTAGACTCCAAACAGCCTTTCATGATACAGGCTGAGCTGCTAAAACACCGTGAGGGATAGGTGCATAAATGTGCATTTGTCTGTAATGTACTGTAAACATGCGTGGGGCTGATCTCAAAAGTTGATTGTACGCCAAATTGTTTACTAATTCTGAATAAAGTGAGGAAGTGTTAGAACATTTGTTTGTATTGTTCCAGCTGAGGATATTTCCTTCACTTCCTGTTCACAAAATTAAAGGAGGTTATGTCGTCAGCAGGGATAAACACAGAATTAAACATCTTCCCTTCTATTAAAAATCAAAACAACAAATTGGCAGTAATCCCATTTGTATTTCATGTATAAACAACAAAAATTATTATAAAAAGAAAGAAAATACAAATACACAGGGAAACTCCGATACAGTATATACGTTTTTATTCCTTATGTACAAAAGTCTGCAAAGGGTGTCTCACCTCTCAAAATCCTTTCATATTGACCTTTAGCTTTGGAGGTGATGTTATATGTCATGTAACTCACTGCTACAGGTGCATCTCAATAAATTAAAGTATCATTGAAAAGTTAATTTCAGTAATTCAATCCAAAAAGTGAAACTCATATACTGTAAAAACTGGGAGTGAGAAGCGCCCCAAAAATAGGTGGTAGTGGATGACAGGTATTATTATGGTATATTATGTGACTAAAAATAATAAAAATGGCCGATCGCAGCACTGTACATGTAAATAGACGGCGATTACGCCGTCTAACAGTCTCCCGAGCGGCGATTGCCGCTCGGAGACTGAAGGCGGGGTGGAGCTCCGCCCCCCAAGAAGGAGATGCGCGCGGAGCCTGCGTGCGATCTCCTTCAATAGCCGGCTCCAGGACCTGACGCCAATTGGCGTTAGGCGGTCCAGGGGCTGCCGCCGCTTCCACGCCCATTGGTGTGGGGTGGTCTTTAGGTATTTAAAGTGTACCAGAGACAACCGATACTTGCCCCTTCGGCACGGATCGCTCCCACACTGCCGTCTTCCGCTGCCTGCAGCTCCGGTACCAGGTCCCGTTACTTCCTCCAGTTGTGGCCAGTCTGATGCAAGGGAAGTGCGCTGTTTACGTATCTCTCCAGCAGTCACTATGGCTAACCTTGATTTCCAAATGAAATGCAAAATTTACTTTGATCGGGAAAGAGGACTTTGGATCACTGAGCATCAGTCCAGTCTGTTTTCTCTGGTTCAGGAGTGACTTGGCTCAAGGAATGTGACAATTGTAGAGCATGTCCAGAATACGTCTGGATGGGGTAGATCTTGGAGCACTGACTCCAGCTCCAGGCTCCCACATTCTTCAATGGGCTGTGCTTCACAATCCTCTCAAGGCTGTGGTTATGCGTCCATGCAAAAAGGGGGTCTGGAAAAATGGGCGTTGGATATAGCCAAAATGATAGGTTTTTATGTAAAACAATATTTTTCGTTTCTCTGTTATAAACGAAAATCTAGTGCTAAATATGTTGAATTAATGTTAATGAAATGGAAAAACACCGTCTATATGAAAAAACGATATTTACACTTGTAATAAGCATAGTAATAAAATTGTAGATATTGCAGGTATTTTACTGCAATTATACCTAACTGTACTCTCACACAGAACTCTCCCTATACCTATCCCCAGTGGTGCTCATCTGAGCTAGGATATCCGAGGTACTCGGATATCCTAGCTCTTTTTTCACTATTCGAGCTTGAATACCGAGCTCGAATAGTATTAGCTATCCGGGCTGTGTTATCCGAGCGCACTCGGATAGCAAGCAGATATCCGGAGATATCCTAGCTATCCTAGTGTTGGGCGAACAGTGTTCGCCACTGTTCGGGTTCTGCAGAACATCACCCTGTTCGGGTGATGTTCGAGTTCGGCCGAACACCTGACGGTGCTCGGCCAAACCGTTCGGCCACATGGCCGAACTAAGAGCGCATGGCCGAACGTTCCCCGAACGTTCGGCTAGCGCTGTGATTGGCCGAACGGGTCACGTGGTTCGGGCCCGAACGCGCTCTGATTGGCCGAACGGTCACGTGGTTCGGGTAAATAAATACCCGAACCACGTCATATCTCCGCCATTTGTCTGTGGGTTTAGCTTTGGGTAGGCAGGCAGGGTAGTTCGCTCTCCAGCCACGCTAGCCAGGGTCCCCCCCAGTCATTGTGTGTCGCTGCTGGGAATAGTAGTACACCGCTCGCTCAGCCACACTATATATAGCATTGTTTACTGCCACTGTGTACCTCGCTCAGCCACGCTATATATAGCATTGTGTTTTCTGACACTCTGTGTACACGGCTCAGCCAGACTATATAGCATTGTGTGTACTGCCACTGTGTACCTCGCTCAGCCACGCTATATATAGCATTGTGTTTTCTGACACTCTGTGTACACGGCTTAGCCAGACTATATAGCATTGTGTGTACTGCCACTGTGTACCTCGCTCAGCCACGCTATATATAGCATTGTGTTTTCTGACACTCTGTGTACACGGCTTAGCCTGACTATATAGCATTGTGTGTACTGCCACTGTGCACCTCGCTCAGCCACGCTATATATAGCATTGTGTTTACTGCCACTCTGTGTACACGGCTCAGCCTGACTATATAGCATTGTGTGTACTGCCACTGTGTACCTCGCTCAGCCACGCTATATATAGCATTGTGTTTTCTGACACTCTGTGTACACGGCTTAGCCTGACTATATAGCATTGTGTGTACTGCCACTGTGCACCTCGCTCAGCCACGCTATATATAGCATTGTGTTTTCTGACACTCTGTGTACACGGCTTAGCCTGACTATATAGCATTGTGTGTACTGCCACTGTGCACCTCGCTCAGCCACGCTATATATAGCATTGTGTTTACTGCCACTCTGTGTACACCGCTCAGCCAGACTATATACCATTGTTTACTGACACTCTGTGTACACCGCTCAGCCAGACTATATACCATTGTTTACTGACACTCTGTGTACACCGCTCAGCCAGACTATATACCATTGATTACTGACACTCTGTGTACACCGCTCAGCCAGACTATATACCATTGTTTACTGACACTCTGTGTACACCGCTCAGCCAGACTATATACCATTGTTTACTGCCACTCTGTGTACACCGCTCAGCCAGACTATATACCATTGATTACTGACAATCTGTGTACACCGCTCAGCCAGACTATATTGCATTGTTTACTGACACTCTGTGTACACTGCTCAGCCAGACTATATACCATTGTTTACTGCCACTCTGATTCTGCTGGGAACAGTAGTACACCGCTCGCTCAGCCAGACTATATAGCATTGTGTTTACTGCCACTCTGTGTACACCGCTCAGCCACACTATATAGCATTGCGTACTCTGCCAGTCAGTGTGTATATTGCTGGGATCAGTAATACTCCACTCACCGTCAACCACTATATGAGCTCAACATGAGTTCCCCAGAGACCTCCGCTGTGAGCAGCACTCCCAACAACAGCAACAGCCAACGCCCCACGCAAGCTATAACATCCACCCCAGCAGCCAGTGGTCAGCAGCAGCCCTCCCCGGAGGAGAACGTTGTGTCCATCGGTCCGTCGCCAGAGCGATTAATGAGGGCTGCCATTGAGGAGATGATGGGGCCTGATGTGAAGGAGGAGGTCTGGCTCAGGCCAGCATCCCAAGTTAATGTTGAGGACGATGAGGGGTCTGTGTCTGGGGATGTTGGGGTGGCAGAGGTGGTGGGTGGGTCAGACTCAGGAGAAGAGTTGTATGATGAGGATGATGATCGGGACCATCTGTATGTGCCTCAGAGTCCGACCCCGGAAAACATGTTGTATCGTGTGTTTAGGTACTAAAATCTGCGTTCCCTCCCAGTAGTGTTGGGCGAACAGTGTTTGCCACTGTTCGGGTTCTGCAGAACATCACCCTGTTCGGGGTGACTATATAGCAGACTATATAGCATTGTGTTTAATGCCACTCTGTGTACACGGCTCAGCCACACTATATAGCATTGTGTTTACTTCCACTCTGTGTCTGCTGGGAACAGTAGTACACCGCTCACCCGCCACTGTATAGCATTGTGCTCTGTGTCGCTGCTGACAATAGTGGTACACCGCTCACCCACCACTGTATAGCATTTCTGTACTGCCACTGTACTGCTGCCAGTCAGCGTGTACTTTAAGGATAAGTGAAATGAGGAAGAAATCCGGTGAAAGAGGGAGGGGCAAGGGAAGAGGTGTTTCCCCTGACGGTTCACGTACAGGCCACAGGGGAGCACCCAAGAAAACCCACTCAATACCGTCCATGTTGTCCAGGACAACAACCCTCACAGATCCAAAAGAACAGGACCAGATAATTACTTGGATGACCTCTCAAGCGTCCAGCAGTGGGTTAAGCAGCACCAGCACATCACGCACGAGGTCCGAGTCCTCAGCCAGTTAAAGTCTGGGCTTTCTTTGAAGACTGCACTGAGGATGTTACCATGGCGATTTGCAAGGTGTGCAAGACCCGCCTGAGCAGGGGGAAAAGTATTAACAACCTCTCCACCACCAGCATGAGCCGCCACATTCTATCCAAACATCCCACTCTGTGGGCAAACGCGGCAGGACAGGGTACCACCAGCAACACTGCCTCCCTTGGGTTCACCAGACTCACCACCAGACCCGCCTCAGCAGCAGCAGTAGCCCAGCCATTGCGTGGTTCACAACATTCACAAACATCAGACGATGCTGACACTGTCACTTTCCGGATTAGTGCTCTTGAGGTCTCCCAGTGTTCATCAAACACAACAACCAACAGCCCTTCGGTGTGCAGCCCTACGGTTGAGTTGTCTGTCTCTGAGATGTTTGAGCGCAAGAGGAAATTGCCAGCAAATGACCCCCGGGCCGTGGCAGTAACAGCCAGCCAGCATAGCCAAGCTTCTGGCCTGCGAAATGCTGCCATATCGAGTGGTGGAGACAAACAGCTTCAAGGGCATGATGTCAGTGGCCATCCCACGTTACGTGGTTCCCAGCCGCTACCACTTTGCACGCTCTGCAGTGCCTGAGTTGCATGAGCACGTGGTCAGCTAAATAACCCGTAGCTTGAAGAATGCCGTTGCCTGCAAGGTTCACCTCACCACTGACACCTGGACGAGTGCGTTCGGCCAGGGTCGATACATCTCCCTTACCACGCACTGGGTGAACCTTGTGGAGCCTGGCAGCGATTCCTCACCTGCTACGGCGCGGGTGTTGCCCACGCCGCAAACAGCTGCACCGCCGTCCCTCCCACTGGATAACAACAGCAGCACCTACCTCTCTGACTCCTTCTCCTCCAACGCATCTCAAAGCTGTACCTCATCCGGAAATGCTAACCCAGCACCAGCAGCAGTAGGATCGTGGAAGCAGTGCAGCACAGCTGTTGGCATGCGTCAGCAAGCGTTGCTGAAGCTGATCTGCCTTGGGGATAAGCAGCACACAGGGGAGGAAATTTGGAGGGGAATAAAGGAACAGACGGATTTGTGGCTGGCACCGCTGGACCTGAAACCGGGCATGAAGCTAGACACCTGGCACGAACTGGCAATGTACGCAATAGAGGTGCTGGCTTGCCCGGCAGCCAGCGTTATGTCGGAACGCTGTTTCAGTGCTGCCGGAGGCATCGTCACAGATCGGCGTATCCGCCTCTCCACAGAAAATGCAGACCGTCTGACTCAAATTAAAATGAATCAATCCTGGATTGGAAACGACTACGCAACACTCCAGGACCCCAACCAAGTAACATGACCGATGAACATCTGGGATGGTTTAGCGTTTCCGGTCCCTGTTTATTGAACCTCTCATCTGTATTACATTTATGACTGCATGGCGGCAAAAAGCATTGCTGCTATATCCGCACGCTTTTTGTCCTCATGCAAGGCCTGGGTTGTTGTGTCTCACAAAGCGTGGCCTTCTCCTCCTGCGCCTCCTCCTGTTCCATCACGTGTGCTGCTGCTGCTGCTGCTGGGTTAGCGTTGCCGGTCCCTGTTTATGGAACCTCTTATCTTTATTACATTTATGACTGCATGGCGGTACAAAGCATGCTATCCGCACGCTTTTTGTCCTCATGCAAGGCCTGGGTTGTTGTGTCTCACAAAGCGTGGCCTTCTCCTCCTGCGCCTCCTCCTGTTCCATCACGTGTGCTGCTGCTGCTGGGTTACCGTTGCCGGTCCCTGTTTATGGAACCTCTTATCTTTATTACATTTATGACTACATGGCGGTACAAAGCATGCTATCCGCACGCTTTTTGTCCTCATGCAAGGCCTGGGTTGTTGTGTCTCACAAAGCGTGGCCTTCTCCTCCTGCACCTCCTCCTGTTCCATCACGTGTGCTGCTGCTGCTGCTGCTGGGTTAGCGTTGCCGGTCCCTGTTTATGGAACCTCTTATCTTTATTACATTTATGACTGCATGGTGGTACAAAGCATGCTATCCGCACGCTTCTTGTCCTCATGCAAGGCCTGGGTTGTTGTGTCTCAAAGCGTGGCCTTCTCCTCCTGCGCCACCCTCCTCCTGTTCCATCACGTGTGCTGCTGCTGGGTTAGCATTACCGGTCCCTTTTCCTGGAACCTCTTATATGTATTACATTTATGACTGCATGCCGACAAAAAGCATGTTACCTGTGCAAAGAAAACAGACATTTCCCGCATTTAAAAGACAGTTTTCCCTTTGAAACTTTAAAATCGATTTTCTCAAAAACTATAAGCTCTTTTTGCTAAATTTTTTTTCCTCTTGTACCCACTCCCAAGGTGCACATACCCTGTAAATTTGGGGTATGTAGCATGTAAGGAGGCTTTACAAAGCACAAAAGTTCGGGTCCCCATTGACTTCCATTATGTTCGGAGTTCGGGTCGAACACCCGAACATCGCGGCCATGTTCGGCCTGTTCGGCCCGAACCCGAACATCTAGATGTTCGCCCAACACTAAGCTATCCGAGCTCAGATAGCGTCACCAGCTCGGATAGCGTCACGTCTGACGTCACCTCGAGTCATCACAAGCGAATCAGAGGGCTCCCGGCCCTCTGACTGCAGTCAATCACAGAGGGGGAGCCTGGCCAAGCCCCCCTCTATAAATAGCGGACGCCATCTTGCCTCACTTGCCCTGCTTGCGACTTACTGACTAACTGTACTGAGAGATTGCTCCAGTGCTTTTTGTCTGTGTGCAAGTGCATTTATATTGTTCTAAACCTAGCGTTTTTACACTCCAACACTTGATATTCAACTGTATTGCTTTGTATTGTAGATAGATTGTATTTTAGGCAGTTTAGTTTGTGTGATTAGGGACTAGGGAGGGAGACTATCACTGCTGCAGCTGCCTGCTGCAGCTGCAGCCAGCAGCTAGGCCCTGTGCCTAGGCAAGGCAGCCTGCCCTGCTCTGTGCTCTAGTCTCTAGTTACCTGTGCTCTCACCTGTCCTACTCTACTGTACTACTACTTCTGTGTTAGATAGATTTGTACTATTTTGTAGTTAGCAAGGCCCAGCTTTACTGCTATACCTGTCCTGTATCTGCTCTCTGTAATCTAGTCACACCTGTTCTATTATTTAGCTAGATTCTTCTATTGTTTAGTTAGTAGTACTGTAGTGTACTCTAGTCTGTGTATAGGGACCGTCCGTCACCGCATTACCTAGGGTCTTTGTGTGCGCAGTGCACGTTTGCGCTGTCTGCACCCTCTCGTTAGTGCTACACCCGTCCTATTGTTTATATTACTTGTATTGTGTATTCGCTGACTATACTGTACTGTAGTCTGTGTATAGGGACACCGTCAGTCAGCATCAGCTAGGGTCTTTGTGTGCGCAGTGCACGTCTGCTCTGTCCAGTGTCCACACCCTCTCGTTAGTGCTACACCTGTCCTATTGTTTATATTACTTCTATTGTGTATTCGCTGAATTGTACTGTAGTCTGTGTATAGGGACACCATCAGTCAGCGTCAGCTAGGGTCTTTGTGTGCGCAGTGCACGTCTGCGCTGTCCGCACCCTCTCGTTAGTGCTACACCTGTCCTATTATTTATATTACTTCTATTGTGTATTCACTGAATTGTACTGTAGTCTGTGTATAGGGACACCGTCAGTCAGCGTCAGCTAGGAATTTTGTGTGCGCAGTGCATGTTTGCGCTGTCCGCACCCTCTCGTTAGTGCTACACCCGTCCTATTGTTTATATTACTTGTATTGTGTATTCACTGACTATACTGTACTGTAGTCTGTGTATAGGGACACCGTCAGTCAGCGTCAGCTAGGGTCTTTGTGTGCGCAGTGCACGTCTGCGCTGTCCGCACCCTCTCGTTAGTGCTACACCCGTCCTATTGTGTCTATTACTTCTATTGTGTATTTGCTGACTTGTACTGTAGTCTGTGTATAGGGACACCGTCAGTCAGCGTCAGCTAGGGTTTTTGTGTGCGCACTGCGCACTCTCTCGTTAGCGCTACACCGATCTCTGCTGTAGAGTACACCTGTCCGTCACCTCACACACCCACCACCACCAGTCCCCAGGGCCGGATTTGTAATGTTCACCACCCAAGGCCTACTGTCACCAACCGCCCCTGAACAACCACGCTCCCTGTTGGGGAAGAGATTGAGTTGGGAGGGAAAGGGTGCTACTGGTTATTATATATGGCCAATGTGATGCAGATAATTGTGAGCTGATGCAAATATGCAGACTTTTGCATCTTAAAAAATGATCAAAGCAGCTGCAGGAGTTGAATGGTCCATTTCCAAGCAGCATCCATTTGCATCAACTTGGAATTATAAGCATTCATTGGTCATTCCTACTGGTATTAGAAGGTAGGGTCACATATAAGGTGCTACTTAGAGAGG
Organism: Hyperolius riggenbachi; assembly: GCF_040937935.1. Lineage (NCBI taxonomy): Eukaryota > Metazoa > Chordata > Amphibia > Anura > Hyperoliidae > Hyperolius > Hyperolius riggenbachi. The sequence goes on along the minus strand of NC_090652.1, from coordinate 168,479,007 downwards.
GAGGAATTATCACATGCTGAGTGCTGCTGGGTGGGGGAGAGTATAACATGCAGGGTGGGGAAGGAGTATAACATACTGGATGCTGGTGGGAGGCAGGGACAGACATACTGGATGCTGGTGGGAGCCAGGGGTGTGTGTGTGTGTGTGTGTGTGTGTGTATACATACTGGATGCTGGTGAGAGGCAGGGACAGACATACTGCATGCTGGTGGGAGGCAGGGACAGACATACTGGATGCTGGTGGGAGGCAGGGGTGCGTACGTGTGTGTACACATACTGGGTGCTGGTGGGATGAAGGGGTGTGTGTGTGTGCGCGTGTGTGTACACATACTGGGTGCTGGTGGAATGCAGGGGTGTGTGTGTGTGCGCGTGTGTGTACACATACTGGGTGCTGGTGGAATGCAGGGGTGTGTGTGTGTGCGCGTGTGTGTACACATACTGGGTGCTGGTGGAATGCAGGGGTGTGTGTGTGTGTACACACATACTGGGTGCTGGTGGGATGCAGGGGTGTGTGTGTGTGTGTGTGTGTGTGTGTGTGTGTGTACACATACTGGGTGCTGGTGGGATGCAGGGTGTGTGTGTGTGTGTACACATACTGGGTGCTGGTGGGAGGCAGGGACATACATACCGGGTGCTGGTGGGATGCAGGGGTGTGTGTGTGTGTGTGTGTTTGTGTGTGTGTGTGTGTGTGTGTGTACACATACTGGGTGCTGGTGGGAGGCAGCGAAATACATACTGGATGCTGGTGGGATGCAGGGATGGACGCGTAGGTGTGTGTCTGCGTGCATAGTGTATGTGTAGTGTGTGCGTGTGCGTGTACACATACTGGGTGCTGGTGGGAGGCAGGGACATACATACTGGGTGCTGGTGGGATGCAGGGGTGTGTGTGTGTGTGTGTGCACACATACTGGGCAGTGTTCTCCCCAGGCTCTTTCAGCCGGGTGCTCCACCCGGCTAGTTTTGGTGAGTACCCGGCTGTCATCAGCTCACCACCTCCTATGCTGTAAGCAGAATTGTGCAGAGAAGCACCGGCCCTGCATTCTCTCATCTTGCCCCACCCGGCTACTTTTTCATGCCACCCGGCTGGAAAAAATTTCTGGGGAGAACACTGCTGGGTGCTGGTGGGAGGCAGCGACATACATACTGGATGCTGGTGGGAGGCAGGGACATACATACTGGGTGCTGGTGGGATGCAGGTGTGTGTGTGTGTGTGTGTGTGTGTACACATACTGGATGCTGGTGGGATGTAGGGATGGACGCGTAGGTGTGTGTCTGCGTGCATAGTGTATGTGTAGTGTGTGTGTGTGTGTGTGTACACATACTGGGTGCTGGTGGGAGGCAGGGACATACATACTGGGTGCTGGTGGGATGCAGGTGTGTGTGTGTGTGTGTGTGTGTGTGTGTGTGTATGTGTGTGTGTGTGTGTGTGCACATACTGGGTGCTGGTGGGAGGCAGCGACATACATACTGGGTGCTGGTGGGAGGCAGGGACATACATACTGGGTGCTGGTGGGATGCAGGTGTGTGTGTGTGTGTGTGTGTGTGTGTGTGTGTGTGTGTGTGTGCGCACATACGGGATGCTGGTGGGATGCAGGGATGGACGCGTAGGTGTGTGTCTGCGTGCATAGTGTGTGCGTGTGTGTGTGTACACATACTGGGTGATGGTGGGAGGCATAATGGCAGCTGCTTTGTGGAGGGGAGAGAGACTGTGAGGAACATACTTGGAGCTACTGGGTGGTGTGAGAGAGAGATACTGGGTGCTGCTCTGTGGGGGCATAGTGGGGGGCACACAAACTGCATGCTGCTTTATGTGTGGAAGAGAGAGAGAGAGATACTTGGTGCTGATGGGGAAAGGGAGAGGGGCATACTGGGTACAGGTGGAAGGCAAAATGGGGAGGGGGGGCACAAACTGGGTGCTGCTATGTGGGGGGTGAGGAGAGAGGGACATACTTAGTGGGGGGAGAAGGGACATACCGGATGCTGTTGGGTCGGTTGATTCCCTGGGATCACACTGGGAGGCTGCTGCGTGAGGAGGAGGGAAGGGTCATTTACACTGGGAAGGGGAGAGGAATTTCACACAGGCGGCTGCTGCTGATCGGGGGACAGATTGCGTGATGCTGGTGGACAAGGGATTAGTAGATGCAGGGTGGTGCTGCTTACCAGACCTCCTGCATCTTTGTTTATAGTCCGGCCTCCTTCTCTCCTCTCGTAGTCCGGTTCTTCTGCAGGTGCAACAGATCTTGCCATTGCCTGCACTCTGGGGTTTCTCACTTTCATTCAGCCCCAGCAGCACGGCGAGATCTCTCTACTGATGTGTGGCGCTGCATCAGTCACGTGTTTTCCCGGCTTCTCCACACCACTGACCGGAAGTCGGGTGGAGAAGGGCGCTGATCATCTGCAAGTGACAGCGGGCGGCTGCAGCACCGGAGCAGCTGCCCGCTGAACATCAGGCCACCTCATAGATCCTTGCTGCAGATCAAAGCGGGTCTGCGCTAACCGCGATTTGCTTCCAAAGTGGGGGAACTGTCAAGACGCATGAGGCTAGATGTTCATTTTCGCCACTTTGACTGCCTTTATCCATGCGCCCTTATATTCTTCCGCCCTAGGAACTGGCCTTGGAGGCCTTTCCATAAATCCGGCCCTGCCATTCCCACCCATTAAAGTACCCCACTTGTCCCACCCACCTTTACATACATACAAGTTTTTTTTCATTTGTATAATATTAAAAATATACGATGTCTGGCACTGGCAGCCGCGGTTTGGGCAGGGGCAGCAAGGGTAGCAAGGGCATCGCCAAGAGAGGAGGTCGTGGGCGTGGCAGCCGCGCCAACACCACCATGCGCAGTTCTGCGTCTGCACCAGTGGCTATTCTGCCATTAGCCACTGGCCGTGGACGCCTTGGCCGCCCAACAGCTGGGAGTCACGCTGCAGAGACACAGCAGCAGCAGCGTGTGGCGCAGATGTTCCTCCCACCGCCAGGTCGTAGCCGTCCTATTGAGGAGAAGGACGCAGACTCTGTGGTAGAACTGATGGTGGATGAGCAGGCCACCATTAGCTCTGGAACCGAGTCCTCCACCCCCGCCACCACTCCTGTTCGCAAGAGTAGCAGCAGCAGACCAGCACTGCCTGGGGAGGAGGAGGAGGAGTGCAGTTCTCCAGCCCCAGCGGGCGACACCAGCACCCTGTCACTCAGCACCTTCTTATCCCCAAGCGCAGTGGGGTTATGGAATGCTGTTGCGGCAAAATTGGAGGAGGAAGGAATGTTCATGGGCACTTTGGGGGATGATGCTTTGGACAGTCAGACAGTGGTCACTGTCCATCCGCCCATGCATGCAGAAGGGGAGTTTGTGGGATCCCAGCAGGACATGTTTGCGAAGGGGGAGGATGATGATGACAGGGTGAAGGACAGAGACTGGGTGCCAGGTCCTGGGAGTGGGGATGTCATCAGCTCTGAGGAGGAGGAGCAGGATGCGTCTGTGGGCCTTGCTAGAAGGATCAGCATCGCAGGCATGGGCAGGATCACAAGTGGGCGTGGTATGCAGGCCACACAGCGTGCTGATCCCGAGACGAGTTCTGCCAGTGCCACCACCAGCCGCACCAAGAACCCCCCCCCCAACCACCACAGGGAGACCAGCGGCAGCAGCACCTTCCAGCCGAAGGGGCAACTTCACCTCCCCAATATGGAATTTTTTCACTCTGCCATATGTGGAGTGCAAGTATGCCACCTGCAACCAGTGCCGCAAGCAGTTCAGCAGAGGAAAGGAGCCCTCTGCGTTTGGCACCACCTCTCTGGTCAACCATCTTGCAGGGAAACACTTTCATGAGCATGAGGAGTTCGTGAAGTTGAAGGAAGCTGGCAGTGGCAGACCCGCCACCACTGCGAAGCCCTCGGCAGCAGCCGCCCGCCCTCCTCCACCTCCTCCAGCAGCACCAGCAGGAGTGCATCAGCAACGCACTGCTCCTCCTCCCTCTGCAACTCCTGCCGCCAACACTTAGGCCTGTTCTGGCAGCCAGTCCTCAGTGGCCTCCTCTGCTCCCTCCACTGATTCCCGTGCCAGCAAAAGGCGTCGCCAGACCCTGCTCAGCGACACCTTCCAGGGGGTGGTCAGGGTTCTGCCTCCCAGCAGCCATCGCATGCGTCAGCTGAACGGCTTGCTGGCAGGGGCCATGTGCTCCCAACTCCTGCCTTATTCCCTTGTGCAGGAGGGGAGCGACATGCGTGCGCTCCTGATGTGTGCAGCCCCCGATTGGCCAATCCCCAGCCAACATTTTTTCGCACGCACGGCCATCCCTGCACTTCACCGCTCTGTGATGGCCAATGTCGGGAGAGGGCTGGAGCACGCGGTGGGTCAATGGGTCCACGTCACCATGGACTCGTGGAGCAGCCGGTTTGGGACAGGCCGCTATCTGTCCTTCACCGCGCATTGGGTCAGCTTGGTGGAAGGGGGTGAGGAGGGGGGAGCAGCATCGGGCACTGTCAGAGCAGTAGCAGCACCAACAACGCAGTGGGTGGTGCCACCATGCAGGGTCAGCGGAATTGCAGCAGGTTCCTCTGATCCGCTTCCATCCTCCGGCACACCAGCCCAAACCCCCCGCCTCAGCAGCAGCGTGAAGCCCCGCCACTGCCAAGCGCATCTGGAATTGGTCAGCCTGGGGAAGACCAAACTGACGGCGAACCACGCCCTGTCCAAACTCCGAGAGCAGGAGAGGAATTGGCTGACCCCAAGAGGCCTCAGAGTCGGAGAGGTGGTGTCCGACAATGGGGCAAACCTGGTTGCTGCAATCAGCAGGTGAGACCTGACCCACATCCCCTGCCTGGCGCACGTCCTGAACCTGGTAGTCCAAAAGTTCCTGCGGACCTACCAGGGGATGGACCGACTCCTTGAGGCGGCAAGGAAGGTTGTGCGTCATTTCCGGCTCTCACCTGCAGCCGCAGCGAGCCTGGAAGAGGTGCAGAAGGAGCTGCACCTGCCACAGCACCGGCTCATGATCGATGTTCCAACTCGGTGGAACTCCACCCTGGCGATGTTGGAGCGTCTGGTTGAACAGAGGCAGGCTGTCAGCCAGTACCTTGCACGAGCAACAGTTGCCTCCATCACTGCAACTGGGCGTGCCGCCACCAACCTCCCATCCATCATCTCCACAGAGGACTGGGGGCACATGCAGCAGGTGTGCTCAGTCCTGGCACCCTTCCTGCAGGCCACCAACATGGTAAGCAGGGACCATGCAATGGTGTGGGAGTGGGTCCCCTTGGTGTGTGTGCTGGACAGGGCCCTGTATGCACTGCTGGAAGAGGGAGCGGCAGCCTTGGACCAGCAGGAGCTGCAGGCAGCTTCACAGGCCACCTCTGAGGAGGAGGGCTTGGAGTTGGTGGAGGTCCCTGACCTTGCTGCTGATGAGGGGGAGCAGCAGAGCACAGCTGGACTGGGGCGGGGGTGGAGAGAGGATGAGGTGGAGGAGGCAGAGGAAGTGGACAGCACTGTCAGCTCTGGGGCTGCCGATGATGTGCCAACAGATGTGGCCATACTCTTCCCAATGGCAGCGCACATGCTGAGGTGCCTGCGCAAGGACCCAAGGGTGATCCAGATGAAGCAGAGGGAGGACATCTGGATCTGCATGATGCTGGACCTACGTCTGAAGGGGAAGCTCAGCCAGTTCCTGCCTGCAGGAGGAGACCGTGCGCAACAAATGAGGGATTTGCAGCTGTCCCTTGTTGAGCGCTTGGAGGAAGCCTTCCCTCAGACATCCACCCCCACTGTCCAGCCAGCACAGAGGCAGCAGCAGGTGCCTGCATCCACCAGCAGCAAGCGCACGCGCACCACAGACCTGCTGTCTCTGACCCAAGAGCTCTACATGAGTGTAGAGCTGCCAAGGACTAGAGAGGAGGTGCCTGCAGCAGCATCCTTCTCCAGTCAAAGGCAGTGCTTGACCCACATGGTGGCTGACTACATGGGGTCCTTCAGCGGGCTTGACAGCGTGGCCCCTGTTGATCCCATGGAGTATTGGGTCAAGCACCTGCCGATCTGAAGCGAGCTTGCGCAGTACGCCCTGGAAGTGCTCTCCTGCCCCCCTTCCAGCGTACTGTCAGAGCGTTGCTTCAGTGCAGCCGGTGGAGTCGTCACTGAGAAGCGATCTCGTCTGTCTCACAAGTCTGTGGACAGACTGACGTTTCTCAAAATGAACCAGGCTTGGGTGTAAGGCGAATTCCTGGCCCCTGTTGTCGGCGAAAGGGGGACATGAAGTGGCGCACACACATTACACCTGCATCTGCTGCTGCTGTATTTCTTCCTGCTGTCTGTGTCTCCACTGCCAGGGAACACATTACAAGGTGCTGTTGCCCATGCGCCACCAGCTATTACACTCAAAAATAGCTGCCTGCATTAATTTGAAAAAAAAAATTAAAAATGGTAATTATTTTAGAGGTGTCCGGGTTGAAAACTGTGCTGTCCCAATTGTGTATTGGACACAATTTGGGCTTCACGACCGCTGTCTGGAACCTCATGCTGTGTATTTATGGCCCTGGAACCACCACTAGGAACCAGGGCCTATTATGTCTCGCTGCCTGCCCTCCTGCCTGCTGCCAGTCTGCCACACACTCAACCTCCTCACGCTGCCTGCTGTTGTATTTCCTCCTGCTGTCTGTGTCTCCACTGCCAGGGAACACATTACAAGGTGCTGCTGCCCATGCACCAACAGCTATTACGCTCAAAAATAGCTGCCTGCATTAATTTGAAAAAAAAAAATAAAAACATTTGTAATTATTTTAGAGGTGTCCGGGTTGAAAACTGTGCAGTCCCAATTGTGTATTGGACACAATGTGGGCTTCACGACCGCTGTCTGGAACCTCATGGTGTTTATTTACGGCCCTGGAACCACCGCTAGGAACCAGGGCCTATTATGTCTCGCTGCCTGCCCTCCTGCTGCCTGCTGCCAAATGCCAGTCTGCCACACACACTGATCCTCCTCACGCTGCCTGCTGTTGTATTTCCTCCTGCTGTTTGTGTCTCCACTGCCAGGGAACACATTACAAAGTGCTTCTGCCCATGCGCCAACAGCTATTACACTCAAAAATAGCTGCCTGCATTAATTTGAAATTTTTTTTTTAAATTGTAATTATTTTAGAGGTGTCCGGGTTGAAAACTGTGCTGTCCCAATTGTGTATTGGACACAATTTGGGCTTTACGACCGCTGTCTGGAACCTCATGCTGTGTATTTACGGCCCTGGAACCACCACTAGGAACCAGGGCCTATTATGTCTCGCTGCCTGCCCTCCTGCCTGCTGCCAGTCTGCCACACACTCAACCTCCTCACGCTGCCTGCTGTTGTATTTCCTCCTGCTGTCTGTGTCTCCACTGCCAGGGAACACATTACAAGGTGCTTCTGCCCATGCACCAACAGCTATTACGCTCAAAAATAGCTGCCTGCATTAATTTGAAAATAAAAATAAAAAATTTGTAATTATTTTAGAGGTGTCCGGGTTGAAAACTGTGCAGTCCCAATTTTGTATTGGACACAATGTGGGCTTCACGACCGCTGTCTGGAACCTCATGGTGTTTATTTACGGCCCTGGAACCACCACTAGGAACCAGGGCCTATTATGTCTCGCTGCCTGCCCTCCTGCCTGCTGCCAGTCTGCCACACACTCAACCTCCTCATGCTGCCTGCTGTTGTATTTCCTCCTGCTGTCTGTGTCTCCACTGCCAGGGAACACATTACAAGGTGCTGCTGCCCATGCTCCAACAGCTATTACGCTCAAAAATAGCTGCCTGCCTTGCATTATTTATTTTGAAAAAATAAATAAATTATTTTAGAGGTGTCCGGGTTGAAAACTGTGCTGTCCCAATTGTGTATTGGACACAATGTGGGCTTCACGACCGCTGTCTGGAACCTCATGCTGTTTATTTACGGCCCTGGTACCACCGCTAGGAACCAGGGACTATTATGTATCGCTGCCTGCCCTCCTGCTGCCTGCTGCCAGTCTGCCACACACTCAACCTCCTCACGCTGCCTGCGGTTGTATTTCCTCCTGCTGTCTGTGTCTCCACTGCCAGGGAACACATTACAAGGTGCTGCTGCCCATGCGCCAACAGCTATTACGCTCAAAAATAGCTGCCTGCCCTGTATTATTTATTTTGAAAAAAAAAATTAAATTATTTTAGAGGTGTCCGGGTTGAAAACTGTGCTGTCCCAATTGTGTATTGGACACAATGTTGGCTTCACGACCGCTGTCTGGAACCTCATGCTGTTTATTTATGGCCCTGGTACCACCGCTAGGAACCAGGGCCTATTATGTCAGTCACATCACACTGCCTGACACACACTACTCCTCCTCCCGTAGCTGCATAGAGCTTCTGCTGTCTGTGTGCTGCTACCACTGCCAGGGAGAACAGAAGAAGAACTATTTTCTGCTGCCACCTGCCCACCCACTCTCCTACCGACAGCTATTACCCCACTACAATAGCTGCAAGCCTGCAACTACTTCCTCCTCCTGCTGATGTCTGTGTTTTACCACCGCCAGGGTACACAGAAAAAGGCGCTGTGGCTTGCAATGTGCCACTACCTACCTATTATGCCATCAACACAAATATAACTATGGTGTTATTAAAAATAAAATATTTCCACAAATGAAGTAAAAAAAATATTACAAAAGAAAGGAAAACCAAGACACATAATATAATGATAGAGAAGAAGAGGAAGAAGAAGAAGATTATATAGAAGAAGAAGATACAGAAGAAGAAGAAGAAGAAGATATAGAAGAAGAAGAAGAAGAAGAAGAAGATATAAAAGAAGAAAAAGGAGAAGGAGAAGAAGAAGAAGAAGAAGATGGTATAGAAGAAGAGGAAGATGGTATAGAAGAAGAAGAAGAAGAAGATATAGAAGAAGAAGAAGATATAGAAGAAGAAGAAGATATAGAAGAAGAAGATATAGAAGAAGAAGAAGGTGTAGAAGAAGAAGAAGGTGTAGAAGAAGAAGAAGATATAGAAGAAGAAGAAGGTGTAGAAGAAAAAGAAGAAGAAGAGGAAGAAGAAGAAGAAGAAAAGGATATAGAAGAAGAAGAAGAAGATATAGAAGAAGAAGAAGAAGGTATAGAAGAAGAAGAAGATATAGAAGAAGAAAAAGGTATAGAAAAAGAAGAAGAAGATATAGAAGAAGAAGAAGAAGATATAGAAGAAGAAGAAGATATAGAAGAAGAAAAAGATAATTGAAGAAGATACAAGAAGTAGAAGATGAAGAAGATTCGAGTAGAAGAAGATATAGAAGAAGAAGAAAAAGAAGAAGATATAGAAGAAGAAGAAGAAGATAGAAGAAGAAGAAGAAGACGACGTAAATTAAGACTCCCAACTTACAACCATTTTGGACACACCTTCTCATGCAAACACTTTGCATGGAGTTAATTTACTATTTTTGATACCTTTTTTATAACTACTACATCACCGCATAATCACTTGATGTTTTTCTTCATAAAAAAGGTGGTTTCATGCATCATTGACCTCCAATACAAGTTTTAAAAGCTATTTAAGGCCAGCTCGAATATTTTACTCGAATACAGACTCGGATAGTGACGTCGGATATCCGAGGTCGAATCGGATATTCGATTAACTCGAATATTGAACTTCGAGTGAATTCGGATAGTTTACTATCCAAATTCGACCAAAGTTGAATAGGATAATGAGGTATCCGAGCAACACTGCCTATCCCTAACCCCTATACCCCCCCCCCCCCCTTGGTGTTAATAAGCATAGTTTAAGAAATTGTATATGTTACAATTGTATTCGAACTATACCTAAGCCTACTCTCACACAGAACCCTCCCTGTACCTATCCCTAACCCCTAGACCCCCCTGGAGGTGCCTAACCTAACCACCCCTCTGGTGGTGGTGCCTAACCCTAACCACCCCACGGTGGTGGTGGTGCCTAACCCTAACCACCTCCCTGGTGGTGGTGCCTAACCCTAACCACCCCCCTGGTGGTGGTGCCTAACCCTAACCACCCCCCTGGTGGTGGTGCCTAACCCTAACCATCCCCACTGCACAAATACCTAAACACACATAGAAACACTAATATATTTGATACCGTAAAATAATTCACTACAAATAACATTAATAGAATAATTTATATATTTTTAATACAGTAAATAGCCTTACAATCACATAAACATTTAAAATATTATTAAAAGTAAAAGTTACATATTTGTAATACAATAAATAGCTTTACAATCACGTATGCATTCAAAATATTATACATTGAAAAAGTTATATATTTATAATAGAATAAATAGCCGTACAATCGCATACCCATTAAAAATCTTAAAATAATGGTAATATTAACAGTGATATATTAGTAAGATAATAAATCTGAAAACTATAATTTATGCATTATAATTCTGAAAACAAGGTTAATACCAAAAACAATATATTTTTAATACAATAAGCTTAAAAACGATATTTAAGCATTATACTTATGAAAACGAAAATTTACTTATTACACTCCTGAAAGCAAAATTTGAAAACGATAAAATAAGTTAAGCTGAAATTAAAAACGAATTAGTAAACAATATTTGTAATAAACCTTATTCTGTAAACGAAAACGTTTGTGAACACGATCCCTGCAACCGCTATTTCTGAGCGATACCCACCACCTTCCAGAGACTGTCCAAAAATTCCAAACCTTTTGCAATGCCCACCGGAACTGTCCTTACAAACACAATACCCACTGTTGAACCAGTCCAAGGCACCAGGACAAGTTTCCTCAGAAATCTCCCAGAACACTTTGAAGCTCCATAGAAATCCCGAGAGGTTAGAATGCCTTTTAGGCTCACATGGAGAACTATCAAGAACCCCTATGGAACCTAGGGCAATTCCAGAGTCAGGGTTACAAGGACAAACATCAAGATCAGGGCTTTCAGGGACCAGAACCATCTCTGGGCATGCAGGCAGACTGGCAATATCAGAACATGTCTCCACTAAGGAAGTATCTGAGTATGCTGACACATTAGACACACTTGGGCATTCTGGCACACAGAGCACATCTGGGCACACTGGTACAAGAGAAACGTCTGGGCATGTCAAGGAACTGCGGACCTCAGAGTCAGTCACAATAGGACTGAAACCAGGACTGGGCAGAAAATCATCATGACTAGACTTCACAGCTACTGGACTCTCACTAAAGAATGCAGAATCAGACTTAGATGTCACTGATTCTAGCAAGGACAAATCTTCTGATATATGCACCGAACTAGATAGGGGTTCCACAACTTCCTCTGGACTGGACAGCGACTCATCTAGTACACTGGATTGGAGATCCAAAAGAGCTGCAAAACAAGTCAGTATTGCAGCAACCCCCACTGAACTGGGCAAAACTGAGGAACTCACTGGACAGGAAGGGGACTCTGGAACCTCTGCCACACCGGCCAGAGAACCAGAATTTTGCAAGATACAAGGCAGGGTTTCAGGAACACTGACTAAACCGGACTGAAATTCTGAGACTTCTATTATTTTTACCAGAGAATCAGAATTATCCATGTTACAGGGTAAGACTTCTGAAACATTCAGAGGACAGGGCCGGAGTTCACCGGCTGCTACAACTTTAGACAGGACAATGCTTCACTGGACAAAGATTCATCAAGTTTTATTAGAGTGGACTGTAATTCTAAGACAGCTGCTAAACAGGTGAATATTACTGCAACACCAACTGAGGTAAGCAGTGCCTCTGAGTCCTCTTCTAGAGATATTGAAGCATCCAAAGTACTGGGTGAAGCATAAGACTCTGCTATCTCAGCTTCACTGGACAGTATCACTGAACAGTCCATGTTGCAGGGCAGAACCATGGAAGCACCTGCTGGACAGCATAATGATTCTGTGACCTGAGCTTCATTGGACAGAACTACTGCGTAATTCATGGTACAGGGCGAATTTACTGGAACATTTTCTGGACAAAGCAATGATTCTGTGATTTCAGGTTTACATAACAGAAGCTCTGAACCATTCACGAAACAAGAGCAAGGTGTAGAAACAGGAAGATCAGGACACAATGTTTGCGCATCTGAATCACTGTTCAACTGTAAAATTGGAAAATTCAGATGCTGGGGTTCTAAGGTTACTAAACATGATTGCTGAGACTCAGGAACTGATGTAGTGCATCTATTGGTGTCTGCTGGAACATATAGTTTGCAGCATGCAGAAAACAAATCAGTAGGAATTTTTTTTTTTTTTTCGCAAACCGTGTTGCAATCAATCTAACAAATTCCAGGGGGTCATCAAAAACCTCCTCGTTTTCCTCAGCAACTTCCTGAGCCCAAGTTCTCATCTTGCTATCAAGCAGGTATAAGATAATAAACCGGGACTGCTGAAATGTTGTAGCTGATCTGAAGAAAGAACATGGGCTTGATTCACAAAGCGGTGCAAAGTGTTTGCACGCCTGTGAAAAGCCCTTTATCACGCCTAAACTCAGTTTAGGCGTGATAAGAAGAAACTCGCGCGATCTCCCGCGCACAAAGTTTTGCGCGCGTAGCGCACCGCGCTGCGCGCGCAGTGTACCGTGCTTCGCGCGCACCGTCCATTGAGCCCTATGGGACTTTGCGCGCGCAGCGCGGTGCGCTACGCGCGCAAAACTTTGCGCTCGGGAGCTTCGCGCGAAGAGCAGCACAAATCGGTGATAACTCAGCTTTGCACGGCTTATCACGCCTAAAGTCTTTTAGGCGTGATAACTGAGTTATCACCGCTTTGTGAATCAGGGCCCATGAATTCAAAATTTTGCAATTCTGCAAGAAAGTCGGAAAATACTTGTTGCCACCATTATAACGAGTTAGAGAAGCAAGGTGTGCATCTCTTTTTGGTTGTAGGGAAACAAAGCTAGCAGGTGATGTCGTTGCTAGGGGCAAAGCAGAATTAGCATTTTTCTTTACAGAAGGTAATTGCTTAGGGATTCTCAGCATCACAGGATCAAAAATGGAACGTCTTAAAGTGGATCCGAGATGAACTTTTACTCATTGCATAATTGTGTCCCTTTCCTATAGTTTATAGGGCATTCCTCAAGCCAAATACTTTTTTGTTTTGTTTTAATAGTTTAATTCCCTATAAACTAAAAAAGCCACGCCCACAGCCCTCAGAGTGCCAAGGCACTTTCAGACAATAGCAAGGGCTTACAGGAGTTCAGTCTGGGAAGGAGGAGGGGGAGGTGTTACTAGCCATTGATTTCAAAGGCAGAGGGGAGGAGAGAGGAGGAGAGGGGACTGAATTTACACACAAGAAATCTGATACCATCTCCAGCTCTTAGCCTGTGACAATATGACAAAAAGAACATGGCTGCCCCCATTGTATCACAGGAATAGATAATCATACACTTTTTAAACTTTTGCAGCTAGATATGCTTTGTAAACTATCTAAACTTTAGATAAGATATATAGACAAGTTACTTGTTCTAGTTAGTGTTTCATCTCGGATCCGCTTTAAGTTAGTGTGACTACACTAATGATTGGTTGCTATGGGCAACGGAGAGACCGAATTGACATTGGTTACTGAGTGTTGTTCATACTGACTCCCAGAGCGATCACTCAAGATCTCATTCCATGCATCAATTAGCGGGATCACAAAGTCATGCACACACAGATTCATTCTAACCAAAGAAGAAGCAGACTCATTGCATGCATGCAAAACCATGTCACTCTTAGCAGTGTAAAATTCATAGAAATACTCTCGATCAATCTCCAATTCATAAATCAAAGCTTCAATTTCACATTTTTCAAACGGAGCATCCCATTCATTCTTGTCAGGAACTAAACAATTATTCTGGGCATAATTTATAGTTGGACCAGTCTGCAGGAAGCTAGCTGAAGTGGACTTGGCTTGGTTCTCTCCTGACAGAGAATTAACTTGATTAACTGGATCATTACTAGGATATTTCCTATTCTTAAGAATGTCCAGGACTTGTAACAAGTGTTGAACTTCAGAATATGCTCATTTTCCTTGCTGCACAAACAATTTGATTTACTCAATACTCTGTAATATTTTCTCATAAGAATATTCAGACAATTCTTTTAAACAAAAATCTTTATTCTTCCTGGCTAGCAAGGAAAGTTCATTGGTAGTTTCATAGGTCCATTTGACTCCCATGAATGACAATTGTATTTCATTATCTGCTAATGACAGAGTCTGATGCGTAGTTTTATGCAATACTTTAGACTTTGCTGCATACGGATTGCTTTTAAACGCTGCTGAAGGGACATTTGATTGACTAGCAACCAGGAGTTCATTAAGAGGATATGGCAATGGAGATATACCTAACCAGTTATGAATCACAAAAGCTATGAATTCCAAGAGCTTCTGTCTCAGAGTAGTGTGATCCAAAACATCAACTGCCCAATCAAAAAGCTTGCCCTTGAAGAGAGTGCAAACGATCTGATCAGCCCAGGTAGGAATTACAGAAACCTGAAAATCTGGATTTAACAAAAATCTATGCAATTCGGGCATAAATTTGCTTGCTGTTTCACAGTCAAGCTTTTCAAATCTTTCAAAAGACAGAGAACCATAACACACGGTGTCAGAGGCCTCCTCCATGTGATTTTGTGTATAGCCAGTCATAATGTAATGCTGGGGGGTCATACTTTCTGACCACGCAGCACAACAAGGCTAAGAGCTGGATAATGGAAGAGGCTACACAGGCTGCCCAGAGCAACTGCAGCTCTGGGGTTCTGATAAGACGCAATGGCAGAGCAGTGCGATGTTGCGCTGCTCTTGCGATAGCAAACATTCAGACAGAGACAAGACAGACTGGAGTGAGGTAGCCAAGAGCAACCGCAGCAATGGCTACCCTGCAAGGACAGGACTAGGCTAGCTAAGCACGGGTGATCACGCTAAACGCAACCTACTGAAACATGCTAAAAACTGACTAGCTAAACACAGGATATCAACAGTTAGAGTACGCATATATCAGCGGCACTGATATATCACCGTAGCACGAATACAAGGAAAATAACAAACGTTGACTAGAATATGTATATATTGGCGATGAACCAATATATAACATAAGCAAGGAAGACTAGCTAGATCTGGAACAATACAAAATCTCTGCACTAGAAGGAGTACGTATATATGTCCCCGTGGGAAATATATAATCGTAGCTCCACAAGATAACTGAACTACAAAGTAGCAAGACAAGGAAATATTATTCACAGTATGAAAGGACCCAGTAACAGCTCAGACAGAGCTGAAACTATGATGGGTGAAGTCTAAAAGGGGAGGCAGACTTTTATGTTGGCATCAGCCAATGGATGCAAGCATGCAAATCTCCACACAGCTGAATGGTAATCATTCAATCCTGAGCTGGCTTGATTACCATTTGCTAACTGAAAGACTATCATAACAAATGCATGTAGGAATTCCAGGGCTATCTGGCTGCAGCTCAGCTGTAGTAAACCATTGGTGGAATGATGAGAGCATTCTGAGCTGCCCAGAACTGCAGAGCAATTGCAGATGACAATGTGACTCATTGCAAATGTACAACCGAATGCAGGCTGACAATACAGAACTGTCCGTTTGCGGCTCCACCGCAACGGGCAGAACACACCACAGGAGGAATCCTTACAGATACGTGGTGTAGGAAATCACAGTGCAATTGATTGGCCATAATAAACCAGTGTATGGCTAGTAGTGTTGGGCGAACACCTAGATGTTCGGGTTCGCTAACGTTCGCCGAACATCGCCGCGATGTTCGGGTGTTCACACCGAACTCCGAACATAATGGAAGTCAATGGGGACCCGAACTTTCGTGCTTTGTAAAGCTTCCTTACATGCTACATACCCCAAATTAGCAGGGTATGTGCACCTTGGGAGTGGGTACAAGAAGAAAAAAAATATTTGAAAAAGAGCTTATAGTTTTTGAGAAAATTGATTGTAAAGATTCAAAGGAAAAACTGTCTTTTAAATGTGGAAAATGTCATGTTTCTTTGCACAGGTAACATGCTTTTTGTCGCCATGCAGTCATAAATGTAATACAGAGAAGAGGTTCCAGGAAAAGGGACCGGTAACGCTAACCCAGCACCAGCAGCAGCACACGTGATGGAACAGGAGGAGGCGCAGGAGGAGAAGGCCACGCTTTGTGAGACACAACAACCCAGGCCTTGCATGAGGACAAGAAGCGTGCGGATAGCATGCTTTGTACCGCCATGCAGTCATAAATGTAATAAAGATAAGTGGTTCAATAAACAGGGACCACGCGGCAACGCTAACCCAGCAGCAGCAGACGTGATGGAACAGGAGGAGGCGCAGGAGGAGAAGGCCACGCTTTGTGAGACACAACAACCCAGGCCTTGCATGAGGTACCGCCATGCAGTCATAAATGTTATAAAGATAAGTGGTTCAATAAACAGGGACCACGCGGCAACGCTAACCCAGCAGCAGCAGACGTGATGGAACAGGAGGAGGCGCAGGAGGAGAAGGCCACGCTTTGTGAGACACAACAACCCAGGCCTTGCATGAGGACAAGAAGCGTGCGGATAGCATGCTTTGTACCGCCATGCAGTCATAAATGTAATAAAGATAAGTGGTTCAATAAACAGGGACCACACGGCAACGCTAACCCAGCAGCAGCAGACGTGATGGAACAGGAGGAGGCGCAGGAGGAAAAGGCCATGCTTTTTGAGACACAACAACCCAGGCCTTGCATGAGGACAAAAAGCGTGCGGATATAGCAGCAATGCTTTTTGCCGCCATGCAGTCATAAATGTAATACAGATGAGAGGTTCAATAAACAGGGACCGGAAACGCTACACCATCCCAGACGTTCATTGGTCATGTTACTTGGTTGGGGTCCTGGAGTGTTGCGTAGTCATTTCCAATCCAGGATTGATTCATTTTAATTTGAGTCAGACGGTCTGCATTTTCTGTGGAGAGGCGGATACGCCGATCTGTGACGATGCCTCCGGCAGCACTGAAACAGCGTTCCGACATAACGCTGGCTGCCGGGCAAGCCAGCACCTCTATTGCGTACATTGCCAGTTCGTGCCAGGTGTCTAGCTTCGATACCCAATAGTTGAAGGGTGCAGATGGATTGTTCGACACAGCTACGTCATCTGACATGTAGTCCTTGACCATCTTCTCCAGGCGATCGGTGTTGGAGGTGGATCTGCACGCTTGCTGTTCAGTGGGCGGCTGCTGCATGGGTGTCAGAAAATTTTCCCACTCCAAGGACACTGCCGATACCATTCCCTTTTGGGCACTAGCTGCGGCTTGCGTTGTTTGCTGCCCTCCTGGTCGTCCTGGGTTTGCGGAAGTCAGTCTGTCGGCGTACAACTGGCTAGAGGAGGGGGAGGATGTCAATCTCCTCTCTAAAGTCTCCACAAGGGCCTGCTGGTATTCTTCCATTTTGACCTGTCTGACTCTTTCTTCAAGCAGTTTTGGAACATTGTGTTTGTACCGTGGATCCAGAAGGGTATAAACCCAGTAATTGGTGTTGTCCAGAATGCGCACAATGCGTGGGTCACGTTCAATGCAGTCTAGCATGAATTGAGCCATGTGTGCCAGAGTCCTACCAGAATCCTCATCATCCTCTTGTGAGCGTTGTGATAGTTGTTGTGATGCATCATAGTCGTCACCTTCCTCCTGGTCTGCTTCTGCTGACCATTCGCGCTGAATTGTGGAAGTCCAACGTGCACCGCTCTGGCCCTCGTCAGTGGTGGCATGAAATTCCTGCTCCAACTCCAGCTGTTCCGGATGGCCTGATGTTGGTACCATCACGCTGATCGTTTTCTCCTTCAGATTCCCCCAGTTGCATCATGACAGCTGTTTCCTTGATTTTCAACATTGACCTCTTCAGTAAACACAGCAGTGGTATGGTAATGCTGACTGAAGAGTTGTCACTGCTCACAAGCAACGTGGATTGCTCAAAATTTTGGAGGACTTGGCAGAGGTCCAACATGTTGGCCCAATGGGATCCACAGAAGCTTGGCAGCTGTCCGGATGCGCCTCGGTACTGCGCCGTCATGTACTAGACCACTGCACTCTTCTGCTCACAAAAGCGGGCTAGCATGTGCAGCGTAGAATTCCAGCGCGTAGGGACATCACACAGCAAGCGATGGTGGGGGAGATTGAAGCGCTCCTGCATCTTGGCGAGTGCCCCCGAAGCAGTACTGAAATTTCTACAATGTTTGGCCACTCGACGCACCTTCAACAGAAGATCAGCCACGCCTGGGTATGTCCTCAGGAACCGCTGAACTACTAGGTTCATCACGTGCGCCAGGCAAGGGATGTGTGTCAGCTTAGCCAACCTTAAAGCGCGAATGAGATTACTCCCATTATCACACACAACCATGCCCGGTTTCAGGTCCAGCGGTGCCAGCCACAAATCCGTCTGTTCCTTTATTCCCTTCCAAATTTCCTCCCCTGTGTGCTGCTTATCCCCAAGGCAGATCAGCTTCAGCAACGCTTGCTGACGCATGCCAACAGCTGTGCTGCACTGCTTCCACGATCCTACTGCTGCTGGGTTAGCGTTTCCGGATGAGGTACAGCTTTGAGATGCGTTGGAGGAGAAGGAGTCAGAGAGGTAGGTGCTGCTGTTGTTATCCAGTGGGAGGGACGGCGGTGCAGCTGTTTGCGGCGTGGGCAACACCCGCGCCGTAGCAGGTGAGGAATCGCTGCCAGGCTCCACAAGGTTCACCCAGTGCGCGGTAAGGGAGATGTATCGACCCTGGCCGAACGCACTCGTCCAGGTGTCAGTGGTGAGGTGAACCTTGCAGGCAACGGCATTCTTCAAGCTTCGGGTTATTTAGCTGACCACGTGCTCATGCAACTCAGGCACTGCAGAGCGCGCAAAGTGGTAGCGGCTGGGAACCACGTAACGTGGGATGGCCACTGACATCATGCCCTTGAAGCTGTTTGTCTCCACCACTCGATATGGCAGCATTTCGCAGGCCAGAAGCTTGGCTATGCTGGCTGTTACTGCCACGGCCCGGGGGTCATTTGCTGGCAATTTCCTCTTGCGCTCAAACATCTCCGACACAGACAACTGAACCGTAGCGCTGCACACGGAAGGGCTGTTGGTTGTTGTGTTTGATGAACACTGGGAGACCTCAAGAGCACTACTCCGGAAAGTGACAGTGTCAGCGTCGTCTGATGTTTGTGAATGTTGTGAACCACGCAATGGCTGGGCTACTGCTGCTGCTGAGGCGGGTCTGGTGGTGAGTCTGGTGAACCCAAGGGAGGCAGTGTTGCTGGTACCCTGTCCTGCCGCGTTTGCCCACAGAGTGGGATGTTTGGATAGCATGTGGCGGCTCATGCTGGTGGTGGAGAGGTTGTTAATACTTTTCCCCCTGCTCAGGCGGGTCTTGCACACCTTGCAAATCGCCATGGTAACATCCTCAGTGCAGTCTTCAAAGAAAGCCCAGACTTTGGAGCACCTGCCTTGCTGGCGATTTCTGTTTGCTCCTCTTTTGCCTCTCACTTGAACTTCCACGCTTGTGGTGCCTGAAATTGCGCGCCGCCTACCTTGTGGCACAAGGCGAACTCGTGCAGCAGTGGGTTCTTCAACAGACTCATCTGTGCTGCTGCTACGACGGCGATGTTCTCGTTCACAAACAAAATCTGGGTCTCTGTCCACATTGTCCATACCCTCCTCTTCCATCTCCTCAAACTCGTCATATGTCATTGTGGGGGGCCGCCGCCGTGGAGTAGAGCTCCCCAGAACAACCTCTGCGCAGCTCACTCCAACGTCGTCTTCCAGATCTTGTCGGCCGACCTCCTGCAATTGCAACCCCTCCTGCCCAACTTGCTCTGGGATTTGGGTTTCCGAGTCCTCCTCGGACTCGCCTTGTATTTCAGTGCGCGGTGCATTTCCCACAGTTAATGGTTGTGAATCCGGGCACAACATTTCTGGCTGTTCCTCCATTGACCTTTGAAAGGTGGAAGTTTGTTGGGCTGGAAATAGCTCCTGCGAATACCCCATTGTGTCCTGAGGTAATTCATCGGACTGGTTATCTGGCAGTTGTGTGCGTGGTGTCGCTGCTGGTTGTGTCAGCTTTGTGCCCACTTGCTCCTTGTAACTGGCTGAGGACTCGGACCTCGTGCGTGATGTGCTGGTGCTGCTTAACCCACTGCTGGACGCTTGAGAGGTCATCCAAGTAATTATCTGGTCCTGTTCTTTTGGATTTGTGAGGGTTGTTGTCCTGGACAACATGGGCGGTATTGAGTGGGTTTTCTTGGGTGCTCCGCTGTGGCCTGTACGTGAACCGTCAGGGGAAACACCTCTTCCCTTGCCCCTCCCTCTTTCACCGGATTGCTTCCTCATTTCACTTATCCTTACAGTACACGCTGACTGGCAGCAGTACAGTGGCAGTACAGAAATGCTATACAGTACCACTATTCCCAGCAGCGACACAGAGCACAATGCTATACAGTGGCGGGTGAGCGGTGTACCACTATTCCCAGCAGCGACACAGAGCACAATGCTATACAGTGGCGGGTGAGCGGTGTACCACTATTCCCAGCAGCGACACAGAGCACAATGCTATACAGTGGCGGGTGAGCGGTGTACCACTATTCCCAGCAGCGACACAGAGCACAATGCTATACAGTGGTGGGTGAGCGGTGTACCACTATTCCCAGCAGCGACACAGAGCACAATGCTATACAGTGGCGGGTGAGCGGTGTACTACTATTCTCAGCAGACACAGAGTGGCAGTAAACAGAATGCTATATAGTGTGGCTGAGCGAGGTACACAGAGTGGCAGTAAACAGAATGCTATATAGTGTGGCTGAGCGAGCGGTGTACTACTATTCCCAGCAGACACAGAACAGTAAACAGAATGCTATATAGTGTGGCTGAGCGGTGTACCACTATTCACAGCAGCGACACACAGCACAATACTATACAGTGGCGGGTGAGCGGTGTACCACTATTCCCAGCAGCGACACAGAGCACAATGCTATACAGTGGCGGGTGAGCGGTGTACTACTATTCCCAGAAGACACAGAGTGGCAGTAAACAGAATGCTATATAGTGTGGCTGAGCGAGGTACACAGAGTGGCAGTAAACAGAATGCTATATAGTGTGGCTGAGCGAGCGGTGTACTACTATTCCCAGCAGACACAGAACAGTAAACAGAATGCTATATAGTGTGGCTGAGCGGTGTACCACTATTCCCAGCAGCGACACAGAGCACAATGCTATACAGTGGCGGGTGAGCGGTGTACCACTATTCCCAGCAGCGACACAGAGCACAATGCTATACAGTGGCGGGTGAGCGATGTACCACTATTCCCAGCAGCGACACAGAGCACAATGCTATACAGTGGCGGGTGAGCGGTGTACCACTATGGCAGTAAACAGAATGCTATATAGTGTGGCTGAGCGAGCGGTGTACTACTATTCCCAGCAGACACAGAACAGTAAACAGAATGCTATATAGTGTGGCTGAGCGAGGTACACAGAGTGGCAGTAAACAGAATGCTGAGCGAGCGGAGTACTACTATTCCCAGCAGCGACACAATGACTGGGGGGACCCTGGCTAGCGTGGCTGGAGCGCAAACTACCCTGCCTGCCTACCCAAAGCTAAACCCACAGACAAATGGCGGAAATATGACGTGGTTCGGATATTTATTTACCCGAACCACGTGACAGTTCGGCCAATCAGAGCGCGTTCGGGTCCGAACCACGTGACCCGTTCGGCCAATCACAGCGATAGCCGAACGTTCGGGGAACGTTCGGCCATGCGCTCTTAGTTCGGCCATGCGGCCGAACGGTTTGGCCGAACACCATCAGGTGTTCGGCCGAACTCGAACATCACCCGAACAGGGTGATGTTCTGCAGAACCCGAACAGTGGCGAACACTGTTCGCCCAACACTAATGGCTAGTTTACCTCACGGAGAAGCCATTTGTTATCAGTTCCTTGTTTGCAGAAGGTGCTGTAGGGTTCTGTCCTTTAATGCCCTGCAATGGTAACTATATGGTAGTGATCTCACTGCCGCAATTGCCACCGATCATGGGTGTTTCCACGATTAGTGGCAATCACAAACACGTTGCATGCAGCATTTTGTCACAATTCTCAAGCAATCACGGTACAGTGCTTAACAAAGCACTGATCGCGATCATCAGGAATCGTGAGGGTTTCCAGTGATTCCAGTTTCCAGTGATGCTAAACACGATAAAATCACCTGAGCAAAACTCTAGTGCTGAGCGCTACAGTTTTGCTACTTTGTAGCGGGAATGGGCCCTTAGAGAAAGTTATGTCAGGTGTAGCCAGGAAGAAAATAAAGTGGTAAATCCCAATTAGCTATTAGCACTTAGCACAGGAGGATACATAAGTGAAGCACTGAAAATTTAATTGGGATACATTATTGGGATAAACATACAAGAGGTGCATATTATGGAATGCACATTTACTTGGGGCACATGAGGGGCTGCATATGCATGGGGACATATAAGAGGCTGCACATTGAATGGGAAGCACAGAGCTGGCTTTAACTCATGAAGAATCAGGCAAAATGTTAAAAGAAAAAAGCTATGTCTTATAACCATGACTGTGCTCACTACTTTTGGACTTTTGTATGGCAACACTAGCCGCCCTCCTCCTCTCACAAACTTTGACATGCTATATCATATGTGGTCATGCTGAATGTTACCCTCTCTAAATCGGGCTCCACTTTTTGCTGGTGAAGTTTGACAGTGAGGAGACATATTTAGAAAATTAGAAAGTCGGATGGGCCTATTTGCCTATTCATTAAGGGGATTGGTTAGTGATAAGGAATATTAGCTAAGGGTACCCATACATATCTCAATTTTGCAGACCAATAAACCTTCGAATTGGACAATCCAGGTCAAAATTGGTTGAAAGTATATATCGGGAATGCTAGCAAAATCTTGGTCACAAGCTGGGCTTGATCGTATGCGTGGCAGTAACTGCGTTCAATGATGTGATGACAGACAGACCCCTGGCCGGAGTCCCCTCACGTGTATATGTATTACTTCCTGTGCCCGTGTGCTTTTTTGAAGGTTCACCTGTCCGCTGGAGCAACTCCTGGCCTCCCCCGGTGTCCATACTCACCAGGAGCACCTGTACCACTTGACACCGGCGCATGTAGTGACGTCCTACATGGCCGGTGTCATGTGGTACAGTGAGACAAGACACCACAGGAGGCTAGGAGTCACTGCTGTCCACACTGCACATGGAGTGGTGTTGGGAAAGGGTTGGGGGAGAGATATATAGACTTTGAGGGGAGTAGGATGATGATTTCTAGTAGATTTCTTGCTGAAATCGGTGTGCGTGGAGTGGACAGGTAATAGATCCCCCTCCGGTTAGTTTCGATCAGATTGGGATGTATCCGATGGTCGATCTGGTGGCTATCGAGCGATGTTTAGTGTTTATTTCTCATCATAGAGGAGATTCGTTTAGACAGATCACATGGTACAGAGTCATCTGCATGTTATTAAGAATTGCCTGCATATCAGTAGGAATCGGAAGTGTAAAAGGTAGTCATCCTCACAAGTTTGCCTCAGGCAGCAGAATCAGAATCAGAATCAGAATCACTTTATTTCGCCAAGTACGGCAGGGCCATACTCGGAATTTCTTGTGGTACACATGGCATAGACATAGTATGAGGACAGACACAAAAACACATACACAAAAACACATACAAATTATCAATTTATACAGGTAGCAAGACTTCAGTAGAGGTATAGATCTGTCCTTCTCGTATAACAGTCCCAGGCGCATTGGGAACCGGGGCCGGCAGACGGCGAGTGCTGGCACTAGGGCATGCTAGTAGGCAGGCCCCGACGGGGAAGGTTGGCGTTGAGCAGCCGAACCGCTTGGGGGTAGAAGGAGTTCTCCCGCCTGGTGGTTTTGGATGTTAAGGTTCTGTAGCGGCGGCCCCGCGGGAGGATTTCGAAGTAGCGACTGCCTGGATGGGAGGGGTCCCGGGAGATCATGGAGGCTCTCTTCATCATCCTAGCGGAGTGGAGGAGATCGAGAGGTGGAAGAGGAGACCCAATGATCTTCTCTGCGTCAGATATGACCCTCTGCAGTTTGTGTTTGTCGCTGGCCGTTGCACCCGCGTACCAGACGATGACTGAGGAGCAGAGGATGGATTCTATGGTTGCAGTATAGAAGCTGGTTAGCAGTTTCCGGGGCATGCCGAATCGCTTCAGTTGGCGCAGGAAGAATAGCCTCTGCTGAGATTTCTTCTGAATTCTGATGGTGTTTTGCTCCCATTTCAGGTTGTTTGTGAGGGTCGTGCCGAGAAACCGTACAGATGACACCCTAGAGACTTCGTTTCCCCCGATGGGGACGGGTGTGAGGGGAGGAGGGTTTCTCCTGAAGTCAATGACTAATTCAACTGTCTTAGCTGTGTTGAGTACAAGGTTGTTGTCTCCGCACCAGTTGCAGATGCTCTCGACTTCGCCGCGGTACTCCTGCTCTCCGTTGCTGCCAATTAGGCCGATTATGGTGGTGTCATCCGCAAATTTGATGACCTTCACAGAGTCAGCGGATGAGATACAATTGTTTGTATAGAGGGAGAACAGTAGAGGTGACAGGACGCAGCCTTGAGGAGCCCCTGTATTGGTGGTTCTGACGCTGGAGTAACAGTTTCCCAGCCTCACCTGTTGCGTTCTGTTTGTCTAGAGCCGGCCCTGAGTACAATGCAATGTTCTCAGCAGTCAGGGATGCTTGACTACCCTGACACTAAATCCCTATTTCTTGGCTAATCTGACCCTGCAACTGGATCTCTACTGCCTATGGGCCATCGGATGTCTAACCTGGCGCTCTCCTGTACTAGACACTGGTTCCTAATCCAGACTAGAGTTGGGCCGAACCTCCGATTTTAGGTTCGCGAACCTGGTTCGCGAACTTCCGCGGAAGGTTCGGTTCGCGTTAAAGTTCGCGAACCGCAATAGACTTCAATGGGGATGCGAACTTTGAAAAAAAAAATAATTATGCTGGCCACAAAAGTGATGGAAAAGATGTTTCAAGGGGTCTAACACCTGGAGGGGGGCATGGCGGAGTGGGATACATGCCAAAAGTCCCGGGGAAAAATCTGGATTTGACGCAAAGCAGCGTTTTAAGGGCAGAAATCACATTGAATGCTAAATGACAGGCCTAAAGTGCTTTCAAACATCTTGCATGTGTATACATCAATCAGGTAGTGTAATTAAGGTACTGCTTCACACTGACACACCAAACTCACCGTGTAACGCACCGCAAACAGCTGTTTGTGTAGTGACGGCCGTGCTGGACTGGTGCGCACCATGGCGAGAGTGCAGGTTTTGGTGGCTTTTTCACTGAACAGGTATACAGTGGCGGATCCACTGAACAGAACAGGTATGCAGTGGCAGGTTCACTGAACAGGTATGCAGTGGTGGGTTCACAGCACAGGTATGCAGTGGTGGGTTCACTGAACAGGTATGCAGTGGTGGGTTCACAGCACAGGTATGCAGTGGTGGGTTCACAGCACAGGTATGCAGTGGTGGGTTCACAGCACAGGTATGCAGTGGTGGGTTCACAGAACAGGTATGCAGCCAGACAGGAACAAGTTAAGCCTAACTAATCTTTCCCTGAGAGACAGTCTGCAGCAGCTCGCCCTACTCTCACTAACGCAGGCAGCACACGAGTGATCGTAATGGCCGCCGCTGCCTGCCTTATATAAGGGGGGGTGGGGCTCCAGGGGCTAGTGTAGCCTAATTGGCTACACTGAGCCTGCTGACTGTGATGTAGAGGGTCAAAGTTGACCCTCCATGTGCATTATGGGGCGAACCGAACTTCCGCAAAGGTTCGCCTGCGGGACGCGAACGCGAACCACTGAAGTTCGCATGGAACCGTTCGCAGGCGAACCGTTCGGCCCAACTCTAATCCAGACCTAACTAGATATTCCACTCCAGGGAACACTTACAAAGGGTTACGATAATAGGATTCTCTGTTGGTACAAAAGTATACAGAATACTATATCAACAAATGTGCTCTCTGATCACCAGGGCCGGCGCTAGCATTAAGGCAAGGGGACAATTGCCCCAGAGCCCAGGGGGGCCCCCTAGACTGTTACATCTTCACCATTTAAAAAAGGTAATTCGGCTGCCATGCTGCCGGATACTGGGGCCATTAGTTGGGCGAGCAGTGGCAGGCACTCACAGGGGAAGAGTCTCGCCGAGTGTTCCCCCCTCCTCACCTGCCCATATGCAGAGTAATGCGAGCGGAAGCCACAGTACAATTCTCCTGTAAGCGCTGCCTGGAACAAAGTCTTCTTCCCATCACATAGTTCTGTGTCTCCTCTCTGCTGCCCCTTTATTACTGCACCACTGGAGGAGTCAGAGAGGAGATACGGAACTGTGTGATGGGGAGAAGACTTGCAGAAGTTCCTGGCGGCGCTGACAGGTGAGTTGTACTGTGGCTTCGGCTCACATCACTCTGCATATGGGGGGGGGGGGGACTGCCTAAAACAGGGGGACATTTGGCTATCTATACAAGGGGGAGACTACCTAATACTCAGGGGTACAGATGGCAGTGCATGCTTGGGGCTAAGTAATCCTGGGGGGCACATCTGGCTGTCTGTACTGGTGGGCTACATAATCCTTGAGGGCCACCTGGCTATATATATACTGGGGGGCACAAAATCCTTTGGGGGCACATCTGGCTATATATACTGGGGGCTACATAATCCTTTGAGGCACATCTGGCTATATGTACTGGAGGGGCTACATACTCCTTGAGGGCACATCTGGCTATATATACTAGGGGGGTACATAACCCTTGGGGATACATCTTGCTATATAAACTGGGGGGCTACGTAATCCTTGGGGACACATCTGGTTATCTATACGGGGGGGGGGGGGGTGGAAACTACCTATGGCAGGGCAGTGGTTAAGCGGTCAGGAGGGCCCCCAAATTACTTTTGCCCTGGGGCCCCATTGGAGCTAGAACCGGCCCTGCTGATCACTCACAGTACTACAGACTCACAAATACTGAGAACAGTGCCAATAGATATATGATATTATGCTGCTATTACGCAGAGGTTGTGTACAGCAGCAACAGCTTGCAAACACACAGAGCTTGTGTTCAGAAGCAGCAACTAATGTTTATTTTTTATTTTTATTTTTTTTATTTTCTGGCTTATTTTTTCTGGATTATCTCTCTTGGGTTTATTTATTTTTTTCTGGTCTGCTCTCATCTTGATATTTTTGATTATGTTACCATTGTTGTTATGTTACCTGATGAGTGCGCATGCACGAAACGCGTAGGGCGGAGCTTACAGGCGTGGAGTGGTTGGCGTGGAGCAACTTGTTACTATATGCTTATGTATACTGGGATCATGTGAGTGTAATTGCTTTTAATATCTTTTAATAAACATACAGTTTTACGCTATGAGAAGCTTTTTAGTTACTAGATTCAGTCTGCTGCTTCTTGGATGATCCGTTTGGCTGAGCCCGCTGCCTTGGGAGTTTTGAGACTGGGAGCAATAAGTGCATGAGCTGTCTTATAATGTGGATGGCATATTAATAAGGTGAGAGGCCACGTGTGATATTAAGAAACACTTGCACGCTGAGGGACAGAGTGGGAGTCTCCAGAGTCACAAATGTTTTATTGCTGTCTGTGGCTTGGCAGCTGCACTATTTGAGCAGTATATTGAAGAGGGACCTCTTCTGGAGTACATGAGAGCGCAGCGTCTGGATGAAGTGAAAGCCATTACAACTGCTCACTATGTCCAAGGTAAACAGTTGTCTTCGACTATAAGAGCTCATTTAACTAGAGGAGTCTCTACTTCATGGGCAGAGAGGGCAGACGCCACAATTGAACAGATTTGCAGGGCTGCAACATGGTCAAGCCACACCACTTTTGTGAAGCATTACAGGCTTAATGTGGCAGCAAGTTTAGATTTATCCTTTGGGAGAAAGGTCTTGCAGGCTGTGGTCCCTCCCTAGGTAAACTATATCTTGTATTTCGTCTCATTAGGGGTGCTGTCGGAATGACGTTCTGAGAAACACCAAAATTACTTACGATAACATCTTTTCCAGTAGTCAGGAGGACAGCACCCCTACAACTTACCCTATTTTTGGGTGAAAATAAAATTATTGATTGGGTATCTTTTGTTGTCCGTGTCTTCTTTTGTATTAACTGAGGTAAGGTCTAACCAGCCTGCCTGATGTACTTCTGCCTTTTTGTTATGCAAATTCTTTGTTTCAGCTTCCTGTCCACAGTGAGGGAGGGAGACAAGTCTCATTAGGGGTGCTGTCCTCCTGACTACTGGAAAAGACGTTACCATAAGTGGTCTTTTTAGCATCTCAAGCATACTAAACATCATTATAAATAAATATTTAAGCTAAAGGAAACCATGCTGTTTTTCTGCTCCCCCTGCAAAATAAGTAGAACAGGCGAAGGCTTTCATTTTGCATTCTTCCTTGAGCCTATGGTCAGAAAAGAGGCGTTAGAATAGATGGGGCTGACAATTAGATGTTTTGCCAGCACACGTTCTTAAGTACATCAAAACACAAAAAGGCATAGGGAACACTTCTGACACATCTTAAGAGTATTTTTAGACTAGAAATTTGTTCCTACCTTAAGTTACACACATACAACAGTAGCAGTGGTAGCAAGTTAATTTGCACAGCATTTAGATCAGGCTCTCATTACTTCACATACATATCTGCAAGTGTCCATGTTTTTTGTTCCTGTAAACACTGGCCACACATGTGTAGCTATAAGCTTGGTGGCTTGTTACTGCAAATTGACAGTGATTCCTATTTACTTGATTTATTTATTATGAGGTGTAGATTATGCAGAATTCTCAGTTTAGTAGAATCAGCTTCGGAGTCTTTTCTTTGTATTGTATAATCATATATTGTTACAAGAAGGCGTACAAGCTAGTCGTGACAAGGAGAAACACTGGCAGTCGAGGCCTGTTTTCAAGCCAGCAGTTCAGCTACAATGAAACTGCACAGTGATTTTTTAAATGAGTTGGAGAAAACCTATCCTTCTACGGTTGCCCTGAATTATGTGCTAAATAGGTCATGCAGCAAGCTGTGTGAAAGTGTTTTGGGATTATTTTGGTGAATTTTAATGAGGTTCTTCTTGATGAGCTTCGGTGTTAAAAAAATATTTGTTGATAGCATTCAGACTGAACTCATGTGAATTATTTTGCCAGTTGCCCTTTTAACATTATACCCAAATCAAATGAGAAACGATTTCTGATTATAATATCTATTGAAATAATGTGATGATTACCATCTAAGTGTGATGATCCGCTCAGCTGGCTGCACAGGCAGACAGCTGTTTGTCCATTCCTCTAGTCTGTGGGCTGCAGGTCTCTGGAACAGAGACCTGTCTTTTCATTGCAAGTTTCTGTTCTGTTCTCTTGCTGGGGAATTTGCATACATTCGTTATGCAAATCCCCTACCTGCCTTCTTTGATGACTGGCACTATAAGAGCTTTATGTTTCCCAGAATGCTTTGCTGGTCATTTCCCTTCCTTGCTCAGTTCCTGATGGACACTGCTGGAGTGTCAGCCATTGCTATCTAGTATAGTTAATTCCTGGGGGTTGCTTTAGGCTCCCCTTCTAGCCCAGTCAGGTTGTATTATCTGTATTGCCTGTTCTGTCTTGTCTTGCCTGTTTGCCATTGTCCTGTCCCTATGGTGGTTGACAGGAAATGGTTCTGATCTATGTTCTTGGAGTATAGCTGGTGCAGCGGTTGCTACCAGCTATCTCTTCTGTTCTGTTTCCTGGGATCGCGCTAGCTACTTTGTGCTAGCGCTGGGGATCCTTCTGTTCTGTTTCCTGGGATCGCGCTAGCTACTTTGTGCGAGCGCTGGGGATCCTTCTGTTCTGTCTTGTCGGTCGCGATTGTGCTGTCACCAACGGCGGTTGATAGCAAATCGTTCTGTCTTGCTGAGATCGCACTAGCCGCTAGCGTTAGCGGCTGTGGATCTTTCTGATCTATGTTCCTGCTTGGATCACACTTGCTCTGGCGGAAGAGCGGTGGATCCTTCCTGCCTAGTTCTTGTTTTTCGTGTGTCTGTCTTGTCCGCTGCGCTTGCTACAGGCTCGGTGAGGTAACCGTTAAGCAAGCGCTCGCGTCCCCTGTTTCATGTTTGTCTGTTTATGGTTAGTTAGGCGTGCTTGTCTCTATTTTGCTTATCACGTGGAGATCGCGCATAACCGCGTGCACTGTTGCGAATGAGTGCGGTGTTCGCGGTTAGCTAGCGGTTGTTATTTTCCGTATCTCCTTATTGTATTTGCTGTGCCTTTGCTACCCTTGTATTCTATTCTGTTCTGCCTTGTGTCACGTCTCGCGATCGCACCTCTCGCGATCGCGTTCCTATTTCGTATCTGCTGTTGTGTGTGTGCGCGGTCGCGGAGTGGCGACTGGATTGGCGCACACACATACAACCTATTCCTTTTGCTCAATCTCATTCACAATCGCCTCTCTTGCGATTGCGTTCTGCGCTTCGTACAATTCCTGTCTGGCACTTGTGGAGGTACAGAGGATTGGTTCCTCTGCACTCCCCAGCGCCATCTGCCGACAGGAATTTCCCTCTACAGGTGCGTAGTACCTTTTGCTGGGTTCCTGCAAATTATACGCTTGTGGAGGATCTCCGCCGTGTCAGCGCACGCGTTGTGCGCTGATCACGGGGAAAGTTCCACAATCGTGACACTAAGTATGAATTATTGACATTTTTATTATGCAGACCATTAAGGAAGAATATTTGGAAGGACATTGCCGTTCTAATTAACTTGCATCCTTTGAAAGCAACAATATATCACTGAGTAATTAGTGCTCATACTGTATGTGTTGCACACAGATTTATAGTGAACTCTGATCTTACTGTTCCTGAGAGCTAAAGGTAGTCAAAGATAGTTGTTATTGGCTGCTCCAGCTGATTTAAGACCAATTGATCTACACTTCCCTTTTTCTGTGAGTAACCAAGCTGACCAGTATCCAGGGTAATTCATATCTGTAGAAATCTGGAACTGAAACACATCTTTAGTGACAGATCTCTTGAGAAGAATATAGCGCTATTGCCATATATTGCAGCCTGATGTATTGTTTGTAGTTGGTGTATTTATCTGCAGCCCTCTTGTTAATTTTTTTGTATTATAGCTTATTATATTTATTATAATTTGTCCATAACCCTCGGTATTGCCTATTTTCACTGCCAAAATGACGTCTTGTTGCAGCTAGTAATGGGCTGAATATCAAATTTTGGGTTTGCGAATTTCAAATCCAAATTTTTCAAAAAGACCTTGTAGTTTTTTTTAGAAAACCGATTTTAAAGTTTCATAGGAAAAAAAAAATACATTTAAATGCAGTAAATAACAGGTAATGTAGCAGACCTAACTATAGTGTAAATTTACATATATCAAAAGAAAGAGCGATGAATTTCATGACGGGGTTTCAAGGGGGTCCGTACACACACTGCACCTATCGCCCCTACCTACACAGGCACCCTGGAGCACCCATAGCACCTATCAGGGTGCTCCAGGGTGCCAATGTAGGTGGGGGCGATAGGTGCAGTATTCAGGAAGGAGAGCAGAGAGCCACGGAGGGAGACGCAGCTCCGCTATACTTAGTATAGCTGAGCTCAAAGCATCTTTGAACTTACCGCATTTACCGCATTTAAATGTATTCTTTATTCCTATGAAACTTTAAAGTTGATTTTCTCAAAACATTTTCTCAAAAA
Organism: Hyperolius riggenbachi; assembly: GCF_040937935.1. Classification (NCBI taxonomy): domain Eukaryota; kingdom Metazoa; phylum Chordata; class Amphibia; order Anura; family Hyperoliidae; genus Hyperolius; species Hyperolius riggenbachi. The sequence continues at coordinate 168,447,357 of NC_090652.1, read as the reverse complement.
TGTTTTTTTCCTCTTGTACCCACTGTTCCTCTTCACATACCCTGAAAAAGGTGTTTCTAGCAGGTAAGGTGGCCTTGCTATAAACCGCTTAAGTCAGTGGCCACTTGCCTTCCATTAAAATCTATGGAAAAACTGCGTATGCAACTTTTTTAAAATTATGGGGTTAGACACAAATTTTGAACACCTCTTGTTCGCTGGAAACTATTCGCCAGCAGAACAGTTCAGCCCATCTGTAGTTGCAGCTACTGGATAAGGTTTGCATGAAAAAATATTTAACTGTAAGGCTGGGTACCCACTACAGAACATACTTTCAAAGCGAAAAGCATTTTAGGTGAAGGTATCTATAATTCGAGTAGTGTGGCGTTGAAAAAAGAACAGTTGGAACTATTAGATTGAGGCTTGAAATATGCACCTTCAAGGTCTCTAAATAAATGTAATACTTTTATAGATGCTCAGAAATTTGTGAGAGAAATAAACACCAAAACATATTTCCTCTCAAATTCAGCACCCACTAGTAGCACAGTTGATATTTCGTTGGGACCTGAGTCCCAGAAAGTTTTAACTACTGATAGGTTACCAATAGATGAGAGATAAAGTTGAACCGGCATTAGTTGCTCTGGCAATACCAATGGGGGTTAGTAATGGAAGGTTAGACGTGCCTCCAGATAGTAGGAACTAATCACAACAATGGTAGAGTAGAAAGAATCCGGGCACCATCAAACTGCAGCTTCCAAACTCTATTGCATCCCCATAGACAGACAGATACACGTATGCAGGGCTGGTCTAACACAAGCAGATACGCTTGCTTCCTCAGAGATTACCCTTCAATCCGCAGATTCCAGGGAATCACCATGTGGAAGTATATAAGAAATTAGTTTTGAGAGATATAAGCCAATTGCAGACGAAAAACGTTTATGTGGACAAAAGTATTAAAGAGGATATCAGACAGTTTAAAGAGCAAAATGAAGTGGTAGTAAGGGCTGCTGATAAAGAAGGGGAGGGGGGGGAATTTTGGTCCCAGATAAAAAAGATTATGTTACAGAAATAGAAAGATTGTTGGGGGATAGAAACACTTACGAAAAACTGACCCAGGTCCAATGTTTAAGGATAAACTACACTTATTGGTGGATAAGGGCTTGAAGGATGGTCTGATTAATTCTGCAGAGGCTAAAACACCGGTCATATATTATTTACCTAAGGTGCATAAAGATGCCTTGCATCCTCCAGGTCGCCCAATTGTCAGCAGCATAGATTCCATAACTTATAAAATGGGAGAATTCATTACCAAGTTTTTACAGCCTTCAGTTTTGGAAACGAAGTCCTATTTGAGAGATACTAAACGTCATAAATGTTCTTCAGGATTTGATTTTTGAGACCCCCCGTTTTTAGTTACTGCAGACGTAACATCACTATACACCATAATAGGACATGCAGAAGGGCTCGAAGCCTTAATATATCATCTGGAAAAATGTGGATTATACTCTGGAGACCAAATATTGTTTTTGGTAGAATGCACAGACTTTGCATTAAAACACAATTATTTTTGGCTTGGGGGTGATTACTACCTCCAAAAGGTGGGTGTAGCCATGGGGGCAAAATTCGCCCCCAGTATGGCTAATTTATTCATGGCCAGGTGGGAGGAGCATGTCGTCTATGAGACTCCTCCTCCGGAACTTCTCCTATAGAGGCGGTACATAGACGACGTGCTCTTTATATGGGGAGAAGATGAACGGTCTCTCAATTCTTTTGTTTTTGATCTTAACACCAATCTTTTAAATATTAAATTAACTCACGAATATAGTAAAGAACATATCCATTTTCTAGACCTTTCGATCAATATGAATAAAGAAAAAGTGAGTACAAGTACGTATTTCAAACCGACCGACGGGAATAGTTATATTCCTGTCGGTAGCTGTCATCACGGTAATTGGATTAAAGCTGTCCCCAAGGGACAGTTTTTAAGGTTATTCAGAAATTGTAGTTTTAAAGAGAATTTTGTAGTAGAATCAGAACTTTTAATAGAGAGATTTGAGAAGAAAGGCTATGAAAGATTAAGTTTAGAACATATGAGAGATGAGATTACAAAATTGATAGATCCAAATTATTGAGTGAGACCCAGAAAAAAGAGAGTAAAAGTCTGATATGCCATTTTATTACAGATTATACGGTACACCATAAAGAGATTAAGAGGGTTATTGCCAGACATTGGCCATTTTTGAAGGAGGATCCTATTTTAGACCCCGTGATACCTGAACGACCTGAAGTGATATACAGGCGTGCACCTAATGTGAAGGACATTATCTCTAGTAGTGCAATTAATCAACCTTTATATAGAGGATTACGTTTTTTGGGGAGAAAATAGCTTTTTTAGATGTAGAAAATGTGTGGCCTGTCAGAATTGTCCCCGGACACCTAGAAGACAACTGGTTTTTGGAAACAATTATGACATTATGGAGTTTATCACTTGTGACTCGAAGTTTGTTGTATATCTCCTCATATGCCCTTGTGGCTTAAAATATGTGGGGAGAACAAAAAGGAAATTAAAAAAACGTTTATCTGAACATATTAATAATATAAAAAATGGGGTCGAAAATCACTCTGTGTCAGACCATTTCAGGCTTAAGCATAACAAAGATCCATCAGGTCTGATTTTTTGTGGAATTCAGAAATATATTAATTATTGGAGGGGATCGAAAATTTTTTAGAGGTCTCAAAGCTAGAGACTAAATGGATCCATGAGCTGAATACTATGAGCCCTTGTGGTCTAAATATAGAATTAGATTTAAATTGTTTTATATCTAATGATTGAGGTATTCTGTAGTTTGGCCACAAGATGGCATTTTCTTAGGCAGCTCATTATCTGTTACAGCCACTTTTTAAAGAGACACTGTAGCGAAAAAAAAATTATGATATTATGATTTGTATGTGTAGTACAGCTAAGAAATAAAACATTAAGATCAGATACATCAGTCTAATTGTTTCCAGTATAGGAAGAGATAAGAAACTCCAGTTGTTATCTCTATGCAAAAAAGCCATTAAGCTCTACGACTTTCAAAGTCGTGGAAAGGGCTGTTATCTGACTTTTATTATCTCAACTGTAAGTAAACAAATGTCTTTTTCTCTGCCAGAGGAGAGGTCATTAGTTCACAGACTGCTCTGAAAGAATCATTTTGAATGCTGAGTGTTGTGTAATCTGCACATATTATAGAATGATGCAATGTTAGAAAATAACTATATACCTGAAAATAAATATATCAGAATATTTTCTTTGCAGCTAATCTTCTAGTAATTATTCATAGTACACAACCAATTCATTATATCAAATATTTTTTTTCGCTTCAGTGTCTCTTTAAATCTTTAAACTTTTTATGTTTTTAGTTTCATTTTATTTTTAATTTTATTGAATTTTGTGTTTGTTTGTTTATTTATGTAAGCGAAGTGCCGTTGCAACCTATCAGTGAATATAATACTTTATTGTGATTAAAGAAAGTTGCCAATAGTAAATATTGTGCACCTTTATCTTATAAGGGCGGAAGAGTCCCAGCCCTATGATCAATAGCGTGCGTCTGGAGGTACGGATGAATTATGCGCATAGAGAGGGCAGATCCGGTTTATTACCAGCGTGGAACGCATTTTACCGGAAATGACGCGTATGACGCACACTAAGAGCCGGAAGTGATGTGCCTGATACGCATGTGGCGTCCCTGGAAGTCCGGACTCCTCTGCCCTGCAAATCTTTTAAAAGCCGATCCAGCCTTAGTGAACACGCTGCTCCTGAGGAAACTACAATTAGTGAAACCGGTCGAGCGTGGCATCTTTGCTGCTGGGTTGGACGACACTTTGCATTGATTGAAACGCTGTTTGATGTATGTGGGTCCCTGTGAAAAGGGCCCATATGTAAGTATCTGGTGTTATACTGCTGCTATCATCATTAAATGCTGCTAATTGAAGATAGATACGCTTAGATTCTTTTATTACTTTTTATTATTTACTGCTGCTGAAACCCGATGTGGGGAGACGGATATACTGCATGTGGAAGCAGGGGAGGCCAAGCAGGAGAGAGACCAGCTGCAGGCCCGTTTTGAGCTATACATAGACCCTGTAATTAAGGTCTATGTTTATCTGGTAAGCGTGTCCTTTGATCTTTTGGTGATGGTGAAAGTCTATCTATCGAGAAGTATATCGAGAAGTAGCGCTGAAGTTTTGATTGAAAGTTTCTGTTAAGCATTGCGGGAATTGCTGGACTTTAACTGCTGCAATTTGATTTATTATATATTTTTTATTCATTCTTATTTGGACTCACTTTGGAATTAGAGTGCTGATTGTTTTTATTGAATATAAAGTGTAAACCGTGCATTATGTTATGTCCATGTTGTAGCAGGGGCGTTTAGCAACGCATACAGCATGGATGTGGCCTTACACAATTAGCGGTTTGCTAAGTTTGATAAAAAGTAAGCTGGACAGTGGCTTTAGATTGGCCATACACCATACAATCTTGTAAAAATAAAATACTATGAAGGATTTGTGTCATACATGTTGAAAGCCGATGTGATATCACTGTCCACAGAACAAACCCCTTGTTCAGAGTGTCTCCATTGTGTTCATTGTATCAGACATGTCATATATAGTCTTGCTATTATGACTTGTATCAGACATAGTCTTGCTATTATGACATTTCCGACTTGTGTCCGGTGTCCACAAATATTGTATATTGGTTTTAACATAGGATATGTCAACATGTCCATTGTGGTCTGGTCAGAATCACAGAATCACCTTTATTCTCCAAGCACACCGATTGTCATACCCAGAATTAGTTGTGGTTTACATGGCAATGGCACTAAAATAAATGACAGACATAGCATTGACACACATGGGAGATATACAGTCCAGACAAGCAAAAGAATGAGAAGCACTACATTTAGAGCATAGGAGGCCAGCGTAAGTCTCTAAAACATCATTCAAGAAAAGAGCTGGTCTGGCACTGTAGCTTTAATTCATGTCAGCAAGCATACATAGGTGAAAACGATGTGGCATAGTGATACATGTGTTTCACAGGTACTTATCGTGCTGCTGCCGAGGTGAGGGAGACGTCTGTGGGCGCCAGTGGGTGCACGGCCTTACGACCGTATTGCTGTGGAATAAGCCTTGCTTCTTCGGAGGCCTGTGTGCATACAGGCCTCCGAAGAAGCAAGGCTTATTCCACAGCGAAACGGTCGTAAGGCCGTGCACCCACTGGCGCCCACAGACGTCTCCCTCACCTCGGCAGCAGCACGATAAGTACCTGTGAAACACATGTATCACTATGCCACATCATTGTTTTCACCTATGTATGCTTGCTGACATGAATTAAAGCTACAGTGCCAGACCAGCTCTTTTCTTGAATGATGTTCTATGACACTGCCTACATACGGTTCTGAGCACGTAGTATCTGCTGAGGAACAGCTTTACAACCAACAATAGTTGAAGCGCTTTATCCTCGGGTTATATTGAGTGCCTGCCTAACCTTTCTTCTATAGACTTAAGTCTCTAAAACCAGGATGTGGGGAAGCTTTGCCCAGGGGTGCTGGGATATTGAAGTAGGCAGTTGAGGTATTAAGCCAACCAAGGGACTAAAGTGCCAGGGTCCTGGGAAATCCTGGTGGCCCTCATCTTCATTCTAGTAGTGTGAGGCGGGGGTCTAGAGGTGGCAGAGGCGATCTGATGATCTTTTCTGCCATGCTAATAGCTCTTTGGGGCTTATACTTGTCACTAGCGGTTTCACCTGCATACCAGACAATGACAGAGGAACAAAGGACTGATTCAGTGGTAGCCAGGGCCGGCCCTAGACTTTTTGCCGCCTCAGGCAAATCTGGAAAAAATTGCCGACTGTGTGGGCGGCGTTGCAGGAAGTGACGTCAGTGGATCGCACGCTGGAACGCGGAAAAGGTGAGTCCTCCCCACCCGTGCCTCTTCCTATCGGCTGCTTCCTAACGATTTAAAGCTGGAGGGGAGCGCAGATCGGGGGACCCAGGCGAGGGAGGGGTCCGACCCCCCTCCCCACCGCTAGGCCCAATACCCCCGTCCTGCCCGCTACCCCTCCAGCTCAGCGGCCGGCCCCCCGCACCTACGGACGGGCGGGTGCCGCCCCCCCAGAAGTGCCACCTGAGGCAAAAGGTTCACCCCGCCTCATGACCGGGCCGCCCTGGTGGTAGCGTTGCAAAAGCTGGTCAGCAGCTTCCCGAGGCATCCCAATTTTTTTCAGTTGACGCAGGAAGAATAACCTCAGTTGTGTCTTCTTCAGAATTTTGGTGGTGTTCTGCCCCCATCATAGGTTGTTAGTTAAGGTTGTGCCCAGGAACCAAATGCATGGTACCCTAGCAACGTTGGGCTCACCAATGAGCGTGTACTTCTTGATATCACCTGTATGTCAAATGTGATTTTAGATGAAATAGAGACATTAAAAAATATTAGCATGAATAAATATTTAGTGACATGGGGGTCCTGAGGAAGCATCAACTAGGTGGAGGAAATATATTGACGCATGCTGCTGCTAGCATCAGTGATGCTCATCTGAGCTAGGATATCCGAGTTACTCGGATATCTTAGCTCTTTTTTCACTATTCAAGCTCGAATAGTATTAGCTATCCGGGCTGTGCTATCCGAGCGCACTCGGATAGCAAGCAGCTATCCGGAGATATAATAGCTATCCGAGCTCGGATAGCGTCACGAGCTCGGATAGCGTCACGACAGACGTCACCTCGAGTCCTCACAAGCAAATCAGAGGGCTCCCAGCCCTCTGACTGCAGCCAATCACAGAGGGGGAGCCTGGCCAAGCCCTCCTCTATAAATAGCGGACGCTATCTTGTCTCACTCGTCCTGCTTGCGACTTACTGACTGATAGTACTTAGAGACTGCTCCAGTGCTTTTTGTCTGTGTGCAAGTGCATTGCTATTGTTCTAAACCTAGCATTTTTACACTCCAACACTTGATATTCAACTGTATTGCTTTGTATTGTAGATAGATTGTATTTTAGGCAGTTTAGTTTGTGTGATTACTAGGGGGACTAGGGAGGGAGAGAGACTGTCACTGGTGCTGCTGCAGGCCTGCAGCCAGCAGCTAGGCCCTGTGCCTAGGCAAGGCAGCCTGCCCTGCTCTGTGCTCTAGTCTCTAGTTACCTTACCTGTGCTCTCACCTGTCCTACTCTACTCCTGTACTACTACTACTTCTGTGTTAGATAGATTTGTACTATTTTGTAGTTAGCAAGGCCCAGCTTTACTGCTATACCTGTCCTGCTGTATCTGCTCTCTGTAATCTAGTCACACCTGTTCTATTATTTAGCTAGATTCTTCTATTGTTTAGTTAGTAGTACTGTAGTGTACTGTACTCTAGTCTGTGTATAGGTACCGTCCGTCACCGCGTTACCTGGGGTCTTTGTGTGCGCAGTGCACGTCTGCGCTGTCCGCACCCTCTTGTTAGTGCTACACCCGTCCTATTGTTTTTTATATATTACTTCTATTGTGTATTCGCTGACTTGTACTGTAGTCTGTGTATAGGGACACCGTCAGTCAGCGTCAGCTAGGGTCTTTGTGTGCGCAGTGCACATCTGCGCTGTGCGCACCCTCTCGTTAGTGCTACACCCGTCCTATTTTTTTCTATTACTTCTATTGTGTATTTGCTGACTTGTACTGTAGTCTGTGTATAGGGACACCGTCAGGCAGCGTCAGCTAGGGTCTTTGTGTGCGCAGTGCGCACTCTCTCGTTAGCGCTACACCGATCTCTGCTGTAGAGTACACCTGTCCGTCACCTCACACACCCACCACCACCAGTCCCACCCCATTAAAGTACCCCACTTGTCCCACCCGCCTTTACATACATACGTTTTTTTTTCATTTGTATAATATTAAAAATATACAATGTCTGGCACTGGCAGCCGCGGTTTGGGCAGGGGCAGCAAGGGCAGCAAGGGCATCGCCAAGAGAGGAGGTCATGGGCGTGGCAGCTGCGCCACCACCACCATGCTGCGTCTGCACCAGTGGCTATTCCGCCATTAGCCACTGGCCGTGGACGCCTTGGCCGCCCAACAGCTGGGAGTCACGCTGCAGAGACAGCAGCAGCAGCGTGTGGCCCAGATGTTCCTCCCACCGCCAGGTCGTAGCCGTCCTATTGAGGAGAAGGACGCAGACGCTGTGGTGGAACTGATGGTGGATGAGCAGGCCACCATTAGCTCTGGAACCGAGTCCTCCACCCCCGCCACCACTCCTGTTCGCAAGAGCAGCAGCAGCCGACCAGCACTGCCTGGGGAGCAGGAGGAGGAGGAGGAGTGCAGTTCTCCAGCCCCAGCGGGCGACATCAGCACCCTGTCACTCAGCATCACTCAGCACCTTGTTATCCCCAAGCGCAGTGGGGATATGGAATGCTGTTGCGGCAGAATTGGCGGAGGAAGGAATGCTCATGGGCACTTTGGGGGATGATGCTTTGGACAGTCAGACAGTGGTGACTGTCCATCCGCCCATGCATGCAGAAGGGGAGTTTGGGGGATCCCAGCTGGACATGTTTGCGGAGGGGGAGGATGATGATGACAGGGTGAAGGACAAAGACTGGGTGCCAGGTCCTGGGAGTGGGGATGTCATCAGCTCTGAGGAGGAGGAGGAGGATGCGTCTGCGGGCCTTGCTAGAAGGATCAGCATCGCAGGCATGGGCAGGATCACAAGTGGGCGTGGTATGCAGGCCACACAGCGTGCTGATCAGGAGACGAGTTCTGCCAGTGCCACCACCAGCCGCACCAAGAACCCCCAACCCCCCCCAACCACCACAGGGAGACCAGCGGCAGCAACACCTTCCAGCCGAAGGGGCAACTTCACCTCCCCAATATGGAATTTTTTCACCCTTCCATATTTGGAGTGCAAGTATGCCACCTGTAACCAGTGCCGCAAGCAGCTCAGCAGAGGGAAGGAGCCCTCTGCGTTTGGCACCACCTCTCTGGTCAACCATCTTGCAGGGAAACACTTTCACGAGCATGAGGAGTTTGTGAAGTTGAAGAAAGCTGGCAGTGGCAGTGGCAGACCCGCCACCACTGTGAAGCCGTCGGCAGAAGCCACCCGCCCTCCTCCACCTCCTCCAGCAGCACCAGCAGAAGTGCATCAGCAACGCACTGCTCCTCCTCCCTCTGCAACTCCTGCCGCTGACTAGTGTTGGGCGAACAGTGTTCGCCACTGTTCGGGTTCTGCAGAACATCACCCTGTTCGGGTGATGTTCGAGTTCGGCCGAACACCTGACGGTGCTCGGCCAAACCGTTCGGCCACATGGCCGAACTAAGAGTGCATGGCCGAACGTTCCCCGAACGTTCGGCTAGCGCTGTGATTGGCCGAACGGGTCACGTGGTTCGGACCTGAACGCGCTCTGATTGGCCGAACTGTCACGTGGTTCGGGTAAATAAATACCCGAACCACGTCATATCTCCGCCTTTTGTCTGTGGGTTTAGCTTTGGGTAGGCAGGCAGGGTAGTTCGCGCTCCAGCCACGCTAGCCAGGGTCCCCCCTGTCATTGTGTCGCTGCTGGGAACAGTAGTACACCGCTCGCTCAGCCACACTATATAGCATTCTGTTTACTGCCACTCTGTGTACCTCGCTCAGCCACATTATATAGCATTCTGTTCACTGTTCTGTGTCTGCTGGGAATAGTGGTACACCGCTCGCTCAGCCACACTATATAGCATTCTGTTTACTGTTCTGTGTCTGTTGGGAATAGTGGTACACCGCTCGCTCAGCCACACTATATAGCATTCTGTTTACTGTTCTGTGTCTGCTGGGAATAGTGGTACACCGCTCGCTCAGCCACACTATATAGCATTCTGTTTACTGTTCTGTGTCTGCTGGGAATAGTGGTACACCGCTCGCTCAGCCACACTATATAGCATTCTGTTCACTGTTCTGTGTCTGCTGGGAATAGTGGTACACCGCTCGCTCAGCCACACTATATAGCATTCTGTTTACTGTTCTGTGTCTGCTGGGAATAGTGGTACACCACTCGCTCAGCCACACTATATAGCATTCTGTTTACTGCCACTCTGTGTACCTCGCTCAGCCACATTATATAGCATTCTGTTCACTGTTCTGTGTCTGCTGGGAATAGTGGTACACCGCTCGCTCAGCCACACTATATAGCATTCTGTTTACTGTTCTGTGTCTGCTGGGAATAGTGGTACACCGCTCGCTCAGCCACACTATATAGCATTCTGTTTACTGTTCTGTGTCTGCTGGGAATAGTGGTACACCGCTCGCTCAGCCACACTATATAGCATTCTGTTTACTGTTCTGTGTCTGCTGGGAATAGTAGTACACCGCTCGCTCAGCCACACTATATAGCATTCTGTTTACTGCCACTCTGTGTACCTCGCTCAGCCACATTATATAGCATTCTGTTCACTGTTCTGTGTCTGCTGGGAATAGTGGTACACCACTCGCTCAGCCACACTATATAGCATTCTGTTTACTGCCACTCTGTGTACCTCGCTCAGCCACATTATATAGCATTCTGTTCACTGTTCTGTGTCTGCTAGGAATAGTGGTACACCGCTCGCTCAGCCACACTATATAGCATTCTGTTTACTGTTCTGTGTCTGCTGGGAATAGTGGTACACCGCTCGCTCAGCCACACTATATAGCATTCTGTTTACTGTTCTGTGTCTGCTGGGAATAGTGGTACACCGCTCGCTCAGCCACACTATATAGCATTCTGTTTACTGTTCTGTGTCTGCTGGGAATAGTAGTACACCGCTCGCTCAGCCACACTATATAGCATTCTGTTTACTGTTCTGTGTCTGCTGGGAATAGTAGTACACCGCTCACCCGCCACTGTATAGCATTGTGCTCTGTGTCGCTGCTGGGAATAGTGGTACACCGCTCACCCGTCACTGTATAGCATTGTGCTCTGTGTCGCTGCTGGGAATAGTGGTACTGTATAGCATTTCTGTACTGCCACTGTACTGCTGCCAGTCAGCGTGTACTGTAAGGATAAGTGAAATGAGGAAGAAATCCGGTGAAAGAGGGAGGGGCAAGGGAAGAGGTGTTTCCCCTGACGGTTCACGTACAGGCCACAGGGGAGCACCCAAGAAAACCCACTCAATACCGCCCATGTTGTCCAGGACAACAACCCTCACAAATCCAAAAGAACAGGACCAGATAATTACTTGGATGACCTCTCAAGCGTCCAGCAGTGGGTTAAGCAGCACCAGCACATCACGCACGAGGTCCGAGTCCTCAGCCAGTTACAAGGAGCCAGTGGGCACAAAGCTGACACAACCGGCAGCGACACCACGCACACAACTGCCAGATAACCAGTCCGATGAATTACCTCAGGACACAATGGGGTATTCGCAGGAGCTATTCCCAGCCCAACAAACTTCCACCTTTCAAAGGTCAATGGAGGAACAGCCAGAAATGTTGTGCCTGGATTCACAACCGTTAACTGTGGGAAATGCACCGCGCACTGAAATACAAGGCGAGTCCGAGGAGGACTCGGAAACCCAAATCCCAGAGCAATTTGGGCAGGAGGGGTTGCAATTGCAGGAGGTCGGCCGACAAGATCTGGAAGACGACGTTGGAGTGTGCTGCGCAGAGGTTGTTGTGGGGAGCTCTACTCCACGGCGGCGGCCCACAATGACATATGACGAGTTTGAGGAGATGGAAGAGGAGGGTATGGACAATGTGGACAGAGACCCAGATTTTGTTTGTGAACGAGAACATCGCCGTCGTAGCAGCAGCACAGATGAGTCTGTTGAAGAACCCACTGCTGCACGAGTTCGCCTTGTGCCACAAGGTAGGCGGCGCGCAATTTCAGGCACCACAAGCGTGGAAGTTCAAGTGAGAGGCAAAAGAGGAGCAAACAGAAATCGCCAGCAAGGAGGCAGGTGCTCCAAAGTCTGGGCTTTCTTTGAAGACTGCACTGAGGATGTTACCATGGTGATTTGCAAGGTGTGCAAGACCCGCCTGAGCAGGGGGAAAAGTATTAACAACCTCTCCACCACCAGCATGAGCCGTCACATGCTATCCAAACATCCCACTCTGTGGGCAAACGCGTCAGGACAGGGTACCAGCAACAACACTGCCTCCCTTGGGTTCACCAGACTCACCACCAGACCCGCCTCAGCAGCAGCAGTAGCCCAGCCATTGCGTGGTTCACAACATTCACAAACATCAGACGACGCTGACACTGTCACTTTCCGGAGTAGTGCTCTTGAGGTCTCCCAGTGTTCATCAAACACAACAACCAACAGCCCTTCCGTGTGCAGCGCTACGGTTCAGTTGTCTGTGTCGGAGATGTTTGAGCGCAAGAGGAAATTGCCCGAGGCAGTAACAGCCAGCATAGCCAAGCTTCTGGCCTGCGAAATGCTGCCATATCGAGTGGTGGAGACAAACAGCTTCAAGGGCATGATGTCAGTGGCCATCCCACGTTACGTGGTTCCCAGCCGCTACCACTTTGCGCGCTCTGCAGTGCCTGAGTTGCATGAGCACGTGGTCAGCAAAATAACCCGAAGCTTGAAGAATGCCGTTGCCTGCAAGGTTCACCTCACCACTGACACCTGGACGAGTGCGTTCGGCCAGGGTCGATACATCTCCCTTACCGCGCACTGGGTGAACCTTGTGGAGCCTGGCAGCGATTCCTCACCTGCTACGGCACGGGTGTTGCCCACGCCACAAACAGCTGCACCGCCGTCCCTCCCACTGGATAACAACAGCAGCACCTACCTCTCTGACTCCTTCTCCTCCAACGCATCTCAAAGCTGTACCTCATCCGGAAACGCTAACCCAGCAGCAGTAGGATCGTGGAAGCAGTGCAGCACAGCTGTTGGCATGCGTCAGCAAGCGTTGCTGAAGCTAATCTGCCTTGGGGATAAGCAGCACACAGGGGAGGAAATTTGGAGGGGAATAAAGGAACAGACGGATTTGTGGCTGGCACCGCTGGACCTGAAACCGGGCATGGTTGTGTGTGATAATGGGAGTAATCTCATTCGCGCTTTAAGGTTGGCTAAGCTGACACACATCCCTTGCCTGGCGCACGTGATGAACCTAGTAGTTCAGCGGTTCCTGAGGACATACCCAGGCGTGGACGATCTTCTGTTGAAGGTGCGTCGAGTGGCCAAACATTGTAGAAATTCCAGTACTGCTTCGGGGGCACTCGCCAAGATGCAGGAGCGCTTCAATCTCCCCCACCATCGCTTGCTGTGTGATGTCCCTACGCGCTGGAATTCTACGCTTTTGCGAGCAGAAGAGTGCAGTGGTCCAGTACATGACGGCGCAGTACCGAGGCGCATCCGGCCAGCTGCCAAGCTTCTGTGGATCCGATTGGGCCAACATGTTGGACCTCTGCCAAGTCCTCCAAAATTTTGAGCAATCCACGTTGCTTGTGAGCAGTGACAACTCTTCAGTCAGCATTACCATACCACTGCTGTGTTTACTGAAGAGGTCGATGTTAAAAATCAAGGAAACAGCTGTCATGATGCAACTGGGGGAATCTGAAGGAGAAAACGATCAGCGTGATGGTACCAACATCAGGCCATCCGCCTCAGGGAACGCTGGCCCCAGCAGCTATGACGAAGAAGAGGAGGAGGAACAGCTGGAGTTGGAGCAGGAATTTCATGCCACCACTGACGAGGGCCAGAGCGGTGCACGTTGGACTTCCACAATTCAACGCGAATGGTCAGCAGAAGCAGACCAGGAGGAAGGTGACGACTATGATGCATCACAACAACTATCACAACGCTCACAAGAGGATGATGAGGATTCTGGTAGGACTCTGGCACACATGGCTCAATTCATGCTAGACTGCATTGAACGTGACCCACGCATTGTGCGCATTCTGGACAACACCAATTACTGGGTTTATACCCTTCTGGATCCACGGTACAAACACAATGTTCCAAAACTGCTTGAAGAAAGAGTCAGACAGGTCAAAATGGAAGAATACCAGCAGGCCCTTGTGGAGACTTTAGAGAGGAGATTGACATCCTCCCCCTCCTCTAGCCAGTTGTACGCAGACAGACTGACTTCCGCAAACCCAGGACGACCAGGAGGGCAGCAAACAACGCAAGCCGCAGCTAGTACCCAAAAGGGAACGGTATCGGCAGTGTCCTTGGAGTGGGAAAATTTTCTGACACCCATGCAGCAGCAGCCCACTGAACAGCAAGCGTGCAGATCCACCTCCAACACCGATCGCCTGGAGAAGATGGTCAAGGACTACATGTCAGATGACGTAGCTGTGTCGAACAATCCATCTGCACCCTTCAACTATTGGGTATCGAAGCTAGACACCTGGCACGAACTGGCAATGTACGCAATAGAGGTGCTGGCTTGCCCGGCAGCCAGCGTTATGTCGGAACGCTGTTTCAGTGCTGCCGGAGGCATCGTCACAGATCGGCGTATCCGCCTCTCTACAGAAAATGCAGACCATCTGACTCAAATTAAAATGAATCAATCCTGGATTGGAAATGACTACGCAACACTCCAGGACCCCAACCAAGTAACATGACCAATGAACATCTGGGATGGTGTAGCGTTTCCGGTCCCTGTTTATTGAACCTCTCATCTGTATTACATTTATGACTGCATGGCGGCAAAAAGCATTGCTGCTATATCCGCACGCTTTTTGTCCTCATGCAAGGCCTGGGTTGTTGTGTCTCAAAAACCGTGGCCTTCTCCTCCTGCGCCTGCTCCTGTTCCATCACGTCTGCTGCTGCTGGGTTAGCGTTGCCGCGTGGTCCCTGTTTATTGAACCACTTATCTTTATTACATTTATGACTGCATGGCGGTACAAAGCATGCTATCCGCACGCTTCTTGCCCTCATGCAAGGCCTGGGTTGTTGTGTCTCACAAAGCGTGGCCTTCTCCTCCTGCGCCTCCTCCTATTCCAGTACGTCTGCTGCTGCTGGGTTAGCGTTGCCGCGTGGTCCCTGTTTATTGAACCACTTATCTTTATTACATTTATGACTGCATGGCGGTACAAAGCATGCTATCCGCACGCTTCTTGCCCTCATGCAAGGCCTGGGTTGTTGTGTCTCACAAAGCGTGGCCTTCTCCTCCTGCGCCTCCTCCTGTTCCATCACGTCTGCTGCTGCTGGGTTAGCGTTGCCGCGTGGTCCCTGTTTATTGAACCACTTATCTTTATTACATTTATGACTGCATGGCGGTACAAAGCATGCTATCCGCACGCTTCTTGCCCTCATGCAAGGCCTGGGTTGTTGTGTCTCACAAAGCGTGGCCTTCTCCTCCTGCGCCTCATCCTGTTCCATCACGTCTGCTGCTGCTGGGTTAGCGTTGCCGCGTGGTCCCTGTTTATTGAACCACTTATCTTTATTACATTTATGACTGCATGGCGGTAAAAAGCATGCTATCCGCACGCTTTTTGTCCTCATGCAAGGCCTGGGTTGTTGTGTCTCACAAAGCGTGGCCTTCTCCTCCTGCGCCTCCTCCTGTTCCATCACGTGTGCTGCTGCTGCTGCTGCTGGGTTAGCGTTGCCGGTCCCTGTTTATGGAACCTCTTATCTTTATTACATTTATGACTGCATGGCGGTACAAAGCATGCTATCCGCACGCTTCTTGCCCTCATGCAAGGCCGGGGTTGTTGTGTCTCACAAAGCGTGGCCTTCTCCTCCTGCGCCTCCTCCTGTTCCATCACGTGTGCTGCTGCTGGGTTAGCGTTACCGGTCCCTTTTCCTGGAACCTCTTATATGTATTACATTTATGACTGCATGCCGACAAAAAACATGTTACCTGTGCAAAGAAAACAGACATTTCCCACATTTAAAAGACAGTTTTCCCTTTGAAACTTTAAAATCGATTTTCTCAAAAACTATAAGCTCTTTTTGCTAATTTTTTTTTCCTCTTGTACCCACTCCCAAGGTTCACATACCCTGTAAATTTGGGGTATGTAGCATGTAAGGAGGCTTTACAAACCACAAAAGTTCGGGTCCCCATTGACTTCCATTATGTTCGGAGTTCGGGTCGAACACCCGAACATCGCGGCCATGTTCGGCCTGTTCGGCCCGAACCCGAACATCTAGATGTTCGCCCAACACTACCGCTGACACTGAGGCCTGTTCTGGCAGCCAGTCCTCAGTGGCCTCCTCTGCTCCCTCCACTGCTTCCCGTGCCAGCAAAATGCCTCGCCAGACCCTGCTCAGCGAGACCTTCCAGGGGGTGGTCAGGGTTCTGCCTCCCAGCAGCTGTCGCGTGTGTCAGCTGAACGGCTTGCTGGCACGGGCCATGTGCTCTCAATTCCTGCCTTATTCCCTTGTGCAGGAGGGGAGCGACATGCGTGCGCTCCTGATGTGTGCAGCCCCCGATTCGCCAATCCCCAGCCGACATTTTTTTGCACGCATGGCCATCCCTGCACTTCACCGCTCTGTGATGGCCAATGTCGGGAGAGGGCTGGAGCATGCGGTGGGTCAACGGGTCCACATCACCATAGACTCATGGAGCAGCCGGTTTGGGACAGGCCACTATCTGTCCTTCACCGTGCATTGGGTCAGCTTGGTGGAAGGGGGTGAGGAGGGGGGAGCAGCATCGGGCACTGTCAGAGCAGCAGCACCAAAAACGCAGTGGGTGGTGCCACCATGCAGGGTCAGCGGAACAGCAGCAGGTTCCTCTGATCCGCTTCCATCCTCCAGCACACCAGCCCAAACCCCCCGCCTCAGCAGCAGCGTGAAGCCCCGCCACTGCCAAGCGCTGCTGGAATTGGTCAGCCTGGGGAAGACCAAACTGACGGCGAACCACGTCCTGGCCAAACTCCGAGAGCAGGAGAGGAATTGGCTGACCCCCAGAGGCCTCAGAGTCGGAGAGGTGGTGTCCGACAATGGGGCAAACCTGGTTGCTGCAATCAGCAGGTGAGACCTGACTCACATCCCCTGCCTGGCGCACTTCCTGAACCTGGTAGTCCAAAAGTTCCTGCGGACCTACCAGGGGATGGACCGACTCCTTGAGGCAGCAAGGAAGGTCGTGCGTCATTTCCGGCTCTCGGCTGCAGCCATAGCGAGCCTGGAAGAGGTGCAGAAGGAGCTGCACCTGCCACAGCACCGGCTCATGATCGATGTTCCAACTCGCTGGAACTCCACCCTGGCGATGTTGGAGCGTCTGGTTGAACAGAGGCAGGCTGTCAGCCAGTACCTTGCACGTGCAACAGTTGCCTCCATCACTGCAACTGGGCGTGCCACCACCAACCTCTCGTCCATCATCTCCACAGAGGATTGGGGGCACATGCAGCAGGTGTGCTCAGTCCTGGCACCCTTCCTGCAGGCCACCAACATGGTCAGCAGGGACCATGCAATGGTGTGCTAGTGGGTCCCCTTGGTGTGTGTGCTGGACAGGGCCCTGTATGCACTGGTGGAAGAGGGCGTGGCAGCCTTGGACCAGCAGGAGCTGCAGGCAGCTTCACAGGCCACTTCTGAGGAGGAGGAGGGCTTGGAGTTGGTGGAGGTCCCTGACCTTGCTGCTGATGAGGGGGAGCAGCAGAGCGCAGCTGGACTGGTGCGGGGGTGGAGAGAGGATGAGGTGGAGGAGGCAGAGGAGGACAGCAATGTCGGCTCTGGGGCTGCCGATGATGTGCCAACAGACGTGGCCAGACTCTTCCCAATGGCAGCGCACATGCTGAGGTGCCTGCGCAAGGACCCAAGGGTGATCCAGATGAAGCAGAGGGAGGACATCTGGATCTGCATGATGCTGGACCCACGTCTGAAGGGGAAGCTCAGCCAGTTCCTGCCTGCAGGAGGAGACCGTGCGCAACAAATGAGGGATTTGCAGCTGTCCCTTGTTGAGCGCTTGGAGGAAGCCTTCCCTCAGACATCCACCCCCACTGTCCAGCCAGCACAGAGGCAGCAGCAGGTGCCTGCATCCACCAGCAGCAAGCGCACGCGCACCACAGACCTGCTGTCTCTGACCCAAGAGCTCTACATGAGTGTAGAGCTGCCAAGGACTAGAGAGGAGGTGCCTGCAGCAGCATCCTTCTCCAGTCACGGCAGTGCTTGACCCGCATGGTGGCTGACTACATGGGGTCCTTCAGCGGGCTTGACAGTGTGGCCCCTGTTGATCCCATGGAGTATTGGGTCAAGCACCTGCCGATCTGGAGCGAACTTGCGCAGTACGCCCTGGAAGTGCTCTCCTGCCCCCCTTCCAGCGTACTGTCAGAGCGTTGCTTTAGTGCAGCCGGTGGAGTCGTCACTGAGAAGCGATCTCGTCTGTCTCACAAGTCTGTGGACAGACTGACGTTTCGCAAAATGAACCAGGCTTGGGTGGAAGGCGAATCCCTGGCCCCTGTTGTCGGCGAGAGGGGGACATGAAGTGGCGCACACACACATTACACCTGCTGCTGCTGCTGCTGTATTTCTTCCTGCTGTCTGTGTGTCTCCACTGCCAGGGAACACATTACAAGGTGCTGCTGCCCATGCGCCACCAGCTATTACGCTCAACAATAGCTGCATTAATTAGGAAAAAAAAAATTGTAATTATTTTAGAGGTGTCCGGGTTGAAAACTGTGCTGTCCCAATTGTGTATTGGACACAATGTGGGCTTCACGACCGCTGTCTGGAACCTCATGCTGTGTATTTACGGCCCTGGAACCACCGCTAGGAACCAGGGCCTACTATGTCTCGCTGCCTGCCCTCCTGCCTGCTGCCAAATGCCAGTCTGCCACACACTTATCCTCCTCACGCTGCCTGCTGTTATATTTCCTCCTGCTGTCTGTGTGTTTCCACTGCCAGGGAACACATTACAAGGTGCTGCTGCCCATGCGCCACCAGCTATTACGCTCAACAATAGCTGCATTAATTTGAAAAAAAAAAATTGTAATTATTTTAGAGGTGTCCGGGTTGAAAACTGTGCTGTCCCAATTGTGTATTGGACATAATGTGGGCTTCACGACCGCTGTCTGGAACCTCATGCTGTGTATTTACGGCCCTGGAACCACCACTAGGAACCAGGGCCTACTATGTCTCGCTGCCTGCCCTCCTGCCTGCTGCCAGTCTGCCACACACTCATCCTCCTCACGCTGCCTGCTGTTATATTTGCTCCTGCCGTCTGTGTGTTTCCACTGCCAGGGAACACATTACAAGGTGCTGCTGCTCATGCGCCACCAGCTATTACGCTCAAAAATAGCTGCATTAATTTGAAAAAAATTAAAAAAAAATTGTAATTATTTTAGAGGCGTCCGGGTTGAAAACTGTGCTGTCCCAATTGTGTATTGGACACAATGTGGGCTTCACGACTGCTGTCTGGAACCTCATGCTGTGTATTTACGGCCCTGGAACCACCACTAGGAACCAGGGCCTACTATGTCTCGCTGCCTGCCTTCCTGCCTGCTGCCAAATGCCAGTCTGCGACACACTTATCCTCCTCACGCTGCCTGCTGTTATATTTCCTCCTGCTGTCTGTGTGTTTCCACTGCCAGGGAACACATTACAAGGTGCTGCTGCCCATGCACCACCAGCTATTACGCTCAAAAATAGCTGCATCCATTTGAAAAAAAAAAATTGTAATTAATTTAGAGGTGTCCGGGTTGAAAACTGTGCTGTCCCAATTGTGTATTGGACACAATGTGGGCTTCACGACCGCTGTCTGGAACCTCATGCTGTTTATTTACAGCCCTGGTACCACCGCTAGGAACCAGGGCCTATTATGTCAGTCACATCACACTGCCTGACACACACTACTCCTCCTCCTGTAGCTGCATTGAGCTTCTGCTGTCTGTGTGCTGCTATCACTGCCAGGGAGAACAGAAGAAGAACTATTTTCTGCTGCCACCTGCCCACCCACTCTCCTACCGAGTACCGACCGACTATTACTACACACTACAAATAGCTGCAAGCCTGCAACTACTTCCTCCTCCTGCTGATGTCTGTGTTTTACCACCACCAGGGTACACAGAAAAAGGCGCTGTGGCTTGCAATGTGCCACTACCTACCTATTATGCCATCAACACAAATATAACTATGGTGTTATTAAAATAAAATATTTCCACAAATGAAGTAAAAAAAATATTACAAAAGAAAGGAAAACCAAGACACATAATATAATGATAGAGAAGAAGAGGAGGAAGAAGAAGAAGATGAAGAAGAAGAAGATATAGAAGAAGAAGATGAAGAAGGTATAGAAGAAGAAGATATAGAAGAAGATGAAGAAGATATAGAAGAAGAAGATATAGAAGAAGATGAAGAAGAAGAAGAAGAAGATATAGAAGAAGAAGATATAGAAGAAGATATAGAAGAAGATGAAGAAGATATAGAAGAAGAAGATATAGAAGAAGAAGATATAGAAGAAGAAGATATAGAAGAAGATGAAGAAGAAGAAGATGAAGAAGAAAAAGATGAAGAAGAAAAAGATATAGAAGAAGAAGATATAGAAGAAGATGAATGTGAAAAGTTATCAGCACACCCATGTTGCAAGTAAAAAAGCACACTTTATCGTTCTTCAGCTCCCACTGTAGGTTTTTCAGTGGAAGCTGAAGCGAAATAAAGCGTGCCTTTTTACTTTCAACATTTGTGTGCTGATACCTTTCTGGACTGTATTGCTATTGCCTATACCGCTGTATCAAGTACCCAGCCTATAGAGTGCCCGCTCAACAAACTTCCTACAGCACATTGGGTCCAAGTTGCATGTGGATGCTCACTGCTGGATCGGCGATGACCAGATTCCAGGTTGTATACTTTATTGTTTGATTTGGTGGATGCGAACTCACTCAATCATATTGATTTGGCATAGCCCTCATGGACTTGGTGTTTCCAAAACCAGGTCCTTTTGTACTACAGAGCAAGTCACTTGGCAGTTCTCAGATGCTTTGAGTATAAGCATTCTAATACAATCATTAAGTTCAATTTGAATGGCCTGACATCATTCTGGGTCACAGTTTTTGATTTTGGACTTTTTGGCTGGAGATGCATCTTAGTAGCTATATAGAACTGGAGGAGGACATTTAGATGGTGCCATCAGAGTCTGTTGTGTGTAGTCTAGGGTTATGCAGTGTCACAAAACGAGCATAGTTTGTATGCAAGTTTAGCCATACTTTTATGTCAATTGCTGTTATTGCCTAAATTTGATGCAGTTATGCAATAAACAATGATCATATGAGTGCAGCTATACTGGTTTTGTCTCCATTTTCTCTTGCCATTATATCTTCTTCAAGACTAAAAATCAGCGCCAAGGAGAAAGCAATAGTTCGATCGCTGCCGAGAAAGGACAGAGACCAAAAGTCCACACATATAGAAGCTATTGAAAAGTCAGCGCAGATCGTACATTAATTCAGGGGGGTGGGACATGTCCATTTTGACTTCTAAATGACATTTTTACGTGTTACTGGTATAGGTGATTGGATCAGAACGTCTGTGGTTATGACGATTGACGTTTCCAGGGTTTTTACGCGTACGTTTTTACGCATTGAGTGCGTACGTATTATTCAGACAAATGCGTAGTTCTATAGCGTATTTACGCATGCGTTGGATATGTGATGTTTTCTGTCGTGAACATGCCCTGCTCCTATTGGTCGGTGCTCCAGCGGCCTGTACAAGGCGATTGGAGCATAAGATTAGATGCAGTTCCCCATCAGGTCCTCCACTAATTCTGGCCGGTCAGGTTTGGCAACCACGACGAGCGTATCAGGATTGCAGTGTATGGAGGCATTAAGCAAAGTGGTGACAAGGATTTCATCTCTGGGGTAATGCCACCAGCTCAGCCTTGTTTGTGCCATAAGCGGCAATGCCGTGCGACTCGCAGAGGGCTTGCAAGTTTCACCAATTTCACCAATTTGGTAATCCTGAACTGAATCAGACATTCAGAAGAGAAGGTACAAGAAAGAATAGGATATAGCAAAGGAAAAGGTAGGAAATGTAGTCCAATCTATTCGCTATCAATGTGTACCATTTTGAACCCGGGACTCCGGTTCCGCAAGACAGGATACTCAGTTACCACTGTCTTATTATTCTGGTTGCAAAGACTGAGTTTTTCAGATCTTTGCACTCTGATTTCCCAAAAGCGGGCTTTGCCTGCTTTTGGGCTATGCTATCACCACCACTGCCAAACAATGTGACAATCCAGCCTTGCAATCCAGTCTAAATGGCGTTAAGACCGGTTGCTGGATCGTCAGAGGGTAATGTGACAGAGCATGCCAATTCCGTCTAATCGGCTCCCATTGCCATTCGGGGAATAGTCACCTCTGATAGTTTGAAATACTGTGAACAGACTGACACTAAGGATTGGTCGCAACGCTGCCGACAATGTAATGTGACAACCACTAACCAATCCCGTATTACAGGCTATGGTTGCCATGCAGGTCTCATGCAGCAGAGACTTCTGAAGGCAAATTCACTGTGTGCGCTGTAAATGGTTAAGATTGTTTGAAGGTGCCCATAGATGTACAATCCCTATTGTATGTACAATCGGTAAACTAAAAATATCGATTTCGCGCTGGAAATCAGGTAATTTCATTGCCACCACTGTCCATGTTGAATGGAGTGGACAGTCTCCAACTAGCTACTCCTAAAAGGAAGAAACGGTTATTTACAACCTAGCTAGCAGATCAACAATTTATAAGAAAATAATAAACAATGCAGTAGTATGACTCATTGGAGAACAGATTCTTTGTAGCAACAATCAGATGACCAGAACAGGCACAAGACTGAATGATAAAAATCGTTAGGTTTATTCTAAAACTACATGCACACAAATATACTTAACCAACAGATTATTATTATTACTATTTATTGTATTTATAAAGCGCCAACATATTACGCAGCGCTGCACAATAGATAAATGGGTTAACATACAAGGTAGGACATACAGGAAACTCACAACAAAACAAGATCATGCAAATGATTTGATAGGTCAAAATAGATACTGTTCTAGTCCACAAAAGGGGTGATTGTCAGATTGCATAATCAAGCTGGAAACACTAGGGAGGAGGGCCCTGCCAGAGGCTTACAATCTAAAGGGTGGGGGTGGAGACAATAGGTGCATCTTTTGAGAGGGTGTCTAACAGAACATATTATGGCGCTGGTGTGGGGGGTATGCGAGCATGAAAAGATGAGTCTTGAGAGCTTGTTTGAAGGTATTAAAGGTGGGGGCAAGTCTGATGGCTGGTGAGAGCAAGTTCCAAAGATAAATATATCTGTCAGTCAGAACAGATTGGGTTGATAGAAAAATGGTAGAAATGAAAAGGAAACAGAATGTCTTAAAATACAGTTCAAATACCGTTATTGGTAGTCCATGCGGCAATCGAAAGTCCTTGGCGAAAAGTCCAAGATAGCAATTGCCATGTGGCAAGAGGCCTTTGTAAGAAATAATCCAAGTGATTTTGCCAGTGTCCAGCTGGCTGTCCATTAATGGTAATTCAATGTCAGATTTTAGATGTAGGAACAATTGGACTCAGTGTCATTGTGTTTTAATCCTCACTATAGTTGGGAGGGGTAATGGCACGTACAAGTCCAGCCTTGTGAAATTTGAATAGGGGCAGTTCCCCTTTGGACAGAGAGAGATTTTGGCACAATTCCTGTTTTGCCCGGTCTCTCTGTGCCCATAGGTCACACCAAGAAACAGGATGCATATTTACAATCAGCATAATTTTATGTATCATGTGATATGAAATTTGACAGGTTTGAATCTTCTAGTATAAAACTGGTACTTTAAACCTGTCTTGCTAAGTGATTTTAGGGCACAGGACTCTGGGAATTTCCCAGAATGTGTTAGGATAAACTTAACAATTTCTGAAAAGACGGTGCTGCTAGCAGAGCTGGGACAAGGTCCTCCAGCACCCAAGGCTGAGACACCAAAGTGCGCCCCTCTATCCCTCCCACCCCAGCCGTCACACACTAATTGCTATTAGACTAAGAAGCGCCACAGGGCCCACAACCTCCCCAACGCCTTAATATCTAGTTATCTGGCTTGCAGTCACTGCTATGTATCCCCTTTTCTTATTTCTTTCTGCTTCAAACACAATTAGGAATGACAGGCAGCTGAATGAATTCTGCGCCCCCTCCTACACTGCGCCCTGAGGCTGGAGCCTCTCCAGCCTATGCCTCGGCCCGGCCCTGGCTGCTAGCATCCTCAAATCATCTTAAAAAGCTTGAAAACTAAGAAATGATGAGAATAATGGATTTCTGGGTTACAGAAGGGTCAGTTCTAGTTGGAGAACTCAGCTGGGTGTTACCAGATCAGATAAAAGGTCTTTGAAGTCCAAAGCTTCCTCTGGGAGTGAGAATATCGCAGACAGCGTTCTTCAAGAGACCATGTTTTTATGATATCTTGTCACAGTGGAGTGATGATTTGTGGCCAGTGGCACAGCAGGGGTGGTTGGGCACTTCTCTGAACTTCTGCTAAATGATTTCTAATTACCTTTGCAGGAAGAGATTCCTTAATGACACCATCTGAAGGAGAAACACAGCTGATTTAAAATGTAATTTTTGGTATTTGGAATGTGCGTTTGTGACTCCATGAGGCATTCGATATGACATATTTGATATGACATATCAACGGCGTCACACATATATACAAAAGGAAAGCTCCAAGAAATGAGGCTGACAACATAGCACCACTGTCTATACAAAGGATAATTTTATTTAACACGTATAATGAACATCACAATAATAAAAACCGTTAAAAGTCAATAATAATATCCTCAGCTTACATGAAAATATAATGCAAAATATAAGTATAATAATAATAGCACACTGTGATTGCAAGTGATTGTATATTATCTTTGCGGTTCCTAAAAGGACCCCACTCAGATTGAAACCTGAGTTTCAAGGATGCATTCAAACTTGGCAAACCACATAACTTTGTATGAACATAATACACTACTATTGCCAATATTAATGTAATAGGGCTGGCCCACAATATGTCGGATAAGGTGCTATGCCTGCTAAGCAGGTATCTGTGAATGAATTGCCAAAAAGGGCTTTTAGTGTCACAAAACAAACAACACATATACAGATGCCAACAAGAGTTAATAAACCATGAAAAAAAGTGAACTGAAAATTGTGCCCAAAATAATATTCCAATGGATAGGAACAGCATACAGATAGTACTACACATATTGTGCAAAAATGCAGGTTATGTAATGGAGGAGATACTTATGCAAGTGAGATCAGTGGTGCTCAGCAGAGCTCGAATATTCGAGTAGCTCGAATATTCGAGCTCTTTTTCAGCTATTCGAGCTCGGTATTCGAGCTCCGAATAGCTGCAGCTATTCGAATGGGCTATTCGCGTACACTCGAATAGCCCATTCACTATTCGAGCTATTTGAGCAAACGGCGCTATTCGAGCTCGGTACCGAGCTCGAATAGCGTCATAGCCCAGATTGATGTCCTTAGAGCCAATCAGAGGGCTCCCAGGCCCTCTGACGGCAGCCAATCACAGAGGGGGACCCTGGCCAGCCCCTACCCTATAAATAGCGGCCGCCATGTTACGTTTCTCCGTCCTTGCCTGAGACTTGCATAGAGAGAGAGTTGCTCCTTTGTGCTTTGGCTTAGCAAGAGCTTTATTGTGGTCATTTACCTAGCGTTTTTGCTCACATACACCTCCTATACACACCTATATTGTTGTTAGTTAGTTAGACATTGTATTTTAGTTAGTAGCTTTTGTGTTACATAGAGACAGGCCAGCTGCTGCAGGCTTACAGCTTTAGGCCTCAGGGCCTGCCTGTGTGGGCAGCTGTCCTCCTGTCCTCTGTTTATTTCTCTCTATTCTATACCAGTATTTCTGCTTTCCTTTACTACTGATTGTATTAGTATTGTAGTTATATACTGTAACTGTACTAGGACACTCACTGTCACTGTTCATAGGCTACTAGCTGCTCCTGCGTGTGTGCACTCACTGTCTGTGTACACACACTACACACACTCTATTTCCAAGTTCTGATAACTGATTGATTATTGTAATTGAATATTGTAATTAGTTAGTTGTACTCACTGTTACTACTTACTGTACTAGGAGTCTCGGACACTCAGTCACTGTTCATAGGCTACTAGCTCCTGCGTGTGTGCACTCACTGTCTGTGTACACACTACACACACTCTATTTCCTTCTGATAACTGATTGATTATTGTAATTAGTTAGTTGTACTTACTGTTACTACTTACTGTACTAGGAGTCTAGGACACTCAGTCACTGTTCATAGGCTACTAGCTCCTGCGTGTGTGCACTCACTGTCTGTGTACACACTACACACACTCTATTTCCTTTTGATAACTGATTGATTATTGTAATTAGTTAGTTGTACTTACTGTTACTACTTACTGTACTAGGAGTCTAGGACCCTCAGTCACTGTTCATAGGCTACTAGCTCCTGCGTGTGTGCACTCACTGTCTGTGTACACACTACACACACTCTATTTCCAAGTTCTGATAACTGATTGATTATTGTAATTGAATATTGTAATTAGTTAGTTGTACTCACTGTTACTACTTACTGTACTAGGAGTCTCGGACACTCAGTCACTGTTCATAGGCTACTAGCTCCTGCGTGTGTGCACTCACTGTCTGTGTACACACTACACACACTCTATTTCCTTCTGATAACTGATTGATTATTGTAATTAGTTAGTTGTACTTACTGTTACTACTTACTGTACTAGGAGTCTAGGACACTCAGTCACTGTTCATAGGCTACTAGCTGCTCCTGCGTGTGTGCACTCACTGTCTGTGTACACACTACACACACTCTATTTCCAAGTTCTGATAACTGATTGATTATTGTAATTGAATATTGTAATTAGTTAGTTGTACTCACTGTTACTACTTACTGTACTAGGAGTCTCGGACACTCAGTCACTGTTCATAGGCTACTAGCTCCTGCGTGTGTGCACTCACTGTCTGTGTACACACTACACACACTCTATTTCCTTCTGATAACTGATTGATTATTGTAATTAGTTAGTTGTACTTACTGTTACTACTTACTGTACTAGGAGTCTAGGACACTCAGTCACTGTTCATAGGCTACTAGCTCCTGCGTGTGTGCACTCACTGTCTGTGTACACACTACACACACTCTATTTCCTTCTGATAACTGATTGATTATTGTAATTAGTTAGTTGTACTTACTGACTGTTACTACTTACTTACTTACTGTACTAGGGACACTCACTCAGTCACTGTTCATAGGCTAGCTCCTGCGCGTGTTTGCGCGTGCGTGCACTCACTGTCTGTAGTGTACACACACTAAATTTACTTGTGATTACTACTGATTATTGTAAGTTGTAACTGCTAGTTGTACTTCCTGACTGTTACTACTTACTTACTGTACTAGGGACACTCACTCAGTCACCTCACCCACCAACCCACTCCATTAAAGTACCCCACTTTTCACCCGCCCTTTTAAAAAACTTTTGTCTATACGCCCAAAACATCGAAGATGTCTGGAAGTGGCAGCCAGCGCGGTTTGGGCAAGGGGAAGGGCAGCAAGGGAATCAGGAGGAGAGGGAGCAGCATTGTGGCAAGCCGCGGGCGCGGGCGCGCCACCATGCACAGTTCCGCAGCAGCAGCAGCAGCGTCAGTGGCTAACATTCCTCCCATAGCCACTGGCCGTGGACGCCTTGGGCGCCGCCCAGCAGGAGCATCTGCAACTCACGCTGCAGAGACACAGCAGCAGCAGCGTGTAGCACCTGCTCCGATTTTCCTCCAGCCGGGTCGGAAACGTCCCATTGAGGAAAAGCATGCAGACACTGTGGTGCAACTCATGACGGAGGATGAGCAGCCCGCCATCAGCTCTGCATCTGAGGCCTCCACCCTCACCACCACCACCACCACCCCTGTTCGCAGCAGCCGCCCAGCAGGGTCTGGGGAGGAGGCCAGTTCACCGTCACTCGCCGACCTGTCATTCAGCAGTCTTTTGACCCCAGGCATCATGAGTAAATTGTCTGCTGTTGTTGGCGATCTTGAGGAGGAGATGCTGATGGGCACTTTGGGGGATGAGGGATTGGACAGCAAGACTGTGGCGACAGTCAAGCAGCCCATCCATGCATCAGGAGAGGAGTTTGGGGGGTCCTCATCCCAGCAGGACATGTTTCAGGAGGGGGAGGATGTTGATGACCCGGTGACAGACAGAGACTGGGTGCCACCACCTCCAGGGGATGTCGTCCTCAGCAGCTCTGAGGAGGAGGAGGAGGATGCTCTTGTGGGCCTTGCAAGGAGGCGCATCATTGCAAGCATTGGCAGCAGCAGTAGGCAGGTCCCACAGCCTGCTGGTGTCTCAGGCTCAGCAGCAGCAGCAGCAGCATCTGCCAGTACCACCACCAGCCGCACCCAAGACCCCCAAGCCCCCCCCCCCAAACCACCACAGGGAGACAGGCAGCAGCGCTTCCATGCCGTAGGGGGATGTTTCTGTCACCAATCTGGCGCTTTTTCACCATGCCCACAGTGTACAGCAAGTACGCCACTTGCAACCACTGTCAGCGGAAGTTGAGCAGAGGTGCAGACCCCTTAAAGTTCTGCACCAGCTCGCTCATCAACCACCTTGCTGTGAAACATTTCCACCAGCATCAGGAGTTCCAGAGGCTGAAGGCATCTGGTGCTGGCAGTGGCACCACACCCATCACTGCACAGCCTTCAGCAGCAGCAGCAACAGCAGCCACCCGCCCTCCTGCTCCTCCAGCAGCACCAGCAGGAGTGCGGAAACGCACTGCTCCTCCCCCCTCTGCTACTCCTGCCGCCGACACTGAGGCCTGTTCTGGCAGCCAGTCCTCAGTGGCCTCCTCCGCTGTGTCTGCTGATTCCCGTGCCAGCAAAAGGCCACGCCAGAGCCTTTTGAGCGAGTCCTTCCAGGGGGTGGTTAGGGCTCTGCCTCCCAGCAGCCGTCGCGTGCGGCAGCTGAACGGCTTGCTGGCACGGGCCATGTGCTCCCAACTCCTGCCGTACACGCTCGTGCAGGAGGGGAGCGACATTCGTGCGCTGCTTGCTTGCGCAGCCCCAGACTGGCAGCTCCCCAGCAGACACTTTTTCTCCCGCAAGGCCATTCCTGCACTGCACCGCTTTGTGATGGCCAATGTGGAGCGAGGGCTGGAGCACGCGGTTGGTGAAAGGGTCCACGTCACCATGGACTCCTGGAGCAGCCGCTTCGGGACAGGCCGCTACCTGTCCTTCACTGTCCACTGGGTCAGCTTGGTGGAAGGGGGTGAGGATGGGAGAGCAGCAGCGGGCACAGCAGCAGCAGCAACACAGTGGGTGGTGCCACCCCGCAGGGTCAGGGGAACTGCAGCAGGTTCCTCCGATCCTCTGCCATCCTCCGGCACACCTGGCCAAACCCCCCGCCTCAGCAGCAGCGTGAAGGCCCGCCACTGCCAAGCGCTGCTGCACTTGGTCAGCCTTGGGAAGACCAAGCTGACGGCAACCCATGTGTTGGCCAAACTCCAGGAGCAGGAGAGGATTTGGCTGACCCCCAGAGGCCTCAGAGTCGGAGAGGTGGTGGCCGACAATGGGGCCAATCTGGTTGCCGCAATAGACAGGGGAAACCTGACCCACATCCCCTGTCTTGCCCACGTGCTGAACCTGGTGGTGCAGAAGTTCTTGCGCACCTACCAGGGGATGGGCGAACTGCTGGAAACGGCAAGGAACGTTGTGCGTCACTTCCGGCGCTCGGCTGCAGCCTGTGCGAGCCTGGAAGACGTGCAAAAGGAGCTGGATCTGCCACGCCATCGGCTGATCCTTGACGTTCCGACTCGCTGGAACTCCACCCTGGCGATGTTGGAGCGTCTGGTTGAACAGAAGCGCGCTGTCAAACAGTACCTTGCCCTGGCCACTGTTTCCGCCGCTCAGAGAAGGGACAAGACCAGCAACATCCCGTCCATCGTCCCCGATGATGACTGGAGGCACATGCAGCAGGTGTGCTTAGTGCTGGCTCCCTTTCTGCAGGCCACTAACATGGTGAGCAGGGACCATGCTATGGTCTGCGAGTGGGTGCCCCTGGTTTGTCTGCTGAACAGGGCCCTCGATGCTTTGCTGGAACAGGGAGCGGCAGCCTTGGACCAGCAGGAGCGGCAAGCAGCTGCACAGTCCACCTCTGAGGGGGAGGAGGAGGAGGACTTGGTGGAGGTCCCTGACCT
Organism: Hyperolius riggenbachi; assembly: GCF_040937935.1. Lineage (NCBI taxonomy): Eukaryota > Metazoa > Chordata > Amphibia > Anura > Hyperoliidae > Hyperolius > Hyperolius riggenbachi. The sequence continues at coordinate 168,417,308 of NC_090652.1, read as the reverse complement.
TGCTGCTGATGAGGGGGATCAGCACAGTGCAGCTGAGTTGGTGCGGGGGTGGAGAGAGGATGAGGCTGACGAGGCAGAGGAGGAGGATGAGGACAGCAGCACTGCCGTCGATGTGCCAGCAGACGTGGCCCGCCTCTTCCCAATGGCAGCGCACATGCTGACGTGCCTGCGCAGAGACCCCAGGGTGATCCAGATGAAGCAGAGGGAGGACATCTGGATCAGCATGATGTTGGACCCACGCCTCAAGGGGAAGTTGAGCCAGTTCCTGCCGCCTGCAGGAGGAGACCCAGCGCAACAAATAAGGAGCTTGCAGCAGGCCCTTGTTGAGCGCTTGGAGGAAGCCTTCCCCCAGCCTTCCACCCCCACTGTCCAGCAGCCAGCACAGAGGCAGCAGCAGGTGCCTGCATCCAGCAGCAAGCGCCCCACAGACCTGCTGTCTCTCAGCCACGAGCTCTACAGGACTGTAGAGGCTCCGGCAGCAGTGACTAGAGAGGAGGTGCATGCAGCAGCATCCTCCACCGGTCACAGCCAGCGCCTGACCCGCATGGTGGCTGACTACATGGGGTCCTACAGCGGGCTTGACAGCGATGCCCCTGTTGATCCCATGGAGTATTGGGTCAAGCGCCTGGAGATCTGGAGCGAGCTGGCGCAGTACGCCCTGGAAGTGCTGTCCTGCCCCCCTTCCAGCGTGCTGTCCGAGCGCTGCTTCAGTGCAGCTGGTGGTGTGGTCACCGAGAAACGCTCACGTCTGTCTCACAAGTCTGTGGACAGACTGACGTTTCTCAAGATGAACCAGGCGTGGGTGGAAGGCGAGTTCCTGGCCCCTGTTGTCGGCGAGAGGGGGACATGAACTGGCTAAGAACCATCGTTAATGTGCCTTACCACCCTTTACCACCTCCTGGCTCCTGCTCACTAAGCCAGCCTGGTTCACTTTGACTATTACGTCGCCTGCAGCCACACATTTTACACCTACAGTGGGCTGCTGTGTACTGCCCTTCTGCTGTCTGTCTGTGTTTCCCACTGCCAGGGTACACAGATTTACCTTCTGCTGCCACTCTGCCACCAGCTATTACGTCAAACAATAGCTATATATCTGTGTAATTTGTTTTACAAACAAAACCAAAAAACCATAAAAAAAAAAAAAAAAAAAGGTTTAATTTTTCTGAGGTGCCCGGGTTGAAAACTGTGTTGTCCCAGTTGTGTATTGGACACGATGTGGGCTGCACGACCGCTGTCTGGGACCTCCTGTTGTGTTCATTTATGGCCTGGTATCACCGCTAGGTACCAGGGCTATTATGTCACGCTGCCTGCCTGCTGCCACACTCACACTACTCCTCCATTCCTCCTGATGATGCTGCTGTCTGTCTGTGTTTCCCAACGCCAGGGTACACAGATTTACCTTCTGCTGCCACTCTGCCACCAGCTATTACGTCAAACAATAGCTATATCTGTCTGTGTAATTAGTTGTAAAACCAAAACTACAAAACCATAAAAAAAAAAAGGTTTAATTTTTCTGAGGTGCCCGGGTTGAAAACTGTGTTGTCCCAGTTGTGTATTGGACACAATGTGGGCTGCACGACCGCTGTCTGGGACCTCCTGCCTGCTGTGTTTATTTACAGCCCTGGTATCACCGCTAGGTACCAGGGCTATTATGTCACGCTGCCTGCCTGCTGCCACACTCACACTACTCCTCCATTCCTCCTGCTGATGCTGCTGTCTGTCTGTGTTTCCCAACGCCAGGGTACACAGATTTACCTTCTGCTGCCACTCTGCCACCAGCTATTACGTCAAACAATAGCTGCTCACATTACTCCTTCATTCCTCCTGCTGCTGCTGCTGCTGTCTGTCTGTCTGTGTTTCCCAACGCCAGGGTACACAGATTTACCTTCTGCTGCCACTCTGCCACCAGCTATTACGTCAAAAAATAGCTATATCTGTGTAATTGGTTGTAAAACCAAAACTACAAAACCATAAAAAAAAAAAAAAGGTTTAATTTTTCTGAGGTGCCCGGGTTGAAAACTGTGTTGTCCCAGTTGTGTATTGGACACGATGTGGGCTGCACGACCGCTGTCTGGGACCTCCTGCCTGCTGTGTTTATTTACAGCCCTGGTATCACCGCTAGGTACCAGGGCTATTATGTCACGCTGCCTGCCTGCTGCCACACTCACACTACTCCTCCATTCCTCCTGCTGATGCTGCTGTCTGTCTGTGTTTCCCAACGCCAGGGTACACAGATTTACCTTCTGCTGCCACTCTGCCACCAGCTATTACGTCAAACAATAGCTGCTCACATTACTCCTCCATTCCTCCTGCTGCTGCTGCTGTCTGTCTGTCTGTGTTTCCCAACGCCAGGGTACACAGATTTACCTTCTGCTGCCACTCTGCCACCAGCTATTACGTCAAAAAATAGCTATATCTGTGTAATTGGTTGTAAAACCAAAACTACAAAACCATAAAAAAAAAAAAAAAAGTTTAATTTTTCTGAGGTGCCCGGGTTGAAAACTGTGTTGTCCCAGTTGTGTATTGGACACAATGTGGGCTGCACGACCGCTGTCTGGGACCTCCTGCCTGCTGTGTTTATTTACAGCCCTGGTATCACCGCTAGGTACCAGGGCTATTATGTCACGCTGCCTGCCTCATTGACTGCCTGCTGCCACACACTCATCCTCCTCCTCCTGCTGCTGAATTTACCTCCTGCTGTCTGTGTGTTTCCACTGCCAGGGAGCACATACAATGGCGCTTCCAACATGCGTGCGCCACCAGCTATTTGTTACGCTCAAAAATAGCTGCATTTCTTTAAAAAAAAAATTTTGAAAAGAGAAATAAGTGAAGAAGAAGACGATATAGAAGAAGATGAAGAAGAAGAAGATGAAGATGATGAAGAAGAAGAAGATGAAGAAGAAGAAGATGATGAAGAAGAAGAAGATGAAGAAGAAGATGAAGATGATGAAGAAGAAGAAGATGAAGAAGATGAAGATGAAGAAGATGAAGAAGATGAAGAAGAAGAAGAAGAAGATGAAGAAGATGAAGATGAAGAAGATGATGAAGATGATGAAGAAGAAGAAGATGAAGAAGATGATGAAGATGATGAAGAAGAAGAAGATGAAGAAGATGAAGAAGATGAAGAAGATGAAGAAGATGAAGATGATGAAGAAGATGAAGAAGAAGAAGAAGATGAAGAAGTTGAAGATGAAGTAGATGTAGAAGAAGAAGAAGAAGAAGATGAAGAAGATGAAGAAGATGAAGAAGAAGATGAAGAAGATGAAGAAGAAGATGAAGAAGATGAAGAAAAAGAAGATGATGAAGAAGAAGATGATGATGAAGAAGATGAAGAAGAAGAAGAAGAAGAAGAAGAAGATGAAGATGAAGAAGATGAAGAAGAAGAAGATGAAGATGATGAAGAAGAAGAAGATGAAGAAGAAGATGAAGATGATGAAGAAGAAGAAGATGAAGAAGAAGATGATGATGAAGAAGATGAAGAAGATGAAGAAGATGAAGAAGAAGAAGAAGATGAAGAAGTTGAAGATGAAGTAGATGTAGAAGAAGAAGAAGAAGAAGATGAAGAAGATGAAGAAGATGAAGAAGAAGATGAAGAAGATGAAGAAGAAGATGAAGAAGAAGATGAAGAAGATGAAGAAAAAGAAGATGAAGAAGAAGAAGATGATGATGAAGAAGATGATGATGAAGAAGATGAAGAATAAGAAGAAGAAGACAATATAAAAGAAGAAGATATAGAAGAAGATATAGAAGAAGAAGATATAGAAGAAGAAGATATAGAAGAAGAAGAAGAAGATATAGAAGATAAAGAAGAAGAAGAAGAAGTATATACAGTACTGAACAAATTTCTGGACACAACTTCTCTTTTCAACTTTTTTTTTTTAAAGGAACATCCCCACATAATCACTTGCTGTTGTTACTTGGAAAAAAAGAGGTTTCTTGCATCATTCACCCTCAAAACAAGTGTTGGAAGCTATTTAAGGCCATTTCGAATAGTCAGCTCGAATAATGAGCTCGAATACCGACTCGAATAGTGAGCTCGAATTCCGAGGTCGAATCGAATAGTAAAAATTATTCGACTCGAATATTCGACTGATCTCGAATAATTTACTATTCGAATTCGACCTAACTCGAATTTTGAAAAGGGGTATTTGAGCACCACTAAGTGAGATTATACCTAGAGTGTTGGAATGTATATATATTGCAAAGTGCGCATCACGGCAGAGGAGTAAGTGCACCAGGTGGCCTGACTAGCTTCGCAGAGATTAACCTCTTGAGGACCAAAGTGCTAAACCCCCCTAAAGACCAGGCCAATTTTCTCTTAATTGGCCACTGCAGCTTTAAGGCCAAGCTGCAGGGCCGCACAACACAGCACACAAGTGATTCCCCCCCCCCCCTTTCCCCCCTATCAACAGAGCTCTCTGTTGGTGGGATCTGATCTAACACCCCCCCCCCCCCCCAGTTGTTATTATTATTGTTATTATTTTTACAAATATTTATTTGTATTTATTTTTATTAATTTTCTGTATTTTTCTATTTATTTTTTTCCCACTAACTCCCGCCCACCCACCGCCAGCCACTCATGGCGATCGGCTGTCATAGGCTTCAGCCTATCGCCGCTCTGCCCACCAAGCAGGAGATGCACGCGCAGCCAGCGTGCAATCTCCTGCAAACTGCAGCCCCAGAACTTTACACCGATCGGCGTTAGGCGGACCTGGGGCTGCCACCGCGGCCACGCCCATCGCCGTGACGCGGTCGGCAAGCAGTTAAACCACTTTATCAAGAACCAAAATGCTGGGGTCTGAAGAAGGGGTGTAACTAGAAATCAGTGGGCCCCCTGCAAACCTTTGGATAGGAGCCACCACCCCCAAGCAGATATTGGAAAAGCAGGCAGGATATTAAAAAAAACACACAAAAAACATACGTACACACAGCCTCACACAGCAGGAAAGAGGTTGGATGGGATTGGGAAGCTCAGTGTCAGCGGAGTCACACATTCCCGGCAGCGCGAGCCCTGCAGTCCAGGCTCTCCCTCACACAGCATCTTCTTCTCTTCCTGGATGGTGGAAACATGATGTTACTGGAATTGCATATACCAGAAGTGACACCAGGTAAAACACAAGGAAGTGGGCCAGGGGCACCTCTGGCCATTTTGTCACTCCAGGCAAGGAAACCTGTGGCGCCCCCCCTCCCTCCCGCCCTCTCCATGAAAATATTCGCAATGCGGAAGCTTTTCACCAGAAAATAATTGTATTACAGTAGTGGTTCATTGCAATACTCCGGGCCGCCAATCTACCGCCTCTATACCGCTGTGTCCAATTGTAAAAATGTACTGCTTGATTGTGCTTTTGGTACATTTTTGCCATGGATTGATTGAAATTCTGATCGATGTGGTGGTTGATAATTGCCATATTCGATCTTTTGAAAGAATCTGTCTGTAAAAATGAATGCATGTATTGACAGCTATAGGCTAGGGTTACTAATAATAAGATTGGGTGATTCAATTGTAAGGGTAAGATTGGGGGGGCAAAGTAGAGAGTAACAAGGAACATTTATAATTACTTTTCTCCTGGCAGACTCAATGCTGGCTTGCTTAGTAGGCAGTAGCAGTGTTAGGGAGTCTTGCCCAAGGTCTCCTACTGAATAGGTGCTGGCTTACTGAGTAGGAAGAAGCAGAGATTTGAACCCAGGTTACCTGTGCCAGAGGCAGAGCCCTTAACAATTACACTATCCAAAGAGAGGTAGATGAAACACACCACAGCCAAGAGCAAAGAGGACTATGTGGAAAAATGGAGGCGTGAAATAAAACAGTCACAAAAGCTAACCATATACCAGTCTCTACAAAGAGAATATAAAATGGCCCCATACCTGGAAAAGCTCCAAAACTCTCAAGAGAGGAAAATCCTGAGTGTCTACAGATTGAGTGCTCACAACCTCGAAATAGAGTCTGGGAGACACAGACAGACATACAAACCCAGGGAGGAGAGACTATGCCAACACTGTGAGCAGAAAACCCTTGAGGATTAAAGCCACTTCCTGCTGCACTGCCCCAAATATACTGCAACCAGGGACACTTACTTTAAGAAATTGTTGGAACTTTTCCCAGACTTTCTCACATTAGAAGATGAGAGAAAAACCTATATCCTACTGGGAGAAGAGGAATCCACAGTGACAACCGCTGCACACTATGTCACAGCATGCCACAGACTGAGAGGAGCATAACGGAACTGTAAACCTAAAAAATGTCCACATACTGCTTAGCCATTGTCTCCCTACCCAACCCCCCTTCCATGTCCCCCTTTTCCCCTTGCTTTGGCAATACCTGTAATTAATCTTGGTCATGCCAATAAAGCTGTCTTTGATTTGATTTGATTTGAGAGGAAGAAAAGACAGCCAGCACTAGGGGAAGGGGGGAAACAAAGGTGAATGAGGGAGAGAGGAGGAGTGGAGAGAGACTGAGAATAGCCTGACATGGAGCAGAGAGCTTATCTGTATTGCAGCCACATAACACAGAGGCGACTTGCCTGTAATGTGAATCCTGTCCTGCCTGTCTCTCACACAAGGCTGCAGCAGCCACATGGAGTCTAGGGACTGTCGAAAACTTTTCACCCTGTGTAATACCTTATCTAGCTGACCACATGCAGTCTTTACGATGATGAGAAAGCAGACAGAGTTTTTTTCTAAGTACACTGTAGGAGGCAAGCTTCTCTTCTGAATCATGCTGTGTACATTTACCAGCTTGTCATCAAATTGTACATTTATTTCCCTCAACCAGCCTAGTGCTTCACATTGCCTTATATATTATACCAGCAGCCTGGGGGGAAATCTTCCTCCTTCCTCCTGGTTAGTCCGTTCTGGAATGCACACAGACACCATCCTACTCTCTTCTTTTCAAGTCATAAGGAGGAGCAGGCAGGACAGGAGTCACACAGACACACTCTAGATCTCGAGATAACACTAACATTAGGGAATGCCATACAAAGTGTTGTAGACAAAAGGTTTGTAGATTCCTTATTTGAGGCTGAGCAGCAAAGGCTTTCATTAGAACTTTTTATCTCCGTTCCCTACGTTTTCAGTCCCTAAGGACAGGAAAAATAAACTTTTTTTTCCCCTCAAAGCGTCTGCCATAAATGTGGCGCTCTAGGCAATTAGCTGGTCAGCTGGTCTCTGTAAGCGCCTATGAAGTGGGCACTGGATGTTGCTGGAATGCAAAATATATGTAACAGGAAGACTATATCTTGTATCAATAAGAGATCTGCCCAGTAATATATTAAAGGGCCATATCAATATTCTATAAAGGGAAGAAACAACATAGTCAATAATAGTGTAGTATAGTATCGCACAGTAACGGCATCAAATCCAAAGATTATCGATAATAACTAGGTCAACAATATACAACCTTGTACTAATCATCATATTGAGAGCCCTCTAAAAATAATAATTATATAGTTCCTAGCCTACCTACATATACAAGTGAAACTCGAAAAATTAGAATATATATTGTGTACAGTATATATATTGTCTATTTCAGTAATTCAAATTGAAAGGTGAAACTAATATATGAAATAGGAAACCTTTGCACGTGTTTTGGATTCATTAGCTGATTAGGGTCTGACACTTTGAGCCTAGAATATTGAACATTTTCAGAATATTTTAATGGTCCGAGATTTTGATTTTGGGGTTCTCATAGACTGCAAGCCATAATCCTCAAAATCATAACAAATAAAGACTTAAAGAAAGCCTGTACTGAGAAAAACGACCACTGAGGGGTACTCACCTCGGGAGGGGGAAGCCTTTGGATCCTATCGAGGCTTCCCCTGTCCTCCTGCGTCCCACGCAGTGGCGTACCTAGGGAAGATGGCGCCTATGGCAAGCACTGTAACTGCGCCCCCTCGAGGAACCCCACAGCTGCTGGGGGGGGGGCAGGGAAGGGGGGGACTGGGGTTTTGAGTGAGGGCTAAGAAGGAAAGAGAGGGATAGGGGGAGAGAGTGAGGGGTATTGCTGGATCCACACCATGCAATTTTTTGGCAGATTTACCAGCCAGATCGATTATTTCCAGCATGTCCGGTCTGAGAATCTATCAATTTTTTGAGCTAGGAAATCGCTCAGAAAATCGCTTTAAAAAAAGAGCGATTCTCACACCGGACATGCTGGAAATAATCGATCTGGCTGGTAAATCTGCCAAAAAATTGTATGGTGTGGATCCAGCATTATGAGTAAAGATAAGGCTAGGGAGTTGGGAGGGGGAGAATGAGCAGAAGAATAGGCTGTGGGGGAGGAAATGAGGGGTTGAGGAGAGGGGATAAGGGACAAGGAGTGGAATGGGGAGAGGCAAGATGAGGTATTAGGATGGGAGAGAGGCTTCCTATACTGGAGGGGGGGGGGGGGAGGAGACAGCCACCTATACTTCAGGGAGGGAGTGGGATCCATTCATCCCTACCTCGGAGGTCTTGCTGATTCAAAACACAGACGATCAGTGGCATGCTGCTAAAGTTCCTCTGCTGTAGAATCCTCCAGCTCCATGTTGCCTGTTCTGCCTCCCTCATCAGCAGCTATGGCCAGATTGTCCACGAGTACTCATTTCCCCACCACGTGTAACACACAGTTCAGTGACCGGCAGATCTGCATCTGTCTCCTTCCTGCAGCCACTCTGTAATCCTCCGGCTGGGTCTGTTCAGAGAAGCAGGAAGACCAGCCAGGGGATTTCAGAGCAACTGTAGAAGGGGAGAGATGCACATCTGCCTGTTGCTAAACTTTTCAGTGTTACCTGACACCCGTGGTGGGGAAATTGCTACTGTCCACAGCAGATGAGGAGAAGGGAGAGAGAGCAGGCAAAAACGGGCTGCAGAATTCCACAGCAGATAAGCTCTGAGCTATTACCGGAGCCCAGCTGCAGCCATCACACTGCTAAGCACAAATGATCATTGTTGACTGCAGCTCGTACGGTAATAGGATCGCACAGCTGAAGGGAAAGGGGGAGGGAAGCTGCTCTGCCCCCTCACATAACGCTGCACTTCTTCCTGTGTTCTGTGCACAGCAAAGGAAGAAGGAGAGATCTGCGCCCCCATAAGTGCCTGTAGGAGGCGGCGCCTAGGGCATTAGCCACGCCTGCACGTCTCTAGATACGCGTCTGGTCCCACGGGGGTCCCGCTGTGCCCCTCCGAACGTCGGCGATGTAAATATTTACCTTCCAGTCTCCAGCACAGGCGCAGTAGCGGCGCTGCGCTCTGAAGTAGACGGAAATACCCGATCTCAGTCGGGTTCATTTTACTGCGCAGGCGCAAGTCTTCGGTGCCTGCGCAGTAGAACGGACCCGACTGAGATCGGGTATTTCCGTCTACTTCGGAGCTGAAACAGCGCCCCCACTGGAGCCTGGAAAGGTAAATATTGAACAGGCTGACGGATTTGTTGGGCCAGCTTTGAAGGGCTGCAGCGAGACCCCCGTGTGACAGAGGAGGACGGGGAAGCCTCAATAGGATCCAAAGGCTTCCCGCTCCCGAGGTGAGTACCCCCCAGGGGCCGTTTTTCTAGTTACAGTGTCTCTTCAAAATATCTTGCTTTGCATGTAATAAGTCTATTTCCTACATTCGTTTCACCTTTTAAGTTGAATCTGTAACGAACGATCGGTGTAACACAGAGAGAATCTGATTACCGGTGATCTGCAGTATCACCGAGAATACAGATATATACCCGATTATAGATAATCTGCAGTATCACAGATAATCAGATATATCTCTAACCTCTGGACACCTGAGTAATAACTGAGTGTTTGGTGCAACAGTAATACTTTGAGGAAAGCACCCGTACAGAGGGTGCAAGGCAGTAGAAGATACTGCCTAGAGAACAGCTTCCTTCCTATGGCCTGAGGCTCCCCAAGGGGCGGAGCCAGGCAGTGAGAGGGAAGGACCAGAGTGTAAGTGACACCCGAGGTGAAGTGTCACTGACAGGTCTGTGAACTATCTCCCAACAGGGGAGAGAGTTCTCGAGGTCGGACAGGCCAGGTCGGCAACAGACAGACAGATCAGGTACAAAGACAGGAGACAGAGATGGAATCCAAGGACAAGCAGAGTTTGGCAACAGAGTATCAGATATAGCGAAGTACCAATTCAGAGATCAAGAGAGTGGCCAGAAAAGCAGGAAGTCATAACAGATATAAACAATGCCTATTCTTTAGGTGTGAGCTCCCTGATCATCAACACCCTGGAACTAGTCTGATATATAACAGAGAGGTAATACAGTTCCCTAGTCTTGGGTGCGCGTTCCTTGATCATCAACACCCTGGAACTAGTCTGAAGTATAACAGGATAGTAATACAGTTCCCTAGTCTTGTGTGTGAGTTCCTTGATCGTCAACACCCTGGAACTAGTGTGAAGTATACCAGAATGATAATACAGTTCCCTAGTATTGGGTGTGAGTTCCTTGATCATCAACACCCTGGAACTAGTCTGAAGTATAACAGAATGATAATACAGTTCCCTAGACTTGGGTGTGAGTTCCTTGATCATCAACACCCTGGAACTAGTCTGAAGTATAACAGAGAATAACAACACAGATTAGCAAAAGGTCTGAGTGCTACCACGTAGTGATCGCAATGGCAGACACCAGAGAAATGACCAGCATCCAGTATATATACCCAAGCGCTCTCCAGCGCCTCCCCTAAGTGCTGGACCAATGGGAAGTGGTAAAATTGTCAGCTGACCGGCTTGGTCAGCTGACACCTTTCTGGCTGTCATAAAAGCTCTGCCTCTGAACGCGCGCACGCACGTCCTTCTGAACCTGTGTGGACTATCAGTCCCAGCCACACCAGATCTGTTTTGCAATGTATCCGCTGTGCCGGACGCGGAACCAGCCGCACCGCTATCTGAGCACGCGGCGGTTTCTCCGCGTTCCGCCATGCGGACAGAAGTAGGCCTATGCGTGTAAACCGCCGCGTCAGACGCAGAATCCGCCATGTTGAACGCGGAATCAGCCGCCTTATCCTGAGCACATGCGGCGGCTTTTCCGCGTTTTCTCACAGTACCCCCCCCCCCCCTGAGGAGTGGACTCCGGACAGCTCCTACCCGGTTTCTCAGGATATAAGGCGTGGAACTCCCTCTTTAATTTATCCGCATGCAGGGGTGCCTCTAGTCATTTTGTCACTCCAGGCGAGAAAACCTGTGGCGCCCCCCCAAGCCCCTCCCCCCCAGGAAAATAATCATAACGCAGCATCGTTTCACCAGAAAATAATCATAATGCGGCAGTGTTTCATCAGAAAATAATAGTAATTATCGTAATTCAGAATTGTAATTCACCAGAAAATAATCGTAATGTGGCAGTGTTTCACCAGAAAATACACTTATTGCAGCAGCAGTTCACCGGAAAATATTCGTAAGGTGGCAGCGTTTCACCAGAAAATACACTTATTGCAGCAGCATTTCACCAGAAATTAATCATAGGGCAGCAGCGTTTCACCAGAAAATAATCGTAATGGGGCAGCGTTGTCAGAAAATAATTGTAATGTGGAAGCGTTTCACCAGAAAATACACGTAATCCGAGCAGAGGGAAAGAGTAGAGAGGGAGAGGCAGCATAAGATGTAAGAGGGGGGTAGAGGAACAGAGAGGGGGAGGGATAGACAGCATAAGATGGAAGAGGGTGCAGAGAAACAGAGGGGAGAGGGAGAGACAGCATAAGATGGAAGAGAGTGCAGAGGAACAGAGAGGGGTAGAGACAGCATAAGATGGAAGAGGGGGCAGAGGAACAGAGAGGGGAGAGGGAGAGACAGCACAGCACTAAAGCACAGGTTTACAGCTTTACCAGCCTACAGCCTAACCAGCTTTCAAAGAAAACTCTAGTATCAAAAGAGCAGGGCACATTCTAGCAGTTATAACAGTACTGGGAGTCTGCACACAGGACAGGAAGTGTTCTTAGCAGCCTGCCTGCATACCTTCTCTTCTGCCTGTGCATGCAGCTTATCATCTCTGGAGTAGTGATGGGTCGTTCGCGAACGAGCCGGCTCTAAGAGCCGGCTTTTTGCTGCGAACGACAAGAGCCGGTTCTCAGTTTTGAAAGAGCCGATGCCTCAGCCGCCCCACAGAGCTCTGCAATAAAGGGCGCTGAGGCATGTTGGGAGATGTAGTCCTCCTCTTGCAGCTTGTAGGAGTGTAAGGGGCGGAGAACAGTAGCAGGAGGGATTGCCCAGGTCAGAGAAGCAGTCTGGAATTGTCATGGAGACGAGGGCGGGGCTTTTACTCCGATTCTGAGTGATGTCTAGTGATATTTAAGAGCCGATTCAGAGCCGTAAGAGCCGGCTCTTTAATGGGAGCCGATTCAGAAGAGCCGATTCTCTGAGCCGGAATTCCCATCACTACTCTGGAGCAGAAACTTCCCTTCTCCCGGGCTGTGTTGCTGTCTTGTGCGGGGGCGGGGCTCCAACACGGACACATCACATTCTTCTCTCTGTGACTGCATCTGTCCCCTGGCTGTCTCGCTCCAGTGTCTGTGTGCAGCCAGTGACACAGGTGGGGGGTCAGACTGTCAGGGGCATAAGCTGGCTGGCCGCTGGCTCCTGGTTTGACTGGCGTGGGGCGGAGTTAAAGGCTGGGCCACATGAGGTAAACACTTTACCTGTGTGGCTACTGAGAAGAAGGGGCACGGCTTTAAAGAAGGAGCCTGGCAGAGAAGAGCAGTATTGATTGCTCTATTGGCTGGGGAGAAGTGGAGGTGGAGGCACTGCTGAGCACATGGTAGCATGCCGAGCACCGGGGACTGAGTCGGGAGGTAATATAATATATAAAAAAATTAAAAAAAACCATGGTCACGGTAGCAGCGGCGGGGGACTGTGCCTCACCACCTCATGGCGCCCCAGGCAACCGCCTATACTTGCCTGATGGGTGAGACGCCCCTGTCCGCATGCATACAACACTCAGGTACCCACGTTCTCTCCTCAATACCATACCCTTTCCAGTGCACCAGATACTGCACTGAGTTCTGTACAACACGTGAATCTAAAATCTTTTCTACTTCGTACTCAGGTTGGTCATCTATCATCACAGGAGGAGGAGTGGAACCTACATGCACTGCTGGTTTAAGCAGGGACACATGAAAGGATCTTACACCACGCATGCTTGCAGGAAGATCAATGGCATAAGTAACATTGTTGATCTTCCTGGTTACTGGAAAAGGGCCCACAAATCTGGGTCCTAACTTGGGCGAGGGATGTTTCAGGGTCAAATGACTCGTGGACACCCAGACCAAGTCTCCTGGCCGGAACTTCCACTCTAAGGAGCGTCTCTTGTCAGCTTGATCTTTCTGACTTTGAAAAGCCTTCTCCAAATTACTTTTCACAATCCCCCAAATGTTTTTAAATGACTTTTGCCAAGCCTCCAAAGCTGGAAACGGGTTGGAAGCTACTGGAAGTGGGGAGAACTTAGGCAACTTTCCAGTTACCACCTGAAACGGAGAAAATCCAGAGGAAGAGCTTTTCAAATTATTGTGCGCAAATTCTGCGAATGGCAAGAATTTGACCCAATCATTTTGTGCATCCGTAACATAACACCTTAGAAATTGTTCCAATGATTGATTAATTCTCTCAGTCTGGCCATTGGTTTGTGGGTGGTAGCCTGACGAAAATGACAGTTCCATGCCCATTTGATGACAAAATGCCCTCCAAAATTTGGAAATAAATTGAACTCCCCGATCTGACACAATGTTTTCCGGAATGCCATGTAGCCGGAAAATGTGGATGATGAAAAGATCTCCTGGGCCGAGGGGAGTCCTTTCAGGGGCACAAAATGGGCCATTTTACTGAAACGGTCGACTACCACCCAAATGACCGACATGCCCTCAGACTTCGGAAGCTCACCCACAAAATCCATGGACAAATGGGTCCACGGTTCACTTGGGGTGGGCAAAGGCTGCAACGTTCCCACAGGTGCCAGATGGGAGGGTTTGCTTCTCGCACACACTGCACATAACTCTCTAACATACTCCTTGCAGTCAGTTGTTAATGAAGGCCACCAAGCACACCTGGCAACGAGGTCCAGTGTTCTGGTGGCCCCAGCATGTCCAGCATTCTTGTGGGAGTGGAACAACTGCAATATCTGGAGACGAAATGGCAGTGGTACAAACATCACCACTTCAGGCTTTCCTTCAGGGACATCCTGCTGGAAGGGACTTAAAGTCTCCATCCAGTTTCTCCAGGTCTCTGTGGCTGCCAACACTACTCTCTGTGGGATAATAGTCTCTGGGTCTGAGGGCTCTGCTGTCTCTGGCTCAAAGCATCTGGACAAAGCATCCGCTTTAATGTTTTTACTACCCGGAGTGTACGTAATTACATATCTGAATCTCGTGAAAAACAGTGACCACCGAGCCTGACGGGGACTCAATCTCTTAGCCCCCTCAATTTACTCCAAATTTTTGTGATCAGTGTAAACGGTAATTGTATGTTCTGCTCCTTCTAGCCAGTGGCGCCATTCCTCGAAGGCCAATTTAATGGCTAGGAGCTCTCTGTTGCCTATATCGTAGTTCTTCTCTGCTGGTGAAAACCTACGAGAGAAATAGGCACATGGGTGTACGCTTCCCTCCAACCCAGAACGCTGAGACAGCACAGCCCCCACCCCGACCTCCGAGGCGTCCACCTCCGAGGCGTCCACCTCCACAGCACTGAGCCAGGTGATACCCTCTGAGGAAGGGAACCCCCGAAACAGCCGCTGTCAGGGTATACCATTCATGTTGTAACTGCACAATTGTTTGACTGTATCCCTTGCTACCTTACCACTTGTATGTACTGCATTCATGTTTAAAACTGTGCTTGTGTTTTTTCATTGCTGCTCTGAAGGGATACTGCTTGTGCAGTCATTTACTTCATGTTTTGCTGACATATACCATTATGCTGTATTTCTTTTGACCGGTTGGTCTTTTGTTGCCAATACACTTATGTTATTTGTGCATAGTGCATTATTTGCACTTGTTTGTATATAATCAGCCGTTGTGTTTACAATACAATTTTGATGAATCTCATGCTGGTGTGCGAGTCCTTTTGTATATATATTGTCTCTAGGGCTTTTTAGCCTAATTACAGACTCAGCACCCATTGTACCCAGTGCATCAATTTGCATACATAGGGTGTGCAGTACCTTCTTGTAAATACACCTCCACAATAAAGGGATAGGAGGTGTCGACATGTCTCAAAATGGGTGCAGAGCAAAATAATTCTTTCAAGGTGGAGAAAGCAGCCAGAGCCTCGGGGGACCAGTGGTTGGTATCTGCCCCTTTCTTTGTGAGACTGGTGAGGGGTGCTATGACATGACTGTGGAGTACCTAGAGATGAGCGTAATGACGTAATTACGATTTCGCAAAATTTCGCGTAATTAGTGTAATTACGATTATGGGCGTAAGTACATAATCGTAATGAAGAAGGATTTCGCGAAATTTCGCGTAAGCGTAATTTTTCGCGTAATTTTCGCATTACAGTGGGTATTACGAAATTAATGCGTATGGCCATGCTCCCAAGCGGAAAAGTTGACGCATGGATCAATGTTAGATAGCCGCCGACTTTAAGGGTTAATAGCAAAGCCCCCTTAAATGCTAAGAGCCTCAAATTTGGAGAATATATTAAGGAGATCAGGAGGAATAAGAGGAAATTTTTTTTTTCAAAAAGACATTATAGTTTTTGAGAAAATCGATGTTAAAGTTTCAAAGTAAAAATGTATACATTTAAAAACCCGCCGAATTTAACGGTTTATAGCAAAGCCTGCTTAAAGTTTAGGAACACCAAATTCCTAGGGTATATTAAGGGGATCAGTGGGAATAAGAGGGAAAAATTTTTTTCAAAAAGACCTTATAGTTTTTGAGAAAATCGATTTTTAAGTTTCAAGGTCAAAAATGTCTTTTAAATGCGGAAAATGTCAGTTTTTTTTGCACAGGTAACAATAGTGTATTATTTTCATAGATTCCCCCAAGTGGGAAGAGTTTTACTTACTTCGTTCTGAGTATGGGAAATATAAAAAAAAAACGATGTGGGGTCCCCCCTCCCAGACCTCTTTAACCCCTTGTCCCCCATGCAGGCTGGGATAGCCAGAATGCGGAGCACCGGCCGCGTGGGGCTCCGCACCCTGACTATACCAGCCCGCATGGTCCATGGATTGGGGGGTCTAACCATTAATACTTACCTGTCCCTTTAAATGAATGATCCCACGCAATATCCTCAGAAATGTTCTATCAGTTACAATGTAACAAAGTTATTACAATGTAACAACTTTGTTACATTGTAACTATGCCGCACCCGACGCCACTCGCCGCTCAGCCGCCGCAGCAATTACGCGTCTGTGCAGGACGCTAAGTCCCCGCAGCTCCCGCTGTCCACCCCGCCTACATCTGTCACCCACATGTCACCCACATGTGGGTGACATGTGGGTGACATGTGGGAGAGGCGGGAAGGGCAGCGGAGCCGGCGGGGACTTAGCGTCCTGCACAGACCCGACAGAGCTCTGAGCTATATAGCTCAGAGCTCTCTAAGCATCTTTGTATTTGGGCTCCAAGGAGCCCCATTGGTCCTTAGCAGACCAATGGGGTTCCTTCAAATCAGAAGGAACCCCATTGGTCTGCTAAGGACCAATGGGGCTCCTTGGAGCCCAAATACAAAGATGCTTAGAGAGCTCTGAGCTATACAGCTCAGAGCTCTGTCGGGTCCGTGCAGCACGGACGTGTATGCGGCGGCTTAGCGGCGAGTGGCGTCGGGTGCGGCGTAGTTACAATGTAACAAAGTTGTTACATTGTAATAACTTTGTTACATTGTAACTGATAGAACATTTCCGAGGATATTGCGTGGGATCATTTATTTAAAGGGACAGGTAAGTATAAATGGTTAATTAAGAATATTAAAGGACTTTTTTCGTGGTTATGTTTTTTGTTCAATTAAAATACTTTTTCCAAGTGTTTGTGTGTTTATTTACTTTTAACTCTTAAAGGAAATGGGTAAGGGGTACAAGTACCTCTATACTCATTTCTCCTGGGAGGGGGGGTGGGCATCTGGGGGACCCCTTTTTAAAGGGGACTCCCAGATTCCACCATGACCCCCCCCTCCCCCAGGAAATCGCGGCCTCCACCTCCACTGCCCATCGGAGGTGGAGAAGAGCCCCTTGTCCTTGGATTGGACAAGGGCTCGGAGGGGGAGGGGAAAGCTTGACTGCCCCTCCCCTTCCGAGACCCCCCAATCCATGGACCATGCGGGCTGGTATAGTCAGGGTGCGGAGCCCCACGCGGCCGGTGCTCCGCATTCTGGCTATCTCAGCCTGCATGGGGGACAAGGGGTCAGAACGAAGTAAGTAAAACTCTTCCCATTTGGGGGAATCTATGAAAATAATACACTATTGTTACCTGTGCAAAAAAACCTGACATTTTCCGCTTTTAAAAGACATTTTTGCCCTTGAAACTTAAAAATCGATTTTCTCAAAAACTATAAGGTCTTTTTGAAAAAAATGTTTTCCTCTTATTCCCACTGATCCCCTTAATATACCCTAGGAATTTGGTGTTCCTAAACTTTAAGCAGGCTTTGCTATTAACCGTTAAAGTCGGCGGGTTTTTAAATGTATACATTTTTACTTTGAAACTTTAACATCGATTTTCTCAAAAACTATAAAGTCTTTTTGAAAAAAAAAATTTCCCTCTTATTCCTCCTGATCTACTTAATATATTCTCCAAATTTGAGGCTCTTAGCTTTTAAGGGGGCTTTGCTATTAACCCTTAAAGTCGGCGGCTTTTTTATATTATACGGAGCGTTACGGTTTAACGCGAAATTACGGTAGCATTTAATGCGAAATTACGGCATGAACGAAACGCGAAATTACGCGTTGAAAATTACGCTTACGGTATTTTCAATTACGATTTTAATGGCAATTACGCTACCGTAATTTTGCATCGTAATCGCAAATTTCGCATGCATAATTATAGTAATGCGAAATTACGAAAATTTCGGCTCAACTCTAGGAGTACCCCTTTATGAACCTTCTATAGTAATTAGCGAATCCCAAAAATCTCTGCAGGGATTTCAGTCCCACTGGCTGTGGCCACTCCAGGACAGCAGAGACTTTGGCAGGATCCATAGACAGGCCCGAGGTGGAAATTATGTATCCCAGAAAGGTGACAGATGTTACCTCAAAAATACATTTCTCCAATTTAGTGTAAAGCATGTTCTGTCTTAACTTATGCAACACCCATTTGACATGAGCCATGTGCTCAGAGAGGTTATCTGAAAAGATCAGTATATGATCTAGATATACCAGGACACATTTACCCAATACCTCCCTGAATACTTCATTAATGAGTTCCTGAAAGACGGCCGGAGCGTTACACAACCCGAAGGGCATCACCAGATACTCGTAATGCCCATCAGGTGTGTTAAAGGCCGTCTTCCACTCATCGCCCTCTCTGATCCGCACCAGGTTGTATGCACCCCACAAATCCAGTTTCGAAAAAATCTTAGCACTGGTGACCTGAGTAAATAAATCGTCTATCAAAGGCAACGGATAGCGATTTTTTTACTGTGATCTTATTCAGACCCCGGTAATCAATGCATTGCTGAAGGCCTCCGTCTTTTTTCTTAACAAAAAAGAAACCTGCTCCGGCAGGCGACCGGGAAGGGCGAATGAAACCCTTAGCTAAGTTTTCACGGATGTACTCTTGCATGGCCACTTTTTCCGGCCCAGACAATTGTAGAGATGGCCTCTAGGGGGCATACAACCAGATCGGAGGTCGATGGGGCAATCGAAAGGGCGATGTGGAGGTAGTTTATCTGCAGCTTTGGGACAAAACACATCTGAAAATTCAGAATATTGTTCCGGGACCCCCTCCACATGAATTCTGGTCTGACCCAAGGTCACGTTCACTAAACAATGCTGAAAGCAATGTGCTGACCAGGTCGTTAGCTGACCAGTGGCTCAATTGATCTGAGGAGAGTGAAGGTGTAACCAGGGCATACTAAGGATGATAGTGGAGGTGGTCATGTGTAACACAAAAAAATGCAACTTCTCCCTATGCAGCACCCCTATAGAAACTCCCACCTCTGGTGTCTTAGACAGAGGACGGTTACGTTGCAGAGGGGAATCATCCACTGCCGTAACTTGGATAGGTGGTGTCACCCGGGTGAGTGGAATACCCAATTTCTTAGCAAATTCGTAATCCATAAAATTAGCCGCTGAGCCTGAATCAACGAAGGCCTCAGTGACTTCAGATTTATCTTCCCAAGTAATCGTACAAGGAAGAAGCAACCTTTTATCATCTAGGGGTAAAAGTTGTACGCCTAGGGTATTACCCCCAACTACTCCTAGGCAATAGCGTTTCCCGACTTCTTAAGGCAATTCTGAACTCTATGTCCCCCCTCTGCACAATAAAGACATAACTGCTCAGAAATTCTGCGTCTCCGCTCCACTTGCGACAATTTTGACCGACCAATCTGCATTGGCTCAGATGGAGGTGAAACGAGAGGAGGTGGAGTCACCGGAGGTGCTGCGTGGGACCCCATTCTTACATGGCTTCTACCCCGGGTCTGTCTCTGATAGCGTAGCCTACGGTCGAACCTGATGGCTGATGAAATGGCCTCATCAATGGTCTTAGGTTCAGGCTGACTTAACATTAGATCAGAGACCTCATCTGACAACCCTGATAGAAAACAATCTAAAAGAGCAAAGGTGTCCCACCTAGCTGACACTGACCACCCTCTGAATTCAGCAGCATACTGCTCGACCGGACTCTTGCCTTGACGTAATAATTTGAGCTTCCGCTCAGAAGTCGAGGCAATGTCTGGGTCGTCATAAATTATTGCCATGGCTTTAAAAAATTCCTCTACAGAGGTCAGGGCTAAGTCTCCAGCGGGTAAACTGTACGCCCAGGTCTGGGAATCGCCTGATAACAAAGTCTTAATAAATGTGACCCTTTGGGTCATGGTTCCTGAAGATCTAGGTCTCAACTCAAAGTATGATAACACTCTACTCCTAAAATTTCGGAAATCAGATCTGTGGCCAGAAAAATTTTCAGGTACAGGCATACGTATGTCTGTGCTAGGAGGGGATCGCACCTCATCCACAGCCGTCTGAAGGGTTTGTACGGATCCAGACAGGGCATTTATTAGCGTCTGGTGGCTACCCAGCACTTGGTTGATGTTTTCCACCGAAGTGCTAAGTGTGCCCAGACGGCTGGTGGGAGCGTCCATTTGTGTTTGGTCTGCTGTTCTGTAACGATCGGTGTAACACAGAGAGAATCTGATTACCGGTGATCTGCAGTATCACCGAGAATACAAATATATACCCGATTATAGATGATCTGCAGTATCACCGATAATCAGATATATCTCTAACCTCTGGACACCTGAGTAATAACTGAGTGTTTGGTGCAACAGTAATACTTTGAGGAAAGCACCCGTACAGAGGGTGCAAGGCAGTAGAAGATACTGCCTAGAGAACAGCTTCCTACCTATGGCCTGAGGCTCCCCAAGGGGCGGAACCAGGCAGTGAGAGGGAAGGACCAGAGTGTGAGTGACACCCGAGGTGAAGTGTCACTGACAGGTCTGTGAACTATCTCCCAACAGGGGAGAGAGTTCTCGAGGTCGGACAGGCCAGGTCGGCAACAGACAGACAGATCAGGTACAAAGACAGGAGACAGAGACGGAATCCAAGGACAAGCAGAGTTTGGCAACAGAGTATCAGATATAGCAAAGTACCAATTCAGAGATCAAGAGAGTGGTCAGAAAAGCAGGAAGTCATAACAGATATAAACAATGCCTATTCTTTAGGTGTGAGCTCCGTGATCATCAACACCCTGGAACTAGTCTGATATATAACAGAGAGGTAATACAGTTCCCTAGTCTTGGGTGTGAGTTCCTTGATCGTCAACACCCTGGAACTAGTCTGAAGTATAACAGAATGATAATACAGTTCCCTAGTCTTGGGTGTGAGTTCCTTGATCATCAACACCCTGGAACTAGTCTGAAGTATAACAGAATGATAATACAGTTCCCTAGACTTGGGTGTGAGTTCCTTGATCATCAACACCCTGGAACTAGTCTGAAGTATAACAGAGAATAACAACATAGATTAGCAAAAGGTCTGAGTGCTACCACGTAGTGATCGCAACGGCAGACACCAGAGAAATGACCAGCATCCAGTATATATACCCAAGCGCTCTCCAGCGCCTCCCCTAAGTGCTGGACCAATGGGAAGTGGTAAAATTGTCAGCTGACCGGCTTGGTCAGCTGACACCTTTCTGGCTGTCATAAAAGCTCTGCCTCTGAACGCGCGCGCGCGTCCTTCTGAACCTGTGTGGACTATCAGTCCCAGCCACACCAGATCTGTTTTGCAATGTATCCGCTGTGCCGGACGCGGAACCAGCTGCACCGCTATCCGAGCACGCGGCGGGTTTCTCCGCGTTCCGCCATGCGGACAGAAGTAGGCCTATGCGTGTAAACCGCCGCGTCAGACGCGGAATCCGCCATGTTGAACGCGGAATCAGCCACCTTATCCTGAGCACTCGCGGCGGCTTTTCCGCGTTTTCTCACAGAATCACTAAATTAATCTGACTTTTGCATGATATTCTATTTTTTTAGGTTTCACTTGTATGTAAAAATCATATATGATCCAGTAGACTTGCAGTAGAAAACTATACACCAACAAGAAGCACTTTTCAATACAAAAACTTTTCAGTAGGAGATGCTGATCCAAATAGATCTAAGGTTTGATTAATTTAATTTATTCCAAAGAGATTGGGGTTCAAAAATGGTCAACAAGGATCTAAAAGGAAGGAAGAAGATCCCAGGTAAGTGGTAATCCATAATATAGAAGGAAAAATAGTCCAAAAAACAGTATAAAGTACAATAAGCCTATGTTAGGTGGGAGGAGTTGTGCTCCACCCTCATAGCTAGATAATTCATTCAATCCACCAGGGGGTCAGGCTACCAAGTTTAAAAATACACCTAGCTTCTTGTCAAAAAAGTCCTTTAATATACCACCATCTCTTATGTTACACCTGATGTGTTCTAATCGAAAACCTATATACCAGCATACGATCCACCACGTACCTTCAAAAAGTGTGTAGCTGTGGATGGTAATGTCTTTTTTCCCTCAAGTCCATGTTGGCTAATCTAATATTGGATAGATACTATTGTATCCTAGTCTTCAAAGTATTTTTAGTTTGGTGTAATGAATAGTGACATGTCAGCTGCGGTGGATAGCAGTACCACCGCAGCTACTTCTGATTCTCTGCCTGCCAGTCTCCCCACACCTCGGGTGTCTAGCATGCCAAGGACGGGTGTGGGGAGTAGCCACATCTCAGCTGCGGTGGATGGTGGGTCCACCGCGGTCAGTGCTCGTTCCCTGCCTGCTGGTTTCTCCGCGCCTCGGGCGTCTAGCACGCCGAGGACGGGTGTCTCTGCTGCTCTCAGGGGGACATTAGCGTGTGCGCGCGCTCACAGTCAGGATCTTTATGCTAGTAGGAGGCGCGTCAGCTGACCGGCTGTACGGCTGACGTCACAGGACGCGCTCGCCATTCCTGATTGGCCGAGGGCGGTGGGCGTGCTTTGGGGGTCTTCTCCGCTTCTTAAGCCTCTCGGCTTCACTTGCAATTTGTCTGCTGTCGTGAATACTTCGTGTTAGCGCTCAGACCTTAGTCAGTTCCCTAGTGTGTTAGAACCAGCAGGAGCTGGGAATTCACACTAAGTTAGAATCGATTTGATAGCTTAATATTACTAAAAACTGTTTATTATCTGTGTATGACTCTGGCTAGTTCTGACCAATCTTGCTCTTAGTGATTCTGTACCTTTGCCTATCTGATCCTGTTGCCAACTCAGCTTGATTACCGTTCTGTCTCTGTCTCCTGATTCTGTGCCTCTGCCCATCTGATCTTTGCTGCCAACCTTGCCTGAAATTCGTTCTGTCTCTGTCTGTCGATTCTGTACCTGGCCTGTCTGTTGCCGAACTGCTCTGTCTGACTACTCTACTCTCACCAGGGAGCCCTTGTCTCTGGTAAGAGGTGCAGTACTGGTAGTACCCAACAGCTCCTCTGGTGAGTTATAGTTAATACTATCAGTACTTACTGTTGCACCAATCACTACACACAGTGCATTAAAGTGTGACTGAGTCACCTTACTTCCTGGTGGCTATTAGTATTGTTAGCTAACACATCAGTATCTATATATTATTATTATTATTATTGCTTTATAAAGCGCCAACATATTCCGTGGCGCTGTACAAAGTAAGAAACAAACATGGGGTATATAATAATACAGACAATGGTGTACACCAATATGCAAGATACATAATTAGTGACAAAATACAAAGAATGATACAAAATACAAATTATCGAATTGGTAATGACAGTGATAAAATTAACATGATGAATAAAATGTATAATGGTTACCAAGACACAAAAGGGGAGAGAGCCCTGCCCTTGCGAGCTTACAATCTAAAGGGAATGGGGGGGGGGGGGACAGGAGGAGGGGTAGTATGCAGCAAATATATAGAGGCTTTGTGTTTTAGGATACCTAGTAGGAGTGCAATTTGGTCTTAGTACAAAGGGAAGTGGCCTAAGGTAGAGCATATGCTTGTCGGAACAAGTCAGTGCTGGGCCGAAATTACGCATGAGCGTAATTACGCATCGTAATTCAATGTAAATTTACGTAACTTACGGTCTTACGCGTAATTATTTATGCGTAAGACCGTAAGTGGTATCGTAATTACACTGTCTACCGTAATTGCTAGGCATGCGTAATTTTACGAACACTTACGCGTAATTTTACGCGTAATTACTAACGTAAAATCTCCCATTTTCTAAGAGTAGCCAATCAGTCAACATCCTAAGCAACCAATAGTATCTTCTCCCGCCCTTCAGTATAAGCGTACGTTTTGACGCATACGAATGATATGTACGCAATAACTGTCACATTGACGGCTATTGCGTACATATCGTCCGCATGCGTCCAAAAATACGTATTAATGGTCATTACGGCACTACGCGTAACATCATAGTGTAAGCGCCTTCATTACGGTATCCTTACGCGTAATTGCGTAAGTTTACGCGTAATTACAGTGATGTACCGTAGATAATTTCCTACGCCGTAACCGTAATTGCGTAATGCGTAATAGCGTAAAATTACGCGTAATGATCCGTAAGCATAGATTTTTCCATTACGAGCAGCACTGGAACAAGTGCGTTTTTAGAGAGCGTTTAAAGGTAACAAAGGTTGACGAGTGACGGATGTGTTGTGGGAGGGCATTCCAGAGGAGGGGTGAAGCGCTTGCGAAGTCTTGTAAACGTGAATGTGAGAAGTTGATTCTAGAGGAGGACAAAAGAAGATCATGTGCCGATCTGAGATTGCGATTGGGTTTGTATCTGGAGATTAGTGAGGATATGTACCGGGGAGAGAGATTGTGGAGAGCTTTGTTAGGGTTAGGGTTAGGGTTAGGAGTTTGAACTGAATCCTCTGGTTAATTTGCAGCCAGTGAAGAGCTTGACAAAGAGGATCGGCAGAGGAAGATCGAGAAGAAAGATGAATGAGACGAGCAGCTGAGTTCAGTACCGACTGGAGCGGGGCCAGTTTGTTAGACGGTAGTCCACAAAGTAGTACGTTGCAGTAGTGCAGACGAGAAATTAAGAGAGCATGTATTAACATTTTAGTTGTGTCTTGAGTGAGATTGGTGATTCTGCAGATCATTATATAATCAGGTATATATCTGCATTATAGGTGATACTGCAGATCACCTGATAATCAGAACTCTGTTCTTGCTAACACCAATCGTTACAGAACAGCAGACCAATAATGTCTATGGAGGCACTGTGCAGCCAAGTTGAACTGTTAACCACGGCCATTAACGGCCTAACCAACACGGTTAACGCTCAACAGACACAGATCAACCAGTTATCTGAGGTGGTGTGGACCCTTCAGGCAACTAATGCACCAGTGCCATCCCCTGTGGTTATGGAACCTAGGATACCTCTCCCTGAGAAGTTTTCAGGGCATAGGGCGGCTTTTCAGAATTTTAGGAACCGCTGCCTTTCCTATTTTGAGTTACGAGCTACATCATCAGGGTCAGAAAGCCAGAGAGTGACATTTATCAAAACCCTGTTATCCAGGGATTCACAGACATGGGCTTACAGTCTTCCCACTGGTCATGAGGCCTTGACCTCTGTACAGCAATTTTTTAAAACCATGGCAATTATATATGACGATCCCGATATTGCAGTTACTGCAGAAAGGAAACTTAAAACCCTCAGGCAGGGACATAACACCGTTGAGGTATATGCTGCTGAGTTTAGAAGGTGGGCTGTGTCAGCTAGATGGGGACAGTTTGCCTTACTGGACTGTTTTTTAACGGGGTTATCTGACGCGGTGGTGGATCTCATGTTAAGCCATCCTGAACCTAAGACCATTGATGACGCGATCTCATTGGCGGTTAAGATAGATCGCCGGGTCCGTTATCAGAGGCAAACCCGAGGTAGACTCTCGGGGAGATTCATTCCTGCTGCCGTTTCTTCACCTTCTCCTTCTCTTCCGCGGGATGAGCCGATACAGATCGGACATTCTAAGTTGTCGGAGGTGGAGAGAAGTCGGAGGCGAACTGAGGGACTTTGTCTGTATTGTGCAGAAAGGGGCCATATAGTACAGAATTGCTGCAAGAAGGCGGAAAACTCTGCCGCCTAGGTGTAGCTAGAGGTACTACCCTAGGTGAGCCTGTCTTACCTCTAAAAGAAAACCCTCTACTTCTCCCGTGTTCTATTACTTGGGAGAATCGAGTCTCATCTACCCAGGCATTCATAGACTCGGGCTCCGCAGCTAATTTTATAGACTCAGATTTTGCTATAAAATTGGGAATTCCCGTTGTTTCCTCAACCAGACAGATTTTTGTAACTGCAGTGGATGACTCTGCACTTCAAGGGAAACAACCTCTGTCACAGACTCCTGTATTGTTATGCCAAGTGGGGGTACTTCATAAAGAACAAATACAGTTCCTTGTGCTCAAAATGGCCACTTCCACAGTGATCCTTGGTATGCCATGGCTGCAAAAACATTCCCCTCAGATTGACTGGCGTTCCGGTCAGCTATTAAGCTGGTCATCTCACTGTCATCATCATTGTTTGGAGAAAGTTGCTGTTTGTGCTACCAAGGTTCAAAGACCATTGATGACGCGATCTCATTGGCGGTTAAGATAGATCGCCGGGTCCGTTATCAGAGGCAAACCCGAGGTAGACTCTCGGGGAAATCCATTCCTGCTGCCGTTTCTTCACCTTCTCCTTCTCTTCCTCGGGATGAGCCGATACCGATCGGACATTCTAAGTTGTCGGAGGTGGAGAGAAGTCGGAGGCGAACTGAGGGACTTTGTCTGTATTGTGCAGAAAGGGGCCATATAGTACAGAATTGCTGCAAGAAGGCGGAAAACTCTGCCGCCTAGGTGTAGCTAGAGATACTACCCTAGGCGAGCCTGTCTTACCTCTAAAAGAAAACCGTCTACTTCTCCCGTGTTCTATTACTTGGGAGAATCGAGTCTCATCTACCCAGGCATTCATAGACTCGGGCTCCGCAGCTAATTTTATAGACTCAGATTTTGCTATAAAATTGGGAATTCCCGTTGTTTCCTCAACCAGACAGATTTTTGTAACTGCAGTGGATGACTCTCCAATTCAAGGGAAACAACCTCTGTCACAGACTCCTGTATTGTTATGCCAAGTGGGGGTACTTCATAAATAACAAATACAGTTCTTTGTGCTCACAATGGCCACTTCCACAGTGATCCTTGGTATGCCATGGCTGCAAAAACATACCCCTCAGATTGACTGGAGTTCCGGTCAGCTATTAAGCTGGTCATCTCACTGTCATCATCATTGTTTGGAGAAAGTTGCTGTTTGTGCTACCAAGGTTCAAATGGAAGGATTGCCCGCACATTATACTGACTTCATTGACGTCTTTTGTCCCAAAGCTGCAGATAAACTTCCTCCGCATAGAAGTTTTGACTGTGCTATTGAGTTGAGGTCAGGTTGTATGCCCCCTAGAGGCCATTTATATAACTTGTCTGGCCCTGAGAAACTTGATATGCAGGATTACATAAAAGAAAATTTGGCTAAAGGGTTCATTCGTCCTTCACAGTCTCCGGCCGGAGCAGGTTTCTTTTTTGTGCAAAAGAAGGACGGTGGCCTTCGGCCATGTATTGATTACAGAGGTTTAAACAAGATTACTGTAAAGAATCGTTATCCACTCCCTTTAATAGATGACTTGTTCTCCCAGGTTACTAATGCAAGTATCTTCTCTAAACTTGATCTCAGAGGGGCATACAACCTGGTCCGCATAAGGAATGGTGACGAATGGAAGACGGCGTTCAACACGCCCGACGGGCACTACGAATATTTGGTTATGCCCTTTGGGTTATGTAACGCGCCAGCCGTCTTCCAGGAGTTGATCAATGAGGTCTTCCGGGAGGTTTTAGGGCGGTTTGTCCTTGTTTACTTAGACGACATACTAATTTTAACACCTAGCTTGGCTGAACACAGGAAACATGTGAAGTATGTGTTAAGAAAACTGAGACAGGACTATTTATATGCAAAACTAGAGAAATGCCTCTTTGAAGTTTCTGAAGTTCCCTTCTTGGGTTATGTCATTTCAACCTCTGGTCTCTCCATGGACCCCAGTAAGGTATCTGCTGTGCTGGAGTGGCCACAACCTTTGGTGTTGAAGGCACTTCAGAGGTTCCTTAGTTTCACCAACTACTATAAGAAGTTTATCAAAGGATTTTCTTCTGTGGTGTTACCTCTCACAGAACTTACCAAGAAGGGAGCAGACACTTACAATTGGTCAGCAGAAGCACATGCTGCTTTTGCCACATTGAAGGAGTTGTTTTGTTCCGCTCCCATTTTGAGGCATGTTGATATCTCTCTCCCCTTTATCGTGGAGGTGGATGCATCAGAAGTAGGGATTGGGGCAGTACTGTCTCAACACTCAGGGCTTCAAGGCAGATTGCATCCGTGCGCATTTTTCTCTCTGAAGTTCTCTCCGGTCGAGAGAAATGACAATATTGGGAAGCGCGAGCTCTTGGTGGTCAAACTCGCGTTTGAGGAATGGCGCCATTGGCTCGAAGGAGCAGAACATACGATTATGGTCTATACAGACGATAAGAATTTAGAATATATAGAGGGTGCCAAAATACTTAGTCCTCGACAAGCCCGTTGGTCCTTATTTTTCACAAGGTTCAGATTTGTCATTACTTACAAGCCAGGAAGTAAAAACATCAAGGCAGACGCACTGTCTAGATGTTTTGAGCCTGAGACAGTACAGCCACCAGCCCCGGAGAACATCCTGCCCGAGAAAGTTGTCATAGCAGCCACCGACACGTGGGAGGATTGGTTGTCTACATTGGGTCCTTATCAACAGGATGTTTCAGAGGGGAACCAGAGGGGGTATTGTTCGTCCCTCTGCATTTCCGCTTCCCGATTTTACAGTTGTTCCATGCACAAAAAATGCAGGGCATCCTGGAGTAGCTAGAACACAAGACTTGCTTACCAGAGGTGTGTGGTGGCCGTCCCTAGTAACAGATTGTAAGAAGTTCGTCAGAGATTATACCAGTGCCTGAACAACCATGGACCCATTAGTCCATGGATTTTGTGGGTGAACTTCCGAGATCGGAGGGTAAACCTGTCATCTGGGTGGTAGTCGACAGGTTCAGCAAAATGGCTCATTTTGTTCCACTGGACGGACTCCCCTCAGCCCAGGAATTGGCGGATCTCTTCATCCATCACATTTTTAGGTTGCATGGGATACCAGAAAATGTGGTGTCAGATAGGGGAGTCCAATTCGTGTCCAAGTTTTGGAAAGCATTTTGTCATCATCTGGTAATGATCTTGTCATTTTCCTCAGGCTACCACCCACCAGGGCCGGATTACCGACCAGGCAACAAAAGCAGTCGCTTGGGGCCCCATTCAGAGTCAAAGGGGCCCCATTAGCACATATACCAGCCCTTGCCATCCTGTCAGCGGTGGCTGGATGGTATAATGGTTAAAGGGACTCTGAGCAGTGCAGTAACTATGGAAAGATTCATATCATTTTAAAGCTCTCTTTCTCCTCTTTCCAATGATATCTAAACGGCTGCTCTATGCCTTTTAGTTTTCGATATTTTCGCGATTGAAATCGCGGCCACAGGACGACTTTTCTCCAAAGTCAGCGGTGGCTGGATGGTATAATGGTTAAAGGGACTCTGAGCAGTGCAGTAGCTATGGAGAGATTCATATCATTTTAAAGCTCTCTTTCTCCTCTTTCCAATGATATATAAACAGCTGCTCTATGCCTTTTAGTTTTCGATATTTTCGCGATCGAAATCGCGGCCACAGGACGACTTTTCTCCACAGTCAGAGGTGGCTGGATGGTATAATGGTTAAAGGGACTCTGACCAGTGCAGTAACTATGGAAATATGCATATCATTTTAAAGCTCTCTTTCTCCTCTTTCCAATGATATCCAAACGGCTGCTCTATGCCTTTTAGTTTTCGATATTTTCGCGATTGAAATCGCAGCCACAGGATGACTTTTCTCCAAAGTCAGCGGTGGCTGGATGGTATAATGGTTAAAGGGACTCTGAGCAGTGCAGTAACTATGGAAAGATTCATATCATTTTAAAGCTCTCTTTCTCCTCTTTCCAATGATATATAAACAGCTGCTCTATGCCTTTTAGTTTTCGATATTTTCGCGATCGAAATCGCGGCCACAGGACGACTTTTCTCCAAAGTCAGCGGTGGCTGGATGGTATAATGGTTAAAGGGACTCTGAGCAGTGCAGTAACTATGGAAAGATGCATATCATTTTAAAGCTCTTTTTCTCCTCTTTCCAATGATATATAAACAGCTGCTCTATGCCTTTTAGTTTTTGATATTTTCACGATCGAAATCACAGCCACAGGACGACTTTTCTCCAAAGTTGGCAGCTCGATTCAGCACAATGCAATGAAATATAAGGAACCCAGGGGGATATAATTACAAACATCATGCTGGTAGGTGTGAGGATGTAATGAATTAGTTGTGGGTATGCTTAAAGGCATATCCACAGGCACTGCTTGGAGTCCCTTTAAGGGCTCTGCCGCTGACACAGGAGACCAGGGTTCGAATCTCAGCTCTGCCTGTTCAGTAAGCCAGCACCTATTCAGTAGGAGACCGTAGGCAAGTCTCTCTAACACTGCTACTGCCTATAGGGCGCGTCCTAGTGGCTGCAGCTCTGGCGCTTTGAGTCCACCAGGAGAAAAGCGCAATATAAATGTTATTTGTCTTGTCTTGTCAAATGATGCCGTGCGCTGCTGATTGTCTTCAGAGCCAGGCTCTCCTCCTAGGTCCCCCTCCTGCTACTGTGCGCTCTGCCGCTGCCCACTCCACCCTCCCTTCCCACAGAGAACCACAGCTGCAGCAAAAATGATAGCAGCAGATGGCAAACGCTCACTCACCTATCCATGATCCAAGCAATAGAGATCCCGTCATCTGAAACCCATCTGTCTCTTCTACAGTGCAGCCGCTCGCTCTGAACTTCCTGATTCTCAGATCAGACATGAAGTAGGAAGTAGTAATAGTAGTAGTAACAGAGCGGCAGCACTCTAGAGGAGACAGATCGGCTCCGGGTGACGGGACCTCTATTGCTTGGATCGCAATAGGTGAATGTGATTCATCTGGTGCTGTCATTCTCCCCCACTGCGGCTGCCTTCTCTGCTGGACTATCGTATTCACTGGGATGGAGGCTGCATGGTGGCTGTCTAGTTTGGGAGGAAATTGGTTGTTCGGTGGTGGGAGTGGTTATGTAATTCTGTCTGGGGAACGGCTTCCGGTTTGGCGGTGTCCAGAGCTTTCTGCTATTGCCAGGCTGGAGATGCAGGGGGAAAGTGCTGCTGCTGTGATATCTGGCGCCCTCTTCACAGGGGTGCCCCAGCCCCTGAGTGCAAATGTCCCAGCCATTCATCTCTCACTCTGCATTTTGCCGCTGCTATTCCCTGCATTGTGCACCCACAGAGGAAAGCGTGCTGTTGCCCATAGCAACCAGTAGCTCGGCTGCCCGGTGTGTGCGACATATTGCTGTGCAGCTGCATCTTCTGATTCTATTACGACATGATGGGGGGGGCCAAATCAGTTACTTTGCTTAGGGCCCCATTTAGCCTTAATCCGGCTCTGCCACCCACAGACTAACGGGCAGACCGAGAGAGTCAATCAGTCACTTGAGCAGTTCCTCAGGGGCTATGTGGCTGATGCTCAGCTGGAATGGGCAAACTTCTTGCCATATGCGGAGTTTGCGCATAATAATCTTAAAAGTGCCTCTTCTGGATTCTCTCCTTTTCAGGTGGTCTCAGGGAGATCTCCTAAGTTCTCTCCGTTACCAGTGGTTTCCTCTTCTCTTCCTGCGATGGAAGATTGGCAGAGATCTTTGAGGGACATCTGGGTTATGGTGAAAAGAAATTTGGAAAAGGCTTTTGTGACTCAGAAAAGACATGCTGATAAGAAGCGGTCTGCAGAATGGGAATTTGTTCCTGGGGATATGGTGTGGGTTTCTACACGGCACCTGGCTTTGAAACAGCCCTCAGCCAAGTTAGGCCCTAGGTTTATAGGCCCATATCCTGTATCCAAGAAAATTAACAATGTGACTTATGTGATTGCTCTACCTCCTAGTATGAGGTGTGGAAAGTCTTTTCATGTGTCTCTTTTGAAGCCTGCAGTGCATGTGGATTCCTCCCCCCGTGGTGATTGATGGGGAGCCCGAGTATGAGATTGAGCAGATATTGGATTCTCGTCGGGTGCGTAACTCGATTCAGTATCTGGTGCACTGGAAGGGGTATGGGCCTGAGGAGAGAGGTGGTATGTTTCCGGAGTCCACGTCTCAAGGGGGGGTACTGTAATGAATAGTGACATGTCAGCTGCGGTGGATAGCAGTACCACCGCAGCTACTTCTGGTTCTCTGCCTGCCAGTCTCCCCGCACCTCGGGTGTCTAGCATGCCGAGGACGGGTGTGGGGAGTAGCCACATGTCAGCTGCGGTGGATGGTGGGTCCACCACGGTCAGTGCTCGGTCCCTGCCTGCTGGTTTCTCGGCGCCTCAAGCATCTAGTACGCCGAGGACGGGTGTCTCTGCTGCTCTCAGGGGGACATTAGCGCACTCACAGTCAGGATCTTTATGCTAGTAGGAGGCGCGTCAGCTGACCGGCTGGTCGGCTGACGTCACAGGACGCGCTCGCCGTTCCTGATTGGTCGAGGGCGGTGGGCGTGCCTTGGGGGTCTTCTCTGCTTCTTAAGCCTCTCGGCTTCACTTGCAATTTGTCTGCTGTCGTGAATACTTCGTGTTAGCGCTCAGACCTTAGTCCCTAGTGTGTTAGAACCAGCAGGAGCTGGGAATTCACACTTAGTTAGAATCGATTTGATAGCTTAATATTACTAAAAACTGTTTATTATCTGTGTATGACTCTGGCTAGTTCTGACCAATCTTGCTCTTAGTGATTCTGTACCTTTGCCTATCTGATCCTGTTGCCAACTCAGCTTGATTACCGTTCTGTCTCTGTCTCCTGATTCTGTGCCTCTACCCATCTGATCTTTGCTGCCAACCCTGCCTGAAATTCGTTCTGCCTCTGTCTGTCGATTCTGTACCTGACCTGTCTGTCTGTTGCCGAACTGCTCTGTCTGACTACTCTACTCTCACCAGGGAGCCCTTGTCTCTGGTGAGAGGTGCAGTACTGGTAGTACCCACCAGCTCCTCTGGTGAGTTATAGTTAATACTATCAGTACTTACTGTTGCACCAATCACTACACACAGTGCATTAAAGTGTGACTGAGTCACCTTACTTCCTGGTGGCTATTAGTATTGTTAGCTAACACATCAGAATCAGAATCAGAATCATTTATTTCGCCAAGCATGAGCAATCATGCCCGGAATTATTTTTGGCACATACATATAGCTCAGGAAGAAGACAGAGAGGAGTGCATAGCAACAGAGATAGAGATAGATTACATTACATTACATTTGCATACAAAATGCGTCAGAAAAATTACATACATCACAGTTCGTATAGTGGCCTAGGGCTGACCAGCGGTTAGCCTTGTTGGCCTAGTGCGGTGGTTGCTTCAGTTGACCGATCGGGAGCGGCGCAACCCGCCCCCCGCTTGTTTGGGCTTGCACAGATGGAAGTATGTGGAGTGAGTTCAAGTGGCCGACAGCCGATGGGAAGAAGGAGTTGCTATGTCTCTCAGTCTCTATATATCTGTATTATTGGTGATTCTGCAGATCATCATATAATCAGGTATATATCTGCATTATAGGTGATACTGCACATCACCTGATAATCAGAACTCTGTTCTTGCTAACACCAATCATTACATTTGGCCATTATAAATCAGCTGGCAGGGACATGTGATGGCATAGCTCACCCCCTTAGTTCTACAACTAACAACAACTAACTGTGATTTCCTGGGTCCCTATTTGTCGTTTTCGCCACAATCCTGGCTTTTAATCGCCAGTTTTAGGCAGTGTTTACAAACAAAAAAACATGGCCGCCAACCAGGAAGTGATGTATGTGAATATATAGATATACACACATATACATATATATATATATATATATATATATATATATATATATACACACACACACAGAGGGACTGCAGCACACAACAGGAAAATAGTGACAGGGGCTCTTGATTACGCTTTAACGTGTTTAAGCTCACCAACTGCGCCAAAGTGTCCCCAATCTGGTGAGTCCTACTCTAACCAGGCAAAAATGCTAGTTTTTTTAATCAGCGTTCTAGTGGGAACCATGCCAAAAGCCCAATGGTCAACTAAATGGGAGAAAGGAAATTAAAAACACCTCACCTTCTACTAGCTACTGACTGAACTATATCATGTTACAGTATACTACAAGTTTTTATTACATAGTGAATTATCTGCACTCCAGTCTGGGATTAGTCACAGTTTGCATGTGACAGGCAGCAGCTCCCTTCCCCCTCAGCCTCACAAACTGCAATAAACAAAGCACACACACAGAGCCTGCAGGAGGCGTGCATAACTTGTCCCTATCACAGCAGAGGCAGCTCCTTCC
Organism: Hyperolius riggenbachi; assembly: GCF_040937935.1. NCBI lineage: Eukaryota > Metazoa > Chordata > Amphibia > Anura > Hyperoliidae > Hyperolius > Hyperolius riggenbachi. The sequence goes on along the minus strand of NC_090652.1, from coordinate 168,383,256 downwards.
TCTCTGGGTCAACAAAGCTTGAAGAGAAAAGAAAAGAAGATTATATATATTACAGAGACAGTGCAACTAGAAAAGACTGCAGTAATCCAGACCACATTAGAACAGGTATAGGAACTTATAGGATAGAAGAAATAAGGCTGAAAATTTTGTTACAGAATCTCTTTAAATTCCATGATTTATTCCCAGGTGTGTTACTGAAGGCTGGGCTGGGTATTATAATTTGGCAGATAAAGCAAGATCCATATGGATATGAGCTTGTAATTTGGTTTCTGTTCAATTTTAAACTGTTAGTGAACTGACTGCTGCAAATCTTGTCTCTTAGATTAGGTACTCTTTTTGCTATTACACTTGGAGTAGCTTTAATGAATTTGGTAATTGTATTATCAAATTGATGATCCAATAACATTTGAAAATTCCCTGCATCTGAGACCAGGAGCTGTTAAATGGAGTACTTATCCTCACCACATCTTCCAGTGATTTCTATTTCTGTGCTGGTTGCAACAAACACACTCTTTCTTTGTTTTTGACTTTATTTTTGGCTTTTTTGGGTATCCCTTTGTCCTGAATTTTTCTTTAAGGCCCCTGGATTGGAATGAGAACTAGAGATGGCTCGAACCTCGAATTTTCGGTTCGCAAACCTCGAACGCGAACCTCCACAAAAAGTTTGGGTCGCGCAAACTTTCGCGAACCGCAATAGACTTCAATGAGGAGGCGAACTTCGAAAACTAGAAACATTTATGCTGGCCACAAAAGTGATGGAAAAAATGTTTCAAGGGGTCTAACATCTGAGTTTTTGCATGGGGGAGTGGGATACACGCCAAATGTCCAGGGGAAAAATCTGGATTTGACGCACAGCAGTGTTTTAAGGGCAGAAATCACATTGCATGCTAAATTGGAGGTCTAAAGTGCTTTAAAACATCTTGCATGTGTATACTGTACATCAATCAGGTATTGTAATTAATGTACTGGTTCACACTGACAGACCAAACTCACTGTATAACTTACCACAAATAGCTGTTTGTGTAGTGATGGCCGTGCTGGACTGGTGCGCACCAGGCGATGGCGGCATTCCAGCCCATATGGTCACCGGGCTGAGGTAGCTCAATGACAGCCCCCCCCCCCCGAGACACTCATATAGCCGTCGGTCATTCCTTCATTGTGATACACAAGCCCCTTCACCGCGGCAAGGTAACGATCACGAAGGGGAATTGACACATGTACATGCCTCTTGTCTTGTTCTTGCAGCCACAGTGCAGCCAGAAAAATTAGGCAGGCATGTACACGCACCAGAACAATTATTATAAAATTCAGGAGTCTTGGACCCTGTTGGACCCTGTTGGTGGTGGCGGAGAAGGCAGTCAAGCGGCCTGCAGGCAGAGATGCTGTGTAGGGAGCGACTTAGTCTTGGGGCAGGCAGTCACACGGTTTGCAGGCAGAGATGCTGTGTGTGAGGACTGACAGTCTTTGGGCTGGCCTGACCGTGCTTTGCAGACCACATGGTCAGATGGACCCTTGACCCAACGCTGTGTGCCAGAGATGTCACCACTTGCCGTTCAACATCACAGTACAGTTTGGGTATCACCTTTTTTGAGAAATAATTGTGGCCTGGTATCTTCCACTATGGTGTGTGGCTTTGCTTTTGTGTGCTGCTTTTCCTCAGGTGGTCATCCCATTGCAATTTGTGCTTTGTCATCATGTGCCTTCGTAAGGAAGTTGTCTCTAAGGAAGTTGTCCATAGCACAATTTTTGGTGGCAGAGAGTACAGATGGCATTGCTCTCATTTGAGGCAGACACACAAAATTTTTTTCCACAACGCTGAGCCCTGGGGTGATGGCACTTTGGTGGTGGCGGGCGGCCAACTGAATGTTAAGTGGGGTGCCAGAATCAGAGCAGGAGGAGGACGATATGTTACGGTTCCATGCGGAAGCTGAGGAAGATGAGGTGTTCTGTGTTAAATAGCCAACTACGTCCTGACAATCTTGGGGGTTGATGGCACGCACCTTCTGAAGGTTTAATATAGAAAACTTACCGTTGGCTCTAGATTCTAATCTATCACTCCGATTTGCAAACGGATTTCACTGAAGCTGTAAATTGCATCCCAGAACATAGTTTAGGGGCCATTACCTCTTCAACTATAGTCATTTTTCTTTCGTTTCAAGGGTGTTTATTGAAAATATAATTCACATGACATACAGTATGTGATAACAGCAATCACTCCACTCGTGGGGAATTACATAGTACAATCTTGTCATATGAAGTTATAGAGAATGCAACCAGAAGTAAAACAAATATAAACATATTGAAAAGAATCGTACTTCTAGTTGTGTTTAACATATTCTTATATAAAAGGAAAGGGGTTAAGGGTAGGGGAAGAACATGGTAAGAAGGGAAGGTAAGGGAAAAGGGATAAAAGGGCTATACCATGGGTGGAACCAAAGTCCACATCATACCAATGGTACAGACCAGTGGGTAGAGAAGGTATTATTGGGTAGGAGGGGAAAGGAAGAGGATATGGGGGGGGAAAAGGACGGGTGTACAATTCTAGATATAATGTTGTTTTAAAACAATTATATATGATAAGCTAACAAGATAATGTGTTCCTGGGGCCTCCAATACCTCCTTTGAAAGACCAATATATATGAGTACAAGTCTGTTCCGGGGGTCAGAACATGTGAAGCGTGTATGAAAGGCCTTGGTTGTTCTGCCAATCTATCCAAGGCGTCCAAATATTGTAGAACACATCCATGGTATCCATCATTTTTGCTCTTATGTGTTCAGACAGCATTGTGTTATTAAGACTATTAAATACTGCATATACTTGGAGAAAGTGTTTGTTCCACTGGGCACCTATATGTCGCCTAGCTTGGGCAGCAATAAATTGGATGAGTTTGTGGTGTGGGCGAGGGATTCCCCTAGGTCTATCCCCCAATAGCATTACAAAAGGGTTCATAGGCATATCAATGCCCAAAATCAATTTAATTTTATTCCAAATATATTTCCAGAACTTTTGTACTTTAGGGCATGTCCACCATGTATGCCAAAGGTCTCCTATATTATTGCAATTTCTAAAACATAGGTCAGAATGATCAGAATAAAATCTATGCAATTTAGCAGGGGTATAATATGTCCTGTGCAACAGTTTTAGTGATGATTCAATGGAAGAGTAGAAGAGAGAGTTATTCGTAAGCATAGTGCAGCAATGGGCCCACCTTTCATCGGTCAAAGTAGTATTAGCATCTCTTTCCCAATCTTCCAATGCTTTCAATTTAGTTTCAGAATTAGATTGCGAGATAGACGTATAGAGGTCAGAAATTAATCCTTTATCAAGTGGGGCTGTTCTACATCTAACTTCAAATGAAAGGTAAATGAGGACTTCTCGATCTTTATCTAAAGAAGCTAGAAATTGAAAAATGGCATCCATTCTATCATACTCTTCCACCGGTACACAATGTTCTGTTTTGAATTGAGTTAGAGACATAATTTTGAATGAGGACATAAATTTGCCCACTGTAATAAAACCTCTGGAAATCCACCAGTTAAATTTCCTAGTTTGATGACCTAGGGGAAAATCTGGGTTACAAAAAATATTAGTCATGCACGACACAGGTGCCTGAAATTTATAATCAAATCTGGCTTTCGCCCATATTTTCATGCTGTGTGCGGTTATAGGAGATTTTTGTTTTAACGAGGTTATAGGAATGTTCCTAGCCCACATGATCCCAGGGAGTGTTAATGGTGTGAGAAGTTGGGATTCCAAGTCAACCCACAATGGGGCAGATGCTTTAGCATTGATTGCTGCCATAGGAGCTAATTGAGCGGCAAGATAATAGTTCCATAAAATGGGTGCGTTAAGTCCACCTGAGTCTTTTGTTCTTGCCAAGGTTAGATATTTAATACGTGCTCTCCTTTTCCTCCAAATGAATTGCTGAATGAGACGCTGCAGATGTCTAAGAAGTCCCTTTTTAATAGATATAGAGAAAAACAAAAGTTTGCTTTCCTAAAACAGAAAGAATTTGCGATAATTCAGGTTGGAGTGAGCTCGAGATGTCTCCCAGGCACCACTGCTGAATATATGCAAATTAACCATTGTACCCTTAGAAGCTAAACACACCTCCAGAACCGCTGGAATGCAATGATGTGTCAGCTTGTTAATATGTACAGAGCCATAATAATCCAACATGCATACAGACTGTTTCGGATTGTTTGATCCTCATCAGTGCATGGCATGGATTAATTTGGCTCTATGGAGTAGGGCTTGTAAATCCGAGAGGCACAGACTAACCAGCAAGCTCATGGTGACCCAGAACTCATTGGGGTGTGTAAGGGACTACAATGGTCCTAAAAGCCCCCTTACTAAGATGTAATAGATATAATAGATATAGGTAATATACCTATAATAGATATAGGTAATACTCTAAATAAATATAAAATCCTAGGGAGGAGCGTCATCTTAACAGACGACACCCTTCTCAAAAGTGATAAAGGGTATTTATTCCAAGCTTCTAGATCCTGTGATAACTTTGTGTACGTTGTGGGGTAATTAAGATCGTACAGTTTCAATGGGTCCAATGAGAGGTTTATGCCCAAATATTTGATGAACTTTGTCTGATATTGTATTCCTAAGGAATTAGCTAGGGCTTTGCCTATTTTAGAGGGTGTTTGAGTTATCATTACCTCAGATTTTTCAAGGTTCAATTTAAACCCCGAAAAGCCCGAGAAATTTTGAATGATATCTAATAGATTCGGAATGGAGGTGTGGGGGGATGTTAGAGTGGCAAAGACATCATCCGCGAATAAAGATAGTTTGTATTCCGAATGACCAATTTTTACTCCAGTTACCTGTGGGGAGTTACGAATTTGGACTGCTAGTGGTTCCATAACCAAGGCAAAGATGCCCGGAGATAACGGGCACCCCTGCCTGGTACCCCTCTGAATAGGAAATGAAGAATGGATGGAAGAAGGTAGCTTTAGAGATGCAGATGGGAATGAATATAATACTTTGATAGCGTTGAGATAATTACCTGTGAACCCGTAGCTTCGTAAGACTTCTAGCATATAAGGCCATTTGATTAAGTCAAAAGCTTTTTCCATGTCAAGTGCTAACAAAGCTAGGGGTTTAGAGATATTACGACAATGATGCTGAATACTAATGATCTTACGAATATTATCTGGCGCTTGCCTCATGGGTATAAACCCAACCTGGTCTCTGTGGACCAGAGCTGGGAGTACAGTGTTCAGCCTTTTTGCTAAGATTGATGTCAATATCTTATGTTTCAATCTCTCTCTGATCGAATCTAATAAGAGAGAGATCTGTCAGCTGCCCATACACCGCAGGCCGATTCCCGATCAATTTCATGCTGAAATCTATCTGGAATCGGCCTTGTTATGCCGCCTTAAAGCCCTGACACTGTCCCTCTAATGTAAATGTCCCTCCATGCAAAGTGCAATTGAAACGTTACCTGTCCGTGTCCTCCGCATGTCCACCACTGGCTCTGGGATTTTCCATACACACGCGCCATGTGGTTGCCTAGTAATGTGGCCGTGTGTGTGACGTTTGATGTCACACATGCACGTCCTTACTCGGCAACCACGTGGGGCGCACGTGTATGAAGAATGGAGGAATCCCGGAAGCAACGGGAGACGAGCGGAGGCCACGGACAGGTAACAAATTAATTGCACTTTGCATCGGGGGGACATTTACATTAGAGAGCAACACCGTCGTGGGTTTCGTCGCGTTTGTCGATCGTCCCTACATTGCACGCCATTACTGCTGATCCAGCAAGTCGGGCCTACATCTTGCAGCATACGTGATTGACTAAGCGACCAATTTCGGGTCCGAAACAGGTTGCATTTAAGGATGATCGGAACAGGCGATTTCCGATATCGCGGTAATTCCGCATTCCGAGGTAACGAAATTCCGTCACCGCTACATTCCGGCGGATCCCCGTGGTATTCTGCGGAATTCCGCATTCCGGTGGAACCATTTCCACAATGTTAAAGGGAACCTAATGCTGATAACTTTGGCTTTAGTGGTGGCTGAATCACAATCCTGATTACAAATTTTTTTTTGGAGCAGCAGGAGTTGTCGTAGGCCATGGGACCTAGAGGTGGTTTCATGGTGGTCATCACAATTTTTTTTGGAGCAGCAGGAGTTGTTGTAGGCCATGGGACCTAGAGGTGGTTTCACGGCGGTCATCACAATTTTTTTTGGAGCAGCAGGAGTTGTCGTAGACCATGGGACCTAGAGGTGCTTCCACGGCAATCATTTCAATTTTTGTTTGTAGCAGCAGGAGTTGTCGTAGGCCATGGGACCTAGAGGTGGTTACACGGCAGTCATTACAATTTTTGTTTGGAGCAGCAGGAGTTGTCGTAGGCCATGGGACCTAGAAGTGGTTCCATGGCAGTCATTTCAATTTTTGTTTGGAGCAGCAGGAGTTGTCGTAGACCATGGGACCTAGAGGTGGTTCCACAGCAGTAATTTCAATTTTTGTTTGGAGCAGCAGGAGTTGTCATAGACCATGGGACCTAGAGGTGGTTCCACGGCAGTCATTTCAATTTTTGTTTAGAGCTGCAGGAGTTGTCGTAGGCCATGGGACCTAGAGGTGGTTCCACGGCAGTCATTACAGCGAATTTTTATTTAGTCTGTCCAATCTTCATCATGAATCAGTGAGAGGGGCCTTGTAATTATCACTGATCCATGACTCGTTCATTTTTATGAACGTTAGTATGTCCACCAGAGATGGGCCGAACGGTTCGCCGGCGAACGGTTCCAGGCGAACTTCGGGTGGTTCGCGTTTGCCTGTGAAGGTGAACTTTCCCAGAAGTTTGATTCGCCCCATAATGCTCTATTGAGCAGAACTTTGACCCTCTACATCACAGTCAGCAGGCACATTGTTGCCAATCAGACTGCACTCACTCCTAGAGCCCCACCCCCCCTTATAAAAGGCAAGGTCCTTGTGCCATTTTACTCACTAGTCTGCCTACACTAATTAGTTAAGGGACAGCTGCTGACAGACTGCTAGGGAGAGTTTAGTTAGGCTCTTATAGGCTTGTTCCTAATATCACTCCCTCCTCCCTCCGGAGGAGGGTCTCATCTTCCAGGGAATTGTAGAATTTCAAAAGCCAGCTTATATACCTTGGCCGGGAATTGAACCCAGGTCTGAGTGCTTGGTAGCTAGCTCTCTTAACCGCTATACCACCACCAACACTACATTCTGAAACCAGCCTAGCATGTACCATTATGATATATCCAAGAGAAAAATGAGCTTCCTCAAGATTTGTAGGCTTTCAGAAGCCAGCTTACATACCTTAGCCGGTAATTGAACCCAGGTCTGAGTGCATGGTAGATAGCTCTCTTAATCACTATAACTCCACCAACACTATATTCTGAAACCAGCCTAGCATGTACCATTATGATATATCCTAGAGAAAAATGAGCTTGCTTAAAGATTTGTAGGCTTTCAAAAGCCAGCTTACATACCTTGGCCGGGAATTGAACCCAGGTCTGAGTGCGTGGTAGATAACTCTCTTAACCGCTATACCACCACCAACAACACTACATTCTGAAACCAGAGCTATCTAACTCAGACCTGGGTTCAATTCCTGGCCAAGGTATATAAGCTGGCTTTTGAAATTCTACAATTCCCTGGAAGATGAGACCCTCCTCCCTCCGGGAGGAGGGAGAGAGGGATACACTGCCTGAAGCAGTGTAGGCCTTTAATTGAACATTGAATGAGATTTGTGACCTTAAAATAGGGGTTTATGTGAAATGTAGATTTTTGCCTGGAACTTTTGATGTGTATTTCACTCAATCATGTCTTCCTCCAGGTATTAGAACCCATTGAAGTCTATTGCAGTTTTCGAAAGTTTGCGCGAATCGAACCTTCCGCGGAAGTTCGCGAACCGGGTTCGAGAACCAAAAATCGGAGGTTCGGCCCATCATTAATGTCCACATTGTCTGTGGACAGATGGGTCCGTTGGTCGGTGACCACCCCACCTGCAGCACTAAATACTCGCTCAGAAAGAACACGAGCGGCAGGGCATGCAAGAACCTCCAGTGCATACTGAGCGAGTTCAGGCCAGGTATCCAGTGCTTTTGTCCAATACTCCATGGGTTCATCATTACTCACCATATTGTCTGGAGCACTGGCCAACCCCAAGCAATCATTCACCATATGGGCCAGCCGCTGGCGGTGACTACTTTGCCCGCTGGTGGTACTGCTGCTAGAAGGAGTATCTGGCATTGGCTGATAAAATTCCTTCAACATACTCAGTAGGTTCACAGATTGGCTATTGGTGCTGCTGCTGGGAGTGGGACCACCAGACCTTTGCTGAGTATGATGAGGCTTGGTAGCTTGAGCCCGGGATACAGGTTCAGTAAACGCATCTTCTACCCAACGAAGAAGGGCATCCCGTATGTGGCTCATCCTGGCGTCTGCTTGGGAGGGGGGTATGAACTGCTGAATTTTCCCCTTGCACCGGGAATCTAAGATGGTGGCCACCCACATGTCGAGCCTTGATTTTAAAGTTTTAATTCGGGGTCCTTACGGAGGCACTGGATCATATGCGCAACCATAGGGAAGAGATGTACGCCATTAATCACCTCTTCCTGGCTGTCAGAACTGTCGTCATGCTCGTCATGTTGTCATGCTCCAGCTCCACATCAGAATCTTCAGAAACTTGCACTACACTCAATCAATCACCTCTCTCACTCTGTCAAACACTAAGCCTGCAGCCTGGCTGGCTCTGTCTAACCCTCTCCACACAGCAACTACTAGTACACTACACTACAATCTATCACTCAAACTAACAATCTACTGTCACTCTCTCACAAATACACCTAGCTAGCTACTAGTGTTGGGCGAACAGTGTTCGCCACTGTTCGGGTTCTGCAGAACATCACCCTGTTCGGGTGATGTTCGGGTTCGGCCGAACACCTGATGGTGTTCGGCCAAACTGTTCGGCCATATGGCCGAACTAAGAGCGCATGGCCGAACGTTACCCGAACATTCGGCTAGCGCTGTGATTGGCCGAACGGGTCACGTGTAGTGTTGGGCGAACATCTAGATGTTCGGGTTCGGGCCGAACATGGCCGAACTCCGAACATAATGGAAGTCAATGGGGACCCGAACTTTCGTGCTTTGTAAAGCCTCCTTACATGCTACATACCCCAAATTTACAGGGTATGTGCACCTTGGGAGTGGGTACAAGAGGAAAAAAAATTTAGCAAAAAGAGCTTATAGTTTTTGAGAAAATCGATTTTAAAGTTTCAAAGGGAAAACTGTCTTTTAAATGCGGGAAATGTCTGTTTTCTTTGCACAGGTAACATGCTTTTTGTCGGCATGCAGTCATAAATGTAATACATATAAGAGGTTCCAGGAAAAGGGACCGGTAACGCTAACCCAGCAGCAGCACACGTGATGGAACAAGAGGAGGGTGGCGCAGGAGGAGAAGGCCACGCTTTGAGACACAACAACCCAGGCCTTGCATGAGGACAAGAAGCGTGCGGATAGCAATTTGCATTTTGTCGCCATGCAGTCATAAATGTAATACAGATGAGAGGTTCAATAAACAGGGACCGGAAACGCTAACCCATCACAGATGTTCATTGTTCATGTTACTTGGTTGGGGTCCGGGAGTGTTGCGTAGTCGTTTCCAATCCAGGATTGATTCATTTTAATTTGAGTCAGACGGTCTGCATTTTCTGTGGAGAGGCGGATACGCCGCCGATCTGTGACGATGCCTCCGGCAGCACTGAAACAGCGTTCCGACATAACGCTGGCTGCCAGGCAAGCCAGCACCTCTATTGTGTACATTGCCAGTTTGTGCCAGGTGTCTAGCTTCGATACCCAATAGTTGAAGGGTGCAGATGGATTGTTCAACACAGCTACGCCATCTGACATGTAGTCCTTGACCATCTTCTCCAGGCGATCGGTGTTGGAGGTGGATCTGCACGCTTGCTGTTCTGTGTGCTGCTGCATGGGTGTCAGAAAATTTTCCCACTCCAAGGACACTGCCGATACCATTCCCTTTTGGGCACTAGCTGCGGCTTGTGTTGTTTGCTGCCCTCCTGGTCGTCCTGGGTTTGCGGAAGTCAGTCTGTCGGCGTACAACTGGCTAGAGGAGGGGGAGGATGTCAATCTCCTCTCTAAAGTCTCCACAAGGGCCTGCTGGTATTCTTCCATTTTGACCTGTCTGGCTCTTTCTTCAAGCAGTTTTGGAACATTGTGTTTGTACCGTGGATCCAGAAGGGTATAAACCCAGTAATTGGTGTTGTCCAGAATGCGCACAATGCGTGGGTCGCGTTCAATGCAGTCCTAGGCCGAAGAGGTCATAGCCTAGGGTCACAAAACCTGTTTATTGGGCAATTTCAATGGTGGCGAGTCTGACGTACATAAATCGCAGCAATGGCCGTTAGCAACGTCTGAATCTCACGAAATGTCTCATGCAGGTAGAAGACATATTGTTAGACTTGGGCTCCAAAGATGGGTTCCCTACATCTCTGCAAACCAGAGTTACAGGGCTCCAAATTTGGTAAAATCCCCCATAGGCTTTCATTGGGCCTCCTATTTACAGTTCCAAAATCTCACATCTTTTCAAAGGGCAATTACTCAGCAGTGGCAAATTTTCTAGCATTGTAGGGACCCTTAGGGGGAACATGACTGGTGAGTTTCGGGCCCCTAGGCCGAAGAGGTCATAGCCTAGGGTCACAAAAACCTGTTTATTGGGGCTATTTCAATGGTAGTGATGGTGACGTACATAAATCGCAGCAATGGCCGTTAGCAAAGTCTGAATCTCACGAATTGTCTCATGCAGGTAGAAGACATATTGTTAGACTTGGATTCCAAAGATGGGGTCCCTACATCTCTGCAAACCAGAGTTACAGGGGTCCAAAATTGGTAAAATCCCCCATAGGATTTCATTGGCTCCCTATTTCACTTTCCAAAATCTCACATCTTTTCAAAGGGCAATGGCTCAGCAGTACCAAATTTTCTAGCATTGTAGGGACCCTTAGGGGGAACATGACTGGTGAGTTTCGGGCCCCTAGGCCGAAGAGGTCATAGCCTAGGGTCACAAAAACCTGTTTATTGGGGCTATTTCAATGGTAGTGATGGTGACGTACATAAATCGCAGCAATGGCCGTTAGCAAAGTCTGAATCTCACGAAATGTCTCATGCAGGTTGAAGACATATTGTTAGACTTGGATTCCAAAGATGGGGTCCCTACATCTCTGCAAACCAGAGTTACAGGGGTCCAAAATTGGTAAAATCCCCCATAGGCTTTCATTGGGCCTCCTATTTACCGTTCCAAAATCTCACACCATTTCAAAGGGCAATGGCTCAGCAGTGGCAAAACTCACCAGTCAAGATCCCCCTAAGGGTCCCTACAATGCTAGAAAATTTGGTACTGCTGAGCCATTGCCCTTTGAAAAGATGTGAGATTTTGGAAAGTGAAATAGGGAGCCAATGAAATCCTTGCAGCAGCACACAGAACAGCAAGCGTGCAGATCCACCTCCAACACCGATCGCCTGGAGAAGATGGTCAAGGACTACATGTCAGATGGCGTAGCTGTGTTGAACAATCCATCTGCACCCTTCAACTATTGGGTATCGAAGCTAGACACCTGGCACAAACTGGCAATGTACGCAATAGAGGTGCTGGCTTGCCCGGCAGCCAGCGTTATGTCAGAACGCTGTTTCAGTGCTGCCGGAGGCATCGTCACAGATCGGCGGCGTATCCGCCTCTCCACAGAAAATGCAGACCGTCTGACTCAAATTAAAATGAATCAATCCTGGATTGGAAACGACTACGCAACACTCCCGGACCCCAACCAAGTAACATGAACAATGAACATCTGTGATGGGTTAGCGTTTCCGGTCCCTGTTTATTGAACCTCTCATCTGTATTACATTTATGACTGCATGGCGACAAAATGCAAATTGCTATCCGCACGCTTCTTGTCCTCATGCAAGGCCTGGGTTGTTGTGTCTCAAAGCGTGGCCTTCTCCTCCTGCGCCACCCTCCTCTTGTTCCATCACGTGTGCTGCTGCTGGGTTAGCGTTACCGGTCCCTTTTCCTGGAACCTCTTATATGTATTACATTTATGACTGCATGCCGACAAAAAGCATGTTACCTGTGCAAAGAAAACAGACATTTCCCACATTTAAAAGACAGTTTTCCCTTTGAAACTTTAAAATCGATTTTCTCAAAAACTATAAGCTCTTTTTGCTAAAAAATTTTTTTCCTCTTGTACCCACTCCCAAGGTGCACATACCCTGTAAATTTGGGGTATGTAGCATGTAAGGAGGCTTTACAAAGCACAAAAGTTCGGGTCCCCATTGACTTCCATTATGTTCGGAGTTCGGGTCGAACACCCGAACATCGCGGCCATGTTCGGCCTGTTCGGCCCGAACCCGAACATCTAGATGTTCGCCCAACACTACTAGCTACTACTAATACTAGCTCACACTCAATCTAATTCTCTCTCACAGTCTTTAAAAAGACTTTTGTTTTATATACAGTCTTTAAAAAGACTGTTGTTTTATGTTGAATCAACTAATATGGGTCTGTCTCTCCTCTCCAACTCCAGACTTAAACCCACAAGCTTTGTGACTGCGGGGGTCGAGTCGGGCGTGAACGCGGATAGACGACGTCCACCTGCTCTTTTCAGAGGGTGGACAAAGTCCACCCTAGCATGCGTGGAGGGAGAGAGTGCAGAGAAGAGGGAGCGATCATGGGCACAGTGGGGAAGGGGGGACGTCCCCCCCTCACCTTGGGGCTCCCTCTTCCTCACTCTCCCCCTAACCCCCCCCCCCGCCCCCCGAACTAAAATTTGCGGGTGGCTGGCAGCGGGTGGGACTTACCTCCATCTCGTTCCAAGCAGTGGGTAAGTAGTGATGTCCGGTTCATTTGAGCCGGTTCTTTCCTGTGAGTTGAGTGATCTAACTCATCACACTGAACTGAATTAGTTCAGTGGATGAGACAGGCACTGCAGCTGAACACAGTGTGCAGCTGCAGTTCCTGTCTCATCCACTGAACTGATTCGGTTCAGTGTGATGAGCCGGATCAGTCAACTCACTGGAAAGAATCGGCTCAAAAGAACCGGACATCACTACTTACCCGGCGCTTGGAACAAGGAAGAGGTAAGTTCCGCCCGCTGCCAGCCACCTGCAAATTTTAGTTCTGGAGAGGGAGAGGGAGGAAGGGGGAGCCCCAAGGTGAGGGAAGGGGGGGATGTCCTCCCATCCCTGCCACTTTGCCCACCGATCCCTCTTCTCTGCGCTGCCTCCCCTCCTTGTGGGGACATCTGGCTACCTATTCTGGGGGCACCTATAGACATGGCTATACTGGGGACACCTACTGTATATACCTGGCTACATATACTGGGGACACCAATACACCTAGCTACATATACTGGGGGCACCTATACACCTAGCTACATATACTGGGGACACCTATACACCTGGCCACCTTTTCTGGGGACATCTATACATCTGGCTACCTATTCGGGGGACATTATACACCTGGCTACCTTTTCTAGGGACAACTATACTCATGGCTAATTATACTGGGGACACCTATAGACCTGGCTACCTATGCTGGGGGGAACTGCTGTCAGGTATTTTTGAGGAACCGCTGTTAACAGATTAAGTGTATTTTGGGGAACAGCTGCCAGATTATGTGTATGTTACGGGAACGGCTGCTGCCAGATTACGCGTATTTTGGGGAACTGCTGCCAGATTGTGTATGTTTGGGGGACCACAGCTGCCAGATTATATGTATTTTGGGTGTTACGTGTATTTTGGGTGATCCGCTGCCAGGTTTCGCATATTTTGGGGAACTGCTTCCAGATTGTGTGTATGTTGGGGGAACTGCTGCTGCCAGATTGTCTATTGTGGGGGAACCACTGCCATATTATCTGTATTTTGGAGAAATTTCTGCCAGATTATGTGTCTTTTTGGTGAAATGCTGTCAGATATTTTGAAGGGATACACTATGGTAGAGCTCAAACTTCCCCGGCAGACCTTTTACACCACTGCTAAGGTCATGTATATTTGGCCCCACCCATGACCACGCCCATTGTTTGTTTGACCACGCCCATTTTTGGCACGCCGCGCTGTGCGCGCCGCAAGGGTTCTTCGGGTACGTCCACTCACTTCTTTTCCCAGGACTAGATCCCTGCGTGACCATCACACCTCTCATATACAAAATGGGTGGGATAGCTGATGATAGGTAGCTAGGAGCTGGTTGCTAACGTAGGATTGGTTGGTTTTTGTTAAGACTCTAATTGGTGCAGAAATTCTGTTTTTAATGCAGAAAGCATCATGTTTTAAGCTTCTGCGATGGGTCTATCCCTTCCGATCCTTCTGATTGGCCAATGCAGCTTTTACACGCTTCTGTTTAAATTCCGAGGAATTCCGCATAGAAATTCCACTATTTCCGGTTAGCCTTTCCATTCCAGCTCACCAGAATGGAATTGCTGATTTCCGACCGGAATCATGGAAATCTCCATTCCGCGGAATCCGACTAGCATCCCTAGTTGCAATGTCTGTCGGGCTAGCACCTGGCGGCACCAATTTTCATTTGATTATAATAATCGAATCGAATGGTCGATCAGCCACCAAGTCGCCTGATGTATGGCCACCTTTAATATATAATGATTCCACATCACATAATGGTAATGACTTGTGGGTGCAGAAAATGATGTATAAAAGAGCAACAACATACCTCCCAACTTTTGAAGATGTGAAAGAGGGACACTTAAGCCACGCCCCCTGTGTGGCCTTAAGCCACACCCCTGCTTTTGCAAGAGGGTAACAATGGAAGTGAATTTGTGGGGAGGGTGCAAGTGGGTGGGAGAGGGTGACACCGGGTGGAAATGAGGGTGCTAGTGGGTGGGGGAGGAAGGTGCCAGTGGGTAGGAGGAGGGTGTCGACAGGGTGCCTGGGGCAGGGTGCAGGGACAGGGTGCAGGGGCCAGGGTGCAGGGACTGGGTGCCTGGAGCAGGGTGCAAGGACAGGGTGCCTGGAGCAGGGTGCTTGGGGCAGGGACAGGGTGCAGGGACTGGGTGCCTGGAGCAGGGTGCAGGGACTGGGGGCAGGGACTGGGTGCCTGGAGCAGGGACAGGGTGCCTGGAGCAGGGTGCTTGGGGCAGGGACAGGGTGGTGGGTAGGGGGGGGGGAGGAGGGTGGGCCTGGCCAGAGAATGGAGGCGGAAAAACTGATCGAGGCTCAAGCCGCGGTAATGAGGGATGCGGGAGCCGGCTTCAATACTTCCTCCCTCCCTCCCTGAATGCCCCCTAATGCATGTCCGTGTGCCCCCCTCCCTATAGGCAGAGTGAGCGCAGCGGAGCGGGCAGTCGGGTCCTCTTACCGATGGCTGATGCACGCGTACTGTCTCTGGCATCGGACCTCCAAGTGCTTCCTGTGACGTCATAGTAAACAGGAAGCACATGGAAGTCCGATGCCAGAGACAGTGTACGCGTTCATCTGCATCAGCGGTAAGAGGACCCGACTGCCCGCTCCGCTGCGCTCACTCTGCCTATAGGGAGGGGAGGAGAGGGGGGGCGCACGGACATACATTAGGGGGCATTCAGAGAGGGAGGGAGGGAGGAAGTAATGAAGCCAGCTCCCGCATCCCTCATTACCGCGGCTGGAGCCTCGATCAGTTTTTCTGCCTCCAAATGCCAGCCCAGCCGTCGGGATTCAAGAGGGGGAGCCCGGGATAGCGGGAGGGCCCCCCCAAATCGGGAGAATCTCGACGAAAACGGGACGGTTGGGGGGTATGGCAACAATGTTCAGTGAGACCTCCTATGCCAGCAACAATAGGCCTTCCTGGCAGACACTCTGCATTTTTATGGAGTTTTGGTAACCTATACAGAAGGTAGGAATAACTGGTTCTTTCACAAACAAATAATCACACTATATTCTCTATGTGTAATGATGCCTGATCTAAATGTAGGTAAGAAGAGGAGACCTAGTTTATTACGTTTTGTCAATTCAGCATAAGATAATCTTTCTACATGTTTGCATCATTTCCATTGAGTGCCTCAAGTTTATGTGAAAAAGGGATGATGAAATTCCCCAAGAGTTTTCCTGTTTACATAGAGACCATAACTTGATAGACAAAATGTATTTTTTTCAAACTATGTAACTTTGGCCCCGATTCATCTCATGTTGTGTTCCTGATAAATTACTATTTTTTGAAGTTCTGCTTTTTGCCTGGACTAACTAATCATTGATTCAATTAAACTATGAACAGTTTGTTCATTACATTTCATCTATACAGTATGTTTATAAAACAGACAAGATCTGCACTACTGTATCTTTGTTATGCTGGATACACACGTTGAGATTTCCCGTTCGATTCCCGGGATCGAACGGATCGAATCGATTATTTCCAACATGCTCGATTCGGATTTCGATCGTTTCTGCCGTCGATTTGCATGTTAAGTATGCCAAATCGACGGCAGAAACGATCGAAATCCGAATCGAGCATGTTGGAAATAATCGATTCGATCCGTTCGATCCCGGGAATCGAACGGGAAATCTCAACGTGTGTATCCAGCATTACTTTCACAAGTCTTCTAGTTGCAGGTCATTGTGAGGTCAGTAACTTCTGACTTGAGGTCTGTGAGATTTGTGTGTACAGAAGTTATTTGGTGTCTGGCAATCAGTCTTCTACTGTCTCTGCAAATACTGGCCAAAGTTTATTACTCAATGGAATGTGTCTGCTCTGACTCTTGTACTGAAGGATACCTGTTTTTTAAAGTGTACCAGAGATGCACTATATTAAAAGATTTATACATACCTGGGGCTTCCTTCAGCCCCATCCGCACGGAACGCTCCCATGTAGAGTTGGGCCGAACGGTTCGCCTGCGAACGGTTCCATGCGAACTTCCGTGGTTCGCGTTCGCGTCCCGCAGGCGAACCTTTGCGGAAGTTCGGTTCGCCCCATAATGCACATGGAGGGTCAACTTTGACCCTCTACATCACAGTCAGCAGGCCCAGTGTAGCCAATTAGGCTACACTAGCCCCTGGAGCCCCACCCCCCCTTATATAAGGCAGGCAGCGGCGGCCATTACGGTCACTCGTGTGCTGCCTGCGTTAGTGAGAGTAGGGCGAGCTGCTGCAGACTGTCTCTCAGGGAAAGATTAGTTAGGCTTAACTTGTTCCTGTCTGGCTGCATACCTGTGCTGTGAACCCACCACTGCATACCTGTGCTGTGAACCCACCACTGCATACCTGTGCTGTGAACCCACCACTGCATACCTGTGCTGTGAACCCACCACTGCATACCTGTGCTGTGAACCCACCACTGCATACCTGTGCTGTGAACCCACCACTGCATACCTGTGCTGTGAACCCACCACTGCATACCTGTGCTGTGAA
Organism: Hyperolius riggenbachi; assembly: GCF_040937935.1. Lineage (NCBI taxonomy): Eukaryota > Metazoa > Chordata > Amphibia > Anura > Hyperoliidae > Hyperolius > Hyperolius riggenbachi. Next base: position 168,365,866 of record NC_090652.1, on the reverse strand, counting down.
CCCACCACTGCATACCTGTGCTGTGAACCCACCACTGCATACCTGTGCTGTGAACCCACCACTGCATACCTGTGCTGTGAACCCACCACTGCATACCTGTTCTGTGAACCCACCACTGCATACCTGTTCAGTGAACCCGCCACTGCATACCTGTTCTGTTCAGTGAACCCGCCACTGCATACCTGTTCTGTTCAGTGGACCCGCCACTGTATACCTGTGCTGTGAACCCACCACTGCATACCTGTTCATTGAACCCACCACTGCATACCTGTGCTGTGAACCCACCACTGCATACCTGTTCTGTGAACCCACCACTGCATACCTGTTCAGTGAACCCGCCACTGCATACCTGTTCTGTTCAGTGAACCCGCCACTGCATACCTGTTCTGTTCAGTGGACCCGCCACTGTATACCTGTGCTGTGAACCCACCACTGCATACCTGTTCTGTTCAGTGGACCCGCCACTGTATACCTGTTCATTGAACCCACCACTGCATACCTGTGCTGTGAACCCACCACTGCATACCTGTTCTGTGAACCCACCACTGCATACCTGTTCAGTGAACCCGCCACTGCATACCTGTTCTGTTCAGTGAACCCGCCACTGTATACCTGTTCTGTTTAGTGAACCCGCCACTGCATACCTGTTCTGTGAACCCGCCACTGTATACCTGTTCTGTTTAGTGAACCCGCCACTGCATACCTGTTCTGTTCAGTGGACCCGCCACTGTATACCTGTTCAGTGAACCCGCCACTGCATACCTGTGCTGTGAACCCACCACTGCATACCTGTTCTGTGAACCCACCACTGCATACCTGTTCAGTGAACCCGCCACTGCATACCTGTTCTGTTTAGTGAACCCGCCACTGTATACCTGTTCTGTTTAGTGAACCCGCCACTGCATACCTGTTCTGTTCAGTGGACCCGCCACTGTATACCTGTTCATTGAACCCACCACTGCATACCTGTGCTGTGAACCCACCACTGTATACCTGTTCTGTGAACCCACCACTGCATACCTGTTCAGTGAACCCGCCACTGCATACCTGTTCTGTTCAGTGAACCCGCCACTGTATACCTGTTCTGTTTAGTGAACCCGCCACTGCATACCTGTTCTGTTCAGTGGACCCGCCACTGTATACCTGTTCAGTGAACCCGCCACTGCATACCTGTTGTGTTCAGTGAACCTGCCACTGCATACCTGTTCTGTTCAGTGGACCCGCCACTGCATACCTGTTCTGTGAACCCGCCACTGTATACCTGTTCTGTTTAGTGAACCCGCCACTGCATACCTGTTGTGTTCAGTGAACCTGCCACTGCATACCTGTTCTGTTCAGTGGACCCGCCACTGCATACCTGTTCTGTGAACCCGCCACTGTATACCTGTTCTGTTTAGTGAACCCGCCACTGCATACCTGTTCTGTTCAGTGAACCCACCGCATCAGTGCGCATACCTGTGCAGTTAAGTGAACCCACCTACCTACGTGAGTGCACGCAGTGTGATATACCACTCCGTGCATACCCGATATGGACAAAACAGGTAGAGGAAGAGGTAGTGCCAGAGCCAGAGGAAGGCCACCCGGCAGGTCTGCGCGAGGTCGTGTAAATGTAATTTCGTGTGGACCTGGCCCACAGTACAGTGCTCGGAAGAAGGCACGTCCCATCACCTCCCAAGATTGTCAGGACGTGGTTGAGTATTTAGCGACACAGAACACCTCATCTTGCTCAGCCACCAGCGCTACTACTAGCACCACTTCCGCTGCATTTGACACTTCGCAAGAATTATTTAGTGGTGAAATCACTGATGCACAGCCATTGTTGTTACAGCCAGATGAATTTTCACCAGCTCATATGTCTGAGTTACGCGGCAATATTATGGATGTAACGTGTAAGGAGGATGAAGGACCTACTGATGGTGCATGTTTGGATTTGTCTGAGGCAAGCGAAGCTGGGCAGGATGATTACGATGATGACGATAATAAGGATCCTCTGTATGTTCCCAGAGGAGATGAAGAGGGGGACAGTTCAGAGGGGGAGTCAGAGAGTAGTAGGAGGAGAGAAGTTGCTGAAAGAAGCTGGGGCAGCTCTTCGTCAGAAACAGCTGGTGGCAGTGTCCGGCACCATGTATCGCCACCTATGTACAGCCAGCCAACTTGCCCTTCAGCATCAGCTGCTGAGGTCCCCATAGTGCCCACATCCCAGGGTGGCTCAGCGGTGTGGAAATTTTTTAATGTGTGTGCCTCAGATCGGACCAAAGCCATCTGTTCGCTCTGCCAACAAAAATTGAGCCGTGGAAAGGCCAACACTCACGTAGGGACAAGTGCCTTACGAAGGCACCTGGAGAAAAGGCACAAACAGCAATGGGATGGCCACCTGAGCAAAAGCAGCAGCAGCACACAAAAGCAAAGCCACCCTCCTTCTCCTCTTCCTCCTCCATCAGGTGCATTATCTGCTTCTGCCGCTTTCTCCCTTCCACCTTCACAGGCACCCTCCTCCACTCCGCCTCTGCCCTTGAGCGGTTCCTGCTCCTCTGCCCACAGCAGCAGTCAGGTGTCCGTGAAGGAAATGTTTGAGCGGAAGAAGTCAATTTCGGACAGTCACCCCCTTGCCCGGCGTCTGACAGCTGGCGTGGCGGAACTGTTAGCTCGGCAGCTGTTACCATACCGGCTGGTGGACTCTGAGGCCTTCCGTAAATTTGTGGCCATCGGAACACCGCAGTGGAAGATGCCAGGCCGCACTTATTTTTCGAGAAAGGCCATACCCCAACTGCACCGTGAAGTTGAGAGGCAAGTGGTGTCATCTCTTGCGAAGAGCGTTGGGTCAAGGGTACACCTGACCACGGATGCCTGGTCTGCCAAGCACGGGCAGGGCCGCTACATTACCTACACAGCCCATTGGGTGAACCTGGTGGTGAACGATGGCAAGCAGGGCGCAGCGGACCAAATTGTGACACCTCCATGGCTTGCAGGCAGGCCTCCTGCCACCTCCTCTCCTCCTGCTACATGCTCTTCGCTGTCCTCCTCCTCCTTGGCTGAGTGGCAGTTCTCCTCTCCAGCTACACAGCCCCAGCTCCGCAGGGCCTATGCTGCATGCCAGGTACGACGCTGTCACGCCATCTTAGACATGGCTTGTCTCAAAGCGGAGAGTCACACTGGAGCAGCTCTCCTGGCTGCTCTTAAGAAACAGGTGGATGAGTGGCTGACCCCGCACCACCTGGAGATAGGCAACGTGGTGTGCGACAACGGCAGCAATCTGCTTGCCGCTTTGCATATGGGGAAGCTGACACACATACCCTGCATGGCACATGTCATGAATCTAGTGGTTCAAAGATTTGTGGCAAAGTACCCTGGCTTAGCGAATGTCCTGAAGCAGGCCAGGAAGTTCTGTGGGCATTTGAGGCGGTCTTACACAGCCATGGCACGCTTTGCGGAAATTCAGCGCAAAAACAACATGCCGGTGAGACGCCTCATTTGCGATAGCCCGACTCGCTGGAACTCGACCCTGCTCATGTTCTCCCGCCTGCTAGAACAGAAGAAAGCTGTGACCCACTACCTCTACAACTACAGTAGAATGAAACAGTCTGGGAAGATGGGGATGTTCTGGCTCGACAACTGGACACTGATGGAAAATGCATGCAGGCTCATGCGGCCGTTTGAGGAGGTGACCAACCTGGTGAGCCGCAGTGAGGGCACCATCAGCGACTTAATTCCCTACGCTTACTTCTTGGAGCGTGCTGTGCGTAGAGTGGCGGATGAAGCTGTGAATGAGCGTGACCAGGAACCGTTACGGCAGGAACAGGCATGGGACCAATTTTCATCAGACCCAGCTGTTTCCTCAACACCTGCGGCAGCACAGAGGGGGGAGGAGGAGGAAGAAGAGAAGTCGTGTGCAGAAGACGAGTCAGACTCAGAGGATGATGAGCAAGGTGTTTCTTTGGGGGAGGAGGAGGAGGAGGAGGAGGGGACAGCGGCAGGAGAACAACCTCAGCAGGCATCGCAAGGGGCTTGTGCTGCTCAACCTTCCCGTGGTATTGTTCGCGGCTGGGGGGAGGAGGTTGACTTACCTGACGTCACTGAGGAAGAGCAAGAGGAGATGGAGGGTACTGGATCCGACTTTGTGCAGATGTCGTCTTTTATGCTGTCCTGCCTGTTGAGGGACCCCCGTATAAAAAACCTCAAGGGGAATGAGCTGTACTGGGTGGCCACACTACTAGACCCTCGGTACAGGCACAAAGTGGCGGACCTGTTACCAACTCACCGGAAGGTGGAAAGGATGCAGCACATGCAGAACCAGCTGTCAACTATGCTTTACAATGCCTTTAAGGGTGATGTGACGGCACAACGCCAGCAAGGTACCACTGCCACTAATCCTCCTCCCGTGTCCACGCAGTCAAAGACAGGACGCTCCAGCGATCTCATGGTGATGTCGGACATGCGGACGTTCTTTAGTCCAACGCCTCGCCGTAGCCCTTCCGGATCCACCCTCCACCAACGCCTGGAACGGCAGGTAGCCGACTACCTGGCCTTAAGTGTGGATGTAGACACTGCTGTGAACAGCGATGACGAACCCTTGAACTACTGGGTGCGCAGGCTTGACCTGTGGCCAGAGCTGTCCCAATTTGCCATCCAACTTCTCTCCTGCCCTGCCGCAAGCGTCCTGTCAGAAAGGACCTTCAGTGCAGCTGGAGGCATTGTCACAGAGAAGAGAAGTCGCCTAAGTCACAAAAGTGTTAAGTACCTCACCTTTATCAAAATGAATGAGGCATGGATCCCGGAGGGCTGCTGCCCGCCCCAAGACTAAGTCAGTCCCCGCACACACAGCATCTCTGCCTGCACGCCGTGTGACTGGCTGCCTGGCCTGCCCCAAGAAGACTAAGTCGCTCCCAGTCCCTCCACACAGCATGTCTGCCTGCAGGCCGCTTGACTACCTTCTCCGCCACCACCAACAGGGTCCGGGACTCCAGGCGGATTGCTGAATTTTTTAGGCCGCTGCTAGCAGCGGCCGCTGTAATAATTTTTCGGGTGCGTGTACATGACTGCCTAATTTTTCTGGCTGCACTGCGGGCAGCTGCAACAACAAAAGAAAAGGCATGTACATGCGCCCATTCCCCTTCGTGATCATTACCTTGCCGTGGTGAAGGGGCTTGCGTATCACAATGAAGCAATGACCGGCGCCTAGATGAGTGTCTCGGGGGGCACACCCACGATAATAAGGTCGTTGCCTCATTGTGGTCAGACCAAATTTGATCAGCTGGACAGTCACTGTTCTGTCATTCAGCTACATCAGCCAGGCGACCATATGGGCTGTAAAGCCACCAAAACCTGCACTCTCGCCATGGTGCGCACCAGTCCAGCACGGCCGTCACTACACAAACAGCTGTTTGCGGTGCGTTACACGGTGAGTTTGGTGTGTCAGTGTGAAGCAGTACCTTAATTACACTACCTGATTGATGTATACACATGCAAGATGTTTGAAAGCACTTTAGGCCTGTCATTTAGCATTCAATGTGATTTCTGCCCTTAAAACGATGCTTTGCGTCAAATCCAGATTTTTCCCGGGGACTTTTGGCATGTATCCCACTCCGCCATCCCCCCCTCCAGGTGTTAGACCCCTTGAAACATCTTTTCCATCACTTTTGTGGCCAGCATAATTATTTTTTTTTTCAAAGTTCGCATCCCCATTGAAGTCTATTGCGGTTCGCGAACTTTTCCGCGAACTGAACGTTCCGCGGAAGTTCGCGAACCCGGTTCGCGAACCGAAAATCGGAGGTTCGGCCCAACTCTACTCCCATGCTGCCGCCAAGCAGGCGCAGAGAGACGGGGAGAGCACTCTTTCTGCCCACCGCCGTATTTATGCCAGCATGCAGCGCTGCATCTTACAAATCTTGAGCAGCATAGGCATGGGGGGGGGGGGGGTGTCACGCTTCTCAGTCTCTGCTGTCGCTGCCCGCTGGGCTGGGAGTAATCATGTGGGCGGGCATCACTTACCAGTATAATCAGCCTTCCTGTGCCCAAAGCCCTGAACGAGGGGGAGAGAGATGAGTTGAGCGGTGATAGGCAAAAAGCCCCCCCCTCTCCTGTCCTATTTACAACAGCAGCCAGCCAGCCAGCATGTGTATTCCAGTGACACCTCCTGCTACAGACAGGATAGACAGCACGGCCAGGCTTCGTTGATGAATCTTGTTATCTCCTTTCCTCTTGGAGAGGAGTAGCCGGGAGGGAGGAAAGGTTAGGGAGGGAGAAATAAACTTTGTGCAGGAGGTGTACTGGCCTTCCAGTGTGCTCATAAAGGCAGCCATACACTGGTCGATTGCCACCAGATCGACCAACAGATAGATCCCTCTCTGATCGAATCTGATCAGAGAGGGATTTAATGGCTGCCCATACACGGCACACAGATTTTGAATCGATTTAAGTATGAAATCAATTTACAATCCGTGGAGCTACTGATGCCTCAGGTCACTCCTGCTCCCCCCACCAGCAGCAATACATAACCTGTTCCGCCGGCGTAAGTCCCTGGGTTCGTGCTGTCCCTTTCTTCGGCTGGCCTTCTTCATCTCCTTTTCAGTTCCTGTCCCGTCCTGTGATAAGGGGAAATTGAAACAGTAGAGCGCCCGCTACTGTTTGAACTTCCGCTGGTCACAGGACAGTACAGGAAGTGAAGAGAAGATGGAGAAGATTTGTCCAGCTGAAGAAAGGGACAGCACGGACCCGGGGACTCGCACCGGCGGAAAAGGTGAAATTATTGCTGCGTCGGTCGTTGCTGACTCAAATGCAGTTAACAACTTGCTCCCAAACCACTGGTGATCAAGCAAAATTTTCCACCTGGACATAGTTACATAGTTATTTGGGTTGAAAAAAGACATACGTCCATCGAGTTCAACCAGAAAACAAAGTACAACACCAGCCTGCTCCCTCACATTCCCTGTTGAGCGGGGCGGCTGTCTCGGGGCGGCTGTCTCCGTGTTCAGACCGGCGGTTTCCGCACAGCAGCATGCGTCTGATTTGTCTGAGCCTTCTAGTGCACACAGATGGAGAGCTACGCGCGCGAGCGCGGGGAGGCAGGACCTTTATGCCAGTAGGAGAGGGATCAGCTGATCAGGTCGATCAGCTGATCCAAGCGCAGCTGTTGATTGGCTGAGTGGCGCTGGGCGGCGCTGAGGAGCGCTGCACTATATATAGATCTCACTGGTCAGTCTCAGGTTGTCTGCCGTTGCGAATACTTATGTGTGAGCACTCAGACCTCAGTCAGATCCCACAGTGTGTTAGAACCAGGTGGACCTGGGAATTCTCACTTAGCCAGATTACGCTTGTGTTATACTTTAGACCAGTTCCGGGGTGTTGTGACCAAGGACCTCACACCCAAGCTTAGGGTTACTGTGTCATTGCTGTGTTATACTTTAGACCAGTTCCGGGGTGTTGTGACCAAGGACCTCACACCCAAGCTTAGGGTTACTGTGTCATTGCTGTGTTATACTTTAGACCAGTTCCAGGGTGTTGTGACCAAGGACCTCACACCCAAGCTTAGGATTACTGTGTCATTACTGTGTTATACTTTAGATTAGTTCCTGGGTGTCGAGACCACCTCAGACTAGGACTCTGCTCTATTTCTGTTATGACTATTTGCTCTGTCGACCTCTCTATTGCTTTCTGATTCGGTACCTCTGCATATCTGCCTACCTGTTGCCAGACCCTGCCTGTACCCGGTTACCGAATCAGCCTTCTGTCTCTGTAGCTTATCTGCTCATGTGTTGCCGACCTGGCCTGCCCGACCTTCCAGGCTGTCACTCACCCCTTGAGTGCTCAGTCTATCTGTACTAGCAGTGACACAATCCCACCAAGTGTCACTTGCAACTAGGACTCCTGCTCCTCAGAGAGTCCGGCCGGTTAGCAGCCAGTGGCCTCTTCCCCTGGAGTCCCCTGGCTGCAGTACAGTCTATATCTGATATCCAGATATCCCTGGTTGCCAGGTTCTCACTATTCCCTCTCTCTAGGAGATAGTTCCTGCACTTCCCAGAGCCACCTGCCCCTCAGGTGGTTCTCAGCCAAGCTGCCTGTATCTCCCGCCTCACGGGAGATAGCCTACAGTTACACCAAACACTTACCCTTTATTAGGTGTCTAGAGGTTAGTCATACTTGTATTATTGGTGATTCTGCAGATCATCCATAATCAAGTATACATCTGTATTATTGATGATTCTGCAGATCATCAGTGATCAGATTCTCTCTGTGTGCTGACACCGATCGTTACAAAGAGTTCTAACATCTGAGTTTTTGCATGGATGAGCGGGATAGATGCCAAAAGTCCCAGGGAAAAATCTGAATTTGACGCAAAGCAGCGTTTTAAGGGCAGAAATCACATTGCATGCTAAATTGGAGGCCTAAAGTGCTTTAAAACATCTTGCATGTGTATACATCAATTAGGGAGTGTACTTAGAGTACTGCTTCACACTGACACACCAAACTCACTGTGTAACGCATCGCAAACAGCTGTTTGTGTTGTGACTGTCGTGCTGGACTGGTGCGCACCATGGCGAGAGTGCAGCGATAGCGGTTTTCAAGCCATATGGTCGCCATATGGTCGCCAGGCTGAGGTAGCTCAATGACAGAACAACAGTGATTGTCCAGCTGATCGAATTTGGTCTGTCCACAATGAAGCAACAACCTTATTATCTTTAGTGTGCCACCCCCCAAGACACTCATATAGCCGGCGGTCATTGCTTCATTGTGATACGCAAGCCCCTTCACCGCGGGAAGGTAACGATCATGAAGGGAAATTGACACATGTACATGCCTTTTGTTTTGTTGTTGCAGCCACAGTGCAGCCAGAAAAATTAGGCAGGCATTTACACGCACCAGAAAAATGATTATAGCTTAAAAATTCAGAAATCTGCCTGGAGTCCTGGTGGACCCTGTTGGTGGTGGCGGAGAAGGCAGTCAAGCGACCTGCAGGCAGAAATGCTGTATGGGGAGCGACTTAATCTTGGGGCAGGCAGTCACACGGCGTGCAGGCAGAGATGCTGTGTGTGGGGACTGACTTAGTCGTCGGGCAGGCCTGACCGTGCTTTGCAGACCAGGCATCCATGGTCAGATGGACACTTGACCCAACGCTGTGTGCCATAGATGTCACCACTTGCCTTTTAACATCACGGTACAGTTTAGGTATCGCCTTTTTTGAGAAAAAATTGCGGCCTGGTATCTTCCACTGCGGGGTGTGGCTTTGATTTTGTGTGCTGCTTTTCCTCAGGTGGTCATCCCATTGCAGTTTGTGCTTTGTAATTATGTGCCTTCGTAAGGTAGTTGTCCCTACACGGGTCTTGGTCTTTCCACGGCTCAATTTTCGGTGGCAGAGAGTACAGATGGCATTGCTCTAATCTGAGGCAGACACACAAAAAAAATTCCACACTGCTGAGCCCTGGGGTGATGGCACTTTGGTGGTGGCTGCCGACTGAGTGTTAAGTGGGGTGCCAGAATCAGAGAAGGAGGAGGAAGATATGTCACACTTCCATGCGGAAGATAAGAAAGATGAGGTGTTCTGTGTTAAATAGTCAACTATGTCCTGACAATATTGGGGGTTGATGGCACGTGCCTTTTTCTGAACACTGTACTTTGGTCGAGGGCCGCATGAAATCACAACAGTGCGACCTCGAACAGACCTGCCAGGTGGCCTGCCTTTTGTTTTGTCCATATTGGGGGGGATGAAGTGAAAGGTATGCATTGACTGGACTAATACAATGTACGGTTACACAGGTGCAGTGAACAGGTTGCAGTGACTGGTATTACAAATGTGCAGCTGCCTGTCACACACACACACAGGTACCCTGAACAGGTGCAATGACTGGTGGTATTAACAATGCGTGTGCTCACGTAGGTATAGGTAGGTAGGTGCACTGAACAGTGAACAGGTGCAGTGATTGGCATTACAAATGTGCAGCTGCCTGTCACACACACAGGTAGTCACTGAATTTGCTGGGCCTGGCAGTGGCACAGTTGGAATTAAGGTTCCAAAGGCCAGCGGCGACTGACTGACAGGGCTGTATATAATGCAAGTGGGCCACACAAAATGGATCACAAGAACAAGATTAGCTCTCAAAAGAGCTGTTGAGGGGTGCTTTTTTAGCAATAAGAATCAGCAAGGAGAAAAAGCTAACAAGCCTACACGAGCCTAACTAAGCTTTCCCTATAGCTCTTTCTGCAGCAGCTCTCCCTTCTCTAATTACTGCAGCCACATGAGTGAGTGTAAAGGCTGATGCTGCCTGCCTTTTATAAGTCGTGGGGGGCGGGGGTGCTCCAGGAAGGAGTGTAGCAGTGGCGTAGCTAAGGAGCTGTGGGTCCCGATGCAAGTTTTACATGAGGCCCCCAGGCACTCTATACATAAGAATTGATACGGAGCACCAAAACCTGCCAATGGCAACTACAGTGTCAGAGGTGCAAGAAGGGAATGGGGAGCAGTTTGTTAATGATTACCACTATTCAAAGCATCTATAAATGTGATTATTATCAGCACAGGACCAATAGAGAACTAATACTGTAGTTGAGGGAGGGCCCTTCGAGGCCCCTCTGGCCTAAGGGCCCCGATGCGGTTGCTACCGCTGCACCCCCTATTGCTACGCCCCTGGAGTGTAGCCTGATTGGCTACAATGTGCCTGCTGACTGTGATGTAGAGGGTCAAAGTTGACCCTAATGATGCACTATGGAGGCGAATCGAACTTCCGCAAAAGTTTGCGGTTCTCTGTGAACGCGAACTACGGAAGTTCGCCGGCAAACAGTTCGGACCATCTCTAGTAGTATTGTGTGTGTCTGTGTGTAGTGTTCTGTGTCTGTGAGTTTGTATGTGTCTTTGTGTGTGCTTATATTTGTGTATGTGTCTGCCTTTGTGTGTGTGTGTGTGTGTGTGTGTGTGTGTGTGTGTGTGTGTGTGTGTGTGTGTGTGTGTGTGTGTGTGTGTGTGTGTGTGTGTGTGTGTGTGTGTGTGTGTGTGTGTGTGTGTGTGTGTGTGTGTGTGTGTGTGTGTGTGTGTGTGTGTGTGTGTGTGTGAAAGTGCCTGTACGTGTGTGTGTGTGTGTGTGTGTGTGTGTCATATATCAAAGGGAACCTAAACTGAGAATGATGTGGATTTTTCCTTTTAAAATAATACCAGTTGCCTGACTCTCCTGCTGATCCTGTGTCTCTAATACTTACAGCTACAGCCCCTGGATTAGCTGCATGCTTGTTTCAGGTGTGTGATTCAGCCATCACTGCAGCTAAATAGATTAGCAGGGCTGCCACTGGCAACTGGTATTGTTTAAAAGAAAAAATCCATATCCCTCTAAGTTTAGGTTCCCTTTAAGGGTTGTTTGAAGGGATAAAGTGCACTGAGCAACCAGGACACTTTTTTCACTCAAAGACAGTCTGTTTGTGTGTGAAATGTTGTGTGTCTGTGCGTGTTTGTGTGTTTGTGTGTGCAGTTTAGTTTAGTGTAGTTTAGTCGAGTTTAATGTATGGGCACCTTAAGGTTAATTGTAGAAGTAGCTAGTGATTGTGTGAGAGTATGTGTTTCTGTGTATAGTATTGTGTGTGTCTGTTTGTGTGTGTAATGTTGTGTGTCTGTGTGTGTTTGTGTGTGCAGTGTTCTGTGTTTGTGTGTATGTGTCTGCCTTTGTGTGTGTGTGTGCGTGTTTTTGTGTCTGTGTGTTGTGTGTGTAGTGTTCTGTGTGTAGTGTTCTGTGTCTGTGCATGTTTGTGTGTGTGTCTTTGTGTGTGCTTGTATCTGTGTATGTGTTTGCCTTTGTGTGTGTGTGTGTGAGTGTCTGTACTTGTGTGTGTGTTGTGTGCAGTGTTTGTGTGTCTGTGTGTGCAAGGTTCTGTGTTGTGTGTCTGCCTTTGTGTGTGTGTGTGTGTGTTTGTTTGTGTGTGCGTGTGTGTATAGTGTGTGTCTGTGTGTGTAGTGCTGTTTGTGTGTGTGTGTCTGTGCGTAGTGTTCTGTGTCTGTGCGTGTTTGTGTGTCTTTGTGTGTGCTTGTATCTGTGTTTGTGTCTGCCTTTGTGTGTTTCTTTGTGTGTGAGTGTCTGTGCGTGTGTGTTGTGTTTCTGTGTGAGTGTTTGTGTGTGTAGTGTTGTGTGTCTGTGCGTGTTTGTGTGCGTGTGTCTGTGTGCGTACACTCGAGCTCGTGCATTAAGGATTGTTTGAAGGGCTAAAGTGCACTGAGCACCCAGGACACTTTTTTTCCCTCAAAGACTCTGTTTGTGGTAGCCACAATGCGTGTATCTTCCCAGTGGAAGATGTACTCACATCTCTGATCTACTTTTTTCAACGTGCATTGCAGAGCGCACTCCACAGGCAGAATCTTTGAAGTCCCGTTTGCTGTGGACTCTCATGGCGCACTCCACACGGATGGGGGGCTAGAGGAGCAGTCCCCCATAGGTAAGCAATGGCGCCCCCCACAACGACACACTGTATTATAAGGTTCATTATAAAAAAAAAAGTGTCCTGGGTGTTCAGTGCACTTTAAAAAGGCATGAATTGTGGGGTGGGGATCGTAATGGTTATTGTACAGGCTGCAGTTTGTCTGGGGGATGGTATTTTTTAAAGCAATGTACACACACATGATCACCGATAACGACCGATAAACCGTTGTGTGTACAGCAGCTACTGACTGCTACCCTGCAAGCCATCATCTTGGTTGAGCAAGGGATGATCTTCTTTTTCTGGGGGGGGGGGGGGGGGGGTGCATACTCCAGACTTCTCCAATCCTGGTAAAGTGAGAGAATCCTGAAATCATGTATTTTGAGTAGATTGCTCTGAATAAAGTCTAAATACAAATTAGGGGGCAAAAAGGATATGGGTTAAAAGGTGGTGAGAATATCTTCTGTACCTAGGAATGTTATCACTCTGATAAGGTTTCATAGCATGTAACAATAAAAATTTTTTATATGATGTATGCATACAAATTTATGTAATTGTTATGCATAAGGGATTTTATATTATGTAAGCATGGAGCTCTCCCCAGGTCACCGGAAGGGAGTTCCTGTTTTTTTGCTAATGGGATGACTCTTATAGTAGGGATTATGGGAGTATGTGAAAAGGGATATGACAGGGCATGGATTTGCATTTGAGTGTGGACATATGCACGGGAATAGGGGGAGGGGGAGGGTAATGTAGTAAATTGGATTGAAAGGCAATGGATGGGGAGGGGGGAGGGTTATGCACAAGGATGGGTGTATTGGTTACACATGAAGATGGATCATTAGTTGGTAAGCGGAGGTCACCAATCACCGGGAGGGAGGGGTTATGAGTATAAGAGTCTCTGGCAGCATTTCAGGCTCCGAGCCCCTGAAGAGTCAAATGACGAAACTGGTCGGGCGGAGCCTGATTACACTGTAGGAGATACATGTGGAGGGTTGTTATCAGCGCCTGGCACCGAGGTTCTTGCTGTGCACGTGGCAGTGGGACATTGGAATCAGGGAGCCTAGGAGTTCAGTAGGTGAGCCCACCTAGAGGCCAACATACGGGGGAGAGCCCGTGTAATGAATCACTCTGAGCGTTTTTATGCAACAAAGGACAATAGATCTTTATTTGTAATAAATTTTAAACAGTATTACGCTATGGTGAGCTTTTTCATTTGAGGTTTTTGGGACAAGATCTTTTTATTGGAAGTTCTCCCACTGTATTAAAGGACTTCCGAGGCCAAATGTTAAAAAAACTGCCGTTCCGCCGGGTCCCCGCCGCTCAATAGCTCCCCGGGCCGACTCCCGACCTCACGGCCCGGGTCGGGCTCTCCTGCCTGCACTAACATGGCCACATGAGCTGGCCGCGGCTGCGCAGTCCGCATAGCCGCAGGTGCGGCTGCGCAGCTCTAGAGCCAACCCCCCGATCCATGCGACAGAAAAAAGCCTGTTGCGTGGATCAGGGGGTTGGTCCTAGAGCTGCGCAGCCGCAGCCGTTAGTGCAGGCAGGAGAGGCCGTGACGTCGGGAGCCGGCCCAGGAGGCTATTGAATGGCGGGGGCCCAGCGGAATGGCACGGAGGGCGCAGACGGTGTCCTCCGTGCCTACAAAAGTGATGCAGGTATTTAACTTTTTTGGACATTTGGCCTCGGAAGTCCTGTAAGGAGATTGTGTTGGTTGTGGATGCCAGAGCGGTGAGGGACGACCCGCATAACAGTCCAAAGGCGCTTATAGACCCTGGAGGGTCTTTTTGTCTGGTGAGTCGCACACAAAGGGTGTGGTGGAGGTCCCTGAGACTAGCAAAAGTGAAGCAATATCAGTGAAGCATATGCGTTCCTGTTATATGTTTTTAGTGGACATTTTTTAGTTTTATATAGAGTGAAGCATTAATAGTGAAGCATATATATGTATTCATGTTTTTTCTGGGAAAAACTTGTTCAGTCCTTTTTACCCTGTGAAGCGCCAAACCTCTCTTAGTGTGCATGATTGTACTGTGCATGCCGCTCTTGCAGCATGACATCATGTGTGTGTCGCTCCCACAGCAGCATTTTTTTTATCAAGGCCTGAATGCGTGTTTTGTGACATCGGGAGTCTGTGTAAGAACATTGCTTGAATGGCTGCAGTGAGGTGGACACCAGAGTACTCTGTGATCAGAAACTATCTGTCACAATTTTTGTTATTAGTGTAATTTCTTATGGCCTATATTTGGTAAATTCTACGTCATTGGTAATATCTGCACATTGTTGGTATTCTCTACTTGTTTTTGGTCATCTGCATTACCTTGTGTGGTTTTATTTTATAAGGAAAAGGGGCATGGTTTGGGATATGGCATGTTGCAAGGGGCGGGGCTTAGGGCACCAGAACGTCTGTGCCTATAGGCTTCTGACATGTAAATCCGACCCTGAGTGTGGCCATACTGCACAGGTGCAAAGTAATGCCCACGCCGGTGCAGTTCCATGGAGCCGCTCCTGCAAAAACCTTTGGCAAATTAGCTTTTTATTCCTAGGGCTGTACAAATAACAAGAGGTCATGTACTCATGAAGGAAAGGTGATTTTACCAAGAATGGTTAAGATAAGGAATACCTTACCAAAGGAAATAGTTGTGCCAAATTGCATTTGATAGTTGCTTAGATAATTTCATTAGTTTGGATGACATCCACAGCTATGACTGATAGATGTAGGAAGTGAACACAGTGATTCCAGCGCTGGAGACTTAGGTACAGCCGGTGCCACCATAGGCCGTAATAGGAATTACGGCTATAACAGCGCACAGGGAGTAACTTCGGCGCCGTCAGAAGACGGAGCTGAAGTTACTTTTAAAACACAATAATTCGGCTTCCAGCAATTGCTGGAAGCTGAATTTTCTGCTTGCCTCTGCTTTGGGGTGTTAACGGGGAGATTGCCCCGTCTGCCTAGGGGACAGAAAGCACAAGATACATCTTTAACCTCCCTGGCGTTCTATTAAGATCGCCAGGGCGGCTGCGGGAGGGTTTTTTTTAAATAAAAAAAAAACTATTACATGCAGCCAACTGAAAGTTGGCTGCATGAAAACCCACTAGAGGGCGCTCCAGATGCGTACTTCTGATCGCCTTCTGAGCGGCCTTCCTTGTTTCGCTTACCTCGTCGCCATGGCGACCAGCGGAGTGATGTCATGGACGTCCTGACGTCAGCCGCCTCCGATCCAGCCCTTAGCTTGCGCTGGGCTCGGGCGGCTGGGGGGACCCTCTTTCGCCGCTGCACGCGGCAGATCGCCGCACTGCGGTGGCGATCAGGTAGCACACGCGGCTGGCAAAGTGCTGGCTGCGTGTGCTCCTTTTTATTTGAAGAAATTCGGCCCAGCAGGGCCTGAGCAGCAGCCTCCGGCGGTACTGGACGAGCTGAGCTCGTCCAGACCGCTAAGGAGGTTAAATAGCCACATCCTCCTACCTATCCTCAGTGCCTTCCTGTCCCCTGGACAGACAGGGTACAATCTTCCGGACTCTACGTTCGAGGGTAAGGCCAGGACTCCGCATGGTGACCGTTGGTATGGAGGTCCAAACGGAGGAAAGGGCTGGTTGAGCAGGCCTTCCATGCGGCAGATCTGCCTCTGCAGGCCTGCTTAGTTCCGGAACTCGCGTCCGGCTATCCGATGGTAGCTCTGAGCGAGGGGCGGCGTTTCCGCTTGAGGCTCCAGCGGAAGTAATCAATTGGTGGCCCAGGAACTTCCGCCGGCGGGGAGGGCGGACCTCACGCCTCGTGGGAACGCCGCAAACGTCTATACGGGTGCATGGTCTCAGACACTGCGGCATAGTGTACTGGATAAGCGTTTCTTTGCCATCCTCTATGGAGGATACTTCTCAGGGCAGGGACACTATGGCGCATACTGACCAGGTAAGGTCTTGCATTTGTCAGTACTTATGGGGCGAGCTTTATTATGTACTCAGGGCCCTTTTCCACTAGAGCGATTGTGATTGCTGAATCGCAAAATCGCAAATCGCTAGTGATTTTCAATTAGCTAGAGTTGTTACTTTATCATAGAAATCACGAGAAGTATTTTCCACTACAGTGATTCGATTTGGAAATCGCTAATCGCAAATCGCAATCGCTTGCTGGAGCGATTTTTACGACAATGCAATGCAAATGAAAATCGCAAATCGCAATAGCATAACAGAATTAATGAAAAATCGCAATCGCTGGCGTTTGTGATTTGTGATTGCGATTACTAGTGGAAAAGGGCCCTAACTTTCTGACACTGGATTCTGACCACTAGGGAATGTAGTATTTGTTCCAAAAGGCACACCCCCACATATCCTAAACCTTTGTGTAATGCCTGTATATTACAAGTGGTAAAGCATGAAAGTGGTGACATGTTTAATGATATGTTATCCAAATTTCATGAGAGTTTAGCAGAAAGATTTTTGGCTGCAAAAGAAGCTCCCACTTTACCGGCCACATCTGAGGTAGTCCCTACAATATTGGACTCGGACTGTCCTAGTGTGTTTGGGGCACAAAGAGTTGCGGATTATAGGTGTTTCCTCTTCCTGAGCAGAAGACTCCCCAATATGGGGAGTCTTCTGCTCAGGAAGAGGAAACACCTAGAGGCTCAAATAGAGGGAAGTTTAACCACTTCAGCCTACAGGGTTGACATTTTTTTTGCATCTGAGCAACTTTCACCTCCCATTTATTTGCCAATAACTTTATCACTACTCGGCACAATGAATGGATCTATATCTTGTTTTTTCCGCCACCAATTAAGTTTTCTGTGGGTGATACATTTTGATGAAAATTAATTTATTCTAAATCAATTTTAACAGGAATATTAAGAAAGAAATGGAAAAAAATCATTATTTCTCAGCTTTTGGCCATTATAGTTTGAAATTCATACATGCTACCGTAATTAAAACCCATTTACTTTATTTGCCAATTTGTCCTGCTTATTACACAATTTAAATTATGTCCCTATCACAATGTATGGCGCCGATATTTTATTTGGAAGTAAAGGTACAATTTTTCAATTTGCGTCCATCACTATTTACAAGCCCATAATTTTTAAAAAATATATTAATATACTCCTTTGACATGCATATTTATAAAGTTCAGACCCTTAGGTAACTATTTATGTTTGTTTGTTTTTTTATTATTGTAAATTTTTTTATTAAAAATTGTATGTGGGTAATTTTTGGTTTGGGAGGTAAACAGGTAATTTTTATTGTAAAAGTGTATATGTGTAATGTAAAATGTATGTGTGTGTAGTTTTACTATTTGGCCACAAGACGGCCACAGTCAAAAAGTCCTGGGAGCGATCGAGCTCGCTCCCAGGAAGAAGTGGAAGAAGTTTGAAGCAGGGGACCTTTTTGAGCTCAGAAAAGCCGCAGCGTCTGAAGAGACGCTGTCGGCTTTTCTCCGGGGGGTCCGATCAGTGAAAGGGATTTATAATCCCTTTCATTGATCGATGGGCTAACAGACGGTATCGGGAGCACGCACGGGGGGCCCACGGGAGCGCGCGCGACCCGCGGGAGTGTGCGCAGCCTAACTGGACGAGAAATTGCGTCCAGTTAGGCTGAAGTGGTTAAACTGCTACCCGATCAGTCTATTGAGTTGTTAGAGTACATTTGCATGGCTTTGAATATTCATATTGATAAGCCAAAACCTGCTTCTATTGAGGATGATATGTATTCAGAACAGCTTGTTCAGAAACAGGTGGTTTTTCCTGTCCATACAACAATGATTGATTTGATTATGGGTGAATGGAAACTACCTGACAAAAGGCTGTTTACTTCTAAGTCATTTAAAAGGTGATATCCTTTTATTGAGGAAGAGGCTTTTAAAGAGAACCTGTACTGAGTAAAAATATTTAAAATAAACACATGAGGTAACTTCAAATGAGCATTCCATAGTTACCTTGGCATCAGTTCCTCTCAGAAGTTCACCATTTTCTTCTGACAATAATCCCTTCCATTTCTGAAAATATTTTGTCAGAACTGAAATATATCAGTTGCTGTCAGTAAAATATCAGTTGCTGTCAGTTATAGCTGAGAGGAAAACTGATGTACCAGGTAATGTCCATGTTTCCCTATGGCTCAAGTGGGCGATGTTACAGTTTAACTGTGTGCTGACCAGAAAGCTGTTATGGGTAATGGCCATTTTCAAAATGGAGGACGGAAAATTCTCTTGATCACAGTGAACAAACAGGACGCGGGAAAGGAGAAAGACACTGAGGAGTAGATTATATGGAAGGCAAGTATGACTTATGTATGCTTATTTTGACTTTTCATTTTCAGTTCAGGTTTTCTTTAAGTGGTCAAATTGCCCGAAAGTTGATACTGCCATATCAAAGTTATCCAAGTATTCAGCCATTCCCTTTGAAGATACGGGTCTCTTAAAGGGAACCTGAAGCGAGTAAAATTATTTAAAATAAACACATGACGTAGCTGCAAATGAATATTACATACTAACCTCACCGTCAGTTCCTCTCAAAGGCTCACCATTTTCTTCCTACAAAGATCCCTTCCAGTTCTGATGATGTTTTGTCAGAACTGAAATATACCAGTTGCTGTCAGTTATATATCAGCAGCTGTCAGTTACAACTGAATGTGCAAGGTAATGTCCATGTTTCCCTATGGCTCAAGTGGGTGATATTACAGTTTAACAGTGTGCTGACCTGGAAGCTATTATGGGATAATGGCCATTTTTAAAAAATGAAGGACGGAGAATTCCATTGATCACAGTGGACAAATGGGACGCAGGAGAGGAGAAAGAGATTGAGGAGTAGACTACACAGGAGGTAAGTATGACCTGTGTATGGTTATTTTGACTTTTTATTTTCAGTTCAGTTTATCTTTAAAAGACCTATCTGATAGGGAAATGGAGAATCTTCTCAAAAAGGCCTGGGAGACAATTTCTGCCTCTCTATCTCCTAACTTAGCAGCCACCTGCACTGCTTGTTGTTTAATTTTGTGGCTGTATGAGATGCAGGCTCGTTTGAAAGATGGTGCTCCAATTGAAAGTATTTCCTTATCAGTTTCCACTTTGAAATTAGCCGCTAAGTTCCTGGCAGATGCATCTATTGAAGCCGTTAGGATTTCTGCTAGAATTGTAGCCTTAATTAATTCTGTTCGCAGATTTTTGTGGCTAAAAAACTGGGAAGGGGATATGGCAACTAAGGGGAAACTTTGTGCTCTCCCATTAGAGGGAGACCTGTTGTTCGGTTCAGCTCTGGAACAGGCGTTAGAAATGGCAGCTGAATAGAAAAGAGGTTTTCCACCTCTAAAGAAAAAGCAGGCTCCCAGAAAAAGATTTCAGGGCCCTAAGAAAAACTATAGGGATAAAGAACTGAATAAAAAATGGCAGGGGAAAAAGGGCCTTAAAGCCAGAGGCTTCCTCTTTAATCCTCAAATACCCACAGACAATCCAATACTGAACAATGACTATGTTCAGGTGGGGGACATGTTAAAAGCGTTTTACCCAGCCTGGCAAAACATTTCAAAAAGCAAATACATTTGCCAGACAATCAGGGAAGGGTACAGGATTCAATTTTCCAAAAAACCTCCAAAACATTTTAGAGTGACAAGTTTTTTGCAGTCCCCAGTGAAGCAAGCCGTGAAGGAGCTCTTTCAGAAGGGCGTTGTGGAGGAGGTTCCAGTTCTGGAGAGAGGAAGAGGGTTTTTACTGTACCATATATACTCGACTACAAGTCGAGAAATTTAGGACTGACTCACAATTTAAAAGTGTGTGTGTGTGTGTGTGTGTGTGTGTGTGTGTGTGTGTGTGTGTGTGTGTGTGTGTGTGTGTGTGTGGGGGGGGGGTCGACTTCAGCATCAGTCCTAAATTTACAAACTTATAGCCGGGGTCGGGGTGCACCATAAGCTTTTATATTTTGTATTCTTTTGTGTGATTACTATTATCTATGAATGTACATGTTTTATGATTATGTTTTATAATGTATGATTATTACATATGTTTTTTACAGCAATCTACAAATGAGATGTTCTCCTGTGTCTTAGAGCCCTGTCTGTTCTATCTCTTAAAGGCACAGTGCACGACCTGATGAAGCAGTTTTAACCGCAAAACGCGTTGTCATTTTCCGAAGTGCCTTATTAAAGCTTTTATATCGTATACTATGGGACTGACTACTTATTTAAGGTAGGATCTGTCCACGCACTTATATCCATAGCTTGCTTAAACAGTCAGATTTATGACTGGGGTATATACTGTCAGCAACCACTAACAAATTACCGATATATCGTTGAACCAGTGGATTTTTATATCTTTTTTATATACCCATTTTCTGTCTCGTACATCACTCTACAAGTACCCTCCAGGGCACCTCCTATCCTCCTGCATCGTTAACTTCCCCCCTGGGACCAGGGGACACACCTTGATAGGTGTCACCTTTTCCGAAGGAGCTGCGACCGTAGAAATTTCAACACAAGGCTGAGTGGGGACGGTACTTTCCCACATGCGATATACAGTGGTTGCCTTATGTGCAACCCAGCTTTGTGAATATAACCGATCTTTTCTTACTTTTGATTAGAGCCACACGTGAGATAATACACCAGATCGGGCTGCCGGTGTCTTCCCGTCCCCTTTTTCTATTCCTCTAGTACAGAAAATAATTCCTGTAATTTGCGCTCCTGCCCGAATGTGCACATCGGCCGATAGTGTTCTGGGCATGCATACTTGAGAAATGACGCTGTTGTATGACCGGTACTTGTCAAGAATGTGTAACACTGTACCGGCCATGGGCAGGAGCGAGAAATTACAGGGAGCGTGAGCGGCCAGAGCATGCGCTGCTTTGTCCTCTGTGCGACTGGCTGCAGTCCGAGCCACAAACAGGTGGCAGGGCAGTGCAATGGAGAGAAGCCCATCCAAAACAGAGAACAGGTAAGCAACAAACATCCTGTCAAGACCCACTTTGGATGTTCTGTTGTAATTACAGTGGACCTGAACTCAGAACTTCCTTTCTGCTCTAAAAGATACGCACCAACATAACCTTTATATAAAAACATTTCTTTGTTACAGCTGATACAAATCCTGCAATAAATCTGCAGTGTGTCTACTTCCTGCTTTTATGGAAGCAGACATATTTTTAACATCCTGTGCTTTCAAATGAGCTTAGATGTTGTGGCAGTCAGGTGACACAGTGTAGAGATCAAATTACAACTTGTGACACAGAAGAGGGGGAATTAGACAGGCTCTCGAAATACATACATGGTACAGTTCTCTGTTTTCCTTCTGTCCTGTGCAAGAGTTCAGCTCCACTTTAAAGCATCTGAATGACATTTATTTATATTTGCTGAAAAATCTATGCATCTCTTTTGAATGCTGAATGTACATATGGTGGTGTGCTCTAACATATTGACAGTATATGGGGAACAACGTCTGAAGAAGGCTTATTAGCAGAAAGCTTACTCTTTTTCTTCTAAGCCAATAAATGGTATCATCCTGATTCAAAACTTTCTGCTTTCGCTGATGGCTAAGAGGGTACAATGCTTTACAGCTACTTTTATTTCTCACATCCACTTGTATGTTCATCATACAGAAGAATGATTGTCATAACATATCAAGAAGTGTGAGAGAGAGAGATGCAGGGTTTGGGGAACTCTGGAATTCAGCTATTAGTGCAGAGCAGGGAGCTGGCTGGCTGCGCTGCGGGACCAGAAGAGGTGATTTACTTTGACATATGACCTCTTCTCTCTCCAAGTCATGCCGCCCTTCTTATCTTATCTAATTTTATCGCCCTAGGCCGTGGCCTTTCTGGCCTTTCCAGAAATCCGGCCTGTCAGGAACCTGCCCGCGGCACGCCTGCGTATACGGTTCCCGACTGCGGGTTTGACCAGACTGAGAGGGGAAGCAGCCTTAGTCAAGCTAAAACAAGGCTGGGACCCCTCAGAACACCTCTCACTGCCACCACTAGCGGTTCGCTAGACACTTCCACTCAGCTGTCGAGTCCTCAGCGCGCACTCCGCGTTTTCGTATTTGGGTCAGCTTAGCGCTTAGGCCAAATACGGGAACGCCACGCACCCACACACACACACAGTTGCAATCTTACACTGTCATGAAGCAAAGACCCACTAACAGTCGTTCCGAACGATACTGTTAGCCACTCTGCTGTCGCTACTCGCACTGGCGTTGTTCATACGTTGGGTCAGCTGCGCGCTTAGGCCAACGTATGACAAACGCCCCCACACACAATGCAATTACAATTTCATACGGTAGTGTTGCTCAAGCGTACAATTAGGCATGAACTTATACACGGTTACACTTCAGTCCCTTCTAGGCTATGAGTGTTAGTTTAGTACAGCAGAAGTCAGCTTATTAAATAATGATTTAATATTCCATAAAAACATAGAACAATGCAGAACTTAATATATATACAAAAAGATTACAAAAAACAAAGTAAAAATAGTTACAAGATAAAAGTTACAAAGATAACACACACGGATATTTGCGTAAAAATAAACGGGGGAAAAAAGAACGTTACCAGCTTAGGTTAGAACGTTGTTTGACGGGAGGACGCCGTTTCGACCAGGAGTCCTGATCATCCCTAGCTATTCGCTACCTCCGAGAGAAGATACCGGTGGCTGTCCTGGGCCAGCTTAAATAGTCCGAAGTGCCCCCTGGGGCATTTAATGTCCAGCCCCCAGGAACTAATGCAGTTTCCCCGTTTGTGACATCACCGAACGCTTGTCATAATCTTTCTTGTGATATGCAAACTTCAAAGGGGGTTCCTGTTTTAGCTTTTTGAAGTTTGGCAGGATACAATCTCACCCATTGAACTCTGCAGACATCAAAAAGCTTCCTCCACATTATTTCCTTGGTTAAAGTGTATTTTAGCACATCCATGAAAAGATTGAATTTTGGTTACAGGTAGCAGTTTGCCTGTAATCCTGTTTATACTTACAGATTTCAAAGCAATTCCACTTCCGTTTTTAAAGTCTGTAGAAATTTCCAACCCCTTCCATGTAAATTTCCAACCTTCAGGTGTCAGCTTCCCATCCCCAACACTCTGGCAGGCTTGCTTTGTATGATGGGACAATGGCTGATTCCAGTTCAAAAGCCATGCCGACCAGCCTATTCTTCCTCAATTGGCCGCTAATTAGCAGTACACACAGTTTCCCCGGCTGGACAATGAGGGCAGAGGTAATGTACATTTACATGCAGACTTACATTATCCTTCAGTTTACTCTGGCCAGGTGACCAATTACTACCAAGCACAATACACATCTGAGGTTTTACCCAGTAGACAGAAAAAGGACAGAAATATGTTCTGTTATTATCCTTAACATTATCAGCACCACAATATATCACCACACCTCTTTAGAATGGGGCAAGGCAGATGATCTTCCCAGATTATCCTGCCTGCGCCTACATTGTTGGTTCTGCTTGAAGGGACAACCCGTCCGCATTCCCATGATTGCTCCCCTTCCTATGTTGAATGGTGAAGCTATATTGTTGGAGAACCAAGCTCCATCTCAGCAATTTTCCATTGTCACCAGAAACCCGATGTAACCAACTAAGAGGGTTGTGGTCGGTGACGACCGTGAATACGTGACCATAGAGGTAGTGCTGCAGCTTTTGTAGGGCCCATACAATTGCCAAGCACTCTTTCTCTATGGTGGCGTAGGCTACCTCCCGGGGTAGCAGCTTCCGACTTAAATACAGAATCGGATGTTCTTCCCCAGTCTGGTTTACCTGGCTTAACACAGCACCCAGGCCAAAGGCTGAGGCGTCCGTCTGGACCACAAACCGTCGGCTGAAGTCTGGCGCTTGCAACACGGGAGGGCTGGCTAGGGCCCTCTTCAGAGCTGTGAATGACTGTTCACATTCTGGCGTCCAGAGAATCTGCTTGGGCAGCTTCTTTTTGGTGAGATCTGTCAATGGCTTGGCGAGGGCACTGTAGTTGGGGACAAACTTTCTATAGTACCCAGCCGTTCCTAAGAAGGACTGAATCTGTTTCTTCATTTGGGGGGTGGGCCAGGACACAATGGCATCTACCTTCCCCGTATCTGGACGAAGCTCTCCCCCCCCCCACCACATGTCCCAGGTACTGTACCTGGTTCATGCCGATCTGACGCTTGCTAGGCTTGACTGTTAGTCCTGCTGCAGTGATGCGCTCCAAAACCTGTGACAGCTGCGCTAAGTGGTCGTTCCAGTTGGCGCTAAACACGGCGATGTCATCCAGGTAGGCGACAGCGCAGTGTTCCAAACCTTTCAGGAGACCATTTACAACCCGTTGGAAGGTGGCCGGGGCGTTTTTCATTCCAAAAGGCATTACATTAAATTCAAACAGACCTGAGGGGGTGATAAAGGCAGACCTCTCCCGTGCCTCAGCTGTTAGAGGGACCTGCCAGTATCCCCGACTCAAATCCACGATTGTTAGATATTGCGCGCCAGCTAGCTTATCTAACAATTCGTCGACCCTCTGCATTGGGTAAGCATCTGACGCAGTTATCAAATTTAGTTTTCGATAATCTACACAGAACCGAGTGGTCTGGTCCCGTTTGGGTACTAGCACTACAGGTGATGCCCATGCGCTGTGCGACCGTTGGATCACCCCTAGTGACAGCATTTCCTCAATCTCCTTGCTGATGTGGGCCTGAACCTCAGGGGAGACTCTATAGGCTGACTGTCTAACCGGCTTGTTATTTCCGGTGTCAACATGGTGTACAGCCAGGCTGGTCAGACCAGGGCGGGCTGTAAAGGTACCACGGTAAAGGGTCAGCACATCAGATAGCCCAGCCTGCTGCTCTGCTGTCAACTCCGGATAGATCTGCACCTCGGTAACAGAGTCGGTTTCCTGGGTGGATGCCAGGATGTCAACCAGGGCCTCTGCTTCACCGTCCGGTAGCAAACTGCAGACAGGGAGAGCGCAAGCGGTTCTAGCATGATGTTCCTTTAACATATTTACATGGTATGTTTTCAGCTGCTTACCTCGGTCATCCAGCGCGACCACATAGGTCACATCACTAATCTTCCTATGTATGGTATAGGGCCCATCCCAAGCGGCCTGCAGCTTATTCTGTCGCATCGGGTTTAGGACCCATACCTTGCGACCTACCTCATAAACTCTCTCCCTAGCCCCGTGGTCATACCACTGCTTCTGGGTGGCCTGGGCTTGAGACAGATTCTCTCGCACTAACCCCACCAGGGTGTCCATCTTTTCCCGGAACTTTAGAACGTATTCCACTATGGAGACCCCGGGACCCATATCCTGCCCCTCCCAGACCTCTCGAATGAGATCGAGGGGTCCGCGTACCCTCCTCCCATATAAGAGCTCAAAGGGCGAGAACCCGGTGGATGCCTGGGGCACCTCACGATAAGCAAACAGTAAGTGGGGCAGGTATCGCTCCCAGTCTCTCCCATGCGATTCAACAAACACCCTTAGCATCTGTTTCAGAGTACCATTGAACCGCTCACATAACCCATTTGTCTGGGGGTGGTAAGGGCTGGCCATGATGTGTTCTACCTGCATTTGTTTACAGAGGCATTCCATGAGGCGCGACATGAATTGCGGGCCGTGATCGGTGAGCATTTCACGGGGAAAACCGACCCGTGAGAAAATGCGCACCAATGCGTCCGCAACCTTGTCTGCCCGTATGGAGCTCAGGGCAACAGCTTCAGGGTAGCGAGTGGCATAATCGACCACCGTAAGAATGAAACGTTTCTCTGTGCTGCTGGGTATTGCTAGAGGCCCAATTATGTCCACAGCAACCCTTTGGAAGGGCTCCTCTATGATGGGCAAGGGCCTCAGTGGGGCTTTGTCTGTGTCACCTGCTTTGCCGACCCGCTGACATGCGACACAAGACCGGCAAAAATCGGCAATATCTGTCCCCATGTGGGGCCAATAAAAATTGTGTGCAAGCCGGCATTTGGTCTTGCGGATCCCCAAGTGACCAGCCAGGGGCACCTCATGTGCTATTCTTAATAGCTGCTCCCTGTACCTGTGGGGCACAATCAACTGCCTGTCTGCCTCCTCCACTCCAGACAGCTCAGAGGGAGTAACCTCTCTGTACAGTCTGCCGTGCTCCCAGTACACCCTCACTTTGTCGCCCTCCACCGGTGCCCTGTCCGCCAGACCCCTGAGCTCTTCCAGGCTGCTATCAAGTCGCACAGCCTCGGAGAACTCAGCGCTGTCGGCCACAGGCACCAGGGAGGTGGCAAACTGAGAGGCCTCTGGGTCCTCAGAGCCAGGCTCTGAAGTGGAAGAGCCCGACCCAGTGACAACAGCCCCTTCAGTGGACAATTCGTCTGCTGCAGCCCGGTGAGCACTTCGGGTCACCACTGCAGCTGACGGAGCGTTCACTGTACACATGTCATTATGCAACACATCACATATTACATCAACATTATCTGCATTCATGGTAACAGCGTGTCCTCCTCCAGGCCTGGGCACTGGAGACTCACTAGGGCTGGCTCCTAGTACACAGTCCGTAGCCCCTGGGGCCTTACCAGCACTCCCCGCTTGCACAGCATTATCACACAGTACCTTGCAAGAGTCCGGAACTTCTGCGGGGGATGCAGGCTCCATGGGGTGTGGAGTAGGCTCATACCGGGCCACTAACCGTCCCAGGTCAGTACCCAACAAAACGTTCGTGGGGATGGCATCCGTTACCCCCACTTCTTTCATTCCGCTGCCGGCCCCCCAATCCAGGTGGACCAAGGCGGTGGGTATGACGGGGGTGACACCCCCAACTCCTTTGACAGCCATAGTCTTGCCAGGAATGTACTCCTCAGGGTTCACAAGCTGGGGGTGCACTAGAGTCACCTCTGCTCCAGTGTCTCTTAGACCGGTGGTAACCGTATCCCCAACCGTGACAGGTTGCAGATTCTCTGCATAGCTACCTGCATTCCTGGTGGCACACAACGCATTTCGGGCCCCGCCAGAGTTTGGGGCTTCCTTCTTCTTTTCTGGGCACGTAGCACTGATGTGACCCGGTTTGTTACAGGCAAAACATCTCCGAGTGTCAACGGTGGCTGTTCTACCTCCAGGCGGCTGCGGGACTTGGCTTCGCTGGGGGCTCAGAGGAGAAGGTCTCGCAGTCTTTTCTCCCTTCCAGCTGGGTGCCGTAGTCCTCCGAAAATCAGATGCTCGATTGGACGTGTAGGCATCAGCGACTTTCGCGACCTCATCCACGGTCTTCGGCTCTCGGTCCCGTACAAACTGCCGGACCTCAACAGGACAAGTGTGGAGGAACTGGTCTTTTATTATCAGTTCCTGCAGGGCATCAAAGGTCTCAACCGCCAGTCCTTTTACCCACTGCTGGAAGGCAGTGCGCAGGTTACACGCGTGATCCAGGTAACTGTCATTAGGACCTCGCTGCACTGTCCTGAAACGTTTTCGATACACCTCTGGCGTGAGGTGGTATCGTGCAATGATGGCTTTCTTAATTGCCTCAAAGTCTGTTTCTTCCTCCTGGGGGAGACTCACAAACGCCTCCAGGGCCTTGCCTCTCAGCCCTGGTGTGAGGTATCTTGCCCACTGCTCACGGGGCACCCCATACTGCCGACAAGTCCTTTCAAACCCCTGTAGGAAAGTGTCTATGTCAGAGTCCTTGTCCATAGCGGGGAACTTATTCAGGGGGATTCTGTGGACTCGCTCACCTTCGCGTTCTGCGGGTCCAGCAGACCGGTTCTGCTGCTGAAGTTTAGCCAGTTCCAGCTGGTGTTGCCGTTCAGCTCTTCCCTCCTCTGCCTGTCGGTGCAGTAGGATCAGCTTTAGGCGCAGTTCAGGATCAGCCGAGTTCAGTAGCTGTAGATCAGCTTCCAGAGATGGCATCTCCCTGCTTGGTGGATCGTCCAGGACATCGTCTCCACTCGCATTCTGTGGCGGGAGCGATTCCTCCTCTGGCGTGTCGTGAGCTGCATCCGCTGACGTTGAAGCACGGGCTCGCTCTGCCTCATCATACTCCTCGAGCGCACGAACTAACTGCTCCTTAGTCTGCCCGCTCACCGTCTCGATGCCTTTGTGTTCACACAGGTTGAGTAGTATCTCTTTGTTTTGCCTTGCATAGCTGGATGCTTTCTGAGCCATCGTGTTGCAAAAAATAAAAAAGAAAAAGGGGGGAGGGGAAAGCAAACACCAAGTGTGTATCTTTGAACAAAAAAAAAAAAACGTATATAGATTCTGCACTGAGTAGACTTCTGTAGGCTAGTTGCTTCTAGCAAGCTTCCAGCCTTTAGTACTCAGAATAGCAAGCTAAACTGCGTACTAATGTACTAAACGATGCCACCACTGCCAGCCAATTATGTCAGGAACCGGCCCGCGGCACGCCTGCGTATACGGTTCCCGACTGCGGGTTTGACCAGACTGAGAGGGGAAGCAGCCTTAGTCAAGCTAAAACAAGGCTGGGACCCCTCAGAACACCTCTCACTGCCACCACTAGCGGTTCGCTAGACACTTCCACTCAGCTGTCGAGTCCTCAGCGCGCACTCCGCGTTTTCGTATTTGGGTCAGCTTTGCGCTTAGGTCTCCGACGAAGGACGGAAGTCCGATACGCGTCAGACAGTCTCTGAGCCCAGCCTCGCTCAGTCAGCAGCAGCATTCTTGGGGTAAGCATTTCTAGCAGTTGGTTCGTTTAGTTCATTATGTCTTCATTGTAGCTGTGCATCTATGCATGTATTTCTCTTACAGCCCTTCCGGATTAGCACATATTGGAGCTTACTGCTTCCCTTGATGTATGCATATTATTAGTGTTAGCACTGTTCTCACAATATTGTATATATTGCCTGCTGGGCGCAGCATGTTGGGCTCTGATCCCTTTTAATTGTTTTTATGAGCATTCCTTAAAGTGAACCAGAGACGAAGCTCCCTCATGTATTTTACCATAGAAATCAGTGGGAACATTAGAGAAAACATTTACCCTGCTCTCTGTTCCATCCTCACTGCTAAAAGTGTCTGTTATCTAGCTGAGATAAGAATCCCGGACTGAGCATTGAGTCTGGCTTTGCTATAATGACTCTGCTATAATGATTCCTGAGCAAAGCCAGCAGGGGGCAGGCTTGGACTTGAAGACAGCAAAGAACACAGTCTCAGCTATAATTATTCTGTAGCAAAGCCAGACCGACTGCTTAGTCGGGATTCTTATCTTAGAGGTGATAAAAGGCAAATTAAACAGAGAACAATGTAACAAAGAGCAGATTAGGTGTTTACTGTCATGTTCCCACTGATTTATAAGGTAAAATACATGAGGTTGCTTCATCTCTGGTTCTCTTTAAATAAAGTTTATTATTGATCTTGCATGGAGTTGCACCCATTTTTTGTTATTTGGTTCAGCATGGACCTCTGTTTTATTATATAGGCCAAATACGGGAACGCCACGCACCCACACACACACACAGTTGCAATCTTACACTGTCGTGAAGCAAAGACCCACTAACAGTCATTCCGAACGATACTGTTAGCCACTCTGCTGTCGCTACTCGCACTGGCGTTGTTCGTACGTTGGGTCAGCTGCGCGCTTAGGCCAACGTATGACAAACGCCCCCACACACAATGCAATTACAATTTCATACGGTAGTGTTGCTCAAGCGTACAATTAGGCATGAACTTATACACGGTTACACTTCAGTCCCTTCTAGGCTATGAGTGTTAGTTTAGTACAGCAGAAGTCAGCTTATTAAATAATGATTTAATATTCCATAAAAACATAGAACAATGCAGAACTTAATATATATACAAAAAGATTACAAAAAACAAAGTAAAAATAGTTACAAGATAAAAGTTACAAAGATAACACACACGGATATTTGCGTAAAAATAAACGGGGGAAAAAAGAACGTTACCAGCTTAGGTTAGAACGTTGTTTGACGGGAGGACGCCGTTTCGACCAGGAGTCGCGATCATCCATAGCTATTCGCTACCTCCGAGAGAAGATACCGGTGGCTGTCCTGGGCCAGCTTAAATAGTCCGAAGTGCCCCCTGGGGCATTTAATGTACAGCCCCTAGGAACTAATGCAGTTTCCCCGTTTGTGACATCACCGAACGCTTGTCATAATCTTTCTTGTGATATGCAAACTTCAAAGGGGGTTCCTGTTTTAGCTTCTTGAAGTTTGGCAGGATACAATCTCACCCATTGAACTCTGCAGACATCAAAAAGCTTCCTCCACATTATTTCCTTGGTTAAAGTGTATTTTAGCACATCCATGAAAAGATTGAATTTTGGTTACAGGTAGCAGTTTGCCTGTAATCCTGTTTACACTTACAGATTTCAAAGCAATTCCACTTCCGTTTTTAAAGTCTGTAGAAATTTCCAACCCCTTCCATGTAAATTTGCAACCTTCAGGTGTCAGCTTCCCATCCCCAACACTCTGGCAGGCTTGCTTTGTATGATGGGACAATGGCTGATTCCAGTTCAAAAGCCATGCCGACCAGCCTATTCTTCCTCAATTGGCCGCTAATTAGCAGTACACACAGTTTCCCCGGCTGGACAATGAGGGCAGAGGTAATGTACATTTACATGCAGACTTACATTATCCTTCAGTTTACTCTGGCCAGGTGACCAATTACTACCAAGCACAATACACATCTGAGGTTTTACCCAGTAGACAGAAAAAGGACAGAAATATGTTCTGTTATTATCCTTAACATTATCAGCACCCCAATATATCACCACATGGCCCTGACCATACTTCTATTTTGCCACGTGCTTTTGCAATCACTTTTAACAGTACTCTGCCGTGGTGGGACTAGCTACAGCCCAGTATCCTCTGACTGATTGCCAGCACTGGGGGGGATCAGCAAGGACCTCGCACCTTACAGCAACGTACTTTTATCTCTTTCTTGCATATATATGTGTATCAGTACTAAAGTGAGACTGACAGTTATGATACTTGTGTCAAGTCTCTCCCCATACTTGTATATATGTTATTTGGAGACCTGTTGATCACTGGTTTACAAGACTACAATCCGGCTGATTGACCAGTGACTCCTTATGTCACTTATTTTGTACATATAGGTTAGGTCCTTTGTTGGGACATAGTTTGTGAACAAATATTACCTGTACTCCCATTAGGTTTGTTTATGCCTGCCGTTAGATTAGGCAGGTAGTGGGAGGGAACTGTTCAGTCTATTTTAGCAGCTGGTCTCCGTTGTACTTCCAGCCCCTGATGAATCATTGAATGACAAAATGCATAGGGCGGAGCTGTAGTACACGTGACCGGAAGTGGACGCTGGGGACGCTAGAAGTGCAGTCTGATAGAGCTGAACGGGATCTGATGCGGCATCTGCTGAGTGGTTTCCCGGGGACCATGCCTAAAATGCTTATCTTTACTGTTGGCTTGTGAGTGCACATCTTTTTTATCATTTATATTAAACTTATTGTTTTACACTATATTGGCATTCTTTAAAGAGATTCTGAAGCGAGAATAAATCTCGCTTCAGAGCTCATAGTTAGCAGGGGCATGTGTGCCCCTGCTAAAATGCCGCTATCCCGCGGCTAAACGGGGATCCCTTACCTCCCAAATCCCCTCCGTTGTTCCCGGGGATCTCTTCCTGATTGAGGCAGGGCTAACCGCCGCAGCCCTGCCCTACGCGCGTCTGTCAGCGCGTATCTCTGCCTCTCCCCCGCCCCTCTCAGTCTTCCTTCACTGAGAGGGGGGGGGGAGGAGAGGCGGCGATGCGCCGCCGATAGATGCGCTGAGAGGCAGGGCTGCAGCCGTTAGCCCTGCCTCTAGGAGCAGCAAAATCTACGACCAATTTGGTCGTTGATTTTTCGGGGGGGCAACTCAGTGTGAGACTATATACTCCTTTGTCTATGAGACAGAGAGCGCGTTTATAATTCTTTGATTGTTTATAATGCATATTGTAGCTTTAAGACAAATGTACAGCATGCAAATATTAAAATAATCTTTCTATCATATTTCTATTTCCAAGGCAGCTCAAGTGCATGTATGTTGGTCCTTGGGCAATAAACAAACTGAAAACCAGCTAGTCTATAAGAACTACAGAGATGTCAATGTTCTTTTTTAAGACCTACTTTACTCTATGTTTAAGCATACCTCTACCAAGTAACCACCTGTCTTCCAGGTGTTCACAACTCCTACTGGTTTGAAGCTTATTGTCATTTACTCTGAACTATATACGCAGAATTATTTTAGACTTCTCAGTGCCTCCATTGCATGTTGGGCCAGGTAAGTATGAAAACTACACTGGTGGCTATAGGTAGCATTGAAGGGGGTAAGAAGTTGAGCTAATTTCTGGCTCTGCCTCCTCAAAGCTCATGGCAGAAGAGGCAGTAGTAACTACCTAATATTGTATAGGCCCTCTTGTATCTTCAATTCAAGCATGAACTCTACAAGACCTTATGAGGTGTCCTGTGGTGTTTGACATCCTTGTAATTTACAATGTGAGACCTGCATTAATTGTTTTCTCAAAACGTCCTATACATGCTCAATAAATGTGCTAGTGGAAGCACACAGGAAACACATGGTAATAGTTCTCTCATGGCTGAAATACAATTTCATATGAATAACACCTGTGACTTGAATGAAAATTAGAGACAAGAACTGGTGCAGCTAAACATATTCCCAGAATTGACAATGTTGGTAGTGTTCCTTTGGATTCCAAGGCAAGGCAAGGTTGCCTTCCATTCTAGAGGTGGCCTGACAACGTTTGGGGCCCCGTGATTTCTGGCTATGCTCCTTGGGGGAATTATTACACTAGAGGTTTGAAGAAACCTTGGCACACTTGTTTTTAGTTGGACGTGGGGGACAATTGACCTCACTTGCAAGGATGTTAATGGGGTTAACTCCGGTTAGAGGGCAGAACTTAGGTAGGGGGGCCCTATAAAATTTCCGCATGGGCGCCTCTTGCTTTATAGGCCCCTGCTTAAAGTTGTTTTTGTTATGTGCTCAGAATAACTCTTTAAATGAGAGCTCCCTGTGTATAAAACTTGTGTTTAAAAAATTATAAGGCACCTTTGTGCCCCTCCCCACCTCCCCCACCCACCAATTTTAAAAAGTGTACCCAAGCTGAAGTTTCAGTCAAAAAGTAAATACATTCCTGAGAAGAGGGAAGCCTCTGCATCCTGTAGTGACGTCCCACAGCGTCCTCTGGCTCCCGTAGGCAGACCTCCCATCCCCTTTCCAAAGATTTCCCACAGTGGCCTCAATTCTGGTACACTTACTGTCTGTTTTACCTTATATGTGGTATTTTACCGCATGAGGTAAAAGCAGTTTGCTATTATGGTAGATTTAAGTCATAATTTTTCTCATGCTTTAAATTAGGTCATAAAATGTGGGCGGTATTTTACCAAAAGTTGGAATTCTCATGAAAAATAGGGAGCATGTTAGCACATAATTTACCTATCATTTTAAGACCTGCCTGTACCTGGTGGTAAAGTCAATTTGTGTGCATTTTGCAGTTTTAGTGGAGATCCTATTCAGTTCCTATTCCTGTTTTAGTAGAATTCCTATTCAGGCTGTATAATAGAGAAGAACAGTGAAAATAAAACTTCATATATTTACTGGATTTTTTCTTTTTATAGGGGATGCCTATAAATATACTTCCCATAGGTTGCTAATAATCAAATACACCCCCCCCCCCCACCCCCCCAAAAAATAAAAAAAACACCTTCCAAAGACTCTCCTAACTTATGGAAGACAACTAAAGACTATTATTATTGCCCGCTGAAATACCAAACGTTTTACTGCATTTTGTGCATTTACCGCACGTTTTATCGCACATTTTACCACATTTTCAGAAATGCGGAAAAATCTTTCATCATTGCCCCCAAAAAAGAAGAAAATACTGCATGAGGTATTTTACCGACAAAAAAATATTTACCTCATATAGCTACTAGGCTTGTTGGAAATCTGATTGGGGCCGCATTCCTCTTCAAGCACGGCTGTGCTGTGCCTGCGCAGTGATTCAGAGCCACTCATGCAGAAAGGGCTCCATGCTACTGTGCAGGCACAGTCATAAGTGTGTGTGTGTGTGTGTAGCACAGCTACCTCATGCTATAAGAGTAGGACAGCCTTGATGTTCAGGAGGGTTTCGACAAGAAGTGGCAAGAGCAGCATAGGAAGCTTCTATAGAGGCTCCCTTCTTTGGTAAGTATGGGTTTCTTCACCTGAGCTTTGGCTTGCTTTAAGTAAGCAGTGGCCTTCCAATATTAAGCAGCCTTCCAGTAGCAGTAGCCAGAGGTAACCCCCAGTGTTAGATAGCCCCAGGTAGACTTCAGTAGCCAGAGTCTGCCCCACCCATATAGATAAACAGAAGTAGTGCCACATAGTATAGAAAGCCATAGAGGAACCCCCTCCCCCCCTCATTATAGGTAGCCAGAATAGCCTTGTATACTAGGTGGCAACAGATTGCACAGGTATGTACAGACACTGTACATACCTGTGCATGTTGCTCTTTTTGTTCTCATACAAAACAATAAAAATTGAATAGTTAAAAAAGAAGAATCCTCCTCATTATCGGTAGCAAGTAGTACACCCCCCCCCCCCCTCAAGTATAGGTAACCTGAGCCCCCTCAGTATAGGTAGCCAGTAGTAGCCCCCTCCCCCCCAGTATAGGTAGCCAGTAGTGGCCCAAACTATAGGTAGCCACTAGTAGGCCTCCAAGTATAAATAGACAAAAGGATCCCAGGACAAGTAGACATTAATAGTAGCCCCCCAGTAGCAAGAAGGATCCCCCCAGTATAGGTAGTCAGAGAGCCCCAGTATAGGTAGCCAGAAGTAGCCTTACTGTAACCAGAAGGACCCCCAGTAGTTAGATGTAGCCCCCTCTCTCCTATGCAGAGTATTGGCAGCTGGAGCATAGAAGTGACTCTCCAGCACCCTCTCCGGGCTCCACTGGCAATCTATCTTCTCCAGGCATCCCTGTGTCTGTCATTAGAGTGCCCTCTCTCATCAGAATAATGTGATTGGAGATGGTGCTGTTGTCATGGAGATGGAGATGTCTAGAGACTGCAGATCGCTGATGGAGAGGTGAGTCTCTTGTCCGATGCTCCACCACTGCCAATACTCTGCACCCTGGAGGGGTCACCATCGGTCCCCACGAAGCCTGCTGCAGACCCACATTTTGTTGTGCACACCGGGCACCATAGCAGCTGCTATGGCTGCTATGGTGATCTATATGGCACTGGATCTGTGTATTTATTGTTTTTTTTTTTTATAAGAGATTTTTTATTGAAAATTTTAAACATACAAACAGCTCCCTAAAAGGAGCATAGACAGAAACAAAAACAAAACATAAAACTTTAACCA
The DNA here is from genome assembly GCF_040937935.1 of Hyperolius riggenbachi. Taxonomy (NCBI): domain Eukaryota; kingdom Metazoa; phylum Chordata; class Amphibia; order Anura; family Hyperoliidae; genus Hyperolius; species Hyperolius riggenbachi. The sequence goes on along the minus strand of NC_090652.1, from coordinate 168,330,252 downwards.
TAGTGGGTTAAGTTCCAGACTTAGTTAATTGACTAAAAGTGACAGTATCATAATTAGTCAGTAATAGAGATGGGCCGAACGGTTCGCCGGCGAACGGTTCCCGGCGAACTTCTGTGGTTCGCGTTCACCTCCCGCAGGCGAACGTTTCCGGAAGTTCGGTTCGCCCCACAATGCACTATGAGGGTCAACTTTGACCCTCTACATCACAGTCAGCAGGCCCAGTGTAGCCAATTAGGCTACACTAGCCCCTGGAGCCCCACCCCCCCTTATATAAGGCAGGCAGCGGCGGCCATTACGGCCACTCGTGTGCCTGCATTAGAGAGAGTAGGGCGAGCTGCTGTCTGTCTCTCATAGGGAAAGATTAGTTAGGCTTAGCTTTTCCTGGCTGCATACCTGTTCTGTTCAGTGAGCCCACTGCATACCTGTTCAGTGATCCTGCCACTGCATACCTGTTCTGTGAACCCACCCACCACTGCATACCTGTTCAGTGATCCTGCCACTGCATACCTGTTCTGTGAACCCACCACTGCATACCTGTTCTGTGAACCCACCACTGCATACCTGTTCAGTGAACCTGCCACTGCATACCTGTTCAGTGAACCCACCACTGCATACCTGTTCAGTGAACCCGCCACTGCATACCTGTTCAGTGAACCCGCCACTGCATACCTGTTCTGTGAACCCGCCACTGCATACCTGTTCTGTGAACCCGCCACTGCATACCTGTTCTGTGAACCCGCCACTGCATACCTGTTCTGTGAACCCACCACTGCATACCTGTTCTATGAACCCACCACTGCATACCTGTTCTGTGAACCCGCCACTGTATACCTGTTCTCTTCAGTGAACCCGCCACTGCATACCTGTTCTGTTCAGTGAACAGTTTGGTGTCAGTGTGAAGCAGTATCTTAATTACACTACCTGATTGATGTATACACATGCAAGATGTTTTAAAGCACTTTAGGCCTGTCATTTAGCATTCAATGTGATTTCTGCCCTTAAAACGCTGCTTTGCGTCAAATCCAGATTTTTCCTGGGGACTTTTGGCGTGTATCCCACTCCGCCATGCCCCCCTCCAGGTGTTAGACCCCTTGAAACATCTTTTCCATCACTTTTGTGGCCAGCATAATTATTTTTTTTTTTCAAAGTTCGCATCCCCATTGAAGTCTATTGCGGTTCGCGAACTTTACCGCGAACCGAACCTTCCGCGGAAGTTCGCGAACCCGGTTCGCGAACCTAAAATCGGAGGTTCGGCCCATCTCTAGTCAGTAAGTGTATACACAACCTGACCTCAGTGTATGATCAAGGAAAATACAAAAACATGTAGCATAATATGCAAAGTTTGATTCAGCGGAATACAAGCGGAAAACTCCTGGTATATAATAAATCTGAGTATATTGACGTCTATAAGGCAGTATCTTGAACTGAGACAGTAATATCTAGATTGGGAATGGTTGTGTCCCTTAGGGCTGGTTCACACGGGCGTCTGCTGAGCTTTTGCTTGGCATTGCGTTCAAACGCCAGCGTTTAAACGCCAGCGTTTAAAAGCTAGCTTTTGAAAGCTTTTGAAAAGCGTTCAAGGCTAGCAGTTCTGGTCTCTGCTATTGTTTCCTCGCGTTTACTGCCTCTGAAAGCAGCATGTTGCTTTTGAGACTAGACGCAATGCTGGGATCTACTGCCAGGCTTTCATGAAAGCCTGCAAAAGCCAGCTCTAAACGCTCCCATTCACTTGCATGGGATGGCAGTAGATCCCAAAAAACGCTGCGTCTGAAACGCTGCGTTAAACGCCACAAAAACGCCCGTCTGATCCAGCCCTAAGGAGTCAACCCATTTGGACCAGATTTTGTCAAATTTACAGGGTTGATGCCTTGATTGATATGTTAATTTATAGAGGGGTAAGGCTTGGTTTACCAGTCTCTTCCAGTCATGCAGACTAGGCACCCTATTATGTTTCCATTGCAGGACCAGAGATTTCCTTACATAGTAGAACAGAATCTGAATGAGTGTGGCTTCTCTCCGGCTACATGGAATGTCTGTCAGTACACCTAGCATACAAGTTTTGAAGTTAAAAACCTCTGGCAAACCTAAAGTATCTCGGAGGAAGTGGGCTACCGACTTCCAATAGCTATTTACCTGTGGGCAAAACCACACACAGTGGAGGAAATCCGCCTGTCTCTGCCTGCATTTAAAGAGACACTGTAACAAAATTTTGAGCCTTATTTTTTTCTATTCTATAAGTTCCTATACCTGTTCTGATGTGGTCTGTCTTACTGCAACCTTTTCTAGTTGCACTGTCTCTGTAATAAATCTTATCTTCTTTCCTCTGTCGTGTCTGTCGGCAAGAGGCTGTAATGTGTGGAATGTGCAGCACTGCTTGTCATTGGCAGAAGCTTTACACACCCCCTCCAACCTCTGCATGGATCACACAGTAAGCTGTTCTCAGCCTATGATACTCTGGTTAGAAGCCAGTCATTTGTTTGTAAACACTGCCTAAAACTGTTAATTACAAGCCAGGATTGCAGCAGGGAGTGACAGAAACAGCACAGAAGGGCACAGGGGAACATAAGGAATAGAATGGTATGCTTTTTATTGTAAGAATATTAGAGTACAGATTCTCTTTAAAGCAAAGACCGTTGTGTAAGGGGCTCATTTTACTCAGGCGTGCTGGAGACATATAGGCCTGGTGGAACCATTTCAGGTTAATTAGTTTGTCATGCGCAGCAATAACCGACTTATGATAGGATTCTTCTGTGTATTCATTGTTACATCAAATACACATTGGTTACTCTCACCTTGTAGATAGCATGTCATAGGACACTGTTAGCTATGCTCTGAGAAGAGTAACTAATGTATATGTGAAGCAACACTTAATACACAGATTTATACACAGCGCTGCCACATCATTAGTGGCTTTGCTTAAACCACTTCCCAACCGCCTAATGCAGGATTGCGGCGGGACAGCGGCTCTCTCGTTCCTACGCGACACATATGGGCGTCATCTTGCAAGGAACAATATTTGACGGAACCTGGCACAAGCGCGCTTTCCCGTCACTGCCCACAGCGGGTCCCAGGCCAGCTATCAGCCTACCAGCCATCAGTGCTGGCAGGCTGTTTATTATGGTAAATAAACTTTTAAACATTTATATAGCGCTGACATCTTACGCAGCGATGCACAGAGTATAGTCTTGTCACTTAAAGAGGAACTCTAGTGAAAATAATGTAATCAAAAAGTGCTTCATTTTTACAATAATTATGTGTAAATGATTTAGTCAGTGTTTGCCCATTGTAAAATGTTTCCTCTCCCAGATTTACATTCTAATATTTATCACATGGGGACATTTTTACTGCTGGCAAGTGATGTCAGTGGAAGGAGATGCTGCTTGCTTTTTTGGCAGTTGGAAACAGCTGTAATTATTTGTTATTTCCCACAATGTAACAAGGCTCCCACAGTGTGATGTCAGAAACATGATCCTGACATCACACTATGGGAGGGGTTTCACCACAATATCAGCCATACAGAGCCCCCTGATGATCCGTTTATAAAAAGGAAAAAATTTCTCATGGGAATGGGGGTATAGGCTACTGACTCGGATGAAGTTTAATTCTTAGTTACGGTTTCTCTTTAACTGTCCCTCGGAAGGGCTCACAATCTAATCCCTACCATAGGCATATGTCTATGTATGTATAGTGTAGTGTAGTCTATGTATTGTAGGGCCAATTTAAGGGGAAGTGGGGGATAAAAAATCTATTTAAAAAAAAAATTAGGTTTTTTTTATTAGTTAAAAAAAAATCGAAAAATCGCAGCAGCATTTAAATACCACCAAAATAAAGCTCAATTTATGAGAGAAGAAAAGGAGGTCAAATTAATTTGGGTGCTAAATTGTATGACCGAGCAATAAACCGTTAAAGTTGTGAAGTGCTGAATTGTAAAAGATGGCCTGGTCACTAGGGGGGTATAAACCTCTGGGGCTCAAGAGGTTAAAGTGAATTAAAACCTTGACATAACATTCAATAAAAATGTGCTTTCCTACTCGTTATTACCCATTCAGGTACCTTATTTGAGTTTGTGCACAAGTAATAGTGTCCATTTACAAATTACATGTTCCCAAAGTACAGTTTATGTGCTATGAAAGCTGCCATTGCATAGTATTCATAGATTTTAATATATAAATACAGCAGTTATCTAGTGAAAATGTATCATATGTCTCTGCTTTTGAGCTCAGTACAGTTTCATTTTAGCACATGGTTGGCTGTAACTAATTGTAGCAACAGAGGTATGTAAACAAAATATAATGTTATCACCTCTTCGGATGCGGATCACAAGCTGAAGGAGCATTCCACTGCAGAACAAAGTGCTGTGTTTAACAGTTTGAATGCTGTTCTGCTACAATTATTTTGTGTGTTAGTAGGTTTAAGGCTGTTAATAATCTTTTAGAGCAAAGAAGAAATGCTGAGTTTAAGACCACTTTAAGAGTATTATTGTACAGAATGACACTGCCTATCACTACACTGTACTCTGGGATAGAAAAGTGTGGTTCTGATGATGCTACTCATTGCCACAAGTACACTAGCAATGGACACATATAGGTTGATTCATGAAAAGAAATGCACCCCTCAGCACATTTTATGTAGAGCTACATCACTAGCACAGCCACTACTATGTTAATTAACATAGAAGCGGCGACACTAGTGATGTATTGTGGTTGCGTTGCTAAAGAGGGCAGGCTACGCTGCCAGGATTGCGCCTAACATACACTCTTTCAAATGAGTTACTTAAAATAACTTATGCTGATGGGTGCGTTCCTTTTTAATGAATCAACCTCAAAGGCACATATTTATCTGCTGCTTTAATGAAAATGTACAGTGTTGGTGATGTGAGTAAGGTGTCGCAAGACACTTCAAATATACAACCAGTTTATATGAAAATCTAGGTAGCTTGGAGACCTAGTGGTTTTTATTAAGTGTATTATTGTGCAGGATGACACTGCCTTCACTACACTGTACTCTGGGATAGAAACGTTTAGTTCTGATGCTGCCACTCATTGCCACAAGTACACTAGCAAGCAATAGGTACATAGACACATATCAGTAGTAATTATCTGCTGTTATAATGAAAATGTACAGAGTTGCCAATGTGAGAAAGGTGTTGCAAGACACTTCAAATATGCCACTTGTTTATTTGAAATTCTAGGTAGCTTGGAGACCTAGAGGCTTTGCTTAAGTTTATTATAAAAGTGCAGGATGACACTGCCTATCACCACACTGTACTCTGGGATAGAAAAGTATAGTTCTGATGCTGCCACTCATTGCCACAAGTACACTAGCAATAGGCACATGGACACGTATTGGAAGTAATCATCTGCTGTTATAATGAAAATGAACAGTGTTGCCAATGTGAGTAAGGTGTCGCAAGACACTTCAAATATGCAACCTGTTTATTTGAAAGTCTAGGTAGCTTAAGGATCATACAATGTAATACAGCTCCATCAAACCTACTATTCTAGTTGCTTTAATAAAGTCACCAAATGAAACAAGTTATAGCAATTATCAACAAGAGGCAAACCATGTCATCTAGAACTAGCTCAGTATGGAAGAGGACATTTGTATGCTTGGATAATACATCTGCTTGTGAAGAGAACAGTGAATAGCATTGTTATGCTGCCAAATCAATTTCCTTCTTCATAAGAACAGAAATGAAAGATTATCCATTAAAGTCCAATGTTATGCAACAATTCCCGCTGTTCTTATTGTAGAGAGGACCAATATTTCTCAAATTTACTGGGTTACCAAGACGACTTATTTTCATTTATATTATTTTACAAAAAAAGAAATACAAAATGAGACTGGAAATGTAACATCTTGTACTAAGGTCTGGTAAATAAAGGGAATATAGATTTTTATTTTCAGTGTTGTTGTATTTACATATTTAGTTTATCAATAAAATAAAATTACGCTCTAAAAGTTTGTTGTAAACATGTATTAGGATTGAACAAATGTTTTTGCAATTGAAGGTTTTAGTGGAGGCTCTCCTGCCTCCACTAAAATGGCTGCCAGAGCTGGCCGCTGTCTCCTGTAGCGTGGATCAGGGGGGAGGCCCTAGAGCTGCGCAGCTGCACTCGTGTCTATTCGGACTGCGCAGCCGTGGCCAGCTCTGGTGGCCATTTTAGAGGAGGCAGGAGAGACTGACCCGGGCTGTGGGGTTTGGGAGCCAGCCCGGGGGGACATTGAGCAGCGGGGACCCGCCAGAACGGCACGGAAGGTGCAGATGGCGTCCTCTGTGCATTCAAATTTCATGCAGGTATATAACTTTTTTCGTATTTCGCCTCGTGAGTCCTTTAAGATGATACAGCTGTGATATCTGGGTGTCACCAGTGCAGAGCTTGCTCAGCAATGGCAGCAGGCAGGTGTGAGAGCATCCGCGTGCACAGTAAGGTGAAGACTTTTAGAGGATGACCTGGAGTCAAGAAGGGCAGAAAGTGGCCACTTCTTTCCAAGAAAAAGATCAGGGACGTGCTGATATTCAGCAAAAAATTCGAGGATTGGACAACGGAGGACTGGGGTAAAGTCATTTTCTCTGATGAAGATACTTTCCGAATGTTTGGGGCATCTGGTAAAATAATTGTCTTGAGAAGAAAAGGTGAGCTCTGCCATCAGTCCTGTCTCATGCCAACAGTAAAGCATCCTGAAACCATTCATGTGTGGGGCTGCTTCTTATCCAAGGGAGCAGGCTCACTTATGATTTTGCTTAAAGAGAATCTGTACTGTAAAATTCTTACAATAAAAAGCAATCCACTCTATTCATTACGTTTTCCTGGGTCCCTCTGTGCTGTTTCTGCCACTCCCTGCTGCAATCCTGGCTTGAAATTGCCAGTTTTAGGCAGTATTTACAAACAAAAGACATGACTTCTAACCAGCTTGTGATAGTCTGAGAGGAGCTAAGTCTGGGACTCACACAGAGCCTGCAGGGGTCGTGGAGAGGGTGTGTATAGCTTCTATCCTATCACAAACAGAGCAGCACATTCCTGCCCGAGTGCCTGAGCCGGACAAAGCCGTCAGAGGAAAGAAGATTAGATTATACTGTATAACAGAGATAATACAGCCACTGTGCAACTAGGAAAGGCTGCAGTAAGACAGACCACATTAGAACAGGCATAGGCAGGGCCGGATTTGTACTTTCCAGTGCCCTAGGCCTTCTGTCACCAAGTGCCCCCCCCCCAAAAAAAAAATAATGTTTTATCCAACACCCTGACTAGCGATCATTGGTTTGAATGGGCTCATTTCAGTTGTGCTGCTCTGCCCCCCATTCAACGAATAATTCCTGTAATTTGCCCTCCTGCCCGAATGTGCACAGCAGCCAATAGTGTTCTGAGCATGCATACTTTGAGAAATGACGCTGATGTATGACCGGTACTTGTCAAGAATGCGTAACACTGTACCGGCCATGGGCAGGAGCGAGAAATTACAGGGAGTGCAAGTGGCCAGGCATGCGCTGCTTCTTTGTCCTCTGTGAGAGTGGCTGCAGATGGATCCACAAACAGGTGGCAGGGCAGTGCAATGGAGAGAAGCCCATCCAACACAGAAAACAGGTAAGTAGCAAACATCCTGTCAAGAACCACTTTGGATGTTCTGTTGTAATTAGAGTGGACCTGAACTCAAAACTTCCTCTCTGCTCTAAAAGATACACAACAACATAACCTTTAAATAAAAACATTTCTTTGTTACAGCTGATACAAATCCTGCAATACATCTGCAGCATGCCTACTTCCTGCTTTCATGGAAGCAGACATATTTTTAACATCCTGTGCTTTCAAATGAGCTTAGATGTTGTGGCAGTCAGGTGACACAGTGTAGAGATAAATTACAACTTGTGATTAGACACAGAGGAGGGGGAATTAGACAGGCTCTCGAAATACATACATGGTACATTTCTCTGTTTTCCTTCTGTCCTGTGCAAGAGTTCAGCTTCACTTTAAAGCATCTGAATGACATGTATTTATATTTTCTGAAAAATCTATGCATCTCTATTGAATGTTGAAAGTACATATGGTGGTGTGCTCTAACATATTGACAGTATACAAGAACAAAGTCTGAAGAAGGTTTATTAGCAGAAAGCTTACTCTTTTTCTTTTAAGCCAATAAATGGTATCATATTTTTTTTCCCCCCCTTTAGTTCGCTTACCCAGAGCTCTGTGGTCTACAATGTATACGTGCAATTGCTTCTCTACCAGCAGTATGATGCAGATGGATGAATGTGGAGCGTGCGTAGGATGCAGGGGCTGCTAGGTTTATTCCAGTCTCCAAGTGTTTTTAGTGTTTTTATTGGAATCTCTTGATATGGTATGTCATTGCTGCTATTTTTCTATTAATAAAGTTTCGTATGTGACAAAGTGAGGCCTGGGTTAAACTTTTTCTGGAGGAGGTTTTTGCAGATTTAGTATACAAGAACAAAGTCTGAAGAAGGTTTATTAGCAGAAAGCTTACTCTTTTTCTTTTAAGCCAATAAATGGTATCATCCTGATTCAAAACTCTCTGGTTTCGCTGATGGCTAAGATGGTACAATGTCCTACTGCTACAGGAAAGTAGAAGGATGCCAAACCATACACACTAGCATAGAGGTAGTAACAGCTCAGGTGTCCTATAAAGTGACAGTTTAGCAATGAAAGGGAAACCAACAGCATTTTTATTCCTGCAGTTCTCATAGATGGTAGGAGCTGAAGGACAGAAAATGAGCCAGGAAAGAGTTAACTGAAACAGACAAGAGATCACTGCTAGCTAGGAAAAAAAAGAGAAACATAAATTAGGGTTAGATAAAGTTATTAACAACTGCAGGGGTCAGTGTCAAAGCTGTAAAAGAGGTGAAGAAACTAGCAGAGCTCACTGATGTTTGCTGGAGCTTAGTTCTATCTGCTTTGTAATGTAAATCTCTGGTATTTCTCACATCGATCTGTATGTCCATCATACAGAGGGATGGATTATCAGGTGATAGTTATGATTGATCCTGATTGTTATAACACATCAGGAAGTGAGAGAGAGAGAAGCAGAGATTGGGGAACTCTGGAATTCAGCTATTAGTGCAGAGCAGGGCGCTGGCTGGCTGCGCTGCGGGACCAGAAGAGATGATTTACTTTGACATATGACCTCTTCTCTCTCCAAGTCATGCCGCCCTTCTTATCTGATTTTCCACCATAGGCCGTGGCCTTTCTGGCCTTCCCAGAAATCCGGCTCAGGGTATAGGAACTTATAGGATAGAAGAGATAAGGCTGAACATTTTGTTACAGAGTCTCTTTAAGAACACAGGCACAAATACATTTGTTGAAGAACATTGCCTTTTCCAGCACGGTTGTGCCATAAGGCCAAAGGGCTAGCTAAGTGGCTTGGGGAACAAAATATTTAAATTTTGGGTCCATGGCCAGGAAAATCCCTAGTACTTAATCCAACTGAAAACCTGGGTTCAATCCTCAAGAGGTGGGTGGACATTTGACAAACAAATAACCCTTAAATTCTGACAAACTCCAAGCATTGATTATGAAATAATAGAATACCATCAGTCAGGATTTGGCCCAGAAGTTTATTAACAGCATGCCTAGGTAAAGTGCAAATGTCTTCAAAAAGAAGGGCCAACACTGCAACTTTTACCTCTTTGCATAAATGATGTAGTTGTGAAGAAAAGCCTTTGAAATTTATGAAATGCTTGTAATTATACCAAAATTCACCACAGAAACGACTGACAAAAAAAAACAAAACACAGAAGCAGCAAACTTTGTGAAAACCAGTATTCTATCAGGGAACAGTTAATGGGCGATGGTAGCTAGGAGTGTGGTCAGTGGCTACTTACCTGCCAGTGTGGACAAGAGAAAATACTGTGATGTTTCTGTTGTATAAGGGTACCAGAACAACATGTTTTGCTGGCTAATTCTACTTCATGATGTTTTATATGCTGTGATTTGCAGGGGCAAATTACATGTGATTTCTTTAGAGGCCCTGTAAGCAAAGTGAACCGATGGACATAATTCAGTCTCTTTTCTCCAAGGAGTGACAAATTGCACCACACACACCATTAAATTAAAGAACAACTATCAGCCATACTATGCCAGAGAAAAAAAAACACATATTTAAGCAGTTACTTACTTGCTGTACTTGCTTTAGAGATGTATTTCCCTGTACATGTTTTGATTGCTGTGTATTTTATATTGGGAAATGGACAGAATTCTGTCCATGGCAGGGGCCATCTTGGGTCCCACAGGCTTCGGCATCCCCCCTCGCCCTGCATCTCCTCTCCTACCCGCACTATTACTCAGCGAAGCGGGGAGGAATAAAAGTAGTGCGTACAGACTCACCTCCATATGGTTCCATGCGCTGGAGTTTCCGGCGTCTATACACTCTGCAGTACCGCCGGCAGTAGTGCAGAGTGGATAGAGGGGAACTCCAGCGTGTGGAACCATATGGAGGTGAGTCTGTGCGCACTGCTTTTTATTCCTCCCCTCTACTCTGAGCTTTAGTGCGGGGAGGAGAGGAGATGTCAGGAGGGATGCAGGGCGAGGGGGGATGCTGCAGGAGTGTAGAGAGAGGCACACAGCAGGAGGGGGCCGAGATCAGTGACGGAGGACAGCTTCTGGCCCCCCTCTCTGCGCCCTAGCAGCTGCAAGCAGCTAAACAACAGGCGGCCAATCAGAGAAGAGCAGAGGTGAGGGACAGAGTCTTTAGCCTATCAGGCTGAATTAGCATGCATTACAACTTCTCTTTTGCGTCCAGCATACGACAAAAGAGCCTGGGGACTAATAATCTATTGGGAAAAAAAAGTGAGTTGATTTTAAACTTTAGAATTGCCTTGCTAGCATCTTTTTTACTTACTTAACAGTTTTTAATAGAGCATTGATTATGAATTTTATGCCTGACAGTTACTCTTTTATGGTCTGTAATAAATTTAAAACCACTTAAGGACCGCGTGATTTTGCAATGATCTGTGCTGGGTGGGCTCTTCAGCCCCCAGCACAGATCAGGTTTTAGGCAGGGCGATCAGACTTCCCCCCTTTTTTCCCCACTAGGGGGATGTCCTGCTGGGGGGGTCTGATCGCCGCCGCCTGTTTGTGTTTAGCGGGGGGGCTCCTCAAAGCCCCCCTCCACAGCGATATCCTGCCCTCAATCTCCTTCCCTCCCTCCCCTCTTCACTATGGGCGGTACAGGACAGCGATCCATCCTGTAACGCCTCTGATAGGCTTCAGCCTATCAGACGGCGGCGATCCCCGGCCAATCAGAGGCCGGGGATCGACGATCTCCTTTACGGCTCTGCTGTGAGAGCAGCGCCGTACGCTGTAAACACCAGGGATTTCTTCCCCGCGTGTTTACATTTTGCCTGCGAGCCGCGATCGGAGGCTCGCAGGCTGTTCACGGAGCCCCCCGCCGTGAACTGACATGGAACGTCCGAGCGGCTGATGTTTCCATGGAAGTCCACAAACGACCAGCCGCCGCCTATCGGCGTTAGCTGGTCGTTAAGTGGTTTTTAAGCATTTTACGAAAACAAGACAAAGAGACTGATTTATGTGCAAGCATATTTTCCCTTTGTTTAAAAATAGAACCAGAAATTGCCTCAGCTTGAACTTCAGGCTCAAGAGCATGTTACAGGAGCATGTCTTCAAGAGCATGTTGTGTTTGGTTGCTTGATAACTGGAGTAGATAGGGTAGAGACCAATTCTTAGGCGGGAAACTCAACATCTATATCTTCAAAAAGAAAAAAGTGACCGGCAATGCACTGCCCTGGTAACTGGGATAGACACCTCAGGAGTACTGATGCTAGGGTATGCGTCCTTAGATGTGCTCAGAAAGTTGAAAAAACAAGCAATATTTCACAATGTAGGGCAATAAACTTCCGGCACTATCACAGTATTCAGTCTTCAATTATGTTTAATAAAGATTCACATGATATCTTCATCCACTGCAATATTTTCCAGTACAAACATAATTCACATACCGTTTAAAGATCTCCACCGTTAGTATTTAGACAAACCCCTATCTGGATTCCTAATTCCTTTTTCAAAAGAATCGAAAGACTCCTAGTAAACTTCTTATGGGCTGGAGGAATACCTCGAATTTCTCTTGCTACCCTCCAGCTTCCTGCCTCCCTTGGAGGCATGGCTCTCCCAAATTTCAAACTATATTTTTGGGCGTCTGCGCTCGTAACAGTGCGATGGTGGTTTGCCCAGGACAACAGAAATACAGCTTCTATATTGGAGGCCGCAGTGGTGGGTTCACTTGAGGGGCTTTCTCTTTTACCATTTAGGGGTCCTAAGGCCATTGATGAACTGCCTACGCCTATGGTCTTTACCATTAGAGTTTGGGACATGGCTAGGAAAAAATATGCACAATCCAATGTTTACTCGCCCTTCACCCCCATTTGGTGTAACCCTCATTTACCCCACTTTCAACGTATTCCTGATCCTATTCAATGGTCAAAATTTGGTATCAAGTGGCTGAAACACATAATTACAGAGGGCCAATTATCCTCCTTTGATGACTTAAAGCAGGAATTCTCCCTAACTAACAAAATGTTTTTTAGATATATTCAAATCAGGCATGCAGCTAGCTCCCAATTCTCTAATACTATTATATTACAATCTGATCCGTTAGAAGCCCTTTTGATGCAGAAATATTTGGAATCACCCCTATCTGTAATATACACTACTCTAATTGACACTTCAACTCCTAGAGTTAATAAAGCACTGCAAGACTGGCAGACAGAGGTCCCTGACCTAGAAGAGACGGAGTGGAGGGACATGTTGGAGGATACAGGATCTTATCTTATTTCCGTAAAAGATAGGCTTATTCAACTAAAATTTGTTTATAGAATATACTATACTCCCATGAGACTGGCACGGATGTATCCGGGAAGATCAGATAAATGCCCTAGGTGTGATCAAAATGCTGCAAATTTTATACATATGGTCTGGATGTGTCCTCATCTACAGGCCTACTGGAAACAAATAAATACCTTACTTCAAAAAATCTTTGAAAGACCTATTACTCTCAACCCAAAGTCACATCTACTAGGAATTGCGGGAGAAATAGTTCCTAACAGGAGACTTATGATATTGTGGGATCTTCTATGCTATTATGCGAGGAAAACTATTATAATCCACTGGATGAGACAAGATCCTCCGACAGTGGTAGAATGGGTCACAACAATTAATAGTGCTCTGCCATTTTAAAAATTAACTTACATTCAGAGGAACTGTCCTCTCAAGTTTGAAAGTATTTGGATCCCATATATAGAACATCTTAAAGAACAGGGTATAAATTACGATGTACAGAATTAAAAGAACACGTTGAAGACATGATGGCGCACCTTGACTGTGTGGGACGGGATCAAAAGGGTGGGGTGGGTGGGATGTCCTGGGGGTATGGGATGTTGTATATACAATTGTATGGTGCTGTACTCGTTTTGTTGTTTTAAATGAAAACTCAATAAAACTTATTTGTTAAAAAAAAAAAAGATCTCCACCGTGGGGCAATGTGGGAGCAGCGGTCAGCCTGACGACCGTTTCGCTTGGTACAAGCTTCTTCTGAGGCTATTTTGTTATAGCCACACCCATTTTGCCATCAGCTACCCCACAAATTGGTCCAGCACCTGCATAGCACCCCCCAAAAGAAAATCCTTGAGTCGTCACTGTGTGTCCTGTTCCACACTAAAACACGCCAAAACCAATTCCAAGCACGACCTGGGTCGTGCTTGGCAAAATAAAAGATTCTCATTCTGCCAAAGTTTTGGCATGTACAGGGCTAATGTGGAACAGGACACACAGTGGCGACTCCAGGATTTTCTTTTGGGGGGTGCTATGTAGGTGCTGGACCAATTTGTGGGGTAGCTGATGGCAAAATGGCAAAATGGATGTGGCTATAACAAAATAGCCTCGGTAGAAGCTTGTATATTGGTTACATGAGAGTACAGCATGACCTGCCACCAGGAAGTACAAATTCCCACACAAGCAGCTAGAGAAGATGGAGGATCCAGAACGCACTGGGGGCAAGAGGATCAGCACCCTGTAGGTAAGTAATGGTGCTTCCCCGACCCCTGCACCACCAGCGGCACATAACAATATGATCTCCCTTATGAGGAGGTTTGTTCTTTAAAGTGGACCTGAACTCTTGCACAGGACAGAAGGAAAACATACAGACATGCACCCTGTATGTATTTAGAGAGCTTAGCCAGTCTAATCACCACTGTAATTTGATCTCCCAGCTGTGTCAGCTCAGGGATCTCCTCTGCCATGGCAGAGCAGCTAATTTTTAAACACATGATGTTAACCCTTTGTCTGCTTCAATGAAAGCAGGAAGTAGATACACTGCAGCTGTAATAAAGAACGTTTTTTATTCAAAGGTTATTAAGCTGTTGCTTATCTTTTAGAGCAGAGAGGAAGTTCTGAGTTCAGTTCCTCTTTAAAAAGTAAAAAAAAGTGGTCAATGAAGCGTGACGTGTGCGCTCGCTTGCTTGCTGATTAGTGTAGGTAGAAAAGGGACCAAATATACATAGGGAAACTCAATGCTGTTGAATTGGTCTAGTACAGTGCATTCCATTTTGGAAACAAAGATCCTGCAGGTACCTGTTGTTTCTGCTGTTGAGTAATCAAGTCTGGAGGTGCTTAATAGTGGTTATTTGGCAATTGCAGCTACAATCAGAGCTCTGATAAGTTACTACAAGCACGTGCAATAAAACCCTGTTGTCTGAATGGTATGCACAGGGCCGGATTTCTGGAAAGGCCAGTAAGGCCACGGCCTAGGGCGATAAAATTAGATAAGATAAGAAGGGCGGCATGACTTGGAGAGAGAAGAGGTCATATGTCAAAGTAAATCACCTCTTCTGGTCCCGCAGCGCAGCCAGCCCGCGCCCTGCTCTGCACTAATAGCTGAATTCCAGAGTTCCCCAAACCCTGCATCTCTCTCTCTCACACTTCTTGATATGTTATGACAATCATTCTTCTGTATGATGAACATACAAGTGGATGTGAGAAATAAAAGGGATTTACATTACAAAGCAGATAGAACTAAGTTCCGCTGAGTTTTAATGCAGGCATTCACAAACATCACTGAGCTCTGCTAGTTTCTTTTACAGCTTTGACACTGACCCCAGCAGTTGTTAATTAAATGTATCTAATCCTAATTTATGACTGTTTTTCTTAGCTAGCAGTGGTCTCTTCTTCCTTAATTAACTCTTTCCTGACTCATTTTCTGTCCTCCAGCTCCTACCATCTATGAACTGCAGGAATAAAAATGCTGTTTTCTTCCCTTTCATTGCTAAACTGTCATTTTAAAGGACACCTGAGCAGTGGTGCTCATCCAATATTCGGGTATCCGAACTACCCAGATAATCCGAACTTTTTCCACTATCCGAACTTTGAATAGCAATTTGAATATTTTTTTAAATCCGAATAGCACTATCCGAGCAAACTCGGATTTCCCATCTGAGAGAGAGAGAATTTTTTTTTTGAGGGGGGAATTTAAGTCCCCACATCATTAAAAAAAACATGATGCTACATGCCTCATTTACCCTAAAAAACGTTTTAAAGGCAATTTAAAACCCAATTACGGTTTTCTACCCGGATATCCGAATCCGGGCGGATATCTGGGATACTGGGTTCGGATATCCGATTTCGGTTCCAAAATTTCAAACTCGGATATCCGATTCGGATCGGATATCTAGGTATCCGGATCCGAATTTAATCTGGATTTTGAAAAGGGGTATCCGAGCAGCACTGCACCTGAACTGTTACTACTTCTATGCTAGTGTGTGTATGGTTTGGTATTCTTCTACTTTCATGTAGCTGTAAAGCATTGTACCCTCTTAGCCATCAGCGAAAGCAGAGAGTTTTGAATCAGGATGATACCATTTATTGGCTTAAAAGAAAAAGAGTAAGCTTTCTGCTAATAAGCCTTCTTCAGACTTTGTTCCCCGTATACTGTCAATATGTTAGAGCACACCACCATATGTACATTCAGCATTCAAAAGAGATGCATAGATTTTTCAGCAAATATAAATACATGTCATTCAGATGCTTTAAAGTGGAGCTGAACTCTTGCACAGGACAGAAGGAAAACAGAGAACTGTACCATGTATGTATTTCGAGAGCCTGTCTAATTCCTCCTCCTCTGTGTCACAAGTTGTAATTTGATCTCTACACTGTGTCACCTGACTGTCACAACATCTAAGCTCATTTGAATGCACAGGATGTTAAAAATATGTCTGCTTCCATAAAAGCAGGAAGTAGACACACTGCAGATTTATTGCAGGATTTGTATCAGCTGTAACAAAGAAATGTTTTTATGTAAAGGTTATGTTGGTGCGTATCTTTTAGAGCAGAAAGGAAGTTCTGAGTTCAGGTCCACTGTAATTACAACAGAACATCCAAAGTGGGTCTTGACAGGATGTTTGTTGCTTACCTGTTCTCTGTTTTGGATGGGCTTCTCTCCATTGCACTGCCCTGCCACCTGTTTGTGGCTTGGACTGCAGCCAGTCGCACAGAGGACAAAGCAGCGCATGCTCTGGCCGCTCGCGCTCCCTGTAATTTCTCGCTCCTACCCATGGCCGGTACAGTGTTACGCATTCTTGACAAGTACCGGTCATACAACAGCGTCATTTCTCAAGTATGCATGCCCAGAACACTATCAGCCGATGTGCACATTCGGGCAGGAGCGCAAATTACAGGAATTATTTTCTGAATGGGGGACAGAGCAGCACAACTGAGATGAACCCATTCAAACCAATGATCGCTAGTCAGAGTGTTGGACAAAATATATATTTTTTTGGGGGGGGAGGGGGGCGCTTGGAGACAGCAGGCCTAGGGCACTGGAAAGTACAAATCCGGCCCTGAGTATGGTAACATAACTGTGGTGGAGGCTAAGTGTGAGACTGCCATCAATCACTGAAAAACCTGTATGCTCCTACACAGTAGTATTATAGCCATGAAACAAATGCCTTCACAGAAGGTATAGAGCTGGGGTAGAAATGGGTGATATATACAATTTACAGTGCTAGTGTCATTCGACTAGAACTAGTTTCACTCTATAAAACAAGAGCTTCGTCAGGAAATAGAACACACAGTGTACAAATCATAAAAAGTATCCCCCCACCACAAGAAATCCCACAGCAATATAGCCCAAGACAGAGCTCTATACCTTCTGTGAAAGCATTTTTTCATGGCTATAATACTACTATGTAGGAGCATACAGGTCTCTCTGTGATTGATGGCAGTCTCACACTTAGCCTCCACCACAGTTATGTTACCATACTCCTATTTTGCCATGTGCTTTTGCAATCACTTTTAACAGTACTCTGCCGTGGTGGGACTAGCTACACCCCAGCATCTTCTGACTGATTGCCAGCACTGGGGGGGATCAGCAAAGACCTCGCACCTTACAGCAACGTACTTTTATCTCTTTCTTGCATATATATGTGTATCAGTACTAAAGTGAGACTGACAGTTATGATACTTGTCTCAAGTCTCTCCCCATACTTGTATATATGTTATTTGGAGACCTGTTGATCACTGGTTTACAAGACTACAATCCAGCTGATTGACCAGTGACTCCTTATGTCACTTATTTTGTACATATAGGTTAGGTCCTTTGTTGGGACATAGTTTGTGAACAAATATTACCTGTACTCCCATTCGGTTTGTTTATGCCTGCCGTTAGGTCATTTGTTGGGACATAGTTTGTAATCTAATGGCAGGAAAGGAATAGAAGAGAAAGATTCTATTGTTTTATGCAGGAGCCTCCGCATCCATCCCCCTGAGCAGTCCCCTTACACAATTCTCCTCGTCTAATACATAATCACTCCTCTCTTCTAATACCCCCCGCCTCACCCATACCCACCCATACACTCTGCGACATCGCAACCAGGGGCGCCGCGAGGCACCAAGCAGACCACACGGCCGCTTGGGGCCTCAAGGTCTTAGGGGCCTCGGCGGCTCCGTGACGTCGGCATCACGTCACTGTTTTCCCGCAGCCCCGTGGGGCTGGCAGAGCAGGGCTACGGGAAGATGGCCGCCGCCGAAGCCCTGCTCTGGAGACTATTTTTGTCTCCAGTACAGGGCTTCGGGTGGCCATCTTCCCGTAGCCCTGCATTCAATCAGAGCGGGAGATTGGAGGAGGGAGGGAGCTCCGTGGGAACTGCGCGCCTGAGCAGCCGGCCAGGAGAGCAGACGGGGAGAGAAGACTTCTGCCAGTGCCAGCCTGCCAGGTGAGTAAATTATTTTCTTTTTGCAGCCCTAATTACGTTTATCTGCTGAAAATGTGCCCTAATTGCGTTTATCTGCTGAAAATGTGCCCTAATTGCGTTTGATTTCTGCTGAACTGTGCCCTAATTGCGTTTGATTTCTACTGAAAATGTGCCAAAATTGCATTTGATTTCTACTGAAAATGTGCCAAAATTGCGTTTGATTTCTGCTGAAAATGTGCCCTAATTGCGTTTGATTTCTGCTGAAATGTGGCCCAAATTGTGTTTGATTTCGACTGAAAATGTGCCCGAATTGCGTTTGATTTCTGCTGAAAATGTGCCCAAATTGCGTTTGATTTCTGCTGAAAATGTGCCCTAATTGCGTTTGATTTCTATTGAAAATGTGCCCAAATTGTGTTTGATTTCTGCTGAAAATGTGCCCAAATTGCGTTTGATTTCTGCTGAAAATGTGCCCAAATTGCGTTTGATTTCTGCTGAAATGTGGCCCAAATTGCGTTTGATTTCTGCTGAAATGTGGCCCAAATTGTGTTTGATTTCTGCTGAAAATGTGCCCAAATTGCGTTTGATTTCTGCTGAAAATGTGCCCAAATTGCGTTTGATTTCTGCTGAAATGTGGCCCAAATTGCGTTTGATTTCTGCTGAAATGTGGCCAAAATTGCGTTTGATTTCTGCTGAAATGTGGCCCAAATTGTGTTTGATTTCTACTGAAATGTGGCCCAAATTGTGTTTGATTTCTGCTGAAAATGTGCCCAAATTGCGTTTGATTTCTGCTGAAAATGTGCCCAAATTGCATTTGATTTCTGCTGAAATATGGCCCAAATTGCGTTTGATTTCTGCTGAAATGTGGCCCAAATTGCGTTTGATTTCTGCTGAAATGTGGCCCAAATTCTGTTTGTTTTCTGTTGAAATGTTGCACAAATTGCGTTTCTATTTTCTTGTGTCCGGGGTAACTGTTGCTGCATTATTTAATGGTCATAGTTGGCTATATTTGCTGTGCTACGGTTAAGCTCCGCCTATACAATGTCATGGCAAATCCATCTTTCGGCGCGCTCATTCACCCCCACATCCATTTTTCCCCGCAAACAGCCCCGCCCCAATCCGCCCTCCTCCACCCACATGTCATGGCCATGCCCACTTATGCGGGATAGCCACACCCATTTTCCGCCGCGGCGCAGGATAGGGCCACTTATTACAGTCCGCTTGGGGCCACAAAAACCTTAGCTGCACCCCTGATCGCAACCGATCTATGACAAATATTGATAATTTCAAACTCCTAACATCCCTATGACTAAAAGCGCAGCAATTAAATATAAAAACATATAAAAACCAAATACAATCAAGAGTGAGAAAAATACCTTAAGCATTAAAAATCAAGGAATTAATGTCAAGATCTATATTCAGACCATTTGGAGCCGCCGACTCTAAATCATAGAGCCATTTAGTCTCTTTTTTGGATACTTCCCTCACTTTATTACAACCCCTCCAAGATGATACCAGTTTATCAACACCACAAAAAAACATTTTCCCAGGATCTGCATTATGTTTATTCTTAAAGTGCAGAGACAAACTGTGTAGTTCAAAACCCTTCCGGATATTATTAATATGTTCACCTATGTGTTATTTTAACATTCTGGTGGTGCGGCCCACATACTGTAGGCCGTGTTCCCACCATACCACATATGTACTTGAGCAATTTATAAAGTAACGAATTTTAAAGGTCTTTCCATTTACTGTGGATACGATTTCCTTAATTTTAGCTTCTTTTGCCTCTCTACAGCATTTGCATACTTTACAAGGGAAGAACCCATCAGATTGCCAACCCTTTAGTCTCTGCTGATTTGGGGGAGCTACACAACTAGGGGCCAGTTTATCCTTTAAATTAGAGGTCTTTCTATATATAAAGGATGGTCTAGGGGGTAAGATCCCTCCAAGCACATGATCCCCCTGTAGAATATCCCAATGCTTGGTAAATATTTTCTCCAGTTGTTTATATTGCGCAGAAAAACCTGTGCAAAAGATAAAAGACCTCACCTCATTTTTTTTGTCCTTCGAGGAATTTACTAGAGAGTATCTCTCCATATTCTCCACTACACTCTGTACTGTATATTCCCTAACCATTCTTCATTGTATCCTTTCTCAATTAACCTTTGTTTTAATATTCCTGATTGTTCTCTATAATCATCTAAACTAGAACAATTTCGTTTCACGCGCATGAATTGCCCTTTAGGCACCCCCTTCAGCCAATTCGAATGATGGCAGCTTCAATATATCCATTCCTATCAGTAGGCTTAAGGGAGCACTTAGTGACGAACCCATTACCCTTTTTAGAAATTTCCAAATCCAAAAAGTGGATACTCACCTTGTTTCGACTCTGCAGTGAGCTTAATATTTGGTCTCAACCTATTAATTTCTCCAGAAGATGAGGAGGTCATCAATAAATCTTTTCCACATTATGATACTGTCCCCCCCCCCCAAGTTCAATGGCCTTCTCCTCCCACTGTGCCATATATAAATTTGCCAGGGACTGAGCGAACCCCGCCCCCATGGCACAACCAAAAATCTGCCTAAAAAAATCCCCCTTATGCCAAAAGTAATTATTTTTTAATGCAAATTCCAGAAGTTCTAATATAACATTAATTTGTGCTGTAGGGAGTTGTGTGTCAGTGGAGAGATAATATCTGGCAGCTTCCATCCCCCCCCCCCGCCCATGGGGAATATTCGTATAAGTGAACTAACATCTGCAGTCGCCATAATGACATCACCTTCCACTTCCAAGGATCCCAACATTTGCAAAGCATGTTTAGTATCTTTCAGAACCCTTGGAAGTCTCGAAACCAACGGTTGAAGATAATGATCCACATACTGCCCCAATCTATGTATAATAGATCCCACTCCACTTAATATCGGGCGGCCCGGTGGCTCCTCCAGGGACTTATGTATTTTTGGCAACTGATACACGACTGGCAGTGTGGGGGCTGAAGGCACCAAAAAAATCACACTCTCTTTTTCCAGAATGCCAGCCATCATACCTTCATCGAGCAGCAGGGATAATTCCCTTTTATATTGCACCGTGGGATTATTCGTACGTTTTTCGTATGTGTTTTCATCATACACCAATTTGTCAAGTTCCTTGAAGTATTGATCCTTAGTTAATATAACAGCCCCCCCCCCCCCCTTATCTGCGGATCTCACCACCAGATTTCTCTCCTCCAACAGACTAGTAATGCATTTTCTTGATAATTCTCAAAACGTTGAGGTTTAATCTTATTCAGATCTGTCAAAACACGGTCCTTAACCACTTAAGGACTGCAGTCATAAAACCCCTTAAGGTCCAGACACTTTTTTTTTCCATTCAGACCACTGCAGCTTTAATGGTTTATTGCTCGGTCATACAACCTACCACCTAAATGAATTTTGCCTCCTTTTCTTGTCCCTAATACAGCTTTCTTTTGGTGCTATTTGATTGCTGCTGCGATTCTTAGTTTTTATTATATTGATCAAAAAAGACATGAATTTTGTCAAAAAAATGATTTTTTTAAATTTCTGGGATAAAATTTGTCAAATAAAGTAAAATTTCTGTAAACATTTTTGTCCAAATTTATTGTGCTACATGTCTTTGATTAAAAAAGACCCATTCAGTGTATATTTATTGGTTTGGGTAAAAGTTATAGCGTTTACAAACTATAGTGCAAAAAGTGAATTTTCACATTTTGAAGCATCTCTGACTTTTCTGAGCACCTGTCAGGTTTCATGAGGTGCAAGAATTCCAGGAAAGTATAATGACCCCATTTTGGAAAGAAGACATCCCAAAGTATTCACTAAGAGGCATGGAGAGTTCATAGAAGATTTTATTTTTTGTCACAAGTTAGCGGAAAATGACACTTTGTGACAAAAAAAATAAATAAAAAAAAGTTTCCATTTCTGCTAACTTGTGACAAAAAAAAATTTAAATCTGCCATGGACTCACCATGCCCCTCTCTGAATACTTTGGGATGTCTGCTTTCCAAAATGGGGTCATTTGTGGGGTGTGTTTACTGTCCTGGCATTTTGGGGGGTGCTAAATTGTAAGCACCGCTGTAAAGCCTAATGGTGCTCATATTACTTTGGGCCCCTTAGCGCACCTAGGCTGCAAAAAAGTGTCACACATGTGGTATCGCCGTACTCAGGAGAAATAGTATAATGTGTTTTGGGGTGTATTTTTACACATACCCATGCTGGGTTCTTTCTATAATGGGTCATTTGTGGTGTTCCTATACTGCCCTGGCATTTTAGGGGCCCTAAACCGTGAGGAGTAGTCTTGAAACCAAATGTCTCAAAATGACCTGTGAAATCCTAAAGGTACTCATTGGACTTTGGGCCCCTTAGCGCAGTTAGGGTGCAAAAAAGTGCCACACATGTGGTATCGCCATACTCAGGAGAAGTAGTATAATGTGTTTTGTGCTGTATTTTTACACATACCCATGCTGGGTGGGAGAAATATCTCTGTAAATGGACAATTGTGTGTAAAAAAGTCAAACAATTGTCATTTACAGAGATATTTCTCCCACCCAGCATGGGTATATGTAAAAAAAACATGCTGAGTGGGAGAAATATCTCTGTAAATGGACAATTGTGTGTAAAAAAAAAATTGTCGTTTACAGAGATATTTCTCCCACCCAGCATGGGTATGTGTAAAAATACACCCAAAAACACATTATACTACTTCTCCTGAGTACGGCAATACACTTTTTTGCAGCCTAGGGGCCATATGCAATTCACCTTTTCTCCTGAGTTTTTTCCTAGGTGATATTTTCACAACTTGTTATAAAATGCCTTTTAAGCCCCCAGCAAGCAAAAAATTACACAAAATAATTTTAACAGTACTTTATTTACTACTTTTTGATACTTTTTCATTTGCAAAATGCTGAAAAGTTATCTTAAAGAGAAGATGAAAAATTATCACCTAGGAGAAAACTTAGGAGAAAAAGGGAATTGCATATGGCCCTAGGTGCACTAAGGGGCCCAATGTCCTATTCACAGGTCATTTTGGTTTCAAGACTACTCCTCACGGTTTAGGGCCCTTAAAATGCCAGGGCAGTATAGGAACCCCACAAGTGACCCCATTTTAGAAAGAAGACACCCCAAGGTATTCCGTTAGGAGTATGGTGAGTTCATTGAAGATTTTATTTTTTGTCACTACTATGTAGTTAGTGGAAAATGACACTTTGTGAAAAAAAATCAATTTCTGCTAACTTTTGACAAAAAATAAAATCTTCTATGAACTCATCATACACCTAACGGAATACCTTGGGGAGTCTTCTTCCTAAAATGGGGTCACTTGTGGGGTTCCTATACGGCCCTGGCATTTTAGGGACCCAAAACCATGAGGAGTAGTCTAAAAAACCAAATGCCTTAAAATGACTGTTCAGGGGTATAAGCATCTGCAAATTTTGATGACAGGTGGTCAATGAGGGGCCGAATTTTGTGGAACCAGTCATAAGCAGGCCTCTTAGATGACAGGTTGTATGGGCACTGAAGTGCAGGAAGCGCAGGATGTTCTCAAATCGTGACCTGGACATGGCTGCAGAGAACATGGGCATGTGATGTATTGGGTGCGTAGGGGCCACAGGACAGGTTAGTCAGTGTGTAGGGGCCACAGGACAGGTTAGGCAGTGTATAGGGGGCCACAGGACAGGTTAGGCAGTGTGTAGGGGCCACAGGACAGGTTAGGCAGTGTGTAGGGGCCACAGGACAGGTTAGGCAGAGTAGGGGCCACAGGACAGGTTAGGCAGTGTAGGGGCCACAGGACAGGTTAGGCAGTGTAGGGGCCACAGGACAGGTTAGGCAGTGAAAGGGCCACAGGACAGGTTAGGCAGTGTGTAGGTGCTGCAGCCTCCAGATCCCCCCCTCCCTTCTGACTTTACCTGCTCCGCCCCCTTCCCCTGTTTGCGGCCACCTCCTCCAGTAAGTTCCCATTACAGTCGGGCTCACCGCATTGCACGCTGTGAGCTGCATGGAAGAGGCAATGAGTGTTGCCTAGTAACGGTGGCTGCCAGGAAGTGACGTCACACTTCCTGGTACAGGCCAAGAATGCTCGCCGGCTCTTTCCTGCGGCTCACCGCGCGGTAGTGCACCGCATTGGTGAGCCCGACTGTAATGGGAAATTACTGGAGGAGGGGGCAACAAGCAGGGGAATGGAGCGAAGCAGACTAGGCGGCAGCCCAAGATCGTCAATGCCCTGATTGCGATATTCGGTTTTAAACCTGAAAATCGTTCAGCCCTACTGAGGGGTTCCCGAACTAATTTGTGAATTTTCTAAGCTCCCTTGTTCTATACTTACCTGATTGGAAGCCTCTTTATCCCTTTTATTTATGGGCATCAAAATCCCTTGCAAACTTCTTTTGTTTGTCCAAAATAAGATTCTTTTCTGTTATTGCTAGCTGCTCTTGGTTTTCTTGCTCCTCACCTTATATAGCTTATATTGCCTTATGTGGTTCTAATTTAGTTTTTAACTGTTCAATTTCCTGCCCCAACCTCTCCAACCTCCCTGTCTTTCTTTTAACTAACAATTCCATAAAACCCAGACCGCTCTTCGTAAAATATTCCTCCCACTCTCTATTGTTTTCTTCAGAGTCCTCCTCATCATTCGGTGTCACATCCCATCTAATGCGCTTAGGTACTATCCCTTCCTTATGATATTTCTTTAAGGTGGCTATATCCCACCATGTTTGCTGCTCTCTACCTAATACAGTATGTAAAGATCTAAAAATCACTCTCAATATCACCTGATGCTGGTGCTGTTTCTTTAAAAATTTCAACTAGATCAATTGCCCTCCGTCTATTGGAGTCAAACAAATCCATAGCTGCACACTCACACACAATTTGCCGTAAAAATGAAGTAAAAATAAAAGTATGCGCTTAGGATATAAAATTGCACTCGGTGGTTCGCGCTATAGAAGTAGTGTGAATACAATATAGACAATCAAATAATTATAAACGCGCTCTCTGTCTCATAGACAAAGGAGTACACAGTCTCACACTGAGTTGCCAATACAGTCCTCGGACAGGCTTCCCAGAGTTCACCGAATTTATAATATGCTTGGGCAACATTCTTTAATGCTCCAGGATGACCTACTAAGTCACCTTAGTGGCTGCACTATTTAAAAGCTCATCACGTCACTCATGACGTCACGCACATGCGCAGAAAGTGCCCGGCAACAGGAGCGCGATCTAGGACGCGCACCGCCGGGCCAGCGCAGGCGTACTACTCCGGGTCATAGCGACCCGGAAGTAGTACATAACACTGAGAGACTGAGATGTTCGCCGGCGAACGATTCGGGAACCGTTCGCGACATCTCTATCTATCACAACCAACAAGAAAATCCAAATTTTGGTTTGACCAAAATCTAAATTGGACGATTATTTTTAAATCATTCATAATCATTAGTGGCCACCTTAAAGAGAACCAGAGACGAAGCACCCTCATGTATTTTATTACATTTATCAGTTGGAACATGACAGTAAACACCTACCCTGCTTTTAGTTTCATTGTTATCTGCTTAATTAGTCTATTAGCAGCTGTGATCACTGATAAGAATCCCCGACTGGCTCAGTCTAGGTTTGACCTGTAATCATTATAGCTGAGTCACTCTTCTGTGGAGTCTTTTCAAGCCCAAGCCTGCCAACTCCTGGCTTAGATTTCCTGCTTTGCATACTGAGAGCTGTGATGACATGGGAGGGGCTGCTCCTGCTGAGAGAGAAGCTCTGTGGCTGCAATATGATCCCTGTGTGCTCTGTGTGCACTAGATACTGATGATGACTGCAGTTTCATTCCTATGAGAGACACTTCCTACAGGCAGCTGTACATCATACCAAAATGAAAGCACACAGATGAAAGGCTGCATTTAGCCTAGATAGCAGCATAGTCTCATATAGCCTAGACAGCACATCCAGAACAACTCATAACCCGGAAGGAGAAGGAATATGAGCCGGCGGCCATATTTGATTTATCCTGGCGCAATAAAGGATAAAAAACACTAAAAAAGGCACACCAGAGCGGAGAAATTATCAGGTAGAGCATTTATTCTTTACAAGCTATCAACTGATATGTTTATTTTGTGTGAAACGTTCATATCTGGTTCCCTTTAAAAGATAAAAGTTCATACCAACAATATTGCACTTACTTCACTGAAACAATACTTAAACAATACTTCACGTCAATAAAAAAAATGGTTTACTCCTAAAAGTTGGTATTAGTAGTGGATGTCATGAACTTGTTACAAAATGGCAAAGCAAGTATACATGTAAAGTGCATGTAATAAGTAATTCCATTTGGAAATTCCAAATAAGTCCCCTGTTTGTGTAAAATAAAAAACAGCATTATACGCAGTTAGTTAATTTTTGGCAAGCAGAAACACTTTTACCTTTTGATCTTCTTACCATGAATCTTCAAGGGTTTTCATCACTGCATTGTCTAAACTGATAACACAAAATACTTGCAACAAGGGCACAGAGCCAGGCTATGCTGCTAAGTATAAGCAATGAGTTCCTGTAATTCAAACTTGATTTCATAAAGAGGACTGCAAACAAGATGCAATTTCTCAAGCAGCCATGTAGGGATTTCAAAACTATGTAAGTGAATTAGGGGGGAGAAAATTAATCTACATCATCATTAGAAGAACTTGCTTAAAGAGACTCCGTAACAAAAATTGCATCCTGTTTTTTATCATCCTACAAGTTCCAAAAGCTATTCTAATGTGTTCTGGCTAACTGCAGCACTTTCTACTAACACAGTCTCTGTAATAAATCAATGTATCTTTCCCCTGTCAGACTTGTCGGCCTGTGTCTGGAAGGCTGCCAAGTTCTTCAGTGTTGTGGTTCTGCTATGAACTCCCCTTTATGCACACTGCCTGTGTGTTATTTAGGATTAGAGCAGCTTCTCTCTTCTCTCTCTTATCTTTTACAAGCTGGATAAATCGTCCTCTGAGCTGGCTGGGCTTTCACATACTGAGGAATTACAAACAAGGGCAAAGCTGTTTGCAGGAAGAAAAGAGCAGCCTGAAACTTCAGTGCATGGGGGAAAGAAACACACAAATGATCTCTTGAGATTCAAAAGGAAGGCTGTATACAGCCTGCTTGTGTATGGATGTATTTTCTATGTGTGGACATACTGTACATCAACCTACTTCCTGTTTTGGTGGCCATTTTGTTTGTTTACAAACAAACTTTTAAAAACTGTTTTTAACCACTTTTAATGCGGCGAGGAGCGGCGAAATTGTGACAGAGGGTAATAGGAGATGTCCCCTAACGCACTGGTATGTTTACTTTTGAGCGATTTTAACAATACAGATTCTCTTTAAATCCAGAATTCTGAACACTTAATAGATGAAGATATTGCTAATATAAATGGTATAAATACAGTTGCAGAGACATAAAAGAGTTTTAGAAAGCACAACTGTTGGCATAAACGTACCAGTTACAGACAAATATAACATGTTAAGATATGAAATTACTCAGATAGATTGTTAACTTGCTTGATGCAGTGTCTAATGGCACAGCTGATAACGATATTGGGTATACTGCCATTGGCTATGGAACTGGTCAGTGGCAGTGGTTATTTGGTGATTACTTGGTAGAGGCATGCTTCAACCTTCCTGGCGGTAAGCCCGAGCTGAGCTCGGGCTATGCCACCGGAAGGCACCGCTCAGGCCCCGCTGGGCCGATTTGCATAATTTTTTTTTGCTACACGCAGCTAGCACTTTGCTAGCTGCGTGTGCAATCCGATCGCCGCCGCTCCCCCGCTATCCGTCGCGCCGCAGCCGCCCCCCCCTCCAGACCCCGTGCGCTGCCTGGCCAATCAGTGCCAGGCAGCGCTGAGGGGTGGATCGGAGTCCCCTTTGATGTCACGACGTCGAGGACGTCATCCCGCCCGTCGCCATGGCGACGAGGGAAGCCCTCCGGGAGATCCCGTTCTTTGAACTGGGCTGGGGGGATGCCGCTGAGCAGCGGCTATCATGTAGCGAGACCTTGTCTCGCTACATGATATTAAAACATTTTTTTTTTTAAACGGCTGTGCTGCCCCCTGGCGGATTTTAATAAACCGCCAGGAGGGTTAAGAGAGAATGGGCTTGATTCATGAAAACTACCATGCACATAGAGTGTGGGTTAATATTAGTGTGCTCACAGTACATGTGGCCCTGTCAGCGCAGCGTGCGCTTTTAACTCATGCGTAATGCTCCTAACTGCCAAACGATGTTCTCCTAGCATCACTGCAGTTCTCCACTAGCGCGGCCACTAATACATTAATGGTATTGACGCTACTAAAGGTATCTATTTGCTACCCCTATGCACTTTCTAAGCTCTGCTGTTTGCATTCTTATGACTTGGGCAAGACTAGCCCAGGTTGTGGACAAGATCGTTATACTCTGTTAACCCTTTATGGATTTAGGGTCAAGGATTGCCTTTATTTATAATTGGTTTAGACCAGGGGTCTTTTTCGGTCAAGGGCCGGGTCAACATATTTCAGATTGCTGGGGGGCCGGGGTATACATAAAATGATGTAGAAAAACATTACACTGAACCTAAGTATTGTAGACAGCGCCTAATGACATGTGCAGCCCTTATGTCTCCCATTTAACCAGAGCAGATGTTATGCCCCCAATATAGCATGTGCAGATAGTATTTCCCCAGTTTAGCAAGTGCAGTTATTATGCCACCAACACAACAAGTGCAGATATCACGACCCTAACATAGCAAGTCATATGTAAGCCATAATGTCCCCCATTGGCCTGCAAAAGCATGCAGCTCAATCTCAACCATACACTCACAATCATTTTAGTAACATATACTGCAATACAATCCCCCACATGCAATCAGTGTTGAAAATGCATATTTTCAAAAGTCCCTCACCCCAAAACTACCCTTTCCCCAGTAAACGCATGAACAGCAAATTATCCACCACTACACATGCACAAACTGCCTTTACGTTACCTCTAGCCCCCATGCCTGGAAAAGAACTCCCAGCAGCAGCCATTCATTCACGTGGTGCCCGAAGAAGTCTTTGTGGGCCAGACAGTGAAGCATACCCAGGTGACAACATGCCGTCCAACCTGCTGTCCAATTGGAGTGTCTCCTTGCCTCTTAATGTGGAATTGCATTGGAAACCAGCAAATGACTGCTTACTAGCTTCCATGTGGAAGGATGGCACCTGCACTGCTCTTCTATATGCGAGCCACCAGTATTTAAAGATGCAGCAGGCCGCATCTATAAGTAATACATTTTGTGTGTAGGGGCCGGTAAAAAAGCCTCAGGGGGCTGCATAAGACCCGCGGGCCTTAGTTTGAGGACTACTGGTTTAGAATGTATAAACCATAATGTTAATTAACTGAGGTAATCCCATTTGAATTTTAGTCAAGTATACTGTTTTAAATATTAAAGTGATGAGATGCTCAGGGTCTACCTACTATTTTGAGTGGTCCTATATAGATTTATGTAAACTTTTTCCTCTCATCTCTGTTACTCTCATTCTTATGCTGACGTATTTCTGAATAAACCTATTAATATGCTTAAGGCTCATATACACGTCAAACTTATGCACAACCAACTTCTCAACATAACCAACCACACAACAAGCTGTTTGGCCTGACAAGTATATACACACACGCCAACCAACTAAACAACCAACTCACTTAAATACTATGCTTGCAAGCTAAATGACAAACTGCACAACTTGTCTGCATTCAAAAACAACAAAGTTGTTCAAAAGACTTGTACACACAGTCCAACCTGCATGACAGTTGGTCAGATTGATCCACTGGTTGGATCTGGCAAACAACCTGCTATTAGTCGGTCATCTGGTTGTTTGCCAGCCCAACTTATCTTCCAACAGACAAGTTTGGAAAATAGTTGGACAGATTGTTGGTTGTGACTCTAAGCTGCTGCCATTCGGTGCCATATATAAGCTTATACCACACCGGAGGGGGTTTAACAAATTAATATCCCAGGAGGAACCAAGTGGATTTTAAATCTGGGCATCTTGAAAAAGGGGGATTAAACATCGATATTACACGCAGGTGCATTTTGTCATAAGTAAGAGTTTTTGCATACACACATGCACAGTTTGCACACATCAGAGCGCCAGTTACACGTGCATGAGGGTGCACAGGTACTCCACCATACAGGACGAGGCTGTTTTTCAGGATGTTTGATGTGGAAATTATTGATCAATTTAGGAACATGAAAGACTTAGTCAGACTTCCAAGAATTTTCTTCCACACCATAGTCTTTAAATCTTAAATAGTACATTGGCCAGATCTAATTCTTATCAGTAAGCCATGAACAAGTACAGGAGGAGGTTGTTGGTCGGGAAAAGGGTCTCTAACATGAGGTTTTAGACAGGAAAAATGGAAAACAGGATGCATTTTTAAACTACTAGGTAATGTCAATTCCAGGGCAACGGAATTAATTATTCGCATAATTGGATAGGGACCAATATATCTTTGACCCAGTTTTTGGAAGGAGTTTGCACTTTAGGGTTGTTATTTGAAAGCCAGACCAGCTCTCCAGGTTAAATTAAGGAGATTCCTTCCTGGATGTATCAGCAATCTCTTTCGGTTTCGCCTGGGCTTGGGAATCAGCGATGATCTTCATGTTGATGGATTGAAGAGTCAGTCTGTCTTGAAGAGATGGTACTTGAGATTCCAGAAAAAAGGTTGGTATTGACACATGGAACCAGTAATTGGCAAAAAAAAGGAGATTGCTTAATGGCGGAGTGGGTGGAGTTGTTGTATGCAAATTCAGTGGTAGAGAGCAGAAATTACCAGTTTTTTTTAAATGCAAACGTTAAACAGCGGAGATATTATTCTAAAACTTGATTAGTCCCCTCGGTTTGGTCATTGGACTGAGGATGATAGCCATAGTAGAGGGAAACATGTTCAAACTTCTGCACAACTCTTTCAAAACTTTAAAGGTAAATTGTACTCCCCTATCTGAGACAATGTCATCTGGCAATGCGTGTAGTTGGATGACTTCCTTAATAAAAGTTTCAGCAGTCTCCTGAGTGGAAGGAATTCCTCTCATGGGGACAAAGTGACTTATGTTTGAAAAACAGTCTACCATTGCCATAATGGTATTGTAATTATCGGAGAGAGTTAGTTCCACAACATAGTCCAGTGAAAGCATACTCCAGGAGCGGGGGATGGGTAAAGGTTCCAGTAATCCAAAAGGCTTACTCCTGGGGGTCGTGCAGGGAGCACAAACGAGGCAGCCAGACAAAAATGTATTTTGTAACAGTTTATATGTCAAAAGGTGATAATTAGAGATGTTGCGAACTGTTCCCGAACCGTTCGCTGGCGAACATCTCAAAATCTGTGGGCCTTCTACTACTTCCGGGTCGCAATGACCCGGAGTAGTATGCCTGCGCTGCCCGGTGGATCGCGTCCTAGATCGCGCTCCTGTTGCCGGGCACTTTCTGTGCATGTGCGTGACATCATGAGTGACGTCACGCTCATGCGCAGAGAGTGCCCGAAAACAGGAGCGCGATCTAGGACGCGCTCCGCCAGGCAGCGCAGGCGTACTACTCCGGGTCATTGCGACCCGGAAGTAGTAGAGGGC
This sequence comes from Hyperolius riggenbachi, assembly GCF_040937935.1. Lineage (NCBI taxonomy): Eukaryota > Metazoa > Chordata > Amphibia > Anura > Hyperoliidae > Hyperolius > Hyperolius riggenbachi. Next base: position 168,298,436 of record NC_090652.1, on the reverse strand, counting down.
CCAGAGAGATTCGCCCGGCGAACGGTTCGGGCCATCTCTAGTGATAATGACACTGCTTCAGGACTGGTACTGTGGCCTGGACAGGAAGAAGCACGTTATCTCTGCAGACAGTGCAGAGTCCAATCTCTAAAGTATATGTCGGGATCAGAGTTTGGAGCAAGATCATGTGAAGCATCTTTTTAGGCCTGTTGCACACCTAATAGTGGTGGCGCGGTGCAAGCACCTCAGAAATCAGCCTACATATGTCCCTGCACCACGGTGTGGCGACAGGTCCATATGCATAGTGCTGCCCCCCAGCTAGTTTAGCCTAGGCTGTTTATGCAGAATTCTGCTCCCAATGCATTATGGGAGACCAGATATATTTTCTTTTGGCTTCAGAACTCTCAGGAAATAAACATTCTGCAGAGATGCCTGTGATAAATTTCAGAATGTAAATCTGGGTGAAGAAGGTTTAAACAATAGGATCCATTGTTGTGTGGTTCCTACTGCCCTATATCTCTACTCAAGATAGACGTCAAATTCATGGCTAAAATCTTGGTGATGCAGCTCAATACTGTCATCTTGTCCCTGATATATATAATTATCAGACTGGCTTTATGCCTAGCAAAAACACAGCCATAAATGTCAGAAAACAACAAGCCAACATTCAATGTGTGCATTTATATAAGGGACAGAGAGTGCTTGTGTTCCTAGATATGGTGAAAGCCTTCAACACTGTTGAGTGACCCTTTCTGGCTGTTACCCTTTCCTGGTTTAACTTTGGCAACAATTTCCAAAAATGGAGGAAAATCCTTTATAATCTCCCAACAGTTAGGATAAGTACCATGCTTGGATCCCCCAGCCCTTCCCCATTGCTTGGGGTATGAGACGAGGGAGTCCACTATCCCCTTTGCACTGGCAACAGACCTGTTGGGTTGTAGAATTAGATCCCACCATCAGATCATTGGCTTTAGAATGTGTCATACAGAAGAAAAGATTGGTATGTTTGCAAACGATTCTATCTTATACCTAGCAGATGCAGGACCCTCTCTTTGTGCTGCCCTGACACCATTGACACATTCAGCTACCACTCTGCTCTGTGCATAAACAAGTCAAAATCGATTATACTGTATATTTACAACTCAGCTGTGGCTAGTACTAATGTTAGTCTCCCTCTGCAGCAAAATTTTGTTTAAGCACCTAGGAGTTCAAATCCATATATCCATAAAGATCCCCAGATGTATATTTTGCAAGAGATCCTCTACCTGCTGAAATACGCTACAGAATTGCAGGTAAGGCCAAACTCCCCCTGTCGGTGGTGGGTAGAATCAACCCGATCAAAATGGTGCTGTTACCAAAATACTATACATATGACATAATTCCCCAGTTTACATCCCCCCAGCTTTATATGGAACAAATCTAGAGTCAAACTTAATTACCTTCTCCTCCAAAATTCCAAGAACAAGGATGGGCTCATCCTCCCTTCTTTTCACAAATACAGTTCTGCATAGCTGCACAAAATCTGCAACTCAAATACTTGTATCAAAGCAATAGAAACATGGATAACCTATCGTAACTGGTTTCAATAACTTCACGTTAGAGATATTATGAAGTGCGACATTCGCTGGGAGGCAACAGCATACGGTTGTGCATGGGGCAATCCTATATTTACAAGATATTGGTCGAACATGTTGCTGTTAATAATGTGAGCCCCTTCAGATCAAAGTGGCCTACTCTAATAAATGATTTAGATGAGGAGGGTTGGGATGAGGCTCTGTCAGTAGCTAAATAGTCTTCACCCAACCTACGGGAGCGGCTGACACAGCTTTACATTCTGCATGAGACGTACTTGATCTCCTCTAGGCTTTACAAAATATATACCTGCCTCTGCTCCTTCTACCATCTTATATAGGAATGTTCCCATATACTGTAATTACTGGACGCAAGTGGTCAAGTTCTTACATGATAAAATGGGGTGCCCAATATCTGAGAGACCAATGCAATGTATACTAGGAGAGTTTACGGATAAAAACAAAATCTAGGTAAACAGTAGGAACTGAATGTGGAAACCTCGTTTGCTCACTAGGCGGGAGATTGCACTGAAATGGTTGGGTCCACAGTCCCCCACTAGAGTTGAATGAATTTAAAGTGTGGACACCATCCTCCCTTATTAAAAATGTTTCTATGTACATAGAAATATGCCTGCCAAATTATATTATGGGATGAATGGCAAGGACGTTGACTCCTCACACCCATCAAAAATATTTGCCTGGATGATTTTTACCCATATCCCTGACATGAGTAAATTAACTAATTTACTTTGTAAGAGAAATCTCACTGTTGTCATTGTAGTCATTTTAACCAGATAACTATCTTTTCTGTAAAAGCAATTTAAAGTGTACCTGAGACAAATAGTTATAAAAGGTTTATACATACCGCATATACTCGCACGTATGCCGAAATTTTGAGCACCAAAAATGTGCTCAAGAGTCCCCCCCTCGGCTTCCATGAGAGTCATATACTTTTGCAATTCTGCAGACTCACCTTTTGGAGGGACCCGAGTGCAGCGTGCAGTGAACAGAAGGGCAGCCAGAGGATACATGGATGAGAGGAAGACAGTGGTGTGTACCGGCACAGCCGGCAGCATGTGCAGCACTGCCTTCTTTTGCAGCAATAGCAGGCGGAATGCGTGGACACAGAGCGGGCACCCGGCGGCCATGGGCGTCCGCACATATGGCAAAATCGGGCAGTTGCCCCGATTTTGCCATATGTGCGGACGCCCATGGCCGCCGGGTGCCCGCTCTGTGTCCACGCATTCCGCCTGCTATTGCTGCAAAAGAAGGCAGTGCTGCCCCCCCCCCTGGCTGCGTGCCCCCGCGTGCCCGTGCAGCCAGCAGGAGGGGAGCAGCGCAGAGAAGAGGGAGAGCTATGGGCACAGTGCCCCCCCTTCCCTCACCTTAGGGGGCTCTCTCTCCCTCGCTCTCCCCTCCGGAACGAAGTGTGCAGCGGCTGGGCAGCGGGCGGAACTTACCTCGTATCTCTCCTGCGCCGGAAGTTCTGGTGCCGCACTCCGGTCTGGACCAGACCAGAGTAGCGGCTAATCCATCCGGCGCCTGCGACGAGACGAGGTAAGTTCCGCCCGCTGCCCAGCCGTTGCACACTTCGTTCTGGAGGGGAGAGCGAGGGAGGGAGAGCCCCCTAAGGTGAGGGAAAGGGAGGAGACCAGGGCCGGTTTAAGGGGCTCTGGGGCCCCAGGGCAAACTTAATCTGTGGGGCTCTCCTTCCCCCCACAGTTTCCTCCTGACCACTAATAATAATACGTTGCCTCACCAGGATTGCACTTTTATTTAGCTTTCCTGTATGACAAGAAGACGCCCAACACTAGGGGAAAGAGGGAAACAAGGGTGAATGAGGGAGGGCTGGTGCACACCAAGAGGGCTTCTGAGCATTTTTCAAATCGACAGTGATTTGAAAAGCGCTTGGCTAATGTTACCCTATGACGGTGTTCTCACAGCAGGCAGCAGCATTGTAATTCTTTCAAAATTACAAGCACACAGCATATAGCATGTTTTTGAGCGATTCATTCAACAATCGCTCTGAAAAAAAAAATCGCTTCCCAAAATCACACTCACAAATTGCTAGCGATTGCTATTGTGATTTTGGCATGCACTAGCCCAGAGAGAGAAGGAGTGGAGAGAAATTGAGAATAGCCTGAGATGAAGCAGAGAGCTTATCTGTATTGCAGTCCCACATCACACAGAGGCTATTTGCCTGTAATATGACTCCTGTCCCAGTCTCTCACACAAGTCAAAAAGCAGCCCTCTTGGAGTTTTAGGGACTGTCAAAAACTTTTCAACTTGTTTAACCACTTGAGGACCACAGTCTTTCTACCCCTTAAGGACCAGAGCCTTTTTCTCCATTCAGACCACTGCAGCTTTCACGGTTTATTGCTCGGTCATACAACCTACCACCTAAATGAATTTTACCTCCTTTTCTTCTCACTAATACAGCTTTCTTTTGGTGCTATTTGATTGCTGCTGCGAGTTTTACTTTTTATTATATTCATTAAAAAAGACATGAATTTTGTCAAAAAAATGACTTTTTTAACTTTCTGTGCTGACATTTTTCAAATAAAGTAAAATTTCTGTATACATGCAGCGCGAAAAATGTGGACAAACATGTTTTTGATAAAAAAAACCCCATTCAGTGTATATTTATTGGTTTGGGTAAAAGTTATAGCGTTTACAAACTATGGTGCAAAAAGTGAATTTTCCCATTTTCAAGCATCTATGACTTTTCTGACCCCCTGTCATGTTTCATGAGGGGCTAGAATTCCAGGATAGTATAAATACCCCCCAAATGACCCCATTTTGGAAAGAAGACATCCCAAAGTATTCACTGAGAGGCATAGTGAGTTCATAGAAGATATTATTTTTTGTCACAAGTAAGCGGAAAATGACACTTTGTGACAAAAAAAAGTTTCCATTTCTTCTAACTTGCGACAAAAAAAATGAAATCTGCCACGGACTCACCATGCCCCTCTCTGAATACCTTGAAGGGTCTACTTTCCAAAATGGGGTCATTTGTGGGGTGTGTTTACTGTCCTGACATTTTGGGGGGTGCTAAATTGTAAGCACCCCTGTAAAGCCTAAAGGTGCTCATTGGACTTTGGACCCCTTAGCGCAGTTAGGCTGCAAAAAATGACCTGTGAAATCCTAAAGGTACTCATTGGACTTTGGGCCCCTTAGCGCAGTTAGGGTGCAAAAAAGTGCCACACATGTGGTATTGCCGTACTCAGGAGAAGTAGTATAATGTGTTTTGGGGTGTATTTTTACACATACCCATGCTGGGTGGGAGAAATATCTCTGTAAATGACAATTTGTTAATTTTTTTTACACACAATTGTCCATTTACAGAGATCTTTCTCCCACTCAGCATGGGTATGTGTAAAAATACACCCCAAAACACATTATACTACTTCTCCTGAGTACGGCGATACCACATGTGTGGCACTTTTTTGCACCCTAACTGCGCTAAAGGGCCCAAAGTCCAATGAGTACCTTTAGGATTTCACAGGTCATTTTGAGAAATTTCGTTTCAAGACTACTCCTCACGGTTTAGGGCCCCTAAAATGCCAGGGCAGTATAGGAACCCCACAAATGACCCAATTTTAGAAAGAAGACACCCCAAGGTATTCCGTTAGGAGTATGGTGAGTTCTTAGAAGATTTTATTTTTTGTCACAATTTAGCGGAAAATGACACTTTGTGAAAAAACACAATTAAAATCAATTTCCGCTAACTTGGGACAAAAAATAAAATCTTCTATGAACTCGCCATACTACTAACAGAATACCTTGGGGTGTCTTCTTTCTAAAATGGGGTCATTTGTGGGGTTCCTATACTGCCCTGGCGTTTTAGGGGCCCTCAACCGTGAGGAGTAGTCTTGAAACGAAATTTCTCAAAATGACCTGTGAAATCCTAAAGGTACTCATTGGACTTTGGGCCCTTTAGCGCAGTTAGGGTGCAAAAAAGTGCCACACATGTGGTATCGCCGTACTCGGGAGAAGTAGTACAATGTGTTTTGGGGTGTATTTTTACACATACCCATGCTGGGTGGGAGAAACACCTCTGTAAATGACAATCTTTTGATTTTTTTACACACAATTGTCCATTTACAGCGGTATTTCTCCCACCCAGCATGGGTATGTGTAAAAATACACCCCAAAACACATTGTACTACTTCTCCCGAGTACGGCGATACCACATGTGTGGCACTTTTTTGCACCCTAACTGCGCTAAGGGGCCCAAAGTCCAATGAGTGCCTTTAGGATTTCACAGGTCATTTTTGTTTCAAGACTACTCCTCACGGTTTAGGGCCCCTAAAATGCCAGGGCAGTATAGGAACCCCACTAATGACCCCATTTTAGAAAGAAGACACCCCAAGGTATTCCGTTAGGAGTATGGTGAGTTCATAGAAGTTTTTATTTTTTGTCACAAGTTAGCGGAAATTGATTTTAATTGTTTTTTTTCACAAAGTGTCATTTTCCGCTAACTTGTGACAAAAAATAAAATCTTCTATGAACTCACCATACTCCTAACGGAATACGTTTCGGTGTCTTCTTTCTAGAATGGGGTCATTTGTGGGGTTCCTATACTGCCCTGGCATTTTAGGGGCCCTAAACCGTGAGGAGTAGTCTTGAAACAAAAATGACCTGTGAAATCCTAAAGGTACTCATTGGACTTTGGGCCCCTTAGCGCAGTTAGGTTGCAAAAAAGTGCCAATCATGTGGTATCGCCGTACTCGGGAGATGTAGTATAATGTGTTTTGGGGTGTATTTTTACACATACCCATGCTAGGTGGGAGAAATACCTCTGTAAATGACAATTGTTTGATTTTTTTTACACACAATTGTCCATTTACAGAGAGATTTCTCCCACCCAGCATGGGTATGTGTAAAAATACACCCCAAAACACATTATACTACTTCTCCTGAGTACGGCGATACCACATGTGTGACACTTTTTTGCAGCCTAGGTGCGCTAAGGGGCCCAACGTCCTAATCACAGGTCATTTTGAGGCATTTGATTTCTAGACTACTCCTCACGGTTTAGGGCCCCTAAAATGCCAGGGCAGTATAGGAACCCCACAAGTGACCCCATTTTAGAAAGAAGACACCCCAAGGTATTCCGTTAGGTGTATGGCGAGTTCATAGAAGATTTTATTTTTTGTCACAAGTTAGTGAAAAATGACACTTTGTGAAAAAAAACCAAAAATCAATTTCCGCTAACTTTTGACAAAAAAATAAAATCTTCTATGAACTCGTCATACACCTAACAGAATACATTGGGGTGTCTTTTTTCTAAAATGGGGTCCGTTTCTGGGGTTCCTATACCGCCCTGGCATTTTACGGACCCAAAACCGTGAGTAGTCTGGAAACCAAATGTCTCAAAATGACTGTTCAGGGGTATAAGCATCTGCAAATTTTGATGACAGGTGGTCTATGAGGGGGCGAATTTTGTGGAACCGGTCATATGCAGGGTGGCCTTTTAGATGACAGGTTGTATTGGGCCTGATCTGATGGATAGGAGTGCTAGGGGGGTGACAGGAGGTGATTGATGGGTGTCTCAGGGGGTGGTTAGAGGGGAAAATAGATGCAATCAATGCACTGGGGAGGTGATCGGAAGAGGGTCTGAGGGGGATCTGAGGGTTTGGCCGAGTGATCAGGAGCCCACACGGGGCAAATTAGGGCCTGATCTGATGGGTAGGTGTGCTAGGGGGTGACAGGAGGTGATTGATGGGTGTCTCAAGGTGTGATTAGAGGGGGGAATAGATGCAAGCAATGCACTGGCGAGGTGATCAGGGCTGGGGCCTGAGGGCATTCTGAGGGTGTGGGCGGGTGATTGAGTGCCCTAGGGGCAGATAGGGGTCTAATCTGATAGGTAGCAGTGACAGGGCGTGATTGATGGGTAATTAGTGGGTGTTTAGGGTAGAGAACAGATATAAACACTGCCCTTGGGAGGTGATCTGACGTCGGATCTGCGGGCGAACTATTGGTGTGGGTGGCTGATCAGATTGCCCGCAAGGGGCAGGTTAGGGGCTGATTGATGGGTGGCAGTGACAGGGGGTGATTGATGGGTGGCAGTGCCAGGGGGTGATTGATGGGTGGCAGTGACAGGGGGTGATTGATGGGTGATTGACAGGTGATTGACAGGTGATCAGTGGGTTATTACAGGGAAGAACAGATGTAACTAATGCACTGGCGAATTGATAAGGGGGGGTCTGAGGGCAATCTGAGCGTGTAAGCGGGTGATTGGGTGCCCGCAAGGGGCAGATTAGGGTCTGATCTGATGGGTAACAGTGACAGGTGGTGATAGGGGGTGATTGATGGGTGATTGATGGGTAATTAGTGGGTGTTTAGAGGAGAGAATAGATGTAAACACTGTGCTTGGGTGGTGATCTGATGTCGGATCTGTGGGCGATCTATTGGTGTGGGTGGGTGATCAGATTGCCCGCAAGGGGCAGGTTAGGGGCTGATTGATGGGTGGCAGTGACAGGGGTGACAGGGGGTGATTGATGGGTGATAGGTGATTGGCAGGTGATTGACAGGTGATCAGTGGGTTATTACAGGGAAGAACAGATGTAATTAATGCACTGGCGAATTGATAAGGGGGGGGGGGGCTGAGGGCAATCTGAGCGTGTGGGCGGGTGATTGGGTGCCCGCAAGGGGCAGATTAGGGTCTGATCTGATAGGTAACAGTGACAGGTGGTGATAGGGGGTGATTGATGGGTAATTAGTGGGTGTTTAGAGGAGAGAATAGATGTAAACAATGGATTTGGGAGGTGATCTGATGTCGGATCTGCGGGCGATCTATTGGTGTGGGTGGGTGATCAGATTGCCCGCAAGGGGCAGGTTAGGGGCTGATTGATGGGTGGCAGTGACAGGGGGTGACAGGGGGTGATTGATGGGTGATAGGTGATTGGCAGGTGATTGACAGGTTATCAGTGGGTTATTACAGGGAAGAACAGATGTAATTAATGCACTGGTGAATTGATAAGGGGGGGTCAGAGGGCAATCTGAGCGTGTTGGCGGGTGATTGGGTGCCCGCAAGGGGCAGATTAGGGTCTGATCTGATAGGTAAAAGTGACAGGTGGTGATAGGGGGTGATTGATGGGTGATTGATGGGTAATTCGTGGGTGTTTAGAGGAGAGAATAGATGTAAACAATGGATTTGGGAGGTGATCTGATGTCGGATCTGCGGGCGATCTATTGGTGTGGGTGGGTGATCAGATTGCCCGCAAGGGGCAGGTTAGGGGCTGATTGTTGGGTGGCAGTGACAGGGGGTGATTGATGGGTGATTGATGGTTGATTGATGGGTGATTGACAGGTGATTGACAGGTGATCAGGGGGGACAGATGCATACAGTACACAGGGGGTGGGGGGTCTGGGGAGAATCTGAGGGGTGGGGGGGTGATCAGGAGGGGGCAGGGGGCGGGTTAAAAAAATAGCGTTGACAGATAGTGACAGGGAGTGATTGATGGGTTATTAGGGGGGTGATTGGGTGCAAACAGTGGTCTGGGGCGTGGGCAGGGGGGGGTCTGAGGGGTCCTGTGGGCAATCAGGGGGCGGGGGGGGGCAGATCAGTGTGTTTGGGTGCAGACTAGGGTGGCTGCAGCCTGCCCTGGTGGTCCCTCGGACACTGGGACCACCAGGGCAGGAGGCAGCTTGTATAATACACTTTGTATACATTACAAAGTGTATTATACACTTTGTAGCGGCGATCGCGGGGTTAACATCCCGCCGGCGCTTCCGTATGGCCGGCGGGATGTTACGGCGGGTGGGCGGAGCCAGTTGCCGGGGGAAGCGTGCGTCATCAATGACGCGATCGCTCCCCCGGCATGTAAATAGGACGCAACGCCCTAAGGCGTATTGCGCTCCTTTAGCTATCCACTTTGCCGCCGCCCATGGGCTGTGGGCGGTCGGCAAGTGGTTAACACCTTATCCACAAATGCAGTCATAACAATGGGGAGAGACCAGACAGATATTTTCCCACAGACCCTCCAGGCAAGCTCTGCATCATGCTGTGTATATTTACCAGCTTGCCTACCCTGGAATTGCACTTTTATCTACTAGCCAAGTGTTTCACATTGCCTTACAACAACAAACCTCAATACACCAGGCACTGGACCGGCCCTAAATCACTGAATAAAAGGCGGCCTGGGGGGAGATTGCCCTCCTTCCCCCAGCACTAGAGAAGGAGGAAAACCAGAGCGGTTCTGGAGCGTTTTTTAAAACGCTTGCAGGGGGGAAACCGCTTGGCTAATGAAAGTGAATGGGCTGGTGCACCCCAGAGTGGCTCGTTTTTTCCACAAATGCAAACTTGGGGGCTGCAGCATTATTGAGATCTGAGGCGTTTCTGCCTCAACATAAAGTATAGGAAAGTGGAAAACCGCTCTGAAAAACGCTAGATCAGAGCGGTTTTCCAGGCGTTTTTGTTACAGAAACTGTTCAGTAACAGCTTTACTGGAACAATATTTGTAATCTGCTTCACAAAAACTCTCCAAAAAACGCTAGGCATGTTTAGAAAACCTCTCTAAACATGCCTAGAATCGCTCTGAAATCTGCTTCAAAAACCTCTAGCATTTTGCAGATCTGCTAGAAGTCTTTGGTGTGCATTGTCTGGGCCATAGAGCAGAGAGCATATCTGTATTGCAATCCCACATCACACAGAGGCTACTTGCCTGTAATATGTCTCCTGTCCCTGCCAGTCTCTCACACAAGTCAGAAAGCAGCCCTCCTGGAGTCTAGGGACTGTCAAAAACTTTTCAACCTGTGAAATACCGTATGTAGCTGTCCACATCAGTCTTTACAATAGTGAAAGAGCTGAGTTTTTCCCACAGACTCTGCAGGAGGCAAGCCTCTGTACAGTTACCAGCTTGCCCGCTGCTTCGGAGATTTCAGGGAATTTTTTTTTAAGGTACAGGAGGTATTCCAGACATCCAGCTAGCCAGTGATGTCTCTCACCCATTCACCTTTTCTTGCACACAGTCACAGCATGTCTCTATCCCTCAGCCCCCTCTCCCAGGAGATCAAGGGACATCTGCAGGCTGAAAGATAAGATGCAATGCACAGTGAGTTAGACTCACCTTGATGTGTCCTGTTCCTGTTCCTGGCTGCTTCCAGCCTTGTCAGCACACACAGACACCGCATGTCTCCCTCCCTCAATCCCCCTCTCCCAGTGCAGTGAGTAACACAGACTCACTGAGATGTGTTCATGCTCTGGGCTGCTTCTGCTTCACAGTCTGCCCCCCCCCCCCCCGTTTGTACACACAGACACTATCACTATACTTCACAGATCAGCAGCCACTTAATGCCCTGTGCTGGTAGGCGGGGCAGCCTGCATACACCTGGCTCCCCTCCTGCTGGGGCACACCTGGCTACATATTCTGGGGACATATACCCCTGCCTACATATACTGGGCACATATACCCCTGACTACATATACTGGGCTCATATACCCCTGGCTATATATACTGGGACATATACACATGCCTACATATACTGGGACATATACACCTGCCTACATATACTGGGACATATACACCTGCCTACATATACTGGGACATATACACCTGCATACTGGGACATATACACCTGCCTACATATACTGGGGACATATACACCTGCCTACATATACTGGGGACATATTAATATAGTAATTATTATTAATTATTAATTATAATAGCAACAGCATCAATGGTTGGTTGATGTGCTCTAATCGCCTTTGAAGTCACAAGTCACTGTCGATTTACTCCATCAGATTAGCACCATCTAAAATAGGTTTTATTAAGCAATCTTCAATAAAATGTTACATCAATTAAAATCCACATGTGGGTATGCCTCAGATGACGCACAGGCGTTTCGGGCCGTTCTCAGTCCTTTCTCAAATCGTGGCAGGCCCACACTAACAAGAAGACTGCTCACCACATATCTATAAGGTCCACAGGAGGACCACATAGAGAACTACCAATTAGCATATATACATATTCATGAATAGCAAAAGCACCAATCACATGGCAGATTGCAAAAACATGGTTACAAATACTGAATAAATAAAGCCATAACCTCACAGTGTAAAACATATACATATTAGATCCATGGGACACTCACCCAAAGCTCCCTCCTGTGAAAAACACTGAGAGAAGGCATATAAATACGGATCACTGTGTCCCTATGTAGATCTTGAATGTAGGCACTGATAACCAATCAAAAAATAGCCTACAGCGTCCGCACATGGGACTCTTTGAAACAGTGGCCAATCCCCAGCGGCTTTACAGATTCACAACATCCCACATACAAAAAGGACCAATCAGGAACGAAAACTCACGAAGGGGCATGGAGGAGAGGGAGTTACCCATATGGGAACCAATCGCCTCGTAGCCGACAGCGTCCGCCAGTACAGCAGGTATCTGGGTGGAGCGTACATACGCAATATCACAACCCACCTGCTCAAATGAACCAATGGCGTGCGGATAACATAATGCAGCCGCCAATCCTATCAGCGCCGACACAGTCCGCTCCTGCAGTCGCCAGAGGGCGGTATACAAGGCGCATCACGTGGTATCAGGTACCACATGATCGCCTCTTGGCCAATGACGGAAGCGCCGACCACGTCCGTGTCTAAACATCCAAAGTTGCGGCATGGTGCGCTCATCACGTGATGTAAACATCACGTGACTGCACACCAGCCACTCAGTGATAACACATAGGCCTCAATTCACTAAGGTTTATCAAACACTTTACCGAACGTTTGATAATTTACCTCATTGGTAAAATCTCATTTTGAATTAACTAAGGTGTTACATATTTATTTAATGTTTTATAGATAAAACATTCGATAAATATATAACACCTTAGTGAATTAAAAATCAGATTTTACCCATGAGGTAAATTATCAAACGTTCGGTAAAGTGTTTGATAAACCTTAGTGAATTGAGGCCATAAGGTGCAATGTAAACAGCGCCCCTATGTCATAAATATAAATTAGCCATGCGAGTATGTTTATGTAGCCTCAGCCACCAGAGATTGCCACCCCTTTTGCCACAGTAGTGGGGAGTGAGAGCCAAAACCATCCAAGCTAAGCAGTAAGCCCATATTTAACAGTATATGGAAAACACAATAAAATACATATATAAATGCTCACCATGTCAGACTCTCACTACCCACACCGCGCCAACGATTTTCTGCAAGAAAAGGACAATATTATCAATAAAACCATCATTTATCAATTCAAACAAGTGTAGCCAATTTGTAGTCCCTATTAAGACCCTGTGGTACAAGGGTATCAAGCTTATCAATCCAATAATTTTCCCTCAAGGCTAAAAGTTTATGTCTGTCCCCCCCCCCCCCCCCTTCGCGGAATTGGTATCCCCTCAATCACCTGTACCCTAAGTTGTAATAGAGAGTGTTGTTTGGAACAGAAATGATCAGAGACCGCATTCGATGCGATGCTTTGCACGGTAGAGGAAATTATGAAGGAGCTGCCTAAGATTGATAAACAGATCTCTGCCTTGACGATCAAATTGGCTGAAATGATGGAGAAAGACGACTATGAGAAATATAGGGAACATCTTACATTGATGACTAAAGAATATGAGGCCTCATTAGAGGTGATAAAGCGGGGGAAGTTTCACAGGGACACACAGGATTATAGTGTGGGCTATGTATATAGGTGGCAAAGGGGCCCAGGAGAAGGTTATGCTAGGCACCCTAGACCAGTGAAACCTAGGAACCCCAAGAAGAATCCAAAACCCCGTACACCGAAAGAAGGGGACGAGCAGTCGTCTGATTTTTTAGCCTCAACGGACGATCCATCCGGTCAGTCCGACAGCACAAGCGGCGGGGAGGAAAGAGGTACCAAAGAAAGAAACAAAGGGAAACAGAAAGGGGACTCTCGGATGCAATTGAGGAGGGGAAGATACCTCCAGTTGATCTAGTGGTGAATATTTCAACATATATACTGAGTGAAGCAGAACATCAATTACTCAATAGAGGACTTTCATTTTGTCCTACCAATTTCCCAGACTTTTTTGTGTTGGACTTGGAACTTACGAGATTTTTCAGAACCCTCAAACTGAAACATTTTTTCAGCAGTGGCTTTTTCAATAATTCCCATTACAATCAGGGGGGAAACAAGGACTGTTTGAGGCTTAAGGAGTGGGGACTAAGAAATATGAGTTCTTTTTACCCCATCTTCACATGGAGTGATTAACTCATATATAGATAAAGTAAACAATGATGTGAAGTTGCTGAGATCAGATTTTGAGTGTAAGAAGATTAAAACCATCACTAATAACCTATCTTTACAGGAACGTAGGGCAATTATGTCTTTTTTCCATGTCCATTTGGAGGATCGAGAATTTAGGGGAGGAGTCTCTGCTGGTCACCATGGACGTGAGTAGCCTCTACACCGCGATACCCCACGAGGGTGGGTTGGAGGCGGTTGAGTTTTTTTCTGATGCTGTGTTCAGACTTTGATTCTAAGCAGAAACCGTTTTGTGTTGCAACTACTTGAACTGATTTTGAAGAATAACTATTTTCTTTTTGAATCCACGTTTTATATGCAGCGGAGAGGCACTGCAATGGGCTTGAACGTGGCTCCTTCCTATGCTAACCTGTTTATGGGCTTATACGAGGAGGCCTTTGTTTACTCCAACCCCTTATTTTGCAAATATGCCACAATATGGAAACGGTATATTGATGATATTTTTTTGATTTGGGAGGGGCCACGTTCGAGCCTTGATGCCTTTGTGACCGTGTTGCATGAAAATTGTCCTGCCATTGAACTCACTGTCCATGCTGACCAGCAGAGAGTCAGTTTTTTGGATACCTGGGTAGTTAAGAGGGGTGATAGGTTGGTGACCGATTTATATGTGAAGGAGACAGATAGAAACTCCGTCCTTCAATTTACCAGCTTCCATCCACCACATATCAAATATAACATACCCAAAGGCCAATTCAAAAGGATAGAGAGGATTGTAGGGGACCCAGATATGAGAACTTCACATTTTGAGGAAATGAGATACAAATTCCTGGCGAGGGGATACCCCCCTAAGTGTTTGCAAATGGATTTCAAATTTAAATCAAGTGGGCCTTTTGGTAGGAATAGAGGATGCATTAAATTAGGGGTGTCAGAAAGGATACCCTGTGTCACTACCTATAATGTCTTATCCGAGAAGATCGGACACATTATAAATAAATACTGGCCTATGTTGAAGCAAGGATTGCCCACGGTCAAAGAATTTCATGATTTGCCACTACTGTCCTACAAAAAGGCTTAGAGATAAAATAGTTAAAAATGACTTGGGTCCTGAAAATGTTAATACTGTCAAAAGAAATGGATTGTTCCCATGTTTAGGTTGTCACTTGTATAGCTATGTGGTTAAGGGGGACACTTTTACCCACCCCAGCCGAGGGACGAAGTACACCATTAAAGGTAATTTTAGCTGTGATTCAAGATTTGTGGTGTATTTACTTAAATGTCCCTTTCGGGCTGGGATATTTGGGTAAAATGACTCAGCCCCTTAGAGAACGTGTGGCTTCCCATAAGTCCAATATTAGGAATAAAAATCGGGAACTTTCGGTCTCTGATCATTTCTGTTCCAAACAACACTCTCTATCACAACTTAGGGTACAGGTGATTGAGGGGATACCAATTCCGCGAAGGGGGGGGGGGGGAAGACATAAACTTGTAGCCTTGAGGGAAAATTATTGGATTAATAAGCTTGATACCCTTGTACCAAAGGGTCTTAATAGGCACTACGAATTGGCTACACTTGTTTGAATTGATAGATGATGGTTTTATTGATAATATTGTCCTTTTCTTGCAGAAAATCGTTGGCGCGGTGTGGGTAGTGAGAGTTTGACATGGTGAGCATTTATATATGTATTTTATTGTGTTTTCCATATACTGTTAAATATGGGCTTACTGCTTAGCTTGGATGGTTTTGGCTCTCACTCCCCACTACTGTGGCAAAAGGGGTGGCAATCTTTGGTGGCTGAGGCTTCATAAACATACTCGCATGGCTAATTTATATTTATGACATAGGGGCGCTGTTTACATTGCACCTTATGTGTTATCACTGAGTGGCTGGTGTGCAGTCACGTGATGTTTACATCACGTGATGAGCACACCATGCCGCAAATTTGGATGTTTTAGACACGGACGTGGTCGGCGCGTCCGTCATTGGCCAAGAGGCAATCATGTGGTACCTGATACCACGTGATGCGCCTTGTATACCACCCTCCTGCAACTGCAGGAGCGGACTGTGTCGGCGCTGATAGGATTGGCGGCTGCATTATGTTATCCGCACGCCATTGGTTCATTTGAACAGGTGGGTTGTGATATTGCGTATGTACGCTCCACCCAGATACCTGCTGTACTGGCGGACGCTGTCGGCTACGAGGCGATTGGTTCCCATATGGGTAACTCCCTCTCCTCCATGCCCCTTCGTGAGTCTTCGTTCCTGATTGGTCCTTTTTGTATGTGGGATGTTGTGAATCTGTAAAGCCGCTGGGGATTGGCCACTGTTTCAAAGAGTCCCATGTGCGGACGCTGTAGGCTATTTTTTGATTGGTTATCAGTGCCTACATTCAAGATCTACATAGGGACACAGTGATCCGTATTTATATGCCTTCTCTCAGTGTTTTTCACAGGAGGGAGCTTTGGGTGAGTGTCCCATGGATCTAATATGTATATGTTTTACACTGTGAGGTTATGGCTTTATTTATTCAGTATTTGTAACCATGTTTTTGCAATCTGCCATGTGATTGGTGCTTTTGCTATTCATGAATATGTATATATGCTGATTGGTAGTTCTCTATGTGGTCCTCCTGTGGACCTTATAGATATGTGGTGAGCAGTCTTCTTGTTAGTGTGGGCCTGCCATGATTTGAGAAAGGACTGAGAACGGCCCAAAACGCCTGTGCGTCATCTGAGGCATACCCACATGTGGATTTTAATTGATGTAACATTTTACTGAAGATTGCTTAATAAAACCTATTTTAGATGGTGCTAATCTGATGGAGTAAATATACTGGGGACATATACACCTGCCTACATATACTGGGGACATATACACCTGCCTACATATACTGGGACGTATACACCTGCCTACATATACTGGGTTGTATACACCTGCCTACATATACTGGGACATATACCCCTGGCTACATATACTGGTACATATACTCCTGGCTACATATACTGGGACATATACCCCTGGCTACATATAGTGGGACATATACCCCTGGCTATATTTACTGGGGACATATACTCCTGGCTATATTTACTGGGGACATATACCCCCTGGCTACATATACTGGGGACATATACGCCTGGCTATATATACTGGGACATATACACCTGCCTACATATACCCCTGGCTACATATACTGGGGACATATACACCTGCCTACGTATACTGGGACATATACACCTGCCTACATATACTGGGACATATACACCTGCCTACATATACTGGGACATATACACCTGCCTACATATACTGGGCACATATCCCCCTGACTACATATACTGAGCACATATACCCCTGACTACATATACTGGGCACATATACCCCTGACTATATATACTGGGCACATATACCCCTGCCTACATATACTGTGCACATATACCTCTGGCTACATATACTGGGCACATATACCCTTGACTACATATACTGGGCACATATACCCTTGACTACATATACTGGGCACATATACCCTTGACTACATATACTGGGCACATATACCCCTGGCTACATATACTGGGGACATATACCCCTGGCTACATATACTGGGGACATATACCCCTGGCTACATATACTGGGGACATATACCCCTGACTACATATACTGGGCACATATACCCCTGACTACATATACTGGGCACATATACCCCTGACTACATATACCGAGCACATATACCCCTGCCTACATATACTGGGCACATATCCCTCTGGCTACATATACTGGGCACATATACCCCTGCCTACATATACTGGGCACATATACCCCTGGCTACCTGTTCTGGGGACATCTCTACCCCTGGCTACCAGCTCTGGGGACATTTATACCGCTGGCCACCTATTCTAGGGACACCTATAGACCTGGGGCTACCTATTTTTGGGGAACCACTGCTGTCAGATTGAGTGTATTTTGGGGAACTGCTGCCAGGTGAGAGGTGTCTACCATATTAAGGGGACATTCTGCCTATTTATGTGAAATGCTGTCTATTTATGTGCCTCATGACTGCTGAATTTGTCTTGTTGGGGGCCTCATGGTTACTGACTTTGTCTTGTTGGGGGCCTCATGATTTGTTGGGGGCCTCAAGATTGCTGAATTTGTCTTGTTAGGGGCCTCATGATTGCTGAATTTGTCTTGTTGGTGGCCTCATGATTGCTGAATTTGTCTTGTTGGGGGCCTCATGATTGCTGAGTTGGTCATGTTGGGGGCCTCATGATTGCTGAATTTGTCTTGATGGGGGGGTCTCATGATTGCTGAATTTGTCTTGTTGGGGGTCACATGATTGCTAACTGCGAGACTATGGAAAAAGCTGAATCATCATCATATGAGACAATAGCATTAAACCTACTTTTTCTGCTTTTTAAAACAGAAAATGAAACTGGGAGGTTCTAAAAAAATGAATACATTTTTCAGGAGTAGGATAGATGAGATTGTTTATCTTCACAGTTTATTTTCAACTTGGATTTTCCATAATGTTCATGTATGAGTTAAAATGTTTGTATTTAGTTTAAATTGCTGTTGGCACTTTGTGATAGTAAAGTGACTTTGCAGTTTGGACACTCGACCTCCAAAAGGTTCACCACCACTGTCCTAATCTAATGTCCCACCATTGCTTGGTTCATGTAAACTTGTCTCCACCCACGACCACACCCACATTCTGGTTCATGACCACACCCATTGTTCGTAGCCCCATGTTTTGGCGCACTACGCGCGCCACACAACACCACCCCAAATTTTCGGCGCTTTTTCCTCCCCCCTTGTTGCCCCCCCCCCCCCCCCCCCCGGAAAATTTTCTGCGGACGCCAATACAGGCGGCATGCTGTCTTCTTTGCAGGCACACCAGGACCCGAGAGGAGAAAGTACATTTTTTCAGCGCTCAGCCAGGAGTCACGTGGTGTGCAGCTCTGCAGTCCGGGAGCACAGCATGTGTGACGTCAGCTGTCTCATCTCTCTAGTGGCGTCTGAGAGAAAGCAAGGCTAAAGAGGGCTCCCACAACTGCAGTACCAGCGATAAATAGAAAAAAATTCTGGCAGAGCAAGATTACTGATGACAGGCAGAGCTTTTTGAATATATCTCAGTACAAACTTGAAGTCGCTGTATGCAGGACTTGTACATGTGCTTACTGTAATATTAACAGTGAGCACATGTACAAGTCCTGCATACAGTCAACTTCCAGATTATACTGGGGATTTACTGTATTTACAATAAGCTCGGCCTGCCATCATCCCAGTATCATCCACTGCCTAAGATTGTTATTATTGTTTTACTGTTTTAAGATAAATGTGGACATGAAATATAGCCTAAAACTGAACAGACCTAGGCAGGAGGGTAAACATGGCAGCAGCACTGAACAGCACTAAGATGCTTCATCATAGTGTTGGCTTGCTGAAAGCTGTGATCAAACATCTCTTTTAGCTGTTTGTGCAACTGTGATCTTTACCCTCCTGCCTAGGTCTCCAGTTCTAGGCCATATTTCATGTCCACATTAATCTTGGCAAAATACGGTACTAAAGTGCATTTGGAACTTCAGGGTGGTGTTTCACTTGCTATGGAGAGAGGGATAGCCATTACTGCACACAAAGCTGGCTATGGAGAGGGCCAGTACAGTGAGCAAATCTGACTATGGACAGGAACTGGCCATTTCTGTGGGCTCATCTGACTGTGGAGAGGGAAGCTGGCCATTACTGCATGCGCATGTGGCTCAAGAAGAGGAGGCTTGCCATTACTTTGGGCTCATCTGGCTATGGAGAAGGGATAGTGGCCATAATTGTGGGCACATCTAGCTCAAGAGGAAGCTTGCTAGTACTGCGGACTCATCTGGCTATGGAGAGGGAGGCTGGCCATTACTGTGGGCTCATCTGGCTATGGAGAAGGGAGAGTGGCCATTACCATGGGTACATCTGGCAATAGACTTCAATGGGGAGGTGAACTTTGAAAACTAGAAACACTTATGCTGACCACAAAAGTGATGGAAAAGATGTTTCAAGGGGTCTAACACCTGGAGGGGGGCATGGCAGAGTGGGATACACGCCAAAAGTCCAGATTGGACGCAAAGCAGCGTTTTAAGGGCAGAAATCACATTGAATGCTAAATTGCAGGCCTAAAGTGCTTCAAAACATCTTGCATGTGTATACATCAATTAGGGAGTGTAATTAGAGTACTGCTTCACACTGACACACCAAACTCACTGTGTAACCAGAGTGCAGGCCGTGGCGGTTTTCAAGCACATATGGTCACCGGGCTGTGGTAGCTCAATGATAGAACAACAGTGACTGTCCAGCTGATCAAATTTGGTCTGTCCACAATGAAGCAACGACCTTATTATCTTTGGTGTGCCACCCCCTGAGACACTCATATAGCCAGCGGTCATTGCTTCATTGTGATACGCAAGCCCCTTCACCACGGCAAGGTAATAATCAGGAAGGGAAAGGAAATGGGCACATGTACATGCCTTTTGTTTTGTTGTTGCAGCTGCAGTGCAGCTAGAAAAATTAGGCAGGCATGTACACGCACCAGAAAAATTAGTATAGCGGCCACTGCTAGCAGCGGCCTTAAAAATTCAGGAATCCGTCTGGAGTCCTGGACCCTGTTGGTGGTGGTGGAAAAGGCAAGTTGCATGCAGGCAGAGATGCTGTGTGGGGAGCGACTTGGTCTTGGGGCAGGCAGCCAGTCACATGGCGTGCAGGCAGAGATGTTGTGTGGGGACTGACTTAGTCTTCGGGCGGGCAGTAGCCCTTCGGGATCCATGCTTCATTCATTTTGATAACGGTGATGTGATGATTTGCTCAGCTGCCTGTGCAGGCAGGCAGCTTTTTGACCATTGTGTAGGTTTGCATGCTGCAGGACTCTGGAAAAAAAGAGCTTCTGTCAGTTTTGCAGCTTGTGCTTGCTGAGGAATTTGCATACGTTGTCATGCAAATTGCCTGGCCACATTCATTGGAGGCGTGTACTATAAGTACTATGTGTGTCCCACAATGCTTTGCTGTTCATAAGGAGTCTTCCTGTGAAACACTCTGGAGAGTGTCAGCCATGCTCTTGGTTTGAAGATCAGCTTAGAGTAATTCCTGGAAACTGTGATAGGCAGATTCCCTAGTGCAGTTAGGATTGTTTATCTGTTTGTTTGTTCTGATGCTGTTACTACTCTGTACCTGGATCGCGCTAGCCACTTTTTGCTAGTGCTGTGGATCCTATCTCTCGCTTGTCCCTGTTTTCGTGTGTCTGTCTTGTCTGCTACGCTTGCTGGAGGCTCGGTGAGGTAACCGTTAAGCAAGCGCTCGCGTCCTCTGTTTCATGTTTGTCTGTTAATGGTTAGTTAGGCGTGGTTGTCTCTATTGTGCTTAACACGTGGAGACCGCGCATAACCGCGTGCACTGTTGCGAATGAGTGCGGTGTTCGTGGTTAGCTAGCGTTTGTTATTTTCCGTATCTCCTCATTGTATTATTTGCTGTGCCTTTGCTAACCTCGTATTCTGTCCTGATCTGCCTTGTGTCATGTCTGGCGATCGCACCTCTCGCGATCGCGTTCCTATTTCATATCTGCTGTTGTGTGTGCGCGGTCGCGGGGTGGTGACTGGATTGGCGCACACACATACAACCTGTCCCTTTGCTCGTTCTCATTCGCAATCACCTCTCTTGCGATTGCGTTCTGCACTTCGTACAATTCCTGTCTGGCATTTGTGGAGGTACAGAGGATTGGTTCCTCTGCACTCCCCAGCGCCATCTGCCGACAGGAATTTCCCTCTACAGGTGCGTAGCACCTTTTGCTGGGTGCCTGCAATTACACGCTTGTGGAGGATTTCCACCGTGTCAGCGCACGCGTTGTGCGCTGATCACGGAGAAAGTTCCACAATCGTTACAGTATGAACAGCCCAACCCAAAACCCCAGTGTAGACGGAAATTCCGATTTGTACGATTTTGTCAAGTTTGGGTCCTGTGTCTTTAAGAGCTTTAAAAGACTAAATTCAGAGACCAAGGCGGAATTTCTTTCTGAATGTGTGAGGTTTTGCCTGAATCCCACCTTTCAGATTTCTGATCCGTCCGCATCGGCTATTCTGTTTGCCTATGTGCTTTTAAAAAACGATTTGTTCACCTGGGCATATGATGTGCTAAAAACCAATTCTTGGAATGATAATCTGTATCAGTTTCTTGCAGTGATATTCTCTCACTGGTTTAAACTGCCTGGCTTACCACCTTACCAGGTCAGCTGATCTTTCCCTTCCATGCAAAACTTTTCAGTATGACAATCAGTTCAATGTGTCTGTTGCCACTTCAGGTTTTAAACAGCAGACATGCAAAGTGGCTAAAAAGAGAAAAACTAAAAAACGCAAGCATCAGAATAAAACACTCCCTATTGATGTTTATAATGATGTTGTTCCGTCTCCGGCTTTTTTGCCCCAATCCAAAGCTTATGTGGATCCTGCTATAGGTAGGATCGCACACTATATTAAAGCAGTTAAAAAATCTGTTCTTGTTCCTGAACTCCACCCATATGGAGATTATTTGGATACTGGCCTGTTTGAACCCCCATTTGCTTCCTGGGATGTTGGGGCCTTGCTGCAAGAATTCGATTTTGATTGGAAAGCCTTTTGCGATTTTTACATCGCAAAAAGCGAAAATGTCTTGAATGCTTGTCTCGATTCAATGTACCTTCTGATTGATTCCGATGAATGTGACAAGGATGATGTGGATTTGGTGATTTATGTGTGGCAGACGATTTTGGATGAGTTGCACACACACCAACCAATTGATTCCAATAAAGAGACATCGTTGTCGGATGATTGTTCCTGCCTTTCTGGGGTAAAGCATGTGAGTCTTGACTTTGTGCAATCTGAAATGAATGAGTGTGCCGCTGTGGTTGATTCCTGCGCGAATCCTGAAGAATTCTCTCCTGACAGTGTGCAGTTTGAATCTGTGCGATCTGATGTCTGTTTCTCGGATTTTCCTGCAGATTGTGATCGGCATGAGTCTGCCGGTTTCCTCAAGGATGTGTGGGATCCTTTTTCATTTAGAAACAGATCTTTGAGATCTTCCGTCTGTGACCCTGCTATGGGGAAAATTTCTCGACTATGCAGCGTCAAAAGTAAAATTAATATGACTAATAAAGTTTATCCTGTTGATGTCACTATTTCTTCTGCAAATGAGTCTCTGTCTCACCCTGTTCACACCTGTAAGGACCCGTTGCCTGATGACAGTTGCTCCAGTGTTTCGGTCCTAGATGCCTTGCAGTCTGCTCCGCAGATCGCGGAGGTTTGCGCTATGGAAGCATCAGTTTCACAACCTAAAGTGAATTTTGATTCGCAGGTTTTGCGTTCTGATTCCTCGGATTCGACATTGTTAGCCGAATCTAAGAGTGAGACAGCGCTTCGGTTTTGCGAATCTGATGTTGAACCTTCTTTGCCTTATTCAGAGATGTTTTCTCTGAACCTGCCCTGTACCATGAATGAAAACATGTTTTCCTCTCACACTGACGGTTGTGAGCCCCTTTCTTGCTCTGAGGGAAGTGCTGATTCTGCACCCTGTACTCTGGATGAGTCAATGTGGCCTTGCTTAGAATCCCCTGCAGTGTCCCTAGAGGCTCGTCTAGGTATTGCCACTATACTCACCTGTTTTTCTGCAGTTTTGGAGTTACAAGCTAGTTTGACTGCCACACAGAATTCGGGGTACAGTGAGAATGAAGTTAGGGAGTCAGTGTGTGTTCCAGTAAATATTCCTGTACATCCCGCTAATTATGATGAAGTTCAGTCTCAGGTTATGGTGGAACCATTCCTGGGACATCTGCCCTGTCCACAAAATAAAGTTTCAGTTTTGCCCTGTAACTTGGATAGTTCAGAATCCTTCTTAGGAAACTTGAAAAAGGATGTTCCTGAGGTCCTGTCTGACCTCCTGGAGATCTCCGAGTTCCTCCCAAAAGGTGCAGAACTTGTAGGAGACGTCTCCTGCCCCCCAAGTCCTACTGAGGTGTTGCCCACTTCAGTAGGCATTGCTGCCTTGCTGGCTACCTTTTCAGCTCTGGTGGAGCTTCAGTCATGTATAATCAATGATAATATTGCAGTCACAGAAATTTCTGAATTTGAGTCTAAACCTTCGTTTGAAAGTCCAGTGCTTGTGACCACTACTCGTGATGATTCTATGCCCGGTCCTGGTTTTGGTTTTCTCGTCTCGGTCTCTGAGGTTGGCAGTTCCCCGACATGTCCTGAGGTCTCTCCTGTGCTGGTGTACCCCAGTGTGCTCTGTGACCCAGAAAGCCCAAGTGTGCCTCGGTTACCAGCGTACTCAGATGCTTCCTCGGTGGAGACATGTTCTGATTTAGCCTGCCTTCTTGCATGCCCAGAAGTGGTCCCTGAAAGTCTTGATCTTGATGGGTGTCCTCGTAATTCTGAATCCGGAATTGTCATTGGTTCCATGGGGGTTCTTGGTAGTTCTCCATGTGAGCCTGGTGATTGTTCTGCCCTCTTGGGATCTCTGTGGAGCTTCAAAAGGTTCTGGGAGATTCTGGGAGAAATTTTGCTTGGTACCCTGGATAAGATAAACGGTGGCTTTTGTGTTGTAAGGGACACTTTGAACAGGTTTTGTGGTAGATTTGGTATTTTCGGACGCTCCTTGGAAGGTGGTGGGTATTGTCTGGAGGGTTTCGGTGGCTTCTTCTCTGGTATCCACAGTCCTGATGGGTGTTACGCTGAGACTTGTAGTGCTGATGGGCATGTTTCGGTGGCTTCTGTTTCCGATGAGGTCGGTTTCGGGTGGACTGACTCTGGAATTGGACTTTGTCGGGCTGTCCCGACCTTCATGAGTCTTCAGTTTGAGTCTGTTGCTAATAGCACTTTTGAGGGTCGTCTGGAATTCGACCCTGGAGGGGGGGGGTGGGGGGTACTGTGATGATTTGCTCAGCTGCCTGTGCAGGCAGGCAGCTTTTTGACCATTGTGTAGGTTTGCATGCTGCAGGACTCTGGAAAGAAGAGCTTCTGTCAGTTTTGCAGCTTGTGCTTGCTGAGAAATTTGCATACGTTGTCATGCAAATTGCCTGGCCACATTCATTGGAGGCGTGTACTATAAGTACTATATGTGTCCCACAATGCTTTGCTGTTCATAAGGAGTCTTCCTGTGAAACACTCTGGAGAGTGTCAGCCATGCTCTTGGTTTGAAGATCAGCTTAGAGTAATTCCTGGAAACTGTGATAGGATCCTTCTGTTCTGTCTCCTGGGATCGCGCTAGCCACTTTTCGCTAGCGCTGTGGATCCTTCTGTTCTGTTTCCTGGGATCGCGCTAGCCACTTTTCGCTAGTGCTGTGGATCCTTCTGTTCTGCTACTCTGTACCTGGATCGCGCTAGCCACTTTTCGCTAGTGCTGTGGATCCTATCTCTCGCTTGTCCCTGTTTTCGTGTGTCTGTCTTGTCTGCTACGCTTGCTGGAGGCTCGGTGAGGTAACCGTTAAGCAAGCGCTCGCGACCTCTGTTTCATGTTTGTCTGTTAATGGTTAGTTAGGCGTGCTTGTCTCTATTGTGCTTAACACGTGGAGACCGCGCATAACCGCGTGCACTGTTGCGAATGAGTGCGGTGTTCGCGGTTAGCTAGCGTTTGTTATTTTCCGTATCTCCTCATTGTATTATTTGCTGTGCCTTTGCTAACCTTGTATTCTGTCCTGATCTGCCTTGTGTCACATCTGGCGATCGCACCTCTCGCGATCGCGTTCCTATTTCATATCTGCTGTTGTGTGTGCGCGGTCGCGGGGTGGCGACTGGATTGGCGCACACACATACAACCTGTCCCTTTGCTCGTTCTCATTCGCAATCACCTCTCTTGCGATTGCGTTCTGCGCTTCGTACAATTCCTGTCTGGCATTTGTGGAGGTACAGAGGATTGGTTCCTCTGCACTCCCCAGCACCATCTGCCGACAGGAATTTCCCTCTACAGGTGCGTAGCACCTTTTGCTGGGTGCCTGCAATTACACGCTTGTGGAGGATTTCCGCCGTGTCAGCGCACGCGTTGTGCGCTGATCACGGAGAAAGTTCCACAATCGTTACAGGTGAGGTACTGAACACTTTTGTGACTTAGGCGACTTCTCTTCTCAGTGACAATGCCTCCAGCTGCACTGAAGGTCCTTTCTGACAGGACGCTTGAGGCAGGGCAAGTGGACAGAAGTTGGATGGCAAATTGGGACAGCTCTGGCCACAGGTCAAGCCTGCGCACCCAGTAGTCCAAGGGTTCATCGCTGCTCTACTTTCACACTTAAGGCCAGGTAGTCGGCAACCTGCCGGTCCAGGCATTGGTGGAGGTTGGATCCGGAAGTGCAAAGACTAAAGAATGTCCGCATGTCCGACATCACCATGAGATCACTGGAGCGTCCTGTCCTTGCCTGCGTGGACATGGGAGGATTACTGGCAGTGGTACCTTTATTGAGTTGTGCTGTGACATCATCCTTAAACGTATTGTGAAGCATAGTTGCCAGCTTGTTCTGCATCCTTTCTGCCTTCTGGTGAGTTGGTAACATGTCCGGCACTTTGTGCCTATATCGAGGGTCTAGTAGCGTGGCCACCCAGTACAGCTCATTCCCCTTGAGTTTTTTTTATACGTTTGTCCCTCATCAGGCTGGACAGCATGAAAGACGACATCTGCACAAAGTTGGATGCAGACGTACTATCCATCTCCTCTTGCTCTTCCTCAGTGACGTCAGGTAAGTCCTCCTCCTCCCCCCAGCCATGAACAATACCACAGGAAGGTCGAGCAGCACAAGCCCCCTGCGAGGCCTGCTGCAGTTGTTCTTCTGCTGCCGCCTCCTCCTCCAAAGAAACACCTTCCTCATCATCCGAGTCTGACTCCTCTTCCCCACATGACTCTTCCTCCTCCCCCCTCTGTGCTGCTGCAGGTGTTGAGGAAACATCTGATTCTGATGTAAATTGCTCCCACAACTGTTCCTGCCGCAACTGTTCCTCTTCACGCTCCTCCAAAGCTTGATCCACCACTCTACACACGGCACGCTCCATGAAGTAAGCGTGTGGGATCAAGTCGCTGATGGTGCCTTCACTGCGACTTACCAGGTTGGTCACCTCCTCAAACGGCCACATGAGCCTGCATGCATTTCGCATCAGTGTCCAGTTGTTGGGCCAGAACATCCCCATCTCCCCAGATTGTGTCCTTTTACTGTAATTGTACAGGTACTGGGTGACGGCTTTCTCCTGTTCTAGCAGGCGAGAGAATATGACCAGGGTCGAATTCCAGCGAGTCGGGCTATCACATATCAAGTGTCTCACTGCCAAGTTGTTTCTCTGCTGAATGTCCGCAAAGCGTGCCATGGCCGTGTAAGACTGCCTGAAATCCCCACACAACTTCCTGGCCTGCTCCTGGCCTGGGTACTTTGGCACAAATTTTTGAATGACTAGATTCAGCACATGTGCCATACAGGGTACATGTGTCAGCTTTCCCAAATTTAATGAGATTGCTGCCGTTGTCACACACACCACGTTGCCGATCTCCAGCTGGTGCGAGGTCAGCCACTGATCCACCTGTTTGTTAAGAGCAGCCGGGAGAGCTGGTCCAGTGTGACTCTCCGCTTTGAGGCAAGACATGTCTAATATGGCGTGACACCGTCGTACCTGGCATGCAGCATAGGCCCTGGGGAGATGGGGCTGTGTAGCTGGAGAGGAGATCGAAGCACCAGTAGAGTTGAAGTGCCACTCAGCCAAGGAGGAGGACGAAAGCAAAGAGGATGTAGCAGGAGGAGAAGAGGTGGCAGGAGGCCTACCTGCAAGCCATGGAGGTGTCACAAGTAGGTCCGCTGCACAGCCACATACTCCCTGCTTGGCATCGGTCACCAGGTTGACCCAATGGGCTGTGTAAGTATTGTACCTGCCCTGACTGTGCTTGGCAGACCAGGCATCCGTGGTCAGGTTGACCCTTGACCCAACGCTGTGTGCCAGAGATGACACCACTTGCCTCTCAACTTCACGGTACAGTTTGGGTATCGCCTTTTTAGAAAAATAATTGCAGCCTGGTATCTTCCACTGCGGTGTCCCAATGGCCACAAATTTACGGTAGGCCTCAGAGTCCACCAGCTTGTATGATAACAGCTGGCGAGCTAACAGTTCCGCCAAGCTAGCTGTCAGACGCCGGGCAAGGGGGTGACTGGCACAAATTGCCTTCTTCCGCTAAAAGATTTCCTTCACGGACACTTGGCTGCTGTGGGCAGAGGAGAAGGAACCGCTCAAGGGCAGAGGCGGAGTGGAGGAGGGTGGCTGTGAAGGTGCAAGGTAGAAAGCGGCTGAAGATGCTGCACCTGAAGGAGGAAGAGGAGAAGGACGGTGGCTTTTATGTTGTGTGCTGCTTTTGCTCAGGTGCTCTTCCCATTGCAGTTTGTGCCTTTTCTCCATGTGCCTTCATAAGGCACTTGTCCCTACGTGAGTGTTGGCCTTTCCACGGCTCAATTTTTGGAGGCAGAGAGAACAGATGGCATTGCATCTGAGGCAGACACATTAAAAAATGTCCAAACCGCTGAGCCCCCCTGGGGTGATGGCACTATGGTGGCATCAGCAGCTGATGTTGAAGGGCATGTTGGCTAGCTGTACATAGGTGGCGATACATGGCGCTGGACACTGCCACCAGCTGTTTCTGACGACAAGCTCCCCCTGCTTCTTTCAGGAACTTGTCTCCTCCTACTCCTCTCTGACTCCCCCTCTGAACTGTCCCCTCGGTCATCTTGTCTATTAGGAACCATGTGGGATCCGTATCATCATAATCATCATAATCATCCTGCCCAGCTTCGCTTGCTTCAGACACTTCCAAAACTGCACCAACAGCAGGTA
Organism: Hyperolius riggenbachi; assembly: GCF_040937935.1. Lineage (NCBI taxonomy): Eukaryota > Metazoa > Chordata > Amphibia > Anura > Hyperoliidae > Hyperolius > Hyperolius riggenbachi. Next base: position 168,269,858 of record NC_090652.1, on the reverse strand, counting down.
CTTCATCATCCTCCTCCTCACACATTACGTCCATAGTGTCGCCGCCTAACTCAGAAATATGAGGTGGTGTAACTTGCTTAGCGCCTTCATCTGGTTGTAACAATAATGGCTGTGAATCAGTTAATTCCCCAAAAATTAACTCCTGCGAAGTGTCAAATGCAATGGATGTGGTGCTTGTAGTAGCGCTGGTGGCTGCGGAAGATGAGGTGTTTTGTGTTAAATAGTCAACCATGTCCTGACAATCTTGGGAGTTGATGGGACGTGCCTTCTTCTGAGCACTGTACTTTGGCCAGGGCCGCACAAAATCACATCAACACGACCTTGCACAGACCTGCCGGGTGGCCTTCCTCTGGGTCTGCCTTTACCTCTGCCTGTTTTGTCCGTTGTGTCCATATCAGGGGGGATGAAGTGAAAGGTATGCACTGACCTGACTAATACAATGTGCAGTCACACAGGTGCAGTTAACAGGTATACACAGAGTGGTATATCACACTGCGTGCACTGACATAGGTAGGTGGGTGCACTGAACACAACAGGTAGGTATATGCAGTGATGGGTATTACAATGTGCACCTGTCACACACAGACAGGTATCGGACAGGCACAGTGACACTGCGTGTGCTCAACTCATGTAGGTAGGTGGGTGGGTGCACTGTGAACAACAGGTAGGTATGTATATGCAGTAATGGCTATTACAATGTTCACCTATCACACACAGACAGGTAGCGGACAGGCACAGTGACACTGCGTGCGCTCAACTCACGTAGGTAGGTGGGTGGGTGCACTGTGAACAACAGGTAGGTAGGTATATGCAGTAATGGGTATTACAATGTACACCTGTCACACACACAGGTAGTCACTGAATGTGCTGGGCCTGGCAGTGGCACACACACAGTATGAATTATCAAGGCTGTCTATGCAACACAAGTGTCAGTGAGACACACAGAAAAAAATAGATCACAAGAACAAGATTAGCTCTCAAAAGAGCTGTTGTGGGGTGCTATTTTAGCAGTAATAAGAATCAGCAAGGAGCAAGCTAACAAGCCTACAACAGCCTAACTAATCTTTCCCTATGAAAGTCTGCAGCAGCAGCAGCAGCTGTCCCTTCTCTATTTACTGTAGGCACATAAGTGAGTAAAATGGCCAGCGATGCCTGCCTTTTATAAGGGGGGAGTAGCTCCAGGAGGGAGTGTAACCTGATTGGCTACAATGTGCCTGCTGACTGTGATGTAAATTGTAGAGGGTCAAAGTTGACCCTAATGATGCATTATGGGGCGAACTAAACTTCCGCAAAAGTTTGCGGTTCTCCGCGATCGCGAACCCCCGGAAGTTCACCGTGAACCGTTCGGGCCATCTCTACTTGCTAGTACTGCTGACTCATCTGGCAATGGAGAGGGAGGCTGGCCATTACTGTGGGCTCATCTGACTATGGAGAGGGAGGCTGGCCATTACTGCGGGTACATCTAGCTATAAGAAGAATGGCTGTCCATTACTACGGGCATATTTGGCAATGGGAAGGGGTATACAGTCAAGATTAAGATGGTGGCAGATTACAGTAGTTTTTCCCGCATTAAACTGGTATTTTCTTCTTTTTTTTAGAAATGGATACCATTAATCTTGTACTAAAACGAAAACGTAGGTCATATGAAGCGGCTTTCAAGCTCAAGGTGGTAGCAAGAGCAGAAGAAAACAATAACAGTATTGCAAGTAGGAAATTTTGAGTTGATGAAAAACAAGTGAGGGAGTGTCGTAAAATGAAGGCCGAGTTAAAGAGACACTGAAGCGAAAAAAAAAATTATGATATTATGATTTGTATGCGTAGTACAGCTAAGAAATAAAACATTAAGATCAGATACATCAGTCTAATTGTTTCCAGTACAGGAAGAGTTAAGAAACTCCAGTTGTTATCTCTATGCAATAAAGCCATTAAGCTCTATGACTTTGAAAGTCGTGGAGAGGGCTGTCTTCTGACTTTTATTATCTCAACTGTTTTCTTTTTCTCTGCCAGAGGAGAGGTCATTAGTTCACAGACTGCTCTGAAAGAATCAATTATAATGCTGAGTGTTGTGTAATCTGCACATATTAGTGAATGATGCAATGTTAGAAAAAACACTATATACCTGAAAATAAAAATATGAGAATATTTTCTTTGCTGCTAATCTTCTAGTAATTATTCATAGTACACAACCAATTCATTATATCATATATTTTTTTTCGCTTCAGTGTCTCTTTAACACAGATTCCAAAAGCTAAGAAATCTCAACGTTGTCCAACAACTCCTTATAAGGCTCTAGAGAGTGAATTGCACAAATGGGTTCCAGAGTGTCAGCAAAATGGTCACTGTGTAACACGCATGGGAATACGGCTACGTTACCTTTAAATGGCAAAGGAAGAAAAGTACAAGGTACCAGGCATTGAAAATTTGCTGCGTCAGCAGGATGGTGTACCCGCTTCATGAATCGGTTTGGCCTATTTTTGCGACAAAGAACAAAGATCTCACAGAAGTTGCTGCAAGACCTTAGAGAAAAAGTGACATCTTTCGACTCATTCATTATCAAACAGAGGAAGCTTCATAATTATGACTTGGGAGACATCGGGAACATGGATGAAACAGCCATGACTTTTGATCTTCCGAGCACTAGAACAGTGGCAAGTTTGGGAGAGAAAAACTATTTTTGGCAGAACTGCAGGAAATATAAAAAAATCATTTAACAGTTGTCCTGTCATGTTTGGCTAATGGAACCAAGCTGCAGCCTGTCATCATTTTTAAAAGAAAGACATTGCCTAAAAATGTAAAATTCCCACCACGAGTCACTGTGCGCACCCAAGTTAAAGGTTGGATGGATGAACAAGGAACAAACAAATGGCTGTCTTAAAGAAAAAACATCTTTGCTGGTTTGGGATATGTTCAGGGCCCACATATCTGATGGCATTAAAGAACTTGCAAAATCTAGTCAAGTTACTTTAGCTGTTATTCCAGGTGGACTAACATCTGTATTGCAGCCCCTGGATGTTTCTTTAAACAAACCCTTTAAAGACCGGGTGCGCAAGATGTGGCATGAGTGGATGTCATCAGGTCAAGCTCAACTGACAAAAAGTGAAAATCTAATGAAGCCAAGCATAGAACTTATTACACAGTGGGTATGAGATGCATGGGAAGACATTCCTGAAGAGATGGTGAGACGTTCCTTCCTGAAATGTGGCATATAAGCAATGCTTTGGATGGCAGTCAGGACAGTGCTTCATACGAGGATGACAGCAGTGATGGGGATGAAAATGAAGTCAGTGATGAAGACATCTATACAGATGAACCCACACCACTTGCAGATGTGTTCGCAGATACAGATGATGAGGGATCAATTTTTGAAGGATTTTGAACTGTTTTAGCTTGGATGCTGCTTGTACTTTTGAGTTATTGTTTACTGTATACCATATTGCGTTGGTTGTGCCGATTCTTCACTAGAGCTAGTTTACTACAGTTGTCGTAGGTTTCTCTAGTCTTTTTAGAGATATTGCAACTTCACCGTAGAGTCTTTGAGTCATAGCCTATGGTATAATGAGCCTATACCAGAATTTAGTGCAGTCATTATTTAGACTCATGTTCTTCTCTTTAAAATAAATATTTTAAAACATATACTGTTTTGATGTCTGAATTAATGTAATTTTATTTGCATTTACTATACTTTTGTTATTGAAACTCAGGAGCCACTGCATTCCCCCGGCTTATATGCGAGTCAATCATTTTTTTTCCAGTTTTTTAAGGTAAAAGTTGGGGGGTTTGCTTACATGCGAGTAAATACGGTACCTATGGCTTTCTTCAGCCCCCTCTGCACCGATCGCTCCCACAATACCTTCCTTTGCCTCCTTGTTCTCTGAGTAGAAGCCCCATACGTTTTGCCAGTTGGCGCATGTGCAGTGCGGCTGTGCGCGCATCCTGTCTCGCTCCTGCACCTGGGAGCAACTGCACCTGCAGGAGCATGGCAGGGAGTACGGGCACAGTCGGCCAGCGCATTCGCATTGCGCCTCGACAGGCTACGCTAACGGGGCTCATACCGGGAGAATGAGAAAAATGGTGTGGTAGCGATCGGTGCGGAGGGGGCTAGAGGAAGCTCCAGGTATGTACCTGTATAAAACTTTTATACCTTTTCGTCTCAGGTTTCCTTTAAAGCGGTATCGTCACCATAAAAATCAAATTTCGACAGCAACTGGTCTGAGTGTATTAAGTGATAAAGATGCTAATCCTGCATTCAAAACTTTCAAAACTTTTTCTGCTGTTATGATTTGGAGTTATCACATACTTAAGGAACACTGGCCCTTTAGTAGTCGTGCCAAAGAATTGCATGCTGGGGGTTCTTTTTATCTATAATCTATTCCTCCTCTTCCCTTTATTTCCCTGCCAGCTTCTTATCTGAAGCCTAATCCCCTACTCACTTGTGTTTACAAGCAAGGCTGAGGTGACTCAGCGATTGGAGGAGACAAGAAAAAAAGTAAAGGGCAGAAATGACATCACGAGTTAGCCTTAACTGTGGGCAAAAGACATGGCCCCCACCAGGAAAAGAATTCTCGTAATTTACTATATAACATTCACTGAAATCAAAACGTGGACAGTATAATACATGTGTTATGTAAGTAGATCAAGTATTTATCTACTTATATATGTGTTTTTTTCCCTGGCATAGAATGGCTGATCCTACTGCTTTAAGTTAATGTGCCTTGTACTGTTATAGCAATATATAGTCAGATAGCACTTTTCTTCACTTGTAAGCACTGTACAAGTGTTATCTGTCATTTATGTTTCTCTGTAGCTCATGATCCTTTTATCTTGATTGAGATACTGTCCTTATCCATGCATGTAATTAAAATGTACTATTTCAATGCCTTAGTAAACTTCTTTTTGTTAAAGAAAAACATTCCCTGGTACCTAGCCTGCTGCTTTCTGCACAAATATATTTGTTATATTCCTCTAGATTTCTGGCGTCTTTCGGTTTCTCCCTGCGCCCAAAATACAGTTGGTGAGAACATATGTATGCACCAAACCCACTTTACAAAATAGGTTTTAGAATGTGGTTACTGTCAACGGGGGGCTTTTTTGTAGCTCACCTGCACAAAATAACCCCTTAGTAAAATTACCCACCAACTGTCTATGTTTATGAAGAGGCCTGAGAGCACTTTAGTAGTTAAAGCATAAATTAAAAAGATCTCATCTGTGTGAGTTTGCTCATAACCGTCTGCAAATACACCTATATATCGGGCAATTGTGATATGATCACTAAGATTTAAGAAAATATGGTTTATTCAATGTAATGATCAAAAATTCTTGTGATAAAAAAAATGATTTAAATATCTGCAGAAATAATTATATCAGTAGGCCTGCAGCAAACAGTTGCTTAGTGGGTGTGTTTGTGACTGGACAAAAGGTTCTGTAGTTTATCAATGTATCTATTAGTGTTGTACTGCCAAACTACTAAAAAGATACAAGTTTTCTCAATTCTTGTCCAGTTTTTTTTTTATTGTTTTTTAAACAGTATACAGAGATAAGTAAAATAATTTGCACTTTCATATTAACATCAATTTCATATTGAAACAGTATTAGGCAATTCTTGTCCAGTTCTTAATGCTTACACAAGTCAGCCTCTATTCTTATTTATAAATTCTCTGGCATGGTCACACTGTAGATTCCTCAGGACCCACCCTCTACTTTGAAATGTCTGTTCAAAAGCAGTGTCTGTAGTTTCTCCAGCTCTGTAAAAAACCCCTATAAACCACACTAATTTTGATAGTGTATCTGCAATTGTTAACATGGAATTCACCCTATCATTTTCTCTTGAAAAATCTAACCTGAACAAAAGGCTAGCCTGCATTGTTTACCTCACACACCTACCGTATTTTACGTTGTATAAGACACACTTTTTTTCCCCCAAAAAAAGTCCCTGCGTCTTATACGACGAATACAGAGAATCCCTGACTAATGAACACCCGGCGATAGAAACTGTCGACCCGCCGGCACATTGACCCTGTGTATGTTGCGCTGCCCGACCCCTCCCCCCCCCTGGTATGCTCACTCGTATGTTCCTCTGCCCCCTCCATGTATGCTGCGCTGCCCCCCGTATGAATGCTGCGCTGCACCCGTATGCCCGCATGTTTCTCTGCCTACCTGTATAAGGATAAAGAAACGACAGCTAATGTGTTTGTGTGTGTGTATATATATATATATAAAAAGCATGTGGAGTTGCAGCACACAGCTCTTCTCTTTATTAGAGCAAATAAACTTGAAAAACAGCAGACAGTTTCGGTCATCCCCGACCTTTATCAATTCGTCCCCAACCTTTATCAATGGCATTGATAAAGGTCGAGGATGACCGAAACTGTCTGCTACTTTTCAAGTTTATTTGCTCAATAAAGAGAAGAGCTGTGTGCTGCAACTCCATGTGTTTTTTCACTATACACACGCACGCACACACACACACACACACACACACACACACACACACACACACACACACACACACACACACACACACACACACACACACACACACACACACACACACACACACACACACACACACACACACACACACACACACACACACACACACACACACACACACACACACACACACACACACACACACACACACACACACACACACACACACACTGTATATGAAATGTGGGCATGAATGATACAATCTTGACAATGGAAGTGTCATCTTAAGTCCAGTACCTAACACTTGAATACCTTGTGAACCTTGTAAAAATCCTGTATTCTCTTTTGCTTCTAACGAAGTTAACGCGGATCCGAGATGAAAAACTAACTATAACAAGTAACTTGTCTATATATTGTAATGGTTAGCGGAGATGCCGCCGCGGAGACAAGTGGCATGGCGGCTATCTCCGCGTATCAGCCGGCGGCTTCGGCCGCGCAGTTACATGTTGGTGCTCTGCCTGGTCCTTCTATTGCACATAGATTGAGGGCTTCACGTGCGCGCCAGGACCTTTATGCGAATAGAAGGGGAGTCAGCTGATCTGTCAGGTCAACTGACTCCAAACGCTATCTCGGATTGGCTGAGTGACTGGGGCGGCGCTGCGGAGCTGCTATGTATATATAGTGGTAGTCTGTCAGTTGCTCCGTGTCTGCTGTTGCAAATGCTAACGTGTGAGCGCTCAGACCTAGTCAGGTCCCAAAGTGTGCTAGAACCAGCCGGAGCTGGGGATCCACACTTAGCCAGATTCTGTTGATAGCTTAAAGTACTAATTCATTGTATTATCTGTTATGACCTTCTGCTTCCATTGACTATTCTCCTGCTTACTGACTCTGTACCTCTGCTCATCTGATTCATGTTGCCGACTCTGCCTGAACCTGACACTGAATCAGTCTTCTGTCTTTGTACCTTATCTGTCCGTACGTTGCCTACTCTGCTTGTCTGACCTTTCTTGCCTCACCAGTGGGCCTAGCCACTGGCAAGGGATCTGTGGCATTTTACCTGCTCCTCAGGTGAAGCCCAACTGCAGCACTGTCTGTAACACTTGCTCCTCAGGTGTCCCTTGGCTGCAGTGTAGTCTTAATCACCTGCTCCTCAGGTGATCAGCCTTAGCAGCACTGTCTGTAACACCTGCTCCTCAGGTGTCCACTAGTTGCAGTATAGTCTTAATCACCTGCTCCTCAGGTGATCATCCTTGCAGCACAGTCAGTGGTCCCTGCTCCTCAGGTGTCCACTGGCTGCAGTACTGTCTGAGTCACCCGCTCCTCGGGAGATCTCCTCTTCCTCATTACTGTTGCACCAAACACTATCTCACATTGGTTGTCCTGTGTCCGGCTATACTAGTATTATTGGTGATTCTGCAGATCACCACATAATCAGGTATAAGAAAAAGAACAGAGGCGCCAGCAGAATAAAAATAGTAACCAATTAAAACCAATTAAAATGTTGGTGACGGGGGTGGACCTGTCTCCCCAACGAAAACACACAACCGCTGTATGATATAACAAATTTAATCAAATTTAGTGAGTACTCCAACAAAAAATTGCAACGCGTTTCTCGGGTCTCAAGCCCGCTTCCTCAGGCAAAATGCAACAGGAGCAACTGTAACATAAACACATAAAAATTCATATAATAAAAAAATTATAGATAAATAATAATAATAATAATAGTAATAATACTAGTGCTAACAAGAACATGCATAAGATATATAGCACACATTAAAATTCATAAGACCACGGTTATCTGTAATTGTTAATCGGGGAGATAGATCACAGTAAGAACTCCTTAAAGGGATACTGTAGGGGGGTCGGGGGAAAATGAGCTGATCTTACCCGGGGCTTCTAATGGTCACCCGCAGGCATCCTGTGCCTGCGCAGCCACTCCCCAATGCTCCGGCCCCACCTCCAGTTCACTTCTGGAATTTCTGACTTTAAAGTCAGAAAACCGCTGCGCCTGCGTTGCCGTGTCCTCGCTCCCGCTGATGTCACCAGGAGTCTACTGCGCAGACACAGACCATACTGGGCCTGCGCTGGGCGCTCTTGATGACATCAGCGGGATCGAGGACACGGCAACGCAGGTGCAGTGGTTTTCTGACTTTAAAGTGAGAAATTCCAGAAGTGAACCGGAGGTGGGGCCGGAGCATCGGTGAGCGGCTGCGCGGGCACAGGATGTCTACGGGGGACCATTAGAAGCCCCGGGTAAGTTCAGCTCATTTTCCCCCGACCCCCCTACAGTATCCCTTTAAAGAAGCAAGCCCTGGGTTAATCATATATAAAGAAAAGGCAAATACATATACGTATATATACACACGCATCATAATGACCCAAGAGTGATTACTATAAGTAGTGGGTTGTTACCTGTATACACGGGGCAAACATTACCACATATATACACACACACCCCCACCACCCATTCCTATTGTGGGGAGAGGGACCTACCAGCGCAACAATGATGGCGCCCGGGCACTCATTGCCCTTACATGACGCACCTACGCACCTCCGCTATGAACTAATAGGAGGACGCGCAACACGGCTTCCGCTGGTTGAAACCAAATCCTTCCGTTACCAGTCTACGAACGGAGGGTATTTGAATAGCTGGTGTGGCGCCCATTCGGTGCAGAGACGCTACACTAGCTTACACTACTGCGCTGGTAAGTCCCTCTCTATACTACCCACAGCGCTGCGCTGGTAAGTCCCTTTCTTTACTATCCACAGCACTGCGCTGGTAGGTCCCTCTCCCCACAACTTATAGTCCTCCTATCATAGTGAAGACTAGGGAATGAGGACATCTTTGAACGGGGCTCTACCCATCTAGGGGGACGTAGCATTACATGCTCTAGGCCACTTACATTGGGCTAATCATTAACATGCACATTATCTTCTTTTACCATATTACCAATAAGGATGCTGAGTGGATAGGAATGGGTGGTGGGGGTGTGTGTGTATATATGTGGTAATGTTTGCCCCGTGTATACAGGTAACAACCCACTACTTATAGTAATCACTCTTGGGTCATTATGATGCGTGTGTATATATACGTATATGTATTTGCCTTTTTTTTATATATGATTAACCCAGGGCTTGCTTCTTTAAGGAGTTCTTACTGTGATCTATCTTCCCGATTAACAATTACAGATAACCGTGGTCTTATGAATTTTAATGTGTGCTATATATCTTATGCATGTTCTTGTTAGCACTAGTATTATTACTATTATTATCATTATTATTATTATTATTTATCTATAATTTTTTTATTATATGAATTTTTATGTGTTTATGTTACAGTTGCTCCTGTTGCATTTTGCCTGAGGAAGCAGGCTTGAGACCCGAGAAACGCGTTGCAATTTTTTGTTGGAGTACTCACTAAATTTGATTAAATTTGTTATATCATACAGCGGTTGTGTGTTTTCGTTGGGGAGACAGGTCCACCCCCGTCACCAACATTTTAATTGGTTTTAATTGGTTACTATTTTTATACTGCTGGCGCCTCTGTTCTTTTTCTTGTACATTGGAATCCACCTGGTGGATGGGTGTTTTACCCTTTCTTTTCTACGGAGCGCGACTTCTTTTAGCCTGAGTGGGGACAGGTCTAATCTCCCCATACGCATTGAGAGTGGTTGCCTGAAGCTGGCAACCCATACTTGTGAGTATTATCTCGTCTTTTACTAAATACGCTACTTGTCTACCAGTAATACACTATTGGGGGCTCTCGATTGTCTTTTTGCTTTTTCCACATAATCAGGTATAGCATCTGTATTATTGGTGATACTGCAGATCACCAATAATCAGAAGATCTGTTTTGCTGACACCAATCGTTACAGAACAGCAGACCAAACATTATGGACGCACTGCGTGACCAAGTTGGAGTCCTGACCACTGCGGTAAAAAATCTTACCGGGGTGAGTAATACCCAACAGACTCAGATTACTCAATTGTCTGGGACTGTACAGGTACTCCAAACAGCCGTTGATGCAGTGCGATCCCCTCCAGTCACGGACCTTCGCATGTCCATACCTGAAAAGTTTTCTGGCCATAGATCTGACTTTCAGAATTTTAGGAATCGTGTGTTATCTTATTTTGAGCTGAGGTCTAACTTGTCAGGATCAGAGCACCAGAGGGTAACTTTTATAAAAACCCTCTTGTGAGGAGATTCACAAACATGGGCATATAGTCTTCATGCAGAACATGAGGCCTTATCCTCAGTCCAGGAATTTTTTAAGGCCATGGCCATTATCTATGATGATCCAGATATTTCAATCACTGCTGAAAGGAAATTAAAAACTCTCAGGCAGGGTGGCAATCCGGTGGAAGTTTATGCTGCGGAGTTTAGGAAATGGGCTGTGTCAGCTAGATGGGGAACATATGCATTGCTAGACTGTTTCCTGTCAGGATTGTCCAATGCAGTCTTTGATTTGATGTTAGGGCATCCTGAGCCCGCGACGAAGCAATTTCTTTGGCCGTGCGGGTAGATCACCGCCTGTGCTACCAGACTCTGGTAGGAATACTATAAGATCTGTCTCCCAGTGGTGCTCAGCAGAGCTCGAATATTCGAGTAGCTCGAATATTCGAGCTCTTTTCCAGCTATTCGAGCTCGGTATTCGAGCTCCGAATAGCTGTAGCTATTCGAATGGGCTATTCGCGTACACTCGAATAGCCCATTCACTATTCGAGCTATTCGAGCAAACGGCGCTATTCGAGCTCGGTACCGAGCTCGAATAGCGTCATAGCCCAGATTGATGTCCTTAGAGCCAATCAGAGGGCTCCCAGGCCCTCTGACGGCAGCCAATCACAGAGGGGGACCCTGGCCAGCCCCTACCCTATAAATAGCAGCCGCCATGTTACGTTTCTCCGTCCTTGCCTGAGACTTGCATAGAGAGAGAGTTGCTCCTTTGTGCTTTGGCTTAGCAAGAGCTTTATTGTGGTCATTTACCTAGCGTTTTTGCTCACATACACCTCCTATACACACCTATATTGTTGTTAGTTAGTTAGACATTGTATTTTAGTTAGTAGCTTTTGTGTTACATAGAGACAGGCCAGCTGCTGCAGGCTTACAGCTTTAGGCCTCAGGGCCTGCCTGTGTGGGCAGCTGTCCTCCTGTCCTCTGTTTATTTCTCTCTATTCTATACCAGTATTTCTGCTGTCCTTTACTACTGATTGTATTAGTATTGTAGTTATATACTGTAACTGTACTAGGACACTCACTGTCACTGTTCATAGGCTACTAGCTGCTCCTGCGTGTGTGCACTCACTGTCTGTGTACACACTACACACACTCTATTTCCAAGTTCTGATAACTGATTGATTATTGTAATTGAATATTGTAATTAGTTAGTTGTACTCACTGTTACTATTTACTGTACTAGGAGTCTAGGACACTCAGTCACTGTTCATAGGCTACTAGCTCCTGCGTGTGTGCACTCACTGTCTGTGTACACACTACACACACTCTATTTCCTTCTGATAACTGATTGATTATTGTAATTAGTTAGTTGTACTTACTGTTACTACTTACTGTACTAGGAGTCTAGGACACTCAGTCACTGTTCATAGGCTACTAGCTCCTGCGTGTGTGCACTCACTGTCTGTGTACACACTACACACACTCTATTTCCTTCTGATAACTGATTGATTATTGTAATTAGTTAGTTGTACTTACTGTTACTACTTACTGTACTAGGAGTCTAGGACACTCAGTCACTGTTCATAGGCTACTAGCTCCTGCGTGTGTGCACTCACTGTCTGTGTACACACTACACACACTCTATTTCCTTCTGATAACTGATTGATTATTGTAATTAGTTAGTTGTACTTACTGTTACTACTTACTGTACTAGGAGTCTAGGACACTCAGTCACTGTTCATAGGCTACTAGCTCCTGCGTGTGTGCACTCACTGTCTGTGTACACACACTACACACACTCTATTTCCTTCTGATAACTGATTGCTTATTGTAATTAGTTAGTTGTACTTACTGTTACTACTTACTCTTACTGTACTAGGAGTCTAGGACACTCAGTCACTGTTCATAGGCTACTAGCTCCTGCGTGTGTGCACTCACTGTCTGTGTACACACACTACACACACTCTATTTCCTTCTGATAACTGATTGCTTATTGTAATTAGTTAGTTGTACTTACTGTTACTACTTACTCTTACTGTACTAGGAGTCTAGGACACTCAGTCACTGTTCATAGGCTACTAGCTCCTGCGTGTGTGCACTCACTGTCTGTGTACACACACTACACACACTCTATTTCCTTCTGATAACTGATTGATTATTATAATTAGTTAGTTGTACTTACTGTTACTACTTACTCTTACTGTACTAGGAGTCTAGGACACTCAGTCACTGTTTGTTCATAGGCTACTAGCTCCTGCGTGTGTGCACTCACTGTCTGTGTACACACACTGCACACACTCTATTTCCTTCTGATAACTGATTGCTTATTGTAATTAGTTAGTTGTACTTACTGTTACTACTTACTGTACTAGGAGTCTAGGACACTCAGTCACTGTTCATAGGCTACTAGCTCCTGCGTGTGTGCACTCACTGTCTGTGTACACACTACACACACTCTATTTCCTTCTGATAACTGATTGATTATTGTAATTAGTTAGTTGTACTTACTGTTACTACTTACTGTACTAGGAGTCTAGGACACTCAGTCACTGTTCATAGGCTACTAGCTCCTGCGTGTGCGCACTCACTGTCTGTGTACACACTACACACACTCTATTTCCTTCTGATAACTGATTGATTATTGTAATTAGTTAGTTGTACTTACTGACTGTTACTACTTACTTACTTACTGTACTAGGGACACTCACTCAGTCACTGTTCATAGGCTAGCTCCTGCGCGTGTTTGCGCGTGCGTGCACTCACTGTCTGTAGTGTACACACACTAAATTTACTTGTGATTACTACTGATTATTGTAACTGCTAGTTGTACTTCCTGACTGTTACTACTTACTTACTGTACTAGGGACACTCACTCAGTCACCTCACCCACCAACCCACTCCATTAAAGTACCCCACTTTTCACCCGCCCTTTTAAAAAACTTTTGTCTATACGCCCAAAACATCGAAGATGTCTGGAAGTGGCAGCCAGCGCGGTTTGGGCAAGGGGAAGGGCAGCAAGGGAATCAGGAGGAGAGGGAGCAGCATTGTGGCAAGCCGCGGGCGCGCCACCATGCACAGTTCCGCAGCAGCAGCAGCAGCGTCAGTGGCTAACATTCCTCCCATAGCCACTGGCCGTGGACGCCTTGGGCGCCGCCCAGCAGGAGCATCTGCAACTCACGCTGCAGAGACACAGCAGCAGCAGCGTGTAGCACCTGCTCCGATTTTCCTCCAGCCGGGTCGGAAACGTCCCATTGAGGAAAAGCATGCAGACACTGTGGTGCAACTCATGACGGAGGATGAGCAGCCCGCCATCAGCTCTGCATCTGAGGCCTCCACCCTCACCACCACCACCACCACCCCTGTTCGCAGCAGCCGCCCAGCAGGGTCTGGGGAGGAGGCCAGTTCACCGTCACTCGCCGACCTGTCATTCAGCAGTCTTTTGACCCCAGGCATCATGAGTAAATTGTCTGCTGTTGTTGGCGATCTTGAGGAGGAGATGCTGATGGGCACTTTGGGGGATGAGGGATTGGACAGCAAGACTGTGGCGACAGTCAAGCAGCCCATCCATGCATCAGGAGAGGAGTTTGGGGGGTCCTCATCCCAGCAGGACATGTTTCAGGAGGGGGAGGATGTTGATGACCCGGTGACAGACAGAGACTGGGTGCCACCACCTCCAGGGGATGTCGTCCTCAGCAGCTCTGAGGAGGAGGAGGAGGATGCTCTTGTGGGCCTTGCAAGGAGGCGCATCATTGCAAGCGTTGGCAGCAGCAGTAGGCAGGTCCCACAGCCTGCTGGTGTCTCAGGCTCAGCAGCAGCAGCAGCAGCATCTGCCAGTACCACCACCAGCCGCACCCAAGCCCCCCCCCCAACCACCACAGGGAGACAGGCAGCAGCGCTTCCATGCCGTAGGGGGATGTTTCTGTCACCAATCTGGCGCTTTTTCACCATGCCCACAGTGTACAGCAAGTACGCCACTTGCAACCACTGTCAGCGGAAGTTGAGCAGAGGTGCAGACCCCTTAAAGTTCTGCACCAGCTCGCTCATCAACCACCTTGCTGCGAAACATTTCCACCAGCATCAGGAGTTCCAGAGGCTGAAGGCATCTGGTGCTGGCAGTGGCACCACACCCATCACTGCACAGCCTTCAGCAGCAGCAGCAACAGCAGCCACCCGCCCTCCTGCTCCTCCAGCAGCACCAGCAGGAGTGCGGAAACGCACTGCTCCTCCCCCCTCTGCAACTCCTGCCGCCGACACTGAGGCCTGTTCTGGCAGCCAGTCCTCAGTGGCCTCCTCCGCTGTGTCTGCTGATTCCCGTGCCAGCAAAAGGCCACGCCAGAGCCTTTTGAGCGAGTCCTTCCAGGGGGTGGTTAGGGCTCTGCCTCCCAGCAGCCGTCGCGTGCGGCAGCTGAACGGCTTGCTGGCACGGGCCATGTGCTCCCAACTCCTGCCGTACACGCTCGTGCAGGAGGGGAGCGACATTCGTGCGCTGCTTGCTTGCGCAGCCCCAGACTGGCAGCTCCCCAGCAGACACTTTTTCTCCCGCAAGGCCATTCCTGCACTGCACCGCTTTGTGATGGCCAATGTGGAGCGAGGGCTGGAGCACGCGGTTGGTGAAAGGGTCCACGTCACCATGGACTCCTGGAGCAGCCGCTTCGGGACAGGCCGCTACCTGTCCTTCACTGTCCACTGGGTCAGCTTGGTGGAAGGGGGTGAGGATGGGAGAGCAGCAGCGGGCACAGCAGCAGCAGCAACACAGTGGGTGGTGCCACCCCGCAGGGTCAGGGGAACTGCAGCAGGTTCCTCCGATCCTCTGCCATCCTCCGGCACACCTGGCCAAACCCCCCGCCTCAGCAGCAGCGTGAAGGCCCGCCACTGCCAAGCGCTGCTGCACTTGGTCAGCCTTGGGAAGACCAAGCTGACGGCAACCCATGTGTTGGCCAAACTCCAGGAGCAGGAGAGGATTTGGCTGACCCCCAGAGGCCTCAGAGTCGGAGAGGTGGTGGCCGACAATGGGGCCAATCTGGTTGCCGCAATAGACAGGGGAAACCTGACCCACATCCCCTGTCTTGCCCACGTGCTGAACCTGGTAGTGCAGAAGTTCTTGCGCACCTACCAGGGGATGGGCGAACTGCTGGAAACGGCAAGGAACGTTGTGCGTCACTTCCGGCGCTCGGCTGCAGCCTGTGCGAGCCTGGAAGACGTGCAAAAGGAGCTGGATCTGCCACGCCATCGGCTGATCCTTGACGTTCCGACTCGCTGGAACTCCACCCTGGCGATGTTGGAGCGTCTGGTTGAACAGAAGCACGCTGTCAACCAGTACCTTGCCCTGGCCACTGTTTCCGCCGCTCAGAGAAGGGACAAGACCAGCAACATCCCGTCCATCGTCCCCGATGATGACTGGAGGCACATGCAGCAGGTGTGCTTAGTGCTGGCTCCCTTTCTGCAGGCCACTAACATGGTGAGCAGGGACCATGCTATGGTCTGCGAGTGGGTGCCCCTGGTTTGTCTGCTGAACAGGGCCCTTGATGCTTTGCTGGAACAGGGAGCGGCAGCCTTGGACCAGCAGGAGCGGCAAGCAGCTGCACAGTCCACCTCTGAGGGGGAGGAGGAGGAGGACTTGGTGGAGGTCCCTGACCTTGCTGCTGATGAGGGGGAGCAGCACAGTGCAGCTGAGTTGGTGCGGGGGTGGAGAGAGGATGAGGCTGACGAGGCAGAGGAGGAGGATGAGGACAGCAGCACTGCCGTCGATGTGCCAGCAGACGTGGCCCGCCTCTTCCCAATGGCAGCGCACATGCTGACGTGCCTGCGCAGAGACCCCAGGGTGATCCAGATGAAGCAGAGGGAGGACATCTGGATCAGCATGATGTTGGACCCACGCCTCAAGGGGAAGTTGAGCCAGTTCCTGCCGCCTGCAGGAGGAGACCCAGCGCAACAAATAAGGAGCTTGCAGCAGGCCCTTGTTGAGCGCTTGGAGGAAGCCTTCCCCCAGCCTTCCACCCCCACTGTCCAGCAGCCAGCACAGAGGCAGCAGCAGGTGCCTGCATCCAGCAGCAAGCGCCCCACAGACCTGCTGTCTCTCAGCCACGAGCTCTACAGGACTGTAGAGGCTCCGGCAGCAGTGACTAGAGAGGAGGTGCATGCAGCAGCATCCTCCACCGGTCACAGCCAGCGCCTGATCCGCATGGTGGCTGACTACATGGGGTCCTACAGCGGGCTTGACAGCGATGCCCCTGTTGATCCCATGGAGTATTGGGTCAAGCGCCTGGAGATCTGGAGCGAGCTGGCGCAGTACGCCCTGGAAGTGCTGTCCTGCCCCCCTTCCAGCGTGCTGTCCGAGCGCTGCTTCAGTGCAGCTGGTGGTGTGGTCACCGAGAAACGCTCACGTCTGTCTCACAAGTCTGTGGACAGACTGACGTTTCTCAAGATGAACCAGGCGTGGGTGGAAGGCGAGTTCCTGGCCCCTGTTGTCGGCGAGAGGGGGACATGAACTGGCTAAGAACCATCGTTAATGTGCCTTACCACCCTTTACCACCTCCTGGCTCCTGCTCACTAAGCCAGCCTGGTTCACTTTGACTATTACGTCGCCTGCAGCCACACATTTTACACCTACAGTGGGCTGCTGTGTACTGCCCTTCTGCTGTCTGTCTGTGTTTCCCACTGCCAGGGTACACAGATTTACCTTCTGCTGCCACTCTGCCACCAGCTATTACGTCAAACAATAGCTATATATCTGTGTAATTTGTTTTACAAACAAAACCAAAAAACCATAAAAAAAAAAAAAAAAAGGTTTAATTTTTCTGAGGTGCCCGGGTTGAAAACTGTGTTGTCCCAGTTGTGTATTGGACACGATGTGGGCTGCACGACCGCTGTCTGGGACCTCCTGTTGTGTTCATTTACGGCCTGGTATCACCGCTAGGTACCAGGGCTATTATGTCACGCTGCCTGCCTGCTGCCACACTCACACTACTCCTCCATTCCTCCTGCTGATGCTGCTGTCTGTCTGTGTTTCCCAACGCCAGGGTACACAGATTTACCTTCTGCTGCCACTCTGCCACCAGCTATTACGTCAAAAAATAGCTATATCTGTGTAATTGGTTGTAAAACCAAAACTACAAAACCATAAAAAAAAAAAAAAGGTTTAATTTTTCTGAGGTGCCCGGGTTGAAAACTGTGTTGTCCCAGTTGTGTATTGGACACAATGTGGGCTACACGACCGCTGTCTGGGACCTCCTGCCTGCTGTGTTTATTTACAGCCCTGGTATCACCGCTAGGTACCAGGGCTATTATGTCACGCTGCCTGCCTGCTGCCACACTCACACTACTCCTCCATTCCTCCTGCTGATGCTGCTGTCTGTCTGTGTTTCCCAACGCCAGGGTACACAGATTTACCTTCTGCTGCCACTCTGCCACCAGCTATTACGTCAAAAAATAGCTATATCTGTGTAATTGGTTGTAAAACCAAAACTACAAAACCATAAAAAAAAAAAAAAAAAAGTTTAATTTTTCTGAGGTGCCCGGGTTGAAAACTGTGTTGTCCCAGTTGTGTATTGGACACAATGTGGGCTACACGACCGCTGTCTGGGACCTCCTGCCTGCTGTGTTTATTTACAGCCCTGGTATCACCGCTAGGTACCAGGGCTATTATGTCACGCTGCCTGCCTGCTGCCACACTCACACTACTCCTCCATTCCTCCTGCTGATGCTGCTGTCTGTCTGTGTTTCCCAACGCCAGGGTACACAGATTTACCTTCTGCTGCCACTCTGCCACCAGCTATTACGTCAAACAATAGCTGCTCACATTACTCCTCCATTCCTCCTGCTGCTGCTGCTGCTGTCTGTCTGTCTGTGTTTCCCAACGCCAGGGTACACAGATTTACCTTCTGCTGCCACTCTGCCACCAGCTATTACGTCAAAAAATAGCTATATCTGTCTGTGTAATTTGTTGTAAAAACAAAACTACAAAACCATAAAAAAAAAAAAAAAGGTTTAATTTTTCTGAGGTGCCCGGGTTGAAAACTGTGTTGTCCCAGTTGTGTATTGGACACAATGTGGGCTACACGACCGCTGTCTGGGACCTCCTGCCTGCTGTGTTTATTTACAGCCCTGGTATCACCGCTAGGTACCAGGGCTATTATGTCACGCTGCCTGCCTGCTGCCACACTCACACTACTCCTCCATTCCTCCTGCTGATGCTGCTGTCTGTCTGTGTTTCCCAACGCCAGGGTACACAGATTTACCTTCTGCTGCCACTCTGCCACCAGCTATTACGTCAAACAATAACTGCTCACATTACTCCTCCATTCCTCCTGCTGCTGCTGCTGCTGTCTGTCTGTCTGTGTTTCCCAACGCCAGGGTACACAGATTTACCTTCTGCTGCCACTCTGCCACCAGCTATTACGTCAAAAAATAGCTATATCTGTCTGTGTAATTTGTTGTAAAAACAAAACTACAAAACCATAAAAAAAAAAAAAAGGTTTAATTTTTCTGAGGTGCCCGGGTTGAAAACTGTGTTGTCCCAGTTGTGTATTGGACACAATGTGGGCTGCACGACCGCTGTCTGGGACCTCCTGCCTGCTGTGTTTATTTACAGCCCTGGTATCACCGCTAGGTACCAGGGCTATTATGTCACGCTGCCTGCCTCATTGACTGCCTGCTGCCACACACTCATCCTCCTCCTCCTGCTGCTGAATTTACCTCCTGCTGTCTGTGTGTTTCCACTGCCAGGGAGCACATACAATGGCGCTTCCAACATGCGTGCGCCACCAGCTATTTGTTACGCTCAAAAATAGCTGCATTTCTTTAAAAAAAAATTTGAAAAGAGAAATAAGTGAAGAAGAAGACGATATAGAAGAAGATGAAGAAGATGAAGAAGAAGAAGATGAAGAAGAAGAAGAAGAAGATGAAGAAGAAGAAGAAGAAGAAGAAGAAGAAGAAGGAGAAGAAGATGAAGATGAAGAAGAAGAAGATGAAGAAGAAGAAGATGAAGAAGATGAAGAAGATGAAGATGAAGAAGATGAAGAAGAAGAAGATGAAGAAGAAGAAGATGAAGAAGAAGAAGATGAAGATGATGAAGAAGAAGAAGATGAAGAAGAAGATGAAGATGATGAAGAAGAAGAAGATGAAGAAGATGAAGATGAAGAAGATGAAGAAGATGATGAAGAAGAAGATGAAGAAGAAGAAGAAGAAGAAGAAGATGAAGAAGAAGATGAAGAAGATGAAGAAGATGAAGAAGATGAAGATGAAGAAGATGAAGAAGATGAAGAAGAAGAAGATGAAGATGATGAAGAAGAAGAAGATGAAGAAGAAGATGAAGATGATGAAGAAGAAGAAGATGAAGAAGATGAAGAAGATGAAGATGAAGAAGATGAAGAAGATGAAGAAGAAGAAGATGATGAAGAAGAAGAAGAAGATGAAGAAGAAGATGAAGAAGATGAAGAAGAAGAAGAAGATGAAGAAGTTGAAGATGAAGAAGATGAAGAAGAAGAAGAAGAAGAAGATGAAGAAGATGAAGAAGATGAAGAAGAAGAAGAAGATGAAGAAGTTGAAGATGAAGAAGATGAAGAAGAAGAAGAAGAAGAAGATGAAGAAGATGAAGAAGATGAAGAAGATGAAGAAGAAGATGAAGAAGAAGATGAAGAAGATGAAGAAAAAGAAGATGAAGAAGAAGATGATGATGAAGAAGATGAAGAAGAAGAAGAAGAAGAAGACAATATAAAAGAAGAAGAAGATATAGAAGAAGAAGATATAGAAGAAGAAGATATAGAAGAAGAAGAAGAAGAAGAAGAAGAAGATATAGAAGATAAAGAAGAAGAAGAAGAAGTATATACAGTACTGAACAAATTTCTGGACACAACTTCTCTTTTCAACTTTTTTTTTTTAAAGGAACATCCCCACATAATCACTTGCTGTTGTTACTTGGAAAAAAAGAGGTTTCTTGCATCATTCACCCTCAAAACAAGTGTTGGAAGCTATTTAAGGCCATTTCGAATAGTCAGCTCGAATAATGAGCTCGAATACCGACTCGAATAGTGAGCTCGAATTCCGAGGTCGAATCGAATAGTAAAAATTATTCGACTCGAATATTCGACTGATCTCGAATAATTTACTATTCGAATTCGACCTAACTCGAATTTTGAAAAGGGGTATTTGAGCACCACTACTGTCTCCTACGCCTCCTCTCCACCCTCGTCACCTCCAGACGAGCCGATGCAAATCGGACACTCTAGAATGACGCAAGTGGAAAAGAATCGCAGAAGGTCAGAAAGACTCTGTCTATACTGTGCTGAGGAGGGTCACGTTGTCCAGAATTGTCCTAAGAAGTCGGGAAACGCTGCCGCCTAGGTGTAGTCAGAGGTAATACCCAAGGCGAGCAGTCTTTACCTCTAAACAATAATCGTTTACTCCTCCCTTGTTCCATTACCTGGGAAGGCCAGACCACATCTACAGAGGCATTTGTGGATTCTGGCTCTGCAGCCATTTTTATAGACTATGACTTTGTAAAAAAATTGGAGATTCCCTTACTCCCTCTGGATCGGCAGATTTTGATCACAGCAGTAGATGACTCTCTGTTACAGTGTAGACAACCTCTTTCTCAGACTCCTTTGTTGATATGTAATATACTGGTGTTACACAAGGAGAGATTACAGTTCTCTGGCAACCTCTACCATCATTCTTGGTATGCCCTGGTTGCATCTCCACTCCCCTCAGATTGACTGGGCTTCAGGTCAGCTACAGAGCTGGTCAACCCATTGTCATCATCATTGTTTGGAGAGAGTTGCTGTTTGCGCCACCAAGATACAGGTCAAAGGGGTGCCAGTACAGTACACATAATTCGCTGACGTGTTCTGTCCAAAGTCTGCAGATAAACTCCTGCCCCACCGGAGTTTCGATTGTCCCATAGAATTAAGATCTGGTTGTATGCCCCCTAGAAGTCATCTCTATAATCTGTCAGGGCCCGAAAAACTGGCGATGCAGGAATACATTAAAGAAAACTTGGCCAAGGGCTTCATCCGTACTTCCCGGTCACCAGCTGGGGCTGGCTTCTTTTTTGTACAGAAAAAGGACGGTGGGCTTAGACCTTGTATTGACTATCGAGGTTTAAATAAGATCACTGTAAAAAAATGCCTCTGATTGACGATTTGTTTGCTCAGGTGACCAATGCCAGTATCTTCTCCAAATTAGACCTGCGAGGGGCATACAACCTGGTACGCATTAGAGACGATGACGAATGGAAGACGGCGTTCAACAAGCCCGACGGGCATTACGAGTATCTGGTTATGCCCTTCAGGTTGTGTAATGTCCCTGCCGTCTTCCAGGAGTTAATTAATGAAGTGTTTCGGGAGGTTTTGGGAAAGTTTGTGCTAGTGTATCTAGACAACATACTGATTTTCTCTCCTAATCTGACAGAACATCGTAAACATGTTAAGTTTGTTTTGAGAAAATTAAGACAGAATTCGCTGTATGCGAAGCTAGAGAAGTGCCTCTTCGAGGTCACGAAAGTCCCTTTTTTGGGGTACATTATCTCCACTTCTGGTCTCTCCATGGATCCAGAAAAAGTCTCTGCTGTTTTAGCGTGGCCCCAACCTGTAAGGTTGAAGGCACTCCAAAGATTTCTTGGCTTCGCCAACTACTACAGAAAGTTCATCAAGGGATTCTCGTCTGTAGTGTCACCCCTTACCAATCTCACCAGAAAAGGGGCTGACACTTATCACTGGTCGGTAGAGGCACAGACCGCCGTTGCCACGTTAAAGAAACTGTTCTGCTCTGCACCCATTCTGAGACACGTGGATGTCACCTTCCCCTTTATTGTTGAGGTCGATGCGACAGAAATTGGGGTTGGGGCTGTACTGTCTCAGCGCTTTGGCCTTCAAGGCAAACTACACCCATGTGCCTTCTTCTCTCGTAGGTTCTCCCCTGCTGAAAGGAACTACGATATTGGCAATTGGGAGCTTTTGGCTATTAAGTTGGCCTTTGAAGAATGGCGCCATTGGCTGGAAGGGGCAAAACATACAATCACGGTTTACACAGATCATAAAAACTTGGAGTACATCGAAGGGGCCAAAAGACTTAGTCCCCGTCAGGTCCGCTGGTCCCTATTCTTTTCAAGGTTCAGATTTATCATAACGTATACTCCAGGTAGTAAGAACGTCAAAGCGGACGCTCTATTTAGGTGTTTTGAGCCTGAGACAGTTCAGCCTTCAACCCCTGAGACCATCCTACCCCAGAAAGTGGTCTTGGCAGCTACAGAGACCTGGGAGGACTGGACGGTTACTCTGGGGCCTTACCAACAGGAAATTCCAGAAGGGAAGCCTGAGGGGGTTATGTTCGTACCACTTCCTTTTCGCCTGCAACTCGTACAATTATTCCATTCCCACAAGAATGCTGGGCATCCCCGGCTGCCTGAACCCAGGATCTACTGGCTAGATGTGTATGGTGGCCTTCACTGGTATTGTAAAGAGTTTGTGAGAGAGTGTTCAGTTTGTGCTAGAAGTAAACCCTCTCGCCAGGCGCCAGTGGGTACATTGCAACCCCTACCAGTGCCAAATGAACCCTAGACTCATTTGTCCATGGACTTTGTAGGAGAACTCCCCAGGTCTGAGGGTAAGACGGTCATTTGGGTGGTAGTTGATAGGTTCAGTAAGATGGCTCATTTCGTCCCTCTGAAAGGACTCCCCTCGGCCCAGGAGTTAGGGGAGTTAGGAGACATGGTGTGGGTTTCTACTCGGCATTTGGCATTTAAACAACCGTCACCTAAGTTAGGACCCAGATTTGTAGGCCCATACCCCGTTTCCAGAAAGATTAATGACGTCACATATGTGGTTGATCTCCCAGCCAGCATGAGAGTTGTGAGATCATTCCATGTTTCTCTGTTAAAACCTGCGGTGCATGTGGATTCCTTACCCCCCCCCCCCCCCTGTGATGGTTGACGATCAACCGGAGTATGAGATGAAGAAGATTTTGGATTCTCGATTAGTGCAGAATTCTGTACAATACCTGGTCCATTGGAAGGGGTATGACCTGGAGGAGAGAACTTGGGTGCCGGATTTTCGCATGCATGCTGAGGATTTAAAGAGAGAGTTTCATGAGTTACATCCTGAGAAGCCGGGTAGGAAGTGTCCGGGGTCCACTCCTCAGGGGGGGGGGGGGTACTGTAATGGTTAGCGGAGATGCCGCCGCGGAGACAAGCGGCATGGCGGCTAGCTCCGCGTATCAGCCGGCGGCTTCGGCCGCGCAGTTACATGTTGGTGCTCTGCCTGGTCCCTCTATTGCACATAGATTGAGGGCTACGCGCGCGCGCACCAGGCGACAGGACCTTTATGCGAATAGAAGGGGAGTCAGCTGATCTGTCAGGTCAGCTGACTCCAAACGCTATCTCGGATTGGCTGAATGACTGGGGCGGCGCGGTGGAGCTGCTATGTATATATAGTGGTAGTCTGTTAGTTGCTCCATGTCTGCTGTCAGACCTGGTCAGATCCCAAAGTGTGCTAGAACCAGCCGGAGCTGGGGATCCACACTTAGCCAGGTTCTGTTGATAGCTTAAAGAGAACCTGTACTGAGTAAAATATTTAAAATAAACACATGAGGTAACTTCAAATGAACATTACATAGTTACCTTGCCATCAGTTCCTCTCAAAAGCTCACCATTTTCTTCTGACAATGATCCCTTCCAGTTCTGACAATATTTTGTCAGATCTGAAATATATCAGTTGCTGTCAGTAAAATATCAGTTGCTGTCAGTTACAGCTGAGAGGAAAACTGATGTACCAGGTAATGTCCATGTTTCCCTATGGCTCAAGTGGGCGATGTTACAGTTTAACTGTGTGCTGACCAGAAAGCTGTTATGGGTAATGGTATTTTCAAAATGGAGGACGGGAAATTCCCTTGATCACAGTGAACAAACAGGATGCGGGAGAGGAGAAAGACACTGAGGAGTAGACTACATGGAAGATAAGTATGACTTGTGTATGCTTATTTTGACTTTTAATTCTCAGTTCAGGTTTTCTTTAAAGTACTAATTCATTGTATTATCTGTTATGACCTTCTGCTTCCATTGACTATTCTCCTTTTTACTGACTCTGTACCTCTGCTCATCTGCCGACTCTGCCTGAACCTGACACTGAATCAGTCTTCTGTCTTTGTACCTTATCTGTCCGTACGTTGCCTACTCTGCTCTTCTGACCTTTCTTGCCTCACCAATGGGCCTAGCCACTGGCGAGGGATCTGTGGCATTTCACCTGCTCCTCAAGTGAAGCCCAACTGCAGCACTGTCTGTAACAGCTGCTCCTTAGGTGTCCCTTGGCTGCAGTGTAGTCTTAATCACCTGCTCCTCAGGTGATCAGCCTTAGCAGCACTGTCTGTAACACCTGCTCCTCAGGTGTTCACTAGTTGCAGTATAGTCTTAATCGCCTGCTCCTCAGGTGATCATCCTTTGCAGCACAGTCAGTGGTTCCTGCTCCTCAGGTGTCCACTGGCTGCAGTATAGTCCTAATCGCCTGCTCCTCAGGTGATCATCCTTTGCAGCACAGTCAGTGGTTCCTGCTCCTCAGGTGTCCACTAGTTGCAGTATAGTCTTAATCGCCTGCTCCTCAGGTGATCGTCCTTGCAGCACAGTCAGTGGTCCCTGCTCCTTAGGTGTCCACTGGCTGCAGTACTGTCTGAGTCACCCGCTCCTTGGGAGATCTCCTCTTCCTCATTACTGTTGCACCAAACACTATCTCACATTGGTTGTCCTGTGTCCGGCTATACTAGTATTATTGGTGATTCTGCAGATCACCACATAATCAGGTATAGCATCGGTATTATTGGTGATACTGCAGATCACCAATAATCAGAAGATCTGTTTTGCTGACACCAATCGTTACATATATCTTATCTAAATTTTAGATAGTTTACACAGCATATCTAGCTGCAAACAGCTTCAAAAGTTTATGATTATTTATTCCTGTGATACAATGAGGGCAGCCATGTTCTGTTTGTTACATTGTCACAGGCTGAGGGCTGGAGATGCTATCAGCTTACCTGTGTGTAAATTCAGTCCCCTCTTCTCCTTCCTTCGCCTCTGAAATCAATGGCTAGTAACCTCCTCCTGCCAAGACTGAGCTCCCATAAGCCCTTGCTACAGTGCAAGGCACAAAAAGGAGCTGTGGGCGAGGCTTGTTTAGTTTATAGGGAATTAGAGTATTAAAACAAAACAAAAAAGTATTTGTCTTGAGGAATGCCATATAAACCATATGAAAGGAACAGTATTATGCAATGAGTAAAAGTTTATCTCGGATCCACTTAAATGAAAACGATTCCATTAATATGTAGCAATACATTACATTTGCTAGTCAGATATGGCAATTTTAAGACAACAAGATGGACATGGCTTCAGCAAGGGGGGGAGTAACATTATAAAATGGAAATGACAATTTCAGGTCCCTAAATATCTAATTTGACTATATTACCCCACTATAATATTTCTCCAGCTACATACCCAGAGTGTGTTTCAGGCAGTGGATGCCCTTGGTGTTGCTGCTTTTTTCCTATTTTTTTTAAAGTTTATATTTTGTCATTTTTATTCATTGAGCATGTGATTTATAAAAAGTTTACTTTTTAGGAAAATCCATGGTCCATGGGTTTATTATTTTCTTTTCTTCTTTTAATATTTACATTTAGGGTATATATTCCTTTGTAGATAAGTTTTCTTTCCCAGCTCCAGTCTAAAATTACAAAATGCAATGGGCAAAAGGGGAGAACAGGACTTAAATGAGGACTATGGCAAACAGCTGATTTTAGTTAATAAAATAAATAATGTGCACAAGATGTCCAAGTTATAAAAAGTAACAGGCTGGTAAAACAGAAAGTGATGAGTGACAGTACATATTGCTGCAGCTGGGAAGATAAAAGTACACAACAAACCATGACCAAGAATTGAACTTCATCCCAATCAGTAGCTGATACCCCCTTTTACATGAGAAATCTATTCCTTTTTACAAACAGATCATCAGGGGGCTCTGTATGGCTGATATTGTGGTGAAACCCCTCCCACAGGAAGCTGTGAGGACCATAGTCCTGGCAGTTTCCTGTCTGTGAACCTCGTTGCATTGTGGGAAATAGCTGTTTACAGCTGTTTTCAACTGCCAAAAAAGCAAGCAGCAGCTACGTCCAGTGACATCACCTGCCAGCAGTAAAAATGTTACCATGTGATAAATGTCAGAATGTAAATCAGGGAAAGGAAAGCTTTTACAATGGGCAAACACTGACTAAATCATTTATACATAATTACTGTAAAAATGAAGCACTTTTTATTACATTATTTTCACTGGCGTTCCTCTTTAAGCGATGAAGGCCAGAAGAGTTAATTCACCATGTGGGGGGAGGACTGGAGAGAGAACTGCCGTCCTGGCTAGAAAGATCCTCTCCCTGTGATGAGGAGTTGCATTCTGCTGGTGATGTGTTGTTTAAAGGGGCACTATGGCGAAAAATTGTAAAATTTAAAATATGTGCAAACATAGACAAATAAGAAGTATGTCTTTTCCAGAGTAAAATGAGCCATACATTACTTTTCTCCTATGTTGCTGTCACAGTAGGTAGTAGAAATCTGACAGAAGTGACAGGTTTTGGACTAGTCCATCTCTTCATAGGGGATTCTCAGCAAGGCTTTTATTCTTTATAAAGATATTCCCTAAAAAGGATTTAAACCATGATGCTGGCCAACTTCCCTGCTTGCTACACAGTTTTTTGGCAGTTGGACAGAACAACTGCCATTCACTAAGTGCTTTTGAAAATAAATCAATCCCTGAGACTCCCCTATGAAGAAATGGACTAGTCCAAAACTCGCTTCTGTCAGATTTCTACTACTTACTGTAAGTGACAGCAACATAGGAGAAAAGTAATTTATGGCTCATCATTTTACTCTGGAAAAAAAACATACTTCTTATTTGTTTGCATATATTTTACATTTTTTTCGCCATAGTGCCCCTTTAACCCATGAGGCCCCCTGCCATAGTTCCCTTTTAAGTACACGCTTTCATTTTCAGTCACCCAGCAGGAGGTATGTTGCTAGGGAGGGAGGCGAAGGATGCCAAAAATACTACATATAGATGGCCTAGGTTATGAAATGTAGAGGTCATCAAGGCTGGGTGCTGGACGGGAGATATGTTTCCCCGCTGTTTGGACTCTGGTCCCTTTAAGCACGTGTGGTCCGTGGAAAGGAGCCTGGGTTTTATAGGCAGCAAGCAATTGCTGCCTGTGTGTTTTTTTCTTTTCAGGGCCGGACTCCTGGGATGGGAGGGAAGGACGGGCGGGCCTTCCCATCCCACCTCGGGCCACACCTGTTTCCTCTGGGCTGTTCAGCTCAGGTAATGAGATTCATAAGGGATGCTCTGACAGGCAGTCAGAAAAGGTGTTTGGAGGAGTAGCATGCTGGCTACTGAAACTCTTTTCTCAAGAGTATTGCAAATAAGATTGCTGAAAGCTTGTTGAAGGTCAGGCCACACACTGGACTGTGATTTATGTGTGGTTTGGTCCTGTTGGAGACTTGCTGTATCTGAACAAACTGGACTTTACCTATACCAAAGCTGAAGTAAGCTTCCTGTTATTTTCCTTTTACTGCTGATGTCAAGCTGTTGAATTTCCTGCTGGTTAAATAAACGTACTTTGTTTTTATACAAACTGTGTACTGCGTGCTGGCTGCGAACCCCAACTTTACAACTGGTGCTCGGATGTGGGCAGCGCAGCACTGCAGAGAAAAAAAAAAGTTCCGTTTAAAAAGTGACATTTAAAGGGCCAGTCTCCTTGTGTGCATCATGGAGGAAGTGGTGAAGCAGTTGGCCTTGGCAACTTTACAGCTGCAGCAGAGTAGGGTGGCTCAGCAGGCGAGCATGGTGACCCAACAGCAAGCCACAGAGGCACAAGCTGTGGCACATCAGCAAGCTATAGAAGCCCTACGAGAGACCGCAGAGGCACAAGCAGCGACTCAACAGCGGGCCGCAGAGGCGCAAGCTGCGGCACAACAGCAAGCCACAGAAGCCCTACGAGAGGCCTCGGAAGCACAAGCTAAAATGCTACTTGAGGCGGTGCGGCAGATGGCCCAAGGGCGAGAGGCAGCCGGAGTTGCCCCTAGCAACCAAGCGATGGTAAGAGCCAGTCACTTTCTGCAGAAGTTGACGCCCACCGATGATTTGGAAGCCTCTCTTAAGACCTTTGAGAGGACGGCAGAGCGGGAAGGATGGTCGAGAGACAGATGGGCTGGACTCCTTGCACCGTTCCTGACGGGAGAACCCCAAAAGGCCTACTACGACCTCACCCCTGCAGACGCTCTGGACTATGATCGGTTAAAGGCGGAGATCCTGGCCCGGCTAGGTGTAACAACAGCGGTTCGGGCCCAGCGGGTGTACAGTTGGAAATACCTGTTGCATCGGCCAGCCAGATCCCAGATGCATGACCTAGTTCAACTGGCGACGAAATGGCTACAACCAGAGGTCCTCACCGGGCCCCAGGTGGTGGAGCGATTTGTGTTGAATCGGTGTCTGCGTGCCCTACCAGTGAACCTACAACGGTGGGTCAGTCATGGGGACCCCAAAACAGCGGAGCAGCTGGTGGAGATGGTGGAGAGATACACTGCCGTGGAGGATCTGCTATCTCCAAAGGGCCAGGCGGGCCCCACCTTATCCCGTGTTGCTAGGTTCTCTTCCTTTGGAAAGGGAGCTGCATGGAACCCTGGAACCAACACCTCCAGTAACAGGGAAGGGCCCCCAGGAGCCACTCAGGGGCTGCCACCTGTTGTTGCTGCACCTAGGAGGGGAGGTGCTATCCAGTGTTGGCGATGTTCTGCGTGGGGCCATACCAGAGCCCAGTGTCCACTACAGGAGGAGCCCATGCAGTGTGATGTACTGCGGAGGGTTTCATATTTTGCTCATGATGTGTGCCTGGCAGAGTGCCAGGAAAACTTTGTTTGCACTATCAGTGTGAACCAGGTACCTACGAAGCCTTGCTGGACTCAGGCAGTATGGTGACCATGGTGCACGCTGATCTAATTAAAACGAAAATTATTTCTGGACTAAAATCACTGAAGGTGGTATGCATCCATGGAGACACAAAGACTTATCCGGTGGTTCCCGTACTGATTGCGACGGACTGTGGGACAATCACTCATGCCGTTGGAGTGGTAAGAAACCTAACGTGTAAGGTGATTTTGGGAAGAGACTTTCCACTGTTTTGGGAACTTTTGGAGAGGGTAAGAGGGACGTCTGTTAAAGATGTTTTAGCCCCTACTCCCTCTCCAAGACTGATGGTCAAGGTTTGAAAGAAAATGTGTTATTGAAAAATGATAATGTATTGGCGCAAGTTGATAAAAGGATGTCCGAACATCCATTTCGGGACCCTGAGCAGGTTTCTGAGGGGGGGAAGATTCCCCATTACAAATTATGTTGGGCGAGAATGATGAGGAATCTTCTCCCCAATCTATGCTCCCCGATCTGGATGTATCAAAAGGGACATTTATTACTGCACAGATGCGAGATCCAACGCTGTCCCACGCTAGAGAGCAGGTAACCGTAATGAACGGAGTGTCCCAGGAGCCTGGGGCTGATGAGAGATTTCCCCATTTTTCAGTAAATGGAGATCTACTGTATCGAGTCTCAAAAGTAAGAGACGAGGTGGTAGAACAGCTGCTGGTTCCTCAAACTTTTCGGAGGATGGTACTAGATTTGGCGCACAACGAAGCAGTGGGAGGCCACCTGGGGGCTGAGAAAACAGAGGCGCGGATTGCTGACAGGTTTTATTGGCCTGGTTTAAAGGCCGATGTAAAGAACTTTTGCGCTTCCTGCACAACCTGTCAGTAAACCGCGCCAATGTCCCGTTTTTGAAACCCTTTGGTGCCCTTGCCAATAATAGAGGTTCCGTTCGAACGCATTGCCATGGATATTGTGGGACCCTTGGTAAAGTCTGCCAGGGGGCACCAATATATCCTGGTAGTGCTCGATTATGCCACCCGTTACCCTGAGGCATTCCCTTTGAGGAAACCAACGTCCAAAGCCATCGCCCGTGAGGTATTTAATATGTTTACTCGGACGGGGTTTCCCAGGGAAATCCTTACGGACCAGGGGACTCCTTTCATGTCTAAAGTTATGGCTGATTTATGTAAATTGTTCAAAATCAAAGAGATGAGAACTTCTGTCTACCATCCCCAGACAGATGGACTGGTTGAGCGGTTTAACAAAACTCTGAAAATGATGTTAAAAAGAGTAGTACAAAAAGACGGAAAGGATTGGGATTGTTTGATACCTGCTGTAATGTTTGCTGTCCGGGAGGTACCCCAGGCCTCCACCGTTTTTTCCCCATTTGAATTGGTGTATGGGCGCAGACCTAGGGGGTTGCTTGACCTGGTAAAAGAGACCTGGGAAAGTGAGTCCAGTCCCCATATAAGCGTGGCGGAACATATTTCCCAGATGCAAGAACGCATTGCTAAGGTAATGCCCCTGGTCAAGGAACACCTAATGGCAGCCCAAGAAGCGCAGAGACGCGTATATAACCGTTCAGCAAAGGTCAGGCAGTTCCAGATAGGAGACAGAGTGGCGGTGTTAATCCCCACCGTGGAAAGTAAATTTTTGGCTAGGTGGCAAGGACCATTCGAAATTATCGAAAAAATAGGAGATGTGAACTATAAGGTACATCAGCCTGGGAAATGGAAACCGTTTCAACTATATCATGTGAATTTGTTGAAGCTCTGGAAAGAGAGAGAGACCGATCTGGTTATGGTGGGTGTGAGTGTGGTGCCCCAGGTCAGCATCGAGAGTGTGAAAATAGCTCCCACACTGTCTAAGCCGCAGGTTCAACAGGTGAAGGAGTTTCTCCAGAGAAACAGGGGGATATTTTCAGATTTGCCGGGTCTCACCCATTTGATCGAGCATAACATTATAACTGAGCCCAGGACAAAAGTTTTCATCAAGCCCTATCGAATTCCGGAGGCCCGCAGGAAGGCCGTATCGGAAGAGGTAAAACGGATGTTAGAGCTGGATATCATTGAGGAATCACAGAGTGATTGGTCGAGCCCAATAGTGTTGGTACCGAAGCCCAACGGAACTTGGCGGTTCTGCAATGATTTCCGGAAATTGAACGATGTGTCCAAGTTTGATGGATATCCGATGCCCCGGGTAGACGAGCTGATTGAAAGGTTAGGCCCTGCTCGTTACATTTCCACGTTAGATGTGACCAAGGGGTGTTGGCAAATACCCTTCGCCAAGGAAGCTCGGGAAAAAAACTGCATTTTCCACACCCGAGGGGCATTTCCAATACAAGCGGATGCCTTTTGGGTTACAGACTGCCCCCGCCACCTTCCAGAGAGTCATGGACAGGTTGCTGCGTCTGTTATAAACTGTTCTTATCACCTTGCTTCGACACCACCGTCTCACAGACTGTGAGATCACTTGATTCTCCACACCGCAAACAGGAGATAGACTTTCTCAGGCTTCCTCAATGTTTACGTTATTTATTCAAGTAACAGAAATACAGATAGATACAGTTTATCATCTCCTGGCAAAGCAGACTTCCATGTTGCGTTACAGCGGCGTGAGTATCTTCCTACTGAAGATACCCAGGTCTTCTTGTATCTACTCTATGTTACATCTAGACTGCCTATGTACAGCAGACATTATATCAGATTACAGAAAGGAAGAGCATACTTAGAGGTCCCAGTCAGCCTTGCGAGCTAGTGTGAAAGTAAAGAGCAGAATGCTCTCTCCATCGCTCACTCCGGGTTTAATACCGACTAGGAAAGAGTTAAATATGACATCATCTTCGCCACCCCCTAGATCAGATTATTGGTGGACCCACTCGTGGTGTCATCATACACACCTACTTGATTAATAATCAATGAGGCATTTGACCTATATGCAGGAATGTTGATGTTTAGTAAATATGGCTGATGTTTACTGTTCCTGTGGTGTACGTGTGGAGGTCAGAATAGGCCGATGGCCTTCTTTTAGGAACATGTTCTCAGTATCTGCGTGTATCCTCTGCTACACGCAGACCCTGAGATGCCTCTGCCTGCATCACAAAACCTCTATTTATTTTAAAGGCATACACTGCGGACAAGCCTTTTACATAAAACTCAGGCCAATTAACTGAGGCCTACTTAAATTATAACAGCGTCCCCATCAGAGATATGCGTCAGTCTATTTGGATGACATTGTCATTTTCAGCTCAGACTGGGAGTCCCATTTGCCGAAGGTACAAGCAGTCCTGGATGCGTTGAGAAAAGGGGTTTCACCGTGAACCCCGAGAAATGTGCCCTAGGTATGGAAGAGGCGAAGTACTTGGGGTACATTGTCGGAAAGGGGTTGGTGAAACCCCAAGTGAACAAGGTTGAGGCAATCCAGGAATGGCCCCGCCCCGTCAGTAAGAAACAGGTTCGTGCTTTCTTAGGTATAGTGGGGTACTACAGACGCTTCATCCCCAATTTTTTCCACCTTGACAGCCCCCTTGACTGATTTGACGAAGGGCCGTAAGTCAGTAATGATCCAGTGGACTGGGGAAACCGACAAAGCGTTTATGGAGTTGAAGTTGGCATTGTGCCAAAATCCTGTCCTGGTAGCCCAGGATTTCACCCGAGAGTTTGTGGTGCAGACAGATACCTCAGATGTGGGAATGGGGGCGGTGCTCTCCCAGGTGATTGATGGTGAGGAACATCCAGTAGTTTTTCTCAGTAGGAAGCTGACAGCGGCTGAGAAAAACTATGCGGTCGTGGAGAGAGAATGCCTGGCCATAAAATGGGCTCTGGACTCCCTGCGCTACTATTTGCTGGGCAGGAAGTTCAGGCTCATTTCCGACCATGCACCTCTGTACTGGATGAAACAGAATAGGGGTACGAATGCCAGAGTGTCCCGGTGGTTTCTCTCTCTCCAGGAGTTAAACTTTTTGGTGGAACACAGGCCTGGAAAAGAGCATCAGAACGCCGATGCTCTTTCCAGAGTTCATTGCATGGTGGGTCAAAGTGCCTCCACCTCCTCCTCGGGGTTGAGGCAGAGGGGGGGATATGTAGAGGTCATCAAGGCTGGGTGCTGGACGGGAGATATGTTTCCCCGCTGTTTGGACTCTGGTCCCTTTAAGCACGTGTGGTCCGTGGAAACGAGCCCGGGTTTTATAGGCAGCAAGCAATTGCTGCCTGTGTGTTTTTTTCTTTTCAGGGCCGGACTCCTGGGATGGGAGGGAAGGACGGGCGGGCCTTCCCATCCCACCTCGGGCCACACCTGTTTTCTCTGGGCTGTTCAGCTCAGGTAATGAGATTCATAAGGGCTGCTCTGACAGGCAGTCAGAAAAGGTGTATGGAGGAGTAGCATGCTGGCTACTGAAACTCTTGTCTCAAGAGTATTGCAAATAAGATTGCTGAAAGCTTGTTGAAGGCCAGGCCACACACTGGACTGTGATTTATGTGTAGTTTGGTCCTGTTGGAGACTTGCTGTATCTGAACAAACTGGACTTTACCTATACCAAAGCTGAAGTAAGCTTCCTGTTATTTTCCTTTTACTGCTGATGTCAAGCTGTTGAATTTCCTGCTGGTTAAATAAACAGACTTTGTTTTTATACAAACTGTGTACTGCTTGCTGGCTGCGAACCCCAACTTTACAGAAAATATTGCTGACTCCCTGAAACTGACCTGCAGGACGGCAGCCAAGACCATCCAGCAGTTTAGCAAGACAAGTTCCACTCAGAACAAGCCTCGCCATGGTTGACCAAAGGAGTTGATGGCACTTGCTCAGCATAATATCCAGAGACTGTCTTTTGCAAATAGATGTATGGCAGTGCAAGACAGTGCTGGAAGCATTGCTGCAGAGGTTGAAGGTGTGGGGAGGCTGAGCCTGTCAGTGCTCAGACCATATGCCGCACACTGCATCAAATTGGTCTGCATGGCTGTTGTTCTAGAAGGAATCCTCTTCTAAAGATGATGCGTAAGGAAGGCCACAAACAGTCTGCTGAAGACAAGCAGACTAAGGACATGTATTACCGAAACCATGTTCTGTGGTATAATGAGACCAATATACATTTATTTGGTTCAGATTGTGTCAAGCATGGCAACAACTAGTGTTGGGCGAACATCTAGATGTTCGGGTTCGGGCCGAACAGGCCGAGCATGGCCGCGATGTTCGGGTGTTCGACCCGAACTCCGAACATAATGGAAGTCAATGGGGACCCGAACTTTTGTGGTTTGTAAAGCCTCCTTACATGCTACATACCCCAAATTTACAGGGTATGTGCACCTTGGGAGTGGGTACAAGAAGAAATTTTTTTTTAGCAAAAAGAGCTTATAGTTTTTGAGAAAATCGATTTTAAAGTTTCAAAGGGAAAACTGTCTTTTAAATGCGGGAAATGTCTGTTTTCTTTGCACAGGTAACATGCTTTTTGTCGGCATGCAGTCATAAATGTAATACATATAAGAGGTTCCAGGAAAAGGGACCGGTAATGCTAACCCAGCAGCAGCACACGTGATGGAACAGGAGGAGGGTGGCGCAGGAGGAGAAGGCCACGCTTTGAGACACAACAACCCAGGCCTTGCATGAGGACAAGAAGCGTGCGGATAGCATGCTTTGTACCACCATGCAGTCATAAATGTAATAAAGATAAGAGGTTCCATAAACAGGGACCACGCGGCAACGCTAACCCAGCAGCAGCACACGTGATGGAACAGGAGGAGGCGCAGGAGGAGAAGGCCACGCTTTGTGAGACACAACAACCCAGGCCTTGCATGAGGACAAAAAGCGTGCGGATAGCATGCTTTGTACCGCCATGTAGTCATAAATGTAATAAAGATAAGAGGTTCCATAAACAGGGACCGGCAACGGTAACCCAGCAGCAGCAGCAGCAGCAGCACACGTGATGGAACAGGAGGAGGCGCAGGAGGAGAAGGCCACGCTTTGTGAGACACAACAACCCAGGCCTTGCATGAGGACAAAAAGCGTGCGGATAGCATGCTTTGTACCGCCATGCAGTCATAAATGTAATAAAGATAAGAGGTTCCATAAACAGGGACCGGCAACGCTAACCCAGCAGCAGCAGCAGCAGCACACGTGATGGAACAGGAGGAGGCGCAGGAGGAGAAGGCCACGCTTTGTGAGACACAACAACCCAGGCCTTGCATGAGGACAAAAAGCGTGCGGATAGCATGCTTTGTACCGCCATGTAGTCATAAATGTAATAAAGATAAGAGGTTCCATAAACAGGGACCGGCAACGCTAACCCAGCAGCAGCAGCAGCAGCACACGTGATGGAACAGGAGGAGGCGCAGGAGGAGAAGGCCACGCTTTGTGAGACACAACAACCCAGGCCTTGCATGAGGACAAAAAGCGTGCGGATGTAGCAGCAATGCTTTTTGCCGCCATGCAGTCATAAATGTAATACAGATGAGAGGTTCAATAAACAGGGACCGGAAACGCTAAACCATCCCAGATGTTCATCGGTCATGTTACTTGGTTGGGGTCCTGGAGTGTTGCGTAGTCGTTTCCAATCCAGGATTGAGTTATTTTAATTTGAGTCAGACGGTCTGCATTTTCTGTGGAGAGGCGGATACGCTGATCTGTGACGATGCCTCCGGCAGCACTGAAACAGCGTTCCGACATAACGCTGGCTGCCGGGCAAGCCAGCACCTCTATTGCGTACATTGCCAGTTCGTGCCAGGTGTCTAGCTTCATGCCCGGTTTCAGGTCCAGCGGTGCCAGCCACAAATCCGTCTGTTCCTTTATTCCCCTCCAAATTTCCTCCCCTGTGTGCTGCTTATCCCCAAGGCAGATCAGCTTCAGCAACGCTTGCTGACGCATGCCAACAGCTGTGCTGCACTGCTTCCACGATCCTACTGCTGCTGGTGCTGGGTTAGCATTTCCGGATGAGGTACAGCTTTGAGATGCGTTGGAGGAGAAGGAGTCAGAGAGGTAGGTGCTGCTG
Organism: Hyperolius riggenbachi; assembly: GCF_040937935.1. NCBI lineage: Eukaryota > Metazoa > Chordata > Amphibia > Anura > Hyperoliidae > Hyperolius > Hyperolius riggenbachi. Next base: position 168,233,338 of record NC_090652.1, on the reverse strand, counting down.
TTGTTATCCAGTGGGAGGGACGGCGGTGCAGCTGTTTGCGGCGTGGGCAACACCCGCGCCGTAGCAGGTGAGGAATCGCTGCCAGGCTCCACAAGGTTCACCCAGTGCGCGGTAAGGGAGATGTATCGACCCTGGCCGAACGCACTCGTCCAGGTGTCAGTGGTGAGGTGAACCTTGCAGGCAACGGCATTCTTCAAGCTTCGGGTTATTTAGCTGACCACGTGCTCATGCAACTCAGGCACTGCAGAGCGCGCAAAGTGGTAGCGGCTGGGAACCACGTAACGTGGGATGGCCACTGACATCATGCCCTTGAAGCTGTTTGTCTCCACCACTCGATATGGCAGCATTTCGCAGGCCAGAAGCTTGGCTATGCTGGCTGTTACTGCCACGGCCCGGGGGTCATTTGCTGGCAATTTCCTCTTGTGCTCAAACATCTCCGACACAGACAACTGAACCGTAGCGCTGCACACGGAAGGGCTGTTGGTTGTTGTGTTTGATGAACACTGGGAGACCTCAAGAGCACTACTCCGGAAAGTGACAGTGTCAGCGTCGTCTGATGTTTGTGAATGTTGTGAACCACGCAATGGCTGGGCTACTGCTGCTGCTGAGGCGGGTCTGGTGGTGAGTCTGGTGAACCCAAGGGAGGCAGTGTTGCTGGTACCCTGTCCTGCCGCGTTTGCCCACAGAGTGGGATGTTTGGATAGCATGTGGCGGCTCATGCTGGTGGTGGAGAGGTTGTTAATACTTTTCCCCCTGCTCAGGCGGGTCTTGCACACCTTGCAAATCGCCATGGTAACATCCTCAGTGCAGTCTTCAAAGAAAGCCCAGACTTTAACTGGCTGAGGACTCGGACCTCGTGCGTGATGTGCTGGTGCTGCTTAACCCACTGCTGGACGCTTGAGAGGTCATCCAAGTAATTATCTGGTCCTGTTCTTTTGGATCTGTGAGGGTTGTTGTCCTGGACAACATGGGCGGTATTGAGTGGGTTTTCTTGGGTGCTCCCCTGTGGCCTGTACATGAACCGTCAGGGGAAACACCTCTTCCCTTGCCCCTCCCTCTTTCACCGGATTTCTTCCTCATTTCACTTATCCTTAAAGTACACGCTGACTGGCAGCAGTACAGTGGCAGTACAGAAATGCTATACAGTGGTGGGTGAGCGGTGTACCACTATTGTCAGCAGCGACACAGAGCACAATGCTATACAGTGGCGGGTGAGCGGTGTACTACTGTTCCCAGCAGACACAGAGTGGAAGTAAACACAATGCTATATAGTGTGGCTGAGCAGTGTACACAGAGTGGCATTAAACACAATGCTATATAGTCTGCTATATAGTCACCCCGAACAGGGTGATGTTCTGCAGAACCCGAACAGTGGCAAACACTGTTCGCCCAACACTACTGGGAGGGAACGCAGATTTTAGTACCTAAACACACGATACAACATGTTTTCCGGGGTCGGACTCTGAGGCACATACAGATGGTCCCGATCATCATCCTCATCATACAACTCTTCTCCTGAGTCTGACCCACCCACCACCTCTGCCACCCCAACATCCCCAGACACAGACCCCTCATTGTCCTCAACATTAACTTAGGATGCTGGCCTGAGCCAGACCTCCTCCTCCACATCAGGCCCCATCATCTCCTCAATGGCAGCCCTCATTAATCGCTCTGGCGACGGACCGATGGACACAACGTTCTCCTCCGGGGAGGGCTGCTGCTGACCACTGGCTGCTGGGGTGGATGTTATAGCTTGCGTGGGGCGTTGGCTGTTGCTGTTGTTGGGAGTGCTGCTCACAGCGGAGGTCTCTGGGGAACTCATGTTGAGCTCATATAGTGGTTGACGGTGAGTGGAGTATTACTGATCCCAGCAATATACACACTGACTGGCAGAGTACGCAATGCTATATAGTGTGGCTGAGCGGTGTACACAGAGTGGCAATAAACACAATGCTATATAGTCTGGCTGAGCGAGCGGTGTACTACTGTTCCCAGCAGAATCAGAGTGGCAGTAAACAATGGTATGTAGTCTGGCTGAGCCGTGTACACAGAGTGTCAGTAAACAATGCAATATAGTCTGGCTGAGCGGTGTACACAGAGTGTCAGTAAACAATGGTATATAGTCTGGCTGAGCGGTGTACACAGAGTGTCAGTAAACAATGGTATATAGTCTGGCTGAGCGGTGTACACAGAGTGGCAGTAAACACAATGCTATATAGTCTGGCTGAGCGAGCGGTGTACTACTGTTCCCAGCAGAATCAGAGTGGCAGTAAACAATGGTATATAGTCTGGCTGAGCGGTGTACACAGAGTGTCAGTAAACAATGGTATATAGTCTGGCTGAGCGGTGTACACAGAGTGTCAGTAAACAATGGTATATAGTCTGGCTGAGCGGTGTACACAGAGTGTCAGTAAACAATGGTATATAGTCTGGCTGAGTGGTGTACACAGAGTGGCAGTAAACACAATGCTATATAGTCTGGCTGAGCGAGCGGTGTACTACTGTTCCCAGCAGAATCAGAGTGGCAGTAAACAATGGTATATAGTCTGGCTGAGCGGTGTACACAGAGTGTCAGTAAACAATGGTATATAGTCTGGCTGAGCGGTGTACACAGAGTGTCAGTAAACAATGGTATATAGTCTGGCTGAGCGGTGTACACAGAGTGGCAGTAAACACAATGCTATATAGTCTGGCTGAGCGAGCGGTGTACTACTGTTCCCAGCAGACACAGAACAGTGAACAGAATGCTATATAATGTGGCTGAGCGAGGTACACAGAGTGGCAGTAAACAGAATGCTATATAGTGTGGCTGAGCGAGCGGTGTACTACTATTCCCAGCAGACACAGAACAGTAAACAGAATGCTATATAGTGTGGCTGAGCGAGCGGTGTACCACTATTCCCAGCAGACACAGAACAGTAAACAGAATGCTATATAGTGTGGCTGAGCGAGCGGTGTACCACTATTCCCAGCAGACACAGAACAGTAAACAGAATGCTATATAGTGTGGCTGAGCGAGCGGTGTACCACTATTCCCAGCAGACACAGAACAGTGAACAGAATGCTATATAATGTGGCTGAGCGAGGTACACAGAGTGGCAGTAAACAGAATGCTATATAGTGTGGCTGAGCGAGTGGTGTACTACTATTCCCAGCAGACACAGAACAGTAAACAGAATGCTATATAGTGTGGCTGAGCGAGCGGTGTACCACTATTCCCAGCAGACACAGAACAGTGAACAGAATGCTATATAGTGTGGCTGAGCGAGCGGTGTACTACTATTCCCAGCAGGCAGCGACCCTGGCTAGCGTGGCTGGAGCGCGAACTACCCTGCCTGCCTACCCAAAGCTAAACCCACAGACAAATGACGGAGATATGACGTGGTTCGGGTATTTATTTACCCGAACCACGTGACAGTTCGGCCAATCAGAGCGCGTTCGGGTCCGAACCACGTGACCCGTTCGGCCAATCACAGCGCTAGCCGAACGTTCGGGAACGTTCGGCCATGCGCTCTTAGTTCGGCCATGTGGCCGAACGGTTTGGCCGAGCACCGTCAGGTGTTCGGCCGAACTCGAACATCACCCGAACAGGGTGATGTTCTGCAGAACCCGAACAGTGGCGAACACTGTTCGCCCAACACTAGCAACAACCAGGTGAGGTATTGCTTTGTATTGTAGATAGATTGTATTTTAGGCAGTTTACAGTGGCCCCAACCGTCCCGTTTTCATCGGGACAGTCCCGATTTGGGGGGCCTCTCCCGCCATCCCGCGCTACCCCCCCTTGTGTCCCGGCCGCTGGGGGATCCTGGGGGGAAAACCTGATCGAGGCACCAGTCGCGGGGGATCCCGTATGCTATTTGGGATGGGTGGCCGGCGTGGCCACTATTTCTCCCTCCCTCCTAATGTGCCCCCCAGTGTCCCCCCTGCAGAGATAAATGCGCAGCAGCGGAGCGGGCTGTCATTATTGCCTCCGACTACCGGCATCTGGCTCTTCTAGGCTTCCTGTGACGTCACAGGAAGCAGGAAGCCGAGAAGACCAGACGAGATCCCGGTAGTCGGAGAGGCAATGGTAAGATTTATGACAGCCCGCTCCACTGCTGCGCATTTATCTCTGCAGGGGGGACACTGGGGGGCACATTAGGAGGGAGGGAGGGAGAAATAGCGGCCACGCCGGCCACCCATCCCAAATAGCATACGGGATCCCCTGCGGCTGGTGCCTCGATCAGGTTTTTCTCTCCCCTCCTCCCCACCCACGGGCACCCTCACGCTCCCCCTCCCCCTTTCGGAAATAAAATACAAAATATTTATTTTTCTTAAAATGGTGGGCGTGACTAGGGATTTTGGGTGTGTGGTTAGGGAGTGTGGCCTGTGTCCCGTTTTGTAAAGTTGAAATGTTGGGAGGTATGAGTTTAGTTTGTGTGATTACTAGGGACTAGGGAGGGAGACTGTCTGTCACTGGTGCTGCTGCAGGCCTGCAGCCAGCAGCTAGGCCCTGTGCCTAGGCAAGGTTGCCTGCCCTGCTCTGTGCTCTAGTCTCTAGTTACCTTACCTGTGCTCTCACCTGTCCTACTCTACTCCTGTACTACTACTACTTCTGTGTTAGATAGATTTGTACTATTTTGTAGTTAGCAAGGCCCTGGTTTACTGCTATACCTGTCCTGCTGTACCTTCTCTCTGTAATCTAGTCACACCTGTTCTATTATTTAGCTAGATTCTTCTATTGTTTAGTTAGTAGTACTGTATAGTGTACTGTACTCTAGTCTGTGTATAGGGACCGTCCGTCACCGCGTTACCTAGGGTCTTTGTGTGCGCAGTGCACATCTGCGCTGTCCGCACCCTCTCATTAGTGCTACACCCGTCCTATTGTTTATTGTGTATATTACTTCTATTGTGTATTCGCTGAATTGTACTGTAGTCTGTGTATAGGGGCACCGCCAGTCAGCGTCAGCTAGGGTCTTTGTGTGCGCAGTGCGCACTCTCTCATTAGCGCTACACCGATCTCTGCTGTAGAGTACACCTGTCCGTCACCTCACACACCCACCACCACCAGTCCCACCCCATTAAAGTACCCCACTTGTCCCACCCACCTTTACATACAGTACATAAGTTTTTTTTTTCATTTGTATAATCTTAAAAATATACGATGTCTGGCACTGGCAGCCGCGGTTTGGGCAGGGGCAGCAAGGGCAGCAAGGGCATCGCCAAGAGAGGAGGTCGTGGGCATGGCAGCCGCGCCACCACCACCATGCGCAGTTCTGCGTCTGCACCAGTGGCTATTCCGCCATTAGCCACTGGCCGTGGACGCCTTGGCCGCCCAACAGCTGGGAGTCATGCTGCAGAGACACAGCAGCAGCAGCAGCAGCGTGTGGCGCAGATGTTCCTCCCACCACCAGGTCGTAGCCGTCCTATTGAGGAGAAGGACGCAGACGCTGTGGTGGAACTGATGGTGGATGAGCAGGCCACCATTAGCTCTGGAACCGAGTCCTCTACCCCTGCCACCACTCCTGTTCGCAAGAGCAGCAGCAGCCACCCAGCACTGCCTGGGGAGGAGGAGGAGGAGTGCAGTTCTCCAGCCCCAGCGGGCAACACCAGCACCCTGTCACTCAGCAGCACCTTCATGTTATCCCCAAGCACAGCGGGGCTATGGAGTGCTGTTGCGGCAGAATTGGAGGAGGAAGGAATGCTGATGGGCACTTTGGGGGATGATGCTTTGGACAGTCAGATAGTGGTGACTGTCCATCCGCCCATGCATGCAGAAGGGGAGTTTGGGGGATCCCAGCAGGACATGTTTGCGGAGGGGGAGGATGATGATGACAGGGTAAAGGACAAAAACTGGGTGCCAGGTCCTGGGAGTGGGGATGTCATCAGCTCTGAGGAGGAGGATGCAAATGTGGGCCTTGCTAGAAGGATCAGCATCGCAGGCATGGGCAGGATCACAAGTGGGCGTGGTATGCAGGCCACACAGCGTGCTGATCAGGAGACGAGTTCTGCCAGTGCCACCACCAGCCGCACCAAGAAATCCCCCCCCCCCCCCAACCACCACAGGGAGACCAGCGGCAGCAGCACCTTCCAGCCGAAGGGGCAACTTCACCTCCCCAATATGGAATTTTTTCACCCTGCCATATTTGGAGTGCAAGTATGCCACCTGCAACCAGTGCCGCAAGCAGCTCAGCAGAGGGAAGGAGCCCTCTGCGTTTGGCACCACCTCTCTGGTCAACCATCTTGCAGGGAAACACTTTCACGAGCAAGAGGAGTTCGTGAAGTTGAAGGAAGCTGGCAGTAGCAGTGGCAGACCCGCCACGACTGCGAAGCCGTCGGCAGCAGCCACCCGCCCTCCTCCACCTCCTCCAGCAGCACCAGCAGGAGTGCGTCAGCAATGCACTGCTCCTCCTCCCTCTGCAACTCCTGCCGCCGACACTGAGGCCTTTTCTGGCAGCCAGTCCTCAGTGGCCTCCTCTGCTCCCTCCAGTGATTCCCGTGCCAGCAAAAGGCGTCGCCAGACCCTGCTCAGCGACACCTTCCAGGGGGTGGTCAGGGTTCTGCCTCCCAGCAGCTGTCGCGTGCGTCAGCTGAACGGCTTGCTGGCACGGGCCATGTGCTCCCAAATCCTGCCTTATTCCCTTGTGCAGGAGGGGAGCGACATGCGTGCGCTCCTGATGTGTGCGGCCAATCCCCAGCCGACATTTTTTTCTCACGCACGGCCATCTCTGCACTTCACCGCTCTGTGATGGCCAATGTCGGGAGAGGGCTGGATCACGCGGTGGGTCAACGCTTCCACGTCACCATGGACTTGTGGAGCAGCCGGTTTGGGACAGGCCGCTATCTGTCCTTCACCACGCATTGGGTCAGCTTGGTGGAAGGGGGTGAGGGGGTGGGAGCAGCATCGGGCACTGTCAGAGCAGCAGCACCAACAACGCAGTGGGTGGTGCCACCATGCAGGGTCAGCGGAACAGCAGCTGGTTCCTCTGATCCGCTTCCATCCTCCGGCACACCAGCCAAAACCCCCCACCTCAGCAGCAGCGTGAAGCCCCGCCACTGCCAAGCGCTGCTGGAATTGGTCAGCCTGGGGAAGACCAAACTGACGGCGAACCATGTCCTGGCCAAACTCCGAGAGCAGGAGAGGAATTGGCTGACCCCCAGAGGCCTCAGAGTCGGAGAGGTGGTGTCCGACAATGGGGCAAACCTGGTTGCTGCCATCAGCAGGGGAGACCTGACCCACATCCCCTGCCTGGCGCACGTCCTGAACCTGGTAGTCCAAAAGTTCCTGCGGACCTACCAGGGGATGGACCGACTCCTTGAGGTGGCAAGGAAGGTTGTGCGTCACTTCTGGCACTCGCCTGCAGCCGTGGTGAGCCTGGAAGAGGTGCAGAAGGAGCTGCACCTGCCACAGCAGCGGCTCATGCTCGATGTTCCAACTTGCTGAAACTCCACCCTGGCGATGTTGGAGCGTCTGGTTGAACAGAGGCAGGCTGTCAGCCAGTACGTTGCACGAGCAACAGTTGCCTCCCTCACTGCAACTGGGCGTGCCGCCACCAACCTCCCGTCCATCATCTCCACGGAGGACTGGGGGCACATGCAGCAGGTGTGCTCAGTCCTGGCACCCTTCCTGCAGGCCACCAACATGATGAGCAGGGACCATGCAATGGTGTGCGAGTGGGTCCCCTTGGTGTGTGTGCTGGACAGGGCCCTGTATGCACTGGTGGAAGAGGGAGCTGCAGCCTTGGACCAGCAGGAGCTGCAGGCAGCTTCACAGGCCACCTCTGAGGAGGAGGGCTTGGAGTTGGTGGAGGTCCCTGACCTTGCTGCTGATGAGGGGGAGCAGCAGAGCGCAGCTGGACTGGTGCGGGGGTGGAGAGAGGATGAGGTGGAGGGGGCAGAGGAAGAGGAGGACAGCACTGTCGGCTCTGGGGCTGCTGATGATGTGCCAGCAGACGTGGCCAGACTCTTCCCAATGGCAGCGCACATGCTGAGGTGCCTGCGCAAGGACCCAAGGGTGATCCAGATAAAGAAGAGGGAGGACATCTGGATCTGCATGATGCTAGACCCACGTCTGAAGGGAAAGCTCAGCCAGTTCCTGCCTGCAGGAGGAGACCGTGCGCAACAAATGAGGGATTTTCAGCTGTCCCTTGTTGAGCGATTGCAGGAAGCCTTCCCTGAGCCATCCACCCCCACTGTCCAGCCAGCACAGAGGCAGCAGCAGGTGCCTGCATCCACCAGCAGCAAGCGCACACGCACCACAGACCTGCTGTCTCTGACCAACGAGCTCTACATGAGTGTAGAGCTGCCAGGGACTAGAGAGGAGGTGCCTGCAGCAGCATCCTTCTCCTCCAGTCACAGACAGCGCTTGACCCGCATGGTGGCTGACTACATGGGGTCCTTCAGCGGGCTTGACAGCATGGCCCCTGTTGATCCCATGGAGTATTGGGTCAAGCACCTGCCAATCTGGAGCGAGCTTGCGCAGTACACCCTGGAAGTGCTCTCCTGCCCCCCTTCCAGCGTACTGTCAGAGCGTTGCTTCAGTGCAGCCGGTGGAGTCGTCACTGAGAAGCGATCTCGTCTGTCTCACAAGTCTGTGGACAGACTGATGTTTCTCAAAATGAACCAGGCTTGGGTGGAAGGCGAATTCCTGGCCCCTGTTGTCGGCAAGAGGGGGACATGAAGTGGCGCACACACACATTACACATGCTGCTGCTGTATTTCTTCCTGCTGTCTGTGTGTCTCCACTGCCAGGGAACACATTACAAGGTGCTGCTGCCCATGCGCCACCAGCTATTACGCTCAAAAATAGCTGCCTGCATTATTTTGAAAAAAAAAATAATGTAATTATTTTAGAGGTGTCCGGGTTGAAAACTGTGCTGTCCCAATTGTGTATTGGACACAATGTGGGCTTCATGACCGCTGTCTGGAACCTCATGCTGTCATTTACGGCCCTGGAACCACCGCTAGGACCCAGGGCCTACTATGTCTCGCTGCCTGCCCTCCTGCCTGCTGCCAAATGCCAGTCTGCCACACACTCAATATCCTCACGCTGCCTGCTGTTGTATTTCCTCCTGCTGTCTGTGTGTCTCCACTGCCAGGGAACACATTACAAGGTGCTGCTGCCCATGCGCCACCAGCTATTACGCTCAACAATAGCTGCCTGCATTATTTTGAAAAAAAAAAATTAAATTATTTTAGAGGTGTCTGGGTTGAAAACTGTGCTGTCCCAATTGTGTATTGGACACTATGTGGGCTTCACGACCGCTGTCTGGAATGTCATGGTGTTTATTTATGGCCCTGGAACCACCGCTAGGACCCAGGGCCTATTATGTCTCACTGCCTGCCCTCCTGCCTGCTGCCAGTCTGCCACACACTCATCCTCCTCACGCTGCCTGCTGCTGCTGTATTTCTTTTTGCTGTCTGTATGTTTCCACTGCCAGGGAACACATTACAAGGTGCTGCTGCCCATGCGCCACCAGCTATTACGCTCAAAAATAGCTGCCTGCATTATTTTGAAAACAAAAAAAGAATTAAATTATTTTAGAGGTGTCTGGGTTATAAACTGTGCTGTCCCAATTGTGTATTGGACACAATGTGCGCTTCACGACCGCTGTCTGGAACCTCATGCTGTTCATTTACGACCCTGGAACCACCGCTAGGACTCAGGGCCTACTATGTCTCGCTGCCTGCCCTCCTGCCTGCTGCCTGCCAGTCTGCCACACACTCAGCCTCCTCACGCTGCCTGCTGTTGTATTTCCTCCTACTGTCTGTGTCTCTACTGCCAGGGAACACATTACAAGGTGCTGCTGCCCATGCGCCACCAGCTATTACGCTCAACAACAGCTGCCTGCATTATTTTGGAAAAAAAAATAATTATTATTTTAGAGGTGTCCGGGTTGAAAACTGTACTGTCCCAATTGTGTATTGGACACAATGTGGGCTTCACGACCGCTGTCTGGAACCTCATGCTGTTCATTTACAGCCCTGGAACCACCGCTAGGACCCAGGGCCTACTATGTCTCGCTGCCTGCCCTCCTGCCTGCTGCCAAATGCCAGTCTGCCACACACTTATCCTCCTCACGCTGCCTGCTGTTATATTTCCTCCTGCTGTCTGTGTGTCTCCACTGCCAGGGAACACATTACAAGGTGCTGCTGCCCATGCGCCACCAGCTATTACGCTCAACAATAGCTGCATTATTTTGAAAAAAAAATTGTAATTAATTTAGAGGTGTCCAGGTTGAAAACTGTGCTGTCCCAATTGTGTATTGGACACAATGTAGGCTTCACGACCGCTGTCTAGAACCTCGTGCTGTTTATTTACGGCCCTGGAACCACCCCTAGGACCCAGGGCCTACTATGTCTCGCTGCCTGCCCTCCTGCCTGCTGCTAAATGCCAGTCTGCCACACACTTATCCTCCTCACGCTGCCTGCTGTTATATTTCCTCCTGCTGTCTGTGTCTCCTCTCCACTGCCAGGGAACACATTACAAGGTGCTGCTGCCCATGCGCCACTAGCTATTACGCTCAACAATAGCTGCCTCCTGCCTGCATCAATTTGAAAAAAAAATTGTACTTACCGTATATACTCGCATATAAGCCGACCCGCATATAAGCCGACCCCCCAACTTTTACCTGAAAAACCAGGGAAAAATGATTGACCCCCATATAAGCCGGGGGTAGGAAATGCTGGCCGCCTTATTCCCCTAGTGTGTCCCAGTATAGCTAGTAAAGTGCCCAGTATAGGTAGATAGTGCACCAGTATAGCTAGTATAGTGCCCAGTATAGCTATTATAGTGCTCAGTATAGCTAGTAAAGTGCCCCAGTATAGCTAGTAAAGTGCCCCAGTATAGCTAGTATAGTGCTCAGTATAGCTAGTATAGTGCTCAGTCTAGCTAGTATAGTGCTCAGTTTAGCTAGTATAGTGCTCAGTATAGCTAGTATAGTGCTCAGTCTAGCTAGTAATGTGCCCCAGTTTAGCTAGTATAGCGCTCAGTATAGCTAGTAATGTGCCCCAGTTTAGCTAGTATAGCGCTCAGTATAGCTAGTAATGTGCCCCAGTTTAGCTAGTATAGTGCTCAGTATAGCTAGTAATGTGCCCCAGGTTAGCTAGTATAGTGCTCAGTATAGCTAGTAATGTGCCCCAGTTTAGCTAGTATAGTGCTCAGTATAGCTAGTAATGTGCCCCAGTTTAGCTAGTATAGTGCTCAGTCTAGCTAGTAATGTGCCCCAGTTTAGCTAGTATAGTGCTCAGTCTAGCTAGTAATGTGCCCCAGTTTAGCTAGTATAGCGCTCAATATAGACAGTAATGTGCCCCAGTTTAGCTAGTATAGTGCTCAGTATAGCTAGTAATGTGCCCCAGTTTAGCTAGTATAGCGCTCAGTATAGCTAGCAATGTGCCCCAGTTTAGCTAGTATAGTGCTCAGTATAGCTAGTAATGTGCCCCAGTTTAGCTAGTATAGAGCTCAGTATAGCTAGTAATGTGCCCCAGTTTAGCTAGTATAGTGCTCAGTATAGCTAGTAATGTGCCCCAGTTTAGCTAGTATACTGCTCAGTATAGCTAGTAATGTGCCCCAGTTTAGCTAGTATAGTGCTCAGTATAGCTAGTAATGTGCCCCAGTCTAGCTAGTATAGTGCTCAGTATAGCTAGTAATGTGCCCCAGTTTAGCTAGTATAGTGCTCAGTATAGCTAGTAATGTGCCCCAGTTTAGCTAGTATAGTGCTCAGTATATCTAGTAATGTGCCCCAGTTTAGCTAGTATAGTGCTCAGTATAGCTAGTAATGTGCCCCAGTTTAGCTAGTATAGTGCTCAGTATAGCTAGTAATGTGCCCCAGTTTAGCTAGTATACTGCTCAGTATAGCTAGTAATGTGCCCCAGTTTAGCTAGTATACTGCTCAGTATAGCTAGTAATGTGCCCCAGTTTAGCTAGTATAGTGCTCAGTATAGCTAGTAATGTGCTCTAGTTTAGCTAGTATAGTGCTCAGTATAGCTAGTAATGTGCCCCAGTTTAGCTAGTATAGTGCTCAGTATAGCTAGTAATGTGCCCCAGTTTAGCTAGTATAGTGCTCAGTATAGCTAGTAATGTGCCCCAGTTTAGCTAGTATAGTGCTCAGTATAGCTAGTAATGTGCCCCAGTTTAGCTAGTATAGTGCTCAGTATAGCTAGTAATGTGCCCCAGTTTAGCTAGTATAGTGCTCAGTATAGCTAGTAATGTGCCCCAGTTTAGCTAGTATAGTGCTCAGTATAGCTAGTAATGTGCCCTAGTTTAGATAGTATAGTGCTCAGTATAGCGCTCAGTATAGCTGGTCCGCCGGTCCCCTGCTCCCCCCACGGCCGCCGCTGCTATTACCTTTCCGCATCTTCTATTCCCCTCTCCGTGCTTGTAAACATCCACAGCAGCGCGCCCGGCGCTGCTACTGTGACGAGCGGCGAGCCAGGAAAGAGCGGTTCCCATTGTAACAGGACGCTCTTTCCTGCCTCCTGTCTCGTCACAGTAGCAGCGCCGGGCGCGCTGCTGTGGATGTTTACAAGCACGGAGAGGGGAATAGAAGATGCGGAAAGGTAATAGCAGCGGCGGCGGCCTTGGGGGGAGCGGGGGACCCGCGGACCAGTGAAGGGGGGGGGACCCGCGGACCAACATGACTCGCATACAAGCCGACCCCCCAACTTTTGGCCCCCTTTTTGGGGGTCAAAAATTCGGCTTGTATGCGAGTATATACGGTAATTTAGAGGTGTCCAAGACACATAATATAATGATAGAGAAGAAGATGATATAGAAGAAGAAGATATAGAAGAAGAAGATGAGGAAGATATAGAAGAAGAAGATGAGAAGGATATAGAAGAAGAAGAAATAGAAGAAGAAGAAGATATAGAAGAAGAAGAAGATATAGAAAACAAAGAAGAAGAAGAAGAAGACTTCCAACAACCATTTTCGACACACCTTCTCATGCCAACACTTTTCGTGAAGTTAATTTACTATTTTTGATACCTTTTTTATAACTACTACATCACCACATAATCAATTGAAGTTTTTCTTCATAAAAAAGGTGGTTTCATGCATCATTGACCTCCAATACAAGTTTTACAAGCTATTTAAGGCCAGCTCGAATATTTTACTCGAATACAGACTCGGATAGTGACGTCGGATATCCGAGGTCGAATCGGATATTCGATTAACTCGAATATCAAACTTCGAGTGAATTCGTATAGTTTACTATCCGAATTCGATCAAACTCGAATAGTATAATGAGGTATCCGAGCAACACTGGTATACATTTATTTATTTATTGTATTTATAAAGCGCCAACATATTACGCAGCGCTATACATCAATCAGGTAGTGTAATTAGTGTACTGCTTCACACTGACACACCAAACCCACTGTGTAACGCACTGCAAAAGGCCTTGCTGGACTAGTGAGCACCATGGCGAGAGTGCAGGCCATGGCGGTTTTCAAGCCCATATGGTCGCCGGGCTGTGGTAGCTCAATGATAGAACAACAGTGACTGTTCAGCTGATGGAATTTGGTCTGTGCACAATGAAGCAACTACCTTATTATCTTGGGTCAGGTGTCCCCCCCCCCCCCCCCCCCCCCGACGCACTCATATAGCCGGCGGTCATTGCTTCATTGTGATACACATGCACCTTCACCGTGGCAAGGTAACGATCACGAAGGGGAATTGACACATGTACATGCCTTTTGTGTTGTTGCAGCTGCAGTGCAGCCAGAAAAATTAGGCAGGCATGTACACGCACCAGAAAAAATTATTACAGTTATTGCTAGTGGCTGCTGATAGCAGCGGCCTTAAAAATTCAGGAATCCACCTGTAGTCCTGGACCCTATTGGTGGTGACGGGGAAGGCAGTCAAGCGGCCTGCAGGCAGAGATGCTGTGTGTGGGGACTGACTTAAGGCTCGTACACACGGCTGACTGAAGCCAACGACGGGTCCGTCGGCACCCCCCACTGGGCAGGTTTTCAGCAGACAGTACAGCGTGTGTACAGTCTGTCGGCGGACTGATAAGGCTGTTTCTGAACGATCCGCCTGGCGTTGGCTTCAGTCAGACGTGTGTACGAGCCTTTAGTCTTCGGGCTGGCAGTAGCCCTCCGAGATCCATACCTCAATCATTTTGATAAAGGTGAGGTAGTTTTTTGACCTGGGCGACTTCTCTTTTCACTGACAATGCCTCCAGCTGCGCTGAAGGTCCTTTCTGACAGGACGCTTGAGGCAGGGCAAGCCAGAAGTTGGATGGCAAATTGTGAGCGCTCTGGCCACAGGTCAAGCCTGCGTACATTGCTGTTGTCTACATCCGCAGTTAAGGCCAGGTAGTCGGCTACCTGCCGGTAGTCTTGGGCGAACAGTGTTCGCCACTGTTCGGGTTCTGCAGAACATCACCCTGTTCGGGTGATGTTCGAGTTCGGCCGAACACCTGATGGTGTTCGGCCTTTTAAGTTCGGGTTTGCCCCGAACTACTGAATGGCCGCCGAACAGGGCCCTGTTCGCCCGAACATGCCGCAATACGGCCCCCCTATGGGGTCGCAGGCATAAGGGGGGAGCATGCCCCGATCGCGGGGGGGGGGGGGTCGGAAATTCCCCCCACCCCCTCCGCTAGCGCTCCCCTCTCTGCCCGCTTCCCCATACAAAAGTTTAAGGCAAGTTAAATAGTACTTGGTGGCTGGCACTGGCAGTGGAGTGAGGAGGAGGAGGAGTCCGAGTAGCAGAGTGACGCGTTGAGGCCGGGCAGCGGGCGGTTCAGGGGTAGTACCCTTGTGGTACTTCCGCCCTTTCTCTGACCTCACGTCCTCTGCATACGAGGGTACGCGTCACGCGTACCCTCGTATGCGTCATCACGTAGAGGACGTGAGGTCAGAGAAAGGGCGGAAGTACCACAAGGGTACTACCGCTGAACCGCCCGCTGCCCGGCCTCAACGCGTCACTCTGCTACTCGGACTCCTCCTCCTCCTCACTCCACTGCCAGTGCCAGCCACCAAGTACTATTTAACTTTTTTAATGGGGAAGCGGGCAGAGGGGGGAGCACTAGCGGAGGGGGTGGGGGGAATTTCTGACCCCCCCGCGATCGGGGCATGCTCCCCCCTTATGCCTGCGACCCCATAGTGCCCCTAAAATGGGCATGTTCGGGGGTCCCATTGACTTCCATTGAGTTCGACGTTCGGGTCGAACATGCCGAACATCTGGCCCATGTTTGGCCTGTTCGGCCCGAACCCGAACATCCAGGTGTTCGCCCAACACTACCTGCCGGTCCAGGCATTGGTGGAGGGTGGATCCAGAAGGGCTAAGGCGAGGCGTTGGACTAAAGAATGTCTGCATGTCCGACATCACCATGAGATCGCTAGAGCGTCCTGTCCTTGCCTGCGTGGACATGGTAGGAGCAGGAAGATTACTGGCAGTGGCACCTTTATTCCGTTGTGCTGTGACATCACCCTTAAACACACTGTAAAGCATACTTGACAGCTTGCGGTGGAAGTGCTGCATCATTTCTGCCTTCTGATGATTTGGTAACATCTCCGCCACTTTGTGCTAATACCAAGGGTCCAATAGCGTTGCTACCCAGTACAGGTCATTCCCCTTGAGTTTTTTTATACGGGGGTCCCTCAACAGGCGGGACAGCATGAAAGCCCCCATCTGCACAAAGTCGCATGCCGACGTACTAGCCATTCCCTCTTACTCTTCCTCAGTGATGTCAGGTAAGTTCTCCTCCTCCCCCCAGCCACAAACAATACCACGGGAAAGGTGAGCAGCGCAAGCCCCCTGTGACGCCTGCTGCGGTTTTTCTTCTGTCTCCTCCTCCTCAATAAACACCTTCCTCATCTGACTCCTCTTCCCCAGGTGACTCTTCCTCCTCCTCCCCCCTCCTCTGTGCTGCCACAGGTGTTGAGGAAACATCTGGTTCTGCTGATGATTGTTCCCATTCTTCCGCCTCTTCCTGGTCATGCTTGTCCACAGCTTGATCCACCACTCTATGCACGGCACGCTCCAGGAAGAAAGCATATGGAATCAAGTCGCTGATGGCGCCTTTACTGCGACTCACCAGATTGGTCACATCCTTAAATGGATGCATGAGCCTGCAGGTATTACGCATTAGTGTCCAGTATTTTGGCTAGAAAATGCCCAGCTCCCCAGAGCCTGATCTTTGACTGTAGCCGTTCAGATAGTCGTTGACGGCTTTCTCCTGTTGTAGCAGGCAGTCGAACATCAGGAGGGTCGAATTCCAGCGAGTCGGGCTATCACAAATCAAGCACTTCAAAGGCAAGTGTGTCCACACACCTTCCTGGACTGCTTCAGGACGTCCTGTAAGCCTGGGTACTTACACACAAATCTCTGAATTATTAGATTCAGCACATGTGCCATGCAGGGTACATGTGTCAACGTTCCCAATTTCCAAGCCAAAATGAGATTGCTACCATTGTCACACACCACGTTACCGATCTCCAGTTGGTGCGGGGTCAGCCACTGATCCACCTGTTTGTTAAGAGCAGCCAGGAGAGCTGCTCCAGTGTGACTCTCGGCTTTGAGGCAAGACATGACGAAGATGGCGTGACACTGTCTTACCTGGCATACAGCATAGGCTCTGGGGAGCTGGGGGTGTGTAGCTGGAGAGGAGATCGCAGCACCAGTAGAGTAGCACTGCCACTCAGCCAGGGAGGAGGACGACGACGACAGCGAAGAGGGTGTAGCAGGAGGAGTAGGAGGTGGAAGCAGGCCTGCCTGCGAGCCGTGGAAGTGTCACAACTAGGTCCGCTGCACAGCTACGTACTCCCTGCTTGCCAGCAGTCACCAGATTTACCCAATGGGCCGTGTAATTTATCTGCCTTGACCGTGCTTCGCAGACCAGGCATCCATGGTCGGATGGACCCTTGACCCAATGCTGTGTGCCAGAGATGACACCACTTGCCTTTCAACTTCATGGTACAGTTTGGGTATCGTCTTTTTTAAGAAATAACTGCGGCCTGGTATCTTCCACTGCGGTGTCCCAATTGCCACAAATTTCTAGAAGGCCTCAGAGTCCACCAGCTGGTATGGTAACAGCTGGCAAGCTAACAGTTCCACCAAGCCAGCTGTTAGACGCCGGGCAAGGGGGTGACTGGCAGAAATTGGCTTCTTCCGCTCAAAGATTTCCTTCACGGACACCTGGCTGCTGCTGTGGGCAGAGGAGCAGGAACCGCTCAAGGTGAGAGGCAGAGTGGAGGAGAGTGGCTGTGAAGGTGCAAGGGAGAAAGTGGCTGAAGATAATGCACCTGAAGGAGGAAGAGGAGAAAGAGGGTGGCTTTGCTTTTGTGTGCTGCTTTTGTTCAGGTGGTTTTCCCATTGCCATTTGTGCTTTTAACATGTGCCTTCGTACGGCAGTTGTCCCTACGCTAGCCTGGGCCTTTCCACAGCTCAATTTTTGGTGGCAGAATACAGATGGCATTGCTCGTATCTGAGGCAGACACACAAAAAAAATTCCCCACCGCTGAGCCCCCCTGGGATGATGGCACTATGGTGGCTTCAGCAGCTGACGTTGAAGGGCATGTTGGCTAGCTGTCCATAGGTGGCAATACATGCTGCTGGACACTACACCAGCTGTTTCTGACGACGAGCTCCCCCTTCTTCTTTTAGCAACTCGTCTTCTCCTACTCCTCTCTGACTCCCCCTCTGAACTGTCTCCCTGGTCATGATGTCTAGTAGAATCCCACGTGCTATCCATGGCAGTATCATCATCATTGTCATAATCATCCTCCACAGCTTCGCTTGTATCAGACACCTCCAAAACTGCATCAACAGCAGGTACTTCATCATCATCCTCACACCTTACGTCCATAGTGACGCCTAACTCAGACATATGAGGTGGTGTAACTTGCTTAGCGCCTTCATCTTGTTGTGACAAAAGTGGCTGTGTATCAGTTAATTCCCCACCAAATAACTCCTGCGAAGTGTCAAATGGAATGGATGTGGTGCTAGTAGTAGCGCTGGTGGCTGCGGAAGATGAGGTGTTCTGTGTTAAATAGTCAACTACGCCCTGACAATCGTGGGAGTTGATGGCACGTGCCTACTTCTGAGCACTGTACTTTGGTCCAGGGCTGCACAAAATCACATCAGCATGACCTCGAACAGACCTTTTGGGTGGCCTGCCTCTGCTTGTTGTTTTGTCCATATTTGGAGGGGGGGATTAAGTAAAAGGTATGCACTGACTTGACTAATACAATGTGCAGCTGTCACACAGGTGCAGTTAAAGGTATGCAGTGATTGGAATTACAAATGTGCAGCTGACAGACACACAGGTAAAGTGAACAGTTATGCAGTGACTGGTATATAACACTGCGTGCTGTCACGCAGGTGCAGTGAACAGGTATGCAGTAACTGGTATCAATACAATGTGCTGCTGTCACAGTGACTGGTATTACAAATGTGCAGCTGTCACACACACAGGTACCGCGAACAGGTATGCAGTGTCTGGTATTACAAATGCGCAGCTGTCAGACACACAGGTAAAGTGAACAGTTATGCAGTGACTGGTATATAACACTGTGTGCTGTCACGCAAGTGCACTGAACAGGTATGCAGTAACTGGTATCAATACAATGTGCAGCTGTCACAGGTAAAGTGAACGGTTATGCAGTGACTGGTATATAACACTGTGTGCTGTCACGCAGGTACACAGTGGCCTCAATTCACGGAGCATTGGCAAACGTTTATCAAACACTTTATCAAACGTTTGATAATTTACCTCATGGGTAAAAAATTTTTAAATTCACTAAGGTGTTATATACTGTATTTATCAAATATTTTACAGATAAAACGTTCAACGAATATATAACACCTTAGTGAATTCAAAATGAGATTTTACCCATGAGGTAAATTATCAAATGTTTGATGAAGTGTTTGATAAACGTTTGATAATGCTCCGTGAATTGAGGCCAGTGACTAGTATTACAAATGTGCAGCTGTCACCCACACAGGTACCGTGAACAGGTATGTAGTGACTGGTATATATAACACTATGTGCTGCTGTCAGGCAGGTGCAGTAAACATGAACAGCTGTGCAGTGACTGGTATATATAACACTGCGTGCTGTGTGCTGTTACTCAGGTGCAGTAAACATAAACAGGTATGCAGTGACTGGTATTACAAATATGCAGCTGTTCCACACAGGTGCAGTGAAAAGGTAGTCACTGAATGTGCTGGGCCTTGCACAGTATAGCAATTACAAAGGGCCAGCTGCGACAGACAGGGCTGTATATGCAAGTGTTAGTGGACCACACACACACACAAAAAAAACACATCAAAAGAACAATAGCTATCAAAAGAGCTGTTTTGGGGTGCTTCTTAGCAATAAATATCAGCAAGGAGCAAGCTAACAAGCCTAACAACAGCCTAACTAAGCTTTCCCTATGTCTACAGCAGGTTCCTCTCCCTTCTCTAATTACTGCAGCCACACTGAGTGAGATAATGGCAGACGCAGCAGCCTTATATGGGGGGGGGGTGCTCCAGGAGGGAGTGTAGCCTGATTGGCTGCCCTGTGTCTGCTGACTGTGATGTAAAGGGTCAAAGTTGAGCCTAATGATGTGGTATAGGGGGCGGGTCGAACTCGCATAAAGTTCGCAGTTCACTGCGAATGCGAACCACGTGAGTTCACGCAAATAAGTTTGCGGTCCTACCATTCGGGCCATCTCTAGTCCTAGGGAAGCTCAAATGGAGCCAGCAGTGCAGAGCAGTGTGGTGGCATTTCCCACCTCCCTCCTTTCCAGTCCTTTCTTCCGGTCCCCTCTCCCTCTCTTCGTTTCTGATCCCACAACGGCGCTGTGAGATGAGTATGGGGGTTATTACTCCCCGAGGCACTCTCCAGCGATGATCATGCATTCTCCTCCGCCGTATAGCTGCGAGCGACAGTACAGATGACATTATCAAGCCGCGTCACCCCACACTGTGAAGTAGCCCCGGAGCTGTATGGCGGAGGAAGATAAGCAATCTGCCTCGTGAGAAACACCCCCCATACTCATACTGCGCCGCTGGGGGATTGGGAGGGATGTTGGGGGCACTTCTAGCTGGCTAACTATACTGTGGCACATATAGCTGGTTTGCCTATACAGGGGATACTCATACCTGGCTAACCTATACTGAAGTACTTATAGGTGACTTACCTATACTGTGGAACCTATAGCTGGCTTACCTAAACTGGGATACCTATAGCTGGCTTACCTATACTGTGCACCTATAGCTCAGAAACCTATACTGTGGCACCTGTAGCTGACTAACCTATACTAGGGCAACTATAGCTGGCTAACCTATACTGTGGCGCCTATAGCTGGATTACCAATATTGGGGCAACTATAGCTGGCTAACCTATATTGTGGTACCTATACCTGGCTTACCTATATATGGGCAACTATAGCTGGCTAACCTATACTGGGGCCTCTTTAGCTGGTTAATCTATACTGAGACTTATACGCACCATTGGTGTGCTGATCCCTCGTCGTGTACCTTTGATAGCTTCCCCAGTGTTTTCTTCCATGTCCATTGGCGGATTTGCTTCTCCCTTGGCGATGACATGTTCCCAGGCAATCAGTGTTGCTGACGGCAGGGTCATGCAGCATCATCAACATCTGGCGGCAAACTATTTTTTTTTATTGAATTCAATACAATGACCTGTTTAAATTCAATATTTTAAAAAGGTAAGTACAAAAAAGTACACTTTTTGCACAGAAATCCTGGGGAAATTGAAACGCCAGGGAGGTTAATGGTTGTGCGTTGAGTTATTTTGATGGGACAGCAAATTTACACTGTTATAAAAGCTGTACACTTACTACTTTACATTGTAACAAAAATAAAATAGAGGGTGGGCCATTTATATGGATACACCTTAAAAAATGGGAATGGTTGGTGATATTAACTTCCTGTTTGTGGCACATTAGTATATGTGAGGGGGGAAACTTTTCAAGATGGGTGGTGACCATTTTGAAGTTGGCCATTTTGAATCCAACTTTTGTTTTTTCAATAGGAAGAGGGTCATGTGACACATCAAACTTATTGGGAATTTCACAAGAAAAACAACGGTGTGCTTGGTTTTAATGTAACTTTATTATTTCATGAGTTATTTACAAGTTTCTCTTTGTTTACAGCCATTTACATGTCGCCGAGATTAACACGAGAGGATGTCAGAAATTGTGTTGATGTCTGGTGAATGCAGTAACATTCATTGCAGCGGATTTCAATGCGAGACCACCCATTTCCCATGCTACAGTTAGCAAACTGCTTGCTAAGTTTTGTGAAACTGGTTCAGTGTTGGGTTTGCCAAAATGTGGACGCATGAAATCTGTCACTAATGAAGAAACATCAGTGGCTGTCCTAGCTTCATTCAGCAAGAGCCCACAGCGTAGCACTTGCCGCATGTCACTGGAGAGTGGCATTAGTCGAACACTCCTTCGGCGATATTAGCTACTCACAAATGCCACCCTTCCAATCTCCAGCTACTGCAGCATCTCAACGAGGATGACCCAGATCGGTGCACTGAATTTGCAGAATGGGCAAAACAAAAATTGGAACAGGACCCTCAGTTTACGCAGAAGATTTTGTTCAGTGATGAGGCAAACTTTTATGTGAATGGTGAAGTTAACAAACAAAACCACCGCTATTGGTCTGACACTTACCCACATTGGATAGATCCATCCAAGACTGTTGGAACAAAAAAAATTATGGTATGGTGTGGTATATGGGGTACAAAGATAGTGGGGCCATTCTTCATCAATGGAAACCTCAAGGCCACTGGATATGCAAAATTGCTACATGATGATGTGTTTCCCTCTTTATGCACTGAACCTGGCACGTTCCCTGAGTTTTTCCAGCAAGATGGTGCACCATCACATTATGGGTGTCAGGTCCGAGCATTCCTAGATGAACAGTTTCCTGGAAAGTGGTTTGGTCGTCGTGGGCCAGTTGAATCTCCCCCAAGGTCTCAAAATCTGCCCCCCTTATACTTTTATCTTTGGGGTCATCTGTTAGCAGTTGTCTATGCTGTGAAGATACGAGATGTGCAGCACCTGAAACTACAGATACTGGAAGCCTGTGCTAGCATTTCTCCTGCGGTGTTGCTTTCAGTGTGTGAAGAGTGGGAGAAGAGGGTTGCATTGACAATCCAACACAATGGACAGCACATTGAACACATTTTATAAATGGTCAGAAACTTGTAAATAACTCATGAAAGAATAAAGTTACGTTAAAACCAAGCACACCATTGTTTTTATTATGAAATTCTAAATAAGTTTGATGTGTCACATGACCCTCTTCCTATTGAAAAAACAAAAGTTGGGTTCAAAATGGCCGCCATGGTCACCACCCATCTTGAAAAGTTTCCCCCTCACATATACTAATGTGCCACAAACAGGAAGTTAATATCACCAACCATTCCCATTTTATTAAGATGTATCCATATAAATGGCCCACCCTGTATTATAAAAAATAAATAAAAAAATTACAAAAATGTGAGAGGTGTACTCATCTTGTGAGATACTGTATTTTCAATACCACATTCTTCTTCTAAATGCATGCTCCAAATGTTGTCTTTTTAAATTCTTCACGAAAAGCTATCCCTCCCTTCCCCTAATAACCATCAACCTTGATGCCATATTACTGTTATAAAGGGAATCCCGACAAAAGCATCCTTAAAGGGAACCAGAGAGAAACACTGGTTAAAAATAGAAAAAGGCTTTTATACATACCTGGGGCTTCTTCCAGCCCCATAAGCCTGGATCGCTCCCACGCCGCCATCCTCCGCTTCCTGGAACCGCCGGTACCGGGCCCGTCACTTTCGGCGGACGCGGTCAATTGTCTGCATCACAGGGGCTCCCTCCATACCCGTACGCATGCGGCTGTGCAGTAGGCAGCCTCATGCGTACTTGTATAGAGGGAGCGTCGTGTGATGCGGAGAATCGTCCGCTGCCGCGTCCGACTCGTGGCAATGACGGGACCCGGTACAGGCGGATCCAGGCAGCAGAGGACGGCGGTGTGGGAGCAATCCGTGCGTATGGGGCTGGAGGAAGCCCCAGGTATGTATAAAAGTTTTTTTTCAATCATCTCTGGTTCTCTTTAAGTGCCTTTCACTTGTTTTTCAGAGCAGATTTTGCTGTTATTATGGGTGTGATCAGGGCCGGGCCGAGGCATAGGCTGGAGAGGCTCCAGCCTCAGGGCGCAGTGTAGGAGGGGGCGCACAATTCATTCAGCTGTCATTCCTAAATTGT
Organism: Hyperolius riggenbachi; assembly: GCF_040937935.1. Lineage (NCBI taxonomy): Eukaryota > Metazoa > Chordata > Amphibia > Anura > Hyperoliidae > Hyperolius > Hyperolius riggenbachi. Next base: position 168,210,133 of record NC_090652.1, on the reverse strand, counting down.
GTATGAAGCAGAAATATATTAAAAAAGGGGATACATAGCAGTGACTGCAAGCCAGATAACTAGATATTAAGGTGTTGGGGAGGTTGTGGGCCCTGTGGCCCTCTTAGTCTAATAGCAATCAGTGTGTGACGGCTGGGGTGGGTGGGATGGAGGGGCGCACTTTGGTGTCTCAGCCTTGGGTGCTGGAGGACCTTGTCCCTGCTCTGGGTGTGATTGGCGGATGTGATTACGATTCCCAGCGTGAAAAGAAAAAAAAAGCCATGGGAAGTTTTTCAAATTTAACACAATAAAGCACCATCCTGTGCTGCCGAATATGTGTTCTCACCTGGGTAGAGGAGGTCAAAGGTTTTTTTTTACTCATCTGTCCTCATTTTCTATTTTAAAGAATGCTTCCCACATCTGAAATCACTAAGGCAGGGTTCACACTCGAGAGGATTGCATAGTATTTCTCCACATGTACAGTAGAATGGTACCAGAAATGACAGGTCATGTCCATAAAAACGTGGTCATTTTCTAAACACCTATTGTGAACCCTTCCTAATTGTATTAGGAGAAAACAATGTCAGAACATCCCTGCCCTGGTCCCCTGGACACTTCATTTATGTAACTAAAAAGGCTATATTTTCTAAACCTAACCCTAGCTATGTTGATGACATCACTGCTCATATATCAGCATAGGCTGTCTCCTGATGTCGGGAGCTTATCGGCTGTTAGCAATAGTAGTGTGAAGGGCAAGGAAGTTCATTGAGTGAGGTGGGTGAGATACAAAAGTGACATGAATGTCTGATTGATTGATTGATAAGAGATTACTGTTCACGGTTCTTTTAATATTGGATGTTCTATGATGGTTCATTACAACACTGGCAGTTATAATTCAAAATAACACATTTGTTCATGCTCATCAAAAACTGGCTATGAGATATTTCTAATCATAACACTCTCATGGAGGATTGACCATGAGAGTCGTGCTATCTACAATGAGAACCATAATATTTTCATGGAAGACGGACCATGAGAATTTTTGCTATCTAACACTAGTCAAAATCTGCACAGGTGCATGGATGAAACATGTTCTGCGCCTGCGCAGACATTGAATTCTGTCTATATAAAGGAGGGAAAAATGCTTTCGAGTTGGGGGACTCTTGAAGAACAAGCAGTCCGTTTGTGTTGCCAGGTATTTTCCCCTCCGAGGTCGCTGAGGTCCCCCGATCTTCTCTGGGTGATGTTACAATACTTGGTAAGAATATTGGTGCTCACTAATTACTCAAATACAATGTAACTATGATTCTGCAAGCCTAGATAATTATTATAACAGGATTGTAGCCCAATAAATATTAATATTGAACCTTTCCTCATGTTTTGCAGCCCATTTTACCCACTACGGTGGTGAGCGAAGTTAGAGGGTTTAAAAACCCTTCCCGTGAGGCAAAACAGTGGGGAACTCTTCATTCAAGGCCTAAAGCAGTGTTCCCCAACCCTGTCGTCAAGGCCCACCAACAGTGCATGTTTTGTGGAAATTCACGCAGGTAGTTAATCAGCTCTGCTGGGACACTAATTACCCCACCTGTAAATGTTTGTGGTTTCCTGGGCCTTGAGGGTTGGGGAGCTGGTCTAGAGGATATGTGCATGGGATCATTAATGGTTAGTATTTCAGGTAAGATTTAATATTTGTTTAAACTGTGCTTTTAGTTAACCCTCTGTGAAAATGGTTCAGGCGCACACATTTGCAGATCCCCTTTACCTTAAAGGACAATTTGGGGAAAAAGGCATCCTGGTAGATAAAAGCTTTTAAAAGCAGTTTAAAATCAAAAAGGAAACAAAGTAGCTTACCTCAATGCCGAAATCTTTGTGGTAAAAAATATTTTATTTAGCACAGTCCCGCTTCCTCAGGCCAATAACAGCACCCTATGCAATAACAGCATAGGGAGCCTATTATCTTAAAGGGGGCTCCCACATTCCACTACAAGCTGCCCCACCCCCTCCATAAACAGCAGTAGGGGTTTTTACATCCCACTGGGCAAAGGTGGGAATGAGCTTCTTGGTATGAACAAGGGCTTTGGGGGAGAGGGGAAGGCTTGCCACTCCTCTCCTCCGAAACCTCCCTGTCATGGACAATTTGGGCTGGTTAAGATCAGGACATGGAGACCCACACTGTCTGCAGTCTGAATTCTGGCTATACCAGCCTGCATGAGTGATAAGGGTTTAAAGAGACTTGCGAAGACTAGTTTTTTATTTTGACAATATATAACTTATACATTTGCCAATGATCTCTATACAGTACTGTTCAGCAGTCCTTTGCAAAAACATGGAAATGGGGTTTCCTGCTGGTAATTACACTCGTCAGTGTACAAGTGGTCCACTACTTACAAACTTGCGGGAAGAGGTTAAACTACTTATAACAGTTTATACTGTACTTTAACATTTAACAACAAAAATATGTAATAACAAAACAGTAATGCATATTTTATACATGGAGACAACTTTGTTTCTGTGAAAATGTAACTCGACTTGTTTGTAAGTAGGGGACTGTCTGTACTGATTAACGGGAAACCTTAGTGTAAAATTAACTTTAGCTAGGATCTATGTAGAGCCGAGGGGTGTAAGCATATGTCATTCAACCACATTTAAAACCATTTTCTTTTTCTTTTTTTTAAACATAAAACTTTGATATTGAATTTTTTTTTTGTATTTGTTCCCACTCCTGGAGGATGAAGGAATTGATACCACTGACTCACCAACATGCTCGCCTGCCCTAAATCCAACAGAACACTTACGGGACATTATGTCTCAGGCTATCACAAGGTTGTACCTCCAACTGTCTCGGAACTCAGTGATGCCCTGGTCCAGATTTGGGAGGAAATTCCCCAGGACACCATCCATTATCACATTAGGAGCTTGTTGTCAAGCATGTATACATGAAGGAGAGAGAGCAGGGGGGTGGGGGGGTGGGATAGGGGAATGTAAACTACTGAGCATGATTGTGATTTGATGCAATGAACTTTACCTGCCATATCTTTTGAATTCAGCTTCTTGTAGATTTATAATTTTCAATTCCATCAAATGATGTGGCATCCTTTCATTCATAAAACTACCCAGTCAATATCAATATATGCCAGATATCTGGCATTTTTAATTTTTTTTTACAATTGAGATGTGATGTGTTTTCAGAGTGTTCTTTAATTTTTTTGAGCAGTGTGCATTTACAAGCATTAGCCTATTGCTAGCGCTTAGTGTAATTGAATCACACTCCAAGAAATAAAACAATATTACACTCTCTTCCAGGGCATCCCTAAAATGAGTCGATAGCATTCTAGCATACATCTTTTAATTTCAACGTCTGCTGTACTACACCATATTAGACCCATCTGTCCCCACTTTCTCTTTGTAGGTTTTTTTTTTTTTTTGCACAACATTCATCCTAAGAAGTAGTTATCTGTTTTTTCTTTTCCAAAGGACAGCATTGACAATTGACAGCACTCTCAGGATGCAAATGAAATGAAACCAACAGAGGTGTGCAAATCCCCCCAGGGACTTAAATACACATCTTGAATACAAATCATTTGCAAATTACCGTATTTTTCGGACTATAAGACGCACTTTTTCTCCCCCAAAAGTGGGGAGAAAAAGTCCTTGCGTCTTATAGTCCGAATGTGCCAATTTTTGTGCCCTCCTACTCTCTTCTGTCTGCAGCCTGTGTCCGTGTTACGCTGTGCCCCGACCCTCCTAATCGTCCTTTGTCTGAAAAGGCTACCCGCCACACTGCCTATACATACAAAGCACAGCGGGCGAGATCTGTTTGAGGCAGTACAGCTGACAACCCGCCTGGACCCGCCGCAATGCCACTTACCACATGTCGATTCAGCTCAAATTACCCCCTATACCGTCCCGTCCTTTCTCGGAAATGAAGAGGGGTCAGCACGAATCTGCAGTCAGTCAACAGCACAACTACCAATCAGGCAGGGGGTGCTGCCCCATACCGCCTATCGCAGCGCTCACTGTTCCCTGCTTGTTTTATAACTGGCCGCGATGGTCTCGCGGGCGGGACCATTGGGGCCAATCAGTGCACAGCATCGGCGAGATCTGTTTGAGGCAGTACAGCTGACAAGTTGACAATCCGCCTGGACCCACCGCAATGCCTCTTACCACATGTCCATTCAGCTCAAAGTACCCCCTTCACTGCCCCGTCCTTTCTCGGAAATGAAGAGGGGTCAGCACGTATCTGCAGTCAGTCAACTGCACAACTACCAATCAGGCATGGGGCGCTGCCCCATACCGCCTATCGCAGCGCTCACTGTTCTCTGCCTGTTTTATAACTGGCCGCGATGGTCTCGCGGGCGGGACCATTGGGGCCAATCAGTGCACAGCATCGGCGCTTGTAAGAAAACGAGCAGGGAGCGGTGCGATAGGTGGTCTGGGGTAGCGCCCACGTCTGATTGGTAGTTGTGCTGTGTGGACTGTCTGCGCAGATTCGTGCTGACCCTTCTTCATTTCCGAGGCAGGACGGGACGGAGAAGGGGGTACTTTGAGCGGAATCGGCAGCCAGCGGACATGTGGTAAGTGGCATTGCGGTGGGTCCAGGCGGGGTGTCAGCTGTACTGCCTCAAACAGATCTCGCCCTCTCCATGCACCCAGCGTCTCCGGCTACTATAATATTGTCACAGTCCTGCCTAGCCCACTTACACATCAAACGTCACTGACAGAGACAGGCCAGAGGAAGGGGAACATCGGAGGACACGGAAAGAGGGGGGGTGTTCACTGGACACAGGTGGGCAATGGACTTGGGGACACTGGACACAGGGATGCTGGACACAGAGGGGCACTGGACCAGGGGACATTGGACACAGGGATGTTGGACACAGGGGGCACTGGACCAGGGGACACTGGACACAGGGATGCTGGACACAGAGGGGCACTGGACCAGGGAACACTGGACACAGGGATGTTGGACACAGAGGGGCACTGGACCAGGGGACACTGGACACAGGGATGTTGGACACAGGGGGCACTGGACCAGGGGCACTGGACACAGGGATGCTGGACACAGAGGGGCACTGGACCAGGGGACACTGGACACAGGGATGCTGGACACAGAGGGGCACTGGACACAGGGATGCTGGACACAGAGGGACACTGGACACAGGGGGCACTGGACCAGGGAACACTGGACACAGAGGGGGCACTGGACCAGGGGACACTGGACACAGGGATGTTGGACACAGAGGGGCACTGGACCAGGGGGACATTGGACACAGGGATGATGGACAGAGGGGCACTGGACCAGAGGGACATTTGACACAGGGATATTGGACACAGAGGGGCATTAAACCAGGGGACACTGGACACAGAGGGGCAATAGACATGGGGCTGGGGACACTGGACACAGAGGGGCACTGGACAGGGGACACTGGACACGGGGGCACTGGACATGGGGACAGAGGTCGCTGGACACAGGGGGACACAAGGGGGACATAGGGGAGAAGGACCATAAGATGCCCTGAACCATGGACACACTAGGTTTAGTATATATTTTTTTTCCCTTGGTTTTTGTCCTCAAAACCTAGGTGCGTCTTATAGTCCGGAGCGTCTTATAGTCCGAAAAATACGGTACTCATTAATCTCTAATCTAAGAATTGTAATTCAAACTGAAACACATGGATGCAGCTAGCCATAAGTATACTAGTAAAATGCCTGTACAGCATGACTGAATCTTTTATGGTCACTCGCTTTGGATATAATGGTGACAGCAAAGCCCATATGCAATTCACTTTTTCACCTGAGTTTTCTCCTAGGAGATAATTTTTTTATCTTCAATTTAAGATAACTTTCCAGCATTTTTCAATTTAAAAAGTACCAAAAAGTGGTTAAAAAATACAATCAAAATTATTTTAAGTATTTGCTTGCTTTCTGGAGGCTTAAAAGGCATTTTACTGACAAGTATAAAAATATCACCTAGGAGAAAACTCAGGTGAAAAAGTAAATTGCATATGGGCCCAAGGGTATAAAAATGATTTTTCTCATCTCCAATTCCATAAGTGAAACTCTAATTTTCATTCTGCATTCAGAAGTGGTGGTACATAAATATACTTTTACAAACAAAAATTTAAGTAAAAACAAAATGGAATAATGTTATTTTTATGTGATTTATTTTTATATATTTGATACAGATACATACTGTAACTAAATTCACTATGAAAAAACAAATGAAACAAAACCATATAGTGTGATTTAACGTAACATGTGTCTATGCAAGCATTGTGTCCAGCTTTTAAAACAAATATCTCTAATATACATAATTGATATAATTACGAGTCAAAGCCCAGTTTAACTTCCTGCTATCATACTTTGTACACTATTAGCCTTTACTTTATCAGAATACTGAACAGTCTAGCTAGTAACATCAGATTAAAGAAGATCTCAGGTCTAAATTAGCTTTAGTTAGAGTCCCTAATAGAAAAGCTGTTAGATCTTTGAATTTGGAGTGGGTGCATGTATGCAAGGTAGTCCATTTCCAATGTCAAGCATTCAGAATTAAAGAGACTCTGAAGCGAGAATAAATCTCGCTTCAGAGCTCATAGTTAGCAGCGGCACGTGTGCCCCTGCTAAACCGCCGCTATCGCGCCGCTAAACGGGGGTCCCTTCACCCCCAAACCCCCCACTGCAACACTTAGTCGCAGACTTGGTCGCTCCTGGAGGCAGGGCTAACGGCTGCAGCCCTGCCTCCAGTCGCGTCTATCAGCGGCGCATCGCCGCCTCTCCCCCGCCCCTCTCAGTGAAGGAAGACTGAGAGGGGCGGGGGAGAGGTGGAGATACGCGCTGACAGACGCGCGTGGGGCAGGGCTGCGGAGGTTAGCCCTGCCCCAACCAGGAAGAGTTCCCCCGCTGCACCGAGGGGATTTGTGGGATAAGGGACCCCCGTTAAGCTGCGGGATAGCGGCGTTTTAGCAGAGGCACACATGCCCCTGCTATCTATGAGGTCTGAAGCGAGATTTATTCTCACTTCAGACTCTCTTTAAGTAAACTGATCTAAAGGAAGACTGCATTTTACTTTTTTGTTTTTGCAAAGAAAGTCCTTAAAAAGAGATAGTCAGTGAGATGCAAATACTTCCAACTTGCATCCAGAGTTATAACAAAATGCATGGAGCTTAGAATTGGGTCAATCAGATGCAATTCCTCCCTGCATGCAATGTGCATATAACATGTAACACAAGCATCTCATTGATTTTCTCTAGTCTCTAGTCAATTAACAATGTAACTCTGCTGCATTACCAATTTTGCTCCTGTAAGGAGATGTAGAAGACAGCAGAAGACTTTTTTTCACATGGCACCGCTGCAGTAGCTGATTAGGTCTTTCTCTTAACACATATTACCACACTACTACTACTACTACTACTACTACTACTTCTACTATGTATATACTACGTACAGTATATACTTTTACCTACAGGTATATTTACTAAACTGCGTTAAGTAGAATAACGTACATTAAGTCTTGCACATGATGAGTAGAACATAATGAATTGCATGTAATAAACTGTATTAAACGCTACTCATTGTGCAGTGAGAATAACACTCTTTATTCGGCTTACCGCAGTTTAGTTAATACACCTCAATAACAATCCATTATTAAACTCACTTATACATTCAACAATCTCTAAACACGAAAGTTTTCCTGCTGTCAAATGATTGAGAGCGACTTGCTGACATTATACTATGATCACAACAGAGACACTTTTCTCTACTCCATTCACCTGACAATACAAAACCTATACTGCATCAGTCTGTAGACTTTCCTATCTTCTCATGTTTCCATAAAAGAGCAACTCAAAGGGGATGGGGCAGTCAGAGAAGTGAAGCGGGACTTTAATTTTATTGTGTATTAGTATAACCTATCCTGTTTCTATTCACCACCACCCCTGCATCATTACAGCCAACACATGAAAGGAAAGCCCCTATTGTTGGTAGAAAGCGTTTTTTTTAAACCTTAGCTCAAATCACCTCAGTTACCTCATTATGAGATGCAGTTTATACCAAACTTGTGTTAAAAAAAATTAGGCAATTAGAATGTCAGTGCTGATCAACTTTTTTTCTTTAAATGATGACAACTGCCTTTCTTGTTAATTCCTTGAATGCCGTATTTTCTGAGTAATAGACCTTGAACCAACATGGAACCAGTGAAGTCAGAGTAAAGTCAGAACACACAAGCAACATACTTGTTCTAGGTCATGAAAAACAGAAAATATGCATTCCAGCATTGATTAAATTACCTGCGATAGGCCTCTTTAAAAGGTGGGAGATCAAAATAATTCTTTTTTTTCACAGTAGGCAATGCAACATTTCTAATACTACTCATGTTCCACTTCAAACATAACATTTCTGGACTTAACATACATACAGTATAAAATCTATAATAGTGCATTTAATTTAAATAAAAAGTAAAAATATACACACACACAGTGGCAAAAAGAAACCCTGGGCCATATACAATTCACTTTTTCACCTGAGTTTTCTCCTAGGAGATAATTTTTAATTTTCAAATTAAAATAACTTCCCAGCACTTTGCAACTAAAAAAAGTGCCAACAAGTAAAGGAAAAGGGACTATCACAATTATTTTGAGCATTTTCTTGCTTTCTGATGGCTTAAAATGCATTTTATTGGCAAATGTAAAAATATCACCCAGGAGAAAACTTAGGAGAAAAAATGAATTGCACATGGGCCCCTGTATCTGCAGCAGAGAGGACCCACCTTGTAACAGGATGTAACTAGACAAAACTTGTGAGAAGAGTTAAAAATAAGTTTAGACACAATCTAAAAGGTCATTAAACATGACAGATTGTCTTTGCTAGGAAAGAAATGCTGAAACTATAGATCTACCATGATTCAGAAACTAGAAAAAAATATACTAAGTATGGAAAAGAATACAAGATGTCAAAGACTATCTTTGCTTGATGACCGTTGCAGATATCAAATCATTTTAACCATAACAACAATTTTCCAGTCCAAAGAACAACTTCACAGTATGACTGGTAGGTACAACGACAACATATAAAAGCACAGTATGGGATATAAATTATCAAGACAATCCCAGAGGAAATTGACGAGTAAACTGAAAAAGAATAGCACCAAACAAAAAAAAATTCTCTCAGGTCAGTTGACTACTTACTACAAATGTATCACAATGTTGGCTATTAGGGGCCTGGCATAAAACTCAACAGCAGAATCTGTAGACACTGGTGTAATTATAGCCCCTGCTGGGAGGGGGGGAGAAGCTCAAAGGGGCCTGTCCATGTTGACGTGCGGGGGGGCCTTCTCTATCCCCTTGTGCCTCCCTTATCCCCTTCTACATTCTATAATGGCAATTGCAGAGCGGGCTGCAGCAGGTGCAAATATTACCTGTTCTTCCCTGGGTGCTAGGACCACTAATCTCCTCTTCACTCACATGGTGAGCATATCATTAGCATACCTCTATAGGCTCCCAGCGTGGGTCATGTGACACTAGGAGCTAGAGGGACGCTAGCGCTCACCACATCAGTATAGAGGAGATGAGCGGTCCTAGCGCCCGGTGGAGGAACAGGTATTATTCGCTTCTGCTGCAGCACGCCCTGCAATTGCTATTTTGGAACGGGGAATCCTGCTGGTGCTGGAGTCTGGGGGGGGGGGGGGGGGAATGGAGGGTTGTTTAACACAGGGAGGTCCATTTGTATCTAGTTATGCCCCTGTCTGGAGAAGTAGAGACACAATTCTGAGAAACTGCCAGTTACATGGGGTTGAATTACTAAGGTTAGAGAACCGCAGAGAACAAAAGTTATATTGTAAACCTAGACTGGATTTTTTTTATTTTTTAGAGGATCCAATAAGATATAATAAGTTCACAAAAGTTTTCAACCCTTGCCTGGCTTATGACAGAACACAATAGGGTAGCTAAAAAAAGTTGTAGATTAGAATTTGTGCTATTGCAGATTTGCAGTCACACGCCAGCACCAACAGTATTAATTGAATGTCAACAAATCCAGGACAATTTGTATGTAATTATTAAAAATAAAGGAGTGTATGCTCTAAACTATGTTAAGCAGAGTAACATGCATAAAGTCTACATTTCTTGCAATGCACTAGGGCCCGTTTCCACAAGCTGCGAAACGATACGATGATTGAACGGAACCAATGCAATCAATAGTGCAGTTTCCATTGCTTGCGAGTTTTGAGATGCGACCCAGGAAAAGAATCGGACGCATACTGTAGATTCTCACAGCATGCATCCGTTACTGTAGGCAATAACTGACTGCCACATCCGGACTTTTGGAAGACAACTGGAAGTACCCACGGTGCATTGGGATCATCACATCATATCTCTCGTGGAAATGGGCCCTTACGCTCTACTCATGCATAAGACACAGTGTGCATACACACCACAGTCCCTACTGCAGGAGCAAGCACACAACCTCTAATTTACTAACTTCTAATCAACCCCATTATATTCTGATATTAATCTAGTTGTTTTGGGTTGCCGATTCATTATATTCCCCAGTATTGTTGAACATTAATAAGCCCTATGAGATCATGGTAATTTGTTTCCACCAGGCAGGTCCAACAGTACTGATCACTGGTTTCTTTTTTGGCCACTGAGTCTAAGTGTTAATATTGCTCAGAAGTAGGTATATTAACACAAATATGCATGAAATAAGAATATTTATATTTTTCTTAAATCAGATATTGTTAAGTTTAAACTCCACAATTGTTAAGGAGCAAACACTTCTTTTACCTCAAGTCAGCTCTGCTAGCATTAAATGCAACAATTATTACGGTTTGCTAATATTCTTGGTCAATAGAAAACATAACTGTTCCATCCTGTACCACTCTGACTACTAGATGGAGTTTCTAAGCCTGCTTCCAATCACTCAATTAATCTATAAATCTGTATAAAATGAATAGCTTGGGCTCCTGTACTGTGGAGCTAATTAATCATGCATCAATGAGGGAATTTATAGATAACAAAGGAAAAGGAGGAAACCGGCACTGCTGTCATATACTTTAATCCAAATACTTAAAAAAGCGGAGTAACATTATCCATTTCAAAAATCAAAATCCAAAGACACATACCATTGGTGACTGTGGCTCTGGCTCTGCACCCACCGCACCACCCACAGTCACCAATGGTATGTGTCTTTGGATTTTGATTCTTGAAATGGATAATGTTACTCCGCTTTTTTAAGTATTTGGATTAAAGTATATGACAGCAGTGCCGGTTTCCTCCTTTTCCTTTGGCATTTAGATACTACTCTGACCTGAGCACGCTGAAGATATACAACATACAGCGCATTTGTGTCAACATTGGACTGTGTCGCCATTTCCCCCCCCCTCCTCCTCCCTGGACAGCATACGGCTAGTGCAGTGCCAGCATTTTTCTTTTTTTCCATCTACATGGCATCTTGACAATTTATAGATAACACATGCTCCAGAGAGCATACAGATTCCATGCTTAAAAATATGTGCAAAAAAAAAATCTACTTATAGTCAGTTTTGGAAAATCATAGTTGGATGCATACTAAAATAAAAAGATCATTTGAAAGATAACATTGAAAAACACTTGTGAACCCTACAGTAGAATCTCGTTACACTAAACTCTAATATAGTAAACCTTTGGATATAGTAAACTAATTCTTCAGGTCCCAGCAAATGCATCTGTATAAATACAGTATACAATGCAAGACCAATTCTGATAGAGTAAACTTCTTATATATTAACCTACTTTACCTGGTCCCTTGAAGATACTATAGCTGGCCACTAACGGTCCAATTTCTAGTGAAAAATCGTTCGAGCGATCAGAAATTCTGATCGGATTGGTTGTAAATAAACTCCATTGGTGGACACAATCGATTATGAACGAGTGAAAAAAATGTCGCCCGAATGATCTTTCGTCGAACGGAAATTTGGATTTTCTTGGTGGTCGTGATAGATAGGAATCAATGATTGGTTAGTTGATGGTGTAGTGAACGATTTTTCGTCCGATCAGAATTTTCGCTAAAAATTGGACCATTAGTGGCCAGCTTATAAAAGAATTCTACTGAATTATTATATCAATAAGACAGGATTTTACTTTATAAACAAAGCTGGAAGCCAAATATTAAAAAACTAAACAAAAAACAGCTGCACTGCTCTAACTTTGAACACAGCATTACAACTTTGATTAGATGGACCTCACTCATCTCTTAATAGCCGGTAACGACAGCCTCAGCTGATAATCAGGCGTGTACAGCAGCACTCGATCCCAAAGATCCACCCGGCGGATCTACTCACCCCCAGCAACACCGATTCTCCACAGATCCCACAGTTCGTGCCACTCCCCCGCTTGTCACATGACGTCACGCATTTACCGGTCGCGTTTGTCGTTGTCTCACTCCTTCACATAGCAACACAGCGTTAGCAGCCGGGCCCAGCGATGTGGCCCAAGGGATCAGGTCCTGATACCCAACGGGCGACATCCATCAAAGCCTTTAGAAATAAGAAGTTAATCAGTCCAAAGTCTCACACTGCCAGAGTAGAGTATATAATAACGACCAGCTAACGCCAATAGGCGTCGGCGGGTCGTTAGTGGTTTTGCATGGAGCGGCCTTTCCATGCCAGTTCACAAAGGGTGTCTCCGTGAACAGTGTGCGAGCCGCTAATCGCGGCTCGCACACCTAATGTAAACATGCAGGGAAGAAAGTGAAGGAGATCAGCGATCCCCGGCCTCTGATTGACCGGGGATCGCCGTCATTTGATAGGCTGAAGCCTCACATAGGGGAAGGGAGAGAGAGGTAAGGGGAGGGAGCGCACAATATCGCTGTGGAGAGGGGCTTTGAGGAGCCCCCCCGCAAATCACAGGCAGCCGGCGGCGATCAGACCCCCCCTGCAGGACATCCCCCTAGTCTGCCTTTTACCTGATCGGTGCTGTGGGCTGGAGAGCACGCGCAGCACCGATCGTTAAAAAACCCCGTGGTCCTTAAGTGGTTAATCACCATCTACTTTTTGTGCCAGCATTTTAAGACCAATACTTGAAAGATTCTAATGGTTTGTGGACATTAAACTTTTCTCTATCAATGTGCTATGGCTTATAATTATTAAACAATGAAAGAACAGAAGATGAATTAAAACATTTCCCAAAAGTTTTTTTGTTTTTTTTATAGATGTAGAGGAAGATGTTAGAACCACTGTCTATTAATTATTGTTCTGTGAGTCCCAACTGGGCAAAGTTCCTGTCCCTTTTTATTCTTTGAGGCACCTGTGTGAAGTACTGGAAGTAAGAATATCTCAGAAGAAACATCAGCATCAACAGACACCTAACATATTTTTCCAAAGCTAACTTTGGGGAACAACAGAAACAAAAGTAAAATGCTCATACTCTGTACCCTTGTTGAAGAGATTTCTCCTCCAATTCTGTTTGTTATACCCATTAAAGCAACAGGAACTGAGAAAAATTCTCCCCAATGTAGACCCAGACAATAAAACCCCACAAAGGTTTTAACCCTTCCATACTCCAAGGGCCTCTTTCAGACGGGAATCTGACAGGCAGTTATTTCACCACCTGTCAGCTGCTCTCCTGCACTGGCTAGGCCCTTGTTACCCGTGCTGGATAGGTGGCCCCGCCATGGCGTCCCATCTGAGCATGGCCATAGTCGTGTTTAAAAAGGATATGTTGCGGTTCTCTCCTCTAGATAACACTGACATGGATGGTGTTACAAACAGGGCTGTGGAGTTGGAGTCGTGGAGTCGGAGTCGGGGCAATTTTGGGTGCCAGGAGTCGGAGTTGGAGTCGGGAAAAAATGCACCGACTCCGACTCCTAATGAATTTAAACTGTAATTAAAATAGAAAATATGATAATGTTCTATTTCTCAGATAATAGTCATCATAAATAATTTCTACATACAGTAATAGCTGTGCTTAGTCCACAAAAATGAAATAAACCAATCAAAATTAGTTACTTGTGATGCTTCAATAAAGCAGTCCCCGTATTTTTAAAGTCAGATATACACATCTGATTGTGACTGTACAGTATATATGATGTGTACACAGGAATCTCTTATATATACTAAATAACATCTATGCTGTAAAAATAAAGCCTGATGTGTAGCCTTGTCACTAATAGATAGTCAATGAGATGGAAATAATTCTGCGTTGATTCTGATTTATGCAAATGTACTTTGCTCATGAAATCAAATGATTTGATACATTGTTAAAATTTGGTTTGGTGACTACAAATTAAATGGTACCTGAGAAGGATGAAAAGAAAAGTGTTATACATACCTGGGGCTTCTTCCAGTCCCCTTCAGGCTAATCAGTCACTCGCTGTCCTCCTCCACCAACCGGATCTTCTGCTATGAGTCCTGGTAATTCAGCCAGTCAGCGCAGTCCGGCCGCATGCCGCTTCCACAGCCAGGAGCGTTCTGCACCTGCGCAATAGTGCTGCACAGGTGTAGTACGGTCCCGACGGCGGAGTGTGTGCATGCGCACTACGCCAGACTGGCTCATGTACCTGGACTCATAGCAGAAGATCCAGGTGGCGGAGGAGTACAGCAAGAGACTGATTAGCCTGAAGGGGGCTGAAGGAAGCCCCAGGTATGTATAAAACTTTAATTTCATCTGTCTCAGGTTTACTTTGTTACACAGTAGTACTATACTCTACATATGCACTCTCCACAGAGCTGCAGGGAATCCACTGAGAATGTTGTGCACATTGAACACAGAGGTGTTGTCTATCACCCATAAACCTGGTTCAGATTGTACATGAAGAATGTGTAATAGAGGAAGAATCCCCTCATTCTCCTGCAGAGTACCTGCACATCACTCTTACATGTACCCACAGTTACATTGCCTAGGGCCTGATAGATGTTCTTTGTTCTGGTCTGTACCTTTTACAAGTACTCTTACCAAGGACTAGTTTTAGTCTATGACTAAAGGGAATAAATATGGCAGTCTCCATATCCTTCTCAGTTGCCTTTTAAAATTCCTAAGCGTTGGCAGTTAAGAGACGCATTTCATGTTACATACTTTTAATAAACAAGATTGTAATATGCAAATTAGAGGAGTCGGAGTCGGAGTCAGAGGAATCCTAAACTGAGGAGTCGGAGTTGGTGGATTTTTGTACCGACTCCACAGCCCTGGTTACAAATGTTGCCATTTGGCTAAATTTTACTTGCTTCCAAATAGCGCTTGTTGGCAAGAAGCATGCGGTTCAGCTGTCTGTCTTAAAGAGGCTTAAGTTGGGGTGGGGTTAGATTTCAAAAGGCAAACCTGAAAAAAAAAATGTTTATACTGTTGAGGCAAACATCTTCATTCTTAAAATAACTAGTCTTTCCCTTACCTGCAATACAAATATTTTATAAACGATTATTCATTTACATTCCTTAGTCTAATAAACTGCATCAAATGTCTAACATATTTTAACTATGAACATTTTTACAGCATTCCATGTAAAAAATGTCATTTTCTGTTTATGTTGCAAAGAACTTTAGCTATACAAAAAACAAACAAACAAAAAAAACAATATTATATTTATTTAGCAATAAAACAACAGTTGTTTTAAACCCCATGTCTTTTGGTTCTGCTGCATTTTTTGTGCATTGCTGCACAAGGCTCCTAGGAATGAACTGTATTTGTGTGTGATTTAACAAATAATATAAAAAAAAATTTTGTAAAGTTAAACTTAGCTTTTGTTAAATATAAAACAGTGTTGTCCCTTTTATAATGCATTACCATTTAAACTTGTAGCCAGCTATTAATTTTTAAAATTACCAGGAAGTATTAATATAACTGCATTCAATCATGGCTTGAATATTTTTGTTTGGATTACAGGTTGTTCCCGTCTTACCATTTCCTTCCCTAGGTAGGTTGCAGAACAAAATGTAAATTCTAAGCATCCCTTGACTCTACCCTACATTTTATTGATAATAGGTTGGAGATCTGAAATGTCTAAAGGGGACAAACATATATTATTGCTCTATCTGCACAGCTTGCGCTATTCAAGATATTTTATACTGATGTATTAACTTAGCATGGCCCATAATAAAGACACAGCAGCAGTTTCTGATAATATAGACAAGAACAAAAAGCAGGTGAAATAATATTTATTAAAATACTTGTAATTTATAGAGCTGGAAAATATTTTTCCTCTTCAACAAAAGTGGAGCTCCAATTCAACTGGAGAAAAACCCAATGGAAAAACAAGAACATTATAAAATAAAATACATTTATAGCAAATCTGAAGCAAAAATAAACTTCTAGAAAGTGAATTGTATGGGTAGTATGGATAATAAATAAAACATTAGTAGCAAAGAAAAGAGTCTCATATTGTTTTCAGGAAAAGTTAAAAAACTTGAGTTATCTATGCAAAAGTGCTTCTCTGAGCTATTCTAACTAGGTGAAACTCAGTCCTGTTTTCTGAAGAGCTTAAACAGCTAAAAAACAGTGAGAGACAGCTTGAGATAAGGTTTTACTGCTGGAAATTTCAAATGGTCATTAGCTCTGCTCTGTTTTACATCTTAAAGGGACTCAGAGGAGTGCCAGGTCTGCGCACGTGGTGCAGACCTGTCACGCTGGCTGCCGTGAAGACATGAAGCGGCCAGGGTGATGACGCATAGCGTCATTACCCAGGAAGAGCCGGCCCGACACCGGGCCAAGGTGTTGCCAGGTGACGCCGGTAAGGGGGGCCGGCGGAGGTTGAAGGAAAGGAGCCAGGAGGACGCCGGGGGACCTCGCCGCCTACAGTGAGCTGGAAGAAGCCCCAGGTAAGTGTATGCTTTTAAATTTGGGCACTCCTCGGAGTCCCTTTAAAAGACAGAGACCCATTTCCAATTAACTTTTTCTCCTTAGTTTTCTCCAAGTTGATATTTTTACAACTTGTCAATAAATGCCTTTCAAACCCCAGCAAGCAAGAAAATACAAAAAATAATTTTGTTAGTACTTTTTACTTGAATTACAAAATGCTGAAAGGTTATTTTAAAGAGAAAATGTATCACCTCTGAGAAAACTTAAAGAGAACCCGAGGTGGGTTTGAAGAATATTATCTGCATACAGAGGCTGGATCTGCCTATACAGCCCAGCCTCTGTTGCTATCCCAAACCCCACTAAGGTCCCCCTGCACTCTGCAATCCCTCATAAATCACAGCCACGCTGCTGACAAACCGCTTGTCAGAGCTGGCTGTGTTTATCTCTATAGTGTTAGTCTGCTGCTCTCCCCGCCTCCTGCAGAACTCCAGTCCCCGCCTGCATCCCTTCCCTCCCTGCTGATTGGAGGGAAGGGACGGGGGCAGGGACCGGAGCTATGCAGGAGGCGGGGGAGCAGCTGAGACTGACACTACAGATGTAAACACAGCCTCACAGCACGGCTGTGATTTATGAGGGATTGCAGAGTGCAGGGGGACCTTAGTGGGGTTTGGGATAGCAACAGAGGCTGGACTGTATAGGCAGATCCAGCCTCTGTATGCAGATAACATTCTTAAAAACACCTCGGGTTCTCTTTAAGAGAAAAGTGAATGTCATATAGGCCAGAGAGTGGATTTGCAACTTTGACAGTATGATGTAATAAAATTGAAAGCTATAGCACTGAAAATAAAAATATTACTCTTTTCTGCTTCTTATGCTCTATTTATTATCCATACTACAAATACAATTAATTATGTCATAGATGTATTTATTCTTTAAGTACGTACATCTAAAAGCCACAATTGCAGGTTTAAGCACAGTAATGTGTGTTGCAATGCACTAGACAGTCATGCCTACGACATTGGTCCCGTCTAAAAGAAATCAGTACGTGACACAGATAAAAGTATATAGAAAATTCTAGCAATAGCAAGTGAAAATATGAATAAGATATATATAAATTCATTGCGGATATTACAGCAACCATATATACTGCATTTCTTGATTTTCAGGTATTGACAAAGTCCCTATCATGTTCATATTTAACTGTGAATGTTCAAATATTGTTAACCAGTTAGTGCTCAGGTATATATGTAGATGGCGCAGGCACCTATAATGAGCATCTTAATTTTCTTAGCAATACAGTATCTCTACATCATTGTTAACTATTTCATCCTATCTACATGCAGCCTAATTCTTAAAGGATACCAGAGCTGAAAGGCTGTGGTAAAAAGTGAAGGATCAGTGGGTGAAGGGCATAAGTAAATACTTACTGCATCTCCCGTTCCCCTCCGTCACTCCCGTTATCCTCGGTGACTCCAAACCTGGACATACTGTGCCGTGCATGCGCAGTATGGCCAATCTGCGCCCCTTTGGCCGTGTAGTGATGTCACAGGACAGGAGCGCACTCGTTCCCCCGCTCCTGCGTCCAGGCCCGCAGTATGTCCGGGTTTGGAGACACTTAAGTCGCAGAGGATAACGGGACTGACTGAGGATAACGGGACTAACAGCGAGTGACGGAGGAAAACAAAAGGCAAAGTATTTGCTTACCCACTGCCCCTTCACTTTTTACCATTTACCTTTCGGCTCTGGTAACTTTCAAATAATTGGGTTAATCATAATCAAAATCAAACAAGACAAATTATAAAGGCTTCTGTTGAATATGAATACTGCATAGTAGCGATGGTTTAGGCAAGCTAAAGCCCTAGGCAAGGTAGCAGCTTTGGCTCTCCTTGCTTGTCACTTAACCTTTTTGTTAAGGTGAAGTGGGAGAATGAGGTTAGCGGAGGTGATATCTGAACCCTTTAAAATCCACAAAACCCTGGGCACCCACCTAGGCTGCGTTGTATATGATCTTGCTGTTGCACAGCACAACTGAAACAGACGTAAATATGCATATGGGTGAAAAAAAAAATCTGAAAATCACTGCTTTTAAAATAGACCAGTAAAAAACTTCTGAAAAAAGTCTTTATAGGAGTTATGTAGTATTTGCACATGTGATGGTGAATATCTCTACAGACATTTACTACTTTATAAGCACCGATTTTATTAAATCATTCATTCTTCTTACCACTGTAATTAATAGAGCTGCCTTGTGGACCTTTTAGTGAAGGGTTAATATATCAGATGGCAATACTAAGGGTTAGCTCTCAGTATAAGCAAATAGTAAGAAGGGGAATGTTAAGTAAAAAATCCACTTAGTCTCAAATACCTGAACACAAAATGCACTTATATTTAAAGGAAAACTCCAGTGTTGCAAAACAAAAAATGCACGATAATTTACAACATCGATACATAAACCATTCTAGGATAAAAAGTTATTAAGCATTGCATCCAACCAATATTTAATTCACGTGACAAAAGTCTAATTTTTCTGACTTGGAAACAATTTTAGCATAATACGAGTTACCCTACCAGCTTTCCATGAAGTCTGTACAAACAAATACTAAGGTCAAATGATAGGCTCATCTTTATCCATGCCCATCTCTTCTCACTAGGGTAACTGCAATAAGTGTTACAAAGCCAAAGTGATACTGGAGAGGTCCAGTAGTTCTAATTATTTTTAACTTTAGTGTAAGGAAGGCTATACACAAATGTGATTTTGGATTTATTCAAATTTTTTAAAAATTATTTTTTTATTGAAATACATTTTTTACCATGACCGATCAAGCACTTATTGAATTCTTTACAAAATCAACAAATGATCAGTCAATTAAAAAAAATGCATTGTCTATATACTGTACCCTATCGGTTTATTGAATAAATGTAAAAAAATGACATGATTTGGTTTTACCATGTAGGGCCGCATTGACTTGCCAATTTCAGTATCTATGAAAGCAGGTGGGGAACTGCGGTATACGCCTTTATTTATATAATCTTTTCTTAACTTATTGTGTTATATTTCATGCTAATATTGGAGACTATTCAGTATATATTATACACACACACACATACTGTATATACAGTAGAATCTCGATATAGTGAACTCAGTCCTCGGGTCCCAGCAAATTGCAAATGCGTCTGTATAATACAATGTAATGCCAATTCCGATATAGTAAACTTCTGATATTATGATATAGCAAATTACTTTTCCTGGTCCCTTGGAGTGAACAATAAAGGGATTATACTATATATCATATCATACCTATCTCACAACAGGATTTTCAAATGAATACAAAGAAATTAAATTACATAACTGGCTATGTTTATATTATATGCTCTGCGTAACGCCTGCACCACAACACACATTCTGGGCGTTATTTTCGTAGCATTAAAGAGACTCTGTAACAAAATTTTCAGCCTTATTTCTTGTATCCTATAAGTTCCTATACCTGTTCTAATGTGGTCTGTCTTACTGCAGCCTTTCCTAGTTGCACAGTGGCTGTGATATTTCTGTGATATACTCTAATCTTCTTTCCTCTGTCGGCTCTGTTGGGCTCAGACACTCAGGCAGGAATGTGCTGGTCTGCTTGTGATAGGATAGAAGCTATACACACCCTCTCCAGGCCCCCTCCAAGCTCTGTATGACTCACACACTGAGCTACTCTCAGCCTATCACATGCTGTTAGCAGCCATGTCTTTTGTTTGTAAATACTGACTAAAACTGGCAATTACAAGCCAGAATTGCAGCAGGGAGTGGCAGAAACAGCACAGAGGGGCCCAGGAGAACATAATGAATAGAATGGTATGCTTTTTATTGTAAGAATTTTAGAGTACAGATTCTCTTTAAGTATTTCTATGGAAGGCCCGTTATCGCGTAGGTTTTTTCAGAAACACATAGTAGAAAGTGCGGTAGGATATCATGATCTGTTACAATGCAGGGATAAGAACATTGACATACAATTATATTGGCACTGCATTCATGTGCAGCAATGCATAGCTGACCTGCATACATCTCTGAAACAATAATCTACCTTATTAACAGAATATCAGCACAGGAGTGTGAATTGATGTTTATTTAAATTGCTGGTAAAAGAAAAATCTCATACACAGGTTTCACTTCAAATAAACTGACAGCTATGGATATCAATGATATACAAATAACTCTGAGTTAATGGAGCATTTCATTTTAATTCAATGTATACAGTTTGAAAATGCACCAATCAGACGCTATTGCTTTGATTAGCCAATTTTCAAGCTGTATAATTTGCCTCAACCTGGAATTATTTGCATCTCATGATTCGTCCCTTCTAACAGCTAGTATATCTTCCTAGTACTCGAAGGCCTAGTTCACAGTGCTCAGTTGCAATGCAGAATAATTGTACATGTCAATTCAATGCCCATACAATTCCATGGGGCTATTCACAGTACTGCGTTGTAACTAATCGCTGCATGCGGGCTTTTCATTAAAGACAATCTGTATGAAAAAAATGCCCGGGGCGGAGGGGGCGATGGGGTTGGCGGTAGGGTACTCACCTCTCTTTAAAAGTCTATGTCCAGTCCCTATTGCAGTTCACACACATTAGGACACGTGCATTATTAAACAGACCACCGTGAATCCACCTTAATACAAACACATATATCATTTTACATGAAAGCATTGCGGCCAATCAATAACATGAAATATTGGGGTGGAGACTCATGAGTTACCTTATGTTTTTCATTTTATCTATATAAAACCTTTTAAGGCCTCTTGCACACTGCAAGCGATTCCGATTCTGCTTTTTAATCAGTTTTTACATCCGATTCAGATTCCGATTTGCAGTGTGCAGGGAGCAAACTGCAAATCGGAATCGGATGTAAAAACCGATTAAAAAGCGGAATCGGAATCACTTGCAGCGTGCAAGAGGCCTAAAGCGCAACTGTCAGGCATAGAATCAATTCTTTTTTTTTATCTGGTAAACAAGTAATAAAGATGCTAACCAGGCAATCCAAAAGTTAAAAATCACTCTTACTTTTGTTGATAAAAGATCATTCCCCAGTTTACCTGGCTCTTATTTGGTGCATTGCCGCACAAAGGAAGTTGCATGGCATATTGCTGGGTAGTCTTTTTTTGCTTCTTTACTATCCCCTCAGACTTAACTAACACAGCCTGATTGGCTGAAGCCTCTCCCACACCTCTGTTACTCTCTGATTGGCCAATATCTCTCATGCTTCTCAAGCTACTGCCACACAATGACAATGCACTTTCTATTGCAGAGCTGGGTGGGAGTGTCTAACGACTGTCTATGTTTGCACTGGCTGCCTTCCTCCCAGTTTAAGGGAGGACATGACATCAGGATTGGCTTCAGACACAGAGATGCCTAAAACAGTTTTCGCTTTATTTACGATATAAAACTCACTGAAATCAAAACGTGCACAGTGCAATACATATGTTATGTACATAGAGCAAGTATTTATCTACTTATATATGTGTTTTTGTTTTTTTTTGAGATAGTATAGCTGACAGCTCATCTTTAGGTACCCAACAAGTAACAAAAAAAAAAACAACTCTAAAAATTGGCAGATAAAAGTAATATTAAGTAAGTTAATTAATCAGGAAAAACTTCAGAGTGATCTTTTTGCTTGGAAAGTGCTGATAAACTTATCTCATAAAGTTAAATAAATATGGACAGGTAATTCATAGTTTTGTGAATCATCCCCATTATGACAATTAGCCCGCCTTCACTACTTTCAAAACACTTCTTTTCATTCATTTTTTGCTGTATTTATACCTGAGTAATTATGAAATTGCCTTTGACCCTTTTCAATCCACTGTTGGACTTGGTTCCGACAGTGGATGATTACCCTCTACCTCCGATGCCAGACATAAAGCGACAAGAAGAGATATGGCTGCCGCTAGAGGCATAATATCAATATTACCTCAGTGTATTTGGGCTGCTTGCGCCGCCCGATCTAGGTCGGTACAGCATCAGACTATGTGGATCAAAGTGTTGGATTAAGTCACATGTGCAAGGAGACAGAGACCCCACCAGCACGCCCTGCCAAAGCTCAGGCAGATCACCCATGTCCCTCCTGCACAGTGGTGTAAAAGTAAGTTCTGGGGGGTTGGGAAGGGTGTGGGTGATCTGAAACTCCAATTGGAGGGGGTTAAAGGTGTTTATTTTCTCAGTTATCTTAAACTAGTGAAATAAAGCAGGTAAAACAGTGAAAAAATATAATAATAATAATGAAAATTGTATAATAAGACATAAAAGGCAACTTGGTAAAAAGTGTCAAATGCTAAACAGAGAGAGTTTACAATTTCTAAATCTGCAGTGGCAAAGGATCTTCTACCCAGGGGATCTAAGGACTCTTTCCAATATATAGTCTAATGGACTTTTGGACATGGAAATGTGAAGCCCCAAGCTTTGTGTGTAAGTTTTTGGGGGGCAACCCAAACCACAGTGAGATTGGATTGAGCATCTAACATACTAAGGGAGTATTAGATGGTACCAACTGTCTGGAAGGAAACAATATACCATATGAAGAGCTGCTTTACCAGTTTCCAATGGAGCCAGTGAATGGCAACTAAACTGATCCAGTGGACAGCAGGCACTATGTCAGTGGAACAAATTCCACTTTATTTACATCACATATTTACAATATATACATAAATATGGCATCTGTCTGCTTATGCTCTAAAACAAACAGAGGTTCTTTTTTTTTCTCTCAGTGTGCCCCCCCCCCCCCCCCCCCCATGTTGCATATACCTCTGGGTTTTGTTATTTCTATATGACACGACTGGTCACTCAGGCACTGAGCGCCACCACTATGCCGTTATGGGATGTCCTCTCTGAGTACTATTATAAATAGTGAACAAGGATTGGGAAGGATAAAAAAGGGTCACACTCCCCCCCCAATAAGCAACCACATTAGAACAGCCTGTTGCTTTTTTTCCAGACACCACGCATATTTTCTTTATTTTGTACATCAGCTGCAGTAGAAAAATGCAAATGATTTTCAAATTACAAACGTGTGCGGTGTTTGGAAAAATGCATATGAATATACTGTATGTATGCGTTTTCTGTGCATACAAGTGTGAGCCCTGCCTTAGACCTAACGTGGGAAGTGTTACATTTTTTTTAAATCAGATATCAAGTTTATTTTAGCTGTAAGGGCCTGAGCACACGCCTGCACTGATTTCTGCAACACACCAGTCCACACAGAAACAAGCAAATGTGCTCAAGCCCTAAGGCTGCTTACACACCAAGACGTTACAGGCGCACGTTAGTGCGCCTGTAACGCTCCCCCAACGCACAGCAATGTAACACAAGTGGGCTGTTCACACAGCCCACGTTGCGTTACATGTAATGCTGCACGTTCGGTGCAAAGTGCAGCATGCTACGGCGTTGGAGCGGCTATAGCCGCGTTAGACTGTTTGCACATGCGCAGTGGGGGGCGGAGAGGAGGCGGGGAGAGACAGCTACAGTAGCCGCGCACATGGCTACTTAATATTCACTGCACTGGCGGCAGCTAATTGGCCGGCGGGACCACGTGATGCGGAGTGTCTCGCTCCGCATCACGTGGTCCCGCTGGCCAATCAGCACCACTCTGGGAGACATTATAGGAATCGAGCCGCCGAACGCGGCTCACTCTACCGTCGGCTTTTGCAGCACCATACGTTGTGTTAGGTGCACGTTATGCGACCTTAACGTGGCACCTAACACAACGTCTTGGTGTGCAAGAAGCCTAAATGCATAAACTCAACTAAAGACATATTAGCATTATTCACATTTATAAACAGACATTTTCAAATCCTAATAATACATTCTAGTATAGTATATATATATATATATATATATATATATATATATATATATATATATATTCTTTTTTTTTTTTTTTTTTTGCAGACTGGTTTAGAAAAGCACACACATATTAAAGAAAGTGGCCTAAATTTAGTAATGCTTCAATTCACAAAGTTCTTCCCCATAATTTTACCACAGATACATGTGATTCTGCTCAATCCATACACATACAATCCAATCTGGACTCGACCCTTCTGGATCACTTCCAAAAAGCGGTGATACAGCAACAAGAAAGCTTTCTTGTTGCTGTATCACCGCTTTTTGGAATACAAATAAAAACGTAAAAAATTGGTCCAGAAGGGTCGAGTCCAGATTGGATTGTATGTGTAGGGACTTTATTGCATTGGAGTCTTGATGGACCTCCTACCTTAATTTGTGACTCCCAGTGATACATTGCATACAGTCTGAGGCCCGTGGACTTTGTTTGTATGTTGGGATTCTGCTAAATCCTCCAGCTGGCTCAGTAACCATTGCAGTTTGTTCCTTGCAAAAGGCAATGCAGATAAAGGAGAAACGCTGCATCATTAACTTATCAAGTGGCACCCCTCCAGTCCTGGGAAGAGGCTGGCTGCAGGAGTGGGCAGTGACCACACGATTACGGTTATTCTGGAAAATCAAGGCGTTTTCAAGAACTGCTAGAGCTACTAAGAACTTTTCAGAATTCTTGGACATCCGATTTTTTTTTGTATTCTACATGTGTAAATATGCAAAGCAGGCACACAATATCACTAAAAATTCAACTTCGCATGGATCCCATCAGTAGATGCATGCAGTTTAGTAATGTGGTTTATGAGCTGCAGTGATTAGAACAGCAAATGTTATTAATAAATCTATTTTAAAGGTTTACACTTCCTAAAAGGAAATATGTAAGAAAACTGTGGCACTGATGAAAGTTGTAGTTCTCAGACTTATGGCCTACATAAAAGTTTGGATGCCGTTACTTTATTGCCCGGGGATAAAAATAACCATATCTACATTTCTGCAAAACAAGTGTACAGCTCATCAGTGTGAAACTGGCTAACTCCATTG
Organism: Hyperolius riggenbachi; assembly: GCF_040937935.1. NCBI lineage: Eukaryota > Metazoa > Chordata > Amphibia > Anura > Hyperoliidae > Hyperolius > Hyperolius riggenbachi. The sequence continues at coordinate 168,184,482 of NC_090652.1, read as the reverse complement.
AAAGTTTCAAAGACACAATTTTTTCCAAATACAGATTACTTCTTAAACTCTGATAATGTAAGATTACCCTAATCGCTGCAGCTCATCTCTGTTTACCAGCTCCTTTCCGCACATTGCACCAGAAGCACAGACATATGAGCTACACAAGTGTCATAACAGCTTGTCTGATTGTCCTAACATCCGAGCATTAGGCATAAATAACACCTTCATACTCAGTATGTTGTTTTTTTTTCATGTTGACAAAATGATAAGGGGTTGGAGTCTGAAACACAGGTTGCAGATCATGTAAATCACTTGAAGATCTTCAGGTGGCAGAATATTTGGCCTTAGCTACATGTAAATTAGGCATCACAGCCACCTCCTCACTCCACTGATTTTCACTTCAGAGTGGAACAGTTCATCCAGTGCTTACAAAATATTAACTGTGGTTATCATAGTAACATTTACTTACACGACTTTCACTCTTTGTTTACAATAATCTCACATAGTATTTCTATTGGTACATTATATTATGAATAGGTACGTAATATTTTTGTAGTCGATCACATAAACCATAATGCATGGTAAATACAATAACAGACTTAAATGAACAAAATGGGTAGTTGCTTACAAGACTTTCTTGGAAGTAAATGTAGAAACAGAGATAAATATAGTGTTTCCATCTAAAATTATGTTTCGCTTTTATGAAAACTTTAGCCGAAATCTTACGCTTATTCATTACAGTAAGCCAATAAATGGTATCATCATGATTCAAAACTTGTTGCTTTTCATGAAAACAAATATAGGGTCCAATTTACAAAAACGGGCGCAAAAAAAACTGGCACCAATTTAAAGCAGAGCAACTAATCAGATCATATGTTAAAAGAAAGGACTATAATTAGTGGCGCTGAGCAACCTCTCCACTTTTGCTCTGATTTTAATTGTACTTTTCTATGCAAATCGGCTATATAACCATATGAACGTATTTAACTAATACACTTATCCACATACATCATCTTTTAAAATCACATATTTGCATGATGCCGTCTTTTAGAGACTTTGGTCAATTTGGAGTAGAGGTGACTGAGTAGGTACATTGCAGGATTCTTCTTCTTCCTCTGGCTGAGGCTTGTACTCAGGGCTAAAAGGGTTTTCACTTTCAAGGTCCACTTCACTCTCGTCTTCATCTTCATCCAGATGCAGTTGAATATTTTTTTTCTCCACCTGTACTTCTGGTTTAGCTTCTTTATCTGCTGAGTCATTTGTGGTTTTAACTTCCTCAGGCACCTTTACATCCTCAACTTGGGGAGACACGTCAGGTGATTTTTCATTCTCTGGATTGCTATTTTGATCATTCTCTGCTACTTCTTCTACAGTTTCCTTTACATCTTGGCCTTCGCTTTCCACATGTTTATCCCCATCATGGGATTTCTTTATACTAAAGCCAATTGGAACTTTGAAAGATGAGCTCTTGGAAGATGGTGTAAAAGACTTTTTAATTTTCTCTCTTCTTTCTGGAGACACAATTTTAGTGCCAATTTTGTTCATTTTCTTTTCTATGTTTTGACGAGAAAATGCTTTCTTCAGGCTATCTACTTTCTTTAGACTGGATCTTTTCATTTTCTCAGCCCTACTTGGCTCTAACTTTTCATCTATGCTATCATTGTCATCTTCATGAATACCATCATCATCTGACGATAGGTCAATAGTATGCATGGCCTCTTCTTGAGACTTGTTTAGGTCAACAGGTTCTTCTGGACCTTCTGTTATGCTAGGAACAGGTGTTGGTTCTTTCACAAAGACATTTGAAGGGATTTCATTTTCTTCCTAGGTAGAAAAAAAAATATTGGCAAAGTTAGGCTACCATACACATTTAAGCACAAATTACTTTTCATTTAAAACCACACAATAATCAAATTCGATTCTGCAATTTTAGGAATACCAATGTAAATGTAATCTATTTACTAGACATTTCAAGAAGACCATAAACATTCACTAGAGAACATAAAAGGGTTCATGCAAATGTGGCCTGCCTCTATTAGGAGTTCCTGCTGTAGGTGTGTACATGACACCGAAGTCCAATAACTGCTGATTCTCTGTAGTCCTTGCTATGTTCTGAAATGGCCAAGGCATTGCAGGGTCACTTATAATTCCCAGCTCAGAGTACCCAAAATAAATCAGGCCTATAAAATGAAACTACAGCAGAACGAAAAGCACACTGGCATACAGCACAGTCACAAAGTCACAGTAGTAATAATGTTTAAGGCTCCAGTTTTTCAAACAGCCCATTTTGAACATACTGTCTTAATATGAAAGTGTGTAAGGTACCTGTCCCATGACCTTTATCTTGTTCTTAAGTAAGAGGGGTTGGGGGGGGCTAGGCAGTAAAATATTGTGGAAACCCATAGAAACTCATGAGTATCTGGCATTTACAGCTTTATGACATTGTTCTGTTTTATTTATGGAATTATATGTATGTACTGTCGAAACAGGTCCCCACTATACAAGCACTAGCCCCTAATTGCCAGCCTTGCTGACAGACACCCTCCCAGCACTAAGTAGTTTCTTAAAATGCTGGGCTGAAGCCTCGCAGACCAGGACTTCTTTTACCTTTGAAAATTAACTAGACATCTCTGCTGCAGAGTAGATATATAAGTAGCTTAGCACACAAGACTGACATTAATGCTCCACAATATGGCTTCTTCATTTATACCATGGATGTTCAACTGGTCTAAAAGCATGCAGTTAACTGGCTCCCCTCCAAATTGGCCTTAAGCTACGTACACACCATGGATTTCTGTCGCCCAGCAGGAATCTGCTGTGCAGACCCATCGCTAGCCTGAAAGGGGAAGGAGGGACAATAATCGTTGCATGATGAAACGACTACCCATGGGTGGGGTGTGTGGAGAGAACAATGCAACTTCGGCGTCACTCGAACATCAGGGACCACTAAGGATATGCAAATTTAGACAGAGCGTCAGGAGTAAATGTATGGACGGTCTGTCAATTAAGTGATTTATTGCTCAGTCTGTGATGTCGCTCGACACGCAGGGTAAGTTGGGAGAACAATGTTAAGTCGGGAGAACAACGCTATCTTCCATTGCTCAGCTGAAGTGATCCGCCAGGACGAATGCCTGATTGAGCGGTCAGAGGCACTGGGGGCTGACGTACATTATCTGTTGCCTTGGCCGAGTGTTATCTGGCGTCTGTACAGGCCTTTATGGCAGAAGATGAAGAAGAATTAAGAAACCTCTTGATGAGGGTGAAAGAGGAGAGTGCAAAAGTTGACCTGAGGCACAACATAAAAAAACAAACAAAAAAACAAAGATCATGGCATCAGGACCCATTACCTCCTGGCATATAGAGGGTAAAGAAACGTAAGCAGTATCGGACTCTGTTCTTGGACTCAAAGATCACAGCAAACACAGAATGCAGCCATGAAATTAAAATACTGTACGTTTATTCCTTAGAAAGAAAACAGTGACAAACTTGGGACAATATAATAAAAAACAGAGATGTCACCTTGTCAACAAAGATTCGTAAAGTCAAAGCCATGGTTGTCCCAGCAATAATGTATGGTTGTAAGAGTTTAGCCTGTTTAATTTGAGTCTAATCACAAATTGTAATTTGACCTCTCTATGTAACATGACTGCCACGGCATAGATGGTAGATAAGTTCATTTAAAAGCATAGGCTGTTAATATGTCTGCTTCCATGAATCAGGAAGTAGAAACTGAGCAGATTAATGTTAGAATTTGTATCAGCTGTAACAAAGAAATGTTTTTGTTTAAAGGTTATTATGCTGTTGTGTATCTTTTAGAGCAGAGTGGACGTTCTGAGTTCAGGTCTGCTTTAAAACTACCTTGTTCTGCACTACCCGGCTAGTTTTTCATGCCAACTGGCTGGAAAATAATTATAGAGAGGACACTGGATCTGGCATGCTGGATGTTTAGGAGACGTCTGGTGGCTGCAGTACACATGCTGGATTGAATTTAAAGTCTTAACTGAGGTGGTCTTTATTGGCCACCATGGCTGAGTTTAATCCAGCATATGTATGTACCTTTACATTATTATATGGATTAGATTGTGAGCCCATTTGAGGGACAGTTAGTGAGAAGATTATTAACAGTTATACACAGTGTATAACTATGAATAATAATAAGGGTGGGGGCATATACCAGGTGCTGCAGATATCCAAGAGGATGTGCGTTTTCTTTTTCCTGCTCCTTCCTGGCCACTAGTCTAGCTTGCTGGTGCAGCAGCAACAACTTAGAACTAAATGCTCTCAAAACCATGGAGATGATAATAGACTTTAGGAGATCTCCCCCCCAGCACCTCCCCTTAACCATAAATGGATCCACAATAACCCAAGTAGAGTCATTCAAGTTTCTTGGGTCCACGATCTCAAACGACTTAAAATGGGACAACAACACTGCCACTATTGTCAAGAAAGCACAACAGAGAATGTACCATCTGCGGCAGCTGAAAAAGTTTGGCCTACCTCAAAAGCTAATGGTGCAGTTCTACACTGCAATCATCGAATCCACCATAACATCATCCATGACTGTATGGTTCAGCTCCTGCTCAGCATTAGAAAAGGGGAGGCTGCAGCGCATCATCCGATCAGCGGAAAGGATAATTGGCTGTAGCTTACCTTCCCTGCAGGATCTTTACACTAGCAGGTGCAGAAAGAGAGCGACCAAAATTGCCTCTGACCCCTCTCACCCAGCTCACTCCATCTTCCAGCGCATGCCTTCAGGAGTAAGATTCCGGTCAATCGCTACCAAAACCTCCAGACACAGGAAAAGTTTTTTTCCTCAAGCGGTAGCCATACTTAATGCTGAACCACGTTAGAGCTGCTAGGACTGAAAGTAATCAGCACAGAACTAAACATGAACAATTCTCACATTGCTTACTGCCACTATACTTATAATGTCCTTAACTTGTAATATTCACACTGTCTGTCCTTGTATTGTTTTTTGTTTGTGTTTGTTAAGAAACTGCCAAGACAAATTCCTTGTAGGTGCAAACTTACTTGGCGGAAAAAAATAAATAAATAAATAAATAAATAAATTGATTCTGATAAAATAAATTGATTGATTCTGAAACACTGCAAATTTGACTTGAATGCCAGCATTCTTTAAGTCTGGCTCAACCAAATAAAAATCAGGGCTGTGGAGTAGGTACAAAAATCCTAGAACTCCTCAGATTTGCATGCAACAATCTTGTTGATTGAAAGTATGTAACATACAAGGCATTTCATCACTGCCAAAGTTTAGGAATCCTAAAGCTATATTAAGATCGCATCTGATTTTGGGAACAAAAAGCCAGGAAGCTGATATTATTGTTAACATGAATGCCTAAGTATGTTGTATAATAACGTTCACCGGAACCCCATATTAGCAGGGTTCCAGTGTGTAGCCCTGATACCTTGCACAAAAGGTTTCTAGTTTTTCTATATCTCATATAGAAAAGGATAGGGCCATTTTCTGCAAGGGGGCATATCTTTGCACCAGAACCCAGCTGATATGGGGTTCCAGTGAATCTTATTAAACAGACAATGCGTTGGGATACTAACTTTTAAGCATTAGCATACCTCTGTGTTTTTTTATGTACACCAGAGATGCATTTTAACTGAACTTAGAATATAGCTGTAGAGTAGCTGTTAAATAGAAATCAAAACTAGTCCTTGGTAAGAGTACTTGTAGAGGGTTCAGACAGGAAAAAAGTACACCAATCAATGGGTACAGTGATGTGCAGGTACTCTACAGGAGAATGATGGGATTCTTCCTCTATTACACATTCTTTTTGCACGATCTGAACCTGGTTTATGGTTGATAGACAATACCACTGCATTCAATGTGCACAGCATTCTCAGTGCAGTGCTCTCCCCAGGCTCTTTTAGCCGGGTGCTCCACCCGGCTAATTTTGGTGAGAACCCGGCTGTCACCAGTTTGCCTCTTAATCCTCCACCTATGCTGTAAGCAGAGTTGCGCAGAGAAGCGATGGCTCTGCATTCCTCTGTCACACCCCACCCAGCTACTTTTTCATGCCACCCAGCCGAAAAAAAATTCAGGGGGGAACACTGCAGTGGATTCACAACAGATCTGTGAGGAGTGCATTTGTACTACTGTGTAACTTAATTTGTAGTCACCAAACCCCAATTTTAACAACATATCTAATTGGTTTCATGAGCAAATGGAGTGCATACATGTGCATAAAAAACTTGCATAAACCTGCATCAACGCAGAATTATTTGCCTCTCATTGACCATCCCTATGCCCTACACAGATACGTATCAGGCTTTATTCTTCCAGAAGAGATGTTATTTATTATATACTGTATAAAAGTTTCCTGCATACACATCAGATATACAGTCACAATTAGATATGTACTAGTATATCTGGCTTTAAATATACAGTGACTGCTTTATTGCAGCAGCACAAGTAACTGTTTGACTGGTTTATTTCATATGTGTGGACTAAGCACCGTTATTCCAGAATATATCTGTTATTTATGATGACCATTATCTGAAAAATAGAACATGATGTTATCATATTTTCTCTTTTAATTACAGTTTAAATGTATTAGGAGTCTGAGTCAGTGTATTTTTTCCAGACTCCAAGTACCCAAAAATTGTTCCGACTCCAACTCCACCCTGATAAAAATTGTCAGTATTTGGGCTGGTTCACATTGTGAGCAATTGTGCTCAGTTTGCTGACTGCAAGCGATTAGCAAAGCGCTAAAGCAGTGTCACCCTATGAGGGTGTTCTCACTGCAGCATTTCAAAAAATTAGACCGATTTTTCTTAAAGGAACATGCAAAAATGCACATTCCTTTAAAAAAAATTGCTCTGAAACTTGCTTTGCAATTTGTAGTGTGAACTTCAATGCCATTTGATCTTTGAATTCAATCTGAACCCCATTAGTTTGAAAGAAGCATATTCTGAAACTTGTGTCATGTTTGAAAATCATAGCAGGCTGCAGACTAAAATGTAAAGCTAACTGTAGGTGTCCATACACATCAATTTTCCCAGCAAATTTGATCAAAGTTATTGAATATGCAAGGAATCGATTTCCCCAAAAAATCATTTTCAATGGAATTTTGATTGAATTTTAACCTATGATTGTTTAAACGTATAGCTGGGACTGGATGGAAGATTAGGCTTGATTGGAGGCAGGGTAGGAACCGTGATCATTCGGCAGCACTGCAGTGCAATGCTGCGGTAGGTGTGTGGTAGGAATCGTTTCCTCACTGATTCGAATCCAAGCAGAGACAAATCTATTGTTTTGCCACATTAGTGGCAATCTATAAGTATTTGGTTACCTTCACAAAATTCCTTGTGCATTAAAGATATATGTTAGATCAATTTAGAAACAAAACCTTTTTTTCCCCTCAACTCACTATGCATTTTTTGTTTTTAATTTATTTTAAAGCATAAGTAGTATTGTATTATTCATTCAAGTCAAGATTAATAATACATCACTATAGCTTAAAAAGATGAAGATGCATTTTTATGTGAGAACTCTTATATGTACATTTACTACCCCAGGCCACTGCAAGATAGTAATCTGCAAAGTATATTTCATGGAAAGATGCAACAGATAATCATTGACACACGTCAGGTAAAGGGTGATTTGATGTTTCTTCAACGCTAGTTTGTCAGTTCAGAATGCTCTATAAAGTAAATCCATCTCATACATAACAAAGTTCATATTCTACCAGCGGCGCTCAAAAGTTCATATTCTGACCTACATTGAAATAACTTTACACTAAGTATGTTGTATCTAGATCTTTATGCTAACAAGTGCAGAAAGAGAGCAACCAAGATTGCCTCTGAACCCTCTCACTCAATCTTCCAGCTTTAGCCTTCAAGGGTAACATACTGGTCAGTTGCAAGAAAAACTTCCAGGCACAGGAACAGCTTCTTTCCTCAGGCAGTAGCTATGCTTAATGCAGAATCATTTAGATTGTAAGCTCGCAAGGGCAGGGCTCTCTCCCCTTTTGTGTCTTGGAATTCATTATACATTTTATTCATCATGTTACTTTTATCACTGTCATTACCAATTCTGTATTTTGTATCGATTTTGTATTTAGTCACCAAATTAATATTAATAATAATAATAACCATGCTAGAACTGCTAGGACTTTAAAGCATTACAGCACAGAACTGAAAATTAACGCTTCTCACTGTTTGCTGCCACTCAAACTGTAACCTTGTACTGTATTGTCCCTGTCCATTAAGCAACTGCCAAGTCAAATTCCTGTAAGTGCAAATTTATTTGGTCAAATAAAATTGATTCTGATTGTATGCCATATGACATGGAATAAAAAAAAGCTTAATAAAATAATTCCGTTTGTATTTTATAAGTTACTATTTTTAATGAAATGAAGCGGGTTACAAATGGACAGAGAAAAACCAAGTGAGAAGTGTAGTAGGGCATTTTTCCTTGAAAGACCTGTCACTTCAGGAAATTCATGTTGATAAAGGTGTAGATACTGGGTATTGGTGCCTTACATATTCCACTGTACAGGGAAGGAGGAACAAAGAGAAAAAGGTAGAGTCACTGGGGGACGGAAGGCGGCATAAGGGGGGCATAAGGAGACAGAGGTGGCACAGAGGGACATATCAGAGGCAATGGGAGGCAGAGGGGGCACTAGATGCACAGGGGAACAGAGGGACACAGTGGAGGCACATGGGTCAGACCTGGCACAGAGGGAGACAGTGGAGGCACATGGGTACAGAGGAAGGCAATACTGGAGGCACAGGGTGACAGAGGTGGCACGGAGAGGTGCCACTGATAGGCACAGTGGAAGCAAAAATGAGGCATTGGGGAACAGAGGTGGCACAGAGTGGGACACTGAAGGCACATGGAAGCACAGAGGACAGAGGTGGAACAGAGTTCTATCTTGCATACAAATTCAGGTTACGAACAAACCTACAGACCCTATCTTGTTTGTTAAATGGGGACTACCTGTATATACCTTTTCTACTTTAGGTACAATTACTTATTTCTTGAGTTTATTTTCAGTTCAGCAATGCATATAATCATAAATCCAGGCAAGCTCCCTGATGCATCAACAGCCAATGTTCAACAGTGGTTGAAATTTGTAGTGGCAGCAATGTTTGCCTCCATGGCACTAACCAAATCTCTCCCTTGTCTGCCAGCACAAAGCTCCATTGACAGATAAAAACTGATCATGCCACAGAGCAGTCTGCCACTACAACCTTCTGAACGCTACAAATTTGGTAGCTCTCCCGTTTCTCATGTTGTAAAAGCAAAAACAGTAACACTCGCCTTCACAGATGGATATTCCACCTATTGTATTTATATGAACATACTGTATATCAAAGGAAATTATTCTTTAAAAAAAAATTAAGTATGCAAATTCTTCAGGTTAATAATAACCAGACATTAATAGTGTTTCCTGGTTGTGTAGTCTGGATTCTGGACTCTGCATCGGCGCAATGGAGGGAACCGGACTAACACAGAGGGAGCTAATGGACCGCAGGGGCTGCAGGAAGCACCAGCTAGGTATACATAATTTTAATTTCATTGTCTTAGGTTTACTTTAAGGATTATATGTGGGGTAAAGCACAAATTTATAAAGAAAAAGTTACTACTGTTAAGATGATTTAAAAGAGATCCCGAGGTGGGGTTCTGACAATGAAATCCGAATACAGAGGCTGGGTCTGCCTATACAGCCCAGCCTCTGTTGCTATCCAGATCCCCCTAAGCCCCCCCCCCCCCCGGCGCTCTGCGATCACCCATAAATCACAGCCACACTGTGCAGGCTGTGTTTACCTCTGTATTGTCAGTCTCGGCTCTCCCCCCGCCTCCTGCATAGCTCCGGTCCCTGCCCACGTCCCTTCCCTCCAATCAGCGGGGAATGAAGGGATGCGGGTGGGGACCGGAGTTGTGCAGGAGGCGGGGGGAGCAGCAGACTGACAGTACAGAGGTAAACACAGCCCGCTGTGACACTCTGTGTGTCGGCAGCGCGGTTGTGATTTATGGGTGATCGCAAAGCGCAGGGGGGCTTAGGGGGGATCTGGATAGCAACAGAGGCTGGGCTGTATAGGCAGACCCAGCCTCTGTATGCGGATTTCATTGTCAGAACCCCACCTCGGGTTCACTTTAAAGGGACTCCAAGCTCTACCTAGAATCAAAATTTGAACCTACCTGGGGCTTTCCTAAGCCTACTGTAGGTCGGGAGGTCCGTCGGCATACTTCTGGCCCAAGGAACCTCCTGACCTACGGTGGGCTGGAGAAAGCCCCAGGTAAGTTCAAATTTTGATTCTAGGTAGAGCAGTGTTTACAATGCACAGAAACACAAGAAGTTATTTTTACCACATTCACTGTGCTGAATTTTGTAATATTTTATACTGCTTGATTTAACAGAGAAGACCTGTGTGTAACGTTTAGGGTGTGTAACCAGATGCAGCACTATGCCCAGTGTGAGTCAAAGGAATTTTTGGATGACTCCTATGAACCAGGGAAAAAAAAACTGAATTCCAAATTCCAAGAGTGCTTGCTCATCCAAAAGGATTGTTGCTTTTAAGTGGCTAGCTGATATATGTAGAATTAAAACAAAATTAACTATTTGTTGTCTTGAGAACCATGTTCAGGCTTTCTGTTCACTAAGATCCACTTTATGGTGTAAAAATGTTTTTCTCTCAGGTAGGGGTCACACTTGTCAGCTTTTGTGCACGTTTTCTGCACAGAAAAACTGATTTCAACTGAGAACTCATGTTAATCAATGGGCTAGGTCACACTTGAATGCAGATTTAATGTGCAGAAAAACTGACATCTTGTGCAACCTGCCAGTTTTCTCTATAAATTACAATAGCTGCTGTAAGGCAGGGGTCTTTCAGTTTTCTGAAAAGTGTAGAAGACTCCTGCCTCACTCTTCCTTTTTCTTGTCACTTTCAAAGCTGCTCAATGTTACAATGTTGCACTTTTTTCTGCCTTTATGCTGCAGAGCTACACTTTGTAAATTCCACTGTGCATGGAAAGAAGGAGCATGTTATTTCACAGCCTGGTCAACTGCTATGGGACACATGCTTTTTCGCACACGTAGACAGCATGTTAGAATAACGTGATCTGTGACAATGCACATACAAGTGCACGGGCAGTGCGTTCACATGCGGTAACACAGTACAATGCAATGCAATGTGCATACTGTGAAAGCACTCTATTAGGCTGCTTTCACAGTGGGACGTTACAGGCACACGTTAGAGCAGGCTGTAACGCAGCCCAACTCACAGCAATGAAAAATCAATGGGCTGTTCACAGTGCCCACGTTGCGTTGGAGTATAACGCAGCATGGTAAATGAAAGTGCAGCGTGCTGTGCATTTATACTCGTATGTGGCTGCGTTGAAAGTTTGCACATGCTCAGTACTGTTTTTTTTTTTATTTTGCAGCATGCGCCGTTTCATTCGATAGTATGCGTCAAAAAGTACGCATCACGGACGCATCAAGAGATGCATAACGCGGCTCTATATAACGTCCAACTTCAAAGCTAACATGCGTTGCGTTAGGGGCACGTTATGCGACCTTAATGTCGCATCTAACGCAACGTTTTAGTGTGAAAGAGCCCTAAAAGTAAAACCCTGAACTTATTTATTTTTGCAAATTCTCACATTTAAAAAAGCAGGCCTGCAGTGGAATCAAGGGCTAACAAGTTTATTTGATTCTATTTTAAAATGCAAATCCTGAGAAGACTAAATTAGTGTTCTGTGTCCTGCAGCCTGACGCCAGTTGTTGCCTTTGCCTGGTCAGTGCAATTAACTGCTAGCTTCATGCCAGTACTAACACTAAACAGTTCTTAGCAGAGGTCATCTTGGATGCTAATCTAGCTTTATTTCAGGTGTCCCCCAAGGTCTGCTGAAGTCTCCAAAATGCCAAATCTTTAAGTGACAATTGTCAGCCAAATCCATTATTCACATACTTACTCTGTTGCCTAGCGACCAGTCTGTACAGCACTGGGCTCCAGAGAGTTCCCTGCAGTATCTCCTCAATCATGGCAGGTGACACAAATTGCATACTAATTGTGCATCTGTATGCAGTTTAAGGGAGTGTATTCTTCGCAGGGCTGTGGAGTCGGAGCAATTTGGGTACCTGGAGTTGGGTACCTGGAGTTGGAGTTTGAGTTGGAGTCGGTGGTTTTATAAACTGAGGATTTGGAGTCAGGAGTCAGATGATTTTTGTACCAAATCCAGAGCCCTGGTAAGGAGTCGGAGTTGAGGAGTCGGAATCATTTTGGGTACCTGGAGTTGGTGGTTTCATAAACTGAGGAGTCAGAGCTGGAGGAGGAGTCGGAGTCATTTTGGGTACCTGGAGTCAAGTCGGTGGTTTCATAAACTGAAGAGTCAGAGTCGGATGAGTTTTGTACCGACTCCACAGCCCTGATTCTTCGCCTGTTAACTGCTGTCTGGTGGACTCTGTAAGTTAAAGGGAACCTGAAGCGAGTAAAATTATTTAAAATAAACACATGATGTAGCTGCAAATGAATATTACATACTTACCTCGCCATCAGTTCCACTCAGAGGCTCACCATTTTCTTCTTACATTGATCCCTTCCAGTTCTGACAATATTTTGTCAGAACTGAAATATACCAGTTGCTGTCAGTTAGATATCAGCAGCTGTCAGTTATAACTGAATGTGCAAGGTAATGTCAATGTTTCCCTTTGGCTCATGTGGGTGATATTACAGTTTAACAGTGTGCTGACCAGAAAGCTGTTATGGGGTAATGGCCATATTTAACATGGAGGACAGAGAATTCCATTGATAACAGTGGACAAATGGGACGCAGTAGAGGAGAAAGAGATTGAGGAGTAGACTACATGGGAGGTAAGTATGACCCGTGTATGGCTATTTTGGCTTTTTAAGGCCCATACATACGTCGGACTTTTGCGAACGACGGTTGTTTGAACGTCCCGTCGTTCAGTCGTCCGCACGCGAAATCGGGCGTGTGTACAGACTGTCCTTCTGGTGATAAGACTGCGGATCGCTCAAAATCAGTCTTATCACCCGAACGTCAGTCTGTACACATGCCCGATTTCGCGTGCGGACAACTGAACGACGGAACGTTCCAACGACCCGTCGTTCGTAAAAGTCCGACGTGTGTATGGGCCTTTATTTTCAGTTCAGGTTCTCTTTAAGGCAGTTGTGATTTAGAGGCAGGTTTTAAAACCCCATAATAGAATTTACACATTGATTTTCTCTCAGATATACTCTGTGCACTATGCAGTGACTGGGAGAAGCAGGGGTGAAAAAGAAATCTTGGTAACAGTTGATACGCTAATAAAGGCAATAAGTAGACATTATTAGCTGATTGTGGGGTACACCAGTGTTTTCTAGCTCTCCACCCTCTATGCAAAGTAGATGCAGCTTGCCCAAGTGGAACATACATGAACTCAGTGGCGGACACAGCCAGCAGTGGGCCCCTGTGCAAAATTGTAATTGTGGGCCCCCTATGACCTGCGGCGCGCGTATGGGCGTGGCTACAACCTGCGGCGCGCGAAGCGCGCCGCGGCAAAAATTAGTGGACAGAACCTGCGGCGCGTAGCGCCGCGGCAAAAAAATGGGCGTGGCAATGACCGGATGAGGGCGGAGCTAACTGTAACTTAAAGCGAACCCGGGGTGAGGGTTTATTTCCTTTTAAACAATACTAGTTGCCTGGCGGCCCTGCTGATCTATTTGGCTGCAGTAATAAACTGAATTACACCAGCAACAAGCATGCAGCTAATCTTCTCAGTTCTGACAATATTGTCAGAAACCCCTGACCTGCTGCATGCTTGTTCAGGGTCTATGGTTGAAAGAATAAGAGGCAGAGGACCAGCACGGCAGCCAGGCAACTGGTATTGCTTAAAAGGAGAGAAATATGGCAGCCTCAATATTATTCTCACCTCAGGTTCCCTTGAAAAGTGCAACGCAAAGACAGTGGGCCCAAGTTTTGGTGACCCTTTCCCCAGAAAATTCACATAATTGTGCAGGTTTTCTCAAGAAAATACACATATATGCCCAGAAAATACGTGCAATCATGTCGGCAGATATGCCCAGAAAATACGTGCAATCATGTCGGCAGATATGCCCAGAAAATATGTGCAATCAAGTCGGCAGATATGCCCAGAAAATACGTGCAATCAAGTCGGCAGATATGCCCAGAAAATACGTGCAATCAAGTCGGCAGATATGCCCAGAAAATACGTGCAAACAAGTCGGCAGATATGCCCAGAAAATACGTGCAAACAAGTCGGCAGATATGCCCAGAAAATACATGCAATCAAGTCGGCAGATATGCCCAGAAAATACGTGCAAACAAGTCGGCAGATATGCCCAGAAAATACGTGCAATCATGTCGGCAGATATGCCCAGAAAATACATGCAATCATGTCGGCAGATTTGCGAAGAAAATACATGCAATCATGTGGCAGACCTGCCCAGAACATACACCTGCTAATATAAATAAAACAAAAACATTTACTCACCTGCAGCAGCAGACCTCCTGTCCCAGCCTCCATCCGGCGCGCAGCTCCCATGGGTGGTTGGGTGGATAGGTAGCCTAGTGGGTGGGTGAGTGGGTGGGTGGGTTGGTAGCCTGGTTGAGTGGGTGGGTTGGTAGCCTGGTGGGTGGGTGGGTAGGTAGCCTGGTGGGTGGGTGGGTAGGTAGCCGGGTGGGTAGGTAGCCTGGTGGGTGGGTGGGTAACTAGCCCGGTAGGTAGGTAGGTAGCCCGGTGGGTGGGTAGGTAGGTAGCCTGGTGGGTGCGTGGGTAGCCGGGTGGGTGGGTGGGTAGGTAGCCTGGTGGGTGGGCTGGTAACTAGCCCGGTAGGTAGCCGGGTGGGTGGTTAGGTAGGTAGCCGGGTGGGTGGTTAGGTAGGAAGCCTGGTGGGTGGGTAGCCGGGTGGGTGGGTAGGTAGGTAGCCGGGTGGGTGGTTAGGTAGGTAGCCGGGTGGGTAGGTAGGAAGCCTGGTGGGTGGGTAGGTAGCCGGGTGGGTAGGTAGGTAGCCGGGTGGGTAGGTAGGAAGCCTGGTGGGTGGGTAGGTAGCCTGGTGGGTGGGTAGGTAGGTAGCCTGGTGGGTGGGTAGGTAGCCTGGTGGGTAGGTAGGTAGCCGGGTGGGTAGGTAGGAAGCCTGGTGGGTGGGTAGGTAGCCTGGTGGGTGGGTAGGTAGGTAGCCTGGTGGGTGGGTAGGTAACCTGGTGGGTGGGTTGGTAACTAGCCCGGTAGGTAGCCGGGTGGGTGGTTAGGTAGGTAGCCAGGTGGGTGGTTAGGTAGGTAGCCGGGTGGGTGGTTAGGTAGGTAGCCGGGTAGCCGGGTGGGTGGGTAGGTAGCCTGGTGGGTGGGTTGGTAACTAGCCCGGTAGGTAGCCGGGTGGGTGGTTAGGTAGGTAGCCGGGTGGGTGGTTAGGTAGGTAGCCGGGTAGGTAGGTAGGTAGCCGGGTGGGTAGGTAGCCGGGTGGGTAGGTAGCCGGGTGGGTGGTTAGGTAGTTGAGTGGGTGGTTAGGTAGGAAGCCTGGTGGGTGGGTAGGTAGCCGGGTGGGTGGTTAGGTAGTTGGGTGGGTGGTTAGGTAGGAAGCCTGGTGGGTGGGTAGGTAGCCGGGTGGGTGGTTAGGTAGTCGGGTGGGTGGTTAGGTAGTCGGGTGGGTAGGTAGCCGGGTGGGTAGGTAGCCGGGTGGGGGGCCCGACTCCTATCCTCCCTCCCTCCCTTCCTTCCTCACCTCGGGGGGCCCCCTCCCGATATGCGCGGCGGGAGAGTGAGCGGCAAATGCAGGAAGTCTTCAGGGCTCTCCAGGCATCCGCTAGAGGCCCAGCCGCTGAGTCTCCAATATGTCTCCAACTGGAGACATATTGGAGACCAAGCGGCTGGGCCTCTAGCGGATGCCTGGAGAGCCCTTCCTGCATTTGCCGCTCGCTCGCTCTCCCGCCGCGCATATCGGGAGGGGGCCCCCGAGGTGAGGGAGGGAGGGAGGATAGGAGTCGGGGGGCCCCCGGGAATAAAATAATAATAAAAAAAAAAAATATTTAAAAAAAAAAAAAAAGTACTTAATGCCATGGGCCCCTGAAGAAAACGGAACTTCAGGGGCCCTCGTGCGGCGGCACGGCCTGCACGGCCGTATGTCCGCCCCTGCATGAACTGTCATTGCCTGATAGCAGTCCAATACCTGAAATCATCACAATCGTTCTGGGCAGCAGAAGCTGCATGTTTGTACGTGGCTTTATTCTGTTGACTTTCTGACTGATAATTAAGCTGTTTCCATTGTGGAGCCTGGCTGTTCCCATGTGAGATGTACATGCATGCTCTCAGCACCTCAGACACAGATCAAATCTAATGGAAATCTACTAAAACCAGGGCACTTAGGATATCCAGATCAAAATACTGATATACAATCGATGTGCCGAAATCATCATCTATAACTGTTGGTACAATGTGAAAGACAAAACAAACAATCAATGTCTGAAAAATATTAAACTTACCTTATCTATCACAAACTGCATAATGTATGCCTAGCATTAGGGCCCTTTCACACCATCAAATATAGATGTAATTGCATAAACACAGGTCCCCTTGCCTTAATTTGTCATGTTAGTTTGCATTTGTCCCCATATCTGATAACAGTGAAACACTTGCATATAAGGAAAAATGTGGGCAGCATTTATTTTGTAAAAAACAAACTCAGAGAGATAGGTGGGCACAGGATCTAAAGGAACACAGAAAGGTCACACAGAGGTTTGGTGGAATCAGTGCAAGACAGACAGGCTCTGCTCTGGCATGCATAAGTCTACAGTGTTTTGTTAAAGGTAGTTACTGACATAAAAGAGATTATCTCCCTGTAATTTGGCTACTCATACTTCCTGTATTCAAAATCCGGACATAACGAACCTGCCAGACAATCCAAAAAATCTTCAGAATTTCCTAGCTTCCGTTGTACAGGTTTTCAATAACACACCCATGACCTGAAAACATAGTCTTGTGTTGTATAAGGGCAGCAGTATTTTCAATGATAACCAAACCACAAATGTTTTTTGTTTGCTGTGTAGCTTTGATTGATTGGCAGCCCCAATACAAATATGTCACTGACCTTCTCCAATGCACTTGCTTGCTTGCAGGAAACATTCTCTCCCATATAGCATTAGCTACTGCAACCACTTCTTGCATTTTCACCCACCCCATCCCCCTAACCCGTCCAACCTAATTTAGTTCTTCCCCCTCCACTATTCTCCAGTATTTTGCATGTATCTCATACCTTTAAGCATTGTCTGATCCAACCCCTTCCCTTCATACCCATCACCACTGTGTACTTCCACCTACACTCCATTCTACTGCCTCTTCTCACTATTCATTTTACCTAAAATATTCACTGTGTAACTCCCTCTACTGTAATTTTATCCTGACCTGTGCTGACCTCTGCAGTGCTCACTGGGGTCAAATTACAGCACCTTATAAAGACAGAACCAGCGAAGCCAAAAGCTCATCATCCAGACAATCCCCTCATTAAACCCAACCCCCTTTACAATCAACAACACAAGAGAGAGAGGCTGAAATAAATACCTCATTCCGTCAAAACAAGTTCCTGTGAGAAAACAAGAAAAAAGCAAAAGCAAAAAATGCATTGACTGAAAACAAACCTATTCCCTGCTTATCTACATCATACACCATAGCTCCTTCCAGCACTTCTCATCTAGATCACTTTCAAGTTTCAGGTTATAACAGGTCTTATTTGCTTGCTCTGAAGTGAGATTTAAAGATAAGTTTTAAGTGATGTGTGCATTTATTCATTTTTGTGCACGTTAGTTTACTTTTGAGCTGTAAATTTATGGGTTTAAAATCAGATTTGCTAGTTATATTTTACAATTTTTAAAAACCTTGATTACTCAGTATACATGTATATTCGGACAGATGGATTTTTTTTCAAACATATGAGATTGCAACAGGTTTCAATAATGGAAATAGTGTGGATAATTTAATGCTGTGAATTGACTAAATACAATCTTTCCTTCTGATCTGAATGACTTAATTGTAAATACAACCGTTCACCTAAAATTGTTCCATTTAATGGCACCTTTAATATTTTGCACAACTCCATCTCCTCATGGGGATGCTAAAAGTTTCCTTTATTTTCAAAAGCATTTCCTGAACAGCAGTTTCCAAGTCCACCTGCCAAAATAGAGTCACGCAAGTAGAATGCCAGCCGTTAACTTTGTACTTGCCAGGGAGTGTTTTTGAAAGACTAAAGAAAACCTTGAGCAGTAGATGGACTAGTCCAACACCTGTCGGTCAATTTAATAATATCTACTGCAAGTGACAGCTATATAGGAAACCTTTTATCACGTATTCACTCTGTAACAAACATTTGTATGAGTAAATATACATTTTACATTTTCACCATAATGCTCCTTTAACCCCTCCCGACCGCCTAACGCCGATCGGCGTTGAGAGGGTAGCAGCTCCAGGACCACCTAATGCCAGCGTCAAGTCCTGGGTCAGGGTTCGGCAGGAGGTTGCGCGCGCCTATGCGTGCGCTTCTCCAGTTGAATGACATCTTTTAATTTTCAGTTATATAGCTTTTTTTTCCACAATATAGGCCCGTACACACACCTGACTGCAGGCAACGACGGGTTCGTCGTCATCTCCCTTTGGGCGGGTTTTCAGCAGACAGTCCGGCGTGTGTATAGTTTGTCGGCGGACTGATACGGCTGTTTCTGAGCGATTCGTCAGGTGGATCACTCAAAAACAGCCGTAGCAGTCCGAGGCAAAGTAAAAAAAAAAAAAAAAAAGTGATACTTACCTAAGTGATACCTCTTTATGCCTGAGCATGGCCGTGCCTGCATGAGAATGGCTGTGCCTGTGCAGTAGGCCGGAGCCACTACTCACCGACAGTGCAGATGTGAACTCCAGGCAGGGACAGTAGATCCAGAGCCTTCCCTCTTCTGTATGTATTTTATTTTCAGGTTCCAGACAGGGGCGGTAGATCCAGAGGCTTAACTCTTCTGTAAGTATCTTATTTGCTTATTCTACTCTGCCTTGGGTTCTCTTTATGTTAATCTTGTACAAAATTAAAAAGACACCTAAACACCTTTAAAGCGAACACATTAAGTATGCAAATATTACAAATAAATACTGGTGTAAAGAGCATTGCTTCCATGGAAAACGGCCTGAACACTGGTTACCGGCTCACAGTGCCACAACAACAAGGCTCAGTCTTATCTGAGGCTGGGTCTGTGTGCACAAACGGAATGTAAAATATTTACAGCTGAGTTTACACCACATGCTGAAATGTGACACAAGCTCAAGTTTTTCCTACTGTGGTTAAGAAGAGCACACAAATAATTAATCAATATTACATTTACACATCCTATGATGCCAAAATGGCTGCTTACTAGTCTACTACAGGCTGCCTAAAGTGGAACTCAAGTGCAGTTATGAAAAATGAAACAGTATGGTTACACGTTACATTACAGCAGAAACAGTATCTACCAGACATCGATCATCTGCTTGCTTGTCACCTTGTTTGCCTCAATACTGAATCAGACATCACCAGAGATCTGATTTAATATCATTCACACCATTACAGTCGCAAGCTTTGTATTGCTCAGTTTGATGGGAACTGCAGAACAGCATGTGAAAGTAATGGGGTATACACACAGTGGTATTTAAGTGTGAGCATGGGAGTGTGAAGCGGGGCAAATTTCAGAGTGGCATGTGAGCATGGTGAAGACAGCACAGTAGCATGTGAGAGTGGTGAGAAAATGCACAGTGATATACAAGTGTGACAGGTTGCAGCAGTGGTTATGCTGATGTGATGGGATGCACAGAAGCATGCGAGTGTGATGGGGGATGCACAGCTGTATGCAAGTTGGATACATGCATCAATGCTGACAGCACTGCCCAATGTCCTAATGCAAGCTTTGCCTAGCATCTGGCAGAGAGACAAGGGGAGTGTTATGGGAATCTAACTAATCCCAAACTTGTCAGTTTCATATTTAGATTTGAATGCCGGTAATTTCATGATGCATTTGACCCTCTTTTTGGATTTTTATATCTATAGCCTCATTAGAGATCATGCTATGTACTGTCTGAAATATGACAAATTGTTTAAATGGGGACAGAAGTAGCAAGAGCAAGACTGTGGGGAGAAGCAGGACTCATGCAATCTCCCTTATTCCCTGTGCAGAAAAAAACACCAGGATTTATATGGTGATCAAAAGAGATTCAAGTGTCAGGAAGTGAGGGAAAATCTCCACAATAGGGATAAAGACAGCAGACAGAAACCAAAAAGGTTTCTATACCCTCTCCACGTTATCCTCCATTTTACTCCTGGAGATGGGATTTTACGTTAATTCTCGGTACATAGACAGCTCTGTAATCTCATCTGGAACCTCAAGAATTCAACAAGGTAGGAGAGTATTTTAGAAGTCTGTTATATTAAGGACTTCCTGGGGAAAAATGCTTGGCAAATACTATAGTGCAGACTTCTCAGTTTCCCAAAGTTTTCCATATCTGCTCCACACATTCAACACAGCTATAGCATATTTGTTTTATCTTTCTCTCCATCTTTCCATGCTTCAGGGAAGCAGTATAACACGCAACGAAGACAACTTCCATTTAACCACTTCAGTACTAAATGTTTTTTACATTTCAATCCTGTCACAGTTTATCTTCTCATTTATTTCATTCATTTTTTAGAACAAACTAACAATTTATTTTCAGGCCTACCCAGATAATATGTAATTATGAAACTTATTAATTTACAGCATACCAGTAAATATTTTTTAAACATGGGTTTAGCCATGAGTTTATTGTCAATTGATACCAAAATCCAGAGCACAACCTGTGTGTGTTTACAGGGTACATGACACAGGCCATGAAGAGAGAAACACATTTTGTATTTCACAGTCCACAAATTTTAGCTGCGTGCCTTTCCCCTGTGTGCTTCTAGTGTTGCAGTTCTTCTTCTAACATTATTTCATTCTTCCCCCCACCTCCCTACCTGTTAATGCATTGTATAGAGATGGCTCGAACCTCCAATTTTCGGTTCGCGAACCTCGAACCTCCACAAAAAGTTTGGTTTGTGTGAACTTTTCGAACCGCAATAGACTTCAATGGGGAGGCGAACTTCGAAAATTAGAGACATTTATGCTGGCCACAAAAGTGATGGAAAAGATGTTTCAAGGGGTCTAACATCTGAGTTTTTGCATGGATGAGTGGGATAGACGCCAAAAGTCCCAGGGAAAAATCTGGATTTGACGCACAGAAGTGTTTTGAGGGCAGAAATCACATTGCATGCTAAATTGGAGGCCTAAAGTGCTTTAAAACATCTTGCATGTGTATACATCAATCAGGGAGTGTAATTAGTGTACTGCTTCACACTGACAGACCAAACTCACTGTGTAACGCACTGCACACAGCAGTTTGTGTAGTGACGACCGTGCTGGACTGGTGCGCATCATGACGATGCAGGTGATGGCGGCTTTCCAGCCCATATGGTCGCCAAGCTGAGGTAGCTCAATGACAGAACAGTGACTGTCCAGCTGATCGAATTTGGTCTGTCCACAATGAAGCAATGACCTTACTATCTTGGGTGTGCCCCCCCCCGACACACTCATATAGCTGTCGGTCATTGCTTCATTGTGATACGCAAGCCCCTTCACCGCGGGAAGGTAACAATCACAAAGGGGAATTGACACATGCACATGCCTTTTGTTTTGTTGTTGCAGCCAGAAAAATTAGGCAGGCATGTACACGCACCAGAAAAAATATTATAGCGGCCGCTGCTAGCAGCAGCCTTAAAAATTCAGGAAACTGCCTGGAGTCCTGGACCCTGTTGGTGTTGGCAGAGAAGGCAGTCAAGCGGCCCGCAGGCTGAGATGCTGTGCGGGGAGCGACTTAGTCTTGGGGCAGGCAGTCACACGGCGTGCAGGCAGAGATGCTGTGTGTGAGGACTGACTTAGTCTTCGGGCAGGCCTAACCGTGCTTTGCAGACCACGTGGTCAGATGGACCCTTGACCCAAAACTGTGTGCCAGAGATGACACCACTTGCCTTTCAACATCACAGTACAGTTTGGGTATCACCTTCTTTGAGAAATAATTGCGGCCTGGTATCTTCCACTGCGGTGTGTGGCTTTGTTTTTGTGTGCTGCTTTTCCTCAGGTGGTAATCCCATTGCAGTTTGTGGGGAAGTTGTCCCTACGTGGGTCTTGGACTTTCCACGGCTCAATGTTTGGTGGCAGAGAGATGGCATTGCTCTCATCTGAGGCAGACACACAAAAAAATTTCCACACCGCTGAGCCATGGGGTGATAGCACTTTGGTGGTGGCAGGCGACTGAGTGTCACGCTTCTGTGCGGAAGCTGAAGAAGATGAGCTGTTCTGTGTTAAATAGTCAACTACGTCCTAACAATCTTGGGGGTTGATGGCACGTGCCTTCTGAACACCGTACTTTGGTCCAGGGCCGCACAAAATCACGACAGCACGACCTCGAACAGACCTGCCAGGTGGCCTGCCTCTGCCTGTTTTGCCCATATTGGGGGGGATGAAGTGAAAGGTATGCACTGACTTGACTAATACAATGTGCAGTCACACAGGTGCAGTGAACAGGTATGCAGTAACTGGTATCAATACAATGTGCAGCTGTCACACACACAGGTACGGTGAACAGGTACAGCGACTGACTGGTATATAACACTGCATGCCTTCACATAGGTAGGTAGGTGCACTGAACAGGTGGGTATGCAGTGATTGGTATTACAAATGTGCAGCTGTCACACACACAAGTACCGTGAACAGGTGCCCGTGACTGGTGGTATATAACAATGCGTGTGCTCACGTAGGTAGGTAGGTGCACTGAACAGGTGGGTATGCAGTGATTGGTATTACAAATATGCAGCTGTTACACACACAGGTACCGTGAACAGGTGCAGTGACTGGTGGTATATAACCAGGGATGCTCATCCGGATCCCGGGTACCCGGGAACCCGGATATCCGACCATTTTTCCGCTATCCGGGTTGAATCCGGATTCCGGATACCTGGGCCCAGATCTGGATAGCTATCTGCGGGTATCTGGCCGCATCACCCGGGTACCCGCGGATATCCGGATCCGGCAACTGAAAGTAAGGAGATGATGTAATTGAGCCAATCAGAGGGCTCCCAGCAGAAGCCCTAGCAACCAATCACAGAGGGGAACCCTGGCCAGCCCCCCGGTATAGTAAGGAGGGCTAGCATGATGAGACAGATAGTCCTTGCTTGTGTGGCTGGCTGCTCACTGACAGACTTGCTCCAGTGCTGTTGGCTTAGCAAGTGCTGTATACAGTGATAAACCTAAAGCTTTGCGTGCTAAACACCTTCACTACACTACTGTTCTATTGTTGTAATTGTTTGATTTCATTCACTCAGTTAGGTCCTGTCTGTGTCTGTGTGTGCTGTGCAGGCCAGCAGGACAGTATAGGTAGGGAATAGGATTACTGTGTTGATGTATAGTAGTTAGTACTGCAGTTATTTGTTAGAGAGTAGTACTGTGTTATCTTACTACAGATTACTGCAGTGCTGCTGTGCTGAGCATTGTCAGTGTGACAGTTAGACAGATAGTGTGCACTGTCTGTCCTCTACTCTGCGGTCTGTCACTCCGTGCTGATTTGATTTAAAGTCCAACCCCGATTTTATTAAAGTAAAAGTACCCCACATCATCTGGTGACATCATCACGTATAAGTTGTACTATGTCTACTGGCACCGGCAGCCGGGGGAGGGGCAGCAAGGGCAAGAGGACAGAGAGCAACATTACGGCCACCCTCAGAAGGTCTGCCATGTCAGTGTCGACCCCAGCGGGAGCCTACCATCAGTCAGCGAGCTTTTCAATCCAGGCGCCACAAATGAACTCAGGGCTGTTAGCCACAAGGAGTTTGAGGAGGATGTTCTGGGTTTTGAGGGGAGGGGGGGGGGGTCATCAGCATCCCATTCAGGCCGCAGGGGAATCTTCACCTTCCCAATCTGGCGGTTTTTCACTCTGCCCTCATTGGACAGCAAGTTTGCCATATGCAATGTGTGCAAACTACAGATGAGCAGAGGTTGTGACCCCTACAAGTATGGCACCTCCAGCTTCATCACCCATCTGGCCAAAAAACATGTTGTTGAGCATGAGGAGTTCAAGAGACTGAAGCAAGCTGGCGCTGGCTCCCACCGCCACGGTGCCACTGGCCACTTCTGCTTATACCACCACCTATAAACAACCCAAAACACAATTGCAGTGTTATTTTTTGGAGGTGTCTGGGCTGAAAACTGTCATGTCCCAGTTGTGCGGTTGGACTTTGGACACAATGTGGGCTGCACGACCGTCGACCGCTGTCTGGAACCTATCCTGATGTTAATAATTTACAGGCCTTTTTTTTTTTTTCAATTTATGTTAACCAAATAATAAATTAGTGTTTCACTTTAAAAAAAAAACATGATGCAACATGCATCATTTACCCTAAAAACCTTTTTTAAAGCTATTTAAAGGGCACTTCAGGTTTTTCTATCCGGATACCCGAATAGGCCGGGTACTCGCGGGTAATTTGGTCGGATATCCGAGTTCTTGCGGATATCCGCAAGGTCGGATCCGGATACCCGAATTGGATCCGGGTATCTGGGTACCCGGATCCGAATACATTCGGGTTTTAAAAAGTACTACCCGAGCATCCCTGTATATAACAATGCGTGCTCTCACCTAGGTAGCTAGGTGCACTGAACAGGTGGGTATGCAGTGATTGGTATTACAAATGTGCAGCTGTCACACACACAGGTAGTCACTAAATGTGCTGGGCCTGGCAGTGGCACAGTAGGAACTACCAAGGGGCCAAGGTCCAGCAGCTGCGACTGACTGACAGGGCTGTATATGCAACACAAGTGTCTGTAGGACACACACACACACACACACACACAAAATATAGATCACAAGAACAACAATAGCTCTCAAAAGAGCTGTTGAGAATGAGGAGTGCTTTTTAGCAACAAGTATCAGCAAGAGGGAGCAACCTAACAAGCCTAACACAAGATCCTAACTAAGCTTTCCCTATGTCAGCAGGTTCTCTCCCTTCTCTAATTACTGCAGCCACATGAGTGAGTGAAAAGGCTGACGCTGCCTGCGTTTTATAAGGGGGGGGGGGCTCCAGGAGGGAGTGTAGCCTGATTGGCTACCCTGTGTCTGCTGACTGTGATGTAAAGGTTAAAAGTTGACCCTAGTGATGTAGTATAGGGGGCAGGTCAAACTTGCATATAGTTTGCGGTTCACCGAAGTTCGCGAGCGAACCGTTCGGGACATCTCTATTCAGGCATAGTGTTTAGGTGACAGGGCTTTCTGGAATTTATTTACATGAAGGGAGGAAAAGAAAATATTTTTTCCCCATCACATGTGTCAAATAAGGTACTTTTTTTTTTTTTTTTTTAAATATTTAGAACTGAGCATTGAGGAATATGCACAGACAGGAACACCTCCTCCAGTGTCCGCATGCTATCACCTCATGACAATTGCTCCGCATACCCCTGGATTTCTGGGACTGTTACTCCGGCCGGCCTTAATCCCATATGTTGCTTATCATATGATCACCAATGCCTTTCATGTATAAAGAGTAGAGAAACCGAGAGCCCAATATAGTGTAGTATGTTAAGCATAAATGAAGTAAAGGTTATCGTGAGAAAATTATACTCACAAACATGGGTTACCACACAGGCAACCACTGTATAGGCAGGTGAGGAGATTAGACCTGTCCTCACTCAGGGATAAGAAGTCGCTCTCTGTAGATGCGAAAGGGGGTAGATCACCCCTCCACCAGGGGTGGACACGGTATAGCAGTAGGAGAACAGAGGCGCCAGCAGGATAAAACATGCCCCCCCAGATTCATCACTCGTTACAATGCCCAACATCTGTCCATCCGCAATATCCTAAAAAAACGATGGGACATCCTTATGCAAGACCCCTATCTACGACCTATACTACCCACAACACCATCAATTACATATAGGAGAGCACCAAATCTCCGCAATCTCTTAGCGCCAAGCAAATTACGTATACCAAACCAACCCACCACCCTTCAAACACAGGAGCCTGGTTGTTTCCCTTGCAACAAAAACCGTTGCACAGCCTGTCAATTCATCAACACCTGCACATTCTTTGTGTCCTCCAGTACCGGTATTCAATATCCCATAAAAAAACACCTCACCTGCGAATCTAAATTTGTCATCTACCTCATTTCATGTCCCTGTCGACTCCAGTACGTGGGGAGGACTACACAGTTGGCCCGCAGCAGAATCGGACAACACAAAAGAAACATCACTAAAAAATTCCCCCTTCACAGCGTATCACGGCACTTCTGCACTCACCACGCCAATAACCCACAATTCTTCAACATTACACTAATTGACTCAATTGATGCAAGTTCGTCAAACGCATTCGAAAAACTAAAAAAATTTGAAATGTTCTGGATACAAACTATAAGAACCCTCAGCCCTGAGGGTCTAAATGAAGTTCTGGAAAAAATTTACTAAAATACCTCCTGTACCGTTTTTCTTTTATCTTGGCCGCTCTCTTTTACCCTTTTTTTGTCTTGTTTCATGACTTTTTATTTATTGTATTTTATTTTATTTGTCCCAATAAGTTTTAGTGTAACCGTCCATTTTTACAACTACACCTCTGGCTTGATTATTATTCTACATATTTTTATGTCAAAAAGTGTAATTTGGTTTGATTGTTATGTGCTTTTTTACCAGTTGCTACAATTGTCCAGGACTACTAAGTTGATCCATATTTGGTTATTTTTTATATTATATTTATGTTTCTATTAATTTTTATGGTGCTTTTACATGTCTATTTATTCTATTAATTTTTATGTTGCTCTTACATGTCTATTGATGCTTGTGTCTTAGGACCGGGCCATAACTTTTTGGTCCACTAGATGGCAGCTAAATACTTTTACACATCAATCCCTCTGTCAAATATACTAATTTTATTCCCACTGGATCGAATCATTATATTTATTTAAATCTTGAAAAAGACCTTTGCATATTCTTTTTTACTTAATTTATTCTTTTGCCCATTTACAGCATCCAAACACCAATGAGTAGATAATGCCCCGGCCGGGATTTGAACCCTGGTC
The DNA here is from genome assembly GCF_040937935.1 of Hyperolius riggenbachi. Taxonomy (NCBI): domain Eukaryota; kingdom Metazoa; phylum Chordata; class Amphibia; order Anura; family Hyperoliidae; genus Hyperolius; species Hyperolius riggenbachi. The sequence goes on along the minus strand of NC_090652.1, from coordinate 168,157,377 downwards.
TCCCATGTCAAAGGCAGTGCCCTTAACCAGTACTCTATTCAGCTAGTACACTATTCAGCTGCACATTTGGTAACCATGATACCTGTATCCGCCCCCCAACTACCCAATACACCGAACACAGGTGGCGAGAGCCCATTGGCTACTCACAAGCCCGCCCTAACCCCACCCACCCTTCCCAAAAACCCAATTCACTGAACACAGGTGGCGAGAGCCCATTGGCTGCTCGCACACTCACCCTAACCCCGCCCACCAAATACCTCCCATACATCTAATTGGCCCTTTTAGCAAGAACCTGTATATATAAGGAGCTGAGCGTCCTCACCACTTCACTGAGGCGTTACACCTGCTATTGCTGAAATTCTGGTGAGTTCTTTATGTTATTTTATTTGCACACTTTACCCTGTATTTCTGGCCCCCTGTTCTCTTCTCAATGCTCTATTACCCATTACTCTTGCTGACATATACCCTTTTCCATTACCAATACCACTCATTGCAAATCTGTGTAAAAAAACACCCCATAGCCCATTACTATCACGAGCACCATAGCCTCTACCCCCTATTGTCTACTTGCACACCCAACTCTTTTATGCCATCTCCACAAAGCTATTTATTTCATATGGTATGCTTTATGATATGCAATATATTAATATGCAAATTTGCAGAATTTACTATAGCATAATGTACTGTCTCTTGTCTACAGTCTTGTCCCCATTTTTATTGCCTGATGAAGCGGGCTGGGCCTGCGAAACGCGTTGCACTGTTTTGGGGTACTAATTAATAAATGTGACTACTATTCAGACAGTCTTTCGTGTCTGCTTTATGGAGGTAAGTCCACCACTTCCTCCCAGCAAATTTTAAAGTTTTTATCCACTTTTATCCTGCTGGCGCCTCTGTTCTCCTACTGCTAATGCCTTTCATGTGTTTTTATGCCTTTCACGACTTTTAATACGTCTCTCTATGGGGGGGGGGGGTGGATTTATATCAATCTTTGAGGCTGTGGGGTTACTCTGAGAGTCCAGAGCCTTCATTCTTTAATCTTGCGCCACTGGGATCGAATCTGCTGTCACATCATTCCCGCTACACGCCGAATTTCGATCCATTTCGTCCGATCCCGTCGATCGCTCCGTGCGGAAAATTACCGTCGATCGCCCGCGGCAGGGAGCGCGTCGCTAGCGGCGTTCGAGTGCCCAACGACCGACGCAATAGAGCGGCAATACATTACCTGCTCCGCCGGCGCGACTGCCCTCGGTCACCGCTGCACCGTCTCCGCTCTTGTGTGGTCTCCGGGTCCGGCATGCTTCACTTCCTCCTGCCCGACAGGAAGTTTAAACAGTAGAGGGCGCTCTACTGTTTAAACTTCCTGCCGGGCAGGAAGAAGTAAAGCATGCCGGACCTGGAGACCAGAGCGGAGACGGAGCAGCGGTGACCGGGGGCAGTCGCGCCAGAGGAGCAGGTAATGTATGCGGGGGGGGGGGGGGGAAGCGGCGGCAGCACCACCACCACAACAGATTGTGAAGGGTTTTAGGCTGAAATCAGTTCACAATCTGTTTGCAGTAAAGGTAGCCATACGATCCCTCTCTGATCAGATTCGATCAGAGAGGGATCTATCTGTTGGTCGAATCTGATGGCAAATCGCCCAGTGTATTCGATCTTAAGAGTAATCGACCTTAAGAGTTGGTGCAACTGTATGAAATCAGACAGTGGCAGTATCAGTATCATGAGTGGCCATAAAATTATTGCTGTTCGACCTTGGTCTGTCTCAGTACTTTGATTCTACCATCAAGTTTCCCAGCTGTAAGCTAAAGCTAAGTACACAAGGACCAACCTGCAGCCTAATTAACATCTGACTGTAGTCTGTTGGATGATATTAGGCATGTGTACTTGTGCAAACAACTTGACGAGCAAATGATAACAGGCGGTTTGATAAATCCAACTGTTGGATCTATGTTGGTCTGATATCACGAAGTTGGTGCGTGTGTACAAGTTGTTTGAAAGACTTGTACTTGCTTTGAATGTGTAGTTAGTCAGTCCTCTTGCGTGCGCAGTATGTTAGTTGTTCAGCCGTCTAGGCGTGTGCATGTACAGGTCATGTGGTTCGTCAGGTTGTGTGGTCGTCGTGTTGGTCATGTGGCTGTGTGCATGTTGGAAGTATGTATAAGCCTCAACCTATTCCCTTAGTCTCCGGTATAACTTATCCCTTTACTCTGTAAGGGGATAAATTACCGTATCATCGAGAACAACTACGGTAAAGAAAAACAAAAAAAGCCCAAATCAAGCTACCTTATCTTTTATTTGGATGTACCATAACCTAGAAACTGAGAACCTTCACAGGAATAGAGCAGAATAAACATACAGAGCAACAGAAGATGACAGTGAGGCTTTTTAATCTTCAAACCTAGATTTTCTACGAAAGTCTTATTTAGGATTATTTCTATAGATACCAATGTGCGTCTCATCAGGCTATTTTCAATTTCCGATTTCGTTTGAAAGGCATCTACATACCATTTATTTTTATTTTCACTTCAGATTTAGTTTGAAAGGGATCTACGTACCATTTATATTTAAAACAGCTACCAAGTTTACCGTATAAGTGTAATAAGGACATTGCTACTATATTTTCAGCATTAAAGCACACCTGAAGTGAGAGGGATATAAAGGCTGCCATACTGTTTTTCTTTTATACAATACTTCAGTCAGAAATACTTCATCTAAAGCCCTGTGTCGCTAGCAAGAATTAGCTACCCGATCCCGCGAATGAAAGTACGGGCCGACACTGTACAGGTGAGTCACTAGCCTGCAGGCTAGAGACATGTTCTGTTGCTATGTGAGAAGGGAGGGCGGTGGAGCGAGAATGTAACATCATGTGGAGACGGGGAATAGAGAAAACAATACTCTTGGCCAGCGATCAGCCAACTCAATTTGCCTAGCATATCTCTGCCTGAGGCGTCAGGGGCAGCTGTACACACACTCGATTCTTAGCAGAGACAGCGATATGTAACAAATTTGAAATAACAAAAGTATTGAATCAGGATGATTCCATTTATTGGCTAACTTAATAAATGGTATCATCTTGATTCAAAACGTCTTGCTTTTTCTTATGGCTAACACGGTACAATACTCTACTGCTTCTACTAAATTTTAAATAATGTATGAAAAATCCCTTGTGAATTATATACAGTATCTTTGCTGGGTGGAATGCCTTTTCAGCACCGAGAGGTATTTCACTTTATGAAGACAGTGCTATACTTCCATGAAATCTGGTGTAATGTTGCCCAGTAACTAAAATCATGTGATTCTCTGTAATGCTCATAGTTACTCTGTGCAAGACTAGAAATATACACAAGGCAACATTGAAAATGGAACAGCTTTGCCATTTTTGGTCTGCTCTTCGCATCATAATCTTTAGCAGTGTTGAAACAGAGCAGCGATAGATCAGTGAAATGTACTTGCAGCATTCAGCCTGAGCACTGCTTTAGGATAACAAAGCCCAAATAGACACAGTATAATAACACTGAACAAATATTTACATATATGCAGCAGTGTGATTAGCAGATTGGATGTCATAGCCCGCTGTAATGATTGGAGTGCTAGGCAGCATTTAGCAAAGGCCTGCATATCATCTCTGAGCACAGGATCCACCTGATATGCCCTGGCATCTCTGGACAGTACCACATAATGAAAACACCAGCATTTGTACATTTGTCTCTGACAGCTCAGAACCATAATTTTCAGTTAACAGTCAACGATGCCATCTATGCCCTTGCAACAAACTCACCACACCCACTTACTTATGGTACAAACAAATCCTTCCTATGTCGAAAACTATACCCCCCCCCCACCCCTGCTCCGTCATCTATCAATACCAACACCCGCACCTAACTTTAAACCACCCTCCTCAAACAGAAGCCAAAATACTCACCTAATGAAAACAGTCAAGAGCCGAGACTACCTGATACAGAAACAAGCAACGCCAACATAGCAGTCATGTTTCAGTGTCAATGTTGCTAGAGTGTGCCCCCCCCCCTGATTCATCCGCCTTGGCTAACTGCGCTAAACAAGGAGTTGCTGGCCCATCTTCGGAAGCACTCAGGCTCCTAAAGATTCGAAGCCTCCCGCAGCAGAAGAGAGCAGTCCCTGACCCATCGGAGGAATGGGAAGGCTCTATAACCCTATATACCCTCACCCTCTCCTTAGGTCAGTAGTAGGTGAGCATTTTTTTTTTAATTATTACTTTGCTTCAGACTTATTTAAAAAAAGAAGAAAAGAAAAGAGAAACTGATCCATTTTATGCAATACAGAGTTCCGTCCAGAAGCATTTTTCGGACAAGCGGATACATTGCCCATAGCCATCTATGGTGCAACACATCCAACCCCACGACGTTAAAACAGATCCATTGTGAGTTTTAGGCTCACTAGGAAAATCAACAAACATGGTTTTACTCAATGTGACCTACTGCAATTCTTTGACTTTGGGAAAAAACATGACATATTGTACAGCACACTCGCTTACCAGCACTAGAGTCCTGGGTTAAATTTCTGCCTGGTTGCTATAAAAGTTCTCCCTGTTTTGTGTGAGGTTTCTCCTAGAGTTCTAGGTTCCTTCCAAAAACATACTTGTCAGTAGATTGGTATACCGCAGAATTGACATTATATTATGACTCTGTGGTAGAGATTAAATTGTGAGCTCCTTTGAAGGACATGACTTGACTAGGTGCTATGATGATGCACTATGTAAATACATGATAAGTTCAGATACAGATTACCCGGCACTTACAGAAGTACTTGAATCTCTCACAAATATTTATGTATGACAGTGCAGATCAAGCATAGAAACTCCTTAAAAAGAAAGATTTATAATTCATTTTATGGTCTTCTCTCCCTCTCTGTACACTAGAACAAAAGTGAAATGTAAAAACAATGATAAATACCTAAAGTTAGTAGAATTTACAAATGATTAAGTAGCTCCCCTTGGTAGCTTGGGAATGCTACCCCACCCAAATGCCACTCCCATAACTGGCTGCCTTCCTTTGAAGGTTAAATTGACAGCTCAACCAAACCCCTCATCCCACATCCTGATTGGGATGGGATGACCTCCCAGAAGGCTATGTGGTCCAGAGGACTTGAATATTTCCAAGTCCTAGAGTTCAGCAGCTACTGTGAAGCTTCATGCTTCACAGTAGCTTAAAAAAGAGCGATCCTTGGCGGTTTGCGGCGAATGAACAACATCTGAGTGCAATTTAAACACAAATAACACGCGCTAGAGAATCTCCAAAGAACGTTTATTGATAATAGTCTGAAACACACCATTCAGGCACAAATCTTCAGCAGCAACACTCTATAGACCAATCATTCCTGCACTCCTCATACACTTAGAAGGGCCCTTCTTAAAATTAATAAAAAGCAAAAACAAAAATATAAAAAAATATATAGAAAATATAAAAAAAGTATCAGGCTATACAGGAGATAATGAGTTGTTAATCTCTCTATAGAATCATATATGTCCTTTCAACTTTTCTGATAGCGCTAATACAAGTTTCCTTGTCAAAAAATAGGTGTTAGTCCGGGAAATTGTACCAGCAATATGTGATCCAATGTACACACAGTGGTGCACAAACAGTTCCTTGTCAGAAAATTAATACACACACCTCGTGTGCTAGAATACTGGTGCTGGAGCGGACTGTATAGAACTCACGTGTTCCCCCATGTGTGTCCTCACAGATCTGAGGTTTGGATGATACTCCTCCGTTTTTCTCACACAGAATGATAGCGGTGACGGTGGCTCCAAGTTCCGGCTTCTTGCCTCACATCAGCCTCGCACCCGCAGGCTCATCCAGAGCGCGTCACTTCCGCCAGAAGATACAGCGGGCTGCTCTCTCAGTACTTCCGCCAGGTTAGGCTTCGCTGGGCTTTGCTTACAAGCGGTGACGTCACCTCGAGGTCTCTGAACTTTAGCTCTCAGGCAGCAGCTGCGCGCAAGCTGCCAACCTAGTTCAGACCTTATGCCCACAATAGATCAGCAGTAAATTGTGTTGCCCACAAACAGCAACAGTAGCTCTCCACCTCTACGCGTTTCAACCACTAAAACGGTGGCCTTCTTCAGGAGGGTTTTTAGCTTATGAAGCCATCCGCCATCTTCATTCATATATATACCTTATATAAGTCCGCCCCTCCATTTGTCATTAAGGGCAAAGTTCATCCTAATCAGTTTCATTTATTTAAAACATGAGGTACACATGGAGAGTCCCCAAATATTTTTAAAAGTGTGTTATAATATAAATTTCTTAATAATAATCCATTATCATCCTGTGCCTGAATACAAATACATCATTCCTCCTCCTACACACATTTCAGATGCATACATGATCCATTTCAAGTGCATACATGATCCATTAGCACCTCCCTCATATCAAGTACTGATAATATCCAGTCCAAATTACAAATCATCCCCCACTTTCTACACAGAGCAACATTCCCATATATTCACTGGTGCTTTATTTTAAAAAAATGCCGCAAGAGGTACATTGGGAGAACCAAGAGATCACTTCAGAGACGGGTGGGGGAACATTTTAATAATATTGAAAAGAAGAATGAGGGGCACCCACTATCCAAACATTATAAGGAACAACATAATGGGAGTTTAAGGGGAACTATATTCTTTGGGGTAGAAGTAGTGGAACCTGATCAGAGAGGGGGCAACTATATTCATAAAATGTCCAGAAATGAATCCAAGTGGATTTTTCAATTAGATACCTTGATCCCAAAGGGATTAAATAGTGAAATGGAGCTTTTTGCATTATATAAGGTATATATATGAATGAAGATGGCGGATGGCTTCATAAGCTAAAAAACCCTCCTGAAGAAGGCCACCGTTTTAGTGGTTGAAACGCGTAGAGGTGGAGAGCTACTGTTGCTGTTTGTGGGCAACACAATTTACTGCTGATCTATTGTGGGCATAAGGTCTGAACTAGGTTGGCAGCTTGCACGCAGCTGCTGCCTGAGAGCTAAAGTTCAGAGACCTCGAGGTGACGTCACCGCTTGTAAGCAAAGCCCAGCGAAGCCTAACCTGGCGGAAGTACTGAGAGAGCAGCCCGCTGTATCTTCTGGCGGAAGTGACGCGCTCTGGATGAGCCTGCGGGTGCGAGGCTGATGTGAGGCAAGAAGCCGGAACTTGGAGCCACCGTCACCGCTATCATTCTGTGTGAGAAAAACGGAGGAGTATCATCCAAACCTCAGATCTGTGAGGACACACATGGGGGAACACGTGAGTTCTATACAGTCCGCTCCAGCACCAGTATTCTAGCACACGAGGTGTGTGTATTAATTTTCTGACAAGGAACTGTTTGTGCACCACTGTTTGTACATTGGATCACATATTGCTGGTACAATTTGCCGGACTAACACCTATTTTTTGACAAGGAAACTTGTATTAGCGCTATCAGAAAAGTTGAAAGGACATATATGATTCTATAGAGAGATTAACAACTCATTATCTCCTGTATAGCCTGATACTTTTTTTATAGTTTCTATATATTTTTTTATATTTTTATATTTTTGTTTTTGCTTTTTATTAATTTTAAGAAGGGCCCTTCTAAGTGTATGAGGAGTGCAGGAATGATTGGTCTATAGAGTGTTGCTGCTGAAGATTTGCGCCTGAATGGTGTGTTTCAGACTATTATCAATAAACGTTCTTTGGAGATTCTCTAGCGCGTGTTATTTGTGTTTAAACTGTGTTTTTTGATTTGGAGGGGTTGAGGGAGTCCCTTTTATAACACGCAGCTGAGCAGTGGTTATCTACTGCACTTTGGTCCACCTTTGCGCTTGGTCTGTTCACATATATTGAAACATCTGAGTGCAGTTGAATTCAATGATGAGCCGCCGATCAGCTCGTTAGTGGAAGTACAAAAATGAGGACTCGGAAGTGAGAAATTCGCCACATGTGAGTAGTTTAAATGATCGTTTGTTATCATTCAAAACAGATCATCATCCAAATTGATATGCTAGAATGGATCAGTCTATATGGACTATAATCAGCCGGTTACCGTTCTTGGGGCACTTTTTTTCACAGTTCTTAGCCGACTCATTGTTTGACTCAGTCGACCGGCTGTGTGGAAATTAAGACCACTGTCATCTGCAGCTAATTTCAGGTATTCACCAGAATTTTTACTACATTACACCATTATATTTTGATTCCTGCTAGAATTTTTAGGAAAATCGAAATAAAGTTAAAATCTACTCCTTCACGTGATAATGACGTAATCGATTACTATTGCTGCGTGCATGCACTAGATTTTTATCGACCAAAACACTTGTTTTTAATGGATTTTTTTTGCAATTGGATCACACCTGCCACAATCTTAGATCAAAAGGATCTGATAACTTGGCCACACCCAGTGTTGATCTCAAAACCTTTGGAGAGAGAGCCTTCTGTCATGCTGCCCCTACACTATGGAACTCCTTGCAGCACCCAATCTCCAATCCTGGAAGCATTTAAACCCAAACTGAAAAGCTAACCTGTTTAATCTGGCAATTATGAACACCTGACTATTTCCTCTGTAACACAGACCACCCTGCAACTTTATATTGTCCTGAGACATATCTGCCGTATGTGCTTTAAACCCTATGGGAGAAAAGAGCTTTACAAATGTTATTGTTCCATTGTATTGTATTATAATGGTTTCAGGCAGGGGCGTTGCTAGGATCCTAGGAGATCCGGGGCATTTTTGGGCACTCCAGCCCCCCCCCCCCAAAAAAAAGGTGTGGCCACGCAACAGAATATGCGTGCTGCTGTAGCTGGAGCCAAATTTACATAAATTTAACAGTGGTCTAAGTAGGCCTGCCCAGCAAAATGTTGGATAAAGCCCCCTCTCCATTAATAAACATAAAAAATTGCAGCATATCACATAAATAGGCAGTGTCACTTAAATATAACTAGGCAGAGTTACCTGGCTTCCGTGCTGGCAGGTCTGGCTTTCTGCTGGGCGAGCTACCCTGCTGCCAGGTTGTCTGGCAGTCCCCCCATAGCTTTCCCTGACCTTCTAGTGGATCCCCCTCCCATGCTTCCACGGGCCTACCATTGAGACACCACAACTCCCAGCGTGCCCCTATAAAAGAGCCACAGCTCCCTGCATGCCCCTATAGAGGCACCACAGCACCCAGCATACCCATATTGATGCACCACAGCTCCCAGCATGCCCACCATTGAGACAGCACAGCTAACTCTGCCTGGGAGACATCCGGGGGACCCCAGAACAGATCCGGAGCATGTGCCACTGATCTTTGGGGCTAGCAACGCCCCTGGTTTCAGGTGAAAATCTAGTGATAGCACAGATATCCATTGACATTGGCAGCCTCCAATCCAGTGATCTGTCAGGTTGGATTACACTCTGCAAACAACTAGTATTATTTCCACTGGGAGCTGCAGGGAACATCTCCTGCTTCTCCTCCCCAAGTTTTCCATGGGGCAGACTGTTTTTGGGCAAAAATCCAAGTAGCTCATCTGTACAAAACCCATGGAAAAAAATCTATCCTGCAGCAGCCAGGAAAGTTGGTTTTGGGCAATATGTATCATTTGTATGTGTATAAATTTATGATGCAGGTGATTATTGAAGTGCAGTGAAAACCAATGAAATTTACTACGACATCTGTAAACAGGCTGTAAAGTGCACAAACCATTCTGTATTTTCTCTTAGCACTTGATAAATGTTTTTAACTAATACAGTACACTGAAGCCTCACTACACAATTTTTTCCGTAACGCAGACTGTCTTATTTCACAAAAATGTACCAGGGTGTGACCAGTATAATTCTTTGAAAGTTATCCTTTTCAAGGCAAACAACGTATTACATACAGATTCAATGACAGCAGTAAATGTTCATGCAGGGTTTACAGTGATATTATACTAGATGTGGGGGATACATGTGAAGTAACATAGTGATCTTTGCATAAAGATGTTAACGATTTTAACCAGCAGATTCAATCACACTGATCTCCCAGTAGTCTGCAACGCAATGAGCTGCTGTGATCATCATTTGGATTAATTTCAGCAAAAATCGATCAAAATTATGACTGGACGGTAAGTCAGTAAATTTTAATTGGATTGGGGGGGGGGGGGGGTAGATTGACAGCCTATAGCATTGCAATGTATAATAGAAAGCAACCATGCAGTTTAATCGATTTTCAATAGATTTCATGGTGAAATCTATAGAAAATCTGTGTGCAGTGTATGGGGCAGTGTTCTTATCTCCAGAAATGTTTTCCAGCAGGGTGGCATGAAAAAGTAGCCGGGTGGCATTAAAAAGTGGCCAGGTGGGGAGAGATGAAAGAATGCAGGGCCAGCGCTTCTCTACACAAGTCTGCTTACAGCATAGGAGGAGGTGAGCCGATGACAGCCGGGTGCTCACCAAAACTATCTGGGGAGAACACTGTGGGTAATATTGATCCCTCTATGATTAGCTCCAGAAGAGAGGGATTGATGTGTTAGCCACAGTGTATGGCCACCTTAAAGGAAACCAGAGACTAATAAGTCAAAGTCTTATACATACCTGGGGCTTCCTCCGGCCCCATCCACACAGATCGCTACCACGCCGCTGTCCTCAGCAGAGAATAGTACTGCACAGGTGCAGTACTAATTCTCTGCCGGAGAGAGACAAAGAGAGCGCATTGCGCATGCTCAGACTGGCCAGAGGAGGAGGTGAGCCGATGACAGCCGGGTGCTCACCAAAACTATCTGGGGAGAACACTGTGGGTAATATTGATCCCTCTATGATTAGCTCCAGAAGAGAGGGATTGATGTGTTAGCCACAGTGTATGGCCACCTTAAAGGAAACCAGAGACTAATAAGTCAAAGTCTTATACATACCTGGGGCTTCCTCCGGCCCCATCCACACAGATCGCTACCACGCCGCTGTCCTCAGCAGAGAATCCGCCGGGCGGATCGCTCAGAAACAGCCGTATCAGTCCGCCGACAGTGCGTACACACGCCGAACTGTCGTTGGCACGCCCACCCAGCGGGAGGTAACGACGGACCCGTCGTTGCCTCCAGTCCGGCGTGTGTACGCACCTTTAGGCTACATTCACATAATATATGTTGCTTTGCGGATCCAGAAAAATAGGATTGCAAGACAACAATCATGTAAAGTCCCACATTTTCAATGCGATGTGACACATACAGTGCAGTATATGGTCCATAGACTTTTGCTTGCACAGCACCCAGAACCGTGTGTGCAAGCAGTGCATTATCCCAGTGGAATGTTTGTACCGCACCTTAAACATGCTAGTGTGAAAGCACCATTGAAATATAATTGCATTGCATTTATATTTCTATTAGTGTGATATATACGGTAGATATATACGGTGGCTGAAGTTGCCTACAGCCACTACATTTTGTGAGTGATCATCACTAGTGAAAGTCTAGCATCAGTACAGGTCTCCCACAGAGTTGTTTAGCGATTTGCCATGTCAGACCAACAAGCAACACAAACAAACGCCATTGTACTGTACCTCCTACTCATTGACAATACCCCCCATTCAAAAATGACACCTCCCACTCACCATAGAACAGAATGTCTGTACAGGAACTGTCTATAAAACTGATTCAGAAACTATCTATAAAACTGATTTTGTATATAAATATATATATATATATATATATATATATATATATATATATATATATATATATATATATAAAATCTACCGTATATATCACACTAATAGTTAATGGTGACAGTTGCAGGTTTTTGATTAAAAAAACAAAACAAAACTGCACGTCAGTGTTGTTCAATATATATATATCCCTATAGTAGCAACACATAACTTGTCCTTGCTACCATCACATAACTGACCTGGAAGATAAGGACTTTGAAGTTGTTCCTCCTCAGTAACTGGCTATGGTTGCTCTCCAGCTTTTTCACCTGCACTGTCTGCTTGTCCATCCGATCCTTCACATCCCTCATATTAGCGCTGACTTTGCGAGACTTTTCCAGAAGTTTACTGACAGTGTTGCTGGTAGAATTGTGGCTCTTTGATAACCTGGTGATGTCATTCTGGATAATCTTCACTGAGTTCTCTATGTCAATCTGTCTCTTTTCCATTTTATTCTGGTTTTCTTGCACCGAATCCAGCATATTCACCAGTTTATCCAGCAGAGTCAGAACGGTGATGGCATTGACTTGATTGCTATCTTTGATGGAGTCTGCTAAATGCTGCTGTGGCGTAGGACTGGAGCTGGATGATTCTGCAGGGCTGTGGCTGGGCACCACCAACTCCTGACTCTCATGTTCCCCACTCTTCTGAAATTCTTCACTGTTCATCTCAACCTGAATTGCATCGGCTTCCATACTTGCAGTAGTATTTCACTTGACTTGCTTGCCTGTGTATATAGGATGTCAGTTATAGAAGAGGCAGCTGACGATCTCTCTATTTGCTGGGACAATAGGTATCACACCAGTCTGTAGCAAAACACTGCCAGCAACTACATTCCAGCCTCTCTTGTAAGCCTCTGCTCCACCCAGTGGGAGGTGAAAGTTTGCCCACACTACGAGAAAGCAAGCTAACTTTTTATATCCAGGGTGTGTTAGATCCATACACTCTTCATGACAGCAGCACTCTGCCCAGGTTATGCTTTTTTTTTTTTTTTGCCATTCCATGTTACTCTAATGACTTCATGGAGGCATAGAAAACGCCCAGCGCTGGCCAGCAGCCATCCCCTCTACTTCTGGCTGCAGGGGAAAAGTTTTGGCTGTGTGCTATGATACCGTGGAACAACAAGCATGTTATTTTCCTGGATGAAGACATTTAGAAGTACAGTTTGCATTCATTTTGGGAGCAGCACATCTGGTTTATTTCAGTTCAGTACTAATAAGGATTCATAAAGTGGCTAGAAGAGATGTAAAGCTGGCACTGCTGTAAATGCTGATTTATTGGTACAAAAGTGTAAAATGCACAAAAGCAAACTTGCAGTTTTAAAAAAATGGTGGTACACATACTAGTCGTGAGAGGAGGCACAGTGGTGGTAGTGCTGGGTGCTGGGTACAGGATGCCCGACTGCCGCTTTGCTGTGCTTCTACGGAGGCTACTGTGCGAAACGCCTGTCTGCGCGAAGCACCCAACACTGTGCCTCCTCTTTTGAAAACTGCAAGTTTGCTCTTGTGCATTTTACACTTTTGTAGCAATAAATCAGCATTTACAACAGTTGCAGATTTACATTTCTTCTATCCACTTCATGCATTCTGCTGGTTGCTATAGCACGCTAATAAAGCTGAAAAGGAGGAGTCCACACTGAAATGCCACCAGTGCACAGCTCATCCTGCTCGTGATTGTACTGCAGTGCCAACCTGCAACTCCCTTCTTGAATATCTAATAAGGATTCCTCAGAATTGTATCAGTGGTATACATAACCTATTATCAGATATTGATTTAACCCACTTAACGACCAGCTAATGCCCATAGGCGTCGGCAGGTCTTAAGTGGTTTACCATGGAAACGGCCGATCGATCGAGCGGCCTTTCCATGTCAGTTCACGGAGGGTGTCTCCGTGAACAGCCGGAGAGCCGCCAATCGCGGCTCGCCGACAAAATGTAAACACGCGGGGAAGAAATCCCCGCTGTTTACATCATACGGCGCTGCTGCGCAGCAGCGCCGTAAGGCAGATTGGCGATCCCCGGCCTCTGATTGTCCGGGGATCGCCAGCATATGATAGGCTGAAGCTTATCCTACAATGCGCAGAACGGATATCCGTCCTGTTCCGCTCAGAGGGGAAGGGAGGGGGAGGGACGGAGCGCCGAAAACACTGCGGAGGGGGGCTTTGAAGAGCCCCCCCGCAAAGCGCAGCAAGCCGGCGGTGATCATACCCCCCCAGCAGGACATCCCCCTAGTGGGGAAAAAAGGGGGTAAGTCTGATCGCCGTGGCATAATCCTGATCTGTGCTGCGGGCTGGAGAGTCCACGCAGCACAGATCAGACAAACCGCCCCTGGTCCTTAAGTGGTTAATTGCTGTTAGTCCTAGTACATCTTTTTTTAAATTAAGTTAGTTCCTTCTTCCCCCGCCCGCTACTCACGTGAGATAATTTTTAACAGATCAAAATTGAGGTAAAAAACATTTATTTAGCAGGAGACAGCAACAGGATCTTTTTGCTACAGAGCTGTGCTCTTCACCCGCTGGCTGTGCTATCCCGCTCATTGAGCCTTATAGGAGAAAATGGTGGCCACAGCTCCTCCCATGCTCTGATTTGATGACGTGAAGTGATGATTCCACTTTAACTAGCCCTCCACTCACCCATAAAATAGAAAAACGGGCCCACTTGCAGAGGTCCTGGGCAGCCATGGCGGTAGGGGTGAGAAGGACATGGAAGCCTCAGGAGGATCCTAGGATCCACCAAGGTAAGTATCAGTTTTTCTTGCAGGTTTCTCCTTGGGTTTACTATAAATAACCATATTCAATGCCAAGCAGCATCGCCTAAAGCAAATAACATGTTGGAATGTATAAAATGGGAAATAAAATTACAAGATGCTAGTATACCCTGCTGCTCCTTCTGTATTACTTGTGAGTCCACATCTGGTGTATAGGATACAGTTTTGGACACCACATATATTGACATACTATGTAAAAGAGAAACCGAGAGCCCAAAATAGTGTAGTTGGTATTAAAATAGGTTATATTGAAAGAGTACAATTTTATACTCACAAACCAGGGTTACCTCCAGGCAACCACTGTATAGGTAGGTGAGGAGATTGTCCTGTCCTTACTTAGGATTAAGAAGCCGCTCTCTGTAGATAGTAGAAAGAAAGGGGTATCCCCCTCCACCAGGGGTGGATATATATATGACAAAAATCGAACAGAGGCGCCAAAAGTATAAAAACAGTTGTAAAACTTTAAAAAGGGCTTAGGAGGCAGTGGTGGACTTACCTCCTGCAAGCAGACTCAAGAGACTGTGTTATTCAAAAACATACAGTGTTTATTTGGTATAATCCAGGGGATTGCAATGCGTTTCACGGGTTTATACCCACTTCCTCAGGCAATAGACAATAGGAGCACACAAGTGGAGATGAAGGCACAGATTGATGTGTATTAGAACCAATTGCGTAGATGTATAAAGATGTATAAGGTAATAAAGTGTAATACATTTTAAAAGGGTAATAAAGTGATATATAACCTGTGGTTGGTGCACAGTGTATAATGGGGGAAGGCATTATTTAAATATTTAAATATACATATCAAGCAATTGTGGGGGTGAATGACAATTAAGGTGGTCCATAAGGTTATTAGTGCATAGGCCAAAAGGATTTTTTAGGGACGTGGTTACAGGGTGTAAATGGGTGTAAACAAGGGGGGGGGGGTTAATTATGGAAAAAATGTAATTATTCCGGAAGGGGGGGGGGCTTATTTGGAAAAAGTATATGCCAAACATTTTTTAGCATGTGGGCAGCGGGTGAAAGGACATTAGCATGTGGACAGCAAGTGAGAAACTTACTGAACTATAGGCAGGTATTTAAAGAGTTGTTAGGTAAAAGGTGCTTATCAGAGTATATTAACAGCAGTGCATAGATAGTAAAATAGTGGACAAGTATAATAGGAACACTTACCAGCAATTGGTCAGGGACACACCTGGCGCCTCAGTGCCGAAGTGATCCCTTATTGCAGTTTAAATAGCCGATTGGACACGCCCCCTCGCCAATCAGAGAGCGGGGCGGACAGGCATTTCCCCGCTAAGTGGGAATGCGATCTTAACGGTGCCTCATCATTATGCGTCATGTGCGACCTTTCGGTCGCACGTCTTACCTTGTGTGGGCATATGAGTGATCCCATTACGTCGCACTGTGGGCCGAGAGCGCAGCTTCCGGGTCGCGGGCTGGGGGATTTCCTCTGGCGTCATGTGAATCCAGTGCGCCTGCACCGAGGGTCTGTCGGCCATCTTTGTTATGGGCAATGGGAAGTGAAGAGATCGTAGTTATACATTGTGGCCTGGGGAGAAAGAAATACCACACTAAAATTTAAAAGGAGTACATTTTTCTTATTAGCGATCCCTGAGCGCAATGCACTGTGCTTGTGTACTTGTTAACTATAATAAAAAGGGTTACGTATGTATATTATAATGGCTAGAGTATGTCTGCTGATCAAATAGAAGATTGGTGATGTCAGGAAAGAGAACATTCTATGTGAATACATGTAACAGTCATCAAACCAATATAGTGATTTATGGAAACAGCAATTTCATAACGGTTTGTTAAACGTGTTCATCACAATAGTTCACTATTATCTACCGAATCATGTAGCTCATGGTATGAGTACAAGTTATCAAACAACGGCTACAAAGAATGATGCCCAAAGAGATATAGAAAGAGATATACCAAGCTCATATCAATCAATTAATTAGTCAGAAAATGAAGTGCATATCGTTCAAGTAACCCTGACATTCCTCATATCTCACATAACAACATTCCTGGTTACGGAAATTAAAATGGAACATGCGATTATGGTAAGATAATAATAGGAAAAAGGCATAATAAAAATTGGTAAAAATACATATGTGAAGAAATGGACATAGATAAAATCAGTAAAAATACATACAAAAGTAGGATACATATAACAATAAATAACGAGGAATAATAAAAGAGGCGACTGGGTAAAAATAAATATTTCAATATATGTTTGGTCAGTGTAATAAATATCACTAGGGCAGCTGCGGCGAACGGTGCCGCCGCCACAGCTGCTTCTGCCTCTCGGTCCAGTCACACTCCCGTGCCTCGGGCGTCTAGCACGCTGAGGACGGGTCTTTCTGTTTTTCGTCATGTCACCCTAGCGCGTGCGCGCACTCAGCGGAGCGGCCTTTATGCGGCGAGGAGGCGCGTCACCTGACCCAGGGGTCGGGTCTCTTCATAGGACGCGACCGCCGCTCGGGATTGGCTGGGCTCCGGGGGGCGTGCCACTGGGTCACTGCGGATTCTTAGGCAGCTGGTCTTCACTCGCAGCTTGTCTGCGGTTGCGAATACATATGTGTTAGCGTTTAGACCTTAGACTAATATCCGGTGTGCTTTGATCTGGGAGGAAACCAGGGATTTCACACAAGACTAGGATTATCATTATTATTACTGTATATTTGATACTCTGTGTATGACTCTGGCTATCTCTGACTCTGCTCTTGCTTATTGATTCTGTACCTCTGCCCATCTGATCTAGTTGCTGAAACACTGTCTGAATACTTACTACTCGCTTGCTTACTTATTCTGTACTGTATCTGTCTCTCAGTTGCCGAACCCAGCCTGTCTGACCTCTCTACTCACCAGTGGCCCTTGCCACTGGTGAGGTGTTTCAACAGTTCCCACCAGCTCCTCTGGTGAGGTACTGCCAAACTAGTCAGTAACTGTGTTCTAATAGTACCCACCAGCTCCTCTGGTGAGGTTCTGCCAAACTAGTCAGTTACTGTGTTCTAACAGTACCCACCAGCTCCTCTGGTGAGGTTCTGCCAAACTAGTCAGTAACTGTGTTCTAATAGTACCCACCAGCTCCTCTGGTGAGGTTCTGCCAAACTAGTCAGTAACTGTGTTCTAATAGTACCCACCGGCTCCTCTGGTGAGGTTCTGCCAAACTAGTCAGTTACTGTGTTCTAACAGTGCCCACCAGCTCCTCTGGTGAGGTTCTGCCAAACTAGTCAAGTAACTGTGTTCTAATAGTACCCACCAGCTCCTCTGGTGAGGTTCTGCCAAACTAGCCAGTTTCTGTATTCTAATAGTTCCCACCAGCTCCTCTGGTGAGGGTCTATCTATCTATCCGATACTGTGTTCTAATAGTGCCCACCAGCTCCTCTGGTGAGGTCTAGTTATTCTACTCTGTTACTGTTGCACCAAGCACTATACACTATTGCATTATCCTGTTAGCTATACTTTGCATTATTGCATTGCATTGCATTGCATTGCATTATTGGTGATTCTGCAGATTACCATATAATCAGGTATAGTGTCTGTATTATTGGTGATTCTGCAGATCACATAATCAGACATCTGTGTTGCTACACCGATCGTTACAGTCAGTACATTTTTTCAAACTGTTTGTTGAGGCCCTCAGGTACCAGGGTACTCAACATTTGGATCCAGAACATTTCTCTCGATTTTAATTTTTCAAAAGCATCCGGTTGGTGTTGGTTGATGGTTTCTATTAGGGTGATGTGAAAGTTAGTGGGGTAGCTATTATAGTGAGTACCAAAGTTTCTAGACACACTATGTAGAGGAATTTTTTTTAGTATACTCCTCTTGTGCTGTCCTATTCTACTTCGTGCTGGTTGAGTGGTGCGTCCCACGTACTGGAGATGGCAAGAGCAAGAGATTACGTAAATCACATATTTGGTGGTGCATGTAAGATTGTTTTTTATCTGCTACTGTAATTTGGTAATGTTGGAATAAAAAGAGTGGTGGTTTGGATAAAGGGGCAGGCCAGACACCTGGCATTGTTACATGCGGTGCAGCCGGGTGAGGACTGCCTGCGGGAATGTGTAGTTCCCGCAGACAGCCTCAACCGACTTGGTGCTAAGAGGTTGCGCAGATTGGGTGCTCGTCTAAAGGTCATGGCTGGCGTGGGTGGGATAGTTGGTCGGAGATATGGATCCTGTAGTCGGATGTCTCATCTCTTCCTAAGGATAGATAGGATTTGTGGATGTTGGGCGTTGAACAGTGTGATAAACCTAGGGCAACTGGTATTTGCTGGGTCTGTGGTGTCGGATGATGAGATGTGAGGGTTTTTTTTGCTCTGAATTTCGCGTTTTTATCAATTTTTGGGGGTATTTTCGTGCCCAAATTTTTTTTTGTAAGGATCTCGGATTGCCTGTGGTAGTCTGTGATATCAGTGCAATTTCTGTAAATTCTTTTAAACTGACTGTATGGAGTATTTATGGTCCAAGGGCGATGATGGAAGCTGTCAAAATGTATATAGTTGTTGGCATCTACCGGTTTAAAATATGTCTTGGTTTTTATAGTATTGGATTTGATGAACAGTATTAAGTCTAGGTATTCTATGGTTGTGGGATTATGATGAAATGTCAATTGAAGACCAGCTGTATTCGAATTTAGGTAATCTATGAATAGTGGTATGAGTTCTGCTTTTCCTTTCCATATGAATATGAGGTTGTCAATGTATCTTTTATAAAATATATTATTGGCGAATGGGTTGTTGTGTTGCATTTTTTTGGAGTTGCAGAAGGCCCATGGAGAGATTAGCGTACGAGGGGGCGAACGACGACCCCATTGCGGTACCGTTGGTTTGATGGAAAATTTTGTCATTAAAAGTGAATATGTTATTTTGTAGGATAAATTCCGTACAGTGTGTAATAAAAGATTGTTGGCTCTGGGGTATGAGTTGGTTGGTGGACAGGAAATGTTTGATGGCTATGAGACCGTAGGAGTTTGGTATATTTGTGTAGTGTAGTCATTATGCCAGGTGGTGGTACTAAGAAGATCTATGAGATGTGAAGAGTCTGTAGGGGGCAAGGGGGAAAATGAGTTGAACTTACCCGGGACTTCTAATGGTCCCCCGCAGAC
Organism: Hyperolius riggenbachi; assembly: GCF_040937935.1. NCBI lineage: Eukaryota > Metazoa > Chordata > Amphibia > Anura > Hyperoliidae > Hyperolius > Hyperolius riggenbachi. The sequence goes on along the minus strand of NC_090652.1, from coordinate 168,137,850 downwards.
GTCCTATATAGTATGTATGCCCGCGCAGCCACTCACCGATGCTCCAGGCCCTGCCACCGGTTACTTTCGGAATTTGCCACTTTGCTTGCGCGACCTTCTCCTTGCTTACGCTGAGGTCACGGGAGCGTACTGCGCAAGCACTGTACGGCCTATGCAGTACGCTCCGGGGACGTCAGCGGGAGTGAAGGGAAGGCCTCGCAGGCACAGTAAGGCGCGCAGTGGTTTTCCGACTTTAAAGTCGCAATTTCCGGAAGTGAACCGGCGGGGACCAGAGCATCGGTGAGTGGCTGCGCGTGCACAGGACATTTGTGGAGTACCATTAAAAGCCCTAGGTAAGTTCAACTCTTTTTTTCCCTTTGCTCCCTACAGTAATCACAGTCTTACATCCCCCTAGTGACCAGGCTATGTTTATACAATTCAGGCCACTGCAGCTTGCTGCAGGGCCATACAACTTAGCACACAATTGATCTTGCCCCCCTTTTGTTGCCACCAACAGAGCTTTCTGTTGGTGGCATCTGATTGCTACTGAGATTTATTTATTTTTTTAAATTAATTTTATAGTTTGTTTTTTTTTTAAATAAAACCGCGTATTTTATTTAAATAATTCTTCCACCCTCCCTACCCCCGGAGAGCCAATCAGAGCTGATTACCTCTCATAGGCATCAGCCTATGAGAGGTATCTTCTTGTGGCATGCTTGAGGGGACAGCTCAGTGACAGAGCTGTCCCCTATACAGTGCTGCAGTAGATCACAGGGCTGTACATGTAAATAATGCTCTCCGCTGTAAGAGCATTACAGGGGATAGACGCATGACACAGAAGAGTGCGGCCAGCCAGATATTACTGGGGGGAGCATCTCAAGTGAATGAAGCAGCTGGCTAGGGAGAGCCCATGCACCTCATAGGGTTGGAGGAAGTTCCCCAGGTAAGTATAAATACACCCATTAAAGGGAACTTTAACTGAGAGGTATATGGATGTTACCTTTTAAACAATACCAGTTGCATGGCAGTCCTGCTGATCAATTTGGCTGCAGTAGTGGCTGAATCACACACCTGAAACAAGCATGCAGCTAATCCAGTCAGACTTCAGTCAGAGCTCCTGATCTGCATACCTGTTCAAGGGCTGTGGCTGCAAGTATTAGAGACACAGGATCAGCAGGAGTCAGGCAACTGGTATTATTTTAAATGGAAAATCCATATCCTTCTTAGTGTAGGTACCCTTTAATGCTGCCTCTAAGGGACCGAGATCGAGCCTAAGGCTCAGTACATACTATACCATTTTCTGACTGATTTACTGTCAGATTGACTATTTTTCCATAGCAGTGAACAGAAAATCAATCAGAAAATCGATCGGAAATTAGATCGGACCTGTTGGAAATAGTCAGAAAATTGTATAGTGTGTACCAGGCATTAAAGGTCAACTAAGGAGGCTGCCATATTGATTTCCTTTTAAACAAAGCCAGTTGCCTGGCTGTCCTGCTGAACTTTCTGGCATTAGTATGTCTGCATCAAACACTCGAAAAAAGCAGACAGCTAATCTTGTCAGACTTTGTCAGAAAAATCTGATCTGCATGCTTGTTCAGGGGCTGTGGCTAAATGTATTAGAGGCAGAGGATCAGCAGGACAGCCAGGAAATTTGCATTTGTAAATAAATTATGGCAGCCTCCATATCCCTCTCAGGTCAGTTGTCCTTTAAAAAGTCAGTGACAAACCACTCCTACTTTTAGACCACACCCCTCAGGCCACACCCACAAGCCAGTATTTTTTTACCCTAAAGGTGGCAACCCAAACTCTAGACCTTCTGTGTACGTGTGTGGAATGGGCAGGGCTTCCTCCTCCTCTATGGGCATTCTTTATACTGCATGACAGTGTATTACTAAACCTGCTGCAGAGAACAGAGGTAGCGTATTGCTGGCATAGCTTAAGGCACTAGCTCAGCCTGCCATAACTCTACATATGCCTCTGGGTGGCTCATAAACATACTGAATGAACGCGGGAGGCGGGGTTATGCGTACCCATGCATGACCCCGCCTCCTGCATTAATGCAGAGTATTCACGTTGCCGTCCTCGGCTTATTGATCCAGCAGACACCTCTTTTCCTCTCCCTCCATTGTCGAATTTTGTATGCCATCACACGCGGCAGGGGATGAGAAGCAAGGGAGAGACACAGAAGAGGTGATTATTATAAGAACAACCCCCTGGGTGACACCCCCAATGGTGACACACACGGTGTACCCCACCCCCTAGCACCGCCCTTAAAGACGCCACTAGTACGTGGCACTGCAGACAGAGGATCCCGGCTCAAGTGATTATCGCTTGGAGCCAGTAAGGAGGTGAGTGATTTTTAGATGCTTCTGCTGCACGCATACTCTGCAGTGGAAAGGGTAACACAGAGGGGGGCCCCTGGGAGAGAGAAAGAGAAGAGTCCCAGTGTGGCCGCGGCTTCCCCCTCAATCACCTATATGGGGAGCACCGATACCTAGCTTACTTATACTGGGGGCACATATAGTTCGCTACCTACACTGGGAGCACTTATGCCTGGCTAACCTATACTGGGGGCACTTATGCCAAGTTAAGCTATACATGGGGCACCTATAGCTAGCTACCAATACTGGGGCTAGCTACAGCTCTACCTATAGTGGGGGCACCTATGCCTGGCTAATCTATACTGGGGGCACCTATAGCTAGCTACCTATACTGGGGGCACTTATGCCTGGCTACCTATATTGGTGGTACTTATAGTTAGCTTCCTTTGCTTGGAGCACCTATACTTGGCTAACCTATACTGGGGCACCTATAGCTAGCTACCTATACTGCAGGCACTAATGCCTAGCTACCTATACTGGAGGCACTATTGCCTGGCTACCTATACTGAGGGCACCTTTAGCTAGCTGTTCATATAAGTTGCGCTTCTTGATGTTAGCATGTATTGCCCAATACAAGCCCCCCTTCATACAGTCACTCACCAGATGTTGGGGTCTTAGCAGACCACACTGCACTTTCGGGGGGTGTATGGCCCCCCATCACCTATCGATCAGGCTGTCTCCCTCCTATGCGGATAACCGAAGTTGGAATGTGGGGGTCGCCTTTCCAAGATCCCAGGTTGTCTGCTGGAGACTTGCAATGATATGGAAAAAAAAACAGGAAGACCAGCTTCCAATAGTGTAATACCGTTTTGATTCCATAAAAAATGTTTCCATAAAAGTCTTTTTGCAGTTAGCATACAGAGCGGTTGAAGAGGAGCTGAATCCCTTGTGGCCACTTTACCCTCTCCCCGTCTGTCTCACTGCTAGCAAAAACGTAAGAAATGTTAAAAAGTATTAAAAATCACCAGAGACGCCGATCCGTTCGGCAAGCTGTGCTCTGCATGTGACGTCACTCTGTGGCTCGGCCCTACGCGTTTCGTTGCCTAGCAATTCATCAGGGGCTACACAGAGTGACGTGTGCGCCCATTTTATCTTCTCCTAGCCGCGCCGGAGCTGCCAGCGGGGAGTGAGCTCCTCCCTCACAATTACAAACTTTAAAAATTCAGATATGATCAAAGATAGTTGCAGGATTAGAGCGATCTTATACAAATCGACTAATTGCCATGTGATTCTTTTGCAAATATGTCATTCTTAAATGCAATTTTTTTTTGCTCTCTTTCAATAGCAATCTAAAACTTTATTCAGAATTCATACACTTGACAACAGGGCGAAATTGCCTTAAGGAAAACAAATACAACAAATGTCATAAAGTGAAAAACTTCTTATGTGACCATAATCAGCTGCTCTGGAAGGAACCTCTAAAAGGGGAAGTACCTTGTTCTCTAACACACACTGAGGCCACTGAAAGCTGTTTTTTTCAATGCCTTTCAGTTCCCGGTTATCAGATGCTTATCGCCCATGTATCCTGCCCTTAGCTATTGACACCAGCACGTATTGGATTAAATTCCTACCCCGGGCTAGGCATAACCTCCAAAGCTGTTGGTAAAATGGTGGAAATAGCCTACACCCCCAGATATCATATCCCCCTCGTACCCCAAACCAGGTATTCCGCATATTAAGGGCAAAGGTCTACATTCCCCTCCACAGTCCCAACCATGCTCATTAATACTTGCCCATTATGAATGATTCAAAAAGCAATTCAAGTCAATCTCTATGTTTAAACCTGATGGTTCTAGTGTGTCCATTTCGTATATATGTTTTGTTTCTAACTTTGAGAGTTATCTAATCTTATTGCAGCCTCTCCAAGATGGTTTTAACTTCTCTATGCCAATCATCTGCATTTTGTGTAATTGGCGGCATAGTCGGTTATTGGTAAAATGTTGCGGTACACTATGATTGGTATGTTCTTTCTCTATTTTGTGATAATGTTCCCCTAAACGTGCTTTCAATTCTCTAGTAGTACGTCAGATATACTGCTTGCCACAATTACAGGTCAAACAGTATACCACGTATTTGGTAGAACATGTAATGAAACCCTTGATCTTAATCTGGCGTCCATTGGTGGTAGAGGTTACTGTGGTGGTCCTTTTTGTTAGTCCTGCCTGGCAAATTCTGCAAGTTCTGCATGGATAAAAACCATCTTGTTGCCAGACATTTTTAGCCCTAATGGGGGGATTTACACAGCTAGGTGCTAAAATAGCTTTTAAATTGTTGGCCCTCCTGTAAATGAATTGTGGTTTTTCAGGCATGGCAGATCCCAATTGGGCATCTGCCCTCAAGATGTTCCAATGTCGTTTGAAGATTTTTTCAACCTCTCAGTACTGTCGGTTAAAGCCAGTTATAAAAGGTACCATATTTTGGTCTCTCTCTCTGGTTGACCTTACGAAAGTCTGTTGTCTGTCCATTTGAGTTACCTGTCTACTCTGCTCATCTAGGAAGTCAGCATTATAACCTTTCTGTAACAACTGTTTCATTAATATTTGCGATTGCTCCAGGAAGTCGGATTGATGGGTACAATTTCTTTTTAATCTCAGAAATTGTCCCTTTGGGACTGCCCTCACCCAATTAGGGTGGTGGCAGCTATCTACCCCGATATAATCGATCATGTCCGTCGCTTTAAAAAACGTACGTGTCCAGAGATGTGAAACACCCTTATGGACTTCTAAGTCAAGAAAATGTACACTGGTACTGCTGGCCTCCATCGTGAGCCAAATATTCAGGTCATTGGCATTTAAACTCTCTATTAAGTCACACAATTCCTGCTCAGTGGAATTCCACACTATTATCAGGTCATCAATATACCTTGCCCAAGAGATCACTGCCATGGAGGCGGGGTCCCCCAGGACTGTCTGCTCCCACATGCCCATAAATAGGTTCGCGAAACTGGGTCCGAACCCCGCCCCCATGGCACATCCCCTGATCTGCACATGAAATCGGCCGTTGTAGCAGAAGTAATTACTTCTGAGGGCGAACTCCAACATTTGTAAAACGAAGTCCACCTGTCTAGGTTTCATACCTGTCTGGCCAAGAAAGAGTTTAGTGGCTTGTACCCCTGGCCCATGGGGTATATTAGTATAAAGCGACGCCACATCTGCAGTCGCTATGAGCATATGTGGCTCGATCCTGACCTGGCTCACAGGAGGGCCAACAATTTAAAAGTTATTTTAGCACCTAGCTGTGTAAATCTCCCCATTAGGGCTAAAAATGTCTGGCAACAAGATGGTTTTTATCCATGCAGAACTTGCAGAATTTGCCAGGCAGGACTAACAAAAAGGACCACCACAGTAACCTCTACCACCAATGGACGCCAGATCAAGATCAAGGGTTTCATTACATGTTCTACCAAATACGTGGTATACTGTTTGACCTGTAATTGTGGCAAGCAGTTTATCGGACGTACTACTAGAGAATTGAAAGCACGTTTAGGGGAACATTATCACAAAATAGAGAAAGAACATACCAATCATAGTGTACCGCAACATTTTACCAATAACCGACTATGCCAACTACACAAAATGCAGATGATTGGCATAGAGAAGTTAAAACCATCTTGGAGAGGCTGCAATAAGATTAGATAATTCTCAAAGTTAGAAACAAAACATATATACGAAATGGACACACTAGAACCATCAGGTTTAAACATAGAGATTGACTTGAATTGCTTTTTGAATCATTCATAATGGGCAAGTATTAATGAGCATGGTTGGGACTGTGGAGGGGAATGTAGACCTTTGCCCTTAATATGCGGAATACCTGGTTTGGGGTACGAGGGGGATATGATATCTGGGGGTGTAGGCTATTTCCACCATTTTACCAACAGCTTTGGAGGTTATGCCTAGCCCGGGGTAAGAATTTAATCCAATACGTGCTGGTGTCAATAGCTAAGGGCAGGATACATGGGCGATAAGCATCTGATAACCTGGAACTGAAAGGCATTGAAAAAAACAGCTTTCAGTGGCCTCAGTGTGTGTTAGAGAACAAGGTACTTCCCCTTTTAGAGGTTCCTTCCAGAGCAGCTGATTATGGTCACATAAGAAGTTTTTCACTTTATGACATTTGTTGTATTTGTTTTCCTTAAGGCAATTTCGCCCTGTTGTCAAGTGTATGAATTCTGAATAAAGTTTTAGATTGCTATTGAAAGAGAGCAAAAAAAAAATTGCATTTAAGAATGACATATTTGCAAAAGAATCATATGGCAATTAGTCGATTTGTATAAGATCGCTCTAATCCTGCAACTATCTTTGATCATATCTGAATTTTTAAAGTTTGTAATTTAGAGGGAGGAGCTCACTCCCCGCTGGCAGCTCCGGCGCGGCTAGGAGAAGATAAAATGGGCGCACACGTCACTCTGTGTAGCCCCTGATGAATTGCTAGGCAACGAAACGCGTAGGGCCGAGCCACAGAGTGATGTCACATGCAGAGCGCAGCTTGCCGAACGGCTCGGCGTCTCTGGTGATTTTTAATATATTTTAACATTTCTTACATTTTGCTAGCAGTGAGACAGACGGGGAGAGGGTAAAGTGGCCACAAGGGATTCAGCTCCTCTTCAACCGCTCTGTATGCTAACTGCAAAAAGACTTTTATGGAAACATTTTTTATGGAACCAAACGGTATTACACTATTGGAAGCTGGTCTTCCTGTTTTTTTTCCATATCATTGCAAGCCTCCAGCAGACAACCTGGGATCTTGGAAAGGCGACCCCCACATTCCAACTTCGGTTATCCGCATAGGAGGGATACAGCCTGATCGATAGGTGACGGGGGGCCATACACCCCGAAAGTGCAGTGTGGTCTGCTAAGACCCCAACATCTGGTGAATGACTGTATGAAGGGGGGCTTGTATTGGGCAATACATGCTAACATCGAGAAGCGCAACTTATATGAACTGCTTTTTATTGAAACTACTGGCTATAACCCAGAGTCAGGTTGCAGCACTTGGACTATATGATTGGTGCGCAGGGTCGCACACATTGTTTTTGTGGACTGATTTCAATCAATCACTGGTGAAATAGAGGTGAGCGCAGTGTTTATATTTATATTTTTCAACCTTTAGCTAGCTACCTATACTGGGGACATCTATGCCTAGCTACCTATTTTGGTGGCACTCATACCCCCATACCCTGGCTACCTATACTGGAGGCACTAATGCCTGGCTACCTATACTGAGAGCACCTTTAGCTAGCTACCTATACTGGGAACATCTATGCCTAGCTACCTATTCTGGGGGCACTCATACCCCCATACAATTTTTACACCGTTGCCCTGGGTACAATTTAGTCCGCAAGGATTATCAGCACACCAGTTGTTTCAGCACACACTTTTATTGTTTCCAACAATATGGTCCAACAATTGTTTCGGGGGCCTCGCAGGGTCACCCCTTATCAAGGGTTCCACTGCGTGCTCACCCCACCCATCGGATATTGCACAGGGCGGCTTTGAAAGAGGTGGAAATATCCACCCGCCACTAACGGTTTACTGGTGACATAACGGCAAATGGGGGTGGCACTGAAGTTCAAATCTTTGGACTCAATTGATAGGGACATACTTCTGAGACAGAACGGGTACCCGGAACGGTAAGATCAAGGGCTTTAGTAGTACTGTGTACACTCATTCCCTCATTAATTGTGTTAAACATGCTGATTATACATACTTAACAGTAACGTTCTGGTGTTTGCCAATGTCAATCATTATGATGCATGTATGAGGTCACTTGTAGGGGTGGGGTATTGGTATTCATTTAGATATATAAGTGCTTGTTTATAGGATTGCTATGTAACCACATGCCTTGATAAAGGGGGACCCTGCGAGGCCCCCAAAACAATTGTTGGACCATATTGTGGAAACTGGCACAATAAAAGTGTGTGCTGAAACTACTGGTGTGCTGATAGTACTTGCAGACTGTATTGATGTGTAGCATTGCCTATGCTACTTTATAAAGCACCAAGAACTACAGAAAGTGTGCCGACTTCAGCTTTACAACAACAACAACAACAAATAACATTTGTAAAGCGCTTTTCTCCCGTGGGACTCAAAGCGCATAAGCATGGCTCAGACCATCGTGGTACAGAGGAAGAAATTTTATAAGTCTGGAAATGCCAGGCTAAACAGGTAGCTTTTCAGTCTGGATTTGAATAGCTCCAGGGATGGTGCTGTCTTTACTGGGTGTGGTAGGGAGTTCCAGAGAGTAGGGGCAGCATGGCAGAAGGCTCTATCTCCAGATTTTTTGAGGTGCACTCTGGGAGTGACCAAGTTTACAGAACTTGCTGATCTGAGGTTGTGAGAGGTGTGGTGCAGCTTTAGCAAGTCCTTCATGTATCCAGGGCCCAGACTGTGCAGGGATTTGAATGTCAGCAGTCCAATCTTGAAGAGTATTCTCCATTCTACTGGTAGCCAGTGCAGTGAGCGAAGGATCGGTGTAATGTGACAGTGGCGAGGCTGGTTTGTTAGCAATCTGGCAGCAGAATTCTGCACTAATTGCAGGCGACGCAGGTCCTTTTTGGGGAGGCCAACATAAAGGGCATTGCAGTAGTCCAGTCGTGATGTGATGAAGGCGTGGACTAGGGTTGGAAGATCCTCTGGGGAATCAGATGTTTAATCTTTGCAATGTTCTTCAGATGAAAGAAGGAGGATTTAACTACAGATGAAATTTGGTTTCTGAAACTCAATTCCCCATCGATTAGTACGCCAAGGCTGCGCACAAGGTTGGAGCTGTTTATGTCTGAATTCCCAATCCTGATTGGTGTTGCTTTAGGATAGAGCTGTTTTGATGGCGGGCACTGGCCTTGGACAAACAGGACCTCAGTTTTGTCAGCATTCAGTTTCAACCAGTTATCATTCATCCATGCCTGTAGCTCAGCTAAGCAAGAGTTTATTTTTGGGGTAGGGTCTGTTCCACCAGGTTTGAAGGACAGGTATAGCTGTGTGTCATCGGCGTAGCAGTGGTACGTCAGGCCATGTCGTTGGATAAGTGTGCCGAGTGGCAACATGTAGATTGCAAACAGCAGAGGGGATAGGATTGATCCTTGTGGCACTCCGAATTGTAGAGGTGCAGGTTTGGACATTATAGGTCCTAGGGATACTCTCTGTGTTCTGTCAGTCAGGAATGATCTGAACCACTGGAGGACTGATCCACTGATGCCACAGTACTCCTGCAGTCTGTTAAGCAGGATTTCATGGTCAACTGTATCAAAAGCCGCTGAGAGATCCAACAGGATTAGGATGGAGCATTCCCCTCTGTCCCTTGCCATGAGCAGATCGTTGCAGACTTGGATGAGGGCTGTTTCACAGCTGTGGTGTTTCTTAAAGCCAGATTGTAGAGGGTCCAGGATGTTGTTTACTGACAGCCTGGTTTCAAGTTGCAGATAGACAGCCTTTTCAATAACTTTACCTAAGAAGGGGAGGTTGGAGACAGGTCTGTAGCTGCTCATAGCATCTGGATCCATGGAAGGTTTTTTAAGAAGGGGCTTGATGATTCCTTCTTACAACTACTGGGTACTAGCCTAGAAACTGCCCTGTCCGGGACTCCTCATTAGCTGTAATTGTAAAGCGAAAGGTTAGTGTTAGGAGTAGGGTGGGGGAGGTTATTGTTAGGTTAGAAGAGTTTTAATAGTACAGATAGGAAATAAGATAATAGATTTCCGAAAAAATATCCTGTTTTTAGGGGGGCAATTTCAGTGTTTGCCATAGGTTTCATATTACTCAGATACATCACCAGCTTGCCACCCATCTTGCAAGGCACCTGTAATAGATAGCGGAGATACCGCTGCAGAGGCAAGCGGCATGGCGGCTATCTCCGCGTATCAGCCGGCGGCCTCTGCCGCGCAGTTCCATGCAGCTGCTCTGCCTGGTCCTTCTATTGCACATAGATTGAGGGCTACGCGCGCGTGCCAGGCGACAGGACCTTTATACAAATAGAAGGGGAGTCAGCTGATCTGCCTAGTCAGCTGACTCCAGCGGTACTTTGGATATGCTGAGTGATGGGGGCGGCGCTGCGGGGCATCTCTGTATATATAGTACTGGTATGTCAGTTGCTCCGTGTCTGCTGTTGCAAATGCTATCGTGTTAGCGTTCAGACCCTAGTCAGATCCCAAAGTGTGCTAGAACCGGCTGGAGCTGGGGATCCACACTTAGCCAGATTCTGTTGATAGCTTAAAGTACTAATTGCATTGTATTATCTGTTATGACCTTCTGCTTCCTTTGACTATTCTCCTGCTTAGTGATTTTGTACTTCTGCCCATCTGATTCCTGTTGCCAAACTCTGCCTGAACTTGACACTGAATCAGCCTTCTGTCTTTGTACTGTATCTGTCCGTACGTTGCCTACTCTGCTTGTTTGACCTTCCTGTCCTCACCAGTGGGCCTAGTCACTGGTGAGGGATCTGTATTAGCCTTCACCTACTTCTCAGGTGAAGCTCAGCTGCAGCACTGTCTGTAACACCTGCTCCTCAGGTGTCCGCTAGCTGCAGTATAGTCTTAATCACCTGCTCCTCAGGTGATCAGCCTTTGCAGCACAGTCAGTGGTCCCTGCTCCTCAGGTGTCCACTGGCTGCAGTATAGTCTTAATCACCTACTCCTCAGGTGATCATCCTTGCAGCACAGTCAATGGTCCCTGCTCCTCAGGTGTCCACTGGCTGCAGTACAGTCTGAATCACCTGCTCCTCAGGTGATCATTGGCTGCAGTACTGTCTGAATCACCAGCTCCTCGGGAGATCTCCTATTACTCATTACTGTTGCACCAAACACTATTCCACACTGGTTGTCCTGTGTCTGGCTGTACTAGCATTATTGGTGATTCTGCAGATCACCACATAATCAGGTATAGCATCTGTATTATTGGTGATACTGCAGATCACCAATAATCAGAAAATCTGTTTTGCTGACACCAATTGTTACAGAACAGCAGACCAAACATTATGGACGCACTGCGCAGCCAAGTTGAAGTCCTGACCACCTCGGTGAACAATCTCATCAGGGTGATTAATACCCAACAGACTCAGATCACACAACTGTCTGGGACAGTACAGGTACTTCAAACGGCTGTTGATACAGTGTGATCCCCTCCAGTCACAGACCTTCGCATGTCCGTGCCTGAGAAATTTTCAGGACATAGATCTGATTTTTCAGAACTTTAGGAATCGTGTGCTATCTTATTTTGAGTTGAGGCCTAACTTGTCAGGAACCGAGCACCAGAAGGTAACGTTTATAAAGACCCTCTTGTCAGGAGATTCACAAACATGAGCATATAGTCTTCATTCAGAGCATGAGGCGTTAATCAGGGGCGTAGCAATAGGGGGTGCAGCGGTAGCGACCGCATCGGGGCCCTTGGGCCAGAGGGGCCCCGAAGGGCCCTCCCTCAACTACAGTATTAGCTCTCTATTGGTCCTTTGCTCATAATAATCACTTCTATATATACATTGAGTAGTGGTAAACATTAACAAGCTCTTCTCCATCCCCTTCTTGCACCTCTGACACTGTAGTTGCCATTGGCAGGTTTTGGTGCGCCGTATCAATTGTTATGTATAGAGTGCCTGGGGGGCCCCATTGTAAAACTTGCATCGGGGCCCACAGCTCTTTAGCTACGCCACTGGGCGTTATCCTCAGTTCAGGAATTTTTTAAGGCCATGGCCATTATATATGATGATCCGGAGATTGCAACCACTGCTGAAAGGAAACTAAAGACCCTCAGGCAGGGTCGTAATCCAGTGGAGCTTTATGCTGCGGAGTTTAGGAAGTGGGCTGTACCAGCTAGATGGGGAACATTTGCATTGCTAGACTGTTTTCTGTCAGGATTGTCCGATGCAGCCTCTTATTTAATGTTAGGACATCCTGAGCCCAAATCCATTGACAACGCAATTTCATTGGCAGTACGAGTAGATCGCCGCTTACGCTATCAGAAACAGACCCGTGGTAGAAATGCTGTAAGATCTATCTCCTATGCCTCCTCTCCACCCTCGTCACCTCCGGATGAGCCGATGCAAATCGGACACTCTAGGTTGACGCAAGTGGAAAAGAATCGCAGAAGATCAGAAAGACTCTGTCTATACTGTGCTGAGGAGGGTCACATTGTACAGAATTGCCCTACAAAGTCGGGAAACGCTGCCGCCTAGGTGTAGTCAGAGGTAATACCCTAGGCGAGCAGTCTTTACCTCTAAATAATAATCGTTTGCTCCTTCCTTGTTCCATTACCTGGGAAGGTCAGTCCACACCCACAGAAGCCTTTGTGGACTCTGGCTCTGCAGCCAATTTTATAGACTATGACTTTGTAAAAAAATTGGGGATTCCCTTAATCCCTTTAGACCGGCAGATTTTGGTCACAGCGGTAGATGACTCTCCGTTACAGTGTAGACAGCCTCTTTCCCAGACCCCCTTATTATTGTGTAATATAGGGGTGTTACATAAAGCGAAATTACAGTTCTTTGTCCTGCAAATGGCAACCTCTACTATTATTCTTGGTATGCCCTGGTTGCAACTCCACTCCCCTCAGATTGACTGGGCTTCAGGTCAGCTACAGAGCTGGTCAACCCATTGTCATCATCATTGTTTGGAGAGAGTTGCTGTTTGCGTCACCAAGATACAGGTCAAAGGGGTGCCAGTACAGTACGCAGAATTCGCTGACGTGTTCTGTCCAAAGTCTGCAGATAAACTCCCGCCCCACCGGAGTTTCGATTGTCCCATAGAATTAAGATCTGGTTGTATGCCCCCTAGAGGTCATCTTTATAATCTGTCAGGGCCCGAGAAACTGGCGATGCAGGAATACATTAAAGAAAACTTGGCCAAGGGCTACATCCATCCTTCCCGGTCACCAGCTGGGGCTGGGTTCTTTTTTGTACAGAAAAAGGACGGTGGGCTTAGACCTTGTATTGACTATCGAGGTTTAAATAATATCACTGTAAAAAATCGTTATCCGTTGCCTCTGATTGACGATTTGTTTGCTCAGGTGACCAATGCCAGTATCTTCTCCAAATTAGACCTGCGAGGGGCATACAACCTGGTACGTATTAGGGACGGTGACGAATGGAAGACGGCGTTCAACACGCCAGATGGCATTACGAGTATCTGGTTATGCCCTTCGGGTTGTGTAATGCCCCTGCCGTCTTCCAGGAGTTAATCAATGAAGTTTTCAGGGAGGTGCTGAGAAAATTTGTGCTAGTATCTCTAGACGACATACTGATTTTCTCTCTTAATTTAACAGAACATCGTAAGCACGTCAAGTTTGTTTTGAGAAAATTAAGACAGAATTAGCTGTACGCAAAGTTAGAGAAGTGCCTCTTCGAGGTCACTAAAGTTCCTTTTCTGGGATATATTATCTCCACTTCTGGTCTCTCCATGGATCCAGAAAAAGTCTCTGCTGTTTTGGAGTGGCCTCAACCTGTAGGATTGAAGGCACTCCATAGATTTCTTGGCTTCGCCAGCTACTACAGAAAATTCATCAGGGGGTTCTCTTCTGTAGTGTCACCCCTCACCAATCTTACCAGAAAGAGGGCTGACACTTACCACTGGTCGGCAGAGGCACAGTCCGCCTTCGCCACATTGAAAAAACTGTTCTGTTCTGTGCCCATTCTGAGACATGTGGATGTCACCTTCCCCTTCATTGTTGAGGTCGATGCATCAGAAATTGGGATTGGGGCTGTACTGTCTCAGCGCTCCGGCCTGCAAGGCAAACTACACCCATGTGCCTTTTTCTCTTGCAGGTTCTCTCCTGCCGAGAGGAACTATGATATTGGCAATCGAGAGCTTTTGGCCATTAAGTTAGCCTTTAAAGAATGGCGCCATTGGCTGGAAGGGGCAGAACATACCATCACAGTTTATGCAGATCATAAAAACTTGAGGTACATAGAAGGGGCCAAAAGACTCAGTCCCCGACAGGCCCGCTGGTCCCTATTCTTTTCAAGGTTCAGATTCATCATTACGTATACACCAGGTAGTAAGAACGTCAAAGCAGACGCTCTATCTAGGTGTTTTGAGCCAGAGACAGTTCAGCCTTCAACCCCTGAGACCATCCTACCTCAGAAAGTGGTGCTGGCAGCTACTGAAACCTGGGAGGACTAGACGACTACTCTGGGGTCTTACCAACAGGACATTCCAGAAGCAAAGCCTGAGGGGGTTATGTTTGTACCACTTCCTTTTCACCTACAACTCTTACAATTATTCCATTCCCATAAGAATGCGGGTCATCCCGGGGCTGCCCGAACTCAGGATCTATTGACCAGATGTGTATGGTGGCCTTCGCTGGCACTTGATTGTAAAGAGTTTGTGAGAGAGTGCTCAGTTTGCGCTAGGAGTAAGCCCTCTCGTCAGGCACCAGTGGGTACATTACAACCCTTTCCAGTGCCAAATGAACCCTGGACTCATTTGTCTATGGACTTTGTAGGAGAACTCCCCAGGTCTGAGGGCAAGACGGTCATTTGGGTGGTAGTTGATAGGTTCAGTAAGATGGCTCATTTCCCTCTGAAAGGACTCCCCTCGGCTCATTAGTTAGCTGATCTCTTAATTCAGCACGTTTTCCGCCTGCATGGCATTCCGGAGAATGTGGTGTCAGATAGGGGAGTCCAGTTTGTGTCGAAATTCTGGAGAGCCTTTTGCCATCAGTTAGGTATGGACCTTTCATTTTCATCAGGCTACCACCCACAGACCAATGGTCAGACCGAAAGAGTTAACCAGTCCCTTGAACAATTCCTCAGGTGTTATGTGGCAGATGCACAGTCAGATTGGGTAAAGTTCCTGCCATTTGCGGAATTTGCGCATAATAACCTGAAAAGTGCCTCTTCAGGATTTTCCCCTTTTCAGGTGGTATCGGGAAAATCTCCCAAGTTTTCTCCATTACCTGTGGCATCTACTCCGTTCCCGGCCCTGGAGGATTGGCAAAGGGCATTAAAGGAGATTTGGGTGTTAGTTAAGAGGAATTTGGAAAAGGCTTTTCAGACTCAGAAGAAACAGGCGGATAAGAGATGGTCTGTAGAGTGGAAGTTTTTCCCAGGGGACATGGTGTGGGTATCTACTCTGCATTTGGCGTTGAAACAACCGTCACCTAAGTCAGGACCCAGATTCGTAGGCCCATACCCTGTGTCCAGAAAGATTAATGATGTCACATATGCGAATGATCTCCCAGCCAGCATGAGAGGTGTGAGATCATTCCATGTTTCTCTCTTGAAGCCTGCGGTGCACGTGGATTCCTCCCCCCCCCCCCTTCCGTGATGGTTGACGACCAACCTGAGTATGAAATCGAGAAGATATTGGATTCTTGATTGGTGCAGAATTCTGTACAATATCTGGTCCACTGGAAGGGGTATGGTCTGGAGTAGAGAACTTGGGTGCCGGATTGTCGCATCCATGCTGAGGATTTAAAATAAGAGTTTCATGAGTTACACCCTGAGAAGCCGGATAGGAAGTGTCCGGGGTCCACTCCTCAGGGGGGGGGGGGGGGGGGAGGGGGTACTGTAATAGATAGCGAAGATACCACCACAGAGGCAAGCGGCATGGCGGCTATCTCCGCGTATCAGCCGGTGGCCTCTGCCGCGCAGTTACATGCAGCTGATCTGCCTGGTCCTTCTATTGCACATAGATTGAGGGCTGCGCGCGCGCCAGGCGACAGGACCTTTATACAATTAGAAGGGGAGTCAGCTGATCTGCCTAGTCAGCTGACTCCAGCGGTACTTTGGATATGCTGAGTGATGGGGGCGGCGCTGCAGGGCATCTCTGTATATATA
Organism: Hyperolius riggenbachi; assembly: GCF_040937935.1. Classification (NCBI taxonomy): domain Eukaryota; kingdom Metazoa; phylum Chordata; class Amphibia; order Anura; family Hyperoliidae; genus Hyperolius; species Hyperolius riggenbachi. The sequence continues at coordinate 168,121,723 of NC_090652.1, read as the reverse complement.
GTACTGGTATGTCAGTTGCTCCGTGTCTGCTGTTGCGAATGCTATCGTGTTGGCGTTCAGACCCTAGCCAGATCCCAAAGTGTGCTAGAACCGGCTGGAGCTGGGGATCCACACTTAGCCAGATTCTGTTGATAGCTTAAAGTACTGATTGCATTGTATTATCTGTTATGACCTTCTGCTTCCTTTGACTATTCTCCTGCTTAGTGATTTTGTACTTCTGCCCATCTGATTCCTGTTGCCAAACTCTGCCTGAACTTGACACTGAATCAGCCTTCTGTCTTTGTACTGTATCTGTCCGTACGTTGCCTACTCTGCTTGTCTGACCTTCCTGTCCTCACCAGTGGGCCTAGTCACTGGTGAGGGATCTGTATTAGCCTTCACCTACTCCTCAGGTGAAGCTCAGCTGCAGCACTGTCTGTAACACCTGCTCCTCAGGTGTCCGCTAGCTGCAGTATAGTCTTAATCACCTGCTCCTCAGGTGATCAGCCTTTGCAGCACAGTCAGTGGTCCCTGCTCCTCAGGTGTCCGCTGGCTGCAGTATAGTCTTAATCACCTGCTCCTCAGGTGATCAGCCTTTGCAGCAAAGTCAGTGATCCCTGCTCCTCAGGTGTCCACTGGCTGCAGTATAGTTTTAATCACCTGCTCCTCAGGTGATCATCCTTGCAGCACAGTCAATGGTCCCTGCTCCTCATGTGTCCTCTGGCTGCAGTACAGTCTGAATCACCTGCTCCTCAGGTGATCATTGGCTGCACTACTGTCTGAATCACCCGCTCCTCGGGAGATCTCCTATTACTCATTACTGTTGCACCAAACACTATTCCACATTGGTTGTCCTGTGTCTGGCTGTACTAGCATTATTGGTGATTCTGCAGATCACCACATAATCAGGTATAGCATCTGTATTATTGGTGATACTGCAGATCACCAATAATCAGAAAATCTGTTTTGCTGATACCAATCATTACAGCACCCCTAACAAATGCTGACAATCATAACAAATTAGTAACTAGAAATGAGGAGGACGCCAACATTTGCAGGATCTCTTATTTCTCGTAACTAGCCATTACACTACAACTGAGGTTAGTATAGCTCAATGAAGAATGCCAATTCATAAATACAATGTCAAAAACAGTTGTTGCCCTGAATGGTGGCCACTAGTTCATATAGTTCATACTGTGGGACACTGATTATCAAGGCAGGACAATGCCTGTTGAGTTAAATATGCACCACTCCATCGTTCCCTTTGCCGCATATGGAGAGAACATGTCACTAGCCTGCAGACTAGCAAAGCGTCTGTACAGCCTCAGCCCTGAAATGTCTCCAGAGCAGGGGCGTAACAATCACCTGTGCAGTGAATACAGCTGTGGAGGGGACCCAGGGGGAGAAGCATGGTGGGCACTCGGAGGCTATGGGGCCTGCACAGGGCCCGTTTTATGGGTGAAGTGCTGCCCGGGAGGGGGGAGCAGTGGGCAGACACAGCCATGAGGGTGTGTCCAGCTCACCCCTCTCTCACCTCTGGCCCCCCCTCAGCGACCCCCCCCTCCAGAAATTAGAGGAGCAGCCGGGTAGGGAGACTCACCTCTTCTGGGTTCCATGAGCTGGAGCTCCACTCACCACCGGTGTTGTCTGTCGCTGCTGCTCACTCTACTTCCTGATTAGCAGAAGTAGAGTGAGCAGCAGAGACAGAGAGGACCGGTGGCGCGTGAAGCTCCAGTGCACGGAACACGGAAGAGGTGAGTCTCCCTGCCCGGCCGCTGCTCTAATTTCTAGAAGGAGGAGTGCTGAAGTGGGGCCTTAGGTGAGGGAGGGGGGAGTCGGGCCCCCCTCCTCGCGGCTTTGTGTGCCCGCTGCTCCCACCTCCAAGCTAACTGTACTGGGGGCAAGTATATCAGACTACCTATACTGGGGGAACCTATACCAACTACCTATAACTGGCTACCTATACTGGGGCCACCTATACCAGGTTACCTATATTGGGACACATATAACTTACTGCCTATACTGGGGCCGCCTATACCAGGCTGCCTATACTGGGGCAACTATACGAGGCCCCCTATACTGTAAGTATGTTTTTTGTTCTTTTTCATCCCACCTGACCAGCCTTTCCCATTTCATTTTGAGGGGGAAGGAGAGAGTGGAGGGGGGAGGGGGCATCCAAAGTGTTGCAGTGGGGCCAGTGATTTCTAGTTATGCCCCTGTTCCTGATGGACTGAATCCTGATCCCTGCAGGATGACATACCTCATGTATATGGGACTTTAGTGATTTAGGCTCGGTATCCACTTACTTATAAAGACCAGTTAATGCTGCTGATAAGTATAAATTTGTAAGAAATAAAAGATAATTCAGGCCTGTGAATCTGCCTGGACTGACAAGACCCGTATAAATTGGCCCTAATGTGTCTAAATGGGTGTGTAAAAAAGGAGAAAAAATATTTTTCTTACCAAAACACATGCTCAGATCTTTAAGTGTGTGCACTTCAGCTGCTTATCTTTTGTGTCAGCTTAGCCTAATAATGTCCTTTTTACATGGGAAAAAAATTGCTTCAGGCAAATTATTGTATTGTTAAAAGAGGTCAGATATTTTCCTTTCCTACTTAAACGCTGGAAGAAGAGGAATATGACTCATTTTTGTTGGAAAGTCTGACATGACCTTTCCAGAGGAGGTTAAATTCCTTCCAAGGCGGATAACTTCACACAGGAGTGTTTATAATAGCAACAGCATGGCTTTAAGAGAAGATAAACAGAGAGAATTTCAATACTGACCAGCAAACTAGTACATATTGGGTAAGGGACAAGTCAGAAAGTGGGAGTAGGTATTACAGATGAACAGTCAAGGGAGTATAGCAGTGGGTGGGATAGCATACATGGAGAGAAGCATACAGTGTGGGTAGAAGGACAACAAGGTATCCCAATAAAGGTTGGGCAAGTTGATCTGATTTTGTGGCAAGATATAGAGGGGAAAACCAGTTTTGGTAAGGCACATGAGCAGGTGGAGTAGATTATTAAAAAAGTAAGTGGGGAGAATGCAGACGGTGAGCTGACATACATATGATCAGACTATGGGTGGCCACTAATGATCTAATCTTTTTCATCCAATCTTACCAAATCTATGTAGTAGAAGAGTAAACTGAGTGAATATATTGAATGAATACTATAGGCTTTCCCTTATATTAGATAGAAATGGTAAGATTGGTTGAAAAAGATTGGATCATTAGTGGCCACCATAAGACTATGATCATAGTGGTGTGGGTAAGAGTTATGATGATCAAAGCTGGGTGGATAAAATAAGTACCGTAAGTGGGGTGTGAATAGGCACAAAGTGATGATAAGACAGGTGACTGGGATGAGAGCACACTGTAGGTGGGGTGAAAGGGGTGTTAAGTACATCCATAGAGCCACATTAATCCATGCCATGCACTGATAAGGATCAACTTATCTCAAACAGTCTGTATGCATGTTGGATTATTGTGGCTCTGTACAATTAACAAGCTGACACATCGTTGCATTCCAGCAGTTCTGGAGGTGTGGTTATATTTTAGGAACAACAAAGGATGATTTGCATATTCAACAGTTATGCATCATGGGAGACATCATATGCTCACTCCAACCTGAATTATCGCAGATACCTTCTGTTTAAAGAAGACAATGTTTTGTTTTGTGCATAAGGCAAGTGAGTGAGGTGTGAATGGGCACACAGTGATAGTGGTAAGACAGGTGACTGAGAGGACAGCACACTGTAGGTGTGGGCAAGCGGGGTGAGTGACATGTGAAGGTGGTAAGAAAGGGAGGAGATCACAGAGTGTGAGCAGATGGGATAAGTGACAGTGGTGATATGCAACATTTTTCATCGAAATTTGCAATTATGCATCGTAATCGAAATTTCAGAGAAAATCGTAATGACTTTGGAAGGTAATAGCAAAGCCCCCATACATGCTATTGCTACATATGTTAAGTACAATAGTGGGTACAAGTCAAAAAAAGAATTTTCCAAAAATACCTTGTAGTTTTTTAGAAAATCGATTTTAAAAATGTAAAGAAAAGAGGTTTTTAAACTGTCATTTTTTTATTTAAAAAACATTTTTCTGTGCATTTTTAAAATCGATATTCTCAAAAACTAAACTGTATTTTTGGAAAAATCTTTTTTGACTTGTATCCACTATTCTCCTTAACCTATGTAGCAATTTTGGTGTCAATAGCATGTATGGGGGCTTTGCTATTCACTGCCAAAGTCGGCACGAAATTATGCAAAAATTACTCGAAATTTTATGCAAAATTACGCTAAGACAAAATCAATTCAATTTGCAAATCTTAATTATGTATAAGCGTAACTGTGAAAATGTACGTGAAATTTTGTGTAATCGCTGATTATGATCATCACTATTGTGAAGGAGCACATAGTGGAGGTGCTAAGACTAATGTGGTGACACAGTGGCAGTGAGTAAAAGAGATGAGTTGGTTGCAATGGTGGATGCAGAGGTTATCACAGCACCGGAGTCCCTGGACCTTAGGGGTCCCATGTGGCGTTCTCCTCCAGCTACTGCATTAGCTCTTTATTTGTGCTGTAGTGGTAATAATGTTGGTCACACCTCTGCTTGCATTTACCGTACACGATGAGCAAGGGCATTTTTTAGGCATAGGGAAGGGATTCCAGACCATTGCCTGGAGTGCCATTGGTCCTGGGGGGCACCATGCCCCTGGTTTAAACCCCACTTCCCTGAATGAAGCCCCGCACTTGGGCTAAGCCCTGCCCCCACAGGTGTTCTATTACCTGCTTCTGTAGTGTGTGTGCAGCAGCAGGAAGTTCTGTGTCCTGAATAGGAGCAGCTTCGCAGGTCCCTAGAGAGCAGAGATCACAAGGTCCGGATAGTTTAAGTTGCAGGCAGCCGCCACTGTGTCCCTCTGTGCCACCTCTACCTCCTGTGCAATTTACTGTCCCCCTTTGTGCCTCCTTATGTCTACTTGTGCCTCCTTCAGTCCCTCTTACCACCTCTGTCCCCCTGTGACTGCTTCAGTCTCCATGTGTATCCTTCTGTTCCCCTGTGCCTCATTCTGTCTCCATGTGCTCCTTCAGTTCTCCAGTGCCACCTCTGTCCCCCTATGTCCTCTTCTGTGCCCCTTTATTCCTCCTTCAGTCCCCATGTGCATCCTTCAGTCCCCCTCTGCCTCCTTCTGTCCAGGGATGCTCAAATTCGGCTTCGGGAGATATCCGGATTTTTGCTATCCGGATATCTCCCAGTAATGCTGTGCGGGCTGGGCGGGGGGGTCAAGCTTACCTCTCTGACGTCTTCTTCGCTCGTCCCTCGGCGCCTCCCACGATGCGCTCCATGCGCGTCACGTGATTACAAACACTTCCTCCTTCAACCCGGAAGGAGGAAGTGTTTGTAATCAGGTGACCGCCGCTTGGAGCGCATCGTGGGAGGCGCCGAGGGACGAGCGAAGAAGACGTCAGAGAGGTAAGCTTGACCCCCCCGCCCAGCCCGCACAGCATTACTGGGAGATATCCGGATAGCAAAAATCCAGATATCTCCCGAAGCCAAATTTGAGCATCCCTACTTCTGTCCTCCTGTGCCTCCTTCTGTCCACCTTTTTGCCTTCTCATATCCATAGGGTAGGGGCAGGTGGCATAGCTAAAGAGTGCCTACATCTGAGGGCCCCAAGAAAGTTTTGCTGTGGGGCTCCATAATTTCTAGCTACGCTGCTGTCCCCTTGTGCTACCTCTGCCCCTTGTCCATCCATTTGTCCTACTTACTCAATCTTCCAAAAGAGTCACCCCTGGTTCACCCATTCATTATGTACAGGCTGAGGCTCCGGTTCAACAGAGCTTTCCCACTTTTGTTTACTGTCTTATCGTAGCTATTTCTTGCAGTCTGCATTGGTTTCTGGTAACATCTCTCTCCTCCAAGTATGTATGTGTTTCCCTCAGAGTTCAGATAGTCCTTCTCTGTGCCTGTTCTGGCGTTAAGGTATCCATAGATGAGCACACTGCCCTGAGACTGGTAGTGGCTGGCTTCTCTTTGTAGGACCTCATAGATATCAAGTTTGTAGTAATGGCACTTTATTAGGGGGATATATGCTGCACACAGGTACATGTTGGACTGAGAGGCGAGGATGGAGCTGTTTATTTTGATCTAGATATGGCTGTCTCCCTGTTTGATTGCTTTAATGTGCTCTGTAAGCACGTCCTTGTACCATATTAGTATGCCTCCTGAACGACAACCCTGTTTAATGTTCTTGTTTTTCTGTGAAGATACAGATAGTTCCCTGTATACCATAGGTGCAAGAGATTCATCCTCTGCCTGAGTCAATGTCTCCTAGAGCAGTGTTTCTCAACATTTTATTGGTATGTACCCCTTTTAAAACCCTGTACTCACCAAGTACCCCCTGCCATAGTAAACATTATCTCAAGTACCCCTTGACAAATATATTTTTAATCCTAGTACATAATAATTGGTTCTAAACAATTATCAAGCATTTACTATTGGTTTTAATTTGCTATAATACTAATTTGGTGTTGTTTATATAGGATTTATCATTTTCTAAAACTCTAAAATTTGTTATACTTGGTTAATTATATCAAGCCGAAGTACCCCCTGGAACCATCAGAAGTACCCCCTGGGGTACGCGTACCGCATGTTGAGAACCTAGGTCCTAGAGGATTTGAATATCAATGTTTTCAAGTCTCTTTTTAAAGAGACTCTGAAACAAGTCTAAATTCACTTTTTTAACATGCAGTCATGTTAAGAATTATAACCCCTGCTAAACCGTAGCCATCCCGTGGCAAAACAAGGGGTTTATAACCCCAAATCCCCTCTCCTAACTCCAAGGAACGCTTCCTGATGAGGCAGAGCTTATGGCTGTAGCTCTGCCTCCTAGCGCGTCAATCCCAGCTGATTGCCGCCTCTACCCGCCCCTCTCAATCTTCCTTCACAGAGAGGGGCGGGGGAGAGGCGGAGATCTGTTTGTGATTGAGCAGCAATTTTATTTAGTGAGCGCAATCTTTTAATACTGGCGTGGGTTCACAGTTATGATGTCATTGCAGTGTCACTATTAAAAACGCCTGGTGACAGTGGTTCTTGGTATGCACGGGTGTGGGTGCACTGAGTGACATTAGCTGAGTGTTGTGTTGTTCAATTATAGTTCTTAACATGACTGCATGTTAAAAAAGTGAATTTAGACTCGCTTCAGAGTCTCTTTAAAGTCTGGATCATTTGGTTTGGATCCAAAACCTGAGGCATTCAGTCCTGTGATGTTCCAGCTACTGATAACAAGTGATGTCATTTTGAGTCATTATCAGGGCCGGATTTAGGCCAAGGCCGACTAGGCCATGGCTTAGGGCACCAGAGGAGCAATGGCACCGAAGCAGCAGACTAAACTGGTGCAGCATTTGCAAGCTTGCAAGCATCTGGCTACCTATATTTGGTTGGGGTCATCAGGCTACTTAACTAGAGGGAAGGGGGGAGGGGTCATCTCACTACCTATACTGAAGGGGGGCGGCTGGTGACAGTGGCCTTGGGCGCTAAAGAGTACAAATCCGGCCCTGGTCATTATAAATTGTAATTCACTAAATGGTTTAAAGAGGCGCCCTGGTGGTGTATAAAAGCGTTTAAAAGCAGTTTTAAAACCGATAAAGGTTTGAGGTTGCTTACCTCAAGGACTACAAATCTTTGTAGGGACAAAAGATTTTATTGGTAGCACAGGCAACGTGTTTCACAGGTCTGAGCCCGCTTCCTCAGGCCAACAGCAGTGCCAGGCCAATTGAAATAGCAAGCTAAGGGAGCCTCTGGGAGGCTCAGACCGGTAAAACGCATTGCCTGTGCTACCAATAAAATCTTTTGTCCCTACAAAGAGGTAAGCAACCTCAAACCTTTATTGGTTTTAAAACTGCTTTTAAACGCTTTTATATACCACCAGGGCCCCTCTTTAAACCATTTAGTGCATACCTAACCCCCATACGGTACCCGTGTGAGGGGTACAATACAATTATACAATACAATAACATTTGTAAAGCGTTTTTCTCCCTTAGGACTCAAAGTGCATAGCTGTGTCTCAGATTAATACAGGGTTGCAGGCTGGGTTGTGTTACAGAGGAGATAGTCAGATGTTCATGAATGCCAGACTGAAGAGGTAGGTTTTCAGTTTAGACTTAAATGCTTCCAGGGATGGAGCTGTCCTGATTGGGTGTGGCAGGGAGTTCCAAAGTGTAGGGGCAGCATGACAAAAGGCTCTGTCTCCAAAGGTTTTGAGGTGGACTCTGGGGGTGACCAAGGTGTTACGTCCTTTTGATCTAAGATTGTGGGGGGTGTGATGTAGTTGCAACAAGTCCTTCAGGTATCCAGGGCCCAGATTGTGCAAGGATTTGAATGTCAGTAAGCCAATCTTAAACAAAATTCTCCATTTTATCGGTAGCCAGTGGAGTGAGCTCAGGGTTGGTGTTATGTGGCAATGGCGGGGTTGGCTCGTTAACAGCCTTGCGGCGGCATTCTGTACTAATTGCAGGCGGCGTAAGTCTTTCTTATGCAGGCCTGTGTAGAGGACGTTACAGTAGTCTAACCTTGATGTGACGAAGGAATGAACTAGGGTTGGAAGATCCTCTGAAGGAATTAGGTGTTTAATCCTTGCAATATTCCTTAGGTTACATAGTTACATAGTTATTTTGGTTGAAAAAAGACATACGTCCATCGAGTTCAACCAGTATAAAGTACAACACCAGCCTGCTCCCTCACATATCCCTGTTGATCCAGAGGAAGGCGAAAAAACCCTTACAAGGAATGGTCCAATTAGCCCCTAAAGGGAAAAATTCCTTCCCGACTCCAGATGGCAATCAGATAAAATCCCTGGATCAACATCATTAGGCATTACCTAGTAATTGTAGCCATGGATGTCTTTCAACGCAAGGAAAGAATCTAAGCCCCCTTTAAATGCAGGTATAGAGTTTCCCATAACGACTTCCTGTGGCAATGCATTCCACATCTTAATCACTCTTACTGTAAAGAACCCTTTCCTAAATAAATGGCTAAAACGTTTTTCCTCCATGCGCAGATCATGTCCTCTAGTCCTTTGAGAAGGCCTAGGGACAAAAAGCTCATCCGCCAAGCTATTATATTGCCCTCTGATGTATTTATACATGTTAATTAGATCCCCTCTAAGGCGTCTTTTCTCTAGACTAAATAAACCCAGTTTATCTAACCTTTCTTGATAAGTGAGACCTTCCATTCCACGTATCAATTTTGTTGCTCGTCTCTGCACCTGCTCTAAAACTGCAATATCTTTTTTGTAATGTGGTGCCCAGAACTGAATTCCATATTCCAGATGTGGCCTTACTAGAGAGTTAAACAGGGGCAATATTATGCTCGCATCTCGAGTTTTTATTTCCCTTTTAATGCATCCCAAAATTTTGTTAGCTTTAGCTGCAGCTGCTTGGCATTGAGTACGATTATTTAACTTGTTGTCAATGAGTACTCCTAAGTCCTTCTCCAAGTTTGATGTCCCCAACTGTATCCCATTTATTTTGTATTGTGCTAGTCCATTAGTACGTCCAAAATGCATGACTTTACATTTTGTTAACGTTGAATTTAATCTGCCATGTATGTGCCCATATAGCCATCCTATCCAGATCCTGTTGCAATATGACACTATCTTCCTGAGAGTTGATGATTCTGCACAATTTTGTATCATCTGCAAAAATAGCAACATTGCTCACTACTGCATCTACTAGGTCATTAATAAATAAATTAAAGAGCACTGGACCCAGAACAGAACCCTGTGGGACCCCACTGCCAACAGTCTCCCATTTTGAGTACGATCCATTGACCACAACTCTTTGTCATATTAGCATTCACTACCTCATAAAAGCTGAGCATGTTAGTCAAACAGGACCTGTCTTTAGTAAACCCATGTTGATGCTGAGAAATAAGATTATTTTCTACTATGAAGTCATGTAGCCCCTCAAATAGTTTGCATACAACTGATGTTAAGCTTACAGGTCTATAATTTCCTGGATCTGATTTTTTGCCCTTCTTAAATAATGGGAAAACGTGGGCTGTACGCCAATCCACTGGACTCTGCCAGTTGCAAGAGAGTCACAAAAGATAAGATAAAGGGGTTTAGCTATAACTGAACTTAGTTCCCTTAGGACCCGAGGATGCATGCCGTCCGGGCCAGGTGCTTTGTCTATTTTTAATTTATTTAGTCTTGCCTTCACTTCTTCCTGCGTTAAGTATTTAATATTACAGTTAGAGGATTGAGACTCTTCCGCCTCTGTAGTTTGCAACAGTGCTGTTTCTTTTGTGAAGACAGAAGCAAAGAAAGCATTTAATAACCCTGCCTTACCTTGGTCATCCACCATTGAGTTCCCCCACCCCCTCATCCTTTAGGAGTCCTATACAGTCAACCTTTCTTTTTTTAGAGTTAATGTACTTTTTGGGTTAGTTTTGATATCCTTAGCGATTTGTTTTTCAGCTTCAATCTTTGCCTGCCTTACTTCTTTTTTACAATTTTTATTGCACTCCTTATAATTGCTTAGTGCAGCCTCGGTCGCCTCCTGTTTTAAGACCTTATAGGCATTCTTTTTCCTCTTCATTTTATCTTTAACCTTTCTATTCATCCATAGAGGCCTTTTTTTATTCCTAGACATTTTGTTTCCGTATGGGATATACATACTACAATATTGATTGAGTATAAGTTTAACCACTTGCCGACCGCACGCTTATACCGTGCGTCGGCAAAGTGGCAGCTGCAGGAACAGCGACGCAGTACTGCGTCGCCAGCTGCAGGCTGATTAATCAGGAAGCAGTCGCTCGCGCGAGCGGCTGCTTCCTGTCAAATCACGGCGGGGGGCTCCGTGAATAGCCTGCGGGCCGCCGATGTGCCTGCCTAATTTGATTGAACTTTGCTTTTCTAAAATTCATAGTTTTAGTGGTCCCGCTGCCCCGTGGCCTATCAGTCACCAGATCAAACGTTATCATGTTGTGATCACTATTTCCCAAATGTTCTTGAACCTGCACATTTGATACATTATCTGGTCTATTAGAAATGATCAGATCCAGTAACGCATTCCCCCTAGTTGGTTCAGTTACCATTTGAGTCAAGTAATTGTCCTGTAGTGCTGCCAGAAATCTGCTGCTTTTACCAGAATGGGTAGCCTCAATACTCCAGTCAATGTCTGGAAAGTTGAAGTCGCCCATAATTATGACCTCATTTTTATTTGCAGCTTTTTCAATCTGCTGTAGTAATCGCAGTTCTGCAGCTTCATTAATAAGAGGTGGCCTGTAGCATACCCCAATAAGCAATTGGCAACTTTTATTTCCACCATAAATATTTACCCAAACGGACTCCACATCTTCGCAATCTTCCTCCATCTCAGAAAGGTGAAAGAAGGAATGTTTCACTACAGCTGAGATTTGATTCCTGAAGCTTAATTTCCCATCGATCAGTACTCCCAGGCTGCGCACACAGTCTGAATTGTTCAGGTCTGAGCTCCCTATCCTTAGCGGTGTTGGTTGAGACTGGGGCTGCTTTGCTGTTGAGCCCTGGCCCTCGATAACAAGAACCTCAGTTTTGTCAGCATTAAGTTTTAGCCAATTATTATTCATCCACTCCTGAAGCTCAGCTAAGCATGCGTTTATTTGTGGAGTAGGGTCTGTGACGTCAGGTTTGAATGACAAATATAGCTGGGTGTCATCAGCATAGCAATGATATGTCAGGCCATGTTTTTGTATGATTTCTCCAAGTGGCAGCATGTATATGGTGAACAGTAAAGGGGATAATATTGCGCCCTGAGGTACACCGTATTTTAGTGGTACAGGGTTGGAGAGGAAGGGCCCTAAGGCTACCCTTTGTGTTCTGCCAGCCAGGAAGGAGTTGAACCACTGGAGAACAATGCCATCTATGCCACAGTACTCTTGTAGCCTGTTGAGCAAGATTTCATGATCGACTGTGTCAAAAGCCGCTGAGAGGTCGAGCAAAATAAGGATGGAACATTGACCCTTGTCTCTTGCAATGAGCAGATCATTGCAAATCTGGGTGAGTTCTGTTTCACAGCTGTGGTATTTCCTGAAGCCAGATTGAAGAGGGTCAAGGATGTTGTTTCTGGAGAGCCTAGCTTCAAGTTGGAGGTAGACAGCCTTTTCAATAACTTTTCCCAGAAAGGGGAGGTTTGAGACAGGTCTGTAGCTGTTTAGAGCATCTGGGTCTAAGGATGGTTTCTTGAGTAGAGGCCTGACGATTGCTTCTTTCAGAGTAGAGGGAAACCACCCTTCTTGTAAGGAGCCGTTGACTATATGGTGCCAGGGTCCAGATCGCAGGTAGTCTGGCGAAGGTTTGAGAGGATATCCAAGATGTCTTTTTCAGTGATTACCTTAAAATCAGACCATGGTGGTAGGCTATTTTTGCACCTGTTATATGGCTCTGCATGGGTTTCTGGGGCTGTGAATTGAATGGCAGATCGTATGGAGGAGACTTTGTCTGAGAAAAAGTGGGCAAATTTCTTGCACAGTTCCTGTGATGGTCTGATGCTGGATTTCCTGCAAGATGGATTGCAGAAACTGTTAACCGTGCGGAAGAGTTGGGCAGGTCTGTTGGCTGCATTTGCAATTTCGTGAGACAGGAATAAGGACTTCTTTTTGTTAATCATCATTTGATATTTTTTCAGGTGAGCAATTAGGGAAAGTTTGTCATCAGGAGACTGATGTTTGCGCCACCTTCGTTCCAGTCTGCGTCCCTGTTTCTTTAGTTCCTTTATAGAGTTGTCAAACCAGCGAGCGTGATGTAATGGTGCGGAACGTTTAATCTTTAAGGGAGCTATGCAGGGCCGGATTTGTAGTTTTTACCGCCCAAGGCCTACTGTCATCAACGCGCCCCCCCCCCCCCCCCCCCTCTCTTACATTTTACCTGTTTTGTACTATCACCTTCTCCTTCCAACTTTCAGGCAGATTATGGGACCATAGGGGGATGAGATAGATAGATAGATAGATAGATAGATAGATAGATAGATATTACTAGTGTGCAGTAGATAGATAGATAGATAGATAGATAGATAGATAGATAGATAGAACTAGTGTGCAATAGATAGATGGATAAATAGATAGGATAGATTTTACTAGTGTGCAGTATAAAAAAAGATGGATGGTTAGATAGATATATATTACTAGTGTGCAGTAGATAGATAGATAGATAGATAGATAGATAGATAGATAGATATTACTAGTGTGCAGTATAAAGATAGATCGATGGATAGATAGATATTACTAGTGTGCAGTATAAGGATAGATAGATAGATAGATAGATAGATAGATAGATAGATAATTACTAGTGTGAAATAGATAGATAGATAGATAGATAGATATTACTAGTGGGCAGTAGATAGATAGATAGATAGATAGATAGATAGATAGATAGATAGATAGATAGATAGAAGATAGATAGATAGATAGATATTACTAGTGTGCAGTATAAAAATAGATGCATGGTTAGATAGATATACTGTATATTACTAGTGTGCAGTAGATAGATAGGATAGATAGATTGCACAGGCTGGGGAACACTGGACATCTACTGAAGCTTATGACAGTCATAATACGTATTGCCAACATTTGAGCAGTGTGCTTTCCTGTCAGCCTCCCTTCCTGTGACCATAAGATTTTAGACATACTTTTCCTTTCATGGAGGTCAGCACCTCTGCCCTGCCCTGGGATTGCCCCCACCACCATTACAGAGAACGAAGTGCTGGGGAACAGCAGCCGTTACAGCAGATGCTAATGTTAATAGCAGGAGAAAGGGGATGACAGCGTGGCTAGACACACAGAAGCAGGGGATTGTTTGTAGCAATACCTTCCATACAGAAGAGGAGAATGTGCATCTATAAAGCCTGACCATTCTGCAGTGCTTTCACTTTCTAGCAGCTTGAAGCTTCCGAGGCTAAAACGTGCTTGAACCATCTCCTGTATCTCCGCCCCTCCGAATTTCTGATTGGCAGGAGAAAGGAGGACGGTGGGGTTACAAAGGATTATACTGTTTGCTATTGGCCAGGCTTCGGAGAATCTATTGAGTGACAGCAGGGAAGGCTGCAACGATGCAGACTGCTCCTGTCACGTTAGCAAGATGCCTGCTCTGTCCTTCTCTGTAGCCGCTGCTGCTGCACACACAGACATGCTACTGTGTGCAGAGCAAAGTGAGGGGCGGCTGCAGACAAACAGGCCATTATTGTGGGGGATTTCACTGGTACCTGTTAGGACAGTTTGTAAACCCGCCCCTCCTTAGGCTCCGCCCTAGTCCCCGGCCTCTGGGGCCTGCCCACAAATCCGGCCCTGGAGCTATGGCGTCAAAAGCGGCTGAGACATCGTGGTTATATTTAAGGACCATGGATTCAAGGCCTAAGTTGTGATCTGTCAGTCCACCTAGATTGAGGCTGTTCTGAAGGTTTTGGGGTGTCAAACCTTTCAAGGAACGATATTTTATTAGTTCTTTCACTTGGTGTTTTGTAGCCGGTGCTGTAAAGGAGAAGTGGACAGTGTGGTGGTCTGACCAAACTACTGGATCAATTTCCACATTGGATATTAGGAGTTCTGAATGGAAAATGAGGTCCAAAGTGTGTCCTTTTTTGTGGGTAGGGAGGTTGACGGCTTGAGAGAAGCCCAGTTCATTCATGAAGAGAAGTAGCTGAGTTCCAAATTAGGAAGAGTGTGTATCGACCCGTGCGTTAAAGTCTCCCAGAGTTATCCACCTAGGGTATTTCAGTGTTATGCAAGATACAAGTTCTGCTATTTCCTTGAGAAAAGCTGAGCCAGCGTC